>NC_135738.1:27492500-28733333 GCF_041903045.1 Epinephelus lanceolatus | reverse complement strand
CCTTTTATGAGGCGCTGAGGGGGTTTTGATTCACGCTTTGTTGGGAGATGACAAGATCAACTATAAAATACCACATACAAGTGTTGTGCAGCATTAGACAGATTTAGTCCAGCAGATTAATGGGACAAGTTATTGGCGACAATCTTTTCTCACCATAAACAACTTGTAACGGAGGTGAAATATATCTTCATTTTGAAATAATGAAAGTGTTTGGGAGAGTTTGTTGCAGTATGTGGGCTGGGCACCCTAGGTAAGTTATCTCCAGTAGTTGTTGCACAAAGTTCAGGTTCACCTCTGACATTGAGGAGTGCTTTTGTGTTTTGTGTCAGCGTTTTATTGGAGCCTCTCTCCATGCAAAGAAAAGTGTACATGTTTCGCCTCAGGTTTTCTCAGCTTGGTCTCAGTTTTTGCTTTACTTTATTTCTAGAGGTTATATTATGAATATGGATATTAATTGATTGAGTAGTTTATAATATCAAGATGTATGTTTTAATGGTAAAAATCAAAAGTCCCTCACATTTTTATATGTAAAACATTCTTGATATTTCCATCAGTAATTTCATTTCCTTCATAACTACCCTGACAACAGATTTGTTCTTGTCTAACACCCTCATTCTGAGAGCAAGAAAGATGTGACAGTGAAACTGTTTGCATTCATAACAGCCAGTTATTAATCCCCAGTCTCTCTCGCCATTTGTCTTTCACTCAATTACTTCATTTTAAAATTTTCTCCCAGCTGTTTGAATTATGCCTATTTGTGTCACCAGCAATTTGTTCTTCCTTTTTCTCTTTCTCAATCTTATCGCCAGTTTTTAGTCATCTGTTTTCCGATTACAATGGGCCTATTTTTTATTCTAAACATTACAAGTGAATGAGACGAGCGAGCAAAAAAAATATTGCCTTCAGTTACTCAAAAGCAAAGCGATTTATATCTGTCTGGTGAGGTTATACATTTGAAGAAAGAAAGAAACAATCCTGTCAAACAACTTTTCTGCTTTGTCTCAATTTTGGTTAGAGAGACAAAGATGTTGACAGCTAACAGCAGCGCTTTAATTGGGCACTTTATTGTGCACCTAACAACACTACAGGGGACTCAATAAGTGAAATCTGAAGAGGAATTATAGGCTCTAGGCAGTACAGCATGTTTATGTAGCTCTTTCTTTGTGGTTCTCTCCAAATCTGCTTAGTGCTGCTGTGTACACAAATGCAACGCGAGAAGCCTTGGAAACTACATTTAATAGATGCAGAGACCAACATTTAAATAATCTCCCTTTTGTCATGTGTTGTCTTAATGCAATGCACTTCTCTTGACATATCGCACATGATATACAAGATGCAGTAATCCTTGGGATTCCAACCATCCATCACTTTTCTGTACTTAATCGTTTCTTCAGGGTCACGTTGGGGGCTGCAGCCTATCCCAGCATGCACCGAGTAAAAGGGATGGAAACGCACCTGGTTGCTACTCTATCACGGGGTTTATACACTGACACATTCACACTTGTACCTGCAGGTAAATTCACACTCAATCAACCGGTTTACACGTCTCTGGACTGTAGGAGGAAAGCAGAACAGCTGGAGGAAACTCAGCCCGTGTACAGTAACACTGTAAAAGCCATGAACACTCCTGCAACAATGACTCAGAAAAGCTGAGAATATGAATTTGACATTTAAAGGGAGACAACATTTAAATGAAGAATTCCAATGTTATTTCAATCAGGAGAGACAAAGGCGTTAAGTAAATATAATATTTAATACATAATATGCGTATACAGAATAACAGATGATTTGTGCCGATTAAGATTTAACATAAGTCGTTTGCACTTGGACACCAGAGGGAGGTATTTTGTGATCAAGGGACATCTGAGTGGCAGTAAGATAAATTCCCCATGGAGTCTAGACACTGGTGGTGGCTGCTGACTCTGAGGCTGCTGACTGCTGAGGTGGATGAGGCTGGCCGGTGATGGGGAGGTGGAGGACGCGCACAACTGCAGCAAGGAAGAACTACAGCAGAGAAAGAGCCATATTTAAAATGAGGAGCAGTGAGATGATAGGCTGACAGAGAACGTGTGTCGCTGCGCCATTGGTTGTTAGTGAAGGAGCTGAAAAGCATCTGATGGCTCAATTGACAGACCCAGACAATGACACCTGAAGGTAGTGAGTGAGCATGCGTACAATGAGTGAATGGCAGGGTGAGAAAGAAAACTTACAGCCTGAGCGTGGAAAGCATTGTCTTCCTGGTTGAACTTTTGCTAGAACTTCATTTCCATGGACTAGGAAAGTTCAATCAGTATTTGTGAACATACGCTACTCTCTCTCAAAGCCAGAAACCAGAGAAGTGAGTCTCTAACTTGTGATGTCATCTGGTATAAAGTGTGGAGCTGCTCCGAATGCGAGCCTGATTTTATGGACCCACAGAATGTTTGTTCTTTTTTTAATAGAATAATGAGATTTATTCTATTGTAATGTTCTCCGCTCTGAAACAGGAAATGTACCCATATACTCGGAACATTCCCCTGAGTGCTCTCAGTGTCATCTATAAAATCTTTCCCAATTCATTGTCTATGGAAGGGATATCAAACATAAGGCCCGCGGGTGGAAACCGGCCTGCCAGAGGCTTTCATCCAGCCCTTGAGATGACTGCACAAAAGAGATGATCATACCTACAATATTCTTGTCTGCCAGTTTCATCAGCCGTCTATATTCTACCACCATATTCTTACAGACCTTTCTATGATGCTTCATGTGATAGGTGTTTGTTTTGAGTAAGAAATGTAACAGCCAGCTCTTACAAACATAAGCCACCATGTTCTGAACAAACACATTAGTATAAATGTGTATGGCAACAGACTTAGCAAAGTTATTGGAAGGATGTGTTTCTAGGTTCGGTTTTCAAAATAATTAGTTATAAAATTCATACAAGGTTATGGAAATAAGATTAATTGGATTGTATTCAGAAGAAGTGTAAAATTAATTACCAGTGTCCCTTATGAATTAAAAAGTAAATACCACTAACCTGTGAGGGGAATGTCTTTATTCTTTGAGGGTTGCTGGAAATAAAAATTACCACAATTATTGATGATGTTGGGGACATGTCTGACAACATATACAGACACAAAACTCTAGGGCTGTAGTCAGCCAAAGAAAATCTTGGTCGACTAAAGTCACACATAATCTTCAACTAATTGATTAGTCATGGGAAAAAAAAATATTTTTACTTCTGCGATGGTGTGTCTGTGTCACTCTGCAGTTACACCTCCAAAACACTAGTTGGCGGTGGAGGACTGTGTTAAGTGCTGTAAAGTTTAGTTCAAATCAAACTTTATTTATATAGTTGATTCAAAACACACATTAAACATGGCTTAATAGAGACAATTTCAAGCACAAGTACACAAATCAGCTTCACTATAAATCGCAGAACTGACAGACAAATACTTGTCTACAATACAACATGCTAACGTTATTAGCACAAGTCTATGGCATTTTACATTGTATAAATTAGCCTAGCGTCTAGCGATCTTTTCCTCTTCTCATATAAAATCAGGGACAACAGCAACATGTAACAAAGGTAATGGTACATAATTTGGCTCCATTACATCTCACAAGATTCACCGACAAAACAACTGTCTTATAACGTTACTAAACACGTTTTCCAAGCAAATACAATATGCTAACGTTATTAGCGCCAGTCTATGGCATTTTACATGGTATACATTAGCCTAGCAACGAGCGGAGACTTCCTTTGCTCATATGAAGCCAGGATAAATCCCGAAGTATAAATCCCTGAAGGATAAATCACACACACAACTTAAAATGCTGTTTTATGGAGGCTTTACTGTCTTCACAGTTTATTGTTTCTTATCTGTGAGATACAAGTAAATACAAGCTTCGTTTCCACTGAGGCAAATGGTGTCAGTATACAGAAACAGACAGGAGGTCTGCGTCACCACAACACTGAGCGTGAGGGTGGGCGAGTTCAACTTTCTGTCAACAAGGGGGGTGTTTTGAAAACACCCCCATTTTCACAGGTAACTTGGCCTGTCCCCCCCCCCCCCCCCCCCCCCCGCTGCAGGAAATAATGGATTAATCCTGGAAAGCTGTTGATGTAGCACTTTTGTCCTTATGAAAGTAACAACCAAATAATCGACTAGTCGACCAGGAGACTACAGCCCTACAAAACTCAAGTATTTTTACTGTATCAGTATGTAGAGATATTCCAAAGTAAAAGTCCCACATTTCTACCTTGAAAATCTGAAACTGGAAGTACCATCTGGAAAAAAAAAAGTTGCTCCATAATACCTCACAATAACTGAATTATTTGAGTTCAGGACATTTCACACTACACCCATCCTGAAAATCTCTTTACTGCATCAGAGACTTTATACCCTGTGACATCACAAGGTTGACTTTTAGCTCTCTAGTTTTGGATTTGGAAGCGAGTTGTTGATGTTTGCTAATATTTCTGTGCTGTCTTAGACTTTAAAAATAACATGTATTCATTTTCAAAATGGGTGTAGTTCCCCTTTAAGAAGCTTTGCTCTAATGATAGAAAGGGAAAATAATATTGCAGGTTTTTACTAAGTTACTACTCTCTTCCACACGTCAGCACTCAGAGCAATCTGGAGCTTATCTGACCTTCACAGAGGACATCACACATTGACTACAACATGTTCACCATCAGAGTCAACACATCAGCACCAACAAGGACTGATGACTCATCCTGAATATCTCAAAACTCACATGAATGCTTCCAGTGCTGACGATATCTGAGAGATTTTACAGTAGCCTATGTTATATAAAATGTGATTTATCAAAGAGGAGAGAATTCTAATCATATAGAAATATCTTATGGGGGTCATTTATTCAAAAGGATGCAATAATTTTAAAAGGCAGTTCAATCGATTAAGTAACTGACTGTAATGTAGTTTATTATGACTTGGCATTAAATAAAGATCAATGTCTGGTCACAGACAGTCTAAAAAAAAAAATCCCTGTTTGCTGTTTTGATGATGCTGACAATCTGCTCATTTCTCAAAAGCTCTGGCAGTATTTTCTTGCTTGAAAAAACCCCCAGAAAAGGCAGTGCAGGGTAAATTGTCTGGTATATGCCCAAAAATAAATAAACACATCACAGCCTATTCCTCCAGTAAGGTGTCGAGGCCAATTCAATTACAGGCAGGCTTGTCCACCGGAGCCGAATGTAGCTCTTACCCTCGTGTCTGGAGGTGAAGTCTATGGAGAGTTGAGCTCATTTCGGTAGGCACCCTCGGGAGAGCAGGTACTGAAAAGCCTAGTCGGCACTGTCTTTTAAAGAAGCCCGAAAACTTTAGCAAATAAACAGTTTTCTCCCCTGTAGCACTGTAGTTAATTGAAGCTTTGATTTCTTCCAGAGGACATATGGCCTCCAATAAAAGGATTTCAGATGATACAAAATATGAAGGGATTATAGTGGCATTCTGTATGTATTCATAAAAAGGGGGAAAATGGCACAAGCTGGGGGCAGGAAGGAGTCCATTTTGGTGACCTCCTAATTGGATCTCTGCTTTTTGCAGATGATGTGATTCCGTTGGCTTCATCACACCGTGACCTCCAGCATGCGCTGGAGTGGTTTGCAGCTGAGTGTGAAGAGGTCGGGGTGAGAAGCAGCACCTCCAGGTCTGAGGCCATAGTTCTCTGCTCACACGACCCAGCTTTGGATAAGTGGTTGAAAATGGTTGGATGGAAAAAAATGGCTGTGTTTAACCAAAGAAAGCCTTGGTCAACTGAAATTCTACCTACTCTTTAACCAATCTATTGATTGATGGAGATAAAAATTCTGCATAATATCGCTAAATTACTCAATCACTACAGTGCACTGAGTGCACTCTATGTGGTGGCATTTTGTGTCTACAGTACCAAAGTGTTTTTCTTCTGTCACAGGGCTCGACATTAACACTTGACCAAGGCAAGTGGAATCCCTCAAGTGAAAAATAAATGTGATGGAATATTATCTGAAAATCAACTGTATTGACTTAAACAAGACTCAGGATAAAAATCTGGTGTTGACAATGACAACATAATATTACTAACATTAAATATCTCAATAATGCTGAATTTAAGAGACTTGATTTGTTCGGCCCAGTAGCTAATGTTAGCCATTGTGCCACTCCAATGAGCGCTCTGGTGCAATCGTATCCTTTTTAGAAGCTTTGTAATCCAGCCCTAAAATAGATACATGATAATAGATCCAGCACTTTGTGTCTTCTGTGATCATTTATCTGATCCCCAACTGAAAAATGAGAGTTGAAGAAATATTCAACTTTGGGTAAAACTCTGTCCTTGTTGCCATCACTGTTCAGCCAGCCTACCAATCACAGTGGACAAGAGGTGGGACTAATTCCACAAAGACCAGCCATCACATACATGTACAAGTGCTAAACAACAACAGCTGTTTTCAGCTGGGAAAAAAATGCTCTCATGGACACAATGCCTTATAAACGTAACACCAGCGGTTGTTGGACAAGAGCATATTAATTAGTTATCAATTCCTGCTTTTTCACATTAAACAAAGCAAGAGTAAACTTTTAATTTTTCCTCTAAAATAGTTGCTTTCTGTTAGGTCTTGCATTATGATTCCAAGCAGTAGATGAGTTTTCAGCATTAGAAAGTCCTATAAGCTGTTCCAAGCCATTAAAAATCTGATTGCAGTTTGATATTTTACATTTAGAGTACTTTAAAGCTGTCTAGTACTTTGACAAATGACAGGATTTCACTGGTGAATTTTGCCGAATATAAAAACTGTATAACTCAATATCACACAGCCATTGAGATCAGACATAAAAACCCTATAATTACAAGGTCACAAATTGTACTCACAGCTGAATTGTAGTAGGAAGGCTGCAGAGTGTTGAATTTTCTGGTACTACGCACTGTAAAACTCAGCGGGAGATAGCACATGCTGTGTACCGGGTTGTTTGCCTTATTGTTAAATGTACTACATCAGGGGTGTCAAACATACTTCCCAGGGGCCACTACTGGCCTGCCAAAGTCAATAGCCTCGACTTTAGTGGAGATTCTGAAAATAAAATGCATATGTTATAAAAGTGAGTAGTGGACTGACTGAATGTAGAAAAACTGAGACAAACTGTTGAATTTGCACATATTTTGAGTAGGATATCGTGGGCTGTTCACTGTTTTGTAAATGGATGAACATTTTCGGAAGGCATTTCTTTACACTAAAAAAGGGAACAACCTGTAGCGGTTGACATTTATAGGTTATTATGTAATGGTTTTACTGGTCCGGCCCACTGGAGATCAAACTGGCTGTGTGTGGCCTCTGAACTCAGATAAGCTTGTCACCCCTGTATTACAGTATTAGGTTTTGCAATAAGTTTGTTTTTCATTTTGTTGATAAGAGGAGGTCTGGAAGCACAGAAGAGGGAACATTCATAATAGGTAAAACGTGGAGACAATATGAATCCTCGAGTTCAAGATGTTCGAATTAACAATGCACACTCAGACTTCCTCTATGGCGACCGACTAGGGAGAACATGCGGAGAGTAGCTCTGAGTATATAGATCAATATATCCTAGGTTGACCAAACGTCCTCTTTTGCCCGGACATGTCCACTTTTCACATCCTGTCCAGGGCATCTGGGGGGTGTTTATAAATTGATAATGTCCGGTTTTCTTTGTGTGTGTGTGTGTGTGTGTGTGTGTGTGTGTGTGCGTAATCCCCGAGAGGCTGCCTTATCGGCGGATCTCCAACACTCACAAAGAGGAAGCAGCAGACACCGGTGGTGCAGCATTATTCTAAGCTTCCAAGATGCCAAAGCACAAAGTGCAGCTTCACAGATGAACTGCAGAAAAAATTCCCAACTTACCGTCCCGACCCAGTCGGGATATATGGGAGGCTGAGTGCGCCGTGTGCAAAGCTGGCACATATGATTCTGTGTCTAATAAAGGTGCCGGGCACCTCAAAGTTGGATTTTCTAATACAGAAGAGGTATTATTTAGAAAATTATTTCATGTTATTTATTTATTCATTTGTCCAGTAAGACTTGAAAAGATAGCTATGATTTCACAAGTTGATTTTTCTAATACAGAAGAGACATTATTTCTATCATTATTTCATTACAGAGATTTTACATTTATATTTATTTTTGTACAATTGAAACTTATAAAAAGATTATTATTTTAGGCATAATAAAAGCAAGTTGAGTAACCTCTGAGAAGCCTATCTAAATTTCTGTCTTTGAGAGATATTATTTTGTAATATAACTGAATTTTCTATCCATACATATAAACTTTAAATATATTAAAATTATAAGGCATCTTTGAGTAAACTGTGAGTATCATTTAAGTAGGCTATCTCGTGGCCGGGGCGAGTGTCCTCTTTTTTGGAAATCAAAATATGGTCACCCTAATATATCCTCCTGAGACCCTGGGTCTTCATATGAGAACATTACATTTTGGGTTTACTGGACCTTCTGCTTCATTCTGCTTAACTTTGGCCTGTTGTCTTCATTTGTGAACTTTTTTTTTTTTTTTTTTTTACTACCACCTATGGTAGTAAGAGCACAATACACTAATACATGTAAAAACAAGATGGCAGCCATCTCTGCCAAGTCAGTCTGCAGCTGACCCCAACACAAAACTCAACAACATAAAAAACATGATCAAATTAATGGTTTGAACTGTGTTTATTTATGATTAACAAAGTTTGATATGTTAGATATGCCCTACATATTTGATGTTGTTAATTAGAAAGTACTCAGTTGACACTGGGTATTTATAATCAGCTTGTTGAAGGACAATGGGACTTTATTATTGTCTCGTTTGAGCACATTGGCTCTTTAATATCATTGATGGTGTTTAGTTTTTTATACTTATCAGTTCCTACTGATACCAAATAGCGAGAAGAATTTAAAAATGCATGCCAAACAAAAGTTCAGGTCTCAGGGGCATATGACCATAATGAACCACCACCTGAATATTCAGCTGCAGTGATGTGAACTAACTTTAGCACGGCTGTAGTCCCAGCTATGTCAGGAAAAAATAAGGCATCCACTCAAAAAAGGAAAACTAAGGCTGGAGCTAACAGGCTAGCTAACAACATGGATATACCAGCTCTCAAGACAGAAAAGGTTTCTCTACTTCTGCACTTCAAACTGAGTTGAAGAAGACCTGTGTTGCCATCTTCTCTGAAATGCAAGCTTTTCTTGTACCCATAACCCAATCCCTAGATGCGCTTCGCAAAAAACTTGACGACTATGAGCCTCGCTTTGCTGAGATGGAGGAAGCCCACACTGGCCATAGTGATAGGCTGACAAGCTAGGAGAAACGGGTGGAACATTTAAACATAACATAACATAAAAAGTTAACTGAGAAGACTGATGATCTTGAGAACCGATCCCAATGCAATGACTTAAGGGTGATCGGGCTTCCAGAAAGCTACGAAAGTGGAGCGGCCTTTGCGTTTATGTCCAAGTTTTTTAGAGGAATTGCTACACGAGGACACTTTAGAGACTCTGCCGGAAATGGAAAGAGTGCACAGGACACTGAGGCCCAAGCCAACAGAAAGATGGAAACCGTGGCCGATCATCTTCCTTTACTTCCAAGAGAAAGAGCGAGTACTGACGATCGCAGGGAAGAGAAGTAAATGACCTCTACTTATGGCATTGTCATGTCTGACAGTTGTGTTGCCAAAACTACAGAGCTTTAAAGAACAAGAAAACTAACAAAAAAAACCCAGAGGAAGCTAAATACTGTGTGCCACGCTGATCTCCTCCCTTTTTTATTGAAATAATATTGTCACACTGCTTCTCCTTTTTTTCTACTTCAGACAGAATGGTCTTTATTCACACAACTGCTAGTGGTTGCTTGTCAGATGTGAACATATGTTTCTTTATGCATTCAAACAACCGATGCTGCTGTTATTGTGATGAGAACAGCCTTGTTTGAGATTAAACATCTTAAGGTACCCTTTAACACTGACAGCTAGTGTTGAAAGTAACAAGACGCAGTGTTAAGGTAAAAGTGAAATGCAGTCTTACTTATATGGGAGTATGTGAAGTTATGTGAAGCTCTAAAGACCTGCTGATCAGCTGACATGGATGCTCTAAGAAGTAACATGAAGGTAGAAGTGTTTGTCTGTCAATACGCCAGCCCTGCATTAGACCGCCTACCTGATCATGATCCCTGCCTTTCACCCTCTTCATGCTTGGATAGCCTCTCTCCTCCCATGTCCCTGAGTGTGTATAAGCAGTTGTAAAGTAATAAATGATGGATTAATAGAGAGATGAGTCTCTGGGTCTCATGTCTTCTGTTGTCGGTGATTAAACTGCTAATGCCATTCTACCCTGGTCTATATTTTTACCATAATAATCCGATGTACTGTGTGCTTGTGTCAACAAATCAATGACCTCTAGCCTTTAATTACTTTCCGGTCAATAAACAAACCTCTTATAGTTGATTGAAGCAATATTTGGCATTTGCCTGGTGACCTAATTGATCACAGGGTTGCAACATTTTTGCAAAAGCTTCAATAAACAATCACGAAACATGGCTTTTTATTGGAGAGATGTGAACTCTTAGCGTAATTAATGTCTTCATTAGGCTTTGGGGATTTGGTGATGACAATCCTGATTACATTACTCTGTCATCTGCATCATCATTTTCATCATTTGTTTTGATTAAAGTGGGTGTTTTTTTTGAAAGGGTGTTTTATTATGAGCTTGAATGTGCATTCTACTGTTTGTTGGGTTTGTGTGTTGTTTAGGTTACAATTTAGTGATTAACGACACCCATGTTGTTCCCTAAATGCAGCTGCTTTAACTGCATCCTGAGGTTTATTCAAACATTTCATGAAAACCTGTTCCCGGCTTTTAATTTAGTAAATATAGCTTAGTAGTCGCAAGGTAGCATCATTTATTCATGAATTTGTGTGAGGTCGCAACTTGGGGCAGCAATTTCTGTCCGTCTGTAGAATCTGTGGCTGCATCCCCTTAACCTACTGTAGAGATTGTTACACTTGAACCTGACACAGGTGCACAGAGGTGACTTTGACAGAGATATCTCAGAGGTTGGGGAGGAATTGAGGCTGCAGAGAATGAGATGCCAGCTGCAGATTTACACGCCTCCACTGGCTCACTGCACATCATTAAAGCCAGAGGCCGCTTGCAGTGGCTTCATCTCTGTCCCAGCCCACACAGGCTACATCGGGGCCCCACACGCTGATTTATCTCAGCTGTCTCTCTGAACGGCTTTTCCCGCCAAGAGAGATATGGGGGCTGACGAGATTTACGCATGTATATGAGATGAAATTCATTTTGGGAACAGCACATGCCTCCTCTGACAGAAAATAACCCTTTTTGCTCCCGTCTCCATTCTCTCCGCCACTATGTCGCCCACCGTTCCCAGAGTGAGAATCAGTGATGGATGTTCATGTGCACAATGTCTCTAAAAATACCTCAGTCACACCAGCATTAACTCCCTCTGTTCTCCATTTTACCATGATTTCTCTGCTTGTTCTTAGCATAACATATAATGTGCTGTTGGAGCTCATATGCCCTCCCTTTTGTCACTGGCATGGCAACTTGCTATTGAGCTGGCATGTCACTTTCATATTCCAGAGCCAAAGTGACAGCAAAGCATCAAACGAAGGTTGCACGCTGTACTTCTCTGAGCGAAAGCGAAGCCCTCACACAAGCACTGCAGGCTTGACCACTCCTCTGAGGAGCACCACGCAGGAATTTGTATATACTTATTAGAGCAGCAGTATCAGCCTACACCTTATCTAAGGTACCAGCTATATATAGCAATCAGGAGCCAAGTCAGCCCCTGCTGGTTGAGAAAAGCAGAGCTAAGATCCTGTGGGACCTGCTGATCCAGACAGATAAACAAGTACTGGCCAACCAAGCAGACATTGTGGTAATGGAGAAGGAAAAGAAAACAGTGATGATGGAAGTGGCAGTCCCATGTGGCTCAGCAACATCAACAAGAAGGAATATGAGAAGTTGAAGAAATATCAGGGCCTGGAGGAGGAAACGGTGCACAAGTGCTCCCTGTGGTGGTAGGAGCACTCAGAGCTGGAAACACCGGCTCTCCTCTACAGTACATTACATCGCTGACCATGAGAATTTACATCAGAAGTTTATAAGTTTTACTTAAAAAAAAAAAAA
Source organism: Epinephelus lanceolatus (assembly GCF_041903045.1). Classification (NCBI taxonomy): domain Eukaryota; kingdom Metazoa; phylum Chordata; class Actinopteri; order Perciformes; family Serranidae; genus Epinephelus; species Epinephelus lanceolatus. The sequence goes on along the minus strand of NC_135738.1, from coordinate 28,721,173 downwards.
AGGTGCAGATGAGCTCTAAAATGACTGTAGCCTTGCTGGTAATCTCACGTCGAGGGACATGAATCTTTGCAGGAAGAATGCACATGCAGACACACCTGGTTGAAATTGTATCTGTGGCTGAGTCTGTTGCTGACACCCTAAGGCTTTCATTCCAGTATGAATCACCAGCACACCATGACTACAGCCTTCATGAGTCGTTGGATTTTTACACTTGGTTTCATTATTTCCTTTTACATTTTAGCCAAAACCATCCGCATTTGTCCTGGACATCTCTACTTCTGTATATACAGCTGTCCCTGTGAAAATACCTTGTGCGGGACAATTAATAAAACATGCCCAAGAAAAAACAACAACAGCTAATTCGTTCTTGCATACAAAGCAAGAAGGTCTCATTTTAAAATGGACATTGACTGTTCATTTTAAATGGACACTACTTGAACTTGAAGCAGAACTTGAACTGCCCTACAGCACTGTAAGGCAATCGCCATAGTCCAATTAGGTAGATGATTTTACTTTAACTTTATAATGCTGTGGTTAGAAAACAAAACAAGCAAACGAAAAAAGGTTTACAGAGAAATCTCTAAATTAGGCTCAAACTCACTCACTACACGTCTCCCTTAGGTGATGTGGGAGAAACTGCAGATCTATGCCAACAACACACAACTGCATTGTGTATTGTTGAGCCAAACGACATGAATGGTTAAGGCCTCCTGACCATCTGTTTTTATCAACCGGATAAGTAACAACTTTCTAACACCTTGCTGAGACTAGATTTATTTTACTCTGGGCCGTGGGGAGGAGGAGGAAAAAATCTTTTTAACAGGCTTGGCAATTTGATCTCCAAACTCAAAGCAGAGATAATGAGTGTGGGTGTATTTTTGAATTCTTGAGTTTAGCTGTAAATCCCACAAGGTGACCATGAAAGCACGATTCCATCACATAATTATGTGGAAAAAAATAATCCGTGCATTTGTTTCACATAGACTGGATGACTTTTAGATATTCTTTTTTTTGTAGAGCTCCCTAAAAATGGTGTCTTCAGTGAAATCACAATTCTTACATAACAATGTGATAAGTCTGTTCAGATTTCTAAATAAACATTCACCTCATCGCTAGATAGACCTACTCCTGAAAAACTCGTGTCTGCGCAAGGCTTTTTGTCCCTACGAGGCCACCGTCATTTACCCGACAGGAGGGGTGAGCGAGTGAGCCCTGCAATCTAGAATTGGACCACTGATGTCACTGTTTTCAACGGTTTTCAACCATTTTACACACTGGCCCTTTAACCCAGTGCAGCACTCCCACTCTCTCAGTTACACTGTTACATCCATCAGTCACGTACTTACCATTACGTTCCTAAATTATTTTAACTGAAAATATGATGTTTTCTAAACCTACCCAAGTATTTTTGTTGCCTAAACCTAACTGCAACTATATGAGCACTTGGTCCAACAAATTTCACCCAGGAGACAGCTGTGTGTCACTCACAGATGTTAAAAGCTGTCTCATGGACATAGGAGGCACAAGAAAGCATCAGTATTTGATGACCTCGCATGACAACTCAAGTAAAACACTGTCAGGGAGCATTCTACTGCGCAATGACTACATTTACTATTTATAGTTTAAGTACATGTTGCTAATAAGTAAGGTTTGAATGTAGGAATTTTGTCACAGCACGGCATTGTACGTCCTCACTGCATGCATGAGCATGTGGTTGAATATATAGATAGGTGAAATGGCAGTGGGTCTGTGGCTATAGTAACAATGCTATTAATATACTATGTATCCTACCCAGTTTTGAGAACCTATCTTATGGATTAATGCACTGACCTTAAACTCTACTTGCTTCACTTCAGGAATAAAAAGTTAAGAACTCTTAAATCAACCTATAATTTCCAAATATCCAGCACTACGATGCAAGTAAATCTTTTTTTCTACCGTGTGTCTACAATATTTCTGCAATTGAGCTTCATATCATTATCCACTTGCATTTAGCCATGCCAAATATTTCATCCTCTAATTGGACTAATTGTTCCTCAGTAATTGCTGTTACTGAAATTCATCTCATTGTGCTCATTTAGTGTCTGGGATGAAATGACAGTAAAATGAACAGCCAGGTAGCAGACAGTGGCCAGCTGGCACTGCTTTTATGGCAAAGCTTGCCGGCTCTAATGAAAGACAGTCAAATGAGTCAAACGCAGGCAGTAATACTTTTGACCTTTTCTTAACCTGCTGATGAATGGGACTTTTTTATGTAAATGTATATTAAACATCACAGAAAGATCTTTCCTTGAGATACAGAGATGGGAGGCTTTATGTGGAGTCAAACTTACCAAAAACCTCTCAGGATGAGTGCTGCTTAATTTCCTTTCCTCATCTGTCAAATTGATTTTGAAGTCAGTTCTATTGGGGTGCAAGGTCAAGTATCGCACATCCAGATTTAGATTCTGGCCTCCTCCTTTTTCCTTTCCCATGAGGCAATAGCATGCTTAATGTTACTCTTGCTGACATAACCAATTTAGCTAGAGCCACTTTTGAGACAATTCAAGTCAACACCAATTTTCTCAACATTTGTTTGTCTCTAGGGGAGAATCACAGACAGTGCTTACTAAACTCACCAAGATATCAGTCGTACGTCTTGTTGTCTTTAATTGGTCATCCATCAACATGCAGTTATAATTTCATGCAGACATCAGCACTAGTTTGATTAACCCAAACAAATAGATATTCACGGTGTCAAGGTTAATCAGGAAAGAATCATGAACAAAGTGGTCAGTATGTCAATTCACACATTCATAAATTATTCATTACCTCATGATTCATTAATACAACATATTCATGACTTATGCATTGCTACATGTTAGTACATGTTGGCAGTGTGACTCTCAGGGAGTTAATGTCACTCTGGGGGGGTCACTCAGTCAATCCACCGCTTTGGTCCAGACTGAAATATCTCAATAACTATTGTATGGATGGCCATCAAATACGATACAGACCCCTTCCTCAAGTCAAAATTTTAATTTGTCCGATAGTTTGGTGTATGAATACCTGCAAATAATGATTTTCTCATTAGCTTCAGCTGCACTTATGCCTGTACAGATGGTGCACTTTAGAATCATTTCCTGTGTAGGAGACCAGCAACAGTCCTGGGTCCACTGATTCTAATGGTATCGAAAAGTGAACATGAGCAAAGGTTATGAGAGATTCTTGCGCTGCATAGTGGCATATCTTCTTAACATTCTGAAACTAAAACGGCATTTTCAAGACTGACAAATTGGGTGAAATAAACTTTTTTCAAATCCTGTCTTTCCCAACATCACCCTCTCTCAAGATTTAGCAACATCTGATTTGTATTGGGTTGACATCAGATAATGCTAGCAGATAAAAATAAGCAGCAAAATTAGGCGCAAACACTAACGACAATCCACACAACATTAACAACACTTCAAAACAAGGTGAGAGAATGCAAGGGAGAGACAGCCACACCCAAACTGGGAACCCGAAATGTCTCCATTTCATACCATTGGCGCAGCTTGTAATTCATTATCTTTTGTTATAACACATCTTTGGCCTGTCTTTAGTGCTAATTAGCAAATGTTAGCATACTAAACTAAGATGGGAAATATGGAAAAATTGCCTGCCAAACAAATTTGCATGTTGTTTGTATGTTAGCATTCGGATGTAAGCAGTCAGCTAATCCCGCTCTACTTTGCTCTGATTGGCTAGTACTCATCATGCTGACGTATTGAGATCAGATATGGGTAGGGTTAGGACAAAGAGGTCATGGTTAAGGTCACTACAAACCAAAAGCAGAACAGTAGGGCATGACAAGACAGAATACTCTTGGGGAAAAAAATAAGTTGCTGCGCCTAACTCTTTATCATATTAGTATCTGGTTTGTCTGAAATATGGATTTTGCTTTTGCAGTTGTTCTGCAATACGCATGATGGACCACTGGTGACAAAGGAAATGTGTCCTGTTTTGCTTTAATCTGTACCTGAGAATTCTCAAATTCACCAGCCACTTAATTCGGTACACCTATTAAACTGCTTGTTTATGCTAATAGCTAATAGGGCTGTCAACGAATATTCTAAATTCGAATTTAAATTCGAATTTGAAAAAAAAATGGACCTTCGAATGTGAAAATTGATATTCGATTGTGGAGAAAAAAAAAACCACTACTGCAGCTGTCCTCTTTGCAAGTGGGCATTTGCATCAGGTGCGCATTTCTCCACGCTGGTCGACAAGCGGTTCTGCTCCCAGCTGTTGTCTCCATTACCCGGCTTGACACATTCGCTCGTGGCTCGCACAGAAAATAGACCAGATGCTGAAATGATCGCTGCAGGGCGCAAGCCGGTCACGGTCCGGCACTTCGAGGCTATTCGCAGTGGCGGTGTGGCCACGGGTCAGAGAGGGGGGGCGAGCGAGAGGTCCGCGGTCGTTTATAACGTAATATTATAGATAATTGTTTTATGTGTTTTAATGTGTAGGTATGTAAATGTTTTCAAAGACATTTATGTTGAAATAAAAATACCTACAAGTAGTTATGTTTCCTTGTATTAATACATATACAAGTATGTTACCTTGTATTAGTTTGCCCTCTTGTGGACATAATGCAAAAAAAAAAAAAAAATCGAATGGTTCGAACCTATGAGTTATTTTTAGAAGGAATATTCGAACGTCATTTTTGAGCAATTTTGACAGCCCTAATAGCTAATCAGCCAATCACGTGGCAACAAGTCAACGCATACAGGCACGTAGACATGGTCAAGACAACCTGCTTAAGTTCAAACTGAGCATCAGAATGGGGAAGAAAGGTGATTTAAGTGACTTTGAATGTGGCATGGTTGTTGGAGCCAGATGGGCTGGTCTGAGTATTTCACACACTGCTGATCTATTGGGATTTTCACGCACAACCATCTCTAGGGTTTACAGAGGATGGTCGGAAAAAGAGAAAATATCCAGTGAGCAGCAGTCCAACCCACTACTAGCAAAGTGGCCGGTGAGCATATATACAGCTTATCTTGACTCAGTCAATATCTCAATATACTTAATGTCCTAAGTATCAAGTGTAATATTGTGTGGTTAGCCTACTTAGTAAAATGTGGGTGTCATAATATTTACTTTCTGTGAACATTTGTCTATGTTGTTGGCAAAGTGAAGTCAGTTACCAACTGTAAAGTAGAATTTCAGCACATGAAATTATGATTAACTATCGGTTTGTCAGATCCAGCACTTACAAATGCAGATTTTGTTTCCTAAACTGCGTTGAATGTTTAATCATCACAGACTTGGACACTTCCTATCTAGTACTTGTTCAGCAAGGCTAATCACAATACTGCTGTTTCCACATTAATTACTCTCAGAGTCTTGATACAGCTGACAAATGACTTTTTTTTTTTTTTTTTTTTCATTCCCTCACTGCCAGTGACATTCTGCATTCATGGACGGATAAAACTACTCTCAGAGAAGTGTCCCGTGCAGTCTCTTCTCTCTACTGAGCCACTTTTTCTCATCCCTCTATTTCACTTTATCAACTCAAAGTACAAATTGGGGCTTAGTGGCTTGATGGTAAATTGAAATTCATTGAAGCATTTACATGACATTTAGCAATGGTTGCATAATGCAGGAATAATAAAACATGTGTCAAGCTGAACGGGTTCGCTCTCTGCCTTGTGCTATCTCATCATTAAGCCTACGCATGCAGGAGCAAGAAAATATTTCTACACACACACTATGTTTGTGTATGAGTTTCCCTGTGTGTCTGTGTGTCTACGTTTTTGAGTGCATGAGGACAGTTTGTGTGGGTAGAGATGTGCCTGGGAAAACGGTAGTGCTGCTGTGCTGCACCGCATGCACATATAAGATGATTTTAATGCTGATCGCTGACATCTGAGGAAGCTCAAGCTACTCTAACCAGCCTTACACAGAGGTGCTTTCTCCATGACGACTATCGCCGCAGTATGAAGTTCATTTGTATTCTATGGTGCCTGTAAAGACTAGACAGCCTTAATAATTATGGCAGATTGGCAACTGAATCAAGTAAAAAAAAATCTATTGGCTGGTCTCAAAGGCCTGAGACGTCAATAGTCTCCACTGCATGTCTTTAAACATCCTTATTACTGCCAATTTCCAGCCAGACCAACAACAACAACAAAACTATCACTGCCTTGATTGCATCGAGGCTTAATGTGGCCGCAGTGTGCCTAATGTCCATCAGATTTCAATTGTACCAAACCAATTTTGCTGTAAGAAGTTTCTGTCGTGTTGAGATGTCAGCTCGATAAATGAGGCAGACTTGAATGTGTGATGATGGATCGATGCTGCATATTAAAGCTTTTCTTCACACAGTATGTTTAGATGTAAACTTCATCTAGTCACAAAGGGGAATAATTCACAATGTAATTATTGTGTAGCCTACAGCTATGACTCATGCCCCTCTAATGAGGAGATTTCCATATCTGATTTCCACATTTATAACAATCTATGCATCTATAACATATATTACACATCCATAATCTTAGTGTTCTATCAAAGTTTGACATTTTAATCAGATTTCTGGAACATTTAACCCTTCTCTATTGGTTGTTAACTTAATTTCAAAGGCTTACTATGCAGGAGGATCCCAAAACACAATGTATAGACCAGTGGCGGCTGCTGGTCTTTCAAACAGGGGAAGCTCACTTTAAGTTTACATCATAAAATTTGTCATATTGTAGCGAGGCAGTAACTTGTAAAAGGAACATTTAATTGAAATGCAACAGTGCCGTGTGTATTTCCAAAGCGCTGTCAATCACAAAGGGGTTCAGCCTTTTAGACAATTCCTCCAATCATCATGCATACACCGAGCATCCTCTCCTGCCTACCGCTCCATTAGGTCCCAGGGAAGCTGAGCCTCCCTGGAAGTGATGATTTTGTCACATTTATCCAATGACCATCTGGCTTTGCTGCATGAAAAAAACCTGCTCAACACTGTCTCATAGGAATGCTTGGAGACTCCACGTCCACCGGCCTGACAGGGAGGTCGCGTTTGAAAACTGGTGATAAACAGCTGACGTTTGAACATCATAGTCAAGATGTGAAACGCATCCAAGCGCATGTTTAATGCAATGTAAATTCTTATTTGAATGTAAATTCAATAGTGTATATTTGACCATTTCTTCTATGGAATTTTAGGGGAAGTTCAGCCTCCCTTGTTGTCTCAGAGCAATCGCCCCTTGTATAGACTCATATAAAAGTAATCCCTCTCAGTCATCACCTATGTCCCACCAGACATTTACCCTCTGCTTATATTTTCTTATAGTCTTCTTATATTGCTATATTTGTGATGTTTTTGGGCGTGTACCCTCACAGCACTTAGGTAAGGTTGGGACCTTTTAAAACTGTAGCTATCAGGTGCCAGACCATAAGCAGCAGGCATCCAAGAAAAAAATTGGGGACACACTGTTGGAAAAAATGCAGACATAGCAAGGCAAGACGCTGGGGCTGGCTTTCACTTTGGCTTCCCAGTGTGTCTACATACTGAATATTAGATGTAACTAATTGGCCATTTGCAATGGTTTACCAATGTGTTTTAATATGCATTTCTTATATGCAGTGATATATGACTGTTACTTTTTTCCTGTTTTTGTAGGTCCTTGAAGTGGAAGGATCGATGCACATTGATTTGGACTAACAATGACAACCACAACATCTGAAGTTTTGAACAGTGAGTTGATCCATCCAGAATTTATTTTTGCTGTCACAGGCATATCTCTTTTCTCTTCTGTTAAGTGCAGACAGTGCATTCTGTAAAGGGAAACCACATTACACAGATAATCAATGATATTCACAATTGTGCTTAAAGATCAATTTGCTCAGTCAGTAAAGTCAATGTATATACTGCTGTGTTAAGGAGTGATAAAAATAATTTACAACTCTTTAATTGTCAATGTTTCAACCCAAACTACCAAATACTGTAGAGCAGGGCAGCAGCACTGTTTGATACGGGATTCTATTTTTACACTACACACATTGTACAGCTTTTTGCTGCTGACAACGCAGCAAGTTTTTTTTTTTTTTTTTTGCTCTGACCTGCTTCAGTTTGGTATTTTGGTGACTGGTTGCAAGTATATATGTTTGAGATACTATAAACCCTCTTTTTACAGATTGTATGAATGTAATTTTCCATGATTGTTACCAACCCCTAACACACCCACCAATAACCAGACATTACATTTTACTATATCCTGTTACCAAATACACCCTAAGTCAAGTGTGCACCTGCAGCTATAAAACTACATTTTGTGACCTTTTAAACTGATTTAGATTCCTAAGTGTTGAGTAATTTAAAGGAGGATAAATTGCTGATTTGTTATGTTTGTTATGTCTGATCCTAAGGTTGAGCCGCATACTCAGTTGAAACGAGTATCCGTCACAGATAATGTAGTTTTTACGAGTATATGTATCATCTGAGTAAAATGTGTCAGTATCTGCATTTGTGATGAAGGAAAGTCCTCATTTGGGTAGCTGTGTTCAGTCTCATATTCTTGTGATAAAAAATGATCTAAAGCTCAATCCTGAGGTTGTTCTGTAAATTATTTTCTGATAAATAAAGGAACTTCTGATCAGTCCATATAAATTTAAGGCTAAAAATAACAGCTCCTAGTTAGGTCCCATTTCCGGTTTATGTCATGTCCACAGATACAGATACAGATACAGATACAGATACAGAAACATATACTGAAACAGATACAGATACAGATACAGAAACAAATACTGAAACATATACAGATAAGATAATTTAGTGGATTAGATACAGATACAGATACAGATACAGAAACAGAAACTGAAACAGGTACAGAAACAGAAACAGATACAGATACAGTTAATTTAGTGGGTTAGATACAGAAACAGACACAGAAACAGAAACTGAAACAGGTACAGAAACAGATACAGATACAGTTAATTTAGTGGGTTTGATACAGATACAGAAACAGAAACTGAAACAGATACAGAAAGAGATACAGTTAATTTAGTGGGTTAGATACAGATACAGAAACAGATACAGGTACAGTTAATTAAGTGGGTTAGATGCAGATACAGAAACAGAAAGTTAATTTAGTGGGTTAGATACAGATACAGAAACAGATACAGTTAATTAAGTGGGTTAGATACAGATACAGATACAGAAACTGAAACAGATACAGATACAGATACAGATACAGAAACAGTTAATTAAGTGTATTAGATACAGATACAGAAACAGATACTAATGCAGACACAGATAATGGGGTACTTGCTCATCCTTGTGTGAAACAGCCCCAAATCTCCACTGGTGCTCCAAGGGGAAGCCAAGGGCCAGCGGGCCAGCGGGCCATGGCTGCTCATACTATAGCGTGAAGGGTAGTGGCATCCTGTGAAACTTGACAACCTAGGGCATCCATAAGTACCATGTGGGCTGACCATGTCAAAAAGGGGGCTGAATAAGGCTCCAAAGTTAAGCTAAAGTTTGGCGAGGGAGTAACTGGCATGGTCATTTGAGCTTGAGCTCTCACCTCCTAATATCTGTAAGAAAATGGGTTGTATGGGTACCCAGGAGTCTCCCCTGAACTTGAGAGGGCTTGTTCCTGGTAAATGTTTTGTTCCTTACAATCAATGCACACCTTCAAATTAAAGCTAAATCTATATTTTTTAAGGAAAATGACAAGCAGCCTAGATGAAAAAACATTTAATTGCTACATAAGATAATAAAACAGGATTGCTGTGAAACTTAGAATGTCAACTGTACCATTATTAGTCTACTGTAGGCACATCAGGTAATTATTAACTGTAAAATAAGAAACTTAAATATATCAGTGTGCGATTCTGACATAGTTCTCAACTATAAGTGAATTCCTGAAGTGCCACCCCAACATTTTCAGTGGCCCCATCTGATCAGACATTTCTGCTGGCATCACTGCAAATTTCATCTCACAGTTACTTTTCTCATGTATGGCTGCAAAATTGCCAAAATTGGCCGATATGGCCATTCCTCATTTAAAGTGTGAAATTGCAAAGGACTACAAGCATGCTTAACATTTTCCATCCGTTCAACAGAAATCTACAGCGTTATTTAACATTTATTTTGGTAACAGTTTTGTATTCATCATTCATGAGTCATTTCACCTCCCCTTCAAGTGGCCTTCAGAGAATACAGAGAATTGAGTATTTGCACCTAATGAATTGTGAATTTCTCTGTTGCTGTGGTTAACCTACAGAGCAAAACAAAGCGTAGTGATAGCAGTTTGTCTCTTTTCAGAAGTCAGCCATGTACAAGCCAACGGGCACACACACACACACACACACACACACACACACACACACATTGATGCAAGACTCAAAAAGATGCATAAGGAATAAAAAAAAATGAAAGGACAAAAGGACACATAAAAAAACTTGCATAGAGTCAAAGCAATTTTCACAAAGTGTTTGCAAGGCTTTTCATAGTCCTTTGTGCTACAATTTACGGAAAATTACCACGCATCAGTATGAGGAAAAATGGAGAGGATTTGGAAAGGCAGGTGAAAAACAGAGAGATTAAACCTTATATTTCAGCAAAGCAATCCAAAGCCAATATAAAGGGCTCTCCAAGCAGCACGCCTGCAGAGCAAGCAGGTGTTTGTGCTCTTATCGGGCTGGAGTCATGCCATATCAACCACAGCCTTTGAAATATGAGATAACATTGCACGATAAAGAACATTTGATGTTGAAATAGACTGATAGATGCGCACTGAGTGAAGCAAAGGAAGAGCCTTCAAATTTGCATGTCACATCCTGGAGATTAGGTTTAAGGCCTTCAACCACCTGTGATAATTCTGTGCTGAAGATGCTGCGGATTGTTATCTCTGGAAGCGGATGCTGCAAGTAGATTGCTTTATGAATTATTTGGATTGGTGTACTTCAATTATACATTAGTATGTCTGCTAGACAAGTCTCCAGTGGAGTGTCTGTTGCAGATTTTCCTGTTTCCTGAATTGTATAGTTGTGACAGTAAAAGCGACACAACTTGTATTATAATTACATTTAAGACTTTAAATTAATGACACGAGCTGCAGTTTTATTGAGCGCATAATAAACAGTCTTAACATTTTTATCTGTTTTTGATTCAAAATAAAAAATAGATACAATTAGGGTCACATGTGGTATCATTATAAATTATACAAATATAGATTTATTTTTGAAAGCAACCTTTAGTCCATCATGTTTTTAGAGTTACTGCTCGCTGTGTGACACAAACTGCACACTGTTGTTGTTCTGTTAATGATATGCACATTTTAAGCATCTTATGAAACAGGAAGTCAAATAAAATACTGCTAAATTTGAACGGAGGAGTGTTCTCTAACTCAATTTAGCTCAGTTCTGCAAGTGTCATTGCACATCTGTTATGCTCTTCCACACAGTGTGCCTCCCCCACTCTGTCTCTGTCTCTCAGACTGCATGCATGCTGTATGAGCGTGTGCTGAGTGAGCACTCAAATGCCGAGTTCAAGCAAAAGGTGAGGCCTTATTAAAAATAATAAAATGAGAATCTGTGATAAAGTTTTCCCTTTAATGTGTAGATGCAACTTTTTTTGTATATGTAGAAAGTCACCACATATGGAGCAGACTTTTCCATATAGTATTTTAACTGTCCATATGCAGAGGCACAAAACTTTCCATAAACTGCCTCATATCGTGTGCAACATATGAGAGGATCCAGGTGTTTGGTTTGTGTGTTGCTCGCGCGTGTGCATGTGTGTGAGTGTGAGCTCTGTTCGCTGCAGCTGGCTCACTGCTGTATGCTCCTCTACGCTGAGGCACACGGACAGACCCCTTCAGCATTAATTACTGCGGCCATTAATCAGACTAGCACAAATAGCTGTGTAATCCCCCCACAATGCAGTTTTCTGGAGGGGGCCACCAGTGTTAATTGGATTTGATTGGATACTGGTATGATGCTGCACGCAGAACATCTTAAGGTAATAATTAGAAGATAGATCAATTGGTCCTTTGTGGCATTGACCCTATAGTGGAGGCTGCACTGCAGTCCTGAGGGCTGATAAAATGAAGTGCTTTATTTTGCCCTCAAGAGCATTTCTGATTAAGATGTTACCTTTATATTACTAAAATATCAGTGTGCAAAAGGTCTTGATATTATCCTACACAAATAAATCTCTGAAGGGAAATATGTAAATAGAGGCATGATATACAGTATGTGATTATTTCTGGAGATACCACTCATTTCTCAGGTTTTTGAAAGGTTAAATACATTCCTGCCTGTAGGAACTTTATTATCTGGGAGAAACAGCATCTTTGAGATAATCTTAATACAACAATAGAGAGATAATAGCACACCTAAAGCGCTGTTGTACGTTTGTTATAGCAGAATTATTAGGGAGTGTCTTTTCTGTTGATTCTCAGTGTCCTATCCTTTTTACAGACCTGAATTTAGGGCAGACGTGAGAAGCATTCTACACACAGATAGTATGTTACCAGTGTCTGTTTTATTTGAGTCAACTCAAAAATGTCCCTGCGCTGATGTTGCTTTCTGCATAATATACAGTAGCCTCACATAATTTGTGTTTTTTACATTGCAACCTCAACAATACAAATAAATCATTAAATTTTTTTGAAACATTTAATTTATACTTTCATAAATGCAGCAATTTAACACTGAGGCTCAATAATTTATTCTCCCTTCTTTTTCTTTTATGTGCTTTTTTTTCCCCGACCTCTCTCTTCTCGACCAATTTTCAAATTAGGCATCAATCAGATGTCACTCTTTAAAAGCCTGAGAAGCCATTTTGAAAAAAGGTGTTATAAATAAACCCACTATAAATGCAAAAGGACATGTAGTGAATACTTTCAACCCCACTTAACGTACAAAACCGTTTTTTCAGATATTTAGTTAGGATTTTTATTTTTTCTCACCTGTCAGAAAAATAAAAAGATAAAAAAGCACACTAACTTTCACATCTACATAAAACAAATTAAACCTTGGCTCATTCATGTGGTGGTAGTAAACTGCTATTAAGAGAACCACTCTATGTGCCACATGTCTGTGTTGGGTTTGGTATTTCTTGGGCCAATGGCAATCGCGTTTGGTCGCCTCACTGGTTCCCTTGGTTGTCAAGTCAGAGCCCATATTCCTGCTGCACATCTCTCTCTGCCTCCTGGCAGAAAGAACAAACCAAATAAGTGGCTGTGCTTTCTTTCAAGAAGCCACTGTCTAAACACAGTCTTTTTGTGTCTAACGTGTGTTAACATCCTTTCAGTTGTACTTTGCCGCTGAGGCGGTGTGTAGAGATTGGTTAATTGTTGCTTCGTCTCCACTGGAGCCGCCGCAGGTTTCCTGCAGAGACAAAAAAAAAAAAAGGCACAAGGCCAGGCGAGGCCAGAGAAAGGACGGGCCATCTGGAGAAGGATTTGCATGGGGGCCCATGTAGTGTACAGTTCTGTTACAGACTGACTCCATACAGTATGTGTGTGCAGGGTCATAAGTTCATCACATCTCATGAGACCAATAACTTTTTTTTAAGATATTTATATGAGCTGACGACGACAAACAGTAGAAGTACACTTAGAGGTTCCCTGTTGAGTGTTTTGACCCTGAGCAGCGTTTTCCTTATATGGGGCATGCACATGCAAGCTCGTGGGTGACCCGGCCATGCACAATATGTTTTGGTGAGTAACACTGAATGTAAACTTTTGCTAGTATACAGGAGAACTTAATGCGATTATGGCTTAAGTGCTGTTGGAATTATAAAAATTTCATAATTAAGGAGGCACATATAACAATTTTGACATTGGCAGTCAAAGCTGTTAGTAAGATTAACCAAATGTTTGAGGTGCGCAATATGAACATGCCCAATGTATAAATATAATTCAGTCAGGAACACTTTAGTCAAATAAACTTTATTTCCATTTGCAGTATTATATTTGGTGGAATGGCTCTGTTCTGGGGCCCCTCTATCTTTCCTCGGGCCTACGCACAAAGCCTCTTCCATGTGCCTATGTGGAAAGCATAAGGCGGAGAAAGCATACCTCTCCATCCTTCTACGTGCCTACGTGGAAAGCCTGTGTTGGAGAGAGCACACCAGTCTGCCCTTCCATGTGCAAATGAGAAAAGCTTGAGGCAGAGAGGCAAACCTCCCTGCCCTTCCATGCGCCTACATGGAAAGCCTAAGGCAGAAAGAGCAGCAAAGACCCCCCAGGAACAGAACAGAGCAGCATCAATGACAGACAGAAATGACACTGATAAGTCAGACACAACATTAAAAGCAGGAGCTGGGGTGGAGGTGGGTTGCAAAGCGGCTAGCAGAGGAAGCAGCAACAGTAGGCAGGCCAGAGCAGTTTAATTAGGGCACCCTGAATGGGATTCGCCAATTTGTTGCATAGAAAGGAATCATGTGATCTATCAGCTGACTCCCTTTCATCAGTCAGCTGCTCCATCAGTTGAGTGGGCTGTTTGAGATCAGCTGATGTAGCTGGGATGTGAGCTGAGCTTGACATCATGTCCTGCCGGAACTAACTCTATGCTCAATTTTTGTTGAACCTCAGTCCAAGGCAGAATAAATGTATTCCTGTAATCCTCCATAATTCAGTTTAACACGCTCCAATTTTTAATATAATAAATAAATATATTCTTATTTATTATTGCAATTTTTTGATGCAGTTTGTGAGTCACTCCAATATTCAACCCTTATTGATTGTTTGTGACACAGTGCTACTTAGCTTTGGACAGCTGGAGGTAAATTACTAGAAATTACGTTTGCACACTTGACATATTTGGGTTTTACACCATGACTAATTAATTGTGAGCTCCACAAACGCACAGTGAACTCTAAAGTAGCATTAGGCTAGTTTCCACTTGTTTGCTGAGGACTGTTTTGAAGTCAGGGCAGTACTTTTGAAACAAAGGGGAATAATTACATTTATACTCTCTCTGCGTGTATGCAACAAAGGCATTTTTATATATTGTAATACAGTCTATGACTCAAATGTTTATGAAGCATCTATGAATATCAAAAACTCCCCAGAGACCAGACAATGACTAACACGAAAAAATCCAAAGTTATTATCACCAGACAGCCCTCAAGGGGCTCCTGCAGTCACCTTCACCAGACAAGTGAGAAATAAACTTGTATTGTTTTCAAGACCGCGCTGCAGCTCCACAGAGCTACTCCACTGTGTGTTATTTGGGAAAAATGCCACACTTTGTGTCATTAAACCGTCCCAATTCATTTATGGGTTCAGATTACTTTGTTCTGCTGTCTAGCTGTGGGACAATGCTATTCATGCTCACAGATGATATTTAGATGATGTTTACAAAGGGAATATATTACATTCTCACATGCAGCAATTTTAATTCCAGTGAAATGATATATAAATTGATTTTTTCTAACTAATCTGCCCCATCAATGAGACATAATTCATTATCTGCAAGGACATTAAGAGTATTTACATCTGTCCTTTAACTCTGAATCCACATGTAGATTTTCCATCTATACGTTTGGCCTTAATTTTTGTTTTGGAGCAGCAAAGGCATTACTAGTGGTAGATTGTGCTATCCCTTTTTCCTGCGTCACTGAGTCCCCAGCGGCATCAATCAATTTGGAACTCTTTCTCCAACAAACACACTCTCATCAATGCGTACATAACCTGCAGTGAGCACACTGTGCACTGAAACAGCACCAGACACAGAGAGCATTAACCTACTATTGGTCTCCATCTTCCTCTATTGCTTATATTGATTAGTTTTGGCTGGGTTTTTTCGAGCAAGAATGTTTGAAATGTGTAAAACATGGGAACAACACTCACAAACATGGAACACAAAGAGGATATTCTGCAGGGGGTTGGGATGAGACTGTCACTTGGGGTATCATTTAATAACGTTGGACTGAATTCATCTTTTTTTCCTTTTAAGCAAAGCACAAAAGTATTACATAAATGATGACCATCAGGTTCCAGAATATCTTAGGATACAGCTGTGACTCCTAGCAGAGTAGCAGGTGATGGGACATTAGATTGATTGTAGAAAACAAGTGTTGCACACTCTGGCTCCATATGCATCTCTTCCATTTTGATGACATTTCAGTCTTAGGGCCTATTTCAAGATCTATATGTTTAGATGTATGTTCATTGATCTTGAAACGGGCCTAAAGGCCGAAACGTCATTAAAATGGAAGAGATGCACATGGAGCTGGAGTGTGCAACACTTGTTTTACACAATCCAGTCTACTGCCAGGGATGAGCACCTCATTATAATTCTTGGTGTGTACTACTTTTGTATTTAAATACATTAAATTGAAACATCTGAATCCAGATCAGACTGAATAACTGAAAATGATCTGCTTGACATGTTCTTAAAAGCATGTATAAAAAAAAAAAAAATCGATACAGCATAGAATCGCGATATTTTGTGTGCCAATATTGCATCAATACCCGGGTGCCAAGTATCTTTTTTTTTTTTTTTTATCATAAACATCAATAATTTTTGCAAATACACACTTTTGGTACTAGCATAATAAAATCAATTGCTTTTTTAGTCCACTAGATGGTGCTGATGTTTTTTTTTCCTGGTGAGGTCAGCAGAGGTCTCAGTCAGCGGCATTTGGCAGGAAGTTCATTAAAACAAAAATGGAGGCACCAGAAAAAGAAATCAGAAATGTGCCGTTGGCGTTTAAATCAAATGGACTTGTTTTGGACTTTTTAACACAGAAGGAAAGAAGCAGTGTCAGTGTCAGAATACTCCAGGAATACAACGAACATGTGGGCTCACCTCATACTTTACCACCCAGAGATAGTGTTAGCCGCTAACAGCCAAGTTAGTGCTAAACTTGCTCCGCCAAAAAAGCAACCAACACTGGACACACTTAGCATGACAAAACTACCATTCAACTCTAAGAGAGTGCAGAAAATAACACCATCCATTACCTACTTCATGTGCAAAGATCTGCTTCCATACAGCGCTGTTTAAATTAAGGCTTTTGTTACATGCTAAAAACACTGGAACCCAGTTACGTCACTCCGTCCGGACATTTTTCCACCGACACAGCCGTACTCAAGCTCTACAGAGAAGTGAGGCATAAAGTTGAGGAATCTTTTGAGCACAGCAGGAAGGGTGGCATTACCTTGTGATGCCTGGACTTCAAGGTCAGTGGATTCATATGTGACTATAATGGCACATTATCTCACAGAGGACTGGAGACTGCTGTCTCACGTTCTCCAAACTAGAGCAGTACAAGACAGTCACACCTGAGCAAACATTGCAGACCTCCTGCAAAATACAGCACAAGACTGTAACAGACAACCCTTCTAACGTGGGTGTTGCCATTCACTTAGGGGGATTGGCTCATGTGCTTAATCTGGCCTCACAGAGGGTGTTAAATCTGCCAATGGTTGAGTTTGTCAGGTGTATGCAGCATTTATGACAGGTTTTATGATGGTGTTGGTCGGCCTGTCTGTTTGCATCACATTCTGCTGCAATAAAAATGATGTGACAGATTGAAATCTTTATCTTATGAGGTAAAACTGATGTTGATAAAGTTTTCCTTTGGGGAAATAATTTGCAGTTGGAAAAAAGGTAATAAATTGCAGTATATCACAATTTATTGTATCAAAATGCACAGCATATTGCAATAATATCATGATTTAAGTATCGTGATAATATCATATCATGACCTAAGTATCGGGATACTATATATTGTGAGTCCTCTGCCAATTCCCACCCCTATATAAAATTACCGCATGATTTACAAAGGCAGTGAATAGTTTCTCAAGTACTCTCAATTAAGGTACCAGATGAATGAAAAACCCAACACACTTGTTGTCTCTGTCAAAATGGGAACATGGCAGGAAAAAAACTAAGCATGCTGACTTATTTGCAGATGTATTTAGATGTAGAGATGAGACCATCCTTGAGAGCAACACAAATTTACAATACAAAACACTCCACGATTCACATGAATTCCAAGGCTAAAGGTGCTTCAGATCAATTTAATAGAGCTTGAGATGTGTTGCCTCTATAGTTTGTCTTTTTCAGTGTTTTTTTTTTCCCCTGCCACCTCCCCACACCACCACAAAGAGCAGTGCACTTGCCACAACAGACTGATTGAACAAGTAGAGAAGCGTGTTTGAGGCGCTGAAGGACATGAGCCTCCTAGCCTGCTGCACTATCTCTACGCCCTCTCTCCGGAGGGTGATAGGTGTCAGTGACTACCAGCTTTTCTTAGAAACCTTCTACAAGATATTTTATCTCCCAAATGTCGAGCTGCAGATTGGACTTCTCAAACCACTACTGCTCATTTCCCTCACTGCTGCCACAATAGGCAGTAAAGAACTCATATGAGAACGTCTGAAGCTGGCAGGAACCTGAGTTAAATCTGAAGTCAGAGCAAACAATAGTAGTGACATGGCCATTACCAAGGGTGTAGCAGTCTGCAGCATGTCTGACAGAGTGCTCTGCAGGTCAGAGAGGTGTTACTGTTTATAAAGCTTGCCAGCCTGGTTTAAGAGTCCAAAGTTTATTGGATGTTTGAAAATGTTTTGAGTTATTTTGGTCAAAGACTTCTGATTACAACATTCCACGACAAATTGCGTGAAATTATGTTGTTATTGTTAAAAAACTCAATGAAGAGGACCAATAATAGCAATTTAAGTTTTTTTTTTTGTTTCTCCACCAGCTTGCTGTGTTCTTTTCTCCAATAATGACACTTAATTTTAAAATGGATTGATTACAGTTACGACTTGAAAGAAAGAGTTCAAAAGAAAAAACTCTTTAGAAGGCGCAACACAATGAAATCTATAATTATGGTATACTTAAAGAGATACTTTGCCAATTTTCACCCAGCTTTGTATCATAACAGTGTGGGTTGTATGTGTAAATGAACTGTGGTACTGTTCCCTCCATCTAACCAGCACTCTGATCTCCCTGCTCCTCTCCCAGCTCTAATCTACAGTATGATGTGTTTCACGTCATTGGGTGGATTTTCACTGGCTCTAGCACTGTTTCTCTTATGACAGATTGTGCGTCTGCACTAGGGCTGCCCCCTGATAGTCGACCAAATGTTAGTCAACTAGAAAGGTCATTAGTTGGCAAGATTGCCGTTTTGTCACAGAAAAAAAAGAAAAAGTGAAACTCTATTAGGAGCTGCATCTTATCAAAATAAATCAGAACCTATATGACTGAACCATATAGGAATTTAATCTGAAATGACAGACACAGGAAGTGGCCACGCTCAGCAGTCAGACAGGAGTCATGTTAATTTCCAGGGCTGGTACCTGCGGTTATTACCCAGGCTAGTTAATAACATGTTGGGCAGGAAATCCAAAGTGTGGGATCATTTTGAGAAGGTGAAGGACGCACCCAAGGTGATATGTAGGCCTAATCCCAATACCCCCCCTTGTCCACACTACCCCTAGCCCTTGCCCACTACCCCTTGGCCCTCAAAATGAAGCAACAACGGATAGGGGTAGAAATCTTTCCCTAGGAATTGGGACACCACTCACTATGTCACGGCGTTGGGTACGTTCACGCATACGTAACTATTTTAAACAGGAAGTTCCGAGCCATCTACATTTCCAACCGGCATCTACAATGGAGTCTCATTCATCCTACCGATCGCGTTTGCTGCATTCATCATGCTTCGTTTGATGAACAACAGACGACAGGGGACTTCTGCTAGCTAGCTAACCATCTAACATCACGAGGCAGCATAGTTATGCTAGCTGGCGTGTTATCATAATGTGAAAAGTCCGACAATTTTGGAGAACAGGACAGACGACAGATGCTAGCTAGCTAACAAGCAACCTGACAATGGTAACGTTAGCTATGTATGAACTTTTTTCCCCATCTTTTGCTCGGTGGTAGCTATGGCGACGTCTACCCCTCGCTGGCAAGTCAGCATCTGAAATCCCTCACTCCGAAGGGCTAGTTTTATACCCACTACCCCTCGTTATGCCCTCTACCCCAACACACAAAAAGAAATTGGGACATCACTACCCCTCGCGGGAACGTGCAAATGTAGGGGTAGGGCCAAAGGGTAGGGCTAAGGGGGGTATTGGAACAGGCCCGTAAACTCATCTTCATTCATTAACTTTAAATTTGACGTATCATCTGAAACATGTCAGTAGCTACATACCCATCAGCCACTTAGCACAATCATTACTGCTTTACCGACAGTGTCATTAACAGGCGGCTCGCTCAGTGTTTGACGTGCACTTGTAGATAAAATATAGGCCTATATTAATGAAGGTTCATTAGTACGGTTTTGTATTTCTCTGTAATGTAGCACAGTGTTAACAATGTTACTGATACTATTCTTTCTCACACCTTCAACTCAAACCATCGTGCTGCCCCACCCAAAATTTGTAATTGAATAATTATATGGTAAACATGCAAGCGACTAGTTGACTAATGGCCCCAAATGATGATTTTTGGTCAACTTGGAAAATTCTTGGTCAGGGGCAGCCCTAATCTGCATTTTTGTATGCTAGCAAAGAGTACAGAAGCCCCCACCCCAACTCTAACCAAACTCCAACATACACCAAGATTCTGTCTCTGTATTGCCTATTTCTTATCTAAAATGTCCCCAGAAATCTATTTGTGTGCACTGTTTGGATGTAATACAAAATTTTTGAACAGAACATGGGCGCTGTACTGTTTCCTGTTTCCTGTACTGTTGTAGATATAACACTAAGCAGTGTTGATCAAATATGAACCAAGATTCTGTTTGTGTTGCCTATTTCTTGCCTAAAATGTTTTCAGAAACATTATTCAGCCTATCTTTTCACCGTAATTCGAGATCTTTTGTCACCATATTTTTCCTGTGTTGAAACGGACAAGCTGTTGTCGTAGTTGTAGGCTTTCTACCTTTTCATTCATTCATTCATCTTCTAACCGCTTCATCCTCTTGAGGGTCGCGGGGGGGCTGGAGCCTATCCCAGCTGACATCAGGCGAGAGGCAGGGTACACCCTGGACAGGTCGCCAGACTATCGCAGGGCTGACATGTAGAGACAGACAACCATTCACGCTCACATTCACACCTATGGACAATTTAGAGTTATCAATTAACCTAGTCCCCAATCTGCATGTCTTTGGACTGTGGAAGGAAGCCTGAGTGCCCAGAGAGAACCCATGCTGACACGGGGAGAACATGCAAATTCCGCACAGAAGGGCTCCCACACCCGGGATTGAACCGGCAACCCTCTTGCTGTGAGGCGACAGTGCTAACCACCACACCACCGTACCGCCCGCTTTCTACCTTTTGAGCAAAGCAAATGTAACAGGCCTTTCTTCCGTTTTCTCTGGTCCTGTAGCACCAATTTCAAAAGTAATTGTATCTTTCTACTGCCTAGCCAGTCCAGTTTTATGTAAAATCCATTTTTCAAGCAGTGAAATACACATTTAACATTTAGTCTTTTTTTAAAAAATTTCAAGCCAGCCTCCATGGGGTTGCATGACTTCTCAAGAACACAATGTTTAGAGTGGTTTCTTTTTGCTTAAAGGGGAACTAATGTCTTTTCAGTCTGGGCCCTATTTTCCGATCTACTTTTGTCTAAATGAGTGATAAGATGTTGAATATTTGACATTTCTCCAGTACGAAGCTCGGACTGACCTGCCTGCAGCCCGTGAGCGCGCGCTATATTGAATAATAGGGCACTCAGACAGCATCAAACAACGTCAAAATAAGTCCACTAAAAGTGCATTATTTTCACACAGATAGGCTCGGATTGTTAGTATAATTATCTGACAACATAACGGAAAGGAGAAATGTACATCTGTGTTTACCTTTAGCTGGATTCGGACATGTTCCTCTGCCTGTTGCTGCTCCCTCTCTCTCCTCGTTCGCTCTTCAGTTTCAATGAGCTCTGTGTCCTGTATATCCGTGTACTCCGTGTTCAAATAAATACAGGCGGTCATCAAATTCAAATGGCTCATCCAGATCCAGTTGGTCAAAATAGGGTAAAAATTCAGCCATGACTACTGTGTAAAAAAAATGCACTTTTGGTGGATGTAGTTTGACGTTGTTTGAGGCAGGCAGGTCCGCCCTAGCTTTGTACTGGAGAAAAGTCAAATATTGAACATCCTATTACTCATTTAGACAAAAGTAGATCGGAAAATAGGGCCCAGGTTGAAAAAACATTAGTTGCCCTTTAAGAAAATGGTAATAACCAGTGACCTACTCTCTCAATATATTGAGTATATAGTAATTATTATATTTTAGTAAGATTTTATCATCATCTCCTATATATATTAAGTGTGATACCTCTAATTTGAGTAGTTCTCATAATTTCTTCTGAACTGCTTGAAGATGTTCCTCTTTGTAAATAGCCAACTGGAATATAATGAAAATACAAAACAAATCACAGCTCCATCAGAAGGGTTATGTAAGTCCTGTGAATGAGAGGTTATGTGAATATCTCCTGCAGGCTTGGACTGAAGAGCAATGAAAAAACTGAGAGGGATTGCAGACATGCTGTACTGCAATTTCTTAAATGAAAAGGTTTTCTTTTGTTATTCTGAAAGGTTTTGATGGGTTTATACCACAAGCACAGTTGTGTACTCCTCCTTATATGTAATATTAAGGGTTTATATGTTTATTTGTCAAGAGCATATTGCCCATATCACTTTATTAGTTTAAGTGTAAACACAAACAGCCATATGCCATGGCTTGTTGAGCTCTTTCATTTGCTTTTGAATCTCAGAGAATTGATTTTAAAGTATGTTGTTTTCATAATGCCATGCATTTCACTTTATGCAGGAAATAGTAAGTGAATGCTTTTTAATATTACAGTGACAGATGTTTGAAACAGCGTATCCATCACGTACTGAGGACAACTGGAGTTACATGGAGGTGTTTAACTCTAATTTACAAGTAAACTGCTTATTTATAATAAACTCAAGATTGTTGCTTATTTTTATTTATCCAAGTTAGATAAATGCAAATTACACAACCTTGATAGAAGATTGCTGTTGCTACATTATATCAGAAATATGAGGTTGGAAATTAAGACCAAAACAAAATTTTTCATCTCCTGATCCAATTTGTACTTTGATTTAAATCATTTTGCTCCAAATCTTTTTTCCTTTAAACATCCAGGCCAAGCACAGGGTATGATTCAAACTGCGTCTTTGTTAAATAATGAATTTATCTCTACAATGCGAGCCAAATGACTCAACTCTTTCACAAGAAATTCTATGGTTATGCATGATGCAGAAATCCAGTAACAGCCTGATGTTAATCCCATTTGTCAATTGCACTGTTTGTCCCGTTGTCTAAAGACTGCGGTGTTCAAACACCTGACATGGATTGCTGCTCTATCTTAGGTGTGATTTACACTCTCACGTCAGCGTTAGATCATCCGGGCCTTGGAGAGATGTGATTGAAGTCTGATTGGTTCTTATCTGAGCATGAAAAGCTTCTTCTAGACCCCTATGCTACGTGCAAGGTACATGTACATTATTTCATTCTGAAGCAACTGGATAGCTGTACTCCAGTGTATTGGTATATTTATCATATTATGTTATCATGTGACAATTCTGCTAACACGGTAAAACAAATACCTGGAAGCAGAGTGGGATCTGTTGGTCTAACATCTGGGTTTTTCCTCAACATGCAATCCCATTAGCATTTCGAGAGACCAGAGTATAATGTGCATATGAGAGAAGTGTGCACACACTGTGTTAGTGATGTTGGTGATGTCAAGGGGGAAATTGCTTTTCTGGGACCCCTGCTGCACTTCAAGGGTCTTGCTCAGGGCTTATGTGATGTCTGTTTTGAGAGGATTGCCTCCTGTTCGCCCGGGATTCGGGGAAATCTTTCAGTTTTGTAAGAGAAATTTTACTTTATGTAATTTATTTACTAAAAAAACTAAAATGTGCTGAGGGCCCTTACTGTTGCTTAATGTAGGTCATATGATAAATACAGCAATGCTGCTTTTGGTGTCTGAATCGAGTGATTATAGTTTATTTATTTAAAGGTTGGCTCATTGGATGAAGGCGACACAAGTAAAGACATGGACCTCGTTTTCTTCGTTTTCAGCACTATAGCAGCAGCTTAAATTGTTCTTACGGGATAGCTGGTGTTTGGGTGTACTCACAAAACAGTATAGGTATCTTGCTGCTTCCATGACTGAGAATAAAACAGTGTGACCCACTCCTTGGATGTTAAATGGATACCTTGTCTTATCTTCAAGTTGTCACCTGTTATTGCATTTCTGTAACACTTAAACAATTATTTCGATAGGTTTTCCATTGGTGTCTGTCTCACTCCCCTGCCCTCTCCATGTATAACATACTTAGCCATCCGAATGGCTTCCCCTGTTCATTCTGATGCTAATCCATAATTCTGCTGAAAAAGAAAGGCTCTCTGGAGCCCAGATCAAAGGCTCGGCTGTTCTCAGCAGGGCCCAGGTGTTTAGAGGGAACTGCAAAGGCAGGGAGAACACCCATCTCTTTTTCCCATTAAAAAAGGGCAATTATGAAAGCCCCCTTCGCAGCTTATCATAGGCTGAAATGGCGGTCCTTGTTGTGGTTCAACAAATGAATAATAGAGTGCTGATGCTGAACAAGAAAGACAGTTTATCAAGATTTGTCTATAGGTGACTGTGGGCCTTGGTTTGTCAGTAGGGCTTGTGCTCTGGCTTTCTGTTAGTTCCCCTTTGCAGAAATGTTTGCATTTCAAGAAGCTGGCGGAAGAGCTATTTCAGAGATGCACCATGATTCAAGTAATACACTTTTATCCTCCTCATCTACACTAACACATGCAGGAGCAAACTGCTTCATGATGCATTCTTCATGTATTTCCCGTCGCATGTCTATGACCATTTTGTAATACCACAGGGTGTACCCCCATTTACACTGCTTTAATAAAATTCAAGGTTTATTGGGCCAACATATCCCCAACCCCAACTACTTAAGCTAACTCTGAGTGTGAGCTGTAAATCCCAGACAAGATTTGGTATTATAATGCTACAGATCTCTACAGAGTTATGGGCTGGGCTGGATTTGTGCCAGGGACATTTAAGCTGTATTTAAGTTTCTTGTGACCAAGGTTAATTGTATTTCTAAATCAGCAGATGATGTATTGTTCTGATATTAGATTTACTGAATGGAATATCCTCAGTATAACTGATCTCCAATGTTAGATTAGTAAGCAGAATCCCAGCCCCACTGCAGTCGACACCTCGGTGTGGGAAATGTGCTAATCTCTAATGTCATCAGTCACTGTCTGAAATATTCTTTTCCCGTAGGATATGGATTAAAATTCACACATTGGTTATCCAGCTTAATTTTCTCGGTAGTGCCAGCAGGGTTTAAATTGTTTTAAATCCACCTAATATGTGTGTGATCCGAGCTCTTCTATCCGTTGACTAATATCTAAAAATCAATTCTGAGCAAGAGAACGTCCCTTTCAAAAATGCATTTCGTGAAGGGAAGGTGCATTTGCACATTGCATTTCTTTATTTTTGCATACTGTTTTATGAAACGATGAAAACGGCAAAGCAGAGACTGTCATCCACAATCTAAGCAGTTTCACACTGTTAAGCTACTAACATCTTTGCTCAAATTGCTTGTTTGCTCATATTACTATGGTAGTCTCACAGGGGTACTTATCTCTACTGGAACCGCATATCTGCACATGATTACAGGTTTCAATCACAGTTTACAGATTCACTGCTAAACGTGGAAAAAAAGAAGACATGTAGAAGAGAAACAGGCAGCACATCATAAGTTTGTCCTGATGTTAGTCAGTTTTTTAGTTGATTTGACTTGAACTAAGTTTACATGCACAAAGTAGTCATCCGTTTCCCTTATTCCGAAAAAGACAATACTCCTATCAAACTGTTTACATAGATAATGAAAATGAATATTTCACTACTCCCACTTCAGTGCAGCCCTGTAGACTCTGTTTAATGTTTCCTAACATGTTGTGTATCACATCAAAATATAGAAAAGTACAGCTGGAGCAGCTTCTCATTTTGTTTCTAGTATGCAACATAGATGTTTTTCAAAGTTTCCTGCTAGTGGTGGATTATTGGACCGTGCAACAGACTGGACACAGTCTCCTTCCTCAAAAAGGTTGGTGTTGCAATACCGTAAAACTTCAATTAAAAGTCCAGTCCCTTTTACTAGCCCGGTGTGGCTAGCTACACATTTTGACAAATAAAGGCCTGACTCAATTAGACACCTGGTCTGGTCGCCAAGCAGTTCATTTATTTATTTTTTATAGAAGTTGTTCGGATGTATAAAACTGGGTTGTTGGCTACTTTAAATTATGTGTCCATTCCTCGATTACCATGTAAGTTATTTATGTTCCTTTAGTCTGTAAGGGTCCTCAGATCAAAAGAATCAAATGAGTTCTTAAATTAAAAAAAAGGTAATCCAAGGTGTGAATATTGGGTGCTGTGCCAGTATGTGGCATAATCCTCGAGTGCCGTAGCTCACTGTCTCTCTGATGTGCTGTCTGTTGGAGCTAGATCAAATGAATGATTCATAATTGATTTTCTGAAGCCTGAAGTGATATTCATATTGGTTTAAAATAAACAGTTTGATTGTATTTCCTGACCTTTGCTTAGCCAGAATTTTGTGCAAAATGAATAAAAGCCTGTCCCAAATATAGGCCTGTTGATTTCAGTTATTTAAGCAACTAATTGCCTTGGCTATTAATTGAAGATTTTTGGTATTTGCACATTTCCAAAAATCTGCCCATATCCATGTCTTTCATAATGTTTAAAAGTAGGTGTGTTTCTTCCTCCAATCAGAAATGTTGGCTTTTCTTTTAAGCACGTATTTCTACATCAGCCTTGCAAACTGTTGGCGAGTTGGTTTGTGTACTACATCTCCATGACAACCCATAGAGCTGACCGTAAACAGGCAGGAGGCCTTGTCATGGAAACCGCACTGAAAACCCCAATTGAGACTCATTTCCCAAGGGGGCTGCACCCATGCCCATATAATGCTAATAAAACCTGAATAATTATTATTAAAAATAATTCATCACAGGAAATTTGTAATGGTCCCAGGTTTGATTTACATAAACAATAATGGAGTTGAATGTTGGGGGATCACATTTGGGTGAGAGTTGCAGTAACATAAGCAGAGGTTTGATTTGAACATTTCTATTGAGATCTGATATCTGAGGAGTTGACAAAGGAACTTTAAAGGCAATATGCTGCATTAGCACCATGTTGGGTAAAGTAAATCATGGCCTTTGCTATGCTGTAATTCACTCGGCGCTAATAATTGGTCGTTTTACAGTGTTAAAATGTATACTGTGTTTTTTGTAGTGATGGTAGAAACAGAATATTCAGAATACTAATATGCACATTTGCTGAATACGTCTATCATGTATGAGTCATGCTGATTCATTTCAGTTTTTTTTTATGTCAAGCTTATATAGCCCTGCGTAGTCTGGGCTGTCAGTTACTTAAGACAAACTCAGTTGATTAAAGCAATGTGCAGTGTGTGTACATCCTCATTCTGTGTGACTGACTCTTCCTCTTGGCACAAATCAATAGTGATTTCATAACAGACATTAACTTTTAAAAGACCAGCTGAAATTAAATTGTGTTTTCTTGTGATGCACCATCAGGATCTCTCTCAATCAGTATTCTACCTTTTTTGAGGAAAAATAATAACTATTTAAAAAGGATGAATTACATATTTTTATTAGTTTTAAACAAATGGTCTCATAATGGCAGCTTGCCATTATATATATCAGTGACATCCCTTTTGTTATTTGTCTCTGCAGATGGAAAACTTCTTGATCAAACATTTCATTTTGAAATGTTTTTTTCATAAAGCAGTGACTGTCAGTGACATGATGTGTATGTGTGTTTCTTCATCATCATTAAATGTTAATAGATACCATAACCTCTGACAGTGTATTGCAATCCGACGCAACAGCTGTGCAACAGATTCCACCTTTGTAAAGCTTAAGATACAGTTGATATAGCATTGGGGATTTGTTGATTCAACTCTTAGTATTTCTGAGGTAATACAGGCAGATTGAGGCGCTGTGCTGAACTGCAGTACAGTAGATTACAAGGTGTCCATGTTATTGTGTCCTCCCACTGTGTGTAATAATGTTCACAACATACATATAAGAAGATAGGGCATTCTGTTTTGGAGTGGAGACTGAGTAGAACAAAAAGATGTTCAAATATTTGCATTGAAATGTCTAAAAAAAATTGCTAAATTGACCTTTCGCTAAGCCCCACCCCCTTGTTATGATCCAACAAGCTGTCAGAGTAAGCATGGAGCCCACACTGTAACTAACTGCACTCCCTAAAGAAATGTTATCATAGTTTTGGAAAAGTGAAACAGTGATTCCAGAGAGAAGCAGACAGAGGGGTCTACAGTCTGTGTTTGAAGGATATATCCAGGATGTCAGACTGACTCAGCAGCAACAACAGGTTAAAAAGACAAAGATAGTTAGAAGCTAAAGCCGAACTATAAGCTACAGATCACAGTGTAAAAGTGAACCATCACATCACTGCTGATCGCAACAGAAGACAATGAGTATAAAGGGAAACTTTGCCGATATTGAACCAGCTGTGTGGCATCACAGTGTGTGCTGATGGACAGTGTTTGGCTTCACCTGGTGCTGCTGCCAGCACACGAACCTCCGCCGCTGGATGGGCAGGGATCTGCGGGGGAAGTCAAACAATGTTCATCTGCGTACATGAATATAAAGAGAAAGTTCAACTAGTTCTGTGTCATCGCAGTGTGTGCAGATGAATGGTGTTGCTAATTTCCTTCATTTGCAGACTGATTTGTGGATTTGGAGCTAAATGTTGTGCCTGGGGCACGTCGTGTATTAATGATACTCGTTACCTGGAGAGGTTGGAGAAAGATATACATTTCTTTCCTGTTCCAAAACCAAAATCAAACCCTGAAAAGTGTAGGGTTAGCTAGCTAGCTACTGAATATATACACGATGCTTTTGCTTTTTAATGATTATAGCACTGAAAAAAAGACCTACCCCAAACCTCTGCCGCCAGACGGGCAGGGATCTCCGGGAGAAGTCAAACAACCTTCACCTGAGCACAATGTGATGACACACAGCTGGTTGAATATCAGCAAAGTTTCCTTGCTTCCCTTCACTGGTTCCTGTACAGCAGGGTCGGCCTTTTTTTCACTGCTATAATCATTAAAAAGCAAAAGCAGCATGTCTGTACATGCAGTAGGCTATATCTTCAGTAGCTAGCTAGCTAACCCTACACTTTTCAGGGTTTGATTTTGGTTTTGGAACAGGTAAGAAACATATATCTTTTTCCAACCTCTCCAGGTAACGAGTATCATTAATACACGACGTGCCCCAGGCACAACATTTAGCTCCAAATCCACAAAACCAGCCTGAAAATGAAGGAAATCTGAAACGACTGCATTAGAGTCAATAGAGCACAGCTGTGTTTTTATGGGACCCTAGTCTGAGCCAGCTCAATGTTACATTATGATTGGCCAGTCTGTTTGGGGGCGGGACTTAGCAAAGGGTCAGTTGTCAACCTGGTTTCACTCCAAAGTCGACAAAAACCGACATCAGGCACAATCGAAAAAAGCTGTCCTTTCATGTCAGCATGATATGCGGGCGATCACCATTATTGTTGAATGGCACCTGGCAGCATATCAGGGGAAACGCGACGGGACAACAACCAAAGTAAAGTGGTGAAAAGTCCAAGTGACTTTCACCGGGAGACCGGTGATTGATTCCTATTTGAATATAAAGCCAAACCCTGTTCTTTTTTCTTAAAGCCAGCCACATGCTTTTGTTGCCTTAACCCAACCAGGTGTGTGTATTGGTGAAACGTAACCCTGTGTTTGTTGTTGAAAGAAAAATCTTTGCAGTGTTGTACCGGTGTTGACACAGCCTCTTAGATGTCAACAACACACCACTTGCACATCATATGTAAGTGTAGAAAGTCCATGACTAAACATCAATATGTGACAAGGTTGGAGTGATAATGTGTTGAAATTGTTTATTTCCACATACTCTGTGCTCCTTTTCAGATGGCATATCACCAAAGGTGTAAGAAACTGTGTCACAGTGTTTCTCAGCTTAGCTGTTAATATGGAAGAGGTGGAGGCTAAGTGAGAAGTTCAAGGTGCATTGTCAGTTAACATATTTATAGTCGCTGGTACACACATGAAAGCTACAGTCAAAAGCCACAGAGTTTCATTTTGTGCAAAATTTAAGCCTCATGGTGCTCATTCCTGATGTCTCCGCTTTATTTAACAGTTTTATGGGCCATACAATCCGGTCTACAGCATTGCAATTATCAGTATTGAGTCTAATTTAATTTATCCAAATCTCCATCATCTGTCCCAAATTATCCCTCACCTCAGTCAAGCTTATGCATTAATAGATCTGAGCGTAGCCTATTGAGAAGCTGAAATGACTTTTGCTCTCTCTGAGAAGAAGTGATGAAATGTAACAACATTCCCTTTACTTTTCCCTTCACTTACCAGTCTCTTGTGCCCTCATCCTTGAAGTCATTATTAATAATTCTCCCATCCTGTGACTCAAAGAGCTTGAATGCAGATGATCACATCATGCACATTCAACGGGACCTCTCTTCTCCACTCATTCATGGGACATTTGTTGTGATGACAAATCCTAATGCAATGAAAAAAAGTAATTGTTTCGGTTACAGCGACTTAAATTAGCTATGTCAGGCTTTCATTACGTTCAATTTTGGGGTTGTTCTCTGGCTTTCTTCTTCTTCTTAGAAAATCCCCTTTGAGAGACACAATATTATCAAGTTTTGCACCAAAAGCAGCTCAAGGGTAAACATCATAATGAGCCACGAGAAAATGCCTCAGGGGAGCTACACTTTATGATTTTTCAAATGATTCATTTGACAGTGATTAGAGTAAATATTTGTATGGTTAACTTTGATATTGGTCATTTAGGCAACTAATTACAGCTCAGTCATGAAAAAATACAAGTGAGCCAAAACAGACATCCGAAGAAGACTTACTTATTTTAGTTGGAATTAAATGGCTTGGATGCTTGAATCCAGTTCTCTGCTACAATATTTTTTCCTGCCTGTTTGAATTTGTAAAATTCACTTCAATATCTGTGAAGATTAATTTCATGGATGTTGGGGCAAACTTAAAATACATCAAAATACATGTATATCAGTCAAGGCCTATCTTTAAAGGTCCTGTATGCGATATTCAGAGCATTAATATAGCATCAAACCACCATTTGCTATATAAAGATATAGTGGAATAATGGCATCCTGCGCAGAAAATGGCATCACACTCCCTCTATGTGTGTTTTACTCTGAGCTTCTCTGTTCTTTGTTGTGGTAGCCGGTCAGGCTAGCCTGGAAATCCAGACTCAAATATAGAAAGATTTTGAGTCTGGCCCTCACCAATACACCCTTCCTACCCAAGGGGCGGCACTAACTGAGGCATATTAAATGCCCAATCAGAGCAAAAAACAAGGTGACATATTCATCGCAGTAAGCTCCATTTGTTTGCCGACCAGTGGGGCTAACTGATATATTATGCTTTTGCCGTATCCCGTCAGCAAAACAACAAAAATGTTTTCCTGAAGCGAAGGCTTCTAGGGCAGTCTTCTGTTCCTCTCTCAAGGAAAAAGATAAGTGTAGTTGGCTTAGCGTTTCTTCCAAAGCTAGAATGGATGCGGTCCTTTGGCAGCTGCCATCTTGGTTGTTACTTTAAGACTCTTGTAGCGCAGGGCTGTCGTCATCATGTTACACCCGCCCAGAGCCCGCCTCTGTCAGATGGACTGATCTGATTGGTCCGATGGTGATTCACCGAGCTCTGCTCGGCGGGACCACATCCCCATGCAGAGCAAATTCGAATTTGCTAGGGGCGGGGGTATCTGGATTTCCAGGTTTCTGGCCAGCTCATTGGCCGTTAGTGCTGACACTGGGTGGGTGTCATCCCGGAAGCATAGCACCCACCTTCCTGTTCCCTGCTGATTAATGCCATCAGCACTGTATTGTTAAGCACTGTTTATGGAGTTAGCAAAATTAGCTGCTAGGACACCAGTTCAGCCACCTCCATGTTGATAACTGTGTCCGGACAACTCATGGGCTTTGAATTTCACTCACAGACCCTTAAAGCGGCAATTGCCCCTTTTGTTAGCTTGACTAGCTTGTTTTAAAACACAAATGTGTATGAACTGGTGTTGTGGATTACCAGCCCCTTTGCATGACTCTCTAATCTGGCTCATTTCTAGATAATGTGCATTAATGTCCACAATTTAAGTTTGGTCATACTGAGGTTTGGTTTGATTTTAAGTAAAGTCTTAGCTCTCACATTATGAAACTCCTATTGCTAAATTGAGATGAGAAGTACAGCTATGAAGCTGGTGAAGGCATGATGACAAGCTAACAGAGAACACTTGTCAACCACACTCTGGTCCTACTTAACGCCACTCTCCCTCCGTCCCTCTCTCCATCTCTTCATGTTTGCTTGAAATTCTGAATGAAACGTTTTAGTAAAAAGGCACTTTCTTGGACAGAGGTTTTTTGTCTCATTTTGAATGAATAAATTCTTAGCTTTCAGATAATTAAAACCTCTTAAAATCCACCAGGTTTCCACTGGCAATCCACTTCAGCTAGTTCCAAGTGGTTTAGCATCACACATCAAAATACAATTCCTGTTTTTAACTTTTGTCAGTATGGGCATGCTACACATTGTTAGCTTGGTTAAATTCTCCACAATTCAATTGCTTACTTTAATTTATGCAAACCATGAGCACCAAAGTAGAATTCATTCAGAGTTACAGGTATGGTAAGTTTAAACAAGAGAGACAAAAAAAGTGGTGACTCCTTACTTTCGATGCGGTCATAAAGTTCTAACTTGTCCATTCCTTGATTAGCTATTTGTATTTATATTCAGTCCGTAAAGGTCCACCAGTCAAAAGATTAAAAAAAGTTTTCTTAAAATGAATCTAATATGTGAATATTATCATATGAAGTCCACTGCTAGCTGTATGCTAACTTTGTTCGTCACACAGATTGCAGTTCTTCCAACATAAACAATATTTTCTTTCATTCTCCTCAACAGTGTTGTTGAGGTAGGTTTAATTTTGTTATTTTGCTGGCTACAAAATAAAAGTGTCCCTGATCTCTTTCAGGGTCAATGTGACTGAAAACGACACGTCACACATTCAAATAAGTCAGTGTTGGGTGAGTTCAGGGCAGCATTATTTATTTCACCCTCTTTGGGTGTGAAGTTCTTAAAGTTACTTTGTATGGGCCCCTGCTCACTGAAACCCAAATCCAGACAGACAGAAGAGGAAATCAACACTCAGTCTGCCAATCACACACAATTAAACCAAAATGTCTTCTGTTCCCCGGGGTGATCTCCTCCATTGGTGAAAAATCAACACGGCAAAGAGAAAAACAGGACAGGGAATTGTTTGGAATTCAAATACGGGCTTTGGGTGGTGCTGGATAACAAGTTGGCTGTCCATTTG
Source organism: Epinephelus lanceolatus (assembly GCF_041903045.1). Taxonomy (NCBI): domain Eukaryota; kingdom Metazoa; phylum Chordata; class Actinopteri; order Perciformes; family Serranidae; genus Epinephelus; species Epinephelus lanceolatus. The sequence continues at coordinate 28,687,709 of NC_135738.1, read as the reverse complement.
TGTTGCTCTGATGTCATCTCTATTCTGCTCCTCTCTGAACTTGTGTTGTTCCATTGCAGGGTTTGCAGCCTGATGAATATTTATGCCGCAAGGTAGCTAATGTGATATGAAAAGATGAGGGGTTTTCAGTATTTTTCAGTCTGAAAGCAATGACCGAGACTGTGTGCTGCTCCACAATACATCTGAAACTGTTAAGCTCACTGAAGTCTTTAAGATATACTTTAAAGGGTGTACTTTAAATGCATTGAGAGGCATTATACAAGTAGTGCTTTAAATTGAATCCACTTAAGATGAACTCTGTAAAAAGTTGTACTTGAAATATGTAAACCACATTCAAAGCTTTGCAAAAAATGTGAGTTTAAACCAGTCGTGGCATTAAGGCACTTCTTAAGAACTGTATTACACTGTATGGACGAATAAATGGCACGTTAAAAGGGTGAAAACTTCGAGACATTGAGGAGTGACCTTAAATAAAAGGGCCCTGGAAGATATTTACTGATATGAAAGCTGAAAGACATGATTCAAATTTCATAAAGTAACAGATAAAAGGAATAAGCACAACATCTTTAGTTGTAGCACAACTTTTTTTGAGTATTTTTGAAGGCGTGTATCTTTTTATATTCATCCAACGTGGACCCTATAAAGATCCACTTCTCCCCTTCAATGGGTAAATCAATTAGCAATGTGGTGGTGAACCATGTTGATATGTATGCTGGCTTCTACTGGAATGTTCCTTAAGTCAAAAGCCTGACTGTCTTTTTGTTCTGCTAAGTCACCACCGTAAGCAAGACCAAGGAAAACTGCAGACATTAGACCAGAAGTGCTACATTTAAATGCTTTTAAGTGGAAACAGCACAAAGTGACTGTTGCAATGGCAAAGTGCTCAGTGGGGACAATGAAGAATGCTGCACACAGGCCGTGGCTCCGCTACCTCTCACACAGGGAGTAATTATCCATGAAATTCTTCTGGTTACATTATTCCTGGAATAGGTTCACAGCCTCGTCATACATCCTCCAGGTGTCCATAACAAAACAATGCACTTTATAACTTGCACTTCTGCCAAATAAGCAGATTTTGTTTCCTAAAAGCTGTGCGCATTGCTCTTTGTTCTAGCAGATGTAAATTATCCAACACTAAAACACAAACCTCGTAGAGTTTGTCAACTGTTATGAGCACTGTGTATCTCAGTTGCTGCCCCAAGTCAGTTACTTAAAGTCATTTTTTTTATTGGAAAGCCAAAAGGTTTTGGTGAAATCAGAGCTCCACACAGGTCGGTGTAAGCTTTAAGCCACGATGGAATTCAAATAGTCCCCCTGCTGTTGTGTGTGGATTCATGCTGTGAGCAGCTGTAAATGCATGTCATTACAGCAGAGAAATGGAAGCTGGGGCACACCAGTTGTTGTCGCCAAGGCAAGCACTTCAGCACAAATACAATCATTTTGTTGAATCTCAACTGCCACACACTTTTATACACAAACTCATATGCTGTATATAACAGCTTGATAGGAATAAAAAAAAAAAAAACTGCAGCACTAACACATTTGTATATCACGCTGACACCACCCGATTACATCTGTTCAGACATTGAAATTGGGGCCCCCTTTTTTTTGCATTCCTGTGCCATATCTATTTAAATTAAACTTGCCGTGCTCCAAATAAGGTGGCTGTCAAAATACCAGAGTGAACCAGTGATGACTTGACAAGGAAATAAATAATTTAGCAGGTTGTGGTCAGCAAAAGTGCCTGCTACCATATGTTCAAACCTCCCCCCACCCCCAAAAAAAGTTAATACTTGCATGGACTCAGCAGTGGCAGGCTTAAGTTTTAGGATAGGTTGTCGGAGACATATTTTTATCAGGGATAGTCACGCAAGTAGGTAACCCATGCCTGCATGAAAATTTATACAGGTGGGAAGAGACTATGTTATGCGATTAGAGGCTTCTAATTTCGAGCTGTGATGAGGCACCAGTGAACGTCCTCTGCCTCTGGACGGCGGCAAAGTTATGGCAGTGCTAATTTCCCCTGTAGAGCGAGGATCGGCATCAGAATTGGCAGAGATTCAGGGCTGAAATATGGGCAGCAAAGGGACAGAAAGCACAGGATACAACAAAGCATGTTTGCCCCTGACTCCCTCTACCTTGAGTGAAGCTACTGCATTTAAATCTATTAGATGTTTTATCCATCTTTCATATTCATAATATGATCTGCCTGGGATTAACAAAGCACTGATTTTTATGAATTCTAGCACTTTGGGTCATTTTAACAAAATGGATTTTCAGTGCCACATTTCTTCAGTTTGAATATGAATTAAACATATTTGCAACATTCACCCCAGCTGGCACTGCTCTGTTCTCTTCCCCCGTCTGAGCGACAAGATGCAGAGATTTAATGCGGCTTTATAATTCATTGGTCCTTCCCCTGTCACACAAGACGCACTGATTGACTCATCTTTTGGAGGGAAAAAGCATTTCATAAAAAACAAGTCAAGGATAAAACTTTCCCATTAAAACAAAACCTTTCTCAGAACATTTTATCTTGTGCCATCCATGGAGGGTAGAGATATAAAAGTCATGAACACAAAGTACACAAACCACAGAAGTGTAGATCAGAGCCATCAAAATTATGCAATTAGGGCGGAAGCGACATCTCTCAGCCTCCCTTGACGAATTTCCTTTTTATCATAGACAGGCTAAAAGGCTGGAGATGTTCAGACTTTCATGAAAAGGCAGCGATAGGCATGGGACAGCTATGCTACAGCTACATGCTATCAAAAGCATCACAAATCCAGCTGTTTTATTATCATTATTATTATTATCACTACTATAGATGGAAAACATATGAGGTAGACTGTGATCTCTCATGCTTCACTGACTTTTTTCTTTTAGCTTTCTTGCTTTTTCTTGAGTCTCAGACAATACTCCAGCTCCTACAGGATTAAAGGGTCTATTATAGCCTGCAGCCAGATACAGTTGTGCCTTAAAAATAATCTCTAGAATATGTAAAATCACTTTCTGAGCTTAAAAACCGCTGCAGCTGGGAGGTTGAAAAGAAAAGGAGGTTATGTAATCACATCTCCAAGTTCTGGTAAAAGTATTGTTGCTGCAAGAAAATAGAAAAAGGCCAGTCAAAGGAGGGAAAGCGATCCAAAGAAGACTAAGTTAAAGCATATTGTACATAGATTAGCTCCCCTATTTTCACATGGAAGGGTAAAACCGCTTTTAGAGCTATAATTAGCCTCCAAACGCATGAGAGAAAGTATGATCTGCTGGCTTGTTTGCGCACATTGGTAATTACTCTCATTGAGATATCTGAAATTATTTGCCAGGCATTTTTAAGGTTTCAGGTGCTTCTCTGATCTCTGTGTCTGTTGAACAGAGGCAGATAGGTGTAGATTGTGTAACAATAACAGTTAAATGGAAAGGCCAATGAAGTGCACTGTGAGGGATTAGCCGATAATGGAGACTTTCTCAGTGTTACTTAGAAAGTTCTGCTGGTGAATTGGGACATAAACAATCTAAGTACTCTTTTGGTCCCATGTTTTGAGGCGAAATGGCAGAGTTTATTGTATTGATTGCCACATGGGTTTGAAATGATTAAATTATTGTTCAGCTGTTACTTATCTTAAAAGAAGACACCGGGATCAGAGCTGCCTGCAGGTCTGTCTGAGAAACTGTAGATTTTCTCTAAAATATTGTGGTGAGTCATAAAAGGGATTGGCTTTTTAGAGATTATTTTTCTCTAAAACTGTGATAGGAAAGGGGATTAGGAGGTGGGCCGGTAGCTACTCACTGAGATTTCAGGGACACACACTAGATTTATTAAATGTTTGAAACAAAAATGTATCCAGACAGTGTCCAGAATAGCTTATAATGCAAAGAACATGTCGATGTAAGTGCACATATACATGTCTGTCTCCATGTAACTCGAGGGCAACTCTAACTTGTCATATATGGGAATACAAATTGGCACATGGTTGCAAATAGATCATTTACCTTGGGAGTAGTTAATATATAGAGCTGAAGGGCTTTGCTGTTGATTAAAGCCAAAGTGAATAAATCTTGAGAACGCTGCAACAAAACTAAAAATGACTGTATTAATCCTATATTTTTCAAAAACCCTTTTGGCCTACAGTATCAGCACTATGCCACAAGTTTCTGGATTGGTCAGGATTGTGAAAATGTATCCATCTCTACCAATAAAACATACCCTTTTTTTTATAATAAATGCCCTTCGTCACCTTTGGTTGTTTATTTTCACCTCAGTGATGGCTTCTACAGAGAAAAAAGAGCCACTTCCCTTTTCTCCTTCACAGTGAAAGGGGTCAGAGATGGTTATGGGGTCTGCTTTTTCTCCTGCAGTCAGCACTGGTGTTTATGCTTTGGCCCGCTGGTGCCAAAGCTTCCAACTATCTGACTTTTACCTGAGAGAACTTGTGGTTTGTGGCTGTTGTTGTGGCTCTGAGTCAGACTCAACTACAAGGGCTTTGCAAGGCCACTTTCCCACTGGCAGGTCCTGGGGCATAACGTCACATCACTTCTCTCCCGGGGCTGTGGGGTCTGGAGAAGAAACAAACACAGGGAACAGGTGTTTTTTAGATCATGGGTTTGTGGGTGGGTGTGTGATATGGTGGTATGGGTTGTGCTGTCTGCATGGTACTGTATGTCAGTCTTAGTTGCAAAATGCTGCTGAAGCACTACTTGAACCGGGATTGCTTTATCATATCAGGCTTAATTTAGGGGCCTTGACACATTAAGCGGACAGTTGGTCGTTGGTCAATGTCAGACCACCCCATACTGTTGGTGCTAGCTGGCGCTTGTTGGCTAATTTCCAGCCACATCAGCATGTTGAATCTGTGATGGAGTCTGTGGAGCCAGTCGCTGAGTGAAATCATTCTGATCAGCAGTTCAGCTCAGTGCATAGTGCATGAGACAAAGTGAGGAAAGCAAACAGGCAGCTAAAGTCAAAAGGGAATGAGATCGAAACAACCTACATGGGGTATAAGATTATTTTTGTATGCCCATTTCCGTTTTTGAATAATGAATACAGACCAAAGCCACTTGCTGGTATGTGAAGTTATTTTCCCTCGAGCAGGCACAGAATGCACATGCGAGTCGGCCATTGGCCTTTTTGGTCAAGACACAAGCCACACAAGACAACGCCAGCATTTGTTGCCACTAGTTGTTTGATGTTGGTTTGGTGTGTCTGGGCCTTTACAGCTACACTTCCAGCTTGTAGAAACATTTGTAGTTGTACGAAGACTTCATCTTCAGCTTCTGGCCTGAGGGAATTCTCTCAAAGATGTCAGTTGAGCAAGATCACAATTATCCCTGCACAATTCAAGATTTGGAGGCATGTCGAGAAAACAAGAGGCTGCAGCCAATTTCCATCCCTGTAGACCAGGTGGTCATATGCAGCCTGCTCTGTGTGCATGACTGTACATACTGTTTTTGTGCAGAACTTTGAATTTCTTCAACTGACGCAGGAAGTATGTCCAGTTTGATCTTTCTCAATGACGCAGCTGATGTCCTCCGGTCAGACTTGAGGCATGGAGACCAGTCTGTGGAAGTTGGGGCAACCATAACAGTTAGACAGAGGATAGCTACAGAGCTGCAGTCACAGTTGATTGCTGTCAGATACCAAGTGCACAATTTAATTGTGTTTAACCGTCCATCCATTTTCAACTGTATAACTGGGGTCTGTGTTGAAGTGACAGCACCTAACCAGAAACACTTTGCCCTATGGCCACATTCACCACCTACGCATGGGGAATCCAGAGGCATTTCCTAGCCAGTCTGGCTCTGCTGGAATGCTCCATAAGGAGTTGCCTGGAAGGCATCCTAATCAATGCCTGATTCACCCCAACTGGCTCCTTTCAATGCAAATGAGCAGAATCTTTTCTCTGTGCTATTTCAGGGTGTTTAAGCTCCTCACATTACTTATAAGCGTAAACTTACACAACCTTTGTAGGAATCTAACTTCAGGATCTTGTGTCCATGTTTTCACCTTTCAGTCTCGAGGGGAACAAGCTCATATGTATTGGTAAGGGCAATGACATACTGTACAATAGATGGTGTGGGAATCATTTGAGGTTTGCCTTTAACGCTCAACTCTTTTCTCACCACTGTGGCCTGGCCTGCGTGACTGCAGCTGCTGCACTGATTTGCATGTTGTTGTGTTCCATCTTATTTTAAATACCCAGAGATAATTGTACACCTTCACTAGAGGCAGCAACGAACTTTCAGCTGAAAGACAGAAAGCGCCTTTTCATGACAGGCAACCATGCCCTTAAACTCAGAGGTCCTGCCCCTTATCCCAGCATTACATGTGGTTACAAAGTGCCCCCAACGTGCACAGGACAGTGCTCAAATTATGAAGCCAGCAGAACTACTTGATCTGCAAAAAAGCAGAGATGCAGTCCTGCCAAGGCAAAACTGGACAATTTTGAATTCTTGACTGACGCTTGAGATCCTGCCCATCAAAGTCACAAAGAGAATAGGTGACGAGGCACAACCTTGGCAGAGTCCAACTCCCACTGAGAGCAGGCCTGACCTATATGCCAATGATGCAGTCACAGCAAACATTCCACCATTGTAGCTACTTGTCACTTGCAAGAAACACCAACTTAACCTGCTGTAAGCGATGCAGTGAATTTGAAACAGAAACAGTGATTGGAGCAGACAGGCGTCTTCCCATTTTGACACATCAGTCGAGGTACATGCCATGCCATTTAGCTGTCAGGTAGTGTTAGGTAGACAAAAGGGCACCGCATAGAAATGCAGAATTTCAGGCACACGCCATGCTGAGTTAAAGAGAAACAAGATTCTTTTTAAAACTTTAAGTTTCTTTAAGCTGTTAGACGCAATCTGCTTCAGGATATGTTTTCAAATATGTTCTATTTTTTTAATGGTAATGAACTCACTGTTGATAGTTTCTTTGATTCATGAGTTACTGTATGATGTTATACAGGAGGAGCGCTCTCTTCCACCCACCCCTTTACACTGAAATACAGAAACAGACACGCTCTGGTGGTATAGTAACAGTGATTATTGTGAATGTAGTTACAGTAGAAACCCAACCTTTGTATTTGTATGGAGAGTATTGCTGCTTATTGATTTTCGCTCGTAACAAAAGCCCTGTAAAAGGTGAAAGCAACATATCAGTGATTACTGATTAGGCCGACTCAGATCTGGAGCTCTCTGCTACTGAGAGGCTGTCAGTTTTCCTTCCCCGCTCCATCCTTTCATTGCTGCCTGTCGGCCAGCAGACTGGACAGAAGGTCAGAGAGTTGATCTGTGCCAAAACTCAGAGGATTTTACCCCCCCTCCCTCGCCCCTTTTCTCTCGTTTTCCCTTTCAGATATGCAGTTTCGGGACCTCCTAATGAGAATATGTTACTCCCAGATACCATCTGTTCTGCTTGCATTCTGTATGAGAAAATAAAGAACATGTGACATAATTTCAGTGAGACTGATTAATCAAAGTTGTGGGGTAGTTGCCCTTTGGAGAAATGTGTCACAGTCTGACTTCGATACGATTTCCGCATTTAAGCAGAAACATGTGGATTCTGATTATGAATATGGAAAATGAAATACCTTAAGTTTATTTATGTGTAATCATAAACAAGCTTGACACTGAGGCCTGAGGGGGTTGCCCAGACTCTGACGAGCTGTCTTTAAAAAACATTTTGAACGTTATCACTTGATTAAATGGCCGTTCTCAAGGGTTATAAGCCTCATAGACTTGGCTTTAGAAGGACCTGCTACATCTGCTACTGGGTTTAGAGAGTTGTTATCAGCACATAAAGTGGCCGCTATCAGTTGTCATGAGGATCAGTTTCACTTTTACTTTCTTCAGATTTAGGCACCAATACAATGGGGTTAAGCAGCACGGTGGTGCAGTGGTTAGCACTGTCACCTCACAGCAAGAGGGTTCCTGGTTCAGCCCAGGATGGGGGGTTCTAACCCAGGGTGGGGGAGCCCTTCTATGCACAGTTTGCATGTTCTCCCTGTGTCAGCATGGGTTTTCTGCAGGTACTCCGGCTTCCTCCCGCAGTCCAAAGACATGCAGGTTAATTGGTGACTCTAAATTGCCTGTAGGTGTGAATGTGAGCGTGAATGGTTGTCTCTATATGTTAGCCCTGCAATAGTCTGGCGACCTGTCCAGGGTGTACCCCGCTTCTTGCCCAATGCCAGCTGGGATAGGCTCCAGCCCTGAACCCCAGTTTCCTGGGTGACAGTTCTGCATCCAACCTCAACTCAACACAGACTTCCCACTCTTTATACTAATATTACCTCACCTGATTTTCTCCTTTGCTCCCGTCATAATATGGCCACTGCAGGTTGCTGTCTAACAATAAACATGGGCCTTGAATGGACCAATAACAACATTCTGTACCTACTACTGGAAGTAGTGGGCCTGTTCTAACCTATATGTATGAGGCTGATGACCACTGATAACACCCATTCAATGAAATCATAACATTTAAGAAGTCATATTAATGTGACCACAGCCCTCTACAAATTGAAAAGAGATTAGAAAAAAATTAAAACAGAAGAAGACCATTGTTTGAATAATGAAAGACATGTATCAAGGGATCAGACTAATAATGCAAGCAGGGTTATGTTGCTAGCCTCAGTCTTTTGAACCTGGTCACGCTATAAATATGCAAAACTCTTTTATTTATTTCCCTTTGTTATCCAGTGATCTCACACATAAACACCAATATACCCACACACACAATGCCGTATAATACTATAGCGGGAAACCCTCTATTGAAAAAAAACAAATTGATACAATGGAAACTAGGTCTCAGTGAAGAAAGACACACTTCGGATGTGCTACATTGTGTTTTTGCTAACTCAAATCTTTCATTCTTGAGTCTGTGTCTCAGTATATGTGATTCATATTAGTATTTGTGTGTACATTCTCTTCCACAAATTTAAATAAAAACCAGTGGAAGGTGATTTCTCCACACGGCTGGCTTCTATTCCAGCTGCATCTCAGGCAAGCATCCTGCTGTCACTGTCAAGATGGACATTTCGGCCTGCTCAGTGCACACCAGTGTTATTCCAATCAAATCTTGTCCTGTCTGTGGGCATGAACATCCTCTCTCTCCCAAATAAGAAATGACAGCCGAGAGTGCTGCTCTGGTAGGCCAATCAAAGAACAGCTCCAGGATGTTTTACAGTGATTACCAGCACAACCTATGCTGAGCCAGAAACAGGCCAGGAGCATCAGAAAGAGAAAGGTAACTTAATAACACAGTAACAGCCAGCTGCAGTCATACCTCCTAGTGCACAGCAGACACAATTGAGAAACAAATTGAAGAGCTGAGTTGCTACACCAATGACTGGTTACTGAGAAACCTGTTGAAAATTATAAGAAAGATATGAGCTAATATGCTGAGGGGAACAGCAATTGTTAAAAAAGGATTTAGAGGAATTCATCTTGCCCAAAATCAGGCTGCTATTAAAAGTGAAAAGATGTCTTCCAACAACTATAAAACTGTTTTACGGAGGTGCTAGCTTACAAATTAAAGCTATTTCTTGCCTGCCAGGTTGGTGCAGTGACATAGCATTTCAGAAGTCCTGTCCTCTGAGTAACTCCCTCCTGCTCTAAGTGAAGGAGTGTAAGTATCTTGGGGTCTTATTCATGAGGGAGGGAACAATGGAGTATGAGATGGATTCGTGGTTTGGCATGGCATCTGCAGTGATGCGGGCACTGCACCAGACTGTTGTGGTGAAGAGAGAGCTACGCCAGAAGGCAAAGCTTTCAATTTACTGGACCATCTATGTCCCAACCCTCACCTATGGTCATGAGCTTTGGGTAAGCGCCTGAAATGAGTTTCCTCCAGAGGGTGGCAGGGCTCATCCTTTAAGATAGGGTATGGCGATCGGACATCTGGAGGGAGCTCAGAAGAGAGCCGCTGCTCCTTCGTGTTGAAAGGGGCCAGCTGCAGTGATTCGGGGATGGGATCAGGATGCCTCCTGGGTGCCTCCTGTTAGAGGTGTTTCGGGCACGTCCAACTGGTGAGAAGCCCCAGGGGAGACCCAGAACACGCTGGAGGGACTATATATCTCATCTGGCCTGGGAACACCTGGTGATCCCCCAGGAGGAGCAAGAAAGCATTGCTGGGGAGAGTGACATCTGGAGGGCTTTGTTCAGCCTGTTGCCCCCCACGACCCAGCCCCAGATAAGTGGTTATTATGGGTGGATGGATAGATGTCCTCACAGAAAAGCTTAAAGTTTAGACAAGATTGCTGACTCTTTGTTGTTGATTTCCCAGCTTACAAGATACACTGTACAACATCTTCTAATTTAAAATCACCAGAAACACTGTGTGAAGAAGATAGCTTTGGAGTTCTTGGAAAGCATCTTGCCAGGCTAGCACTTTCCCCCTTGCTTCCTTTTGTCTTAAGCTAATCAAGATCTGTCTCCTGACTGAGCTAAAATGAAACTGAAATATTGACTATTGCATTTACATTAAGACAGCAATAAGTGTATTTCTTTACAAGACAGCGTTGAATGAAAATGGTTGGATGTATTCCATGAATTGAGCTTCAGGGTTTTACTGTCCAGCACTGCTGCTGCCTGTGACAGTTTTTTGAACTTTAACTTTCAACTTAAAGGTTATAAAGTTATATTTCTGTATTGCAGTGAGCTCTTCTTTTTTCAGACAACTACTTCTGCCAGTTATCTTACTTACAGTACAAATGAATGTCTTTGAGGAAAGATTGTCCAAAAGTGTGCACCATTATCTATATTTATATGATTAATCCTGTCCCAACTCCTGCCAGCTCTCGATGACAGCAGGCTTTTCTGCCCACGTCAGGGTTAGGCTGTTTGGAGCAGCTATACACACTTTTGCCTTCGGATGTGGTTGGATGGCATGTTCAGCATACTTCTGCTTTTAGTCTGTCTCTTAAGTTTTTTGACGACCCAGCCCTGTATGAAGTTATCTGTCAGGACACAAGAAAAAGATAAAGCTAATAGCTAATCAAAGATAGATCTTCACAGAGTAATGGCACAAAGATATTGTCATTTGTTTGGCCATAGTTACCTGTAGTGCTATCCAGATAAGTCTAAAGGGGTTAAAGTCCATCTAATATGGAGTACAGTGCCAGGAGCAAGCACTTTAAAGGGTTGAAGCCACTGAAACTGATACCATTCATTTGGACTGTCCCATTTGAAACGCCATTTAGATTTGGACTCCATTTCACATTGGAGCAAACATCCAACTGTTCCAAACCAGCGAGTCACTGTTGACACTGGGCAACTTGTGTGATGTATTCGAGGGGAAAAAAACCCCAGCAGAAATAAAAACATTCAGAAATAGGACCCAACACGTCATTGCTGCTCTACAACACCAACTGCTGACTCTTTCTTCGCTTGACTAAGTCTTTTGGAGCTGCGGTTTTGGCAACCTGCCATGCAGTTTCACAAATATGGATTGAACTTGAGTAAAGCAACATGATATTTAAAATCACTTGTGTCATTTCTATTTTAAGATCCCTACCCGGTAACAAAGACATTTCTACTCAAAAAATAACACCCTCTGGCAAGCTACTTCAGTCAGTGTTCAATTCAGTGTCAATGTCTTTTACGGTTCATCATTTTTCTACTTGAAAAACATTTAATGTTGTCTAATTAATCTGAAGGGCATACACATTCTTTTTAAGTACATCTAGATAGATAGATAGATAGATAGATACATAGATAGATAGATAGATAGATAGATAGATGGATAGATTCCTCAGTGTAAGTTAACCTTTTTGTCTTGGTAGTGAAGGACTGTGCAAGTTTAAACCATTTGACTGTAGTGGTTGTATACCTCCAAAACTCGTCGCCCCATTTGTCACAGAGAGGCTTCATTCACATCCTCTGTGTCAGACATTTGAGTGATTTTGCTGAGGTGCAGTTTGCTGTTTTGAAAAGCTGCATTTGCTGTCTCAGTGCAGGGGGGAAGATAAGCATCAGTTTAAATGTGAAATATGTGTCAGTCCTCTGCAGGGGTAAGACAATGTGCTTTTTCTCCTGCATAACTCCTGTCATGACAAAGAAACCCCCCCCCCAAAAAAACCTCCATGAGCATCGTGGTAGTTTCACATGATGGACTGCATAGAAGCCGTTTTCACTCTTTATACTGCTGTGACAAGCTGGCATGCTCCGGGCCGTGTCCTGCACAGCTAAATTCATGGTGTGCCCAAACAGAGACGAGACTCACAGCTGTTGTTGTGCGTCTGCCATTATGTCTCAGACACATTAGCAGCACTATCACGAGAGTGTCCTTGGCATTTTTGAATGAGCGGTGCATCAAACAAGCCTTCCTCGTGTGTAAATGTTAAGTCACAAAACAAAAGCAGTGTTACTCCTCGACTGTCAAGTCCACAGTTACATTAATAACAACAGAAATCCACGTCACCTACATCCCAGTAGCATCAGAACAAACTGCTTTAATCAAATCAAAACTTAAAGTCAACTCTTTAAATAGTTTCCCTTTCATTTATTCATTGCATATTTGAATTAATCACTTAGGCAGCATCATCATGTCCTAATGTATAGCATAGTGTATCTAACAGGTTTAAAGGTTCGGAAGAGCCTTACAGTCCATAATGACACAAATATGCCTCTTGACGCCAGTGGTGCCATGGAAACGGCACTGCGGGAAAAAGAAAAAGATGAAAAAACACAGGACCTTGGGGGTGTCAAGTGAAACAAATTGACTCAAACAGACTGCAAATGGCCTAAAAGACATATTCAGACATTGTGTTTTTTCTAGAGGGCAAACAGACAACTGACTGCAGAGGACCTCAAGTTGTATCAAAAGTTCGATTGTGCCTCAGTTACTGTACGGATTTATATACTAGCTGCAGCTGATTGCTTTTAGTTTGTGACTAAGACACTTAAAATATGTAGGAAAACTAAAACGAATTGCACAAACCAGCACCTTTACACAGAGAGTGTTCCTATGGATCTGCCAATGGAACAGTCTATCTGATACCACTGTACGGTGATTTCGCTCAGCCTTTAATCTGTGTGAGATTGTCTGTTTAAATGGAAATTACATGACGAGAATAAAATGCTCGCCCTTCATGAATAGTACATATTTTTTATTCTACAGTGTGGAAGCCTTGCTTAGTGAAGAGTTGCAGCATCTGTTGAGGGACTGTTCTTGTACAGATCTGTTCCTCTGTAAAATATTCATCTGGTATCAATATCTTCTTCTGTTGTCACCTTTGAAAACTAACAGAATGCACTCCTTGAGTCATCCAGATGATGTAATCCACAAGCAAGTTTAAAAGTAAAAAACAAAGAAACGAAGTCATTCTAAGGTTGCTTGCTTAAGAGGTAGTTACACTGACGCATTAATCAGTCTTTGAATGTGTAGCTAAAATGAAACATTATGTTGTCAAGGGTTTTATTACATATTACATAAACAAATATCCAAGTGTCAAGTGCTTCGTATTTGAACTTCTCATTGCACTGGTGGCTAAGCTTCTTCCTTTTGTACTGTGTAAGTATGAACCTGCTGCAGCGGAGTAAAGACAAACAATTTACCTTTCATAACGTGTCCTTGCCTTTTACTGCTGAGTCTTCCCGGGACAGTTTTTGTTAAGAGATAGACACACAGGCAGTAAGAAAACTAGAGGGGAGGAAAAAGGTGTTTTTCATTGGATTGGATTGTACGGTATGGTAAGAACAGTAAGAACAGACTAACTGTGACCTTTGTTGAGCTTTATATCCTTTGCTAATCCAGCAGGGAAATCCTTTAAGAATCCAATCAGAATCCAGACTACTTCAGAACAAAACTTTAGGGTATTTCTTAAGAGCTGTGAAAGATAAAGATTCATGATAATCGTGCAAAGGAATGGGACTCAAAACGAGTTAGGATTTTTTTGAGTTCTATAGTATTCAGAAAGACATCCTGGAAAGCTTTCAGTATCCCTTTGGATTAGGAACATATAGTATCTTTGGCACCATTATTCAAAGAATGAAATGTAATACAGAAGAAAGCTCAGTCTCTGTATTAGTTGTCATGTTCAAGAGGCACATAGCGACCTTTAATTTAACAAACCATGGTTCTCATGACCCAAACTACAAAAAAAAAAATCCTCACTGTCATTTAAAGAAGTTTTTTCACCACTGAAAAGATATAATAATAATAATAATAATAATAATAATAATAATAATAATGGGCTGTCTATGCAGTAGGAAGATGCAAAGTTTTGTTTTTTTTTAAATTGGTGCTACATGACCAGATAAAACAGAGTCAAAGGGCTGTGGCAGTTGCTTTTGCTCAAGAGTTAGAAAACCTACAACCACCTAAATGCACTGCCATGCACCAATAAATGTTCCCGCTGGAGAATGGTGCAATGCAAGCTTGCTGATACAGGAAACAATATGGCAGCCAGCTTGTAACAACCAATCTCAAATTAGAGTTTAACAGTACACTAAAATAGGGGTGTAATGATCCATTGATCTGATTGGATGTATCGATTCAATGATCAGCAATCCAGTGTCATCCATGCAAAGTGAAAACATTGATCTATGTCATCATCTTTAGGATACACTTTTATTTTGAAAGTCTGTATCACTGTCAAACAGCCGCAGGCAGACGGCAAGCAGCCAACAGAAGACGATGAGGATTACTTTCGCGGGAATAAATCGGCAGCGTGGAAATATTTTGGATTTCGGAGAATATGCGGGTCGACAGACAAAGAATACAAATGTAAACACTGCTGTTACGAGCTAAGAAACGCCGCAACATTACCTGCCTGAACGGGTAGATTGTTGGCTGCTCTGTTTCAACAATGTTCGGCTGAAAAGAAAAAAAAAAAAAATCATGCAGGCTGAAATTTAACCAAGCTGTTCTGTCAGGTGATGCAGTGACTTAAACCAACAATAAAAATGTTATATGTGAGGTATTTAAAAAAAGTCTGCTAGCTGCTAAGCGAATTTACACAATGTAAACATGCTTAAGCTAATTATGGGTTACTAGCAAAAACAACAATTGTTTTGTCAGTGAACCTTGGCAGTTATTACTGAGCTGAATTTGATGCTTATGTTTAATGATGTTTCATGTTAAAACATGTTGAATGACTGTTGAAGGAAGTTTGCCTTCAGGGCTTGAAGCCAGATAGACCTTAAGTTTTAGGAAAAAGATGATGCTTTGGGTTAAAATAAAAAGATTTGTTCCAGAAAGGTTTTTCTGGCAGAAAGCCCTGATGGTTCACTCATCCCATGTGCTGTATAATGCGTGTTAGTGGAGTCATTTGAAAGTAAACTTTACTGCACTTATTGTTTATCCATCCATCCATTTTCGTAACAGCTTATCCTCTTGGGGGTCACAGGGGCTGGAGCCTATCCCAGGTGACATTGGGCGAGAGGCAGGATACACCCTACACAGGTTGCCAGACTATCACACCTACGGGCAATTTAGAATCACCAATTAACCTGCATGTCTTTGGACTGTGGGAGGAAGCCGGAGTACCAGGAGAAAACACTTATTATTTATATGGTGTTTTTTTTTTCTTTTATGGCCAAATGCAAAAAAGAAATGGGTGGCAGCTTCTTCTGTAACAGACTGTGTTAAATGGGCCTGTAATATTGTCTCATATCCATCACAGGCCCCTAAATTGCATCAAATCAAAATCGCATCATGACAGACTTTGTGATATTGGCAAATATTGAATCATTGTCTAAAGAATCGATATAATATCATATTGTGATGAAACCAGTGATTTACACCCCTACACTAAAATAGGCAACGCAGTAACAGATTCTTGAATCATATTTGATCAGCACTGCAAAGTTTTGAAGTTTGATCTTGGTTTTCTCAGCCTCTGTTTTTACAATATAGGAAACAGCCCCCACTCTGTGTTCACAAATTCTCATATTACAGTGCACCAACATGTGTTTCTGAGTACAACATAGTCGAGAGTTACTATTTGATCAGCACTGCTTAATTTTACTGTTTGATCTCAGTTTGGTTGAAGTTTGAAAGAGAGAGAGGTGGGTCTTTCTCGAAATCTGCTTCTATACTCTTTTTGTCTGTGGTGACGGGCAAAAATGCAAAAGTATGATTTCAAGTAACAGCCTGAGAGCCAGCTAAATTCTGCCAGATGACACAAAACACATCATCAGGTAGCTTTGAGCAGGGAGATGAGCAGGGAGATCTGGGTGCAGCTAAAAGCAGGAGGGAAGTTTACTACAGTTCAAAACATACTAACCACATTTTCATGATACAAAGCTGGTTGAAAATTGGAAAAGCATCCCTTTATGTACTGTCATGAATAGCTATTTCCATTTTAAATATTTTTTTTGGTGTAATAAATCTGCATTGGCTCCCACTGTTAAGCATGGTAACTACTTGGTTCACACCCAGACCGTCTCCTATTATTCCAACCCACACCCATGCACAAGTTCATCTCACACACAACTTGAATTTTAAAGTAATTGTTGAAACAGATGGCACTACTTGGATGCAAGGAGAATGCCAAGAAATTGTTTGAACATGCTGAGTTTAACAGACATCTAGTGCAAGCCGCGTTTTTACAGACAAGGACTATTTTTTTCTTTCTTGTCTTATTAGTGATTTGCATGGTCTGATCACACAGTCATGATCCACCCCATTACTCCAGATAACACCTGTCAATAACATATTTCCATCCTGAGGACATGTGCCGCATCAGATGGGTCATGTTGCTCATATCTCAGGCTGCTCTCTCCCACTTCACTTTGCTGTTAATCAGAATATGAGAACTGCTTTGATGTAATAATTAGTATCTTTTTAAATTTTTGCTAGTGTTACTGAGTTTAATAATGTGATTTACAGTATTATGGCAGTAAAGGAGTTTCAGATTCAGTGCACGTAAGTAATACCAACATACTGATTCATTTTCTTACTTGGGTCTGCATTTCCTTATGATTAGAATTTTACCTTGACTTTGTATGATTAAAGGATGAAGGGACGTTTTTGAAACACAGAGAGCAAACTATTCTCCCTTTGTGTGCTTTTACTGTATTTTGAGAGAGCGAGAGAGCTTTCCCTGTCGACAAGTGGTGTCTTCTGTGACTGAGGAAGAAGGTAATAATGAAAGAGAGAATAATCCATGCATTAGCTGCTAAACCTGCTTGTCACATTTGAAACATGAAGGTCATTTGCACGAAAGGGCAATATTGTAATGGGAGATGAAAGTGTTAAGAATGCAAGCCCAGCTTGTTTTTCTTGCATGCTTTAGTAAAGGGAGATTTATATCCTTCCTCTGAAGCTTCCAGGAGGGTCATATTTGTCTTTTTTTTCTTCACACTGTCATGTTCATACTATATTTACCTGTGGAGCTATGGACAGTATATGGCTCAAGAAATTATTAATGTCGAAAAAAAAATTCCAGCTTTTATACTGTGCATCATCTAATTATTGAAAGCTCAATGCTGAGATGAGACAAGTAAGCATGTGCACTTAGGAAGTCATAGCGACCAAGACCAACTGCTGATCAACAATAGGAATCTTATGCGGAGCTAATCAATACACTGCAAACAGACCAAATATGCAGCTTCCTTAAGATTAACCCATTGTTTAAAATCAGACAACCCAGAAAAATTAGCACTCTGTGCAATCATATTTCGGTAACACTTTATATTAAGGTACTGTAATATGCGTTAATTAATGCTTAATAAGCATAAATTAACAGTTAATTAGCACTTATAAGACAGTATAAGGTGCTTATTAACATTAATAAGACTATATAAGTGTTTATTACAGCATAACTGACTAAGTTATTATTGCTTATAAGATAATAATAATATTTATAATTTATATTAAATAATAATTATAATAATTATAAGCACTTAATAGAAACTTTGGTAACAGTTTATAAACCTATACTAAATATTAATAAGATGTCTATTTACATTAATTATAACTTATAAGGGTTAATTATAGAATAATAACCACATTTATTACTGGTTTATAAGACACTATAAGACCCCATCAGATTAAATTAATAAAGTGGCCAGGGCATTTCCAATTCCATGGTACACATAATCACACAGTATCACTTTTGTTTTTTGTTTGTTGTTTGTGGTCCATAAACTGCAAAATTATTTCAGTTTATTGTTATTTTGATCCACATTACTCCAATATTTATGTCTTCCAAGTCTCACAAAATCTTTTTCACCATTCACAAAGGCTGGCAGACACATAGAGAACAACACCCATTTGACAGTCTGAACAGAAACAACTTGTTACACTTCCTAAGTTGTTTGAAATAATTAAATCAGCAACAGATTGGTGGCAGCTGTTCTATTGTTTGTGGCCAAACAAAATAACAATATACAGTATAAACCTTGACAAAAAAAGAAAACCTGAACTCAAAGCCCTGAGGGTTATGTTTTGTTTTGTTTGTTTTCCTGTGCATTTGGGTTTCCATCATCTATTTGGATGGAATGCAAATGCAGCAAGTCCCTATGATGGCTGGTTGAAGCACCACATGGATACATACATCAGAAACGCTGCAGTGGAACAGCCGATGAATGTGCTGTGTTTCAGCATAAATGCACAGAGCAGTGCTAAAGGTTTTGTCTATTCCCCCAATCATTTTTGGGAAAGCTGTTTAGCTACTGCTTGTTCATGTTTATCTATCGGTGTGGGAATCTCACACATGACTTGCTCTGATGCAAGGGTGGAAGGAAAATGTGCTTGTGCTGTTGACAACTGTTTTCCAAAGAGAGTAGCTATTGAAAAACTGCCATACTCGCACCAGATGACATCATATATGAATCTGAATTTACATACCAGAGCATTTTTCTACAGTCTGAGCTCTCAGTGGACAGACGGCTACACAGTGTATGGAAAGCGCTGTAATCATGAGAAGCCCTTGATTAAACATGAAACAGAACAAATCTGCATTAGCTGCACAGATTTGTCTCCAAATGCACATTAATCAAAACATGAACAGATTTCCCCATGGTTTAAAAAAGAAAAACTGTCTGATTTGTCAATCTGGAGTTCTAGAGATGTCACGGTCTGAACAGGTACCAAATCTAGTGACAAATTTGTTAATATCTCTGGAGAATTGGTAGCATCCAGAGGAAGCCATCGATTACCAATCAACTGGAATCAAAAGAAAGAGTTCTTGGCAACACAGTACTTTGACTATACTTTAGTTACAACTGATCGAATAAATTGAGCAGCACTGAAGTATGTACATCTGATACTAAAGCAATACAGCAAAATGTAATTCCATATTTTGCTTCTTAGAGTGATTTTAAAGTATGCTTTATCTGTTGCAGTGCTTTATTTACCAGTTATGACAGGATGAGTTATGACAGAAGTAGAGTTTGAACAGGAGCTAATAATTCACTTTAAATAAATGGTACTGTCCACATAATCTGAGGGTACCAAAATTTAAAGGCACAGATACACATGTGGACCCACAAAAAAACAAAGAAGCGTTTATCTACCATCATACCAGCATCCCTGAAACTGAAAGAGTAAGGAGAAACAGAAGCTAGTTGCTGCTGTCAAACACATAACGACATGCCCAGAACACCAGGTATACCATTTTGTTACCATGTCAATATATAATCAGGAATTCCCCCCCTATAATTTTAAAGGCCACATGTGATGTTGGATGGATTGCTAGTTGGACAATCACGTAACATAAATGTACAAGAGAGACATCTAATCTCTCAGTTCCTTTACCTCCCTTCTGCCTCCATTGTTTGATTCATCCATCCTTCATTGCGCTACAAAAATAACCATCTAAAGATGTCATCCTGCCCGCTATTGAGTCTTACCAGATTGATTTGTTCAAGCAAGAAAAGATAACTACTTCCGGGGAGGATATAATTTACCCTGCTGCTCCCAATACATATACGCTTGTTTCAAGGCGTTTCTTTAGCATCAAGTGTTATTTCCTTGATACCTGTGGAGCAGTCTGCATCATTCTGCATCACTTTTCTTTTAAAGGTAAATTACAGTCATTTCTACATAAGACATGGGAACAAAGGAACCTACAATGGGAACATATAGATTTTCTCACTACATTGCCAGAAGGAGGGGTTTATGTTGGCTGGCATGGCTGTGTTCCTGCTCCATGGTGCCAAATATGAATCAGCTTTAACTCATTTACTTTTCCCAAATCTGGCCCAGATTTACAAACATGGGTCTTTTATGGCTGACGCACGTCAGCCAGCAGAAACTGTGGCCAGCACCAAAACGGGTTCTGGCCCACTGATGGTTGCCAAATCAGGCCAGTTTAATTGGACCAATTCTGAGGCATCATTCATCCGTTGTGCTGAGTTTGGGGTGATACTGGGCCGGGTAACCTGGGTGTCTATGAATGGCCCTGCTTTATCAGCACATTCATCTCTATAAACAGATATCTCAATATATAAGCAGAATGTGAAGGCAAAGAGACAAGATTTTGGTACTGGAAGCCTTTTGGTTTCCATTCATAGCAATGACCAGTAATGTTTTGGCAGGGTTTAGTTGCATGCAGGTGAACAGTCTGTGTGGAGAGCAAAAGAGGCCGAATGCTTTGGTTGAAATGCAATCTCGGAACCCATCAGCTACTGTCTGACAATGATTTAAGTTGTTATTAGGGTGCTTTCACACCTGCCCTGTTTGGTTCGGTTCAGTCAAACTCAAGTTCATTTGCCTCCTTGGTGCGGTTTGTTTGGGTGGGTGTGAACAAAGCAATCGCACTCACCAAAACAACTGGAGAGAGACCTTGAGGAAGTGGTCTCAGTCCGGTTACAAACGAACTCTGGTGCAGTTCATTTGTGGTGAGAACGTGTTCCGACCATGAGCATGTTACTCCCTGTACAGCCTTAATATGCACATTTTCTGGCTAAAATGAACAACGCAAGCGATATAGTACATGATAACCAGCACTAAAAACAGCCTGCGTAGTTGTCCCTCCATTGTGACATTAGAAAGTGTTGTTTATCTTGCAAGTGTACTTTTCTTCAACATTTTGTTTACTTCCTGGATTATTCCCACATGGAATTCTGACCAATCACAAGCAACTTTCTCACCAAAGGTATTTTATCTTGTCCACTTGTAAATGCTGCCGTGAGAGCACGAACCAACTCCAGGCAAATATTTATCTTTGTAATGAATTAGTCCCTATTTGGATCATATCAAGTGAACTCTAGGTCTGAGAGCACCCTTAGCTTTTTTTTTTTCCTAATTTATCTGCATTCAATTGCAAATATCTATTTATAGAGATTAGCTGAAATGTTCTCTGGACATGTCTCAACTTGCTAATTGCACTGTGACAAGTGCACAAAGGAGGAAGTTTGTTGGCGACACCAGAACCCATGAAATGTTTGCGGTCACTCCTAAAGGCTTATTGTCATCAGGTGATAGCTGACGGGTTCTGAGATTGTCAGTAGGTAGATCAGCACCCTGGCATATTCTCACCATCACATCTCTTGTCGGATCTGGCCTGCAGGAGAAAAAGTGAAAGTGACATAAGAGGGATGGTTAGCAAGAGATAGAGACATTACATTGATATGTTTAGCCCTCTATGTAGTTTCCCTTTTAAGGGTATGGACCAATGGCCATACTCTTAGCAATGGCACATCCAAGTGCGGCTACAGATAGAGAAGCAGGTAGAACTAAAGCACTATGGAGTGAGGCGTGGAAAATAATCAAAGCAAAACAATCTGAAAAATTGAATTAATCGAATTGCTGCTTCTCTAAAATGATAATACTGACATACTTACCAATAAGAGTCACGATGCTTGCACCACAATTATACTTTCACAGATTTTTTTTTTCTTTCACCAACAGTAACCCAACTACCTTCAACAAATGTGCTTCTACTTTTATCATTTATTTTTTTTCTGTCTATTATATGTGACAGTATCCAGGGGTCAGTGACAGGAGAAGCGGAGAAAACAAAGAGGTGTTGACACGCAGTTGTCTGAGCCTCCAGTACGCCCAGAGATTATTAATCACTTTGCTCAGATAAAAGCAGAGAGTGAAACAGATGATACCGTTCATTAGCATTCAATGCTACACCTCTGCTGTTTGCTGTCTTTTAGCTGCTTTGTTTAGGTATACCTTGGATCTCCTCCAATTGCAAGTCAATCCACACTTTGGGGAAAGAGTAGCTTTTCCAGTCGACAGAAAGGCAATGAATGTTGGTGAAACATGGTAAGAGGCAGGCTGAAAACACTCGTTTAATGTTCATCTGTCTGCGCGAGTGGAGCTCTCTGCTTCTCCCCGTGTCTCTGTCTAATTATGGGGGATCTGCGAGGTGCCATTTGGTGGTATCGATTTGTACTACCTGTTACACACAAGGCTGTGGCCCCTCAGGATGATGTCTGTGGAGTGTTTGCCCGCAACATGTAGTAATTATCGGCTGGCCAACTTTGTTGTTCAGGATATGAATAAGTGTCTACACTAGAGGTAAGCCATTATCATCCATGATGTGTCTCTCTTGAGGTTTTGTGTAAGAGCCAAGGAGCGGCAGAGAGATAGAAAGAAAAGCGGGTGTAAGGAGCACTGAAGCACAACAGCTCTACATCAGGTTACTTTCAAAGGTTTTTACTGTTAGGGAAAGACATGAATAGGCAAAGGGAGGGATTAAGAAGTAATGTAGCACGTAATTCAGCCATATGTTGATGTTCACCTTGGGGGAAGGGGATATCAGAGGAACATATGTATTTAGATTCTAAAACTGTAGGAGACGTCTCTAAAGACACAGTCAACAGGGTCTAACGTCATTACTGCGTGTGCTCTTCAGATATGTAAATGTAATAATTAAATCAAAGTCTGCTGACATGGACATGACATGATTATAAGTCAGCTAATATTAACATGCAGAGTGTAAGGCATGGAGGCCCATTTGGGCCAAAAAAAAATAAAAATACGTAGCTGAATTGTTATTTAAAACAAGATCAAATTTTTGAT
Organism: Epinephelus lanceolatus; assembly: GCF_041903045.1. Lineage (NCBI taxonomy): Eukaryota > Metazoa > Chordata > Actinopteri > Perciformes > Serranidae > Epinephelus > Epinephelus lanceolatus. The sequence continues at coordinate 28,664,782 of NC_135738.1, read as the reverse complement.
GTAAAAAATCAAAATTATGACATAAAAAGTATTGTACAAGTAAATTATAAGGTTTACAATAATTTTTATGTTCCCTCTAATAATTTTACTTCTCCGTCTAAATTGTCATTTTCTTTTACTGGTGGTAATAAAGCTACTATAATCAAAATATTTACATTTACGATGGCTCAGATGAGTATGTGTAATGTGAGAGTTGTGACTCATACTGCGGACATGTCCCTCCAGTTTTCCTCATCTCTATTTAGTGTGTAACCCATCACTTTAGTCCTTTATTTCAATCTCTCTCGGGCCCATTGCCAAAGCAGGGCATTGGAGTGAAATGCCTGCACGCCGAGGGCGGTAGACGTGTAAATAAGCAGCTGTTTGCTGACATGTTTGCCTATTACTTTTATAAATAGATAATACATCAGTGTTGTGTTAACAACTGGTTGGTGACCCCCAAGTTGCCAAAAAATCAATTAATGCAGATTCAAGATAAATGATTATGTGTGTATGTATATTTAATTTAGTATATTGATGAAGGACAGTTGTTTAAAAATTAGTTTTGATGATATATTGTGTGCCAACTAGAATATGTTATGTATAATTACCCACCTGTCACAGGTGCAAATATGATATACAAGTGCTATGCTTCAAAGAACTAAAATGTCACTTTATTTTTATTTCATGGAAGCATGAACTATGTTAGTTCCACAGTTGTTTCCATCTCATGCGTATGCCCACAACTCTGCACATTACAGAAACCATTACACCAACAAGATGTATTTTCAAAGCTGGTATTGTAATTCCACCGTTTTTACTTAATGTTATAGATTGGTGATCCATGAAACAATCATAGAAGCAGAATGAGTAAAAGGTGAAAAACACTGAGATTGTTGTTTGAGTTTTATTAATGCACACCTCAGTAGGAACTTGCTCAAACTAGTTCTGAACATAAGTGATCCATTTTCCATCTTGAGCTGAAAAACAAGACATTCAAATTCATGCCATTTTGATGAGGAAGCATGTTGTACATTGCTGTGACACAAACTGTGCACCCTGTTTCAACACAACACTTTTACACACAAGCAATCAAACTGGAATCTCTCTGGGAGTCAAGCGTCATCTCACCCATTAGCCATTTTGATTTGATTTGATTTCACTTTATAATCAGAATGTTGTCCAAAATGGGTTTTGTGTCCCAAGATGTACACTGTTTCACATACACTCACCGGCCACTTGATTAGGTACACCTTGCTAGTACAGGGTTGCACCCCCTTTTGCTTTCAGAACTGCCTTGATTCTTTGCAGCATAGATTCAATAAGGTGCTGGAAACATTCCTCAGAAATTTTGGTCCATATTGACATGATAGCATCACACAGTCACTGCAGATTTGTCGGCTGCACATCCATGATGCGAATCTCCTGTTCCACCACATCCCAAAGGTGCTCTCTTGGGTTGTGATCTGGTGACTGTGGAGGCCACTGGAGTACAGTGAACTCATTGTCATGTTCAAGAAACCAGTTTGAGATGATTTGAGCTTTGTGACATGGTGCGTTATCCTGCTGGAAGTAGCCATCAGAAGATGGGTCCACTGTGGGCATAAAGGGATGGACACGGTCAGCAACAATACTCAGGTAGGCTGTGGTGTTTAAACCATGCTCAGTTGGTACTAAGGGGCCCAAAGTGTGCCAAGAAAATATCCCCCACACCATTACACCACCACCAGCAGCCTGAACTGTTGATACAAGGCAGGATGGATCCATGCTTTCATGTTGTTTACACCAGATTCTGACCCTACCATCTATATGTTCCAGCAGAAACTCATCAGACCAGGCAACGTTTTCCAATCTTCTATTGTCCAGTTTTGGTGAGCCTGTGCAAAGTGTAGCCTGTTTCCTGTTGTTAGCTGACAGGAGTGGCACCTGGTGTGGTCTTCTGCTGCTGTAGCACATCTGCTTCAAGGTTGGACGTGTTGTTGGTTCAGAGATGGTCTTCTGCAGACCTTGGTTGTAACCAGTGGTTATTTGAGTTACTGTTAGCTTTCTATCATCTTGAACCAGTCTGGCCATTCTCCTCTGACCTCTGGCATCAGCAAGGCATTTTCACCCAGAGAACTGCTGCTCACTGGCTATTTTCTCTTTTTACTCTCTACTCAGACCAGCCTGTCTGTCACCAACAACCATGCCACATTCAAAGTAATGTAAATGACCTTTCTTCCCCATTCTGATGCTCAGTTTGAACTTCAGCAGGTCGTCTCGACCATGCCTATATGTCTAAAAGCTATTTTCGTTAATGGGCAGTGGCCGGTGAGTGCAAATACAAAATGCAATATTTAACCAAACAACAAAACCAAACTACGAACATATATCACATCAGACATTATGAAAAGTGATTGGTGTGCAATTTAATCACTCTCTTTTAATTTCAGTGTTTGACCCAGGCACACCGAGGTAACTTAGAACCCAAACTCTGATTTGGTAGTTTGACTGAGGAGCAAAAGAGTTCTCTAACCTGTTCGATCGAGCCTGTGGGACTGTAAAGTCTCTGTTTGAAGGCAAAAGCTGGTATTCTTTAAATAAAATGTGAGAGGGGTTTGATGTAACATTACCAAAGAGACATGACATTTTTCGTAGTAAATACAGTTTGGAAACTTGACTCAAGTGTGCTTCAATCTTTGAGTAGTAGTAAATAATTGAAGACTTGTCCAATTGATGTGTTATGGACAGTATCAGGTGGGGGAGGAGCTCACTGGAAGACTAAAAATAGTTGAAAAAAAATGAAAATGTGAGATCATAATAGAAATGATTAAAGCTCGACTCATCATTATTTCATCATTCTTATTTTCATAATAACAGTCTTCATTATTTTTTGGACTCAGTTTGAGACTACACATGGGGTTTAGGACCTTATGCGAGGTCACTTGATGGCTTCAAGTAAGATTAGTACATTTACATGCGTTTGATGTTTTTTTTTATTGAATGGAAACATAAAATTTACATATAATGGTAGTCTGCATGCAGCTCCCACCAGGCATAGAATAAAAACTGGGCCACAAATTGCCATTTTACAGCTCTTACTGGTTGGACCAGAATTATTTTCGGACACACAAACAGGGTGAAGATTGAAAAACCCTGCTGCACTCTATGTATTTCTACTTGGGGAAAATAAATAAACGTGCTGATTAAGTGCTCTGCTGTAATGTAAGAATCTTACTTTATTACAGCAACTAGAGCGCACTCAGTAAACTAAAAGCAGAATATTATCCATGCACATTGGAGATTACTGAGGCTGTGTTGTTATTGCAGGCTGCTGGATTCTGGTAAGGGAAGGGGCCACGGGGCTTCTGTTGCAAAGTGATTCAGCTTGTGACTTGGCAAATCTGAGTTCATTGCTTAGCTTTTATATAAAAGCCCTGCATGGCTGCAGCTGTGGGACAACAGCTAGTATTAAACAAATCTGCTTTCTTAAGTATACAACGCTTATTGGTGCATGTGTGCGTGTTTGTGAGTGAGTGAGTCAGTGCAAGAGAAGGGCAGGGAGAGGAAGACAGAGAGAGAAGTTTGACTCACCTACTGTCAGCCTATGAGACTGTCTGTGTATATTAATGTTCCCTTTGCATGCATGTTGGGTTGCATTCATGTTGGGTTGCATTCAAGAGCTTTAAGCCAAGAATGATGAGAAAAATACCATATGACTTTGCTTTATGTTGGACACAGCTGGTTGTTAAAAATGCACTCTGGCATCACACTGAAACATTTTTTTATGTCATTAGAATCCCACAATAATGTTTCACTATTGTAAATAGCACTACCCTTAGTTGAGTTTAGTGTATTCACACATACATGTAAAGAAAATGCAGGAAAAAGAAATTGTAGGGCAAAACATTGTGCAGGAGAGGTTAGCCAAAAATGGCTTCTGAAGATAACTCCCCTATTAAAAACCAACAATCACACATACAAAGAAAAAGATAAAAACACACACATAACAACACATACCACATAACTGAATATGAGTTCCAGACTAAAATGGTATTTATACTCGTGCGGCAGACCCTACGCCATAGCCTACGCACGTCGCCTACGCCATTGTGAGCATCTACTTGTGCAGTGGTGTGTCTGTGTCACTCTGCAGTTACACCTCCAAAACACTAGTCGGGGTTTCTGTGAAGTGCTGTAAAGTACAAATACACACAAATTCCCACAAATACAACATGCTAACGTTAATTAATGTAAATTAGGCTAGCGGCTAGCAATCTTTTACTCTTCTCATATAAAACCAGGGACAACAGCAACATTTAACAAAGGTAACAGTACACAATTTGGCTCCATCACAACTCACAAGGTTCACTGACAAAACAACTGGCAAGTAGGCTACTAAACATGTTTTCCTAACGAACATGCTAACGCTATTAGCACAAGCCTATGGCATTTTACAATGTATAAATTAGCCTAGCGACGAGCAGAGATTTCCTCGGGTCCCATGTTCCCCGCTTTGTATGGGACCCCAAAAGGGTCCTATGTTCCTCGCTTTGAATGGGACCGGGGAACATAGAACCCTTTTTAATAATAAGGGTTCTATGTTCCCCGCTTTTCCCCAAAAGGACCCGGGAAACATAGGCCCTTTTTTTAAAAAAAGGGTCCTAACCCCTTTTTCTCAAAAGGGTCCTATGTTCCCCAGCAACAGCGGGGAACATAGAACCCTTTTTCTTAAAAAGGGTTCTATGTTCCCCGGTCCCATACAAAGCGGGGAACATATTTCCTTTTGGGGAAAGCGGGGGAACATAGGACCCCTTTTTTTTTTTAAAGGGTCCTATGTTCCCTGATCGGGGAACATAGAACCCGTGGAACATAGAACCCGGGGAATATAGGGATGACCCGATTTCCTCTGCTCATATGAAGCCGGGATAAATCCCCAAGTATAAATCTGTTAAAGGAAATGGCCACTTTAGAATGAAAATACAGATAGTACTTACTGACCCTCATGCTGAGAATAAGTCCAGTGTAGTTTTTTAATCCACAAAAGGTCAGGGTATCAGAGGATAACAGCTAGCCGGAATAACAGCTACACTTGAAGTGCATGGAACCCACATTTTGAAAATGCAATAAAACTCCGCTAATGCATTTCAAAAACGTTAGAACTGCTTGTCCGTCGTCATCCAAGTGCCCTGAAGCCGCGGCATGCACAATTGATTTGAAAAGACGTAATTTACTCCAATTTTATAGCATCATTTCTCACCGTGGTCAGTTACCCTGCCCTGCAGGAGTGCTGCGTTTACATGGCAACTCACGCGAGACTAGCTGATGGCTAGTGGTGGTGCTAGTTCTTGAGTCTCGAGTGGAGTAAATTATGTCTTTTCAAGTCAACTTTGCATGCCGCGGCTTCAGGGCACTTGGATTACGACGGACGAGCCATTCTGACGTTTTTGAAATGCATTAGCGGAGTTTTATTGCATTTTCAAAATGTGGGTTCCATGCAAGTGTAGCTGTTATTCCGGCTAGTTGTTATCCTCTGATACCCCTAACGAGTTTTGTGGATTAAGAAACTACACTGGACTTCTTGTCGGCATGAGGGTCAGTAAGTACTGTCTGTATTTTCATTCTAAAGTGGAGATTAAAGTAGATTAAACACAAGACTTAAAAATCAATTTTTGTAGAGGCTTTGTTGTCTTCACAATTTATAGTTAGAGTCCTTCTCAGATGTCTTTTGAATAACGGAAATGTAGAGGATGATTGCAGAGATGGAGGAAGGTTGTTCCAAAGAGATGGTCCTCTGTATTTCAGTGAACATTGATTAAGAGAGGTCCTACAATATAGAAGAGTGCTACAGTTGTACATGAGGTTTGTGAGCAAGGTCAAATGTAAAACACAATAGAACAGCAGTAAATAATGTCCTCTAATTGGTCCTGTCCACCCACATCCAGGTAAACATTATACACTATTAGGAGGAGGCATGAAATACAAAAAGTAATCACAGGAGAAATATTCAGTAAGTGGATCCATTAGAAGTCCTCAGAGGACTTTGAATCGAAGCAGTTGTTGGTTGTAAAACAGCATTAGAGATTTGCAAGCTTACAGCATTGCTAAAAATAGTGCTACTAGATAGCATGACTCTGTATATATATACTCACAGCATGGCACAAATCAACAGATAACAATGATTTATACTATTTTGTCCCCTGAGACTGCGTTTTGCATCACAATGTTGGTTTCTGTCATAAACGCTATGCAAGGTGCTGATCCTACTGCCTGCCCCGGGGCAAACACACACACACACACTCCCAGAGGAATAAGCCTGTATTTTCATGACTATATCTGCAAAACCAAAATCACCATACTAACTCAAGTTATCAGCATCATCCTGCTTACCTGGGTGCACCCTGTGTAACCTCTATGCTCCCTCTATCCAGACTGCTTAGTCTTGAAAATCCCTTTCAAGAGGCAATGCCAGAGAATTAAAAAGAAATCTTTGAATATAATAGTGTACCAGGTGTATGGATTTTTTTTAATACCCTAGTTACCTTTGCTGTAAGTATTTCTAAGTCTCCTGTGTTATATCCTGCTTGCCTATTTATGCACTGAAAGGTTTCAAGATCTTCAGTCTTGAGAGTCTCTGCATATAGGTCATCCTTGTCTGTGGTTACAGACTATCTTCACAATGTGATCGCGCGCGTGTGTGTTGGTGTGTGTGTGTGTGTGTGTGTGTGTGCGTGCACTCTTGGCCTTTAAGTTTGGGAAAGTGCTGTATCACTGAACAAAGTCAGAGGTTTATAAATGATTCATTAGAGGTGTATACAGTTATTCTAATATTTTTGGCAGCCTGCAGAGGTAGCATATTCAAGCTGTGTGCGTCTATGATGTGTTCTCTTTCTCGTGGGCCACAGAGCTGAGCACTGGGCCACGCTTCTAAGCACTGCAAAAACATAAGGGATGGATGCAAAGTAACAGTTACTTATTTTTTTCACCCAATGCTTCAGACAGACTTGGGAAGCACATAGGCTAGAGATCCTGACTGTGTCTCATGTGTTTTTGTGATGTGTTTCCTCTGTTTTTATCCCCCCCAGTTTTTTCCAGGGCTTTCGGCAGTTTAATCCAACATAATACTTGAAAATTGTTAGTGTGAATTTGGCTATTTTCTGTGGTTATTGGCTGAAAAGTTGACAGGGTTGCTGCTATTGACCAGCTGAAGAAAACAGAATACATACTCAGATGGCACTCACGCTTCACATGGAAACAGCTCAAGCCTCTGCATGCGATGATGTTTACAGACATGGTGGTGGCTTTTTTTTTTTCTCGTATGATTCATTTTACACTTTACTCCATGGAGTCACCAGGCGGTCAATCTGCAGAGGAAGACACAGAAAAAGATATCCAAAAAGATGTGCTGTGACACATAGTCCAAAGGGCTTTTTTTTAAAAAAAAAAAAAAGCACTGTGGGTTCAGCTATTAGCCTGAGTGTCAGACTGAAGCTCCCAGAACCTTCAGTCTGACATGGCTTCCATTGAAGGCGATTTACAAGGGGGAGGGAATTTGATTTTTTCCCTAACCAATCAGTAGAGATCAACGACTCACCTAGAATCTGACGTCATTAGTATCCATGCCTCGGGGGTGCCGAAAACAAGCGAGCATTGCCTGTTTAAAATGTCTCCGTCGTCGTACACGCCCAGCTGCATCGCCGTTAAATCCAGTTTAGCAGCTTCCTTAATTTGGTCCTCCATTAACGTGAGTAGTGGCGAAATACCTCGACAGCATCGTTAATGTGGTCTGTAGGATCTGTAGCGGTCGCCATTGTTGCTATCCTCACCAGTTACCCACCAGCGTACAGCTTGACATCAGCGTGGCGCTGATTGGCTAATCGCTAGACCCCCGGCATTTATTGGTCCGTCCAGCGTTTGGACGAGATAAATCGCAAATTCATTGAAGTATGCCAGACCAGAGATGCAAGCCTACTCAGTTGAGTGGGCGGGGTCTATGGTCTGGAACCAGACTATTCAGCTATTGATTTTCAGGATGGTGGACCTCCTCCTATCACAAACAAGGTTGCAGAAAATATACTTCACTAAGAGTGTCTTTTGTTCTGAGCCTTTCAGTGTTCTACATTTCTTCCAGAGCCTTTTGTTCTGAATATACTTTATATTTCTCATTAAACAATGCTGCCAGCAATGATAAATGAGATAAATGTTTGTGTGCACAATATGTGAATGTATGTGCCTTATAGTATTTTACTTATTTATTTAATGTTTCTGTGTAAAGGGACAAGCATGTAGCACACATTAATGCCACACACCACAGCATTTATAGCCTAAAATAATTTGCAATGCCCATCCCTGGCTGGGCCTTAAGATACAAAAAACTCAGTAACAGTGCGAGGTACAAACAACAATAAAAATACAGACAGAACAATACAAGACATAAACTGCAATACATGATTAGCACCATAGAAGAGGAAGCACCAAATTATTCATGGCTGCATAACTGCTCAAATGCCAATTAGAGCTGGAATAGTAAGCAGTTAATTGGTTGATTGACAAAAAGATCATTTGCAGTTTTTCTAAGTGTTAGGTTGTGCTTTAGACTTTAGATCAAACAACTACAAAATATGTTGATCACCTTCAGCTTTTTTTAAACATTTAATAGAATAAACAATTATTATATTGCTAAAAAAAATGGAATGAGATCATTGCCAGATAAAAGCAGCAAAGCAATTGCTGCAACTGTAATGCAGCTGAAACTCTTAAGGGGTAGCCCATAGTTTATAAGCTATGAGCTAATGCTAATTTACTTTGAATTGGAGCATGATAAGCAAACAGCCTCAACTACTTCCACTCAAACACCCTTCAGTGACATCTGAAGGGAGTAGAATTAAGAAAGACAACAAGGTTGTATTCCTCTGTTGTGTATGGTCAGAGAAAATCATGCAGCATTGTGCTTTAAAATGTTTTTGTTGCTGTTACCGATATCGACTGACTGTGAGATCTGCACCATTTACTACTCACCCACAAGAGCAAAACCCATACCACTTCAGGTCAAGATATCCAAACTGTCACTCAGGGATCCTTGTGAAAATACTATAAGCTCAGAATCAGAGACAAAATAACCACTGAACAGCAGAGCTGAATTACTCATCAGTGTGTCAGGGTGTACTGTGGGATGTGTAAACCTTGATCTAAGACATTGATTCTTATGTATTTTCAGTCTGTGCATGCACCACTTCTCTGCCTCCACTTCACTCTGGGGGTAAAGTGGTGGTAAATGGTAAAGAGGTGATTCTATACGCGACCAGCAGCGTGCCTGCTCGTCTTTAGTGGGAGTGGAAAAAAAGTAAAACCGATAAAAACAACACAGTAATGCCCCCTTATCTCCTTTAATGTATTTTGTGGATTCAATAAGGTGTTGTTGCTGTTGGCTATTGTATATTATTCTGAACATTAAAGCAATTATAAAAAAAGTCATGCAAACTTAAATCAAGTGGGAATTGGGTTACTGTAAACCATGAAAAGCCTTTAAATTATTCAAATAACTTTTATCTGGTTGACTGCAGTAATCAGGTTAGAGTCAGAGCAAAGATACTGATTGTTAAGCATGCATGTTGTTGTGATGTAATGATTGGAGAAGGATGTTTTCTGTGTTGTTATAGATGAAGTTTGAGCATAGGCCAGAACTAAAATTATTATCTTGTAACAAAGTAAATAGTGCATGAGTGCAGCCATAGATTGTTAAAAGGGATACTTTGCCAATTTTCAACTGTGTCATCATGTTGTGGAGAGTGTGTGCAGATGAATAGTGTAAAGGTCTATGCCAGCAGTGCTGGGAATGCCCCACTCATTTTATGAGCAAAAATCACCCATTTCATGCAGCTGTTTTTGGCTGGCGGACGGGTGGTAAGCTCAAGGAGCCAGCCACACTGGGGGCATCTTAACACCATCCATCTGCACAAGCTTCCCTCACTCTGGTGACACAGACCTGGCTAAAAATCTGCAAAGTATCCCTTTAAGTATGGCTATGATCATTGTTAAAATAATGCAAACAGCTCAGAAACATTGAACTGAACTTCACGTAATACGCTGCACCTAAAAAAAAGTTAGCATTTTTTTCCCCGAAGTCTGTCTTGAAGGAACTGTGTGTAAGGTTTAGGGATATTTAGTGGCATCTAGTGGTGAGAATGGCAGATTGCAATCAGCTGAAACTTTTCCTGATTAGAATTTCGTTCAGGAGGTTATTACTGGGGGCTGCATTATCCACAGAGGTCTTTTTCTCTCCAAAAATGAAATGTAACGTAACGTAACGTAACGTAACGTAACGTAATGTAACGTAACGCAACGCAACGCAACGTAATGTAGTGTAACTAGCGTTGGAGATGGGCCATTAGCCGAGCACCTGCTAATTTGTGCTCACCTTTTTTCTCTGATAACTTCAGATCCAGACATTTGGGGATGGTTTCTGCCTGTAGCCCAATTATCTGCAAAGTTCTCTGCCTCTTAGAAAAACAACAAAAAACACAGAATGAAGCAGTTTCATTTGTCACAAAGGAGCTGCTAATTGTGGTGGGCAATGCAAAACCAATGGCCATATCTGGGGCCAGTGTTTGGTTTGTCCATTCTGGGCTACTGTAGAAACATGGCGGTGCAACATGGTGGACTCTGTGGAAGAGGACCTGCTCCCTATGTAGATGAAAATGACTCATTCAAAGGTTACGAAAACATAACGATTCTTATTTTCAGGTGATTATACACTAAATAAATCATATTATGTTATATTCCAATAAATCCCACACACTGAACCTTTAGTTCCATCAAAGTGAATGTGAAGCCTTTTGGACTTTAGCACCATTTTGTTAGTGTTCTGTAACACTGCAATGATTTCCAAAATGTAGAATGTCAGGATTTATATGCGTTAAAATACAATTAAAGCATATTACGGAACAGCAATATCACAGGGGTTACACTTCATTCGCTGGTAGCTCAGTTGGCATTTGGCTTCCAGAACATTATCAGCAGGGCACAGTTGGGGAACTTGAGTTAGGATAGATACTCTTCTGCATGTCAGCCAGTAGTGAGTCTGGGAGGGATTATGGCAAAGGGCAAGGCTTAAATTGCTGGCAGAGAGTTTGGAGAAAAAGCTTATCACTGGTGTCTGTGGGCTTTTGCACAATGCTATCCACACAGGGTCGGTCTGAGCTCCTCCACTTAGATTAAATATAGAGCGGAAACTAGCCTCCAGTATGTGGTGGTGTTGTTTATTATAAATTGCAGAGCCTTATTAATTAAGCACAACTCGAGCCACAGAGAATAAGATCATTTCTTCTTCTGTCATTTTTATTAGTTTTGTCTGATTCCATCTTTATCTTTTTTTCTCCTTCACTGTCTCTCTGTACACGCAGCCACATCTAATCCCTGTAATATATCCTATAGTCATGAAACATTTTCTGCTCAGTTTTTTTGGTGACTGTTGGAGTACAAGTTGAGCACTGAATAACAATGATGGGTTCTGTGCTGTAACTCCAGTGCATGTGCTACTTTTTGAAATAGTGCTTCCCACTAAATGATCCACAGACTGCAGAGCATCGGGCTGCAATTTAGACTGATAGAAAGTTGCAGGTCACCCAAAGGCAACCAGAGTTTTGCTTTTCACTCTGACTTTGTGTGGCCTGTCCTCTCTTTCCACGTTATTTTTTTCTTCTTTGGCGCAGGAATCTGTTTACCCACCCCACTTTCTTCCTCATACAAACAGAAATATAGTTTTTTTTAAATATTGTTTTAATACTGCAAGTGGCAGAGATCAGCTGCTGTTTTGTTTTGTTGTTGTTTTTGTTTTTTGCCACCAGCTTTCCCGTGCAGTAGAGCTTCTTGTGGGCTGAAGCTACCAGAGAAATGCCTGAAAGCACTTCACAGGGAACACTAAACAAAATGCCCACCACATTTCTGACCGCAGTGGTTAAGTATTGACTCCAGTTCATCATATTGATTGTCCATTTGCAGAAGTAATGTATACTCAGAATGAAAGGCACACTCATCTGAAATACTGGATGGCATGTGTGTTTTGATGAAGTGCGGACACGTATTGGAGGACGGTTTGAATATATTGGACTGTGGAAAGGATATAACTAAAATATATATTCCTCGTACCCGTCTGGCCTGAGATGAAAAATTGTTTTGATGACAGAACAATAACGGATCAGTGCAATTGAATTTTATTGTAATGTGTGGAGAAGATTGATTGTTCAGTGGGTGTTTTTGTGTGTGTGTGTGTGTGTGTGTGTGTGTGTGTGTGTGTGTGTGTGTGTGTGTGTGTGACACGCACCAAGTATAATGCTTTAAGTTTTGCTCAAAGTGAAGAACTAATGATGCAACAAACCCTTTTTCTTTGGGTGCGAAGGACATTAATACTGGTTACACAATGCGTCGAAACTCATGCTGTCGCAAACAGATTTTGCTCAAAAATCACATTAAAGGAAGGAATCAAGCACACTTAGTCACTATCATGAAGGGACAGTCATATGGTTTAATATCAGGGTAATAAAGGGTTAATAAAAGTACCCTTTTTTTTTCTTAATCACATCATACCCTAACTTGTACCCTGACAACATTAAAACCACCAAAACTCAAGTTACAAGTTTTTTGCATGACAACAGCCATCTGTTGTGCTAATTCCAAATTAAATATATCACTGATGCAGATTGACTGGAATTACTCAGTGGGTACCATCCGATTTGTCAGATTTATTTGAGCGGTTAGAAAGGTTAAAAAGTAATCACGAAGTGACCATTCAGTAACTACGGCAAGAGCAGAGGTGGTGAATTACCTTCCAGTCATCCGCTGTGTTTAATGGTCACAGTTTGTCATGCCATGTCACGTCTGGCTCCATATTCTATCCCTCATCTTGCTAATCTCTTTAAAATAGTGTTAGCTTGCCCATTAGACATTACCACAAGCAGCTCTTATGAATGTCATCATTTACCAGTCATTGATTCTTATTGTTCGTAGTTAACCAGACTGTAAAATGACCTTTCTAGGGGAAAGATGATTAAGGTAATCAGGAGTGAACCTAATGGTGTTCAATTATTTCCAACCTTTCAAGGTGATACCTTTCAGTGGCCAAATAAAGCTCTCACTGGACTCTGTCCCCCTTTAAAGTTGCATTTTGCTACTTCAGGAACATTAGGGTGTCTGGCATTAATGATGTCATTCTTATTTTTCTTTAAGTCCCTCTGCTTAGTATTTATAAGCAGAACATGAACATGTAACACTGCACATTATTAAAGACGGCCTTATAGCTGCCTATAGCTACATAATAGTGTGGAATTAACCATAGACAATGTTGGAAAGTAACCAGTTACATGTAATTAAATTACAAAATGAATCTAAATTTAATCTATTAGACTTACTGAGAAAAAAAAATCTAATTAAATCACACTTGTTGGTGATTAGGAAGAGGTTACATCTGAATCTATTCTTCTCAGTAAAAAGCTTTTGTGTAGAATAAACATTCATTTTGTTGCTTTGCATATTTTCACTGTGCAAGAATTACTTTTTTGGCATATGTCTGGACATCATTCAGCAAAGCTTTTGGGACACATTTCAATGCAACACTATCAAGTGCAGGATGACTTACAAGTAACTGTTTCTTCTTTAGGACAGGTTGTATTTCATTTGGCAATATGCACTCAAATTTTAAATGTTGTTTTTGATTGTTCTCTTATTTGAATTTGCACCACCTCTTCTCTGCCAATCAAATCAATGTGCATTGCTCTAAGCCAGTGGTTCCCAACTGGTCCAGCAACGGGGTCCAGATTTCTACATAGTCATTAGTTCAAGGTCCATGCAGTTTAATGCATTCAACATCATACTAGCGTTTGGCCATGTCGTTGAGCTAGTTTGCTGTCTCTGTCAAGTAGCTGTCCGTTAGTCAGTTGAGTGGGATTTATACCTTTGTGTCAAATTGATGCCATAGCTATGCCGTGGCAGAGCCTATGCTGTAGCCTGACGTACACCTCCCCAGGAATGTAACTACACGTCGCAGCGACACAGACCTCCTGTCTATTTTTGTAAGCTGAAACCATTTCCCTCAGTGGAAACAAAGCTTTTATTTACTTTAATTTCAAAGATAAGACACAATAAATTGTGAAGACACAAGAAATAGCATTTTAAGTCTTGTGTGTGATTTATCCTGGCTTCATATGAGTAGAGGAAATCGCTGCTGGTAGCTAGGCTAATTTATTCAATGTAAAATGCCATAGGCTTGTGCTAATAATGTTAGCATGTTACATTTGTTTGGAAAACGTGTTTAGTATAAGACAGTTGTTTTGTCAGTGAACCTTATGAGTTGTAATGGAGCTAAGTTTTATAAAGTTACCTTTGTTAAATGTTGCTGTTGTCCCTCGCTTTATATGAGGAGAGGAAAAGTCCACTAGCTGCTAGGCTAATTTTTACAATGTCAAATGCCATAGACTTGTGCTAAAAACATTAGCATGTTGTATTTGTGGGGAAAATGTGTCCAGCAAAAGACAAGTGCTTTGTCTGTGAATGCTGCGAGTTATAGTGAAGCTGATTTGTGTTCTTGTGTTCGGAATTGTTTCTATTAAGCCATGTTTAAAGTGCATTTTGGGTGTGTTTTAATCAACTAAACTTCACAGAAACCCCGCTGCCGACTAGTGTTTTGGAGGTGTAACTGCAGAGTGACACAGACACACCACTGCACAAGTATAAATGCTCACAGCGGCGTAGGCCATGTGTGTAGGCTACAGCATAGACGCTGCATAGAGCTGACGCACAAGTATAAATCCTGCTTTACTCTGCAGCAGGAAACAGCAGTTCAAAATAAAAGCTCTGTGCTCTCCATTCAGAATGGACCCACGACCCACTTTTGGACTATGGCCCACCAGTTGGGAACCACTGCTTTAAGTAATCTGGATTTGCTGCGCCTGCAACCAGCTGACCAGGCCAAGTTGGGTGGCCATTTTGTCAGACAAGGACACCTTTCAATGCTGGAAATTCAAAAGTTTTTTCCTTCTTGACTTAGAGCTTCATGATTAAAGCTTCATGCTCAGTTTAAAACATTAGCTAAAACATTTGATGAAGTAATTAAAACAGATACATGACTTATTACAATTTTACGAAGGTAATTAGTTATCTGCAACCTATTACATTCCAGAAGTAACCTTCCCAACACTATACTACTGTAAATGTCTGTATACTGCTTATAAATGCTAAATAGGGGGATGTGAGGTAAAGCATCACCAACCTGATGCCATTCAAGGACACACAGAGTTATCAGGGGTGTTTTAGTACCACAAGGAGAGCATGTAGGAATGACATTGCACAGCCAAAGTGAAGCAGCTGCAAAAATCACATGTTCTTTTCATTTCGTAACTCATCATGAACTCTCATGCTCCCACGCATTTTACCGTTTTTGTGATACCAGCCTGAAGAGACACTTCATTTGAGAGCTAATCAACCTCCATCCCACTAAATGTGAGCGGTGTATTTTTGCCAGCTGACAAAAAATGCAAATACAGCCAATAAAATGCACACTTCCTCATTATGTCTCTTATTGATTATGTGGCCATTTACTGTGTTCTCCTCTGTTTATCTGCCCCATGGCAGGCAGGATGTGAACGGATGGCCCACTCAATCCCCTATGTGTCTGAGCAGAAAGACAACCGCATGGAGGATTAGAGAGAGAGAGAGGATCGGCCGTCACATCCAGATGCTGCAAATCTGCTCCCTGCCTCACATGTGAATAGGTACGCCATTGTCTGGAGCACTGCTTGTTTTGCATGAACAGAGACACAGCCAAGGAGATAAACAAGCTGAAACTGAGGTTACACCAAGTCTAAATCTGCTATGATACAGGATTACAAGGTTTATGTCATGCTTAAAGCTTTATCCTCTGATTGTCAGTCAAGATTTTCTCATTAGCAAACTTAGTAAGCCTTTAATGGTTGTGCATTAATCAACAATTCTAGCAGGAATATGTAGTTGTTAAAAGATGTACAGCATACTGATGCTGAACTATCAGCAGGAAGAGGCACATACTGAATTATATGTGGTTGCATGGCGGCGGCTCAGAATGGGCTCTTTGTGGGAAACTTCCTGACTCTGCAGTGCATGTATTTTATTCACAACACCCACTGGCACCAATCCATTGGTAGCTTGCCTATATACCATCATAATTTCATGAAATAGATACAAACCCATTCCAGAATCTGTACCCACATTATCCTCGGTGGTTTGTTGTGTGTAGTATGATTCTGCTGGCTTTTGTTCACCTGCAGAGAAAACAGCCAGTCATGCCTGACTTGAAACATCTGACTTTATTGTGGCGTATCATTTCTACAGAGAATAAACAACTGAAGTTAGATTACATCTAAAAATATTTCCGTCACCATGATAAAAGAGTGGTATTCATTTGTAAACTTGACGTGTTTAAGGTATCGACTTTCTTGTCAGTTATCCCGTCCCCCAACTATTTGGATGTAATATTTTACAGTGTAATAGTTGGTTGAACAGCAGATAAAAAACAATATATGAATGTGCAGGGAGCGCTCTACATTTTGAGAAGAGGACATTAAAAATATTCATTGGGGGATATAAAAAGTGTAATGAATGATTGTGGAAAGTGCTAATGACTAATAAATTCAAGCTTAATTCCTGAAATAAAAGTGTTGGGGATGGCTCCAGCTTCAGCATGATAATCTCTCAAGTGCTCAATACTTTCTTCATTTACAGTAAAATAGCAGGGAGGATGTTTCTATGCAATATGCATGTAATTATGGTGAGGACTCAGGAGCTTCTGGCACATGTTCACATCTTCAGATCTTCAGGTTTGTGGCAGGATTGAACACTGCTTGTGTGACGATTGATCTTCCTTACCACTGAAAGTGGTAGCAGATATCCGATTTGGTGAATAGGCTTCACATGTTTCCTTGTTTGAAAAAATACCGAACTTGGTACAATTATGTGTTAAAGGTTCAGTGTGTAGGATTCAGGGGGTCTCTACAATAGCACAGAACAACCCGATCTCATTCCGAAATCGTCAAAAACCAGCGCTTGGTCAGTAATTCCTGGCATTGGATACCAACTAAAAAAGCCATCCTTTCATGTCAGCATGATACATAGCTTTCACCGTTAATGTTTAACAGTGCCATGGGGCATTAGAAGGAAGCGCAGCGGGACAACAACGAAAAGTTAAGGCTGCAGAATTCTGACTATGGTGGACAGTAGGAGTGGTGGATGGGTCCAACAACTACCAACTTTCAGCCAAGAGGGCGGCGTTCACTTTCTGTAAGACTATAAAGTCAACCATGTGCTTTGGTTGCCTAAAACCAACCACATGCGTTTGTTGTTGAAGGAACAAAAATGTCAATTCGCAATGTATGTGCATTTATTTTGAAAGAGACTGTATGCAAACTGTACATTTCCTGTGAAAACGGAATGCATGTAACAGGCAAAACATAGCCATAGACATAGCATCCCAGAATGTCAACAACCAACGCACCCAGGGTACCTTGCACATCATATCTCAACATCTCAAGTCCACGACCAAACATTGATATGTGACGAGGTCGGAGTGAGAATGCGTTGCCAAGGACGTACAAACCGAGCACCTGCTTTGAATAGGGCCAATTGCGCTTTCATATCAGCCAACATAGTAACCTCATGCAATGAGGGCATCAAAACACAGATTTCTTTTTTTTTTTTTTTTTTTACTTGAAACTGCTTCATTGACTGTTTATTACTGTACTAATTCCCCAGGTCCATTTGTTCAGGAGAGAAGAAGAACTCTACAGATATTTCAGCTCCCAGTAAAAATCTCTAAATGTACAGTCCTCAAGTTATCAGAGAAAAAAGGTAGGAACATATTAGCAGGTGCTAAGCTAGTTGGCCATCTGCGATGTGCCAAACGTCATAGGAGAAACACTGATTTGTAACGTGAAAATGCTTTATTCAGTGTTTTTTTGGGGTTTTTTTTACCAGTTTTAAGCACCTAGTTCATTTGTTGTGGAGAGCAAGACACCTCTGTGGATAATTCGGCTCTCAGTACAACCCTCCCAAACATCCAAATCTCAAGTAATCAGGGTAAAAGTTGAGCACATATTAGCAGGGGTAAGCTACGGGGGCCATCTGCAATGTGCCAAACATCATAGGAAAAACACTGATTTCTAACGTGAAACTGCTTTATTCAGTGTTTTTACCAGTTTTAACCACCTGGTTCATTTGTTTTGGAGAAGAAGACACCTCTGCGGATAATTCGGCTTCCTGTGAAAACCTCCTGAAGAATGAACACTGAAGGGATTCTAACTTAATAAAGTTTCAGCTGGTTGCAGTCTGCACTCCTCAGTGCTAGGTAACACTAAATCCCCCTAAATCTTACACAGTGTTCCTTTAAGCAGTCTTGGCAAATACATCCTGTAAGTCCTTTGTTGCCTGCTTTTCATTTCTTCTTTGATAATTTCCCCAATATATTTAAAGTTCTGTATCTAATATGTTTTGGGTTTTGCTTACTCCTTTATGTATACGGACGTACAGCACTTGGGATTTTCTCCTACAGATTTGCAAAACAACATTTTTTGACTATGTTGCACAAGTGAAGTGAGACAAAACTACCAAGCTTGCAAGAGTAACCGACCTTTAAATACAGGTTCTGGATGGACCCTAAATTGTACTAAAGTGCATTTCATCATGCTCTGTAGCACCCATATCACCCCCCCCCCCCCCCCCCCCCAAAATTGCCTCCCTCTCCATCTAATTTTACACAGTATATTTCAACTGCCTACATCATCTTTGCATCACAAAATTTTGATACTGGCACTTAGTCATGACCCACAAAAGAAGTTGCACACAGCCTGAAAGGAATACATAATTTCTTAATGCCCACACATTTCAGCAAACCTCACATCAGTGTGTTCAAATGCCTGAAAGTTTGTCAGACTGTATTTGGTCCAGCGGTATTTTACCATATGGCCAAACAGTGGCAAAGTTTCAAATGGCAATAAAGTCTGGCAACACTTCATTTGTAGTCACAGAGCTTCCTCTGAAACGTTCTTACTTTGAGAAATGAGGCTCCTCCAAAATCATGAATCAAACTTTTATTTTCACTGTCGAATGATTTGGACCATGGGCTCAGAGCCTTTTTAAGGTAAAATTGCTTTCTTTTTTTTCTGAGCAATGAGGGCGCAGGTAGGTCAACATGCTCAGAACTGCACATTTTGCCCCCAAACCATCATTAGAAATGATCCTCCGTAGCACTGTAAGTTCTTTCAGATTAAAACAGGAGAAAGTTGGATTTCATTTTTTAGCCTGTAAATTAAAATAATGCTTATCTGCTTATCTAAAATTTGATTAAAGCAAACAGCTTGACTTTAATCATTTACAGCTTCACTCTCAAATCTCCCTTCAGAGATTTTTATATATCCCTAGATTTGAGAAAGTTTAATGGGATTTTCCCCCGATTTTATTTATTTATCTATTTTTTAGGTGAAATATTTCAAAAGACACTTGATCGCTCTTTTTTATTTATTTATTTATTTTTTTTTATTATTATTTTTTGGGCTTTTTGCCTTTAATGAACAGGACAGAGTGAAATGGGGTGAGAGAGAGAGTGGGGGTTGACATGCAGCAAAGGGTTGCAAGCCGGAGTCAAACCTGCGACCGCTGCAGCGAGGCATCGCCCCTATACATGGGGTGTCGACACTATCCACTACGCTACCGACGCCCCCGCTTTTTATTTTTCAACATTTTTGCTGTTGTGTGCTCATTCTGAGATACGATACATGCTGACATATTTATTTACTTAGTGAAGTTGCTATCCTTGATGTTGTATTGAACCAAGGCTCATTGAAATTTTTTAAATACACCACTCAATGACACTGGTGCAGTGGGAGAGGGCTCTTTCTGCAAATGTGCACCTTACTAGGAAGCATGCTTGAATGGATAAGCAAAATTACCATAGTGACGTGGTGCTCAGTGTCTTGCAAAACACAAAAGCCATTAGAGTGAGTATGGAACAAATCAGGAAAGATCTGATAACTATTAATTTTAAGTGTATAATTCCTTAATAACTCTGGTTCCAGTGGAGTATAGCTGAGTCATAGAGAACAGACTGGTAGGTACTTTTTGATTAGTATCAAGATAAACTCTGAACCAGCCTCTGAGTGGCACAAACTATGCAGGTAACCACTCATTTATTAGCCTACTAACACCATAAAGGGATCCTTTGTATCCTAACAATGTATACGTAAATGAACTGCGGTAAACTTCCCTCCATCCTATCAGCCAGATCGCCCCACTACTTTGATAGCTCTTGGGCTGTTGCTCAAACTACAGATTGTACCTTCACTTTTTTCGTATGCCCTCCACCTCAGACACAAAGAGTACAGAAGCAGATCGAGGGCTTTCTTTCAACTTTAGACCAAACTCTGATCAAACTGTAAAACTAGGCAGCACGGATGAAATATAAACCCAAATTCTGTTTCTGTATTGCCTATTTTTCCCCCCCTAAAATGTCATCAGAAACAAGTTTCAGTGCACTGTTTGGCTGTATTACAAAATATTCCGAACAGGAAGTGGGTGTCATACTGTTTCCTGTATTGTAAAAACGGAGATTAAATGGTAAAACTAAGCAGTGGTGATTAAATATAAACCAATATTCTGTTACTGCATGGCCTATATCTCACCTAAATGTTTTCAGAAACAAATTTTCGCTAACTGTTTAACTGTAATTTGAGATCATTTGTCACCAGCTGGCCGTCATATTGTTTCCTGTGTCAAAACAGATAAGCTCACACTATGCCACCCCCAGTGGGAACATTTATTGGTCTGATGCGGCTCAGTTCATTGTGATAGTTGTAGGTTTTCTATCTCTTGAGCCGATTTCAAAAGTATTTGTATCTCTCTACCAGACCTGCCAACCTGTACGCATTTGGGTACCAGGCACACATTTTGACATCAAATTACGCTGGTACAATTTGATGCTCTAAAAGTATGCATATCGCTTGATCTCGCATTTTGCTGGTTTCAGTCTATTGGTCTATGCAAGTGGTCACTCTCAAGTTGATGCCCAGTGAGTATAGGCGCGTAGGCGGAACGGAAAGATTTCAAACGGCTGTCGGGTAAGGTGGTACTCATAACCTTTCTTCAAGGTTGGCAAGTCTGCTCTACTGCATAGACAGCCCAGTTTTCCTGCAGTGAAACACTTCTTTAACCATTAGTTGCTATGTTTTGGGTGACATTAGACTGAGTAAAAGTAGTCCCTCATGGTTATCTAAAGACTCAAAAAACAGCATGCAAATCCAAAAATGAAGAATACTGAGTGCTGGACAGAAGAACATATAAAGAAATACAGAAACAGGTCCGCGCACCAGAAACTGCTCCTTTTGGATATTTAAATCTCATCCCCACATGTGATGTTTCGGGCACCAGCCCTTTCATCAGACATGGACAAGATAAGGACACTTGTCTTTAATGAACCTTTAATGAACAGGACAGAGTGAAATGGGGTGAGAGAGAGAGTGGGGGTTGACATGCAGCAAAGGGTTGCAAGCCGGAGTCAAACCTGCGACCGCTGCAGCGAGGCATCGCCCCTATACATGGGGTGTCGACACTATCCACTACGCTACCGACACCCCCGCTTTTTATTTTTCAACATTTTTGCTGTTGTGTGCTCATTCTGAGATACGATACATGCTGACATATTTATTTACTTAGTGAAGTTGCTATCCTTGATGTTGTATTGAACCAAGGCTCATTGAAATTTTTTAAATACACCACTCAATGACACTGGTGCAGTGGGAGAGGGCTCTTTCTGCAAATGTGCACCTTACTAGGAAGCATGCTTGAATGGATAAGCAAAATTACCATAGTGACGTGGTGCTCAGTGTCTTGCAAAACACAAAAGCCATTAGAGTGAGTATGGAACAAATCAGGAAAGATCTGATAACTATTTAATTTTAAGTGACTAATTCCTGAATAACTCTGGTTCCAGTGGAGTATAGCTGAGTCATAGAGAACAGACTGGTAGGTACTTTTTGATTAGTATCAAGATAAACTCTGAACCAGCCTCTGAGTGGCACAAACTATGCAGGTA
This sequence comes from Epinephelus lanceolatus, assembly GCF_041903045.1. Classification (NCBI taxonomy): domain Eukaryota; kingdom Metazoa; phylum Chordata; class Actinopteri; order Perciformes; family Serranidae; genus Epinephelus; species Epinephelus lanceolatus. The sequence goes on along the minus strand of NC_135738.1, from coordinate 28,642,719 downwards.
ACCACTCATTTATTAGCCTACTAACACCATAAAGGGATCCTTTGTATCCTAACAATGTATGCGTAAATGAACTGCGGTAAACTTCCCTCCATCCTATCAGCCAGATCGCCCCACTACTTTGATAGCTCTTGGGCTGTTGCTCAAACTACAGATTGTACCTTCACTTTTTTCGTATGCCCTCCACCTCAGACACAAAGAGTACAGAAGCAGATCGAGGGCTTTCTTTCAACTTTAGACCAAACTCTGATCAAACTGTAAAACTAGGCAGCACGGATGAAATATAAACCCAAATTCTGTTTCTGTATTGCCTATTTTTTCCCCCCTAAAATGTCATCAGAAACAAGTTTCAGTGCACTGTTTGGCTGTATTACAAAATATTCCGAACAGGAAGTGGGTGTCATACTGTTTCCTGTATTGTAAAAACGGAGATTAAATGGTAAAACTAAGCAGTGGTGATTAAATATAAACCAATATTCTGTTACTGCATGGCCTATATCTCACCTAAATGTTTTCAGAAACAAATTTTCGCTAACTGTTTAACTGTAATTTGAGATCATTTGTCACCAGCTGGCCGTCATATTGTTTCCTGTGTCAAAACAGATAAGCTCACACTATGCCACCCCCAGTGGGAACATTTATTGGTCTGATGCGGCTCAGTTCATTGTGATAGTTGTAGGTTTTCTATCTCTTGAGCCGATTTCAAAAGTATTTGTATCTCTCTACCAGACCTGCCAACCTGTACGCATTTGGGTACCAGGCACACATTTTGACATCAAATTACGCTGGTACAATTTGATGCTCTAAAAGTATGCATATCGCTTGATCTCGCATTTTGCTGGTTTCAGTCTATTGGTCTATGCAAGTGGTCACTCTCAAGTTGATGCCCAGTGAGTATAGGCGCGTAGGCGGAACGGAAAGATTTCAAACGGCTGTCGGGTAAGGTGGTACTCATAACCTTTCTTCAAGGTTGGCAAGTCTGCTCTACTGCATAGACAGCCCAGTTTTCCTGCAGTGAAACACTTCTTTAACCATTAGTTGCTATGTTTTGGGTGACATTAGACTGAGTAAAAGTAGTCCCTCATGGTTATCTAAAGACTCAAAAAACAGCATGCAAATCCAAAAATGAAGAATACTGAGTGCTGGACAGAAGAACATATAAAGAAATACAGAAACAGGTCCGCGCACCAGAAACTGCTCCTTTTGGATATTTAAATCTCATCCCCACATGTGACGTTTCGGGCACCAGCCCTTCATCAGACATGGACAAGATAAGGACACTTGTCTCCTACAATTGAAATTTCCAGAAGGAGCAGTTTCTGGTGTGCAGACCTGTTTTTGTACTCATGATTATCTAACCATTACCTAAGATTTGTGTCACTGAAGTAAAGCACCATCAAGCAAAACAAACAAGTAGGCCTAGATAATGAGATTTTACTAAAGAAGTAGAAATAAATAAATAAATAAATAAATAATGGAAATACTCATCACAAAATGGAAAACACTTATGTATACTCATACATATGGAATGGGCTTATACTATGCAGGTATTATCGTACTGTTTGAAAACAATACCGCCAGTGAAAGTGAATTCCGACTGCAGATTTACTCTTATGTCCGCCATTTTCTTAGCTCCTCCACGGATGCATGCTGCTTATCATATGGCACCTGGTTGCTATGGTATCATACAGTCCCAAACTCACCTGTGCACTGTGCCCAGAAATGTCCAAACCATAGCAAAATAAGAATAAAATAGAGGCAGAGGGAAGGGTCTCTGCAGATAAATACACCGCCACACATTTCTAGTGGGTCATAAGTGGTGATTGAGATGGATTACTTTTCTATGAGTCCATTTTTTTAGTTGTTTTAGGGCAATCCTGCACAGTGTACCTTTAACAGCGCAGCAGAGATAGGCGTCGAACATGATATCATGTGCATGCTTGACTTTATGTGTTACTAATACTAATTTGAGTTTACATGTTAAAGGGTACCTCTGGCAGATGATGATGCTCCATGATATGATAAGTAATATACTGATTATATAATGATCATCAACTGATTCATCCCTCAGTGAGTGTGGGCCTTCTCATCTCTTGATACTGCTTTGAGCTGCAGCCAATATCCAATAACTAAGCCAGTCATCCAGTCTCCTTCACCATTATATTATGCGGTTGAAGCAGCTTAGAGAGTGTTATTAGGGTGAAGCATGCTTTGAATTATTTTAATTTACCCCAGATCCAGGGGTGAATGAAGAACCCCAGCCAAAAGTGGCCTAGAATGAAAACTAAGAATTCATTCTTCAATCGCGAGCCCTATGGGCCAAAGGAAGCCTTGGATAAGAAGTACAGTTAGAGATTAGTGTGGATCAAAGTGGAGATTAAATAGGATGGCAAACGCATTGATGCACCTAATTATCAAGTGCGTGAAATTTGATGAATTGCCTTGAATCACAGCAACGGCGTCACTGAGGTGTTTGTAGAATTGCTGTCATTGACGCTCAACTAATTCTGCGGTTGAAATATGTGATTTACGGCAAGTACAGTGGAAACAGGGCGAAGCGAAGAGGGATATCAAACATTAGACGGAAGAAAGACAAGCTTCCTACGCTACACAACCCGAGGTGGCACTAAGACTGATGGAGCAGAATGGAAACGAGCGACGTGTGACGCATTCTCGGGGCCCGCAGACTCGCTTCCCCGACTCACCTCTCACAACACACCTGACTGCATTATTTCATTGCCTCTGAGCCCGACAGGATATCTGTAGTGATGTCTCATACCCTCCAAAACAACATCATGAATAATGAATGCCAGATCTCAAAATAAATAACACACATTATTAATGTATTCAGAGCCTCCTTTAAAAGGGGCAGCTGTAGGTGCCACAGAATCTCACTCGGTCTCTGATTTCACTATTTTTGTGAAGAACATGAGAAGGAGGGGGGGTATTGTAATGTGTGTTTTTATCAACATAACAATGGAATTCTAAAAACAACAAATCCACAACTGCTGAGATATAAATTTTAAAGTGAGAGGAATTCAACATTTGTAAATCAGAGCAAGTAGCCGAGAGTGTAGCTACATCCTATGCATATTCCATGTGACACGGCATCGCTGTCATCACTACAATAAAACTTGCATTACATGGAGATTTGTGGTTTCGTTCTAAACTCCTTATGTTTTGATAAACCTACGCTATGTATAGATGTACTTTTTTTTTTTTTTAAACCTGTCAGCTAAACCGAATCTTGGCAGAACAAACAGCGACACTGAGTAGCCTTGACTTAAGTGTGGTATGTATATTCCTTTTGATCACTGGATGAGACCTACATGGCATACCCAACATGATTATTACATTATCTAATTGCATCCCAACACATGTATTATTCAGGCCCTGACAACATAATACTCTCAGGGAAAGGAAGAGATCTGTGTGCCTTAAGCCATCTTCTGTCAAAACACCAGATTTTTTTTTTTCTTTTTTTCGGGGTGGTTTCCGTAAAGCGATGATAAAGAGCATGGTGCGGTAGAAATAATCATTTTTAAAGCCTACACCACCGCTGCGTCTGTAATTGACATTGTTAATGTCAAGCAATCTCTATTTTTACAAGGATGCTGAAAGCATAACCAATAATCTATACTGAAGCATTCCCTTAAGTAAGGTTGTTTTTTTTTTACTCGCCCCTTGCCCTTGCCACCCCAGGAATAACTGGCCCCGTGAGTCTTGTATGTGTCTTGCCCTTTCAGGGAACAAGGTCACATTGTTTACAATGGCAGCACAACACCTCTTTAACGTCCTCCAAGGACAGAGTGATCTTTGCCATGATGTTTCAATACTGCTCAGGCCTTACATCAGTAAAAACGTAGATTCAGGCGTCACGTCAGGTGGAAGAATGTTGAATAATGCATTTTACAATCAGTGCATGAATGTAGTGTTAAAGATGATGCAGTCTGGCAACAGTGGGTGCGGTTACATGATGGCTTCTCATTCAGAATGAAATAAATCTGAATGAAATCATTCATGGGAAATAATAAAATAGTAGTTTACATGGGAAATATTCATTCCGAATGAGGGTTTACATGGGAGATCAGTTTAATCACCTTTTAATCTCCTTTATTCGGTCCGCGCAAAGTTTGGGGCAGGGAAGGTTTCAGATTGGATAGGGGGCGGGGTGGATGTTACGTGTTTACGTTTACTGGAAGAAAACACTGTAGTCCTCGTTCCGGATAACAAGATGCTTGACGACGCTGTTCTTAGTGCCTTTTTCAGGCTTGTTTTGCGTATATTCTTGAAGCAGCAGTACGACAACAACCTTGTTCTGCTAATGCTTCGTCTGTTGAGGAGGAGAAGGGAGGTAGAAGGTCGTAGAGGGGAGATAGATGACCGTGCTTTGGCAAATGGAAACCGGTGAGTGCAACAAGTCCGACTGCTCTATCTCAGCCCGTTGCTATGCGCGCTATACGTCATCACGCCAGAAGGGCAAGGAAACGAGCATGCGCAGAAAGACCGGAATGAACTTAAAGAAGAATGAGTGTATACAAGTGCGAGAAATCCTTTCATTCAGAATTAGAAACGGAATATTCCAGCCCCTTACATCGGATTGAATTTTCAATCGCATTGGCCATTTTCATTCCGAATTAGGTGTTTACAAGATCACTTTTAATAGGAACGAACTTTCATTCCGAATGAAAAGGGAATTAAACTGTCCATGTAAACGCATCACTTTGAAGATGCTAGTGTTTCCACCAGCAAAGTCTGTGTGGTCTCAAACGCTACATAAATCAAAATAAAGGCTATGGCCTCCAGTGATGGTTCCCACACAGCAAATAAGACCTAAAGTAGTGAGGAATGGACACCAGAGATCCACAGACTCCCCGCTGATGGAGAAGTAAAAGCTTTAAATCAAAACCATTAGGCAAGGCTGCCATACAGCAACATGACACACATTACAGACGGGGGAGCACTCAGAGGTGACCTCAGCCATTACATGTGGATGACATGGAAATGCTGGTAGATTCAAAGGGTATTACACAATAACAGAGCTCTGCTATCTTGAAGAGCAAAGTGGGTTTTGCACATTAATAGGTTTCACTTGCCCGCTTGGCCAGAGCCGAGGAGAACGTGAGGCGAGAAGAATGGAATGAAAAAAATTGAGTTACTTAATAATGTCTCCTTCGACTGGAAAGCAAGAGGGCGGTGCTCTTTACTACCATATGCCAGAGACACAGACAGGCAGGTCGACAGTTATGAAGACGGATGAATGACGCAACGCCTTCAGCACAGAAGGGAAATGAGATCAGATGTTGACAGTGCGATGGACACATCCCTGGTGTGGCATTCAAATGTTTTCTCACATCTAATATCACATGATCTGTGAATGCATCCTCTTCCCCAGATGAGACATGCTCTCACTCTCCCATCTGCAAATTCATCCTATTTTTTTGCTCCATTCTACATGTTGTTTAATATGACTGAGCCTAGCAGAATATGTGCCGTACAGCAGGTTGCCTGAGATAAACATTTCACAAGCAGTAATCTTTCTGAAGACCTGAAAGTCTCCTGTGTCAGCCGCCATGCTAAAAAATCTGCAACGTGTATTTCATAATTCATAACACAGAGCCAGCGTTTATAAATGGGGGTCTAAAGTGCTGAAGCCTGAGAAAGATTATAACACATATTAAACTGTCTTCTGGATTGTCAGACTTGTCACAGCACTCCCCTCATGTGCTGCACATTTATTCCTTTCTGTGACTGTGCAGCTGCTGTTCTCTGCACCGTGAACCATTATGCAGGCCTATATGTCTTCTATTGTACCCTGCAGCCATTTAAAACACAAATAGATATGGAATATATAATCCTATATAAACAAAACGCAGTCTGTCATGGGAGAGCAATCCTATGCGACAATGCAGCCTGAGGCCACTATCACACAGCATACAGGAGAGGGGGAGTCGGTAGGTGGCAGTCGTGTCCCATTTGCAGGAGACACATGGGAGGAATCTCTCTCTTGCTGTCTCCCCTGTCTGTCCAAGCCTCCCTGTTTCTCTCGCGCGCGCACGAAAACAATCATTTGCATTTGCTTGCCCCTATTAAAACTGACCAATGCACACAAAGGACAAAGGTCAAGAATCAATTAATTAACGCCAGCCGTCCGGGTGAGATGTGGCGCATGGATGGGGTGCCCGCAGTGGAGACATTGCAAGGAGCACCTAGAAGTTCAAACAGAGCGACATGAAGACTGAAAGAGAGGGGAAACAATATTTCCTGCCCTCACCGCCACAGTCCTGCGGCTGACGGCAGCGCCGAGCAGTCTCACTTTGGAGAGAAGAGCAGCTTGTCAGTGGGAGGTAACCTACATGATGCCCCCCCCTCCCTACCTCCCTCCTTTTGCACTTATCAATTCAGTGTCCGTCCGTGCTGCGCCGTGCGTTTTTATTTGGGTACGTAAATGCCGAGCGCACTGAGGTACTGTAAAAAAGCGCACCGATGGATGCAGCCCGCGTGCGCGTCTTGGAGCGGGGTAATTTGTGATCACATTTTTTGAAGCAGCTTTAAAACACACTGCAGTGGACAGAGAGAAAAAAGAGAGAGGACAGACGGGGCTTCTTGGACGAGCTGTGGATAATAACCCCTTAGTAATTTCTTACCCCCCGCGCGCGCGCGCGTGTGTGTGTGTCACATCAATGGATAGGCGAGGCTTGAAATGCCGAAATGCATACATAGATGGAACGAGGGCGCAAAAGTGATGACTGCCTTTGGTGAACTCTAAGTCCCGTCCAGACAGGGGGTGAAATCAAGGCTCGGCGCGGAAAACATGTAAGAATTGGTGTACAACGAAGGCTCCTCACACTTGAAGCCGCACTGCCTGAATTGCTGATGGGGTTTTAAATAAAGGCTTCTTGAGGATACCAGCTGGATTTTTTTTCCCTCCTTCTTCTTCTTTCGATGTTGCATCCCAGCTTAACGCATTCTTCCTCTCGAAAATGGAGAACGGAGCAACCTAAAGAGAAGATATTGTGTGATCTGGACAACTTTGTCAATCCTCCGATGCACAGGATACCTATTCACTCACAAAACTGCGGGACTTCTTTCACCGATATAACCAGGAGGGGGAAATAGAAATAAGCATCTTGAAATCCGCACTGAGTTGTGAGGTGAAATCTAATCAGATTCAGCCGGGTTGATGACTAAGAAGTAAAAAAAAAAAAAAAAAGGGACTTGAAGAAAAAGTTCCATTTGAAAAGCGGGACGCTACAATAACCCCACCTCTGCCCCCTCGATGTATGGATGATGGTCTGTCACACAGTCTAATGACGGGCTCTTCAGGATCTATCCACCTGGAAACTGACCACACGAGGTTCTCCGTGCTCTACACGTTGTGGAGAGGTTACTTTTTTTAACCTGTAATTTCAGACAGTGTTACTTCACATCTACCTAACTCATCATTTGGAGAAAAAACCCGGGACCACAGTGGGTATCGCTTTACATCGGGAGAGTAGTTTCAACAATGGCACTTGTGGGTGCCTTCGTGTTCTGTGCGTCCTGAGAGAGAAAGAGAAAAAAGAGGAAATATCGGATGCGTTGTCATCACTGTGAGAGTTAATAGCATGTTCATTCTGACTGATGTGTGGATTACATACCACGTCGCTGTGAGAGTGGGGAAACAATGTGTCTGACAAGAGAATATCACCACGGATTCTGCAAAATCGCCTGAGAATTGCGGATGTTTTGTCGATGCAGTTTTTGGGGAGGGAGCGGAAGAGGCACCGTTCTCCGTCTAAAGCAGAGATCCTGCAGACCTCGGCGTCTTCGTGAACAAGTAAGTTAGTGTTTGTGGCGTAAATAAAAGATGCTGATTGCCTCACTCATCCCTATAACATAACTATAACCCCCACCTCATGCTCTTCCTGTGTGGATGTCCAAATGTGGCCAGTTTGTCTTCTTCTTTTGATGACTGCAGTGATATGAACTAAATCAGGGCACAGCATTCCCAAGGCTTTACCCTCTCTGATACTGCGGCCTCTAACTATAAGATCTCTAATCATGCGCTGATTTGGAAGATAAGGGGAAAAAAGATGCGCGCGCTCGCGTGGGTCTGCTTGCGTTTCACTGCGCGCCCTTGGAGTTGAGTGCGCGAGCACTGAGCTTAGGTGTCATGAACAGTGAAAAAGAAAGAGTTAAGCTTCTCTACTGAACAGAGAGAGAGAAGTGAAATAAATGGTGCTTTTAACATTGTGACATGCTGGATGCGCACGCCATCCATCCACCTATGCATCCATCCAACCTGTACCTGCATGCTCTCAACCTACATCCAGTATCTAAAAACCTGCCATATTTAGCAGTGTTTTTATGCCATGGTGACCTTTCAGAAATAATGCATGGTATGTATATAAAATATGCAGTATATGTTTTTAAAATTCATGGGCTGCATCTCTGGAATCTCTTCCTGATGTCTAAATTGTCAAACTGGTCCCTTTCCTCCTCCTCTTCCTCCTCTTCTGCTTCTTCCTCTTCTTCCTCTTTGCATGGTTTACACAGAAGGCGCTTGTTCGCTGCCTCTGTGGAAGCCTGGGAGGGAGCTGTCCTTCTTCCGTGGTGCTGAAATTAAAATCTGCCGTCTTCTCTCTGCCTCTGCTCAGCTGGAGGAGACATGGCTGTTGTAGATCATGGCTTGAAAAGTCTGAGCCAGTAGCCTGCTGAATATAATCCTTTTGAAGCAACAGATGACACATTTGAGGGCTTAAGCCTGTGATAGTCAAGAAGTTAAATGTGACTTTACATACCTATCTATCTATCTATCTATCTATCTATCTATCTGTCCTCGCCTGCTTCCCTGAAATCAATATTAAGAGTATTTTAGGACAAGCACTCCCCTGAACTTAGTACAAAAACACCTTCAATTTTTCATATCGGTGCTTTTGAACTCTGTAGCAGGTGAGCTTTAAAAATAGATGTCTGTCATGTTGGTGATAAACCCGTGTTGGTGGTGGTAAAAGCATAAGTAGAGGTGGCTGTCACTCCTCAGACAAAGAATGAATTGCATCTCTCACCTGTGAAAGTGAGAAACATGGCGGACATTATTTACTCGCTGAAATAAAAGCCCTCCATATGATGGAGTGACATCACCTTGGGGAGACAAATTAGACTGCCGATTTTATGTTTTTTCGCCCCGTCAGAGGCTTTAGCATGATAAATCCTCCCTACATATTCCCAAGATTGTTTGTTGGCAACTGCTGCAGAGTGATTCATAGTAATAAGTAGAAAGGCTGTTCCTCCTCCCCGTTTAACACTCCTCAAACCTTCTCATCCCTGTGGAGATTTCCTCAGAGATGGATGTGGGCTGTAGGTTTGGGATGTTACACGCTTTGAAAAGATCCAGCCAACGTACAGAGCAGATGAGTTTAAAAGTGACTCTGGATCAGTGTTTGTTTATTTCACCATGCATGCTAGAGTGACAACAGCTGTATCCCCAGCGTGTCCCTATTAGTCCTTCTAAGCAGTGGGAAATAGCCTCAGAGCAGGTGCAGCACAGGGACCAAAAGGGACATCCCACTGCTCGCACAAAGCCAGCCATCGCGCTGATAATGTTGCTACCATAGATATCTGTTTTATGTCCAATTTCTCCAGCCATTGTTGTCCGACATATCTATTGAAAATCATTCCAACCAGCCATGTCAGAAAATTAATGAACTTGTCAGCTGGAAAAGGGCACCGCTGCAATGAGGTGCCAGGGTCTTGCAAAGCGACAGACTGTATACCCATGTTCCCTTCCCACACTCCCTTTGTCATTTTTTCCCCCCCTTCCTCAGCCTGTGACTCAGTTCAGATCAGGGCCAGCACTTTGTGCCATATAATAAAATGTTCATTTCTCAAATCGGATTAATCTCTGTAAAGCCCAGCTTAGGACACCATTAGCATTCATTTCTTTCACTGCCGGGGACTTATATCAATAATGGAGCTACCCCTACATTTTTCATCTTCTCTGGGTATAAAATCTCTCAGGGGGTTTCATTCAACGGGAAAGGGAACCGTTACAGTGATCCGTTATCTACTCCCTTGCCTTTTGTATTGGAGACCAGCAGTGCGATGCAGGGGGTCTGAAGTGGTAGGCTGGATAGGAGCTGGAAGCCCTCATGCTGGAGGTGAAAGATGCCTTTATAGGATGACAGCATCCATATAATGGACTGCAGATACTGAATGCAGAGCACAAACAATATGGCATTCAATAGAGGATGTATTGTGGGTTTGTTCATGAGCCAACATTCAATTTGCTGCATGTAACATCCTATGGGAGCCTGCAGAGCACATATCTGTTGTAATTAGCAAAGGTTAATGTACATGTGAATGTGTCCTTATTACTAATATTAGCTGAGCATTTGCAGTGACAGGTTTAAGCACTATGTTTCGAATCCAGCTCACTGAGAAAGTCCAGAGAAACAAATTAAAAAATGTGTTCTCATATTATGTATCTTGTGTTTATCTAACAAGTTGGCGCTGTCAGCTCTCGGTGGAGAAAACTTGTATGGATTTTAAGGTCAGGGCAGAGGCAGTAGTGATATGAAGTTTTCGCAAAGTGCATCATCGCTGATGATTGCTGCTTTTACACACAAGGTCATCCCCATGGTGATTAATCATGCATATTTTCAGTGGGCAGGAACAGAGTCACCTTAAAGGAATTGACGTTTGGAAGGTGCTGTCATAAGGCAGCAGTGACTAAGCTGTAACGTGATGGTCAGTGACACATTGTGTTGCGAGTCTGCATCACACAGGCAGCTATTGTGAATGTGATAACAAGAAGAAGAAGAAAAAAAAAACCCACCTCGGTTTCTTTTAAACTGTGCTGCTGGTCGATGACGCATGCACCACTTCGAAGAGAGTGTTGTGGTCAGATTGGTTGGCTGTAAAAGATGTAGCAATTTGTCATTGTTTTGTCACTGCCAGCTCACCGTCACAATAGCATCCCCCATATAGTCTTTATTGAGGAAAAGGGAGTTGTTGTAGCATCCTGCTATACCGCTGTGGATGATCATCTGAACCTGAGGCTATGTGTTGTTCCTGCTTGTATAATATAATCAGCTCTATCAACCAGATACAAGCAAGCATCTTGGGTGCAGCACGCATAACCAGACAGACCTGAACGGTATCTGCAGTGGTCTCACTCATTAGTCATCCTCTCCAGCGTGTCTGGCTGAATGCTCTGTCCAGGGAAAGAACAGCTGAGCAGGGGGACGGCCGCAGCACATTCCGCCAGTCGATGGATTAATCAATTGGTGTTCCAGCTCAGCCCATCCATCTCAGGGAATAATCTGGGAGACATCATAAAAGTGCCATTCTGTCATTCTAGAGGCCAGGGAGCATTGCTCCTTTTTTTTTTCTGTCTCCCTCTCCACTGCCACTCTCACAGTGGAAACAGGAGCGGATTAAATGGAATATAGCTGAGTGTGTTGAGCGTGGCAACACTGTGAGATGTTTGCTTGTGTTTTTTTTTTTTTTTGCTATTTTGAAACATTACAGCTTGAAATATTTTTCTCCTGCTGTGACTCAGGGCTAAAAAGGAATTCTTCCAACTCCATCACTATCTCCCCGTTTCCTCGCCTCCTTCGTAAAATTCAGCTAAGAGCACTGACCTGAATTCAGTGTGCATCATTACTCACCACTTGCCTTACATCACCCACCTTGCCAGTCGTGATGATGGTGTCTTCTCGACTTAGTAATCCTCACCTTCCCCTCTGCTGCCAGTCTCTCTTTTCTTGACCTCGCTGGAATGTCACATGGTGCTAAAATGAGACTGACAGCACCCGAGGTAGGGCCAATGTGACGGCTGCGTTAATAACAGCTTGCATGAGTACAGCACCAATACTCACATTCAAACACAACAGAAATACGTGCATATGCACCACTGAGGAGTCATTCTTCCTGCCTTCGGGGCACCTGGGCAGCGTCTGTTTAAAGTGATACTGGCCCAGGCCACTGCATTAATTCCTGCTGTTAAATTAAAAGGTTAAATGGGCTGGGAAAGGGTGGCAGGCATCTCCTACTGCCCTCCTTTATACTTCCAGATTGTGCCGTATGGAGGTAAGATATTTAAGTCCTCCTAAATAAAAAAGCAAAGGACAATAAAGAAGAAAATTGAAGGCAGGGTATGAATGGAGACCTTCCTCTCAGGCGCTGTCTTCTCAATCTTTTGTTGTTGACAGTGGAATTTAGAGTGAGCTGAGCGTGCTCAGTGCTCTAAACACTCAAAGTTAAAAACATTTGAACTGGAGAGATGCCCTTCAAACAGGTTTTTAGTGGTCGCATAGCAACAGAGCCATGACTAGCGCATCCCCAGGCAGCTTATGAGCTGCTAGCTAAAATAGAGGTTGTCAATGGACAACAGCCTTCGGTGACAAAACCAGTAAGAATCTGATTTTAAAACTGTAGGCTATTTTAAAATGCACTGACCGTCAGTCTGCCGCAAGTAATGGTTCTTGTAGGTTCTGGGATCCAGGTTCATTAATGTGAATTTTCTTCACATGCAGTCTGAATGCTGTCAACCAAATGAGTCACTTTCTAGGTTTCAGAGGGGTTACTGAAGACAAAGAAAAGCTGTGTTATAGTAGGACCAAGCATGTGCATGTGTGCGCCAGAGAGTGTACTACTTACCTTTTAACTTGCAGTGTTGTTTTTGAGATGAAAAGAAAATGCCCTGTAGCTGTAATGGATACTTGACCTGTTAGAGCTGATGGGCTTTCTCCCAGTGGAGAGGAAGCATTTCTTTCATACAGTGTTTTGTCCAAACAAATTGTTTGCTCTATCTGCAGGGGGAGTTGCAAAAAGATGTTGTACTTGGCTGTCCAGCAATGCATTTCACCAGGATCCATTTAGTTTTCAGTACTTTCCTCAGGTGAAATCATCAAAATACAGGAAACCTGGAAATAGTTTGCACTGAAGGGCAAAAAAAAAAAAAATCAAAAAACAGCCGCAACCTTGCAGCTGTTCCAACGTGCGTGAATCAAATCAAGCAAAAACAATGAAATGAAAAATTCAGCTGCCCTTTGAGAACGCTTCTCAGAGGCTGTAATGGTAGAAACCAGTGCATGAGGGTTTGACCCTGAGCTATGCCGCGCTAACACCAGCAAGAATAGATTCACCTCATCATGCTGCGACTACTGAACACACGGCTGCTCATTCAGTGGTTACCAGAGAAACTGAAAACCGTTACATCCCCATGGGTTTATATTGTTAAAAAAAAATCAAGAAAGTTCTGCTTTGATGAAGAAATGAACAAAGAGGAATGTTAATCAGGAGAAAATTTAATTAAATCACCTTCACATCAACTATAACATGAAAATTGAAATGCTAGTTTTGGCCTCTTTGTGTTTGTAATTCAGTTTTGATTATCACAGTATGCACAATGTGATAATGTGCTCTTGAGAGCCAAGTGTACATCAAATCTCCCATAATCAAAAGCTGTGCAGTGTTGTTTGGAGAGTCAGGAGCACAAGAGTACAATTTTCAAAATAAGAGCACTCAAATTGAACGTTAATTCACTGTAGCTTTTCACTATAGTGTGTGTATGTGTGTGCGTGTGAAAACGCATGCTTGTGCCCTCCTAAACCGGTGCCTTCTGCAGACCCAGGGGTGCAGAGTGAGTGTCTGGGATCTGGACATTTGGGTCGAGCTTTGCCGTCTGTCTCCCAGATCTGCTTTTTAACTCATAAACCCAATCAGGCTGGCAATCAGATGGTAGCTCAGCTCAGCATCGCAGCAGGAATCTGGTCATCAGTCAAAGCCCCCACAATACTACACAGCATGGTCACACCCCAGCTAGCAGTCACACATTCTCCAGACTGTTGAGCTGTACAGACATTGTGTCTTTGATCATTCTGAGGGAAGAAAAAGTCCCCCCTTTGCCCATGACCACAGAATCTCACACCTATAAAGACACACCAGTGCACTAAATCACAAGGAAACACACCTAATGATATGACTCACACACACACACACACACACAAAAGAAAAAAAATAATACAGAAACACAACTCCAATTTCAGAGCAGACTTCATACTCTGCTCACAATTATTTATCTGTTTTCACTCATGAGCGCATGTGCATGCATGTGTACACGATGCATGTGCTCATCTGAGTGTGTATCTGCGCGAGTGTCGGTATCTTTGTGTGTTTCTTTCTCACTACCCACTCACCCTGTTAGTCTCTGACCTTAATGTGTCACTCATCCTGGCACCTGCATGTAGGCAAGGCTGCCCTACTATGATAGTTTTGATCTGACAAGGATAGACTTACACTTGATTTAATCCAAGTTGTCTCTATGGAGTCTGCTGAGGTACCAGTCTGTTTCACTGCTCAGGTCAAGGCCTTGTGACAGCCGCTGTCAGTCTGTTCCTCCACTTGCTTGTGTGTGTGTGTGTGTGTGAGAGAGAGAGAAAGAGAAAAGAAATGCTTTGAGCTTTGAGACGCTAGCTGCAGAAAGGCCTGGATGAATTGCGGGAGCTCATGCGTGCCTGGTTAATGGGTAATCTCCTTCATACACAAAAAGAATTAATCCTGAACAGATGCCACCTCACATAATGAAACCCCTTGCACCGTTGTTTCCAAACAGGCAGCATGTCAGGAATCAAGATGTAAACAAACAAACAAACAAACAAAAAGCTTTATTTTCACATCAATTACAACTCAATTTTAAAGTTTGAATGTCACGGCTTCTTGGTCTTTAGAATGTACTCAACTCATAATAGCGCTGCAATAAAGGTCATTATGAATAAAAACAAAACAAACAAACCTAATTAAGAAAAAAATGACACATTTCCACACAACAGTGACTGCTGGAGGTTCTCAATCAATGACGAAAGTTAATCTGTATGTCAGCAGGTAATGCATTTCACGAGTGAGAACAACAAAATTAAATTCATGAATGTAAGTAGTGGAGAGGCAGTGGAGGGGTAGCCAATCATGCTTGATGGGAAGAGGGAAATGTGTGTGTGGGGATGTGTGGGGGTGTGTGTTTGAGCGCACGCCTGCAGCCCAATGGCTAGCCTCCTGTAGCCTGTGCCAGACTCCTCAGTGTTTGGCTGCAGCCCGTCTGTCACTGAGGAGAGAAAATAGTCACACAACACTCAAAGCCTTGTCATATTTCATTTCCTTTTGGTGAATAAATTAACATAGTTTAACCATTGGCAGATGTGTTTCAATGGGAACGTACGCTACATTGTGTCAAATGTATGCACTACAAAACTGATCAAAGCAAGTGGGATAATGTTACACTGTATTAAGATTTAAAATCCAGTTGTTTTGAGCATAAAAGGATTATCTAGTGCTGACTGTGCAGTGCTATCCTTCTGGATTCAAATAAATGTGTCTGCCTCATGATTACAGTATTTCTCTGGGTTGGAAGAGGGGGCGTGTTTGTTGAAAAAAAAAAAATCCACTACAAAGATATCACTGCAAAAATATCTATCTTTTGAGTTTTTGTCTTTCATTGAGCTCCAAAAGCTTTATTTTCTAAGAATCTGCCAGTGAGGTACGACTAGGTCAAACAGTTTCCAATGGAAATCGACATTTTTCAAGGATTTTCCAGATGAGGCAGATTGCTACACCGCCATGTGAGAAATATCTCACTTGATTCTACAAAAGTGTTGAAACAAGTTGACTGTGTGTTCTTATAAAAGGAAATGGCTTGTTTTAAGAATTTGTGTTGGGCCCACAGGAGGAACAGGGGCCAAACACTCATCCAGGGTTCAACTCCCAGCAGTGATTCCTAGAGCTCGATCGTGAATTGTTTTCGCCAGTGTTGGTTTGTGGGAAGCCAGTGAAGGATCATGTTGTTTGTCGCTGTCCTTGATTAAGGTGACTGCACAAAGGAGGGTTGGATCTGGTGGGGTTAGGGTGGACTTTTCAGATTCTCCCCTGCACTTTTAAGATAATAAATCTAGGGCTGCCTCCTAATAGTCGACCAAACGTTAGTCGACCAGAAAGGTCAGATTTCATTGGTCGCTTAGTCGCAGGAAAAAAAAGAAGAAAAGTGAAACTCTGTTAGGAACTGAGCCTTGTCAAAATAAATCAAACCTATATGACTTGTTGTGTGGGAATTTAATTTGACAGAACAGACACAGGAAGTGGCCACGCTCAGCAGTCAGACAGGAGTCACGTTACAAACCAATCACAGTCGACAGACATCTTTCCCTCCTTCTGTAAATATTCAGTCTGATAAATACGAAAAAGTTGATCATGTTAGTGCAGGGCTACCCAGAGCTTTACATCTGTCCCACAGAGGATAGGCCTACACACTTATAAACAGTGCCTGGAAGAAGATCAGCTCTGCACTCAGGATTTCAGGCTGTAAGATGCTTGTTAAAGTTACTTAGCAACTTCAGACTCAACCTGCCGCCGCACTCTTGAAAGCTGGCACAAAAAAGGCCCAAGAGTAGCGTCCGATCTCGCGATTTTCAGGGGGTTAAATTTGTGACATGTGTACAGCCCCTAATTTCCAGGGTTGGTACCTGCGGTTATTACACAGGCTAGCTAATAACATGTCGGGCAGGAAATCCAAAGTGTGGTGTCATAATTTGGGAAGGTGAAGGACGAACCCAAGGTGATACGTAAACTCTGCAGGCAAACATGACGTATCATCTGAAACATGTAAGTAGCTACATGCCCATTAGCCACTTAGCACAATCATTACTGCTTTGCCGACAGTGTCATTAACAGGCGGCTCGCTCAGTGTGTAACTGCTAAACTGACCCAAACTTTAAAAGGTACAGTAAAATGATCTAATTTAGGCTTTTGGAATTTCTAAAGTTTTATAACTCAAAAGTTTGGTATCTTCGTCTGCTTTCACTAGTTCTAAGTCAGAAAATGATATGTGGTGGCTGGATTTTTATATTTGTAGATTTCCCAGAAAATATGTGCAGTCATTTGGGCGTACCCCACTGGGAGATGTTTTGCTTGATGGCTTGCTGGCTTGCAGGGGCATCGCACACACGAGGCAGATTTCACAACATTACATAATATGTAGTTTGTTTACAGTACAGGGTTTCATACTGTGTGGAAGCCACTTGATCAGGTATACTATTTATACATGTCAAGCAGCTGTGACCTCCTCATTTAGTCGCGCTATCCGTAGAAGAGTCCTTGATATTTCTTGTATGTGATTGTGTGGGTTTGATCCTCCGCTGCTCCGGAGTCTGTAGCAGTGATATAGTGATTATGTATAGTAACAAGGGAACATTCCAGGCTCTATGTTGACTGCTAATTGGGCTCCAGTGTAACGACTGTGTCATATTAATGACCCAGATCCAGCTCATTGTAATATTCATGAGTTGTGAGGATTGCCTTTTCTCTGTGGGACTGCGTGGTGCAGAGGTTTATGAGTGTGTGTATGTGTGTGTGAGAGTTTGTATGTTGATGTGGATGTGCACATGGGTGCAGGGAACAAAGGTTGATCACCGTGCACAGCTCTTCTCCAATTTATCCTTTGTGTTCCTGAAAAGCGGTCGCAGTGCTCGCAGTCTCGTTCCTGTGATGTGGGTTTCCCCCTTTTTCCCCAATGCCACTGATATGAAAAGGTGTGTGTTGATTTAAATCTGCATCTGATCTGCAGACAAGTGTTGTAGGGTAATCGGCTCTATGTGTCGCATTACGTTGAGAAAGAGACGGGGAGAAACAGACTCGAAACCAGGTGGTCTATGTTAAATCACCCGTTTCAAAAGCAAATCCAGAAAGAGCTGTTTTCGTAGAGGATGACAAAGCCCTTTGGGAGATGTGTGTGTGTGTGTGTGTGTGTGTTTTTTTTGAGGGCATTGTGGACAGGTTAAAAGGGTCTTCTGTGCCTGATGAAACAGGTGGGACCCCTACAGTCACTGGCACGCAATCCTTCCTCTTCCTCCCCCCGCCGGTGTGCTCTGTATTTGCATAACACTAATCGGAGCATAAGAGAGAGTCAGATTCTTTCTGTATTCATTAGCTTCATCTCTAGGTGTTTCTTTATTCTATAAAGGCCCTATCATGTCCTGGCCATCATATTGCATATTTCTCTGCTCTGAGGCACAATTCTGCTGTGCTATTTCTTTTTGCGATGCTTGAATTGGAATGTGGAGTTTTGTAGTTAAAAGAGGTCATGTGAATGTGAGGTGTCCCTCACGGCTAAGAAAGCTAAAGCACTTCAGTATGGAGGCAGAACAGAAACACGTTCTTCCTATTGTAGTCAGGACAAGATCACAATGGACATGACTGGTTGACTGATAAGAAAGGACAAGGACTTTTCAAGGACAAACGAGTCCCGATTGTGGGATGTATAAGTTAAGAACCGCTGCCTCGCCGTTTCCTTATCACTGTGTGTATTGAGAACAATCAGCCACAAACTTCACCCTGCTCTGGACTTTCCGCAGAACTCTAATTGGAATTCGTATTTTTGTTTCAGTTCAGTGTTCGGTTTTTGAAAGATGAACCTTAATGGCAAATTGTGTTTCCTTGTACAGAGTAAAATGATGCATAAAAAAACAGAGGGTGTTACGCTGGCTTCTGTCTTCCAAAGACAAATTAGATTTTAATGAAGAATGAAAGTGACTCTGTGGAGTCTCTGGCATAACGTCAAGATCCAGCACAGTAACTTTTGTGCAGTGATGAGGCATTCATTATAGCCAGTTAAGAATGGCAGCTATCAATCTGTAAATGAGCTGTATAAGTCATATAAATTATACTGCAAGTGTAGAAAGCACACCCATAAATGTCAAAAATGCAAATAGACTTCAATGGATGGTTGGGCAAACAGGGGAAGTGTAGAGGATGGATTTTCTTTTCTTTTTTTTTTTTTACCCCCCAAAAGCTAGGATCCTCCATCGTCTCATTTAACGTGACAATGGAGGATTTCATCATTGTGAGGGAAAAGAGATTCACTGACTTAGGGGAGATCTAGTGTTCTCTGTGGTGAAATAGGGGAACAAATCTTCATAAGACCGTTCTGCCATTTTGGTACTCATTTGTTCCAACATCAAAGGATCGGCTGCATCGTGATTACAGCCTCTGTAAAGTGGACCCTAATCCAAATTAATTGATGGAGCCATGCTGGAACATGCCAACAAGAACTGCATTGTTTTGTGTGCTTCAATGGAAAAAAAAAAAAGAAAGTTCAGCATGAATTTTTGAAGTGGGGTGAAATTTTTCACACAGTTTTCCTCTGGCTTTTCATCTGTCTGTCAACAGGATTTATTTATTTATTTTTTTTATTGGTTTGTCTTTTAAATATTGAGCACAACCTTGTACCCTTTGGCTCATGGACACATTCATTTCTGTAAAGTATCGTCTTGGCACATAGATCTTTTGGAAATATTGACATACATTTTGGATTGAGAAGGAGAAACGTGTTGTGAATTGAAAGCACCATGGTGACTATGCCTCTCATGTAAGCTAAGCTTTACTGGCTGACAAATGTTAAATTCATTTAAGTTGGCAGCATAAGTGGTTCATACCAGTTTATATACCTTTATATCACATCTGTCTGCTTACAGTTGAGGACATCAGTGGTTTTCAACGCACACCAAGGGGCGAGCCAAATTCTCGAGGCACACCTGTATATATATCCGTGCACAATAGCTTCTATAACATGTCTTATCCCTCTTATCATGACATAAGACAATCAAATTAAGACAGATAACTTTCGTGATACTGTCTACTGACTTTTTTTTTTCTCTTTTCTTTTGGTGGTAGGTCGTCTTCACTGGTGCTTTGTTATAATTTGTTCCATGCAATAAAGTGAATCATTATCCCACTCACAGCTTTCTCCATGTTATCATCCCTCACACTGGCTGCCAATCAGCGCTTATGATACATCCCACATGCGAACGGCGATAAATAGGTTCCTCTAGAACATGGTAGTCAAACACATTTCAGTTCACGGGCCACACAAAGACCAATTTCTTCTGAAGTGGGCCGGACCACTAACACCATTGTATAATAACTTACATAGCACCACCTACAAAATGTTCTTCTTTTGTTGTCAAGAACATTTTCCACCATGTACAACCAGATGATGAGCAGCCTCATATGTCTTGATAAAAATAACAGCAATTTTAGTCCGAGTTTTTCCACACTCCGACAGTCAACTACTTACTGTCATTATATGTGCATTTGTACATCTATTTCCATCCTGTGTAGAAATGCTGGCATCAACACACCAAACCATAGTGGAAGCTACTGAAGCTGCTGATTGACAATAGTATTTATTCTTTGTTCAGATAACTGTGTCCTGGTCAGGGTGGAGAAGCCTCTGAAGCTGCATTTTTCATGAAGTAGCTACTCAGTGTTTAACCTTCTTCTAAAACCTGGTACCTTTTAGCCTTCACACATCAATATTAGGTGTACAAAATCATCCAGTGGGCTGAATTGGACCCTCTGGAGGGCCAGCTCTGGCCCACGGGCTGTATGTTTGACACTCCTACTCTAGAAGGTTATTTAAATTAAAGCTAAATTTAAATTTAGCTAGAGTTGGCCTCTTTGTTAGGAAACGGGTGCACACAACATACTGATACAGTCAATTAAAAATTCATTCATAACATTTTGTATTAGCTCGGTTGAATATTGCAATAATAATGTGCGGTGATCGCAAAATCCCATGGCACACCTGGATTAGCATCATGGCACACCAGTGTGCCGCTGCACACCATTTAAGAACCACGGAAGGACATGATTTAATTAACATCATATCTTGTGGCTGTGGCTTAAACGGTAAAGCAGATAGTCCACTGATCACAGGTTGGCAGTTCAGTCCCCAACCCCCCTTGTCCACATGTCAAAGTGTCAACACTGAACTCCAAATTGTTCCCAATGGTCAGGCCATAACCCTGTGTAGCTCACTGCCATTGGTGTGGTAGTGAATGAGTTGCAAAAGCCTTCCCAAGTGCTTATGATAAATAATAATAAAACAGCTAAAATAAAAAAATTGAAAATAAGCTAGGGCCACATAAATCATTGTGAAATTAAAAAACTGATAAAAGAGGGATAGAAACTAGACACAGCAGATTTAGTGTCAAAAAAGCCTGAAAAAGTAGGGAGTGATTTAAGAGAAGGAACTAAGTTTGTTAACCTAAGTTCCTCCGATGGAGGGGGGGGGGGTACTACGGGAGCGTATCTATGTTTCCAGGGTTCTATGTTCCCCACTTAACCCTGCAAAAAAGGTTCTATGTTCTCTGCTTACACAAAAAAGGTTCTATGTTTCCCGTTCAACCAAGCGGGAAACATAGAACCCTTTTTGTGTAAGCGGGGAACATAGAACCCTTTTTGTGTAAGTGGGGAACGTAGAACCTTTTTTGCAGGGTTAAGTGGGGAACATAGAACCCGGGAAACATAGAACCCTGGAAACATAGGGATGACCCCTGCTCCTAAGGTAGGACCCTCCCCCGCCTTGTTACAAAACGGAAGGAGCCCCACAGCTGTAGTAGTGGGGTCATCCCTATGTTTCCAGGGTTCTATGTTTCCCGGGTTCTATGTTTCCCACTTAACCCTGCATAAAAGGTTCTATGTTCCCCGCTTAACCCTGCATAAAAGGTTCTATGTTCCCCGCTTACACAAAAAGGGTTCTATGTTTCCCGCTTGGTTCAGCAGGCAACATAGAACCCGGGAAACACAGAACCTTTTTTGTGTAAGTGGGGAACATAGAACCCGGGAAACATAGAACCCTGGAAACATAGATACGCTCCCTAGGAGCACAGGCAGCGGTTCGGCTCAAAGGGCATGAGTAAATGTATAATGTATGTAGGAGCAAGGCCATGTAGGGCTTTAAAAGTACTAGTACATCAATTATACCATACCATAACAGGTTGTAGTGTTGCAAGGGTGGGAGTGATGATGCTTAGGATAAAAATGCCATATATAAATGTAGCCATTTATCTTTGAAAAAAGTTTGATATTGAAATCTGAGTTGTTGCCACAAGTGTCATGTATGGTGTAACTGAATGAATTATAAAGGCAGTGAACGGAGCCTTCAGTTACATACAGTAGCAATACCTAGCTAAAGTTTGATAGCATTAGCTGCCATAGCTATAGGAGTTAATATAGAGTATAGGAGCCCTGACAGTGCTGTGCTGAGCAAGAATGTGCTTGATGTTAAATATTGAAACCTACTGTAATTTGCGCTTATTTCTACTGTCAGAGTTACATAATTTTACTTTAAAAATGGCGTTCATGCATGCAGCATTACTGGTGTATACACACACTGGTCCCAGGCTGACTAGCAAGCCACTTGACAGGCAGTCATTGGGCGTAACATCATTCAGGCCAAATTGGAACAATCTTTGAAGCTCAATAGCGTATTGTATGATGTAAATATTATTTCAGAGGTAAATACCATTCCAAGCACCATGAAATTAATCCAACAGGGTTCAGTCAAAGAACTTGGACTGAGTTCAGGCAATCATGAGCAAAGACGGGTAGAAAAAAGATTTAAGAATGAAGGTGCATTAATTTCATTTGAGGGAGCAAATGCTCCCCCAATTCACCTTTGAGGCACCAGGTCAGCATATTTTATTTTGGCACTGAATAGATGCATGAACAGACTTTGCTACAGTACCAGCACATCATTATCTAATTTATTTGATTGTGAAATGTCTCACCCATTTAGTTTAATGCCTGCCTCACCTTGAAAATGGGTAAAGGGCCAAGAAGAGTGCTGTGTGCTCTGAATGTCCTGTGTACGTATCGTGGTTGCTGTGGCTTTTGGTGTGTCAGACCGGCTTGTGAACTCAAACAGCAAGTTCATGTCCACTTGCCAGATGCCTACTAACCTGCTGTCGTGTGTGACATTGCAGTCCCACTTTCTCTAACTGTGTCTTTGGCTGTCATTCAGCTTAGCGGGAATTGGGAAACCTTCTCTCGTTCTCTCAGCCCAATCAAGGAAGTGTCTGGCATAATGATGCTCCTGCTTGCAGTAAACTAGCACTTTGAATGACAGTTTGGTCACAGTTTCTCGAATGCTAGATGGAATTTGTAGATGCCACCATATCTCACACATTACCCACGGTCTGTGTCTTTGAATAACCTCAAGGTGCAGGAAGAGAAAAATACAGAGGACAAATAAGGAAAGCTTGAGGGAGTGTGTTAAAATGGAGGATTACACTTTGACATACCGTGGGGGGGAGCCCTCCCCTTTTCAGTGCAGCTGAGGTCCAATGTAATTTGCCATGTTTTAAGCTCAATGCCCAAGGGCTGTTACAGGATTTAAAGATCCAAAGAAATGTGCTAGACCACATAAATATGAAAGTAAATACAGGGGGTTAGAGTGTAGGACTGAGAAAAAGACCGATCAAATCTTGGCTAGCATACACAAACAGTACAATAACATTAATACAGATATATATTTGTTATCCAAGGTAGAGAAGGTAAATGAAGATGTGCATTGGAAAAGCACTAAACAGCAACAGTAACAAGTCGGGAAACAAATTATTGCTAACATCAAATATCAATTGAAGCTATGTTTAATTGTTTTTATTTTTGAAATACGCAGCAAGTAAATAAGTGCATTTATTTATGTGTGTCTGTGAGTAATGAGGCAGTGTGCATGACACATTATGCAGATTCAGAAAATAGGGTATGTGGTGCCTTATATTTACTGTAAATTGTGGTGATCCTGTAGTAGTGGGAAACGCAACATATCCATATGCACATAATAGCAGGGTGTAAGATGCAGGCAGGGACAGTGTACATGGAACAGCATAACTAAGTGGCTGGCATAGTGTGCAGGAACATCTGCACTGAGTATGGGCTGGAAGTCCCAAGGTCAGAATGGAAGACACCTCCTAAGGTGGTTGAGAATGATCGAGCTAAGATCCTGTCGGGCTTTCACATCCAGACTGACAGACTGGTGATCGCTAACCAACTGGACACCGTGTTGATCGACAAACAAAACAAGAAGGCAGTAGTGATAGATGTAGCAATCCCAAGCGACAGCAACATCAGGAAGAAGGAACACAAGAACCTCGAAAAATACCAACAGCCGAAAGAGGAGCTAGAAAAAATGTATGGAGTAAAGGCAACAGTGGTGCCAGTGGTAATTGGAGCACTGGGTGCTGTAACCCCGATACTGGGAGAGTGGCTCCAGCAGATTCCAGGTACAACATTGGAGGTGTCTGTCCAGAAGAGCGCAGTCCTAGGAACAGTTAAGATCCTGCGCAGAACCCTCAAACTCCCAGGCCTCTGGTAGAGGCCCATATATGGTGGCATGGTGTTGCAGTGGTCAGCATTGTTCCCTCACAGCAACAGGGTTCCGGGTTTGGGTGGGTCAGGTAGAGGAGCCCTTCTATGTGGAGATTGCATGCTCTCCTTGTGTCAGGGTACTCCGGTTTTCTCCTACAGTCCAAAGGCATGCAGGTTAGGTTAATTGGTGACTCTAACATTGCCCATAGGTGTGAATTTGAGTGAGAATGGTTGTCTGTCTTTATGTGTTAGACCCGCAATAGTCTGCCGACCTGTCCAGGGTGTACCCGCCTCTCACCCAGTGCCAGCTGGGATAGGCTCCAGCACCCCAGCGACCCCCTAACAGGAATATATATAGTAAAGGTGCCCTTTAGAAAGGCAGTATTCCCCTCATGGTGGAGCTGCTCAGTGGGGAATAGTACTGGGCATGAACAAGTGGAGCTACACTATGATTATAAGGCAGAGCATTGATGGAGAAGGCACATATGCTCAGCCACCTTTCTGTGGAAGTAAATGTTTGAAAGGAATCTGTTTCCACGTGTTACCGTCACCATTTTCTGCTGACTCACATTGTTTTAAGTGGTATTCCTGTTATTTGTCTAACCCCTGTAGTTTCTTCTCTCTCTGTCTCTCTCACCGAACTCTCCACTATGTTAAACACTGTATCTTCCTCTCCCATCTCCACTTCCCTGCTTAACACTTTTCTCTTTCACTAATCTCAATGTGCTTTATGCGAGGTAATTGGTTTAGAGAACTGTTTATCCACATCCTCCACATCTCCCAGCTCATGCGATGCTGAATTTGGTAACCTGTGTGCCTTCAATCACGCAGCCATTCCAGGGGAGCGACAATACCCCGGCTGATTTCAGCTCCACTGTTCTCTCAGTAATGGGAAAGCTAAAGACAGCTGGCTGCTGGGGCATCGCACAAACAAGGCAGGCTTGGGGAGGGAGCAAAGCTCCTCCAGAAAGCAAGCACATCAGCGCTATTGTTAGCACATAGCGGGAGATTAGCGCTGATGGCTGTATGTGAGCTAGCAGGCTTGGCTGGAGTTCTGTGTCGGATGCTAACCCAGCCCACCCCTGCTGCCACTGCCACCATGTCACAATTAGCCAGAATAGCTGCAGACATGATTGCTCGCCCTGGTGGCAATGCAGTCAATCCATCTCCAATCACTGTGATATCACCACTCTGGAGATCATTATCAGCATCATGAATACTGCGCCCGTTTTCACCTTGTAGATTACATACTTTGCCACAATCAGGAGATACACTATCCATTGTTCATGGCTCTGATTTCTGAGGCTAACAATACAGCAGAAAAGGAGCAGTATTTTCCGTACCAGAATGGAAACTTTAACCTCGGTGCATACCCTAAATGTCAAAGCCTGATTGCATGAACATTAGCCACAGACAGGAACACTGCAGCAGTAAATGACATGCAGCCTGCCTCTACCTGTTTCCCCACACACTATGTACCCACAGCCACACAAACATGCAGAGTATTTCAGTGCCTCTGACTGATTACAGTGCATGATTAATTAGCAGACAGATTGCTAAACGGTGGTGAACATGGTTTGATGTGCAGAGGTAAAGAGTAGACTCTCCACGGAATACAATAATGTCCTCTTTGCCCTCCTCTCTATCTCTCCCTCTCTTTCCCTCTCATCCTTCTCTCCCATCTATTTCTTCCTCTCTTTCTATATTAAGCCCTTCTGGGTTAATCATTCCTAGAGGACGACAGCACCACAGCACCGCAAAAGGCGACGTGCAGCTGTGTGCAGTCGGGGTTCTTGTGCACCCACTTCCAGTGATTACAAACCCTTTAAAGGATAACCACAGATCTTACAGCCGCACTGTCTTCAGCGCCATACACTTCAGAGGAGGTGAAGAGTTTTAACACTCTGTCTTGGCCTCCTCTCGTTTTCACAGAACCAATTCACTTGACCTTATTCCTCATTTATCCTTATATTTGCCTGTCCTTTCGCTTTGGCGCCACAAGAGGGTTTTCTAATCTCCAGCTTATTATATGGCATCTCTTCACCTCTCCTAACACCCTTGCACCTTATTTTGCTCCGCTGTGTCGTGGGCCCGGTGGGAGGCGAGTGCTCTAATTCATTTGTTTGCATATGGGGGATATGTCCAGCTCTGATGGATGGCTTTGGCTCTCACAGTCCCTCAGTAGCTCTGGGTTTACAATAGAATTTGCTTTGAGTCTCTCGAAGGGCCGCATCCTCAATAGAGAGAGATAAATAAAACACCCACACACACACACAGTACATACAACATACTGACATTCAATTCTCCTACTCTAGCCACACAGAGACGTGCCCACATACACACACACAAATGAACTGATTACACATGTCTACATACATATAATCACACATATGTGCGTACAAAATGCATAATTCACCAGTGGCTACACGAGTGGGGCATGAATAACATAATTGAAAGCTGCATTGGAGAATGAAAAAAAAAAAAACTCTGAGAGTATGGTGGTGTTTAAGTGTAATAAGCATTAGAGTCTTCTGATGTCCTCACATGAAAGCGGTTGCCAGTAATTGTTCAGTCTGCTCCATGTCCAAATTAGTCTGCATGGTGACTCTCTTAATCAATGTGGTTGCAAACTGTGATGTGATGTGACTGCTAACATGAAGTCTCTCTCACTCACACACACACACACACACACACAAACACACACACACACACTCCTGGGGTCTCCAGCTAAAGTTAAATGTCTGCCAGCTGAGAGTGTCCCTCAGTCAGGCTTTTGTTCATCTCCAGCTGAAGCTCTGTTATTTGTCCGCCAGTAATTTGTCAAGAATGAAGGTTTAGGGTCGCCAAATTTGTTCGGGAGTTCTATATAAAGACACATGCTTTGAATTTTTAAATCATCTTACATTTTAAATTGTTGTATTTTTTCATAGAAGGTCAAGAAATGTTAATGATTTGTGTGTTTTAACGTAACGTGTGAGCCTATTTGTGTGGGGATCTAACAGCGCTCTAGAACCTACAAGGCTTCTCTGTCCGCTTTGTAATGAGTTGCATAGTTACACTGCGAGCGTGTGCTTGTGTCTGATGGGTCCCTTCACAGATGTCGTATGTAAGAATTCATTACTGGCTCAAGTCACACTCTCTTGATGATGCTGTGTTGCAGACATAGATCTGAGTGCTGCGTAGAGCTTGTAGCACTGAGTGCTCCAGCACTGTCCCTTAATGGGGTATGTGTTGGGTTCAAACTGAAACAGCACCCTGTCTCATGAGCAAATCTGGAAACAAAGCTGTGTACTCCGCTGTTTTGATCCGTGCTTTTTGATGCCAAATTAAATATACAAGCCCTTGAGACATTTCTGCATCTGTAAAACCGCACAGGCCAAGACGCCTGTGACTCGGCAGGATGAACGGCAGGCATGTGGCAGGGGAAATGTACTTCTTCAGTTCATTTCGCCTCTCCACCCTCTTTCTTTCTCTCCGTCTCTCTTTCTGTCTGTTTCTCTCTTTCTATGGCTCTCTGCCTGACTCACTCTCAAAATAGAGCTACAAACCTGAGCACCGTTTCTTGGTCAGGGAGCACCAGTAGTATTGTAGGAGAGCATTCGCGCACTCGTTCTATTATTACATCCTGGTTATGTAAACCACCAGGAGACGACACCAACGAATAATGATTCACCATAATTCAATTGTATAACAGGCCTATTTCGACAAGGAAATCAGAGGCGGTGCGTGAGTGTGAGAATGTGCAAAGGGAGGGTGGCATTGGTTGATTCATTTCCTGCTCATTGAAACAGTTTCTTTGGTGACTGTGAGTTTCAATAGTAACATGTTTTCTAAGGTAATCTAAGTGGCTGATGGTGGACTTGTAAGGATCTTTGTGTCTCTGCAGTTAAAAATTGAGTCATCCAGACATTCTTTGTGACCAAAATGGATTTCAGCCTGGCACTACTTCTTACTGAGTCACAGTCTATATTGTGTGAACCTAAGAAAATCTACCTTTCAAACACAACCTATCAGAAGCTAACTGGTGCAAGCTCTAAAATAGTTGGCAATATCACTCAACTTTAACAATCTAACTTGTTATAGACGAATTAGAACGTCCATTATTTTACAAATCAGTGGTTGAATTCACAAACAATAAAGTCTTGGTATATTTAATTGAGTCTGGTGTGACCAGTAGCTCATGGTGGCAAATTTTAGCAAACGTAAGACAGAAATCTATGTGTACCATAAAACTTCATTTAAAAGCCTAGTCCTAATTGACCTATGGCTAAGCCATGCCCCCCTCCACTCCCTCGGAAAAAATATCAACATCCAGTGACGGGCGCTATGCCAGGTGTCACAGTACACGGCATTTCGCAGGAGGCAATTGATGATTTTTGGTGCATCAAAGTGCCACTGAAGTTAAGGTTTTTGGCTCAGAATATGAGAAAAGGATAACGGCCTTTTTACCATCGTTACCAAGAGTGTCTCTCCGTTAGTTTGGTGCTACAGTATTTACATTGAATCATTCAGCATAACGTTTGCCAACCTTTGTTATCTCTGAGATTACAGATAAGTTAATGAAGCTTTGTTCTTTGTTCTTTATTAAGATCCCCATTAGCTGCAGTACTACTACAGCTATTCTTCCTGGGGTCCGACAATTATAAATACAATCAGAAAACATAAAAAACATTATAGGCAAAATTAAACAGAAAACGAAGTGATCTTTACACTTCCCCCCCAAAAAAATAGAAATAAAACTAAATAAGGGCAAAGTGAGCTAACACTTCCTCACTTGTGTCTCATCCTTTCTCGATTATACAAACTATATCCAATACAGTGTTTTTATCTAATACATTCTGCAAATCATTATACATTATATATCCATTCTACATTATGCAATATACCATATACCATATCCCAATCCCTATACAATGTACATTATATAAGGATGTACAGTATACAAACACACCATATTAAATGATACATTACATCGTATATACTATATGTATTCATACATATACACATATTACATCCATCTATACTATATATCATGTCATTCATACATACCTACTTATACCATGCTAAGCTCCAGAAGTTAACGTTAGCTTAACTAGAGCCCTTTGGACAACAGCTAACAGTGATGTACGATCACCAAAGTACAATACTAGAAGGCTAATGAACTCCCAGCAAACAAGCTGACACGATGAACAACGCAGCTAGGAGCTAACGTCAGGCTAACTTTAGCTAACGTTAGCTAAAGATGTTAAAGATAACTTTATATTTCTTTCCAGCAAACTCACAATATGTTGCCTTAAACACGGTGTTGACTTACCTTAGAATAGATGTAGACATCCTTGTTAATCTTATTCACGTTGAGTTAATGTTGTGGTCTAGGGAACTGCCCATTGGTTCGACAGCCCATTGGTTCAACATCCCATTGTTCCGACCATATTAAACTCATTGTTCCGAAATCATCGTGATGCCCTGTGGTTAAGGTCTGGTTAGGTTTGGGCACAAAAAACACTTGGTTAGGGTCAGGAAAAGATCATGGTGTGGGTTAAAATGAAAAAGAAAGTGACAAACACATAAGCCGTGAGCCTGCTCCGCCTCAAGCCGGTCGCGCCGCAGGACCCGTTCAGCACCGCGGACAGTCGGACTAATGGGATGTCGAACCAATGGGATGTCGAACCAGTGACATGGACCCTTGGTCTACCGCACAACTTTGTCCAAAGGAGACACTTTTCTCAGTTGAGATGTGGTTTAAAGTGTAAAAAATACACCCCGTTGCCCAGCCTCTCAGGATACCTTGTGTCGGAGTTGCATGTACCCCATGCACACTGTTTGACCATTTTTAAACTTCAGATCTCCAAAAAAGCTCATAAAACCGAATGAAACTGACTTTCTGTAATGCATTTCAATGAACGTCCAGGCAGAGAATGTCCGAGTGTATGGGAATGGCTATACACACTGTGATTGGCTCATTGCGTTTGAGGGCGGGGCTTAGCTATAGGTCAGTTAAAAGCCCAGTCCATTTTGATATTTTGACAAATAAAGGCCTGTCTCAATTAGACTGCTGGTCTGGTTGCCAATCAGATCTTTTTTTTTTGTAGTTCTTCGGATGTTTAAAACCAGGTCGTTGGCTACCTCAGATTATGTGCTCATTCCACAATTACCCTGTAAATTATTCATATTCCTTTAGTCCATAAGGGTCCTCAGATTAAAAGCACCAATAGGCTTTTTCATAAAAAGTTGTGAGTGATGTTTTAACAGGATAAAGTGTTGTTATGCTGGTATGCGGGGTGCCGTAATCCTTGAGTGCCGTAACTCTTCTCTCTTTGATGCGCTGTCTCTCAGAGCTAGATCAAACGAATGATTCATAATTGATATATCATCTGAAGCCTCATTTTTATACAAGTAATATTCACACTGATTTAATTATTTCCAATCTTTGCTGAGCAACAGTTTTGTGCGAAAGGAATTGAAGGCCTGTCCTAAATATAGTCCCGTTGATTTCAGTGATTTAAGCAATAATAGCCTTGGCTACTAAATGTAGTTTTACGGTACCTGACTTTACTGAGGCAGCTTGCTGGCTGTATGACTTTTATTTTTAAGTGCTACTGCTTCGCCACATTTTAACATTTCCTGTCATCTGATGAGCCAGTTGGGCCACTGTTCAGAAAAAGTTAGATAATTTCACTTTAAGCACCTTTGAATGGTAACTGCTGGTTTCTGAAAGGGGCTCTATGCGGAACTCAGAGTGTATGAGGTGGCTGAGCCAGCAGCTCCATAAACAGTGCTAAACAACAGCAACAGTGCTAACAGAGCTAACGCAGTAACCAAGGGGAAAGTGCTGTGTGGGCACTATGTATTTGCTTCCACAACAACACTGTCACGATACCAGCAGTAACCAGCACAATGCAACTTGTGGCTTGACTGGCTCAACGCAACAAACCACAGAGGGGCTTGCATTACAACACATGCAGGGGGAGCATGACTTCATTCTCTGCTAGTGGTTTGCTGCTACATCAATGATCCGAATGTCACATACAGAACCTTTAAGTAAAAGCATTGTTTAGTTTATGTATTAAATGGCACCAACAAGTGAGAATAGCAAGGGTTGTTACGTTTCTTAGGAGGGTACCTCATCTGATTTATTTCTCTTTTTGAGATTAATCCATAGTGTTTGGCTGCATTCTGCTATTGGTTACCATCCCACTGAAAAGGAAGAAATAATTAGGCTAACAGAATCACACAGATAAACACAAATTAGGGCACAATGCATTCTAACAAATCTGCTGAAGAATCTTCTGAATGGGCAGTGACATTTATCAAATACAAACCAAGACCCAAGACAACCATTCAACTACCACATTATTAATTGTTATGATTAAAGACTTGTTGGGAAAAGTGTTGTATGATGACTCAGTCACACTCAAACTGTTGAGGTTAGGGTCTAGTACATACAAAGTGCAAGCCAGTACCCCTGCTGTAAAATAGAACAAAATGTTCTTTTCTGTCAAGACTATGAAGAAGTATTAAATCTAGCTTCATTTCCCTGGCAAAAGTTAGTGAAGTTTGTATATTACACTGCATTATATTATAAGGTGTTGTTTTCTACCTCCCACTAGCAGCCTACATGAATGGGGAGAGCGGTGCACAACCATATGGGGAGGTAAACTGTAACGCCAATTTCTTAAGTAGTTACACAGGGTCAATTCTTTTGTACTTCCGGCCAGTTGACCACAATACCACCAAACATTGACCCAAAAAATTCCACAGAGATTGGATGTGTTTCAGCAGAGTTCAGTGACAAAGAGTGTTTTCAGCAGACATAAGTAAATTTCTTTGTCATACTTGTTTTTCATTTACTGAGCTGTCTATGTAACTAACCGAATCCAACCATACTATAGGGTGACCATATTTTGATTTCCAAAAAAGAGGACACTCGGCCGGCCACGACATAGCCTACTTAAATGATACTTGCAGTTTACTCAAAGATGCCTTATAATTTTAATATATTTAAAATGTATATGTATGGATAGAAAATTCAGTTATATTACGAAATAATATCTCTCAAAGACAGAAATTCAGATAGGCCCCAATAGGGACACATACACACACTAGAGTGTGGCGATCCGAGCCCAACGGTACCCGACGGGTCAGGCTGGTTTGGTCAAAAATGTAGCTATAAATTGTATTTGGGCTCGGGTCGGATTCGGTCAGCTTTCAGTGAAAATGTAGTGTAAATAAATAAAATGCTATTGTCTGTCCTGTTTATTGCTTGGGCACTGTTATTTACGTGACAACACCTGAACATAACACACAACTCTTATTTTGTTGTATTTCTCCCTCTCCTCTCGCTGGAAGCGTCGGACGTCCCGCCTCTGTCTCAAACACGGAGGTCTCCCTCTCCGCAGCTGAGCACCTACGGCGCATGCCCGGCCTGTTAAATAGCCTGTTACCGTAACAACTGTGTGACACAAACTCAGTGCTTTGGTCATTAAATAATGTCGGGCTCGGTTCGGGTTCGGACAGAAATATGCTGCCCGTGCCGCACTCTAACCCACACACACAAACACACGGAAAACCGGACATTATCATCAGTTTATAAAAAAACCCCGGAAGCCCCGGATGGGACGTGAAAAGTGGACATGTCCGGGCAAAAGAGGACATTTGGTCAGCCTACCATACTATATCATCTTAATAACTATCTTCTTGCCTAAAACATAGCACCATTTTGAACTATGTAAGCAACTCCCAGCAAGTGTTACCGAGGCTTGGTAAAATTTCCACACAGCGGGGTTAGTCGTAGCACGGTGTTAGCACATTTTCTCTTTTATTGCACTTCAAAGTTCTGTTCAGTTTGAACTAATAACCTTAATTGAATGAGATATACTTTGTATTTGTAATTTGTCAGGTATCTAATTGACACATAATTTCACAGTCTTGTCAATATTCATACATTCAATACTTTTGACATGTGGATCTAGGTTACCCAATCTATGCACATCCATTGGTCCAACCATTGAATATCAATCATAGACAAACATGAATGGATACCCATCCTTCCCCTGATGTAGATGGAGAGATATGTCTACATACATCTATCCATTAATCTATCACAGATGAAAAGAGAATCCACATATACTATGTATCGGCCTATGTGTTGGTCTTTCCATTCATGAAGCATTAATGGTTAGATGAGGGATGTACGTCTGGATATCTATCATAGATAGATCCATAAAAAGTATCAACCTATAGTATATAGAAATAAATGTATTGAATTGTGTTAAACAGACTTTTCCAGCAAGTGTTACAGCTAACCCTCTGCGTGTTCCAATTAACCCCACCAATGGGGTACGTTGTAGCATTTCACTTCCACCACTTCTTAGTGCAATTGTAGAAGAAAGGTAACTGTTCATTTGTAGCAAATATGTGCATGTTGTGAGAACAAAAGAAAAAAGAATTCATCTCAGACAGCTTTAATAACATTTAGACAAAATTAAAAAGTGTTAGGTTGTGCCTGGCTCTCCCCTAATTCAAAACGTGAGTTCAGTGTATGATCTTAACTACAAAATAAAAATCTGTAATATCCGCATGTGAAAGCAGCATGTAAACAAGGATATTTCTGCAGGCTTATCTGTTGACCTGTAACACTTGACTGATGACCTACTTTATCCTCTCATTTCGCTCCCTCTTTAATTCTTTTGCTCTTATTTTGCTTGATGCCCTTGATATCCTCAAGTGCTCCATTTTGATGAAGCCAAATAACTTTAATCACAGTGTATCTAGATTAATTTCAGAAACCCAAATCATTGCATGCACCTTGATAATCTGCGCACAATCTCCTGGTATCAGACCCAACAAAATATACGGAACAAAATCATAGATTTATGTGATAATCCTCGAAAACCTGTTATTTGGTGGAGGTGGGCCGTTACACAGCCATATGCCATGTGAAAGAAAGCATACAAATCTAATAACCTTCGTTTTTTATTGTGACTTGCAACACGGTGCCTTCTTTAGTCAGGATATGCCTTCAGCCATTTTATTTTCTCAGGTTTTCTAAGCTCTCAATTGACACTTTACTGTCGCAGGGAAGACGGGTGGATTCAAATGCAATGCTGCTGCTGCTTCCATTCTATGCAGACCTTCCACATATATTTCAGCACGGGTGAGAATTTACACTGCACACTCAAAATAGAAAGATAAAACGCTGGCGAATGGTAGTAACATTTTACACAGGTCACGTCGTGCCATGCCATCTGACCTGGCAGGCCTCCCAAAAAGAGAAATAGAGGGGAATCACAGCTGCTGTCTCACACTTTCTCTCCCCTCCCTGTGTCTCACTTGCTCGCAGACAGGCGTTACCCCATCTATCCAATCCACATGGGGGGAAGCACAGTCTTAGTTATCATGTTTAATTTGTTTCCCACTGTGTCTCTAGTGTTCTCAGTTGAATTATCAAAGCAGTTTGATCTCCTCTGTTACATGCACTGTGTATGCTAACCAAGTGAGGAAAAGAACATACTGTAAGAAGAGACTGAAAAGCTTTTCATTATCTCATACATTGTTAAATAATTACTCAGTTTCCTCTGAACATGTTGTATCGCTTGCATAGGTACGATTTCTTCTATGTTGCAAATAATTAGAGGATGTTTGCAGTGACAAATACAGACAGTTCATCTGGATGCAGTTAAATGATGGACCATGTGAAGGGCACTGAGCTGTGATACCTGATTGGATAGGTTTGATCATGAAACGTGAGGCTGATTTTGTGAAATTTACGCCTCGGAGCAGATCAAAACAGTGGCCCCGAGCCAGCACATGTGCAGTGTGAGAGCACACGGTGAACTGGAGTGTAGTGAGCAATGACCCATGCTGAGGTTCTGCGTCGATAATTAAAGTTCATTGCTTTTCCATTGTGCCTTTTTTTTTTATTTATAGCCTAATTTAATTTGGCATGGGGGGGGGCACAAAAAAAATAAAGTGCACTTTAGAGTCTAATTGATGATGCTTAGTCCTGCATCCTCAGCATTCTTCCCCTCCAACCAATGAAGTTAACTAGGCGCGGGATGGAGTGCAGAGGAAGATAGAGGGGAGGGAGGAAGGCAAAGGGAGGGACAGGCGGAGGAATGAGAAAGAAAATAAGGAGGTTATCGCGTGGGGGCTGCAAATTTGATTTCTTCTACATCCATTGTTAGCTCGTGGCTTTGAGAGGCAGCGAAAGCAGAGTCCATTTTCTCGTTACTGTTGTGAGGGAGATTAGCAGAGCCTGGGCTTGTTTCTATTTGAGGAATAATGAAGAGTGTGTCCCTATACAAACCCTACTCGACTCTTGCAGCAGGTCCTCTATTAGTCCCCCCCCTCTTCTCACACACCCTGTCTCTCCCCCTCCATAGAAATGTACAAGCATGTGATGGTTTACTCATCCTGTTTTTATCCAGTTTATAAAATAAGATAGCAGAGTGGGTTTGTGTAGTGGCATGGCAGTCAGAATGTGGAAGACAGTCATGTGGAAATGGCAAACTCGTGGGGTACCACACACTCGCCAGGTGAGGATTCTTACAGAGGAGCTTTGCTGCTGAGGAGCACTTTACTGTACTGTAGCAACAATGTCATCTTAATTATGTGCTTGCTGAAAACCTGCTCTGACACAAGGCCTGGATCCCTCCCTGCGGTAGAGAGGGGAAGGGATTGCCTCATATCGGTCTGAAAGTATGAGCTCCCTTGCATACTTTCTGCAGCACTCTTATTTTTAGTATCTTGACTTTTTGCAGCTATGGGGAACCTCCCAAATGACCTGAATATAAAGATGCATTTGACACCCTTGTTCATTAAGAGAAATACGGAGCACAAAGGCAGCCTTTCATGGGCTCCCATGACAACGTAAGAATGCCTGGAACAGGCCATGGAGAGGCAGCCTTACAAAGATTATGTAGCCCCACTTCTCTGCCTCCCAATAATTCACTCTGGTCCTGGTGGAGTAAAGGTGTCAGCCAAGACATTCACACCGTCGGTTCATCCGAACAGAGAAATGGAATGATGAAAGGAAAACACCAGAGGGGATGGGGGAGGACAAGTGGCTCTTTTAATGACTGGTGTGTGATGGGAATGCTGTTAATGAGGAGGGCTGGGATAAGAAGCATTGCTTCCCACATAGAGATAGACAAGCCTGGGAGGAGCCTGAAGAACAACTCGGCTCGGCTTGCTTCGACGCCGTTACAGCTGAGCAAAGCAGGCAGAGCTCTGCAGACCACAGGAGTGTGGGATGAATCAAGTTTGACTGTGAGGCAGGCAAAGATGGCATCGAGAATGAGCAGCTCCTCTTTTTCTTCTCCTCTACCCCCATCTCCCAGAGAGACAGTGGCAGCTCTCTGGTGAAGATCAGAAAGGTGGGAGATGGAAAGTGAGCGGGAGTGGGAGAAAGAGGGGGGAAGAGAGAGACAGTAGCCCCAGGAGGGTACATCTCCAGTCAGTAATTCCGCTGGGGCTCTCCCCACCGCTCTTCAGTTTCCATCTCCAGATGAAAAATAAATAACCTCTTCAGACGACCTCCCTCTCCTCTGAGAGAGAAAGAGAGCTTTCCCAAGAGCAGTGTTCACTTTCCATGTAGTTATCTCTCTGTCTCTCCTCTTTAACTCGGTCTTTTTTCACACACTGTCACTCTGTCCACATGTATTGTGGATGTAGATGACCACAGCATGTTCATGTTGCGTAAGGAAACGGTACTTAAAATATTAATACACAACACATTAATGGACATGTACCCACTCTAGCTACAGGGTAGCGCACATGATTTATTCATTGTACACATATTAGAAATCATTTCCAATTACAGACCAGTGCAATTCTGCTTTCTATTTTAAATATTTTCATATGTAAGTCTGCCCACCAGCCCAAGAGAGAGGATTTTGCCAACAAATAAAGTGACCACAATTCAGGAACAGACTTAACACTCACCCTGCATCATCCTTTCTGTCTTCATTCCTCCCCACTTAAGCACATTCAGCTCCACGATGACTCATATACTGAAGTATTAGATGCATCACTCTACCTCCACCCTCTGAGTGCTGTCTGCTTCAAGCCTGCGTTATCAGCCTGTGTCAAGGTACATAGTACAATACAGAGTAAGTAACATTTACTTATCTCTTCCGCAATGGAGCATTCGCTGCCTGTGCAAGCACGACTGGCAGAGCATGGCAGCTGGTGCTGCCAGGCACTGAAGCTAAAGGCTAGTCTGGCGCGAGATTGTTCTGGAAAGCCTTGTAAGGCTGATGGCCTCGTCAAGAGAGAGACTCATGGCCGATTGTGCATGACGAGTGCTCCCTGCTATCTGATGCTTCTCCTTGGGCTTTCTTGCAAAAAGCTCTGTGGAGAAAAGGATGTCCCCCGTGTGTATGTCTGCTTTTGATCGTCTGCTTTGTGCTTGTAAGATACGTCTACACAAAACAGCTAAATTCATGTTCTGGTAATTCACATTGTTGTTGTTGTTGTTGTTGTTTTTTTGTTTGTTTTTTTAATTTTGTATACTTTGTTAATCCCAGAGGGGAAATTCAATTTTTCACTCTGTTGTCAATTACACACAGGTCCGAACACAGGCATGCACAAACTGGACCTATACATCCACTAAGTGGAGAGATGTCAGAGTGGGCTGCCCATGACAGGCGATCAGAGCGGCTGGGGGGTTCGGTGCCTTGCTCAAGGTCACATCAGCAGTGCCCAGGAGGTGAACTGGCACCTCTCCAGCGACCAGTCCACGCTCCATATTTTGGTCCGGACAAGGACTTGAACAGGCGACCCCCCAGTTCCCAACCCAAGTCCCTATGGGCTGAGCTACTGCTGCCATGTTAACATTATGAACATCTTATGCAAACGTTTTCCTCTTCTACATTGAACATGACTCGCAAAGTCATCCCAACAGCTTTAAAACTTGTCTCGAGGAAGAAACGGATTTAAACATATTCTATACACTTCCTCACTTCCTCCGGTCCCCTTTTTTCTCATTCCCATCACATGCCTTTAGCATGATAATGTTCAGCATCATAATATGGCCCACATATTACATCCTTCCTCTGGTAGCATGTCAGCATTTCCTTTCTTAACTCTACTATCAACTTCAACTCCTGATACCTGTAATGAACACTCTGCTGATACCGCACTGTAAATCCGCTTAGGTTCCCAAGTGTTGAGCCCAACAGGGAATGGGGTAGCAACACTCCTGTATGCTCACTCTCTTCCATGCGTGGTAGCTGTGGCCTGATGACAAGTCTTTTGTGTGATTTTGCACATCCCAATGAAATGTGTCTTCATGGATTTTCAGAAAGCAGGGTGGAGAACTGATGCAGTATGTGAAAACAGACATGCATGCACTAAGAGAGTGTCATGCTGGCCTTTGTTCTGGGCTCTCCTATTTGAGGCTGAGAAAAAGTGAAAGGTTAGATTTTTTAAAGCAAAATGGTGGTGTTTATTGAGAAAAAACATGGCGCTTGGTTCATCCACACTCAAGCATGCACAGACAATGGTGTAGATACAAATTAATACACCAGTGCACACATAAAACAAACACTGACGTCTCAAGCCCTGCAGCCGTCTCTAGAGTATGTAATTTTCATTATACCATGCTATCTGAAAGCATTTGATGATGATGAAACAATGAATTTTAATGTTAAGTTTCTCCTGAGGGTAATGTGACGGGAAAGTTCACGAGATCAATAAAATCAAATAGTGTATCTCCTTGGAATCGTGATTATATTTATAGTGTGATTAATGCAGTATGCCTCCTGAAATTATCTATTTGTGAAGTTAGCACAGGGTGGCACAAGCTGAAAGGTTATGGGGTCACTAAGGTCACAAGGGTTCATTCTTTTGAGAGCAGTCAAAGTGGGACTATTTGCATGGTAGTACCAGAAAACATTAATCAGTTAACATTACCCTAGATTTACTCTCGTTTTGGGTTTTTCCTCGCTATATTTGAGTTTGTTTTTCCTTGCTGTCTCTAGGACACCTGCTGCTTACAGTCTGGCACCTCGTCGCAACCTTTTTATG
Organism: Epinephelus lanceolatus; assembly: GCF_041903045.1. Lineage (NCBI taxonomy): Eukaryota > Metazoa > Chordata > Actinopteri > Perciformes > Serranidae > Epinephelus > Epinephelus lanceolatus. Next base: position 28,603,509 of record NC_135738.1, on the reverse strand, counting down.
GCCTGACCTCACCTGGGCGCTGCGGGATAACACATCCAACAAATGTCCCGAACTCAGAAAATAAGAACATAAGGAAATACAGGCAGAGGCAGAGTCTCAGCAAATTAATACACCACCACACATCTAGTGGGTCATAAGGGATGACTGAGAGGGATTACTTCTGAGTCTATACATTGTTTTCTCAGAAAAATCCTTCATTGTATATAATTAAACTTCGTCTATTCAGGAAGCAGTGAGATCAGGATACAAAAGAGACCTGGGAACATGATTCATGCTCTTGGGAACAAAATATTCCAAAGCAGATTAGATTAGAATAATCAATTAGTTTTTTTAATGTGTTACATTCAAAGTTAAAAACTTAATTGTATTAGCCAGGAAATCCAGACTCAAATCTAGAAAGATTTTGAGTCTGGCCCTCACCGATACACCCTTCCTACCCAAGGGGCGGCACTAACTGAGGCATTTCAAATGCCGCCGCACGCAGTTGGATAGCACGATGGCCAATCACAGCAAAAAACAAGGTGACGTATTCATTGCAGTAAGCCCCATTGGTTTGCCGACCAGTGGGGCTAACTGATATATTATGCTTTTGCCGTATCCCGTCGGCAAACCGGCAAAAATGTCCTTCCTGGAAGCAAAGGCTTCTAGGGCAGTCTTCTGTTCCTCTCTCAAGGAAAAAGATAAGTGTAGTTGGCTTAGCGTTTCTTCCAAAGCTAAACTGAATGGACGCGGTCCTTCGGCAGCTGCCATCTTGGCTGTTTACTTTTCGACTCCTATGGCGCAGCGCTGTCCTCATCATGTTACGCCCGCCTAGAGCCCGCCTCTGTCAGATAGACTAATCTGATTTGTTCAGCGGGCTCTGCTCGCTGGGGCCAGATCCCCGTGCAGCGCAAATTAGAATTTGCTAGGGGCGGGGTATCTGGATTTCCAGGTTATAATTGTATTGTAGGACCAGATAAAAATTCATTAAGGGTGCTTTCAGACCTAGAGTTGTCTTGCTTTGGTCCAAATTAGGGACTAATTTTGTTACAAAGTTGCATAATTGCCAAGAGTTGGTTCATGCTCTTACAGCAGCATTTACAAGTCGACCAGATATAATGCTTTGCGTGAGAAAGCTGCTCTTGATTGGTCAGATTTTCCATGTGGGAAAAATCCAGGAAGTAAACAAAACGTTATGGAAAAGTACACTTGCAAGATACACACAACACTTTCTAATGTCACAATGGAGGGTCAACTACGCAGGTTGATTTTAGCGCTGCTCATTGTGGACTATATTGCTGTCATTGTTCATTTTAGGCAAACCATACAGTTTGAAAACAAGGCTCCAACTAGAAATGTTTTGATGCATTGGGTGGCCGAATGTGCATATTAAGGCAGTACAGGAGGAGGTGAACATTAATAATCCTCCGGGACTGTAACATGCTCATGTTTAACCCAAGGTCAAGGTCGGAACACGTTCTCACCACAAACGAATTGCACCAGACCACCTCTTGGAGAAGGTCTCGGTCTGGTTGTTTTGGTTTAGTGGGGTAAAGAACTTGAGCTGGATTGAACTGAACCAAACAGGACAGGTGTAAAAGCACCTTAGGTGTCTAAAATGGAGCAGGTTCATCCACTGGTGCATATATATGCGCTTAGTAAGTTTCACGGCAGTATATATACAGTATGTATATAACATATGGCATTTGTTATGATCAGCCAGACACTTTAACTTGATCTTAATGTGAGAGGAAGGGTCAAAGGGTCTCTAAGAAATTAAGGATTCATCCTCTGTGCACTATGAATATCCACAGATAAGTTTGACGTCACAGTAGTGCTACTCAAGAGGTGAGGAGGGAATCACCAAACTCAACTAAACCATACCCTGGGTATCATATCCTTAATAAATGTCACAGCAATATAGCCAGTGTTTATTAAGATATCGGTCCTGAGCGACCAACCAACATACCATCTGTAGGCACTGTCAATAACAGAACAAAAAGAAAAAATGAAACTGAAGTAACCACGTAAGTGCTGACACAACAAACTATTAAATATTTTATGCAGTTTAGTCTGCACGCTCTTACTGCCTAAACACTTAATGATCCAGATTTTCAGAGTTGTTTTTTATAGCATAGTTAGACACAGGCATTTCATCATAAAACAGCTTAATGTGACTGTACCAAGAAGTCAGTTCCTGCATCAAATGGGACACCAACTGAAGCCTGCTATTTAATTCCTGCTGGAAAATCAAAATGAGTAAAATCTGAAGAAAGAACAGAAGGGGAGAATTAGAGAATATCTCTCTAATTTGTCAGTTTGCCATGTTCCCTTCATGGTGCAGCATGCTAAGCCACTTCAGCTACTGCTGTCATCTCTTCTGAGAGACAGACACACCCCATGACTCGCCGTGATGTCCATCACACCAGGAAATGAAATTAATGATAATAAAAATATTCTACTGCTCTCCTCACTCCTTTTCTTTTCCCCTTGTGCGTCTCTCACCTTCCTTGCTCACATATCACACTCATTCGCCCAAAAGATTTCAATGTACCGCTCTGCCTTTTCGTCTTGATTTGTATTCTCCTTTTCTCCTGCTCCAAGGTTTCATTTCTCAGCCTTACCTTACCATTTATTCATTGCACTCTTCTCTTACTTTACTACATTTCTCTTATTCGCAGTTTTTTTTTTTGTTTTTTTTTTGAGTGATCATGTCTTTTCCTCTCACATTTATTAATTAACTAGAAGTGTAAGAAGAGTCGATTTTAGTCTTAAGCTTTCTGTTGTACAATCCCAGGTTGCTTTGGCATTGATTTGCATTACATGTGCTTATTGGCTTAGTGTGTTATGCCTCCTGTATCACCCTGTGGTAGCATGGCATCCGTTCTCATGCATTTTTCTTCAGAGGCTTTTGCCAGCCTTTCATATGAGAGTCAGACATTTCGAGGGAGAGATTTCATATTGGTAATTTACTCCCCTCTCTCTCTGGGGCTAACCATGCAGTATGTGTCTTTCATCTTCTCTGCTTCTCCTCAAACTACCTTTTGCCTGAGTTTTCCCTCTACCTTTTGAGTGTTAGTATTATGTCCCTATTTGCCTCCCTCCGAATATTTCCCTGTATGGTGTCATCCTTAACGTCTTCTTCTCTATATAAGTGTCTTCGTGTAGTTCTCTCATCCCTAATGACAGGGTCGTCGCGAAAACAGATCACAATGTCTTGGAAGACTCAAACATTTTTGATGGGGGCCAAACCAATTACCTTCCCCATCATGAACAACTGACAGCTGGTGTGTATGCTGGTGAAAACCTAAGACAGGAGGGTGACTACGGATCCATTTCCCAGACAGATGAGGAGAAGGAAACATTTCCTTGTCAAAAGTAATTAATCAAAGAGACAAGACTGGCCTGAGTGAAATGGAAAGCGAAGGGAATCTTCCATGCACACTTAAATGCTTCATATCACAGTCATTCTACCTTCTCTCCTCCCCTCCTTGCCTTTGTGACTCTGTTTCCTTCCTAGCACAGTCTGTCAGCCTTTACTTCCTCTGTGCAGAACATATCTCATCCCTCCCCTTCTGCCTGAACTCTCTTTGGACTCCAAATGCTAATTCAGTCAGGCGCTTAATCAGACATATTAATTCCATATCTCCCCTGATTGCACTAATTCCACCCTGCAACGACGTTCTCTGCGGCATCCCTTTGGTGCAGCATTTTTTAAGCTGCAGCACTAACCAGGATTGGTAAAAGCATTTCTTTAAAACAAACGTGTTGACAACAAGCGTATAGCAATGATGACACGATAGACACAACGCTATATGTGGCAGCCTGCGCTGTATCATGTTTTGCTGTTATCCTTCAGGCCTACAGCCATTTCACTTCTACCGGACGTGTTTATGGCCATGTTTTGTGTCATCCTGGAAAGAAGTACATGAAGTCATCCTATTAAAGTAAACAGACCTCGTCTCTCACCAGTTTGCTGATGACAACAAAGGAAATACGGCAACGATGTCCTCTGCTTCTGAATCACTTTGGCTAAACAACACATTATGACAGCATATTTGTCTGTATTTCAAGAAAGTCTGGTTATCGGTGGCGCTGATTATTGACATTCATGATACAGTGCAGACACAAGTATTCACACACTCACACACACACTCACAGATAAACAGAATATGCTTGAAAAGCCTGTAAGCTCTCATATTGTCTACTTACAAATGGTGTAGCTGAGACGTGTGTTAATTAAAATCATATTAAAGTACTGATTTAGCTGCATTCTAATTTAATTAAGTCACAGATCATGTAATTGAGAGAATTACAAAATTGCATTCTTTGTTCCAGATAATTGTATTCCATCTTAATGCCTGCTTTAAAGTCCGTTAATTTATTTTATCTCGTCACCATCGTCTTCCTTAGACTTTTTTTTTCTTTTTTTAATAGAGAATATAGCTTGGAATCTCTGTGTGCATTTGCATCACGTCAAAGCAAACCTTAAAGATTTCATGGCTCCTTTTAAACTTCTTGATATGATCTCTCTCTCCATTTACCAGCACAATTAGTTGGAATAGAGCCATTCTGTAGTCATTTAGCAACAAGAGTGTATATTTTAACATAATTAATATTCTCACTATCTAGCTATCCTTCTTTTTTCCTTACTGTCTGGCCACTTAGCAATCTGGCCTGGCAAGGGCCCTCCACCAGACACAGATGGATTTACCATTAGATAATGACAAATGGCAGGCACAGCTGAGCTGATTTCAGCACTTACTGCTCCTTTGGGAGCCTGTACTTACCACACTGCAAACCACACTGACCACCCCCACCCAAGATCTTAATTGAACGAGTGGCTGTGCAGCCAATTGATTCAGCCTGACATGCATTTCTGGTCATTTCCAGTGGGTGATGTAGTGTGACCTGTGGGTCAAAATATGCTGCTATCTGGAGCAGAAGGCACTGACATTAGTCTTGATTTGTTGGACTACTACTCTTCCAGAGAGGGACTTTATCTCTGTGAGTTCATGGGAGATAAAGAGAGAAGAAAAAAATGGCTGAGCGGATCTTTGATGTCCTGCAGACTCCTAAAGATACATGACTTGAAATATTTTTTGGACTGACTGATGTTGAAGATGTGAAGAGATAATAAATGGTGGCTCCTGGTGTTCATGCCAAAACATAGAGTACCAATAAAATGTTTCAGGGGATGTAATTGCTGCAACGTAGGTGTTATGATTTTCTTTTCGATTTATTTTTAACCACATTGTGACGTTGTTTGTGAGTCAGAGTTTTAAGAGGCAATGAGTCCACCGTGATCTGCCCCACACAGAGGACCAATCTGCTGTCTGTCTGCATTGGGTGTAACATTCCAAAATTGGTGCCAGTGGCAATGACATAAAAGTCATATGTTGCACAGGAGCAAACTGCCATCCAGGTGTGCGGTGCGGCACATCAATGAAAATGGTTTTGCAATTAAACAACAGCAATGGACATTGGGGATATTTTTTAAAAAACAATTGATATTTAAATCTAATATCTTCTATGATAAATTGTAATGCTGGTGGTTCACGCTGTACTTAAATGACAAACCGCTGCATATATAGAAAGAGTATAAAGAATCAAATCACACTTTGCTTCATATCTTATCCTACAAAGACCCAACCAGCATTGAAGCAGCAGCTATCTCTGACAGAGTGGACTGTCTGCATGTGTAAGGTTTAGTATGGTTTTTTCCTCTTAATTAGAAAGAACATACATCTTTTAGACACATTCTGAAACACTGGCTGGAGACAAGCGCTGAAAAATGCAATGATGCAGTGTTTTGTCAAAGAAGGAGGAAAGCCAGGGGGTGTTTTGTGTGTGTGTGTGTGCGGGGTGCAATATTGATGTTGTTGATAATAACAACAATGATAATGATTACAACGGCAAAGCCCATATCCATCATCGCTATCTGTGGGCATAATTTGTCATTCTTAGTGAAGTTTCAGCCAGAGAGAATTGGGTAGTTCATCCTTAACTTACTGTGCTGCACTTCATGTCCTTTTACAATGTGTACCGGCTGTGTCAATTACATCACCAGGTATTCTTGTAAATATATTACCTGTACAGCTTGTGAACAAATTTGTCTTATTTATTAGTCATTGTATTGTTTTACATTTCAATGTATGTATACCATATACTACTTAAAGCTGATTAGCGGATGGATAAATCAGGTGATATCCTATATTTTCCTCGATGTCAACAAAGCTCATGAAAAGCCAAAAAACAGTAATGAACCGATCCAGCTAACAAGTACTGTCTGAGGAACCACAGCCTAATGAACCGATCCAGCTAACAAGTACTGTCTGAGGAACCACAGCCTAATTAAGTTTTTTCCCCTCTGCCATAAGCCCCTATTGTCTAAAAACTACAAACATGGCCACACAGTCACAGCGAGTGACATGTTCTCTTGTTCAGATAAACAAAATATTTACTTCAATTTACTTCACTGTCCTGCTGCCTTAAATACTCACTAGAGCACAAAACCTGTGCCCATATCGTCCTCAAAATGCACTATTTACTTTAATATTATTGAAAACGACAGCTGTTTTAGGACAATATTTAAAACTGGAATATATTTATAACCCATTTTTATCCTCAAAAGGACCAGACGTGGCCCAGGCTTGCTGACATACACAGGCTGAGGATATTGGAGAATACTGAGATATAGACAAATACATGTTTGGTTTTAGTCAGGCAGGCCTTGCATAATAATAGCACTTGAATTGTCAATTCTTGGTCCAGTTAATGGACGAACAATACAGCCTCTGCAAAATGGTTCTGCATTTGCGTATCGCCTTTTCTAGTCTTCCAACCACTCAAAGCGCTTTTACACCTCATGTCACATTCACTCATCCACAGACACATTCACACACTGGTGGCTGAGGCTAACACACAAGGTGCCGCCTGCTACTCAGTGAGCATTCACACGCTCTCACCAATGGAACAGCCATCAGGAGCAATTTGGGGGTCAGTATTATGCCCAAGGATGCTTCAACATGCGGACTGGGGGAGCTTGGGATTGAAGCACTGATCTTCTGATTAGTGGACGACCACAGCCGCCCCCAAAAATGTTCCATTCCACTCCAACCGGCTAATTGTTCCTAATTTAGAGGTTCTGTATACAACACTCAGAGCATTAATGTTGCAGCAAACAGCTATTTGCTGTGTAAGGATATACTGCCAAAATGGTAAATGGTAAAAAGAGAATGGAGTCACACTTCCTCTGTGTTTTAATTCGAGCTTCTCTGTTATTTGTTGTGGTGGATGATCCGAACGCATGTGCATGTTAGTGCATGAAGCCCTGTGTTTGTATCCCACTGGCACTCATACAGCAGTTACAAAAGTTACCACAAATAGTGGTGACAGGGTTGTCAGTCAGAGAAACATAGCACCGTTAGCTCTGTCAGCACTGTTGCTGTTAGCACTGTAAGCTGCTAGTTGCCAACTCAGCCACCTCCATGTTGAGAGCCACGTGCAGACAATCCCCACCCAGGCTCTGAATTGCAGATAAGGTCTGAAGGTTGTATACAGCTTCTTTAAAGCATATTATTTCGAATAGTAGCCCACCCTGTTTTGTCATAAGAAGTACATTAGATAGGTTGAGATATGTTTGCGTCTCTTATCAGCTGCTGATCATCTGGGCGTAATACAACTGTGGTAAGAAAACAGCCCTTTCTGGCAGTGCTGCATAAACAAGGCAGCAGAGACGGCAAACCCCTTATCTTAAAACAAAGGTTGGGGTCATGATAGGCCCACACAATAATGTTCCAGTGGATCAAACAGGCGCTTATTTGCACTCACAGTTCCTGCACTGCACTAATGGATGGCGGGCGAGATGGAGAGCTTTATCTCCGTTTGCTTTTGTCCCCCATAATTTATTCAGCAGGGTCTGTCCTCTTGTGTTGTGTGTACGTGCCTCTGTGTGTGCAGGCTACACGTGTGTGTTTGTGAGGAGTTATGGCTTCGACTGTCCCCTTGTCCCTGGGGAATGAGCTCTTCCGACTTACAGTAGCATACTGTACAGCTCCTCTTGTTAGATAGAGGCTCTGAAAGGCACTAAAATATCAGCATCAGCAGAGAGTGCTGAGGAAGTGGTTGAAAGGAAAACTAACAAGATGACTCAATGATTATTTAGAAACAGTAAAGAGAATTTTGAATTAGATGTACTCTATCCTGGGGGTTTTAAAAAAAAAAAAACATGCATTTTTGGTAGTTGAGTCGATACATCATAATCTTCCCAAAACAGTGCATTATTCATGCGCTGTATTCCATGGAGCCCATGAAACGGAGTAGCCAGAAACGGTGTAACTGTAAATGTGTTATATGTTTTTAAAGTATTCTTACAGCTGTGTGCATCTTGTATTTTCAGGGACAGCTTTACGGTGGATTGGAAGTTACCATGAGGATGACCAGAACCCCTTGGAACTGTGATTGATTGGCAGGTAAGAACTGAATTAGAAAGGACCAGAAGCTTAACCTGGATCACCTGTTACGAGTCCATCTAATGCTTTAAGAGACAAAAAAAGACGTTGAGTGATTGTCATGTCAGAAAGAAAGGGCAGAAAGTATACTGTATTTCATACCGTTGATCAAATAATACTCAGCCATTTTAAAAAGAGCTGCAGAGAGAGACTTTTTTTTCACTCACCCTGAGAATAGACCTTTTTGGCCAAAATAAATCATTCTTATTACCTCGGCAAACTACACTTCTTAAAGTGTGGGGAACACAGCACAGACCAAAGTTGTCTAATTCTGGTGGATTGGAAACCATAAATCACCAGCCTGTTTCTCCGTCTCCTGCTCCGTGGATGCTGGGATTAGCTTCCAGCCCCCCGTGATCATGGAAAGGATTTAGTGGGGAAAGTAAATGAATGGCTGAATGAATCTACTATATGCTTTTTTCCACAAGTCTATTTTGGCTATTTCATCCCTGAGCCTCTGGATACTGATAAGTTAAGTTATGTGCCTTTTAAATGGTCATATGTTTGCTCAATGACATTCAGAGATCGGACAAAATAGCAGTGTCATCTTACAGTGTGAGCCCTTGATATTAACTATTTATCACAGAAGTTCAAGGGTGTTGTTAATGATCGGGCACATTCTTACTCCCGACAAATAGTGACCCTTGTTCAGGGGGTTGGAATTTGACCAGCATCAGTTTTGGACACTCATGAATGGCGTGTCAATCTGTGCTCATTCCATGTATTATGTCTTTTCAAGTCTAAAGTCTGAAGGCACCTGTGAGACTGCGCCTACTTAGGGCAACAAAAAAGTTTAACATGGGTACATTAGCAGAAACCAAGAAAGGACGGCAGAGGAGATACCCGCACACCAATGCAACTGGGCTGGACAGCCACAAATATGTCCAAAGGAAGCACCGGATATAGTCAAGAACTGACACTTTTGCTGCTGTTTTTATTCACCTTTTAATATATTTTTTTTTGCACTTCAAGCACCTTTCTTTTTGTGCACGGATGTCCTAAATAACTTGACAATTTTTTGCATTGATCTCAGCCTGTGGACCTTTTTGTGGCCATCCAGCCCAGTTGCATCGGTGTGCAGGTATCTCCTCTGCCGTCTTTTCAAATTAAACTTCCATTGTGACAGGAAATGTGCAGTTCCCACTAAAATAAACTTTGAATGTGGGTAAAAAAAGATAATTTAGTTTTACTACCTTAGGTTCAGGCAACATAAGTCCATGGTCTGGTTGAGGAAAAAATATGTTTTGCCTTTTAAGAAGACTTGTTATTAACGTACTGTAACGGCACGTGACACATGTCTATACTATCACTATTCGTTGTCTTTTAAATAACTCTACTGACGCTGGTTTCACATGTAGAGGAAAGTTCAGTTTATTTAACTCTCCCACCCTGTGTGGATTTTCTTGCTCTTAGTACTACACCACTTGCTCAGAGCATCAAAAAATGCTGCAGCCTTCTGCGTCTCACACCGCTGCTAAAGGGAGCCTTGTGCATTGGTATCTGACATCAAGGGTCTCTGACCAAGGGTCAGTATTTGACGAGTTGGGACTGCGACCGGGGATGTAAAGGAGGAACGCCTCTTGTTCTCTCAGGAACACCCTGCAAGTCTATATCACTGAACATTTCTGTTCAATCCATACACACTGACTAATTTGTAAATCTGCTTACTGTCAGGTCGTCTTAGGTAATAGTCATTATGGACAATGCGGACATTATGAGGGAACAGTATTTGGGCCATAGAGTGCACTGGGTCCTTTAAAATAGCCTCACTTTCTTTGGCTGTTTTACGATCATGCAGAGCAGTTATTGAACATAATGACTCCCACAAGATGGCTAACCATACCATTACACATCCACAATCATGACTAACAGGTGGAAATGATATTGTGTGTATATTGTGGGCACCCTTGGAATGTAAACCCATTCAGCTGAAGGAACAACAACTATCGGGCTATTATAGAATTTTTTTATTGCTCTTTATGTGTCTTTGTTCACTAGCCTTGGATACAAGCTTGTTCAGAGAGACAAGGCTGCTGGACAGGAACAGTTTTCAACCAGGGCTAGAATACTGACAAGTACTCTGTGTATAGGGACATTATGTGTTAAGTCCCTGTCACAGTTGTGTTGATTATGAAGTGGGGCAATAGCTGTGCATTTTTTTTTTAAGACAATACATTTATGTTTCATGACTATATGTAGCAGATGCATGCTGGTGCAGAGTCATGCCATAAACCACCAGCTGTAGTTTTGGTGATGCTGAGTGCAGTGGTCTGCACAGAAATATGATTTCAAACTACCATATCACCAGAAAAAAATGTTGCCCAAGTATTTTATTGAACCAAAGATGAAATTACATATACATATAAGTTTAAAGATGCAGGAACATGAACAGGAACATGTAAACAGGAAAAAACATAGGTGTATTAAATGTTCATAAAGTAAATAAAGGGGGTGGGGGGGGGGGGGGGGGGGGGGGGTCTAGATACAGGACTTTCTTCCCTTCCCTTGTTGCACTCAGAAAAAATGTTGACATTGAACATCTCTGCACACCACGGATATGTTACATTTGCACTTTATTATGTAGCAAGTAGGTTAAAAATGTGTTTCCACAAGGCTGTGGGCAACATGTGGTTTGGTTTGGGCACAAAAAACACCTGGTTAAGGCTAGGAAAATATCATGTTTTGGCTTAAAATACCCCGTTTGAGGGGCAGAATCCTGGCAGGAAAAGCAGCAATCTTGGTTAAAACACAACAGTTTTCCGTGGCACTATCTCTGCCAATGGAAAAAAGGAATCCTTTTCATAAATTGTCGGACAGATATGATAATCTAAGCCTGTCAAAAGCAAAAACAAGTGGACATAAACTCATGATGCACAAATGCCCCCAGTGGTTATAATGCTGCCCGTTTTGCCACTGTTGGCTGTTTGCTCATACTGGATCACTTTCACACACAAAAAAAATGTTGTCTTCATCAGTCACTTAGTTAAACACAAAAATGTGAAAATAGGCTCCAAGTTGGAAACGACCACAGTAACCCTTTAATGCATACAGAATGCACTGCAGTGAGAGTGTGGCTGAATGTTCCAGACCACAGCTAAACGTGGGCTGTTTTTCAGTTTGCACTTACCTGTAACCTGACCCTCACCTTGTATGTTGTACAAAGAAAAAAACAGGTTTGAAGCCTTAAAAGCTCATGGAAACACAGCGATGACTCACTCAAACACAACCGCTTTTGTTGTTTGTTGGCGTCGAACACTGCCCTGCAGTAGTCTGCAGCCTGACAGATGTCTCGCCTAGGTGACACGCCATCTCTCATCCCCTCCACCTCAGCTCATATATTATGTCATTTCAAAAACGTTGATATGATTTGTATCAAATGTGCAAATGTGATGTATTTATGGCTTGCAGAAACATACAGTGCCAACGTTTTCTTCTGGTGACTGCGTTCTTTCAAAACAAGAAATTGATTGCTCCTATTTCTGCCCGTGAAATTTGAAATGCCAAATAAATATTAGCTTGGTCACTGACGTATTTCAGTGTTCAGAAATCACATTGATTGATAGACAATGACAGGGAGAGATTCATAGTCTTTACCCAATCACAGCACGGCGCTGAATGAGAAATGACACGTGGCTGCTTCGACGCGTGAGTAAGTCTGTGGAGAAAATGGAAAGAAAAGTACGACATAAAGTTACTGAAGTTGAAAAATAAGAACTTTATGACTCTCAGCAGTGTTTCTACGCAGGTACCTCTGCTCACACTGTAGAAAGTCTATTTTCACCAGACATTTCACCTTTGTGTCAAGCCTTTTTTTTCTCTTTTTCTCAAAGAGGTGCTTTTGGACTGCACACAGAAATACGCCTCTGGTGTGAACAGCCCTGCTGCAACTCATGCATGTAACTTCCACAACACTGTCTGCTCCACTTTTGGTGTGAACTACTGTCGCAGTGTCAGGGAGCTTTTACTCGCAACCACTGTTCCTCTAGGCTGATGATGCTGTTTGTCTGTGTCGGCCATATGTTGTCTTAATTTTTTGCGTCTATTTTCCCCAGCCACGGTAAATATTCTGGAGTTTTTTCACACGTCTGATGCAGAAGCAAATCAGGCAGTGACAATCTGGACTCTTTGATAGCCTGTTAGTTTAGTCGTGTTCCTTTGGAAACTCACATATGAAAGTGATGATTGTCAGGCCTCTTTAAAAACTAAACGGCATTCATCTTATTTGATATGACTCGCATGAATAGTTGCTTTTGTGATTCACTTACTTCAAAGCTCCTTTCATGTGGTGTTTCTCTTATTTTATCCACCCTTTATATCCGTCCCAGTGGGGCAGGAGATTGCATTTCTTCATGGAAATGATATTGAATTGGTGCAATGGAATCAATTCAAGTGTTGTCTTTTTTTTTTTTTATTTCCTCTTAAATGTTCCTCCTTTGGCAACAAGTTTCAGGAAAAAACACCAGGCCACACATGTCCCCAGTTGTGTATTCATACATGATGATGTGTTACGGACTGAAAAACATTATAATTAGTCCTACTTTATCTATCGCAAATCTTACTTTACAATATGGCTCCCCACTGAGTCTCTCTGTGTTTTCTGGGTCTTAGCGTCGCTGTTTCTCTTTTTTAATCTTGGCATCATTCAATTAGAAAACAATCTCTTTGTAATGTAATATCCTGTGTGTCTTTGCAGCTGCATAAAGTTAAAATGTTATCAAGTAAAATAAGCATCACTCTCCCCTCTCTTTTACATGCATTCTGCGTATTAGCCTTTGAAATTTGGTTGCGAGCATCTCTCGTGTGCCTGTGTGTGAATATGAAGCATATTGTTGTAAAGCGAGAGGGTTAAAAAATAGGTCCTGGTACAGTGTGGACACTTGTCTATTTAATTGTCTTTTCATTAATATGCTGTAGTACTATCAAAACTTTTTGTGGCGAATATATAAAAATATTAAGTGAAGTTATTTAATGCCAGTATAGGTGGCAGGCAGAGGTTATTAAACATTCAATAGACTTGTTTTTCCTCTCTTATCCTATTATTCAGTCCAAGTTCTATTTTAAAATGTTGGTTATAAACACTACAATGGCAGTGTCATCCTGCAGAACAAAAATTAGACCCAACATTCAGAGCCCAGAAGATACAAGGTGTCAAAAAGCATTTTATATTAGGTCTAATCTTTCTTGGGTGTATCTAATCAATAAGGGAAAAAAGGGCTCCAGATATTTCACAGTCTCACTATCTTCCAAAATGACAAAATATTACTGTACTGAGTAAAATGTCCTAAACCCTGATTATGCACACAGTCTATTCATTGGCATTTTAGTGACACACACACACAACACAAAGCTGACAATCACAATTCTATGTACTGCTTATCTTCCTTAAATCATTTAATAATAATTAAATAATAATTCCCCCCCTCAAGCATCCATCCATATTCAGGTAAATGAAGGTATGGGATCTATTTGCTGCAGGGAATTTTTGTTGTAATGACATGTTTCCAAACCACCAGAGGTCCCCCCACTCTCATTGTTCCCATTATAACAATTGTTATTGTTGTCACACTCATTGCTTTTTCATACTGTCAATTAGCTAACCTTCTCCTGGCTGCTGACCTTCAGTCCAACTGATGTTACTGGCTGACACATCAATCAAGGAGACATTACAGGCACTTGTCCTTGAACATGTCACCAGAGAGCAGATGTTAAAAACAGTCATATGTTCAGAGAAGGAGAAGAGATGTGTCATGTTTGTCCAGTGTATGAGACTTAAACTTGAAGCCCGGTGAATTAATTCACACATTCAACAACAGACTCTTAATTTTATTATATTTTCCTGAGCCTCTGGTTTGGCCTCAGGTTTGTAGATATCATCCGTGTGCTGAGAGGGAGATACCAGCTTATCTCACATGTCCTCTCAAGCCTCAAACTCAATCACGGGGACACAGAGCTGCCTGGATGTCCGGGGTTCGCAGCCTCAGAATGACCTCTAAGCGACTCGGTCACACTCCAAGTGATGCATGCTAACCCTGACCTCAACGGGACACCGGAGCGACAGCAGTAGACTCACTTCATTCTACCCCACATCCTTGAAGAGTAGTTAGCGGCCATTTTCTGCCTACAGCCTCTCTGAAATGTTCACAGGATGAATGATTTTATCAATACCTCTCGTCACCCGCGAGCCCCCACCGCTGACACGCTGCTCACTGTGAAACAAGAAGAGTGTCACGTACGCAGCTTGTAAAGATTTTCACATGCTGAAAGGATACACCACACATGTTCTCACATAGATGCACACATTCTGTTGAAAATCAGTGCAGCTGGTACAAATCTTTTTTTCTTCAGGAAGAAGGGGAATGAAAACATTGAGCAAGGCGGACTAAAGAAGCTTGAAATCTATCATCAGAATTCATAATAATAATCATGGTTGCTTCTAATGCCCACAGTTCAACATTGGCTATACTACTGTATATAGATACTGACTACTGACTGTATGTGGATACTCAACCTATACTATATGTATGTGAACATTTGCATTTGCATGTAACTCATGCATGTCCATACATGTGTTTGTGCACCAGCTCATGCAGACCCACATGTGTATTTGCATGTGTTTTCAAGGCCAGTGGACCTAAACGATCTCCTGGTCGGGGCACTTCTGTCCAAAGAGGCCAATTGAAATTACTGCGGCTCATTTATCAGGAAAATGTGTCGCTCGAGGGGGTTGGTAGGGGGTTCATCCTCTGACACAGGAGGTGGCCAATTGCTCCGTTTCCGTGTAGATCTGGCCTGCACCTGAATAGCAAGTGTGATGCCCTGCAGTAATGATACACAGAGCTCATCACACTCTGGTGACAGAGATACTGGAACATTGACTCATACGTAAAGCATCATCACCAACAAAAGCATCATTCAAAAATAGAGAAGGATGCGTCATAGTCAACAGCGAGATACTGTATGTTTGGAAGCACTGGAGAAACTGACTTTACTGATGTAATGACAAATAGTTGTTACTCACAGCCTTAACTTATAGAGCAAGTAACTAAGAACTTCCTGTTTTAAAGTTTGAAGCCAACTGTGGTCCAGTGTGCAAGTGTATAATGGAAACTCGTAACCACCAGTGCACATATACTTTTCCATAGGAGACATAACCCTTTTTCCATTGTCATTCTTGGCTGCGCAGAGTAAATCCATGCTGCGCCAATTTGCATCTCTATTGTCAGTTTAGAGGCGCCTAACATGCCAAGCTGCATCAAAGATGGACGTTATCAGGAGTAGGTCAAAAAGCCGGGCCACCTGCCCTCAAGAAGGTAGTATTGATGTCGCCTGACGACCCCACTACTCCCCCCAAAAACAAGCGTGTTTGCAAGACACTTCTCACCTCTGTCTGCAGGAGACCAGAGAGAAAGGTGTTTTTGAAAGTCTCTGTGTGTTCAGCTCTCAGTACTTGTGCAGCTTCTCACTGAATCTTTGTGGTTTGGAGTTTGGTTTCTCTCCTGCGTCCTGTTTTTACTTTTGATATCTGCTTTATTTCACTGTTTCGTGTTCACTATGAGCCGTATTAGAAGTTGTGTGAAGCTGCTGCTTGAAAACTCAACATTTTCTTATTTTGATGCGTCAAAATAAAGGTTTATACATAACAAAATAATGGGGGAATTTTATTGTGAAAAATCTATAGGAAATTAAATGTGTAATGACTGAATCAGTGGAACTTTGTTAGCAGCTTTTCTTCAATACAGGCAAATGTAGTAATAGAGCAGGGAGGAAGAGTAAAAGCAGAAACAGCCACAGTGAGATGTTAGATGAAGAGCTGCAGACAACAGGCTCTTACTGCACCTCAGCAAACAGCTCACCTCCAACAGGTGAAATTCTTTTACTTGCCCTGCTCTGGAAAAACACAAGCAGCAAAAATAATGAGGGACTTTAGCCGTGGATTAGCACTCTGCTTTTAAACGTCATCAAGACAAGCCAGTTAAAGATGCACCTTCAAGAAGGTAGCCCTGTTGTAATGGAAATGCAAATCCCTGCCGTGCTGGGCCGGCAGCCCAAACCAAGCCAAGCCAAGCCAAGCCAAGCCAAGTCAAGGCAATGCATGACTGCTGAAAAGGGGTAATATTGTGTCTATTAGCTACACTGTGCAAATGGACATTATTTACGTATTCATAGATTCTGGATTTTTCATTTTAGAGAGAAGGAGTAGATTTTAAGAATTTCTAAAAAGGTAATTTGCGGGGGGGGGGGGGGGGTTTAAACACATTAGACACAAATTATTATTCCGAGCAGAGTGTTTTTATATGTCTTAAAACATGTCTCGAGGGGATCTTTAATTAATTTAATGGTTCCCATTTCGTAGATTTGGTTCAACAAAAAAATACATTTGAGTTTCCCAGCTGTCTGCAGCTTTCAACTGTAGCTTCCTGTCTCTATTGTAAAAGCGTGCAAAAGAGGTTTTCCTATTGTTGTGATGAAAATGACAAACGCAGAAACACAAATAAAGGTCCATCCAGGTTATATTAATATTCACAAGGGAAAGCAAACAAAGTCTGCCCTGCCTATTGTATGTGACCCTTGTCACTGCTAATAATGGGTCTCAGTATTACCGACAGTTGCACAGAGTATCGGGAAATGTTTTCAGGTTGAGACTCACGCAATGTTTTTTTGTTACTGAGTAATGGCGAAATGAGTCCCTGTTCCCCTTCATCTCCCAATGATTTATGGATTTGTGTTTTCAACCCTTGAGAACCAAATAAGTTCATTTAAGGTTTTTAAATTAACACAGTCCAATAAACAGTTGGATAAACACAGCAGTGTGCAGAAAATGAGCTCATTGTCTGAGTACAGTGATAATTAAAAGTCAGTCTGCTTGGAGGCGTCTGGTGGCCGAGTGGTTAAAACACATGCCACATAACTGCAATACTCCTTCTTCAGTTCTGACCGGAGACCTTTATTGCATGTTTTATCCCTGTTTTTATACTTTTACTGTAATAAAGACAGAAAAATAGAGGCAAGATGGACAAAAAGAATCTTAATCATGTCCTGCTGTCACATCCTGATCTTTTTGTGGAGGCTGTTACTGAATGCAAGTTCATATAAAATCATTTACAGGCAGACTAGCTGACGCAGAATGCTTCCTTTCCTTGTAGCTGACGTTACAGCGGCTCATTAGATGAGCTTGCGTCTTCCTCTACTAATGGCTTTTTTCTTCCCCCCCTTCATTGTATATGTTCCTAATTAGAACTGTATGCTGATGTTAATGAGCTGGCAAAAACCTTTTCTGCTTCCTGCATGGACACACAAAACTCAAAGTGAAAACTGAAAGGAAGCAAATACCAGGAGGTGCACATAAATATATAAAGCGTATGGACTAGATTTATGTTATTGGAGGACCAAGCAGTTCATTGAGAAATGGGAGGAAATGCACACACATATGCAAATGGTTGATTAGTGCTGGTGTAATTGAAATCACCCAACAAGGGTAGACGTCTAAATGGGGGGCTGCTTCATTTGTACAGTAACTTCCTAATAAATTTCCATGCTCGGATTGGCTGGTTAAATCGGTGTTTGTTAGATGAATCAAATTCATTTCACCATCTTGTTATGGATGAGACAGACAAGCTGTGAGTGGAAGCATGTCAGGCTGTGGGCAGGGGAGCAGCTGTCAGTTTGTCTCACTTGGCTAGTTAGCACCAATTCAAAGTACTCGGCTTGTCTGTTTCACTTGGCTGGTTAAAACAAAAGACAGTGGAAAAAGAGCTACAGTACGACCATCTTTAGTTTTTGTTTCTCTTGACAATCCTGAACACTTTATTTCATGGTGGCTCAAAATCAGCGCATTGATCTGTATTTAAGGCTGTGAAGAAGAAGAAGAAGAAGAAGAAGAAGAAGGGTACAGCTGTGCACAATTCATACACAACTGCACATTATGGGATTTTAGTGTCCCCTTAAATACTACATTATGGAATATTGAACTTTCAAGGATGAATGGAATGTGATGGAATTATGTGATGGACTACAATAATAACAATTTGAGTTTTACAGTAACACAAATACTGACACTTGTAGCTACTAGGCTAAAATTAGGTTGTGGTAGCAAAAACTGATGTTGCAGTAAGGTGTTTTCAGACCATACCTGTAAGATCTTTTTATTCTGTTTGCATTGGACCGCCAATAGAAATGCTAATGTCATGCTGCTGTTCAGGGGTGATTCTAGGATCAGAGGTTTAGGGGTGCTGAGCACCCAGAGAGCTGCCCAGCCAAGCCAGATAAATTTCACTGTTTTGTACATTTTCACTCAATTTCATTCCCACATTTGTGAAAGAAAAGCACAACACTTTTTGGGAAAGTCTGTGACTAAACCATCAAATCTGATAAAGGTTATTTAAATGCTGAGCCACAGCAAAAGAGGAATGGGTTGGAATCATAAAAGAAACATATCGTAACCCTAATTTCTGGGGGAAGACAACTCATTTTGATACAGCAGCTCCTCAACATACACATAAACAGTATGTATGTTTCTGGAGTAAACCAGCCCCCTATAGTGAGTACCAAAAATACCAAAAATGGACCTTGGACTTATTTTTTGGACTTTTATTTGAAATGCAATGCACAACATGTAACATTAACACATTAACAGTAATTGACTTTTTCAATGTTTGTCTCTGCCTTTTTCCTTCTTGTCTGTATTATATAATAAAAATACTTAAATAAAAATATACTTCAAAAAAGAAAAGTGCTTGAAATCTACAAAATAATAATAATAAATACACACAATAGGAGTTATAATGTTAATGGGCATCCAGTCAGTTAGCTAGTCAGTAGCACCTTGGCTTTAACATTAACCATAGACTGTATGATATTAACACATGCACATGACACAACAGCTAGCTTCTCTCATTCCAAACAGAGGACAGTGGTACTGACCACTTGTAACGTTTCCTAGCTAGAAAAAACGTCAGCTAACTCCTACCTAACAACATAAACAGTGACCTACGATTAAATGCAGCAAAAATGAGGACTGGTAATGATAATAATGTGTTGGTACTGAGTGGTAGAAGTTAAGAAATGTGCCACATATCCTGGTTTAAGCCAGGTATTTACACCACTACTGCACTCTGGAAGGCAGCGCATTGCTCTGTGCAGATAGAGCGCTCAGAGCCCGAGTCGGGGAAAGGTGGGAGGGATGGGGTGGATCAAACCATTTTT
This sequence comes from Epinephelus lanceolatus, assembly GCF_041903045.1. Taxonomy (NCBI): domain Eukaryota; kingdom Metazoa; phylum Chordata; class Actinopteri; order Perciformes; family Serranidae; genus Epinephelus; species Epinephelus lanceolatus. The sequence continues at coordinate 28,583,815 of NC_135738.1, read as the reverse complement.
GAGGCAAGGGGGGGTGCTGCTGTATTTTTGTTGTTAAAATATTATGTTGCAACCAGGTACTGTATGGTTTTGACACTTTTCTAGCTTGTTAAAAAGGGACATACAGTAAAAAAAAAATTCTCTCAAATTTTAGGGGTGCTGGGATTCAATTTAGGGGTGCTTCAGCACCCCCAAAAATGGTCTAGAAACGCCTATGCTGCTGCTGCTGTTGCTGTTTTTCATTTGCACTGGGAAGCTGGAATTTTCTGAGTTTCCAGATGGATAATTCGACTGGAGTGCCCCCTAATGTAGGATTTTTTGATTTGGAAAGTCGGAGGAACCTCGCCAACCCTGACCTCAATATCCAATATGGCTGCTCCAGGCATCAACAGTTGTGAAAGCTGTAGTAATATACTGTAAGTGCTATATCGTAGGCAACTGGACTTGCTTGCGTTTCTTTAAGACGTTTCACCTCTCATCCAAGAAGCTTCTTCATTTCTAAATGACTGGTACGAAGTTGCAGGCTATAAACCCTGTGTGGGTGGGAACCCTTGCAGAGTCATAGGGGTCACATGAGCTCTTAGTTTCAGAGTCCTTAGGGTCAAGGTTGTTGACCCACCTGGTCACCAGTCATTTAGAACTAAAGAAGCCTCTTGGATGAGAGTCGAAGCTTCTTCAAGAAACGCAAGCAAGTCCAGTTGCCTACGATATTAGAACTTAGGATTACCATGACCTGGATGACTGAGAATCTTCACCGACATAGTAATATAGTGTTTATTAGCACCTCTGTCTTGTTTCTGTATCATTAAAACAGTTGTAAACACAGCACTGTCCAACCTCTTTCTATGGACATGTTGCTACAGTGTTAGTAAATGTAATATACAGCGTATTGTATTGTTATCGACTGGCATTGCTAATAATGGCTAACTAGGTTTAAACTGGCATTGCTAACAGCAGCTGGTTTTCTGACCTTGTCCCAGTACAACAAGTACTGGGACAAGGTCAAAACAGATATGATATCTTTTCCAGCTCAGACCTCCAACTTTTGAAGTAAATGGAATGCAGCATGTCAGTTGGCCAGTGGTTGGTATAGCGACCTCTCTTTCACTTTGACGAGTTAAAATTGTGTTGTATTTCCTTCTTCACACATATGCTCGATAAAGTATGGATTTCAATGTCGGTCGATTTATCCGCATTTTCTTCCATTTTTTTTCCAAAATGAGCTGTTGTTTGTGTTTTATGTTGTCCTTTGCTCACAGGGCTAACAAAAATGGTGGTTGCTAGTGCTGCATTGGCCGCAGTCACCCAGTCAATGTATACTTAGGTCACTCATGGTTCCTCTTGTGCTGGGAAAGTACCTACCTACTACTGCATACTGTTAAAACTGTTCAGCTCATAATAAGTATTTTCATTGATTCAACTGTAAAACTCCACTGCAAGTCAGACACTATAATAGTCAGATACTAACTACATATTGCAAAATTGGAGGGAACAGAGCATGTCTTCAAACTGACAGATGATAATCAAAGTTACACACTGCTTGCACATGCAGGAAACAATAATTATAAATGTCCCTAGTGGGTTAAGATATGTGTGTTGCTGTTCAAGTTTGACACCAGTTGGGACCTGAGAATAATATTTACAGAATATCAGAAATAGAACATTATGAGAATATGTCATTTTTTGCAGCTATGTTAAATATAAGCTATCCTATAGTGCAGTGGTTCCCAGCTGGTGGGTTGCAGGTCCATTCTGAATGGAACTCAGGTGACTTGCAAATGTGCCAAGTTTGGAAAAAACACACTTTATTTTGAAGTACGGTGAATTTCCGGAACAGAGTTTTTATTTTGAGGTGCTGTTTCCTGCTGTAGAGTGAGTGACTAACAGACAGGCACTTGACAGAGATGGCAAACTAGCTCGACGACATGGCCAAATGCAAATGTGATGCTGAATGTATCTGTGGACCTTGAACCAATGGCTCAGGAGAAATCTTGATTCTGTGGCTGGACCAGTTGGAAACCATTGCTGTAGTGTATACTAGCATAAAACAGAGGGACATGGGAAAGACAAGCACATCTCTAGAGTGACTCGCACGTAGTGTAATGCCAGTATCAAATCAACCACACTCAGAGCTGACCAAAATAACTGCTGCAATCGTCTGGCTAATTACTGCATATTCAGTAATCATCTACATAATATTAAGCTTGCTAAGCAAGTTTGCTGATGTGTTTACGTGTGTAGGTGGTTGGTGCTATGTGAATGAGATCAGGAGGTTATCTGCAGATGAAACATTTAGTTAATTATTAATAGTTTGTGTGTATGTGGAAAGAGCTTAACACATGCGTTTTGCGGGAAGCGCTCATGTTAGTCCCCCATTCCTGTTGCTTTCTGCTGTGTATTAATTACCGAAATCCACCTAAAGGAATCATTAGATATGTTGGGAGAGTGCCACGGGAGGTTATTTGAAATAAACTGCTTTAGTACATAGGGTTGGGTACTGAGATTCGGCACTTTTTGTACTTGGTACAGATTTACGTCAGTACTACCGATTGGCACCGATTCATTTTAAGTGAATCGTGCCAAATTTCAGTACCTGAGGTGGAGGCGGAGCGAGAGCGCATGACTCGTACCTCAGACTCAGCAACAATGGCGACAAAAAAATCTCAATAAAATGCTGAAACTGAGAAGTTTAGACTTTAAAAAGTACCGAAATAAGGTACCATTTGGTACCGGTACCGAATTCCAGATACCGGTACCATATCGGTTCAATTATGAATGTTACCCAACCCTATTAGTACAGCTGGTCAGTGTGTTGCAGGCTTTAAATGAACTTATTATCATGCAGACAAATAAATAAATGGAAGACCAATAAACAAAAGAGATGGAGAATTCTAAATACAGATAAAATAGAGATATAATTCTCTCTCATTAGCCTTTAAGTAATGTTTCCCAACATTTTAGCTCTGAGTGAAGACAATCAGTGACATTTAGGCATAATCGTGATATTTCCAATTAGATGAGAAAGCAGTGGAAATGTGTCATCTAGAAGACAGAACAATAAATTTATAAAAAATATATTTAATTACAAATGTGGGAGCAAAGCAGTTGAGTCATACTGAGTGACATGCTGCTTTTCAGTTTCAAAATATTAACACAACCGTCTGAGCAGACACACAGCAGTCCCTGACACTGGCTCAAGGGGAGGATGATGTGTCCTGTTTTCACCCCGGTGATATCCTAACACACTGTTTACGATTAACTGTGACAAAATACTGTATGCAAAATGAGTGCAGTGCAAAAATAGCACTGTATGATAACAACTGTCATTTAATCTATGCATTGCACTAGTCATGGTATGTTGTGCATGTTTATGCCGTGAGCCTGGAGAGAAGAAAAGAGGGGAAGATTGTGATGCATGTGGTGGGTATCCCTCCCACACTGGAATCCATAAAGGATTCTGGTTTATATTTGGAGCTGTTGCAAGATTGCTGGCATTATCAAGAAGTGACCTGATTTGATTTATATCTCATTAATCTCTCTCTTTCTCCTCTCTCTCTCCATAGCGTACATGCCAGCCTCCCTCTGTCACACACACACACACACACACACACACACTCTCCCTCACTCTACAGTCTCTCATCATTCTTCCCCCTCCATCCCATGCAGTGAGGAAGCCAAATCTTCTGTCTGTCACTCCTCACTAAAAAGTTCATAATCAGCGGGCACTCGAGCATTAAGCGAGTGAAGAAAGCCTCAGGTCGAGCCCCCTCCCACTTTCCTCACCTTTGAATGACGCCATGAAAATGTTTGCAAAGACTCAAACAGGAAATGTTTGTTGAGCACAGAAAGACAGCAGAAGAAAATCACTCAGTGCCTTTTTTTTTTTTTTTTTTGCCAAGCAGTGGCGTCACCAGACCTATTTTAGGGGGCTTTAGCCCCACTAGAATTTCCTGTAGCCCTGCTAAATAATTCATAATGCCTTTTCTGGCTGATTTATAATGCAAAAATACGATTCAGACTCCAAAATTACTGTACTCATGAAAAAGGGCTGGGAGTAGGAAGGGGAAACTGCTGTGCAGCACAGTATTTGCACTGCTGGAACCAGCTACAGAATTCTAGCTGTGCATTCAGCCAGAAAAAAAAAAGAATGGTAGGATGAAACATGGGACTTAGATAAGCATGAACTACATTTGGGATGTAAAGTGGAGAGACATTCATAACTAACTGAATAGGTGACCACCACTTGTGAAATGGTGGAAGGCTGTTAGGGTCAGTGGTTAGGTAATTAACTCAATCAATAGTCCTGCATCACAAAGTTGTTGCACAATGCAAATCTCCCGTTCCACCACATCCCAAAGGTGCTCTATTGGATTGAGATCTGGTGACTGTGGAGGCCACTGGAGTACAGTGAACTCATTGTCAGTTTGAGATGATTTGAGCTTTGTGACATGGTGCGTTATCCTGCTGGAAGTAGCCATCAGAAGATGGGTACACTGTGGTCATAAAGGGATGGACACGGTCAGCAACAATACTCAGGTAGGCTGTGGTGTTTAAACCATGCTCAGTTGGTACTAAGGGGCCCAAAGTGTGCCAAGAAAATATCCCCCACACCATTACACCACCACCACCAGCCTGAACCACTGATACAAGGCAGGATGGATCCATGCTTTCATGTTGTTTACGCCAAATTCTGACCCTACCATCTGAATGTGGCAGCAGAAATCCAGACTCATCAGACCAGGCAACATTTTCCAATCTTCTATTGTCCAGTTTTGGTGAGCCTGTGTGAATTGTAGCCTCAGTTTCCTGTTCTTAGCTGACAGGAGTGGCACCTGGTGTGGTCTTCTGCTGCTGTAGCCCATCTGCTTCAAGGTTCAACGTGTTGTAGGTTCAGAGATGTTCTTCTGCAGACCTTGGTTGTAACGAGTCATTATTTGAGTTACTGCTGCCTTTCTATCATCTTGAACCAGTCTGGCTATTCTCCGCTGACCTCTGGCATCAACAAGGAGAGAACTGACGCTCAATGGATATTTTCTCGGACCATTTTCTGTTATATATACATGTATACATATATATAAAGGTTATCAAAAAGTGATGACCAGAATCACATTTTTTGTATCATTTATATTCTGTTAGATGCAGCTGGTGTAAATACTAGAAATTCTGGTCATTGTTCTCAGTGTGTACACACTCTCAATAAGAAGGAGAGCTGAGCAATATCAGCAGGACAGCCATTGTATTTATGCAGTATGAGTATTGATTAGATGTGTCACGCAAAGAGACGAGTCTGTTGTTTCTATGGCTGCGAAAGCTACTTCCCATTGGTTACCTTTAAGTGGTTTGATGGCAGATCCTCAGAGAGTGTTTGTGGGAAAAGGAGTGAAGAGCTGGTTGCTGCAATTACACTCCAAGTGAATGAGAAATGCATGCATCATTCTATACAGGCACATTTGTTAGTCCTTTCTGATTCATACCAGGCTACATTGTTTCTGCATTATAAAAATGCACCAGGTTGTCAACAGAGTCACAGTTGTCAACAGTGTACTTCCTTATTAAATCCAAAAACACTGATGTTCTCAGGAAGAAGTTTGCAGGGATTTAAGTAGTTGAATTTGGCAACACGGTGACTAATGACAAGTCGGTGAGATTGTTGGGAAAGTCTCGTATCTGAAACTGTCAGCGGTGACTAAATTAAAAGGTAATCCAGGCTAGTGTATAAACAAGTACTAATGTGGCATCCATAATTTAACATGTGTTGTAAGAGTGACCTGATTAACAGAATGTATGTGGATCATGTGAATTGACATGATGCTATCTATTGATGTGATGTGCAAGATGTTACGCTTTTTCTGTGCTGCCTAACAGCTGTATGACATCACTCACAGAGTTTCTTTGTATGCTTGGCTTCAGTGTGAATTGTTTCTGTTTCATATACCAGAAATTAATTCAGAAATGTTGCAGATCTTGCTCTTCAATTGTCTGCAGTCCTGCTAATCTGGGTCATGCTTTAGTTCCCTCCGCCAGACAAAGAGACAGCTGGCAGTTCATAATCTGTTAGGACAAAAGTTTGAAAATGCATTCTTTTCTTAATCTCATTTTCCTTATCTCTTTCCATCTAATTCCTTCACTGCACTACGTAAATCCAATTTTGCTGCTTCCATTGTCAGTGTGGGGATGCATTGTTTTGCTTTGTAAATCAACTTCATCTTTTCTGCTGCCATAATTTGGATTGCTGATTCATTGTTTATCTCTGTTCAAGGTTTGATCGCTTGAAAAGGAGGATGAGTAAATAGTGGAGGAAGATACAGGGATTCCTTATCCAGGATAGTCCAAACTGCGCAGCATATTTTTCATGGTCATATTATTGATGGAATTTTACCTGCAAAAAGACATTGTGTTTGTGTGAACAATAAGAGTGTGTGAGTGTGTGTGTGAGAGATAATTCATTCCTAACAGGGTCAGCAGCAGGGCCGGAACCAGATGTTGTAAACATTTGGGGCCCAGCCCAAACCCAGGGGTGTCCAGGGGCATGCTCTCCAAGGGAGATTTTTCCCATTTACAGTGGCTATATGCACTATTTTCCAAACCATTTGAGATAATGCAGCTGCTATAAATCTGTACATCATTTCCGAAAGACATGATAGTTGCCAAGAAAAAATAATATTGTAGAGCTAACATCCTGTTTTGTATCTATCATTATCTAGCTGTCTTTATCATTCCAATACATTCATTCATCTTCTATAACCACTTATCTTGTAAGGGGTCGTGGGGGGGCTGCAGCCTATCCCAGCTGACAATGGGCGAGAGGCAGGGTACACCCTGGACAGGTCACCAGACTATCGCAGTGCTGATACATAGACAGACAACCATATATTCATATTAAAGATTAAATGTTTTAAATTTTTAAGATTCTACAGATTTATCAATTATGTATGTGCTTATATGACAATGTAAGGGGGGGCTGAACATGATAAGCTCTGCTTCCTACAGCCCCTTCTCGAACTTGTACGTTATCACAGTGTGCCATTTTTTTTTTTTAATCACATTTACTGCCTGTTTTTATGCTTGTGCTTGTTTGAGACAAATAAAAATCAAATCAAAACCATTCACGCTCACGGCCAGTTTAAAGTCACCACTTAACCTGTGGGAGGAAGCCGGAGTACCCACAGAAAACCCACGCTGACACAGGGAGAACATGCAAACTCGGCACAGAAGGGCTTCCCCACCCTGGGTTCGAACCAGGAACCCTCTTACTGTGGTAACAGTACTAACCACTGCACCACCATGCCATTCTGAAACCATAACACCACAAATGTCGAGGATGACTAATTTTCCTTCCTGTCATCTAAAAATAGGCAAAAATTGTCTAATACTACTATTTTTAAGATACATAACACAGGTAGTGTAGGAATTTGGCATAAACAGCATTACTCATCTTGAAACCTACGTTGGAGTAGAGTTTACAGAGGAATATTTAGTTGACCAATCTGCTACATTTGAATCAATGCCAAAATAATCTGGGCTGCTTTAACTGCAAATCAGACATCCCCAACAATGCCAACTAAATGTAGTCTTCAGTACTCTGAAGTGAATATTAGTCCAAAAGAGGATCAACTCGAATAGTATAGCAGTCCTTCCAGGATTTTGCTCTCTCTTTTTGGGGTTGTTGCAGCCTGAAATGCCTGATTTCATGCCAGCTTTTCTAAAAAATTGTGATGCATGTTACTCTGTTTTTAGCCGTTTCTTTGTCATGAAATTGTGGGGTCAAGAGAAAACTGAAATATCACTCACAGTGCTGTCTCGAATTTGGTGCCTATTGTTATGTGGATGTGGTGTTTCCCACAGAATTGGAATTCATTTGTGATGGTAGAAGAGGTATGGGGGCAACTGCTGTCACTGCTGTTCGGCATAGCACTGGCGTAGCAGATCTCCCTGTTAGCGCAAGCTAACACAGCAGCAATGGCTAACATCCTACACCAAGCTGTTAAACGGTTACAACGATCTCTCACCAACAAAAAGAGCTGAGAAAATCAATATGCTGCGCGCAGTTCCACAATCAAATGAGATCTCACCTGTTTTAAGCAGTCAGATTTGTGGTAAAGTTGTAGTGATTGGACAAAATTGCAAGGTCGTGCAGAATTCATGACTGGCTCCATGAAACTGGCCGTAGGTGTGAATGTGAGTGTGAATGGTTGTCTGTCTCTATGTGTTAGCCTTGCGATAGCCTGGCATCCTTTCCAGGGTGTACCACACCTCTTGCTCCACCCTCCCTGTGAAACCTAACAGTATAAGCAGTGACTGTAACATCCAGCGTAGTAAGATAAACAACTTGGCTGTATATTGTTATCTGAATGGCACAAATATCAGAGTATTTTAAAAACATAAAAGATTGAAGAGTTTTGAGATAATACTCGGGGCCGGAGCTCCACAACACCCCCCTTTTTGGCCAAACAAACATTATACTGTACCATAGTCAAGTGTTTAGTGCAAGGTTTTAATTCCTAACAAATTCAATCCGCCATCAAGGAATGTGATTTTCAGCCTGGTGTGTGATCCCTGTCACATTTGCCTGGACCCCTGCGTGGAAACACATTCTTTCTCCACCCGCAGGCTTTTGCTGCTCGGAATTTAAATTTTGTAATTGAAGAATTAATGGAGTCAGTAATCACGCAATTAATCAGTAGTTACAGTAATAGCCTGCTCCTTCTTAAGTGAAGAGCTTTCTGTTGCAGTGTAGCCTGTGTGTTAAACATACTGTACAAAAGTAGAAAATACTGTAATCCCACAACAGCACTCATGTAGTTGATTTATTCGGTTCAGAAATCAGCTGTCATGCTATTACTGTTACACTTCTGCGTGTGTGTGTGTGTGTGTGTGTCAGCACATTGTAGTAGTCTCGTAATGTTTCCACTTCACCTTTAAGCTGCCTTATGTTCATACATGCCTTCAGTATTTGAAGAGCAAAGCTGAAAAGAAAAAAAAATCTGGTCTATTCACAGCAATCCTTATCCTTTTAAAATGTCACACACTGCTTTTGATTTTTTTAATTTTTGTTAACTTGTGTCCTGAGCTCGCAGCGTCAATGACAATTGACTCGCTGACAATAAATAACAACATGTCTTTTTCATGACCTTCTTTAAAAATGACAGCTGTTTCACTTTATTCATCGAGCACATCCCGAGAGAGCCCTTGTCTCCGAGAGCTCATGTGATTTCTCTGTGTCTAGATTAAAACCTATTGTGTGACAGTCAGACAGATTTACTGTAGCTATTTGTGGCTCAACAACACATACGGCAGGGTTTATCACTGTCATTTCAGTGCAGGTTGTAACTCTGACACTTTCTGTGTGAAGTTCACAATTTATTTTTTTCCCTTCTACATGTTCACATTGATTTTCTGAATGTGCTCCAGTTTCCTCCCACATTCAAAAACATTCAGGTCAGGTAGATTAGAGACTCTATAAATGTTTCTCTTTATCTGTGTTAGCTCTGTGACTCACTTCCGACCTGCCCAGAGTGTTTCCCTGCCGATAACTAAGTAGACGAGGAGGAAAAAAATCCAGCTTTCTGTGACAATGATGGAAAATAATATGTAAGGATGAATTCTGACAGCTATATGATCAGAAAAAATGTTGAGACTGTTATTGGACTACTCAAAAAGTGATTATGTACAGTTCTCATGCCCATCACAGCATTCACTGTAATTACTCATATGAGGACATTACATTTTGGGATTTGCTGTAACACACACTTCATTCTCCTTAATTTAGTCTACAGCCAATCTCAACATAAAAGTGGGCAACGCGCAAAACCTGACAGAATGTTACGGTTGAAACTTGTTTATTTGTGCTTAATAATATCTGCAGTTTAATATTGCATCCAAATTTGACCAATTTTAGCAAAAGTAACAAGCTAAGATGCTGTTAATTAAAAAGTACTCATTTGAGGACATTGGGACTTTATTATCCTCCTTAGATCCTGTGTCCTCATATGAAGACATCACATTTTGGGTTTACCTAACTATATACTTAATTGTGCTTAACTTAGACTTGGTGTCCTCGTTTGTGGACACTTCAATACACTGATCCATGTAAAAACAAGATGGCACCCATCTCTGTCAAATCAGTCTGCAGCCAATCCCGACACAAAAGTGGACATGGTCCAAAACCTGATCACATTTTATTGATGAAACTTGTTTATTTATGATAAATAATGTTTGTAGTCTGCTATGGCAACAAATTTGACCAATTTTAGCAACAATAACCAGGTAAGACAATGTTAATTAAAAAGTACTCGTTGAAGACATTCAGACTTCATTGTCGTCAAGTTTGAGGACATTGGGACTTATTATCATTGACAATGTTTAGTTTTTTCATACTTGTCAGGTCCTACTGATCCCAAATAGCTAGGAGAAATTAAAAATGCATTACAAACAAAAGTTTGGGTCTCAGGAGGATATTGTATTATTGCAGCATTTTATATAAGCCAGTAAGGTGTGATAGACTGTTACTACAGACAAAAAGGACATTCCTAGTTTAGAGTGTGGAGCAAGGAAAATTCATACAGAGCTAGAAAATGAACAAATCAAAAGGCTTCTGCAGTTTAGTTTAGCACAGTCATGTTAAGGTATTGAAACGAACAGTGACCCTTAAGCCATAGAGTTACAAAATGTTGCCTTGTGTTCAGTTTTGTTGTTGCACAAATGTTTAGGCGTTGAAATAAACTGGTTTATACTTAAATACACACTTGTGACGATTTGAAATAAACCCACTGTCCTCATATGAGGACATCATTTTTTTTTTTCTCAAAAACTACTTACTGTTCAAAGACAATGATTCGTTTTTTTATACTTATCAAGACCTACTAATCCCAAATATCTTGGAGACATTGATAGTGCATACCAAACAAAAGCTGGGGTCTCAGGAGGATAATCTAGTCTTTGACAATATGTTTGCGAAAGTTTAATTCACCCCCATTAACATCAATAGGTACCGTGTTGTTGTTTAGAACGTGTGTACTTGTGACCCCCATAAAAACATGGAAGCAGCAGACTTTTATTTTGGGAAATTAAAGACGTATACTCCATAAATGCAAAAAAAAGCACAAATAGGTGCATTAAAAAAATCATTAGAATGCAGGAAATCAAGTGTTTGATGCTCAAAATTTCCTGGTGGAGGACCCCTAAAACCCGTTTCATATGTGCGTCCCCCAATGCTGAAATAAAACCTACGCCCTTGTACCATGGTGACATATCTGAACACTGAAGCTAATTAGAATGTTCGTAGTGTAACAAGCTATCTTGTTATAGATCTGTATTTCCACAGAAGGGCTAGATTCTGAAATTTAATACTTGAACCCCTCTATAAATTTGTTCTAGAAACTAATTCTTCTTGGCTGTCTCCACACCACTCTCAGCCAAAGGAGGGATTGGCTGGGATTTTAATTCAATCAGAAGCCCCATCTTAATAATTTAGATATACTATATGGTATGGTGCTCACTTAGTAGTAATTTATGACTGATAAGGAGTGTCCTTATGAATTTAATTACTGCATCAGGGTCATTTTATGTATATGTATTCTGGTCACTTATAAAACTTACGGTTTAAATTTCACCTCCATGTTTTTGCTTTCCAGGTTAAAGTTTTATTTCTAGCTTTCCTTCCTCAAGTTGCATTGTTTTTTTGCTGTCTTGTTTTTGAGCTTGTCTTTTACACTGTATGAATGGCACCTTTTTTAAACCATAGCTCACTGTGCAACCATGACAGCTTTGAGGAATATCGGTTTTATCGAGTTGAAAACAGGAAGATAGCATACGCCGAATCAATTAAATAAACATCTGTCATTTAGTCATACTCCATAGCTGCCATAGCATCGTCTCTCTTGCGCACAGTAAGTCTTAATCAAAGAATATGTTGTTTGTATTTCCACAGTTTCCTCTGGTGTAATACATAAAGAGTTACACAAACAAATTCCCGGTTCCATTTTGGCTTGCTTGTTTGACATTCCAGTCACATACGTGCCTTTGAGGAACTGTGAGTTGTAATCAGACGTTTCCAGATATCTTGACTCGATTGAAGGACTGGTGGGTGGCGAGCTTCCTTATTATTTATGTCTCCCGAGTCTCAAATATAAATCACAAAACACAGCAGTCGTAGCTGCTTTTCTTCCCTCCCTTCCTCCTCCCGCAGAGATACAGCACAGAAGTTGGCGGCTTCACTGTGATTTTATTTTATGTGACTGAGATGGAGAGTGCGTGGAGGACAGAGCGCCCAGAAACAGAGATGGATATAAGGTGCTCTGTCAAGGTTGCAAGTTTGTGTGTGTGTGGGTGTGTGTATATGTTGTTATTAGTGGCTGCAAAGATACACAAACCTGAAGGATATTTTTAGGCGAAAAACTTCAAATGCTCTTTTTTTTTCAATGTTTTTCAGAGTATTTCAGTGCATATTATTAGATGTGAGAATCTCAACACGATCAATCTAATGTATCTCTTCTCTTTTCTGTCTCTCATTCCAGTGAGCCCAAATCCTCATTCCAAAGAGTGGAAGACCAGTCAATGAATTATGAATGTTAAACAAGATGACCTCCTCTCAGCAGCAGCAGATGATGCGAGGTCCTAGGTGGAACCGGGCCTTGTCCGACCCTTTGTTTGTGCTGCTTCTGGCCCTCCAGCTGCTGGTGGTGGCAGGGCTGGTACGTGCTCAGACGTGCCCTTCTGTCTGCTCCTGTAGCAACCAGTTCAGCAAAGTCATCTGCACGCGGCGAGGCCTGCGGGATGTCCCTGATGGCATCTCCACCAACACGCGCTACCTGAATCTGCAAGAAAATCTCATTCAGGTCATAAAGGTGGACAGCTTCAAGCACCTGAGACATCTGGAGATCCTGCAGCTGAGCAAAAACCACATACGCAAAATTGAGCTTGGGGCCTTCAATGGACTGGCCAGTCTCAATACCTTGGAGCTTTTTGATAACCGCCTCACCACTATCCCAAACGGGGCATTTGAGTACTTGTCCAAACTAAAGGAGCTTTGGCTGAGGAATAACCCCATAGAGAGCATTCCCTCCTATGCTTTCAACAGAGTGCCCTCATTACGGCGGTTGGACCTTGGGGAGCTCAAACGGCTCTCCTACATATCTGAGGGGGCCTTTGAAGGGCTGAGCAATCTACGCTACTTAAATCTGGGAATGTGCAATCTGAAGGAAATTCCCAACCTTATTCCCCTGGTGAAGCTGGATGAACTGGAGATGTCGGGGAACCAGCTAACTGTCATCCGACCTGGCTCTTTTAAAGGGCTCATCCATTTGCAGAAGCTATGGATGATGCATGCCCAGATCCAGACCATAGAAAGGAACTCTTTCGATGACCTGCAGTCACTAGTGGAGCTCAATCTAGCCCATAACAACCTTACCCTCTTGCCCCATGATCTCTTCACTCCTTTACATCACCTGGAGAGGGTGCACTTGCACCACAACCCGTGGAATTGTAACTGTGACATCCTCTGGCTAAGCTGGTGGCTTAAGGAAATGGTACCAGCAAACACCAGCTGCTGCGCGCGCTGCAGCTCACCAACCCACCACAAGGGACGATACATTGGCGAGCTGGACCAGAACTACTTTCACTGTTATGCTCCTGTTATTGTGGAGCCTCCCGCAGACCTAAATGTGACAGAGGGAAGTGCTGCGGAGTTGAAATGCAGAGCCAGCTCCTTGACCTCAGTAAGCTGGATTACACCCAATGGTTCCATCATGACACACGGTGCTTACAAGGTCAGAATCTCCGTGCTGAATGACGGCACTCTGAACTTCACCAATGTTACCATGCAGGACACGGGCACGTACACATGTATGGTCAGTAATTCTGCAGGTAACACAACAGCATCTGCCACACTCAATGTGTCCTCAACAGAGAACAGCAGCTTTAGCTACTTCACCACAGTGACAGTGGAAACCATAGAAACGCCACATAATGAAGGCTTCACCACCGCAGTGCAACAGAAGGTAGGCCCCACTCCCTCTGCTGGTATGTGGGAGTCTGTTTCACCCACCTCTACAACTACCACCACAGTCCGGACCCCAGTCTCTACCCGCGCCACAGAGAAGACTTACACAATCCCTGTCACGGAGCTGGGTGGGGAGGGCTCGCTGAACGGCTTGGATGAGGTAATGAAGACGACCAAGATCATCATTGGCTGCTTCGTTGCAATCACACTCATGGCAGCAGTCATGCTGATTATCTTCTATAAGATGCGCAAACAGCACCACCAGCAGAACCACCATGCGCCCACACGCACCATTGAGATCATCAATGTGGACGAGGACTGTGTAACAGGAGGCCCGGGCATGGAGGGCCACCTGACCCTGCCTCCTCTTGAGCACGAGCACCTCAACCATTATAACACCTATAAGACTGCATACAACCATGCCTCCACTATCAACTCCATACACAGCTCAGCGCACGAACCTTTGTTAATCCGGGCCAGCTCAAAAGACAATGTACAAGAGACCCAAATCTAATACTTTTTTTCAAACTGAGACATTATAAAACTGATGGAATTACATAAAAACATTACTGACAGGACATTACTGACATTTGGTTGTGAGGACTGTGGCTCACACATGGAGGAACAGACTCGTGTGTTTGGCAAATCAGTGGCTGGTGATGTTTATTCAATGACTTTGGGAATTAGGGTATGTCTACTGTTTCAAAAAGTGTCTTTACAAAACAGAAGTTATTTATTTAAGAAAAAACTATCGTGGTTAAATCAAGAAAAAACTGTATTCTGCAATTATTTTTTCAGCACTTAATTCATGTTTTGTTTTTGATTTTTTCCTTCCTTTCATTTCACGGGATTGGTTTACTAATATGCTTTCAAACTCTGTTTGAAGACATGTGTTGAAGAAAACTCCTGAAGCAAATTATTGTTCTTTTTTTGGTAAACTGCAGTGTTTGGATCAGATGAGATAGTAACCTCGTTTCCCCCATGTATCAAAGGAATCTAGAGCACATTAGTGATTTTCTCCAGCTGTGGATTAAGTGATGAAATCTTTTGTGACCATCTGTAACTGAGATGAATTGAACACTTGTTCATTATTTTACAGTGAGTGACAGAACTATCAGTGACGAAATTTGATCATAATTCACTGTTTAATTATATCTGTCACATACATATTAGCCACTCTCTGCTCTGTCATCAATAGACTGAGGATCTTAAGTGAGGGGAATATGTCCTGCTGTTGTAAAAGTTGAGCCTCACTTTTAGAAGTGCATTTTAGTTAAATTAAATTCTACTGATTAACTATGAAAGAAACTTACATTTGTCTTTGTGTTCCTAATGTAAATGCAAAATTTGATCCCTAATCTCCACTTGTTTTGACTCAAGTTCCCAGATTCTCTGAGACGTCGCCTGATTATTATGAGAACATTCCATAAATTGCATTAAGACCAATTTAGATTCTGAGGGTCACAATCAGGAGCAGCATTAATGGGCACTTTAGAATCTGCATAATTGTGATTGAAAAATAGGCAAGTCTTGTGAAGAATGTAGATGATCTACAACTCTGGCAAACGTCCACTGCCTCCAAATGTTTCCAGTGTATCATGGCCTCACCTTTACCTTACGCTGCTTTGTACAGTGGCATATGAAGACGATTGCTTTGAAGCCCCCCGTTTTTCATGCTTGGACCCTTTACAGCATCTGCAGTACTGCAGGACTGAGTGCTGTCAGAAGCAGACTGATGAGCTGAGGAAAGAGCTTAAACCTTTATACAGCTGTCTGAGCACATTGCCTGTCATCTGCGTGCCACATTTCCACATGGGCAGTGCCTGGCAGCCCAAGATTCACACCCTGCCCCTGCCAACCACAGGACTTGGCCCTGAGCGGCGGGGCTTATGCTGTGAGAGGCTTTAGGGGTGAATGTGTGGGATCGGGCATCAACCAGATGTTTGGGCTGCACCTGCCTCTCTCCCTCTCCCTTTGCGACAACACAATTTCCATTTTAATTGATGTGCCCATGGGCTTTGGATGAACACAGCACTGCAGGCGCCCATACCATGGAAACCATTTCAAAGTCCCCACCATGAAAAATGGCGGCAGGCACCATAAATGCAGATGTTAGACCGACATTTGTCAGGTCCAGTGCTTAGGGAGATGCCCAGGGTTTAATTTTAGGAAGTAAGGGCAGTTTTTGCTCCACTGACAGTAAAATAAAAGACGGGTTAGGCCAATGTCAAACTTAAGTCAGTTTGTGTTTTCATTATACCAATGTGTTGCAGTAAGTAAATACAGAGAGAAGAATTCCTCTTAAAGAAAAACTGCTGTTACAGGTAGTGGTATGTACTTTCTGTGGAGTAACCTTAAAGCTGGAAGTGGTACTCCACCCAAAATTCACAGCATCTTGCAAGTTTAAAACACTCATTTCCTATTAAAGGCTTAGATTAATGGTGGTTACAGTAGATTCAAATGGAGGCGTAAATGGTTTTCACAGCAAAAATAGAGTTTTAACACATCCACTTAAACTTCTCAAATTACTCCCGCTGCATAATTATCAACTCTGCTGTCCATCTGTATGCTCAGTTTATTTTTAAACAGGCACATTTCACCATTTGGCTGCAACACAACACATCAGCGTCCACTTCCTGTCCTCCTACTGGTCAAAACCACTCCAAATTATACTAGCAAGCCTTACTGTGAACTTCCTAAAACAAAGTATGAACAGCTGGATAAGAGTTTGACAAGAGTTCACCATCCCACATTGGAGAATAAAGACAAATAAACAAAATTACATGATTATAAACCTTTTACAGCCACTTAAAGCCGACATGGAGTGAGTGCTTACCAATCAAAAAGACAGAAAAGACAAGTAAGCTACTTCCCATAGTTCAGTGCGTCAGCAATTTTCAGGTAGGGAGAACGAATAAGATACAGTAGCCATCTCAGTATCTCATGACTGAGATATGAAAAAGAGAATTAAATTAAACAACAAGATAATGATCCAAAGCCCCTGTCCCATGAGACTAATATTACCTGGGGTCCTCTTATGATTTGTAATACAATAATTGCATAGATTGTGTATGTTAATAATCTATGTCTATTATCTGTTAAGCAAAAACTCATATTACCTTCCGTAAAAAAAGAGATCGTTTGATTAATAAGTCTGGTGTGAAACAGCGCCATGTTATTTAGTTTTTATCCCCACAGTTTTCTCCCTCTGTCAGGGTACGGATTATAGAAGCTGTAGTGGGAATTATTAATGGAGTACAAATGTAGGAGGCTATTGGGACGGAGACCTACTGGATGTTTCAGGATAATCTGATGATCAAAATGATTGTGGAGATTTGTTGAATTAATTGATTTATTCACTTTCAATGTGCTGCACAAAACACTCAGATGGGGGTGGGTAGATCTTAAATAACAGGAGGTCCCCAGATAATTTTAGTCCAGACAGAATCAGATAATTGATCACCCCATACATGCTTTCTTTTTCGTCACCCCCTGACACTGTTTATCTCATAATTGCACTTCTGTGGAGTTTGGCACATTTGTAAACCATAGGATGACATGGGTGTGTGTCATTTAGTCTGTGTTTGAGTTCCTAGTGGTGGGATGTGGATCACAATTCTACTCAGTTTATGTAAGAGAGTGTAACCATCCTCCCTTTTTGCCTTTAGTTGGAGGTAAATTGTCTGAAAATTTAAATGGTAAATTTGTTGCATTTTAGTCGAGCTGTCTCATGTATGTAAGATATCTAAATATTTTTTGGTCAATATTCTTTTTATTTTTTGTTTTCCACATTTTTTGTTCTTTTTGTTTCCTTTCTGAGAGGGAATGCTGTTCTAGTGGTAGATTTATATAAAAATACATTTTGAGAATAAAACTAAACAAAAACAAAATTTTTTAAATTTTGATTTTACATGTGCCAACAACCTGTTCTAAAAGTGAAAAAGAGAAACATGCTGTAAAAGAATAAGAGATTGATTTTCATGTAAGCATTCTTTCATGACCTTTAAAAGATATGGAGATCGATTATAGAGACCAGAGTTTGTAGTTCATACACAAAATATGGTTAAAATAAACTATTGTTGTTTTTCTGTATTGTCTGATTTCTTGCTTTCATCCTGTGCCACTAGAAGACTCATAGAGATAAAACAGCAAGGTACAAAGCTGTAGTATACAGTAGTTTGTCTTTTCTCCTTCATAATTAAACTACTAATAATATGTAATGCCAATATTTTTCAAAATGCTAAGTCTTTTAAACCTGTAATTTTTTTAAAATTTCAATTAACTATACCATCAGATTTGATTATATTGAATAATGTCTCATTGTTTCCATAAACAATTGAAATTAACTAACTTTAATTCAAGGCTGCAGTGCTGTACAACAGTATTTATATGAAAATGTAGATTTGTGATGATGACACAATTATTATGCTTTCTTTACATAGATACAGCAGTACACTCTAAAGTGTTACATAAAACCAGAATTAGCACAGAAAGTGAAAGAAAATTACAGGCATTAGTCTTTCTACCATTTCTGACATTCATAAGCATGCAGGATCTTACAGGGCTGAGTATAAAAGACAATGTGTAAAGCACATCACTGATACATACAGTACATTTACTGCAGTATTTTGTGCTATACTTAACTTATTAACCAATAAGTGAAAATACTGTGAGCATTGGAACCTTGTGCTCTGTCCATAGAACATTATTTTTTCTTAATTTGACCCTTAAAAATGGCACAGAGAAAATGTGTCTGAATTAACACAAACATGTTGGTTTTCTGTGTTATATAACTTAAACGGTATTTATACTTGTGCGTCAGCTCTATGCAGAGGCCTTCGCCATTGTGAGCATTTATACTTGTGTGGTGGTGTGTCTGTGTCACTCTGCAGTTACGCCTCCAAAACACTAGTTGGCGGTGGAATTTCTGTAAAGGGCTGAGTTTAGTTGATTCAAAACACACCCAAAACACACAATAAACATGGCCTAACAGCTACAGTTTCAAACACAAGTACACAAATGGGTTTCACTGTAACTCCGATCATTCACAGACATTCTTTTTCTGGACACATTTTCCCCTCAAATACAACATGCTAATGTTATGAGCACAAGCCTATGGCATTTTACATCGTATAAATTAGCCTGGCAGCTAGCAGACTTTTCCCTCTATTCACATGAAGCCAGGGACAACAGCAATATTTAGCAAGGGTAATGTTACAAAATTTGGCTTCATTACAACTCACAAGGTTTATCAACAAAACAACAGTCTTCTACTAAACACATTTTCTGAACAAATACAACATGCTAATGTTATGAGCACAAGCCTAAGGCATTTTACATTGTCTAAATCAGCCTAGCGACAAGCAGAGATTTTCTGTACTCAGATGAAGCCAGGATGAATCCCACACAAGACTTAAAGTGCTGTTTTGTGGAGGCTTTAATGTCTTCACAATTTATTGTTTCTTCTCTGTGGAATTAAAATAAATAAAAGCTTTGTTTCCACCGAGGGAAATGGTTTCAGCTTACAAAAATAAACAGGAGGTCTGAGTCACTGCGAAGCATAGATTTTGGGGAGGTGCATGTCAGGATACAGCGTACGCCCTACGTCCACTCCGAGCTTACTCCGTAGGTACAGCGCCAATTCAACACAGAAGTATAAATCCCGCTTTAGATCCCTCACACTTGCTTTTAGCTTTACAAACTGCAAATGTCCGTGGAGTGAGAGTCATCAAGGCATTCTCGAATAACACTTTGCTGATTGTTTGGTAGCTGCAGTTGCACGTTTTCCAGTCAATGCTCACGGATATTTGAAGGGCAGTTACTGTACTTATGTTGACAAGCAGAAATAAAGCACAACAGCTGTTTACATGTAGACCCGCCATACATTTTGAGGACATACTCTTCATATAGTCTCAACGTTTTTGACCATTGTAATAGTTGGAAAATGTAAGTATAGGTATTCAATCCTTATTTTAGTTGAAACAACTAGTAAAATACAATATTGTGCACCATAATAGTAACAAAATAGAGTACTAGCATTTTGTATCTGATGCCTTTAATCAATCTACATATCTTACTCAAGCACTCAAAGTACACTTAACGACTCCATGAGTGATGTCATTTTCAAAATCCAATCATTACACTATTGTGTTAGCTTATGGAGTGCTATTAACACTGTATTAGTATAACATCATGTGATTGGGATCTTATCCTGAGCAGATTCCAGCACAAGACAAACAAGATGATTGCAATTTTTAATTAATTCTCCATCATTAGCATACATGAGCTATCGTTCCACTAGGTAATTAGCCAAATGACATAAGATAGTGATCATCATGTGATCAAGTCATATCACAACGTGCAAGCCAACAGTAAACATCTGGCCCCAGGAGTGATGATATCCCCTTTGGGCCAATCAGTAGCAAGTAAAAGAAAAGTAATGGTTGAAGCTGTGGATTGATCAATGGATTGTAAGATGCCCAACAGTCAGAGAAATGATTAATGAACGTGAGGGTTACTAAACCAACATTAAAGCTTGAACCAATAGATTTTAAAAATGGATGACTTTTTCTTACATCAGTGTCACATAAAGCAGATTCAGCTGAGGTTTCATGCTGCATATGATCTTAACTTACAATCTGTTTACCTCATACTCTGCAGGCTGCAGTCTCCATTTATTTTTCTCTTCAAGCCAAGCCAACGTGTCGTTCCCACATAAAATTGGTCAGGCTTAAGATGATGCTAATGAAGACAGTTGCTCAGTAAGAAGTACAAAGGATGAGATATAAAATGATGCTGTATACTCACCTGACACTTTATTAGGTACACCTTGCTAGTACCAGGTTAGACCCCTCTTGCCTTCAGAACTGCCTTTATTCTTCATGGCATAGATTCAACAAGGTGCTGGAAACATTCCTCACAGATTTTGGTCCATGTTGACATGATAGCATCACACAGTTGCTGCAGTACAGTGAACTCATTGTCACGTTCAAGAAACCAGTTTGAGATGATTTGAGCTTTGTGACATCCTGCTGGAAGTAGCCATCAGAAGATGGGTACACTGTGGTCATAAAGGGATGGACACGGTCAGCAACAATACTCAGGTAGGCTGTGGTGTTTAAACCATGCTCAGTTGGTACTAAGGGGCCCAAAGTGTGCCAAGAAAATATCCCCCACACTATTACACCACCACCACCAGCCTGAACCGTTGATACAAGGCAGGATGGATCCATGCTTTCATGTTGTTTACGCCAAATTCTGACCCTACCATGTGAATGTGGCAGCACAAATCCAGACTCATCAGACCAGGCAACGTTTTTTTTATTGTCCAGTTTTGGTGAGCCTGTGCAAATTGTAGCCTCAGTTTCCTGTTGTTAGCTGACAGGAGTGGCACCTGGTGTGGTCTTCTGCTGCTGTAGCCCATCTGCTTCAAGGTTGGACGCGTTGTTTGTTCAGAGATGTTCTTCTGCAGACCTTGGTTGTCAGGATGTTTTGCCTTTCTATCATCTTGAACCAGTCTGACCATTCTCCTCTGACCTCTGGCATCAACAAGGCATCTTCACCCAGAGAACTGCTGCTCACTGGATATTTTCTCTTTTTCGGACCATCCTCTGTAAACCCTTGAGATGGCTGTGTATGAAAATCCCAGTAGATCAGAAGTTTCTGAAATACCAGTACTAATTCCTGCCTGTTTGGCTCCAACAACCATGCCATGTTCAAAGTCACTTAAATCACATTTCTTCCCCATTCTGATGCTCAGTTTGAACTTCAGCAGGTCGTCTTGACCATGTCTACATGCCTAAATGCATGGAGTTGCTGCCACATGATTGGCTGATTAGCTTTTTGCGTTACTGAGCAGTTGAACAGGTGTACCTAATTAAGTAGCCAGTGTGTGTAGATCCATTGGTAGAAGTATTTTGATTTTGATCTTACAGCATCAGCAATCAATATTTTTATATCAAAGATGCTGCATACGGCATTCAGAACATTAATACGGCAGCAAACAACTACCAAATATGTTCTTCATTTTCTGTATTTGTGAGGGAGTCAGTGAGTGAAAGAGAGAAGAGAGGGTGAAGCAAATTAAGTTTTGCTTTGGTTTTCACAACAGGAGGCTTTGATTAGATGTATCCATCAGGGGTAAAGTTGCTGCGCTGGCAGCATCAGTCAAACCAAGTATACATATAAAAAAGGTCTGTGTGGGAATACAAAGCTGTTATCAATATGATAACTGAAGTGAGGAGAATATCCTGCACGCAAAAAATGTTAAAATGAACCTGTTTGGAAATACATCTGTAACCAAATGTATTAACCCGACGGCCACTAATTGAAAACACTGTAAAACACGCTGCCACCTCACACTGAAAAATATAAATAAATAAATGTGCTTGTTGTGTAATCCTGAGTATATTTCAGCAGTATCATAATTCATCTATGATGTGGGGCCAATTTAGTATACTGTCATACTGTGCTGACCCATACATAACATCAACAAGATGCACAACAGCTGTACTTGTTAAACTCATTTAAAAGTTCTCTTTTACATAACTATTTTTACCAAAAGGGTGAGTTCATCCAACCCCTTCATGTTTGTGGCGCATTTGTGTCATCCGGTCATAAACAAGCTAAAGCATGCAGTCTACTCCTTGAGGAAACATTGCATTACAATGTATAATGCCAACTGGTCTGCTCTTTCAAGTGTGTGACAGGTTGGTTTTCATAATAGTTGCCTATTCAAAACACAGCCCAGGGCCTGTTCCACTGGCTCCTCACTAATGCACCATTAAACTCCTCATTTTCTTATTTATTCTGCTCCTGAGGCTTGGGTAAATTAATGGGTGCTTAATGCCAGCGCGGTGTTTGGTACGCTAGTGTTTTTCTTATGTGTATAATATTTGAGTTTATATTGAAATCTGTGAAGAAAAGTGTGTCACTGAGACAGGTTGAGGAATAGTTAGTCATTTCCTCTGTTTACATCATGGATAGACTTGTGCATTCAAGCACTGTATTCAGGCAAACACTGCTCAGATAGTCAAGATAGGATGTGACTTCAGCTGAGAGCATAAAATCAGTTTAAAAACATCCATCCATACATTTTCATCTGCTTATCCGGGGCCAGGTCGCAGGGGCAGCAGGCCAAGCAAAGCACCCCAGGGCGTCCTACCAGTGGAACGTGCCCAGAACACCTATAACGGGAGGCGCCCCGGAGGCATCCTGATCAGATCCCCGAACCACTTCAACTGAGCCCATTTGATGCGAAGGAGCAGCGACTCTACTCCGAGCTCCCTCCGGATGTCTGTGCTCCGTATTCTATCTCTAAGGCTGAGCCCAGCCACCCCACAAAGGAAACTCATTTTGGCTGCTTGTATCTGTAATGTCATTCTTTCTGTAACTACCCAGAGCTCATGACCATAGGTGAGGGTTTGGACGTAGATGGACAAGTAAATCGAAAGCTTCGCCTTCTGGCTCAGCTCCCTCTTCACTACAACAGTCATCATTGCAGAAGCCTCACCATTCGCCAATCCATCTCATGCTCCATTAAATACATGTTAAAGAAAAATAAGAAGGTACAACGTATAACTTTTCTGTCTCTTAGTTAGAGATTATTTAGAGAGTATATACAGTATATAAAGCAAATTCCAGAGGCTGTAAAAGTATCTGTAGTTAAGTATGCTGGAGATGATGACATCAGTTTAAGGCAGGTCACAGAGTTTCAGGCTGTAGCACTTGCGGTGAATTAGAACATATTCAGGGGTCACATATGAAAATATTTAAAGATCACTGCCAAAAGCTGCCTGACTGCGTCTCCTAGTTCTACTCAAACTGCTGCCCTTGAGTCAGAATGCACTTTTTTAGACACAAAGGGTGAAGGAAGTCTTTTAGCAATGGTAGACTATCTATGCTGTCTTGCAAGTACTGGCAGCAGAGGCGGAGAAGGGGTTGTTCAGTTTTCTGAGCAGCTGTATTCCTGGCAGCCCTTAACCTATATGGTCAAACATCCTGTCTAATCTGTTGAGACTGTCCAAAATGTTCAAGAGTGATGAAATTAACTTTATAGGCAGCAAGGAGCAGGTACAGATATGAAAGTTTAGTCCCAAAGATATAATTAGAATGAAAATCACCAACAGTAGGGAAAAAAAAGGCAGCTTGTGTGGACCGAGAGCATAAAACTCATGGGAGACCAAAAATGCTTCACAAGTTTTCTGGTGAGATTTTCACACTGAGACAAGCTCCAAATTCTTAAACGTACAAGCCAAAACCTAAAAAAAACGAGAGAGTAAGAGACATTTTCATATGTTTAATTTATTTGATGATGTGCCCTTATTCACAGTTTCCGTCACCCTGGGACTTCAAGCTGCCAGATGCCCCGAGATGATGGTTCCTCTTTTGAGGTCAGTCACTGCCCTTTTCCTTCAGATACTGCATCATGGCAGACAAGCTCAAAATGATATCAAAGAAAAGTGCTTTCTCCATCATGAGGGAAAAGATAACACTATTAGCATGTACTATATGCCAAAAGTTACACACTGTATTATGAACCAGTGAATGAAAGAGCATAGCCCTAGGGTAGTTTCACACCTGCCCTGTTTGGTTCCGTTCAATCAATCAAGTTTGTTTGCCCCCTAAGTGTGATTCTTTTGGGCAGGTGTGAACACAGCCATCGCACTTGGGTGTGCACCAAAACAACTGGACCAAGACCTTCTTGAAATAGTCACCACTATAAGAGCTGGGGAGCCCCATACTCCTCAACGTCCTATATCATCAGGTAAGACCTGAGAAGGATGCAATCTAGAGTGGAATCTGGAAGCTGGATGCCAACAGCAAGCGCCACTTCCTGGCAGTGAGGGGTCCACCACTGCGGTAAGACTCGTACAAGATGGGTGGCATCACATCTAAGAGGAGGAGACGAGGCTTCATTCGGAGCAGGTAATGACCCCCTTTTGCCATTTTGCTCTTTAAGTCACTTGAGGAAAGCTGATGTCAGATTATGGTATGATGGCTATTTATACAGCCTGTGCTGTGGGGTTATTGGGTTCACTGTGTTTGAGCTAGTACATGCAAATTTCAGTGCTCAGTGCTCCACAGGGGTGAGTGAGCGAGTCTGCCGAGCCAGTTAACACCTGAAGCCTGTGTGATATAAAACGTGTGGAATATGTTTTTCTCTCTCTCTCTCTCTCTCTCTCTTTTTTTTTTTTTAAATCACAGAGCAAGTCTTATCGGGGGGTGGCGGGGGGGGGGGGGGGGGGGCGGGGGGGCGGGGGGGGGGGGGTTGGGGGCAGCCATCACCATCAGTAAGAGGTGAACTGCAAAAGAGAATTTTTAGTAATAAAAAGCATAAAGTGTATTTGAGAAGTTTTTTTCCCAAACCATATTAAATCAGACTGTAATAATGTTGTTATGATTAAATTTGAAGCGCTCTCGTGGAGCTGGAATTATCATAAGCTCAAGCAATCCTTTAGCCACACAGCGGACTGACATTAAGAAAAATCTTTATTCAAAATAGATTTAATATATCTCTACGACATTGCAATCCTGAGATCAGAATCATTTTGCTTTCACGTCTGATGAGAATTGCAGTAAATCAGAAATAAATTTATCCACTAAGAATAAATGAAATATGTCATTTGTTCTACTCAAGAAGATAAAATCCCAGGATGCAAGATGTCCACTTGATTGTGTAGTAACATCTTGAGTGGGTTATGCCATTAATCTTGAGGCCCAGATACACTGAACTGATATCAAAGACCAGGTGTGCACAAAGGTTGACTGTTGTGTTGCCTCACATCATGTATTTCTTGGCAAAGAAGTTGCACTTGAACACACCCCAAAGACTACAACTTATTGCCAAATACTAGGGGTGGGGGTTAAAAATCGACACAGCATAGCATCACAATATGTTTGTGTGGCAATATCGTATTGTTACACAGTGCCATGTATCAATTTTTGTTTTATATAAATGATTGATATTACAAATACAAATGGAACTGAATTATATAATTTTTTTTTTTTCCTGTCCACTGGATACATTTTGCTGCAAAAAAAGTGAGATGAACAAACTGAAAACTTTATCTTATAAAAGATAATAATTATAATATATTACAATATAATTTATCGCGATACTCAGCATATCGCAACACATTTAAAATTGCACTAATATAGTATCATGACTTAGGTATCGTGATAATATCGTATCGTAAAGCCTCTGGTGATTCCCACCCCTACCAAATACCATGTATGTTCTGCAACTGCATGAGAGGAGGGAAAACAGAAGACCGACAGGATGGATTCAAAATGTTAGTTAGCCAGTCAGCACATGAATAACACAACATGATATTGAATGAACAAAGGATCTTTGCTGCCTGCAGCAAACAATAACACAATCAATTACAAATCATTTCTGCTAGAGCTCAATGGCCAAAAAAAAAATCTTACCTGACATTGCTTTTCTCACTTTCCTTTCTCTTTACGTGCACTGAGCTGAACTGCCAATCAGAGTGATTTCATCCACTAACAGGCTCAGCTGGATCCGACGTGGACTCAAAATGCTGAACTGTCCAGAAAACAGCTAGGGCTAGGGCAACAAATGCACTCTGATGGCCCTGCAATGACCGACAGCCAAGTGCTGGCTCAGTGTGTCAGGGCCCTCAAACCACTGGGACCAAACCATCAATATGCAAAGAGAAATCTACTATTCCATGGCTGCATTGGTATATGCAATACCAAATTAACATAAAGGAATAGTGCATTAAACAAAATATGTTTTGTTGTCTTTACACTACAGAGGATGAGCAGCACCATTTGACCAAGGGTCCCTTGAAGAATTTTCCTAGTCGACCAATAGTTCTCATTTAGGGCCATTAGTTGACTAGTTGCCCGCATGTTTACGATACTAATTTAATTATTAAATGATATATTTTGGGCGGGGCAACGCAATGAAGTTGAAGGTGTGAGAAAGAATAGTATCAGTAGCACTGTGCTACATTACAGAGAAATACAAAACTGTACTAATGAACCTTCATTAATATAGGCCTATATTTTATCTACAAGTGCACGTCACACACTGAGCGAGCCGCCTGTTAATGACACTGTCGGCAAAGCACTAATGATTGTGCTAAGTGGCTAATGGGCATGTAGCTACTTACATGTTTCAGATGATACGTCATGTTTGTAGTCGACAAATGAGTTTACATATCACCTTGGGTTCGTCCTTCATCTCCTCAAAATGATCCCACACTTTGGATTTCCTGTCCGACATGTTATTAACTAGTCCATGTAATAATGTCAGGTACCAGCCCTGGAAATTACAGTGACTGCCGTCTGACCGCTGAACATGGCCACTTCCTATGTCTGTCCTTTCAAATCAAATTCCCGAATGGTCCAGTCATATAGGTTTTAAGTTATTTTGACAAGGTGCAGCTCCTAATAGAGTTTCACATTTGTTTTTTTTTGTTTTTTGTCTGCTAAGCAACCAATGAAATCTTGCCAACTAATGGCCTTTCTGATCGACTAACGTTTGGTGGACTATTAAGGGGCAGCCCTGATACACTGTATGTGTCACTTCAAAATGCAATAAAGAGACCATCAAATTGAACACAAAGAAATCACTACACCATCTTTGATTCCCCCCTAAGATAAAGAATGTTAGATATTTTAGATTAGATTAAATCAAAGGGAAACTGAAAAGTACTGTGTGGCCCTGAGATGACTGAGAGGCAAAGTGATGGCAGGGCAAACCTCTTGGGTGGCTTGATTGTCCCACTGAAAACCCCACATTATACGCCAGAGGGTAATGGGTGTAATTTCAACCACAGTGTTGTCTTAGTTCAGCAGTGCATAGTTGGAAGACTAAGATGTTTGTACGCAACCAAACAGCAGAGCAGGCAAAGCTGAGGTCTACACAACAACATTTTAGTAGCTTAAGATGTTGCGGCTAGTGCTGGCAATTGATATGTCTGACAGCAGCTTCTGTCCTATAACCAGGACACGTCTGTTAGCGGATAATGGAGTAGAGCAGAGTCACAGTGCAGCCGCTGTCATCCTCCTCCAGGAGTGCTCAAACTCTGAGCACGCAGGATCTAAAAAAAACTCCACTCTCCATCATAGAGCTTCCCTTCCCTTTAAGGAGAGTTACTTCCTGAGGGTGTGTTCACCATGTTTGAACTTACCAGCAATGCAGCAAAGCAAGTGCACAGCTGCATATACGGGTAACCAGCCATATAAACATGGACAGTCAGTTGCCCTGTCTCTGTCTCTCTGCTTCTCTATGCACATATGCACGCATATACACAAAACACTGTAGTAATGGCAGGGTTCTGTGTGGGCGATCACTGGAGGCGGCGTCGGCTGCTGCAGCGCTCTGTGTCTGTGTTCCCGTGGAAACTGTGATAGTAGGATGCACTGACTGACCCTGTTTAGCATGCCAAGAGTTAGTCATGCAAAAATCTCTTGCTTTAAAATTTGCACCTCTCACAACCTTTTACTTCAGTACTCCAACTATTTCAGGTTTTTTTTTTTTTTTTTTTTTTACTGCATGTAATCAAATCAACATTTATGGCCATAGCACCCTCCAGGCTAAATTGCTGTACCGTAAAACACGGACATGCGAAAAATAATTACAGACTGATGGTAGAACCCTATTTCTTAATTAAATTAAAAAGGAAACCAATCAAAAGCAAGATGAGGAAAACCCTAACAGAAATACAGAATACTTAGATTTAGTCTGATTGATTTTCATCCTTTTCAATATACCTCAATTGAAAAGACCCGTCTAATGGTTTTGTTTGAAACTGTAGAGGCTGTGATGCCCTCAGGTCCACTTGCAGGCTGTTGCAGAAGTGAAGAACATTGACATCAAACGCTGCTCCTCAGCAAGATAACAACCACGCAGTTCCAAAGTCCACAGCAAGTTTTTCAGAAGTATTACAACTTCAAGCAGCCTGATTTTCCACAGCCACATCTCATGTTGTTTCATCAATTTTTTCGAGGGTTTGGAGGCTTCATGTTTGTTACTAAAATGTGTGTTTCTCTTTCCCGCTCTGTCTCACTCCCACTGGGAACTCTCTAAAACACCCACTGGCTTCCTCTTTTATATTAAGAACAATATTACTAGACTAAGAACTTTTGATTTCCATTTGATATGAGTCACATACACATCTTTGTGAAGGCAAATTAATCAATGTTGAGTAAACCACAATTAACAGTATTTACCCTAAACACATCTGTCATCAGCTGACCTGTTGTCTGTGAGCTGGTATAAATATAGTGGAGCACAGAAAAAGAGCTGTGTCTGCCGTTAGATTGTAATGCTCAGCTCACATGCCCAGTGATTACTCTCACATTGGCTGTGATCTGCTTTGGAAAACCACAGTGCAGCAAAAGTACGAGCCAGTGAAGCAATTGTAGAATGAGAGTCCTTTATGCCCTTATTCTGGTGTTGGTGAGTATACAATCATGGTAATGCTTTTTTGGATAAACTGCAGTTATCGTTCAGTAATTAAGTCTGCTGGTGATGAAGACATGCAGTCATGTTGTGTCTGCTTGTAGGGAAAATGGTCTACATTTAAGAAAACTGATGTCATCTCTTTTTTGTAAACATCAAGCCTCTATAGAATCTACTCCAAGGCTCCAAGCTTTTGTTGACGGAGAGCTTTTCCTTCTGGACCTTGCAGCTATAGAAATAATTAGTGTCTTCCTACCTCTGTGTAGCTCACGGGACTTTTGTGGCATTCACATGTTGATGTAATCAATGCAATGAACCACTCGGGGGGCTAACGTCTTTGGGTGGTATGGATTAATGCACAGCTGCATGTCATCTGTATAGCAGTGGAAATCAGTGGTATGGTCACAGTGAGGGGGCTATAAGACACTCCTGTCACTAATCAGCTGATTATAAGTTTGCAGGTGGTATCTTTGGTCTGTCACAGACGTGCAGTTGTCTCAGGGTAACTGTATTGTTAATGATCTTATAAAAGAATTGACTCATTCTTTTACACAATATGTACGTGGGGAAAAATATCTTGCAAGCCTGAACAATTCCTGGCCATTACCTACAGATATGTATGTCTAAGAGTACAATATTTATTCAACCAAGACAACAGTATAATGATGCAGACAATCGTCGAAAAATTGTTTGAAGCCCTCCTCAACAACATTCGCAGTTTTGCAAATATGTCAGTTTTCAAAGTGGCCTGTTTTTCAACCCGAGCTCACACTGAATTCAAAATTTACCAGGGTATCTTGAGGAAATTTTCAGGTGCTGTGGGAAAGCCTTGAGTAATTGATAGTCATGTAGTGTAAATGGGTCATTGCAGGAAAGGAGTGGTCAATAAATTGAAATAGAAACCATCTGTTTCTGTCAGGTGGATATTAAACATATTGAAGAAAGCTAAATCAGATTATTAATTTTTGGAATATCTGACTGCACAATGACCTTGAATCTAACCACTGTATGCTGAGGAACGTTGATCAAAGCCAAACTATAAGGAAAAATTGCCTGTAGTAAATTACTGGTCAAACCTTTGCACGATAATGTCATACACCCATCATATCATACATTTCGAATGAAAAAATATACACTCATGTTACTGAATATATGTTTTTCTACAAGAAGATGGTGGCTTAATGTGGACCACAGTAGCACAGCTTTATAAGGTTCCAGTAAATTCATAGATACTATACATTTACCGCTCTCCTTCTCTGGTTAAGTGTGTAATATACTGTTTGTGCCCAGGGCTGTAGCACTCATCCTCAGCCTTGGAGTTCCATGAAGACTAAGCCATTTATTTTTCATCATTGGTTGCAAATGTGAATTTGCATTCAAAAATGTAACTTCAATGGGTAGCTGATGTTTGAGTGTAATACTCTGGGAAAAAAAGAAGGTAAAATACATTATTCTCGCTTTCCCCACCTTAGATGCAAATATGGGTTGGCCCTACTCCAGTCCACAGGGTGGTGCTAATGCACCTGAAGCTGTTTGGTAAATTCCAAAAAAGTGCCAGAGGAAGAATGATAGCATGACTAACTTGCTTATGCTATCCATAAACTGCAAGCCCCAAGGAACAGCACTGGGCTTTGAAGCCATTCTGGCATAGTGGTCAAACTGTGCAATTATAACTTCCAGGTCCGTCATGTGACACCATTGGGTCCAAGAAGAATTTTACCGTGGACACACATTGTGAAAGATCTAGCACTCCCAGGCCAGACAAGATATGTAATCCTCCACCATGTTCTGGGTCTGCCCCTGAGCCTCCTACCAGTTGGACGTGCCTGGAACACCTCTAATGGGAGGCGCCCATGAGGCATCCTGATCAGATGCCCGAACCACCTCAGCTGACCCCTTTTGATGTGAAGGAGCAGCAGCTCTACTCCAAGCTCCCTCTGGATGTCTGAGCTCTTTACCCTATCTCTAAGGCTTAGCCCAGCCACCCTCTTGAAGAAACACATTTTGGCCACTTATTTCCATGACCTCATTCTTTTGGTTATTTCCCATAGCTCATGACCACAGGTGAGGGTTGGGACGAGGTGAGTGAAAAAGACGTCTATAAGCCAGTGGATACTTTGGTTTAGTGTCTCAACCCTCACTAAATAACTTGTGTTACTATCTAGATTTGATTAATTTGGTCTGATGTCATTTTGAAAGTCTTGAAAAGCTGCACGATACAGTCGTTTTCTCATTCCCATTTAAGTTAGCAAGGTAAGTTAGCCCCTTAGCAAGCAAACATCAGCGGCTCGGCTAGCAAAAGTCTCTAGTGCGCTCGCTCTATTGACCTAACAATGCCTAAGATGCGCATAATTTTATACATTAGAGGTCGTACTTTTTGGCTTATGTACCTTAGCGCCAAGCCAAACAGGGCCCCACTTTCAATATTGTACCCGCTTCTCTTTATACATCTGGCGCTGATCAGGAATCAGACAAATGAGTTGCATTCCCAGACAGCTTATAGAGCATTTCCTAGAGTGAGTCAGCATCTGCTTTTGTTCATTACATTTATTCCATTGACTTTGTATGCAACATCTTAATGTATTGTATTTTCCCCTTTTTTGGCTTTCAGTATATTATTCATTTTCCGATTGTGTAAGCAGATAGTCACAAAGTTCACAAATAATATAAAGGCCTGTTTAGTATTCTGTTCTCTTTTTAGTGTGGTAGAAATATGCAGTCTCTGATATACCCCACTAACATGACCGAAAAATATGAATTAATTAGCCATTGAAATCTTTTGAGTAATGTACACCAATAATAATGACCATTTTACAGTGATGAATTATTCAAGTGTGATAAATTAAACTTAAATGGTTCTCAATATATGTGCATAATGCTCTTGCATAATGATGCACATTGAGTGATTTGATAGTGTTGGAGCTTATTGCCAATGCAAGACTAAGGTGGGATACCAGCAAAGAAATTGTGTTGATTTTATGGCCCATGATGATGACTGGCAAATGAGATGCTTGAAATTTCCAAAAGCCATTGTCCTGGAGCTCTGTGAATTGGCTCCAGGGATGAAATATCAGGTGCAGAGGAATGACACGCTCTCTCGTATTTGAAGAGTCTTACAAATGTGTTTTCTGGCAGCTGAGACAGTCAAAAGAAAAAGTGGATAACACATACATCATGCCATGCCTTAATC
The DNA here is from genome assembly GCF_041903045.1 of Epinephelus lanceolatus. Taxonomy (NCBI): domain Eukaryota; kingdom Metazoa; phylum Chordata; class Actinopteri; order Perciformes; family Serranidae; genus Epinephelus; species Epinephelus lanceolatus. Next base: position 28,551,208 of record NC_135738.1, on the reverse strand, counting down.
CTAAATGTGTAAACTCTCCTGGCACACTGCCTTCATTAGATAGCTGAGTGAGAGGCGATGTGAGGGAATGACAGAAAGAGGCCAAAGAATGAGTTTCAATTAAACCCATGGGGGTTCCTTGGCACTGCCTTACAACTGGTCAGCATCAAAATGTAATACAAATAGTTTAACTGACGCAATCAACTTCATTCAAACTGCAATGTGAGAGCTGCAGGAGGTTTTATGTAATAACAGAAGCCTGGCTAAAGCAATGAATTACTTTTTCTTAAAAACACTGCTGGGAACAAACTTGTATTAAGTATGTTGGCAGTGGAAACAGGCTGTAAACAAAACATTAACTAACTGTCATCCTTTAAGTTGATATAATGAACATGTCAGCAAATAGTTGCCTATCTACACCACCAGCCAATATGTAACATCGGAATTCATTTACAGTAGTGTTTCTGGGCACCTGGTGGATAAAGTCCAATATTCACCTTCAATTAAGCTCTGTTTTGGTTTCTGATAAAGATGTCCACAAGCATTCTGTGAATGTGAGAGAGCTTATTATTTAGCCTAAAAAAATTACTATGCACTCCTAGTGTTCAAGTGTTTAAGCAAAGTTCTCTTAGCAACTCTGAGCAAGGAAGGGACAGAAATTTTTACCTTATTAAGAAGGCATGGTTGACCCTGTTGCTAGGTGTGACACATTCTTCTAACAGATGTTATTGGTTGTCACAGACACGCCCCCCTATGAGTCTGCAAGGTGTGGACACCCAGTGGAAATTAAATGCACTACATCACAATATGAGACTGAAATTGTTGTCACTGTCATTGTGATCACTCTGCTGATGGAAGGTTGAGACAGACCAGAGTCATCACTGCTGCACTGTGGCATTTTTTCAGTTGCCAAATATCTTAATGTTGTGATCACACTCATTTTCAGCACTATAGCATTATTGCCTTAGGTGGGAAATGTGTGTGTATCCCTAATGAGATCGACCACAAACATTATCTCTATCTATATTCTCTGCTAAAAAAACTCTTTAGCCTCTTAAAAGTGCTCCTCTCTACTCCTAGCATTGTTTCACCCTAAGAGCTCTCTTAAAGGCTAAGATGCTTTGTGAATAACTTAAATCTTTAAGGGGAAATTCTTAGAAAATATCATAATTCCAAGAATTTTCTTAGAATTCTGTCACTAGGAGAAACTATAGTACTGGAAGGCTGACCAACCCTCCTCCTTAGCTTAGTCCGGACCTTAGTCCGGACCTTGGTCTGGACCTTGGTCCGGACTTTCACGTCTGAAAATGCCCTAAGACACCTTCCAACGTCAGGTTTGGACATTCAGGGATAGGGTGTCAATTCATGCTCGTTACATGCTTTGTCTTTTCAAAAAAAACTTTAATTTTCACATGAAATATACAGTTTCTGCTTGTTAAATGCATGCAGTCACTTTTTTAAATAGATTTTAAACATCACTAAGATACTAAATTTTTAGGTTTAGCCATAGACACTTTCTCATTATTTATATTACAGCACTTCCTATGAACATCAAAAAATGCTGCCACCCGCTGTATCTGATGCCACTGCTAAAGGGCGTCCCTGTGTGTCAGTATCTGATGCCGACGGCCCCTGACCAAGCGTCGGTATTTGATAAGGTTGGACCGAGACCGGGTTGGGCTCCCGCTGGCTGCTTGCATCCAAGTTGAAATACTGGCGACATCTTACGGAGCAACCAACAGTGCAGCATCCCTACACCTTCAGACCATGATTCAACCAAAATCAAATTTCTGCTGATCATCTCCTTTCCCCTCACTCTTCATGAACATGACTCTTCTCCTAATGGAAGAATCTTTCTCCCTCTGCAGAATCTTCATCTCCATAATCTCCATAATGACATTACATTATACACTGATTTGGATTTTATTACATTTCAATATTGTATTACATTTAATTTTGTTTCACTTATTGATTAAGAACTGTAACTATATTATAGCATTGCACAAGGACTATCTAAAGCTGTCATGTAGAGAGAAGGGAGAGAGCACTCTGTAGATCTTACATTAAAACTCAATCACTTGATAAAGTGCATCAGGCACTTGAACTGTACATCAGCTCGGTTCATCACTAAGTGGTCTACTCATGAACATGCAAATTACATTTGTTTAGCTCTAAAACAAAGCTCCATTATGGTCTACATAGTGTTGAATAATCCTGAGTCTGCTGCATTTGAAGGTCAGGTCTTAAGAGGCGCAATCCTCCTTACTGTGCCAATTCATTAATCTAAGGCTCAATACAGGAACTAAATGTATTTGGATGATGAATGTCCAGATCAAAGGCTTTTGCACCCCGGAAGGCATGGTATTAAACTGAAGTAAACCTCTAACTCTTCTTATGAATTTAATGTATGCTATCGGAACAGGTGATTTTTTTAAAAATATACGTATATCACTGCCATTATAAAAAATGCCTTTGTTTATATGAACTTCTCCAGAGGACGCATAACACAAGCTGTACTAACATGATTCCTGAGGGATACTGCAGCATCAGAGCAGGTGGAGGACAGCACTTAATGAATAATAAACATTCTACATACTGTAAGGCTAATAAACAATACAAAGACAAAAAGGATAGAATCCAAAACAATTAGGAATGAACAGATAAGGGGATGTCAAATGAGAGTTCCCTGAGACTTGGCTGCAGCTTCGATAGTGAACAGACCTGGTTATGTCAGATCTCAAATCTCAGTTTGCAATTGACCTTAAGTAAGTCCTGCCCCTCAAACACAGACTGGCCAATCCTAGTGTAGCATCGGCCAGCTCCGACAAGGGTCTGCTAAACACTGTTCATCCGCGCACAATTCAATGACTCAAGGCTGGTTGAAAATCACCAAGGTTTCCCTTTATATTCATTGTCTCCTGTCTCGATTGCCAGTGATGTGGTAGTTCACTTTTACACCTCTACATCTGTAGCCTATAGTTCGGCCTTGAGCGTCTAAGTATCTTTAGCGTTTTAACCTCTTTTTGCTGCTGGGTGAGTTTGACATCCTGGATAATGTATATTGTAGACCCTTCTGTCTGCTTCTCTCTGGAATCTCTCTTTGGGTTTTCAAAAAATGTGATAATATGTCTTCAGAGAGTGCAGTTTGTTACAGAGTAGGCTCCATCCTAGCTCCAACAACTTGATGGACCATTGCAAAGGGGAGGGGCTTAGGGTAGGGTCAATTCAACAATGAGGTGATGATTCCACTGCCTATAGACTTGTCAGGTGGTCTTTCAGTGCTGCATTCATCACCCACAATGTGTTCTATCCATAGCGCCATCTTACCCTGTTCCTTTTGTTTGGTCAGGGGGCTTTCTCTGAGCAGGTGGCCCTGATTAGATGTAATGACTAAAAACGCAAGCTAAGAAAAGCAAGCCCTTTGAAAAGCCTGACACCAGCTAACACTAGCTGATTCAAAGCATTCAACAAACCCAAAAAATAACAGCTGTTTCACAACTTTAAAAGACCAGATGTCACGCACTGCTGTAACAATTAACAGAGACTTTGATGAACATCACATACTCACCACAAACAAGAAGAGTACCATTCTTTAATCAGATGTTAAGATGATTGTCCTAGTCAAGGTCACTGTGGTAACAGTCAGTTCTTAACATACTTTTCAACAGCAACTTTCTCCTTCGTGATTCATCTTTAAGGCTGCATATGCTTTCATGTAATTTCTCCAGTGTGAAATGTAGACTCAGGAATGGCATCTCTGCCATTAATGGATAATAGTTTAACTCTGGGCCAAACCCACAGATGGGTCACAAATTAAAGGAGAAACCTGAGTAAATGAGCAGAGAAACAAACACAGATGCTTTCATACAGAGCCTGTGGGATCACTCAATGGTTTGATAAGTATGAAAATAATGTGAATCGTATGCTTTGACCTTCGCAGTCAGATCACACCCCAATCGAACACTTCTGGGAGATTCCTGCCATAATCATCAAAACAGAACTGGCATTTATCCCTCCAGTAGAGTTCCAGAGTTGCAGTATTATTTATAAAAAGTAGAGATATTACTCCTATATCACCAGCCCAGACACTTTTTAGGCCTTGGCTGCCACCATAGATTATGTCCAAGAATATCTCAAACTGGAAAGGTAGTAGGGCACACGCTTGTCAGAGGCTATGTTTTATAGTAACTTATATAGGTGCCCTTGGAAAAAGCTTTTTCAGGCAAAGCAGTGTAATTATACAGAAATTTGATGCATCCTCTGGGCTGCATTTTTAAAGATTGGAATAACTGATCTTTTCTGTCGGTTTAAAAACATTGTGTCTGACATAACACAGCACTAAACAGATATGCCAACCATGACAACCCAACTATATCCAAAGCCTTCAGCATTATGGCATTTGCCACAGAGGAGCTTACTGGGTTCTCAAACTTATTAAAAACTTTTTGTTTTTTGGTAAAGGAATAATCAATATTTTATAATCCATGAATTTTCTGAGCAAGTTGCAGAGTCCTTATCAGCAAATCACAAATGCTCAGTTTTATACCATTGTAATGATTCAATTACAGACTGTAGCCAACCCTCAGACTGCACAGCAGCATGTTCGTGTCTGAGGTTGTAATCCAATTAGCATTTCCACTGAAAGAATTAGCTAACAATGTACAGTTTAGGCTATAAAGTAATATCTCCCTTATTGATCTAAAATGCAAACCATAATTAAGCAAATGCAGCCGACATTACCATTGCCCTTTTTGCTGCAACACAAATCATTACATATTATTACATAACATTGGGCTTTGTTGGCTCTCACCACACACCGCTGTAGTACTTCCAACAGAGAAAATTAGCCAAACTCAGATCTGCAATATAGATAAGCCTGGATAATAGTGTAATGTGGTTGTAAAATGTATTTTGTCTTTCCACAGTGAAAGGTGCATGAATCAGTAATGAATCACAACACTGCTTGTGTGCCAAAACTCATTAACACAATGCCTGCCTCCCACATAAACTGGAAATAATCGTGCATTATTTTAAAGTTTTCCCAGATCTAGATCCATTTGTTTTTTAATTTGAGGAGAGATACAATACGATACGATACAATACGATACGATACGATACGATGCAATACGATACGGTACAGTGCACTTCATTGTCCCCATAAGGAAATTTGTCTTAGACTCAAATGCTGCCAACTTAATATATTAAGCAGATTCTACTCATCTGTATCTGCTTTCACAAACTTAGTATATTTAATATTATGGCATTACACTAAGTACTGATTATGAAAACAAAAGAATGCCTTTGTAAGCTATTAACTTCTCTTCATACACAGCTCTGTGAGGATTCATATTCTGACATTAATATTCCATTTCCTTATTCTTAGTTTGATTGGCGGCGAAGCTGTCAAAAAGCTTATTTTAGCCCTTCAGCCTGGACAGAATAGTTATTTCAAGACAATGTGAGTAATTACACATTCCAAAACAGTGAGTTCAATGACTACATGAGATACATCTATTCCAGTAATACACTTACTTGCTCATAAAACATTGCATTGGCCCAGCAGCATTTTGGACTGCTTACACAGGCCTCAAGCTGCAATTTGTGAACATGGACAGTGGTGTAGGGATGAATGTTTTCCCACTGGCTTAAAAATGATTACTTCCTGAAAATACAGTAAGTTACTCATTTCTTTGGAAACCACGAGTTTTGCCAAAACTGCAGTTTGCAGCATTTCTCAGGAAAATAGAGGAGAGTTTGGCAAGAATTCAGGCCTTCTTCTTTGCTAACAAAAGAAGCTTCATATCAATACAGCCCATAGAGACATCCTGTACAGTGTCTGTAATAACACACTGTATCATACAACAACCTCAGAACAAGCTCCCAAAAATGTAACAGACAATGCACTTCCTACTAGCACACTACCTTTCCTTTGCACAAGTACACTCTCTTAGTAGGTACACTTCCAAAAACTTCCAAAATACAGAACTCTTGAACGTGTTGCATTAGTGGCAAGTAGCCTACATACTACTGTACTCTTTATATTACTAGTCCATACCCATTGGTAGCTTTGTCACCTTCTACCTATGCCAATCCTCAATGCCTATGTGCAGTTTCACATAGATTGACCACGTCAGTGAGTAGAAAAACGTGGGACAGACAGAATGACTGACTGACAGACTGACACACTGACAGTTTCCATGATTATGTACAGCATACCATAACATGACTTAGTCATACCAAAAATTAGAAAAACAACAACATTGGGCCACAGGGGGAGCCACAGCGATCAGTCGCATTTCAGCTATTTTTAAGCATTTTTCTGTTGTTATAGCGCCACCCAGTTGCCAATTAGAGTTAAATTTCTCCAGTCACCTTGAGGTGTCCTGTTCTACATATCTACCAAGTTTAGTAAAAGTGGATATAGTGGTTAGGCCTAGATAAGAAATTAGCTCTCTAGCGCCCCCATTTTGTTTGATGGGGTCAATAATGGAGGGGTCCCCTCAGATTATGTGTGGTCATATGCCTACAAAGTTGCGTGGTGATCGGTGAAACCCTTGAGATGTTATACACCTTTATGTGATGAGCCACGCCCTCTGCAATATTCATTGCCTTATAGAAGCTCAGTTTTAGTAAGTTTTCCAACTTTTGCCAAGAGGGAACTTTAGATATTGGTCCCTAGATTATGTTCACTGAGTTTCATGCAGATCGGTCAAACTTCCTAGGAAGAGATCAATTTTAAGTGTTTTTCAAAAAAATTCAAAATGGCGGAAAATCTATATAACTGGAAGTTACAGGGCATGAGATATGCCCATTCAAAATTTGCAATTTCAATCGGTTGCTATAGCGCCCCCCCTTTGGCCAATTGATGTAATATTGCTTCATTCACATCCTCCCATGACCCTCTACCACTGTGCCAAATTTCACATGGATTGACCAAGTCAGTGAGGAGAAAAACGTGGAACAGACACACAGACACACCCACAGACAGAGTTTTCGTCATTATATAGTAAGATAAGATGTATTATATATGTATCTAAGGCATGCAGTCTATCATAAATGCCAACACTGCTAAATAGATGCATGGGTTCAGGCAGGAACATGAACTCATTAGCATTGCTCAGATTAGCTGATCATCAACTGAGTAGTAACCATAATGAGCTAACCACTAATTACTGGCCACTGCTGCAACGCAAGCTGATTAATACAATAATTAGGTTTTATCATGTCATTTATTATGATATTCTAGAGATCTATAACATACATGTCATCACATATTTTGTCATATTATGTGCACAGATAACACTGAACAATAGTGTGATGATGCATTTGTCCTGCCATTCTTCCCTTTGTTTGCCCTACCTAAAGTGAAATGGGTTTCTAAATGGTGCAGGAAGGCTTATTTAAATAGAGCCATTATAACAACGTTAAATATATTTGCTATGTCAGTAAACTGTAAGGACAATTCAGAAATAACAGGGTTACCACCAGTAACTAATCCCGTCTGGGCAGGCTTGTAGACCTGTTTCACAATTAGGTTTGACACTTTAGTGATGTGAGGACATTATTAAAGAAGATGCCCTCTTCTTGACAAACTGCTTTTTAGCCACTGAAATGAAACAAAATTACCATTTGTTTATCAACTAGTCATGCCGTGTTACCTTGAATTTGTGAAGAGAACTAGTCTTTTCTCGCATGCCTCCATGGAAAACAGCAAACATATTGATTGGGAGCAACTTTTACAACAGTAAAACTGCATCAAAACATACATTTACAAACTCTCACAAACCCATGCAGTGTAATCCAAGTCTCATTTATTCAGTCGTATGCTCAGTGCATGCATTTGCGCTAAAACCTTAGTTTTTAAAACTCAACTGAAAGTGAAACTTACCTATGTTCTCTTCAAAGCCAGACACCAGTATTAAGGTTTTATTAAGGTTTTTTAGTCAATATGTGGAACGTCTGATAGTTTCTGTACCCCTATGTTCACCTTTGGGGGTACCCCACGTATAAAGGGGTGTCTCCCGCCTTGTCTCTTCCCTTCTGTTGTTGTGTTAAGCGACACTGCTATTTTAGTAATATACATGTTTTAGCGCTGTTAAGCTATGTTTTAAGTTCATAAACATAATCTTGTGTCACTTAATTTGTGTAGGGACTTGAGTTTGTATGGTTGTCAAAGGATTTTGTTCTTGCCAGTTGTTTTTAGGTATGTTTTCTGTGTTTCATTGTGCTTAATTGAATGTAACATGGCCGCTATTTGCTGTTGTGCTCTGTAGGAGAGGGGCTCGAGCTTGTGTGGTTGTGTTTGACACAGGATTTTGCTTTTGCCACTTGCAGTCAGGAATAAACGGAGACAGCTTGCAAAGATATTCACGGTCTGGGCCTCTTCATATCAACACAACGCAGAGTCCACCGGTTACATGAGCATATGACTGGATGAATTATATTATCCAGATATTTTAACATAGTTTTGCTGTTGTTGAAGTGGTCCCTAATCACGCAATAAATCAGTGTTTGCTGTTTTCCATGGAGACATATAAGAAAAACTAATTTTTCTTCAGGAACTGAAGGTAACACAGCATGACTAACTGATTTCCAAATGGTCATTTTATGTGTGAAGTATTTCTTTAAGCAAATTGCTAAAACTTTCTCCTCATAGTAAGTGCTTCCCATCAGTTTGCTTGTTTTCTGCATTTCTCCACCTTCCTAGCAGACCTGCATATGGGTGACTGCATTTTACAGTATGTGGATAATATTAACTGTACAGGTTTGTGTAGAAGATAGTATGCTGTTAATCAAAACACAAGCGGCCTGGGATTCTGCCAGCAACTCTGACTTGGCAGTTACGACTCGGGCCAGATGCCCAAGTGCTGCCGGCACGGGTGCTAAAACATTGCAACACTATACTGTACGTTGAAGTGACATGTAGTAGACATACTTTTGGTAATGCATTTATCATACTACACAGTGAATGCAGGTAAGCTCACTGTGGAATCTTGTACTGATAGCTTACGGTGGAGTCCATGTCCATTGTCCAAGGAAAACTAATTAACTGATGCATTCCATTTCATCAGGGTCTGGGGATCCATCCATCAAACTCAGGGAGACAAACAAAATACAGTACTCATGTAAATTAAAGTCCTGGAGAGCCTCTGGCTCAGGATAGATCATTTTCATTCACTTATTAATTTATTTCTGCACAACTCTTTATCGGTGAGCCAACAGCTCGACCACGATCGGCTCAAGGGGAAATATTGGGACTGTGAAGAAGCAGAAATAGTTTTTTTCCTTATGTCCTCCCTGAAACCAAGGAAGAGTGTCACAAACAGCATGATGTTTGAGTCTGTGGAGACAATTCCAGAAGATTAGTCATTATCATTAATTAGCTTTATTACAGAGACTTTGACTTGGTCTACACTGTGCTGAAGCCAGTTGAGGACATTTAAAATGGCTGCACAGTGAAGTCTGTGCTCTGCTGGAAATAGTAGCAAGTGGTAGTCACTTTATCCTATACCTTTAGAAATTAAAAATGTATTCCATGTTTACAAGATCCTCACTTCACCCTGGTTGTTTCTTCAGTCAAAAACAGGATTTGCATGTTTTAGGAAGCAGAGATGAAAAATCTGGATTATACTGAGTTAAGCCTATTAATGTTGAAAGCTATAGATTTGTAATAAGATGGATGGGCTAAGCTTTACCTTCAGCCTGTTTCTGTGAGATTGTAATGGTAATCTAAACAAGACACTTCAGGTGATTAGGAGCATAAACTAAGCATCTTTTCAAACAAAACACCTTGCAACCATAGAAAATCCTGCAGTATACCTCCAGCGTGTGAAATGTAAATATGTTGAGTGGATCTCACTGGGTGGTTTAGATTCACTAGTCATATCGGTTTATGGTTTTAAATATTTCAATTTCTACTTCTGAAATGTATTTGGTGGTTCAGCAGTTATGATTGTTGCCTTCCATCATAAAGGTCTTAAATTTAAATCCTGGTCCTGCTGTTCTCTATAAAAAGTGAATGTTCTTCTCATAGGTTTCCTGTGGGTGCTGTGATTATCTCACATATTCCAAAATCCTGCATGTCTGGTAAATTATGGTGCTTTAAATTACATATAAGTGTTAGCCCTGCAGTAGACTGAGAGTGTATTCACAGTGTTTATGTATCTTTAAGTGAATGCATACCAGGATAGAGCTCAGAACCTTTTATTTTAAGAATTTGTAAAGCAAATACAGTGTAGTGTGCTCTGTATATGTTGACCAGACATCCTGGTTTGTTCGGGATTGTCAAAGTGCCAAGCTGGGTGTCCAAAGTCCCGATAAATATCTGCAAGCACATCTGTGAACATTCACTACCATATTATCCTGCTTTGGAAATGGAATATAATATAATAAGTGTGTTTTCTTTAGTGAATTATCACTATAATTGTTGGGTTTTTCTTACTTTAGAGTGAGCTGTTTCAATCAACATAGTCAGCACCACGTTTCTACGGCAGCCCAGAAAAGACAAACCCAACACTATTCCCACAAATAGCTACTAGTTATATCAGAAAACCTTTTAACTGCATCCTCCAAAGGCCAGTTAAAGTACCTGTGATTCCTATCTTCACTGGAGCAGAGAGCTACTGGGCCACTTGATCCAACCTTACATCTATACCGTATCTTTGTGTGTGAGTCATCCAATGGGCACCCTCTATATAATGTATCATTGAGTTGGGCCCATGACACAGAGAAGGCTCAGCAGTACGTTCCACCAGAACCACTCCCCTCTTCACCTGCATCCAAACACTCAATGCAGCCCTTTCAAGAAAGCCACATTCACTCCTGTTTGTAAGATTAACATCAGCTAAGAGCATGCTAGCATACAAAAATGAGCTAATAACATTGACCTAATGGCCCAGTCCAAAAAATGTCCCAACAGACTGAAAGCTCATTTATCCAACAGCCTCTTATCCCCAAAATGCCCTTTGATCTGAAATCCATTTTCTCATAAAATATACACTCCTCACAGTTTCAGTTTCCCAGTGGCATTTGAGCCACCAATCCCGGGTGTTTTAACTGACACTTAGTGGCGTTTTTGAGCCACCAAATAGGGTGTTTTTCAATGACCCGTCTGATCCTTTGCAGCAACTTTAGTGCCACAGAATGTGGGTGTTTTAAGCCAAAACATGATATTTTCCTAACCATTACCAAGTGTTTTTTGTGCCTAAACTTAACCACACATTCACCACAGCATTATTGGCTAAGGTAGCATATTTGTGGTTTGAAGACATGCATGTTACAGTGTTGGCAATTGGGTTGTCTAACCACAGGGAGTGTGTATTTTTTAGAGAAATGGGACTTTGGAGCAATGGGTGCTTGTTTTTGGGATAACATGCTGTCAGAGGAATGGGCTCTCAGCCCAATGAAACATTTCTCAGACTAATGGAGTTTTGCAACCTTGGCCCGTCTGAACAATCGCCAGTCCCCTAGTAAAATCAGTAGCATGTCGCTATTACCGGCAGCATGCTGCTGAACCCACTGAGCAACAAACCCAACTATCTTACCTACTCACTTACATAATCTTAAGCAGCAAAGATTAATGTAAGCTATGAAGTGAGAGCCTGTATATTTATGGACTGGATTTGTTACATGGCATGAGATTTTGATGTTGCCACATAGGCCTAGTAGGGCATGTACACTTGCTGAGGCAGCCACAACACGTGGGAGTCAAGAAGACGATGTAAAGTTAAAGATGCTGTTCCTCTCCCACCTTTGCTACAGGATGAGCTGTCTACTGGCAGATTTACAAGAAAAGGCTAACACAGGGAGTGTCAGAAATCCTGCAACAGATGCCACTGAAGGAGTGAGACGCTTCTTGGCAGAACCTCTCTTCTCGAGACATGCGGACCTCTTGGTGAAAATCACGGCAGATGGTATATATGAGGCTCCACGAAACCAGATTGTGTTTTATAGCTACGTCTGTAGCATCAGGTTGTTTATTCTGGAAATGAAAAGAAAAAATGCATATACATAATTTGCAATTATTTGCCAAAGCAGGAGCACACTTTGCTCTACAGGCTCAGTTTATAAAGCAAAGTCATTGCGTTTGTATATCACTGTGAGGAATCAAAAATATAGCTTCTCCAGTCGGAGCACTTAGGGTATCGCAGTTGCTGTATTTCTGCTGTATTCCTCCATAGATATCTTTTCCTTTTCAACATTTTTTGCCTCCTTTGTATGCCGAGACAGTCCATTCACTCACAGACGCTATGAAATACATTCTTTGCATCACAAAACACACATAATAAGACCCCTCACGTCTGTTTGCCCCTGATGAAGGCCTGAGCGGAAACCTTGGGCTTTGATTCAGCTTGATGCTGTTTGAATAAATATTGGAACAGTCTGCGTGTGTTTGATCAGAGTTCCAAGGCTACCAACACAGATCTACTGTAGCTGAGGTGCTTCCTCAATTGTTTCATCTACAATACAACATATACTGTATGAAATGATGGGACAAAACTATTTTTGTAAGTTGTGTTCTTTTAGTTTTTATGTTGCATTTAAATGTAACTAGATATTACATTTCTTAATGACACGATTAGTTTACACAGGTTAATAGAGAGACAAAAAGATGAATCATGTGGGAATAATAAATACTTATAGGCGTTCAAACTTTTAGAACATCGAAAACATAATAGAAAACATTTCAGACAAAGGCGCACTATCATAATCAATGTTATTCACCGCAGTTCATTACATGTAATGTATTCTTTCCTAATAGAATGAGTTGCCATGTTACTCCAGCAAAGGAATACCAGAGCTGGCACTCTAAGTGCCGCCTTGGGCAGAGAAATACATCCAAGTGGAGGTATTAACCTAGCAGAAGGTTTCTTCAGCTGTCTGCCTGTCTGATATGACTAAGTCCTGATAATTCTCCCTATCAGTGAGAGGCTGTGTGAAAGCATAAACACATGAACACAGTGGGCTTGTAACTTGGACACAGAGACGCACACATGCTCAAAGAACATCACCTATTCACGCAACATACCTATAACCACACATTCAATGACCCTTTCTGGGTCAACGCCTTCCTTTCTGTGCAGAGAAAGGAAGTAATGTATCTACATTACACTTTAAATCTCTAATTAAAGCGAGGGTTCAGGCAGTCACCTGTGTGGGTAATACATCAGGTCAATGCTCGCCATCCTTCATTGTTTAAATCTTTGCTTACACAATGCATTGTTCCACATGTAATCTGTTTTAATAAGGAATGTTAGTAATATTTCTGTCGTACAGTTTTTGACTCGTTAAGAGGGCACACTTACAGCACAAGTTAGTTCAGTTTATTATTTATATGCACAACTGTAAGATTTGAAATTAAATCCACAGTGATGGGCTTAAACATGATATGTTATCATAGCTTTTGCAGGAACGCTGTAAAAGGGCTTTTCCAGGCATCATGCATGCAGGGTTTCACTGCACCAACACCAGTAGCTTTTATCTCTACACTTTCACAGATCTATGCATTTAAAAGGATTTTGTCTAGGGCAATTATTACTGGTAGAGGCAAATGCTAGGAAGAGAGATGAAGTGGAACAGAAACTTGAGACAACATTGCCCTGAAGGAGTAAGCTGGAGGGAGAGATTTGACTGCAGAGAAAAGCATAGAGAGGGAACGAAAGAGAGTTTTTTAGCTGAGACCAGCAGCCAGTATAAGTCACTCTGTCATTTGGTCAGGGGGTCCTGAGAATTCTGAAGCACTTTATTGAACATGGCATTATGGGACACAGCTGCAAGACTCCATAAGCCTCGCAGTTGCCTCGTTTTATGTTTACTTCTGGAGCTAGAGCGTCGCTTTCACATTCCAGCGACCTGGGGTTCTCATCTTAATTCAGTGCAGGACTGAGCTGAGCAGACGCATTGGACTAATTCACGATAAGCTGCAACCGGCCTATCGCAAATGACATGCCTCTTTTAATTATTTTATGCGTAATGGAAAGGACACATAACAATCACAAACAGTACAAAGCTTTGCTGAGCCACAGGATTGGTTGTAGTTCATTTAATGAAGTAGGGAATGCCTATCATGTTCTTTGTTGTTACCTAAGCTGTGGCATTTGATGCGTGATTTATGTCAATCAGCTAATAGGTGAATCACTAAACCATCAATATGGACATTTTGTGTAAGCTACATTTTCATATGGTTTAGTAAATGACATTAACAAAACCACAAAAGTTGGAGTTGCAAGGTAAATTTCAGAGATGACATTACAAAGTGTGTGCATCTAAGAGGTGATCTAGAAAGATATGATCCATGGTGGTTAATTGTCTGATTGATTGATTGATTGATAAACACTGATGACACAGAAGATTTATGTGCACACTGAAGGACAGGGCATATTGACTTTGTAATGTAATTGTAATACAGATCAGCCCAGTGTGTGTCAAAGCGTCTGAACAAATGAGTGGCAGACATTCATCATGACTCCAAGTCGCCTTTTGATCCAACTTGCGACCTCATGTCTACTTTAAATAGAAAATTAATTTATTATTTTACATCATGCTTTATTAAAATGAATATTATCAGGAAGGAGGCCATATTTATTTTCAGGCTGACTTTAAAGTGTCAATAATTAGCTGTCAGAGCCAGTGACTGTATATGAAGATGGACATCGCATCTCCACTTCCTCCCACTGTACAAAAATGAAGCCACAGCTGTCCATCATGTCATGGAAGTCCCTTTTCATAGTGTCACATCAACGTGATAAAAACAACCTAAAATGACAGAAACCATCTTTGGGAAAAATGTATTTGACGTGCACTTTGATCCTCAAGATGAGTCATGTCTTTTCCACGAACACTGAGGAGGCGGGGTGTATGACCTGTACTGCAGCCAGCCACCAGCAGGCAAGATGTTCTGGCTTCACCTTAGGGGAGTGGCTCCCAAATGGTGGGTCGTGGTCCAAAAGTGGGTCCCGAGTCCATTCTGAATGGGCCGCAAGTGTGTAAAAAAACACTTTCTGGCACAGAGCTCTATTTCAAAGCGCTGTTTCCTGCTGTAGGGTGAGTGACAGCTACTTGACAGAGACTGCAAACTAGCTTGACGATATGGCCGAACGCAAGTATGATGCTGAATGTATCAAACTATGAGGACCTTGAACTTATGACGAAGAAGAAATCTGGACCCTGTGGCTGGACCAGTTGGGAACCACTGCTGTAGGGGACCTGTCACATCAACCATCTTTATCTGCAGTCTACGGTCCAAGCAGACAGTATCATTACACCCTTAGTCACTACTTTGCATTGTTTGACATTGTGTTTATGTGCACAAGCCTTTCACAATCACTCATCAATCAGAGTTGACACACTCATGTTGGACCTTATTTGGCCATAAACCAGCTTCGCTCTGTCCTTAGTTTGGCATTGGCAATATCCTACAGCAGGAGTCGGCAACCTATGACACATGTGCCAGCGTGAGCACACAAAGCTTTTTTTAGTAGGGTGTAAAGAAGTGAATTCTACACTAGGATACTGATGAATGTCACCACTAGAATGACGTGTTCAGTGTCTTACTGATGTTAAAAGCTGAATATCAAAAAAGACAAAACAGAGATTGTTGTCATGGGGCCCCAGCACGTTACGCAAAAAGTCTGCCTTTGGCTCATCCCCTATTGGATAATATCAAACCTGTTGCAAGAAATCTTGGAGTCTGGTCTGACAGAAATGTTAGTTTTGAGCAGCATGTCACAAAGCTGGTGCAATCATGTTTTTATCATCTTCGAAATATTTCAAAATACGATCCATTTTTAACTTTTTAAGACACAGAGACAATTTTATACGCCTTCATCTCTTCACGTCTGGATTACTGCAACAGCCTCTTTTCTTGCCTGAATCAACAATCTATTAATTGACTCCAGAATGTACAGAATCCAGCTGCCAGGCTTTTAACCAGAACCAAGAGACATGATCACATCACTCCTGTTTTAGCCTCTTTACACTGGCTCCTAGTATGTTTTAGAATAGATTTTAACATTCTACTGATTACTTTTAAGGCTCTTTATGGTCTCTCTCCCAGCTATATGTCCACCCTCTTTGTACCATACACACCAGGATGTACTTTGAGGTCCTCAGGCAGAGGTCTTTTGTCTGTTCCAGAGGCCCAGCTGAAAAAACTAAAGGGGACAGAGCATTTGCTGTGAGGGCCCCGAGGCTCTGGAACGGTCTGCCCGGGAAAATCAGGTCGGCCGAGTCAGTGATTTCTTTTAAGTCCCTTCTTAAAACATACTTTTACCAAAGAGCCTTTCCTGATTTCACTTGAGTTTCAAGTTCATTTAGACTGTCTTTTCTTTATTTAGTTTACATATACTTAAGTGTGTTTATCAGTTATTTTAAAAGTTGTTGTTTTCATGTTTTAATTATTGACATAGCACTTTGTAACTCTGTTTTGGAAAGCGCTTTTTAATAAAGATTATTTTTATTATCATTATCAAATATGGCATTAATGTGGTCCTATAATTGCGCGTCACAAAGTTGCACATGAAACAGATAAAACCAGATGTTTGACATGATGTGCTTAATCTGAATTAACGCGCACAGAAAAAAAAGCAGCACACAATTCTTGCTCAGTGGTCCCTGAGCTGCCTTAACAGCGCAGGTGCCATAACCAGTAACCATCTGGCAAAGTGCAGACCACACCGCACATGTGTCAAACATCAAACATCAAGCACGAAAAAACTTCAAAGCTGAAAGGTTGCAGTCATCAAGGGCAGTGTCAAAATAGGTTCAGCAGAGTAGCACATTTAAAACACCATGTACCTTCCAAAACCAGGTTACAGAGGGCAGCTTGAACATTTTTCAGTGCAAAGCTGAACGTGGGAAACCATTCACAGACAGAGAATACATAAAGGAGGCTTTCCTCAACGGTGCAGTAGTTTTGTCTGATGGACTGCTGAATAAAGACGCCATCATATCCAGGATTAAAGACTTGCCTCTCTCTGCAATAACTGTTGAGAGACGCATTCTGTAAATGTACACATCCAGCAAACTGTTGCACTGACAAATGCACCAGTGTTCAGAGGGGCTGTGGATGAAAGAGTGTGCGGACATCAATGACATCCCACATCTCGCAGTTGGCTGACAACAGACCATTTGGATGCATTTACGCAGTAAGTATCAACATACAGACCAGACATAGCGTGACTGAGCTGCGAAAGGCAGGGACAGGGATTGTACTAATTGGTACACCCAGTGTACATCTCACTTATTAGCCGCCTACATCACAACATGGTTTTGCATGTTCAAATGAGGAACTGACAGAGGAGATTTTGTGCAAATAACTCGAACAACACAAACTACCAACAACAGAATGACTATCAGTACATTTTGAAAGTACTGTAAAACTTCAATCAAAAGCCTAGTCCCTTTTACTAGCCTGGTGTAGCTACACAGTTTGACAAATAAACAATCTGGTTGCCAAGCAGCTCATTTTAATTTCTTTGGATGTATAAAACTGAGTCATTAACACAAACAAATTAACACATATCATAGAAAAGGTTGCTGACCCAGTTCTGTGGTGCTCAAGGAGCCTTAGATAATTACAAAAAGCCACCTGTGGCCCAGCCATATAGACTGGACCAAATGCTGTTGGCTGATGGAATATAATAATTTAAATTCATGAGCTGGTGTGCGTATCTTTGTTACCATATTGACAATGCTGTTTTGGAGACAATATCTAGACCTACATGTAGCATGATCTTTGGCTCCACGTTTTCTCTTGAATTTATTCTCCTGACCTCCGAACCTCTCTCAACTGAAACAGGAATGAATATGACAGAGGAGAGCTTGAGATGTTAGAGAGTACACTGATAAAACACTTTTTTAAAAATAGATCAAAAGTATTTTACTAAGTAAGCAATAAAGTAAGTACTTTATTGCTGTAAAAACTACTCTTTGTCCACATGACAATTAAGCACCTTTACTCTGTTTGGGGCATCCAGAAGCAGGTCGTAAAGCGGGATTTATACTTTTGCGTCGAATCTACACTGTACACAGAGCCTTCGCTGTAGACTGACGTGCACCTCCCCAGATTGACTGATTGATTAATTGACTGATTGATTGATTTTATTTAAGTGTCGTGCACTAAGTGGTGCCCAGCCCATATGGGCTTACAAGACACTAAACAGAACAACAGCCTGGATGGCCACATAACAGATCAACAACAAAAAGTCCACAAAAGGAAAAGCAAACATTTCAGAACAGCCAAATTCCATAACAGACACATCTTATTATGTTGGGTACAACGTTCTCTGTCTGAAGCATTTTCTATAAATCTTGCCACAGCAAACGTCTCCTCATCAAAAAGCCAACGCAACATCTCACCTTCGGACAACCAAAATAAATCAGGATTTTTCCACTGAATTTTTTCAAACAGGTGGTTTCTTAAATCCCAGTATAAAGAGCAATGAAACAGAAAGTGATATTCATCTTCAACAACATCAAGATCACAAAGAACACATATATGTTGCTCCTCCGGGATACCTTTATATCTGCCCACTTCAATAGCCAGAGGAAGGGTACCAGTTCTTACCTGGGTACAAAGGGACCTCTGTCCCCTCTTCAAATTAAAAGCTACATAATGTTCTGTGTGGAACCCCACTTTGATTTGAATATAGTTTCTGAGCTTTGGTTTGGACCAGATCTCATCTTTCCATTGTTCATTGTGAATCTTAACTAGTTTTTCTTTCACTATGTTTATATTACACTGCAAATTGTTCCTAAATATATAATTTAAATCAGAAAACAAAAATAATACAGAAACCTCTTTTGCCCAAGGATGGATGTGTTGTGGAGTTGTAACTGCAGAATGACACAGACACACCACCACACGCGTATAAATGCTCACAATGGCGTAAGCCAAGTGTGTAGGCTATGGCTTTGGCTCTGCATAGAGCTGACACACAAGTATAAATCTTAAGTCAGCTTAAGTCTTGGTTCATAATAGTTTGATTTGATCTACTTCATGTTACTTTACTGTGCCTACTTGGAGGTGCAAACTATGTTCCAAGTCAGTACGGAGATCATACGATGAAAGCTGCAACTGTACATACCCAGTAATCGACTGTTCTCACCTGCTTCTACAAAGAACTTCTGCTGCTTCTATCCTCTGAGAGCGTAATTTAACTTTGCGCTGTGTTGACTCCTGGAATCGCCTGGCCTCTGATCTCACACCCAGTCAACAAAAATACTGGGAATCTTTAACAGAAACTCTGACTGAGAAAAGCAAAAAAACTCCACTTCTGTCCCTCCTGTTAGAGCATAAAGCTTTATGACTGCAGTGAACCTGCCCTTCTTCCATTGCCTAGCAACCCAAACAACCTCCGCCATATGGTCAGTGCTGCTTGTGAGCGTATCGCCAAAGTGCTTCAAACCAAACTACTGTATACTGGAACGTGGCTTGTGCTTGATCATGTCTTCCCCGAGAGTATCTTGTCTTCATAAACACAGTTCCACCTTTACAGCTGAGTGAGTGATCTGTAGGACTGCCTCCACCTGCCTGCTGCCCACGCTCTGCTGTCAATATCACTGCACTACCATCAACCAAGCAGGTGGATCCCAGATGGATGCATGAAGGATTTGGGAGACTCCAGGCAGACCACAGATTTTGCTGTGTTGTCACTTGCCACCACCAGCTCAACAGGTACTGCCTATTTTCTTATGTCTTAATCTGGCATTTAAAGTTGTTACTGCAAAATTGTCTTACAATAATTATTTTCATTATTGTCGCATATGAAAGCATCTATTCAGATTCTTTTTCACTTTACAAAACCTTTTCTAATTTCTCTCCTAATGAATGGAAATTAGTTTAGACTCTGACGGCATAATTGGTCAGTATCATTAACTATTAATCTTTAATCAATGCTCTGACTCACCATGCTTAGAAGGGTTCTGTGCAAACAGTGTCAGCACTCAGGATTATTGATGTTGCTGTTATTGTTGTCTTTATTTAACCATCTAAGAGCCAACAGACCTTGCAAACACAGTTTCTCGCAAAAAGAAATGTGAAATAAGACAAAACAATGCACCAAATATATATATATGAAGAGTGTGTTTGTAAATCCAGTGGTGCTCTACACTAAACCAACAGCCCTGTTGTTTGGAGAAATGGAGCGTTCTATTTCGACTTGAATTAAAGGTGGAGTCTGTCATTCTAATCCAATACAGTTTCTGTCAAATTCAGCAACTACATTCTCCTCACAGTCTGCCAGCTGTCTCTTCTGTGTGCATGGAAAGAATCTGGGGCCAGTTGCACAAAGCACCTTAAGTATGATACTTAAGGGTTTACATAAAATACCTCACCAATTACTGACTGGAAAGATCCCATTGCATAAAACGGCAGAGCTCCTTAAAAACACTTCTATCTTGTATATTTTGCCAGATATTTAATACTCTATTGTTCTTAAACTGGGCCCGGTGTGACCCTGACCCGGGGAACCCACTGGTTGTCTGGTTGGTACAGGTTGTGAATCTTAAAAATTGTGTTTACTATACTTAGTGTTACTGTAATTTGAAGCATTCTCTGGTACAAGAATTTTCTTCGGGATAAATAAAGTTCTATTGAACTGGATTGAAGTGAAATGAATTGAATTAATTGTGAGGGGGCTGGACAAGCTCAGCTTTAGAATGTTGAATGATTCAGTTCCAGACGGTCATAATCTGAAATTGACATCTGGTAAAATTTTAAGTACAAAATCACTTGCTCATCATTAAGCGTGTCCGTTAGGTTCTCCTGGTTGCAGAACACTCTTCTCAGGAAGCCTTGATTTTTCTCATTTATCTCCGTAAACTCAACCATGTTGCGGTTAAGATGGAGTCAAATGTACTTTATGTTTTTATCCTTACTTTTGGTTACTGTGCAAGTTTAACGACCTTTAAGCAATTCCTTAAGTATATGACCAAGATAAGGAGAAAACTTAAATCCTTAAGTAAACATTTTAAGGAAACCTTAAGGAGAACCCTTGTTTTACGCAACCAATTTATTTTGAAGGAAACCTTAACTCAGACTTTAAGGGAAATCTTGACTTAAAGTGCTTTGTGCAGCCGGTTGGTGTTCAAACACAACCCTGGCTCTGTAAATGGTAACCAAACAAAGTGGTTCGGACCTAGCCACAAAACACTACTGTAGCCATAGCAACAGGGAGTGTTCACGCTCGTGCACGGGACAGGAGAAAGACAGTGAGAAAAGAGAGAGGCAGTTGGATCAAGAGGAATGGTAAATCTGGCAGCACATGCTGAGGTGCTGAAGTCCACAGTGCATTATCAAGAAGGAGAGATGGCTGAGAAACAGCTACAGAGGAGAAGGTCAGACAAATAAAAATAAAAAGGAAGGGATATGATCAGGCCAGGGCAAACAGCCACTTTAACATCAGTGAGGCTTTTTAACTGTGGCGAGACCTCTGAGAGTTTAAAAGACATGAAGATGGAGGTTGATCTGTTTCTACTTAAAAGGTGGGTAACACTAGTTTCACAGAGCTGATACCTGCAGGTCAGCTGTGAGTATCATTGTCTGGAGCTGGCATGCTTGCTCTGAGAAACCGTCTCAGCTTCTTTGCATAATGCTTCGCAGCAGCAAATGTAGCGACATATGCTAAGGCTAACCCAAACTGACATTAGGTGACGATATATCACTTTGCCCTGTATGCCACACAAGGTTTGCAAAGGATTTTATTGCCACTAAGACCTATGAACACAAGTCTGCCAGTGCAGTGGAGTTATTTGGTTTAATGCATGTGACCTTACCTTCCTTGTAAGCTGCACTACAAACACACATCTTTGACCTCTGCCTCTCCCCATTCCCATCCTTGCCCATGAGAACTGGACCTACACTGCCATAGCAGCAAAATGAAAATACAGTGTTTTCAATACGTTGATTTATAACTTCACAGGGGGTGACAGATGGCGGATGGCAGCTCCACAGACCCCAGCACCTGGGTCTTAGTGTGCTGGTGGCCAGCAGCAGTGCTCTGTCTTACCGGCAACAGAAAGTCAGGAGACAGGGCATTCCAGGATCAGACTTCAGGCGCTGGGATTTGCTGTGGCTGAATTAGAGTTGCTACAGCAGCTAACTGAAAGCTCACTGAAAGTCCATGTCCCCCCCTGTGGGTTCTGCCACATTGTTGTTTCGGTTAGCTGGCTCACCCATTCTAACTATTGTTGCCATGGCAATGCACATCAATGAGTTTGGGGGGAGGAGCTTCAGAAGGGCACGTGTTCTGAATAACCGAACGGTACACTCCAACAGCACTCAGAGTTTACAAATTTTCCAGTTTGTGCCATAGAGCGCTCTGGCATCCACAATGCCTACTTCCGAACGCACCCATAAAAAGGCATGACTATTATCATAAAGCTTGTCAGAAGATTTCAATATTTCTCAATTACAAATGCAGAATGGGTGGACAACTTTCAATGATACCGCAATTTACACCATTACTGTACCTGTGCTTGGATATATATATATATATATATATATATATATATATATATATCATATAAAAGTAATGAATATGCATGGTTCATAATACATCAAATATTTTCTTAAGTCTCCAAAGTATGCATGTATTGATAAAGTGTCATCTTCATGTTTTATTTTTTCCCCAGGGTATTAAATGTGAAATGTATTCTGTTTGCTGCAATGTAAAGCAGTTCAATAGCAAACCTGTCATGACTAATTACTTTAATCTCTTTTAGTGGCTGAACATAGATCAACTTTTGCGGTAGTCCCATTAATTGTTATTCTTTTTCACTAACAAATGCAGTGAATTATGGGTATTTTCAAGTTTAACCTCTATATGTTTATAGTTAATATCTCTATGCTTGTATGTATTTGTGTTAAAATCCATTAATTTCCAGATTAAGAGTGTCTGTGTGTGTATGTAAACGTGTGTTTATCCATCTCGATGTGATGTTTTGTGTAGCCAAAAGAAGAGACAATTAAGTCATCAAGAGCTTCCTCCTACAATGTCAGTCTTACATGTGTTGGAATTCGATGTGTGGTGTTCAGAGGGAGTCTTAAGTCCTCCATGCCAACATTTTGGGAGGCAGGATTACTGAAACATCTTTCAAGTGTGTGGGCCCCGCTTGTTCATCATTTGTCTTGCCATTTTTTTTCCCCCTTTTTTTTTTATGTCAGTCCTTACTACCAGTAATGCGAGGTTGAGGAGCCATTTAATTACTACTTGACACTGGTTTCTTCCTGTCTGCTTTCTTCACTGTCCCCTTAGTTATTGGTGAATACCCTCCATTCTCATTACTGTCATCCCAGAGTCTCATTTCTCAGAGAAGTCAAGAATGCAGCAACCGCTGCAAATCAATCAGTGTCATTTATCAGTTTCAGTTTTCCATTTAGAAAATCTGTACACTTTTAAAATTCAAATTGAGGTCTGAAAGGTTTTACCAGGGGCTTTGTAGTAGGGGGGGAAGTGGAACTGATTACCTTGCGACCCAATAGGAGGGGGGCCTTGAAAAGCTTGGAATATAGTGTTTGGTTTTGTTTGCAAAATTCTATTTCTAAGTAATTAGTGGCATAACTAAATTAAAATTGGCTGAATAAATCTGTGGAAAAACTGAACTTTCTATTAACTTTCAAAAGGTAAGTGAGAGAGACATGGATCAAGAGAGAAAGGGCAGGGTCCTACTTCAACTGTTGAAGCATTAGGCGAGAATTTGGTGTTTGACAGGCCAACCAGGTCAGATAATCCTTGATTTAAGTAGGTTTTATTTAACAATTATCAATAATTTTATCTTGTGTCTTTGTTGATGCGACTAAATCATTCCACAAACAGAAACCACGGATTACCAGTACATTCCGCGATGCCATAAACACCATACTGCAGCCAGTCTGGAAACATCAACGTAGCAGCCTATAAGAAAAGGAAAAGAAAGAAAGGAGGGTCTGCTGGTTGCTTGGTTGCTTGGTTGGTGGGTGGGTGGGTGGATGGATGGATGGATTGACTAAACATGGGACAGTGGTGCAATTCAACCTCTCGTGGTCAAAATGAGTAATACTTAAGAACTTGATCCTGACAAAAAAACAAACAAAAAAACAAATTAATAATAATAATTATAATGAATACACTTGTTATTAATAATAATAAACTTTTTTTCACCTGGCAAAACCCCTTTTCCAACTGTGTTACAAATGAAAAAATAATATATATATATATATATATATATATATATATATACACACATATATATATATATATATATATACATATTTAAGGACCTTAATCCTGAAAGATTATCCTGAAAAAACAACAAACAAAACAAACTTAACAAAAAAAAAACTTATTTTTACCTGTTCACAAACACAGGAGAGAAAACAATTAAACCAGACTTGGAAATGAGTCATCAGATTTTTTCTTTCTTTCCTCTCTTGTGTCTCAGTGCTTCCAAAATAGTCATACTGGCTGGCATGGTGAAAAAAAACCCATTTACATACTTGGTTCCTTTCAAACAAACTAACAGACAACACATTTAGTGTCATGCCAAGACAGATCATCATAAAATATTAAAAAAAAAAAACAACCAAGATCTTTTTATGACAAAAGTAATGACTACAAAACAAGCATTTCCAGTAATTTGTTAGTTTGTTTATTAGGGTTTAAGACAGATTATTGGCTCGGAGATGAGTTTCAGTCATGATGAACTAGCATTGCTGGTTGGCAGACAGAGTCAGTGTGCTGTCACTACACTCTGTCCTGTTCCTTATACAAGCCCAGTCAGATGGTGATCTGTTTGCTCGTCTTTTTTTCTTCAGCTTGATAAACCTGAGGGGGTTTGTTTGGTAAGACTTCCACGAATTCAGGCATTCTTTCTCAATGTCTGAGGCTGCAGCAAAGATAGCTATTGATCTCTGCTCATTCAAGTTGGAAGGGATCAGATACAGCTGGAGACATGTTGCTGCTCCTGGGAAAAAGTCAGTTCAGTGAGTTCTGGGTTTTGTGGCTCTAACTCAGCGATAGCCTAGATTCCACTTATCCTTAAAATGAGAAAGATTTGGAGAATTTGTCATTTTTTTTATCACTAAAAAGTATTAGAAAATGTCAAGTGTAGAAATGTATCCAAACTAAAGTCTATGAATAAAGTGCATTATTTTATTCATGCAGTATGCCATGTCACCTCCATCTAAGAGGAATGTGGCTGTGTCTGAGAGTCAAACCACCTTGTGAGATGAATGTACCCACATTTTGTTTCCAGCATGTTCTGCTTTTGTTTCAGTCCTATTTTAATAGATGCAATTATGAGACTGCAAACTTTAAGAAAAAAAGTTGACAGTTTCAGTCCTTGGTAGTAAGATTCACGTGCTGGGTCACAACTCACGTGCTTGACCCTCAAAAAGACAGAGCACACAGGATTCAGCCCATGTGTGGGTCCTCTGGAGGACCTTAAGTACAGCGTACACTTGAACGGGTCCATGTCATTGGTTCGACATCCCATCAGTCCAACTGTCCGCGGTGCTGAACGGCTCGCGGCGGGCGTATGGTACCAAATGGTTTTTGTGCCTAAACCTAACCAGACCTTAACCACAGGGCATCATGATGATTTCGGAACGGACTTCGGAGCAATGAGTTTAATATGGTTGGAACAATGGGATGTTGAACCAATGGGCTGTCGGACCAATGGGCAGTTCCCCACTTGAACAACCATGGGCAGATCATTAGACAATGGGCCCCTGGGCACAGCTATCAAAGGGCCCCACCACCTTTCCTACTCAGGAGCAATACACACAGGTGATTGTGTTGGTTTTGTGACTCTTTGTGGTTGTTACGCATCTTTTTTTTTGAAGTTTTGTGTTTCTTTAATAGGAGTGTAGATGACCAGTTTCATCGCGATACGATATTATATTGATTCTTTGGACAATGATACAATATTTGCTGATAATACAAAGTCTGCCACGTTGTGCTTTCGATGCAATTTAGGGGTTTGTTATCGATATGAAAGATATCATCTGCCCATTTAACACATCCTTTACAGAAGACACAGCCACCCCCTTCTATTTGCTTTGGCCATAAAAGATAAAAACAACACATAAATTATGTAAATAATTGTAACCGCTGAAGTGCAGTAAAGTTTACTTTAAACCAACTCCACTAACACACTTGTGCCAGAAAGTCCTCTCTGAAAAAAAATAAATCTTTTTTTTATTTTAACCCAAACATCATCTTTTTCTTACAACTTCAAGGTTATCTGGCTTAAAGCCCTGTAGGCAAACTTCTCCTAACAACATGGATTAATAACAAGATAATTTAACAAAGGCTAAAAATTCAGCTCAGTAATAACTCATGGAAAAAAATACTTTTTTTAAATTTTTTTTTTTTGCTAGTCACCTATTATTAGCTTTAGCATGTTTACATGACATAGATTAGCCTAGCAGCTAGCAGACTTTTTCCTCTGCTTATAGCTAAACAAATTACATGTAACGCTATTATATTTCTTACTAACCATTGGTTTAAGTCACTGCATCACCCAACAGAACAGCACGGTTGAATTTCAGTCTGTATGCACCTTTTTTTCAGCTAAACATTTGTTAAAACAGAGCAGTTAATGTTGCTGTAGTGAGAGGTTAGCGGCGTGAGATTGCCGTCCACGCAGGTAACGTTACGTCCTATTTTATCTTGATAATGTTTAAGGTCCATGGACCCCAGGAAGACTAGCTGGTTGCCTAGGCGTCAGCTAATGGGGATCCTATTTTAATAACAAATAATGGCATTGTTTACATACAGCATGTGCTTTGTCTGTTGACCTGTATTTTCTCTGAAACCCAAAATATTTCCACACTGCTGATTTATTCCCGAGTATCCTTATCATCTTTCTCTTGGCTGCTTGCTGTCTGCCTGCCACTGTTTGAAGGCAACACGGACTTTCAAAATACAAGCGTATCCTAAAGATGACGATATGGATCGATGTTTTCACTTTGCATCTTTGACACTGGATAATCAATATATTGATCTAATCGACACCCCTAGTTTTTTAGTCATTTTGTGTTTACTTGTGGTTGTTTTGTGTAGGGTTGCAGTTGTATGTGTCTTTTTGAGGTATTTTTGTGTCTCTTTGACTAATGTCAAAGAGACAAAGACAAGGAGACATGTTTTTTTGGTCGTTTTGTGTTGCTTTTTAGTCATTTGTGGTTGTTTTGCCCATTTTTATAGTTATTTTGTGTCCCTTTGTCATCATTTTGAGTCTCCTACATTTTAACCTGAGTGACATTTTGCATGTGAAAGCCAGGGGCCCCCTGACACCATGGGCCCCTTGACTTGTGCACAGTAGGCCCATATAGCAATCCATCCATGTGAAACACAGTGACCAAAACAAATGGTGTGCTCAGGTTGCCATGGTGAATATTTAAAAGGGACTATTTCCATGTTTATCACTAGAGAGCTGCCATAAATTGGCAGGAAAATACCATTTATTACCAGTTTACAGACAGTATAAAAAATGTCGATGTTTGAACAACTGGCAGACTGGCAGCATATCCAGGCTGCTAACAAAAACAAATATTAAAGCATGGCCGGCTCCTGTTATTTATATCCTGTGTTTTTCCATTAGTTTATATGATATATTTACTGATGACAGATCACCATCTGAATGCAAACACACAGCAAATACAACATGCTCATGTGGTGTTTCATGGTGTAAGAATTCAGTCAGTGACAATAGATGTGGAATATTGAAGGCTGCAAAGGATAAACTGACTGTGTCCTCCAAATTCTGGCAAAGGATGGCTGCATTCCTCAGCTGCATATGGAGCAGCCTTTGAAATGGGACAGGCCTTGTCAGCCCCCTGTGACATATTCAGTGCAGAAGTGTGGACTTCAGAGGATCCAGACCCACAGATACTGACAGTGGCAGATCTTGCTATAGGTGTCATAGACGACCACCTAGGGCACCACCCTTGAATATAAGGAGAAAATGATCCAAAGAACTGATGCTAATGGTCAGTCTGAGGTAGTGTGTAGTACCACCCCTAGTCCTGGCGATGCAGGTCACCTTAATGTGAGTGATCATCACAGTCAGAACATGCATTGATGGGTATGGTGGAGTGGAGTGTAAGTGGAGAGCGTTAGATTATGAGAAAATTAAAAGGCAAGAGCAATCCAGGGTGCAAAAAAGCATAGGATCAAATTTGCATATTTGCACATAGTGTATTATTTTATTGCTTGTTGTTAGCAAAGTTGTTTATTTATGTTAGTTTTGCTATAGCTCTTAGTCTTGTTCGTTTAAATTATTTATGTACTATGCATTTTGTAGTCTTATTTAAGAAGAAGTGTGACAGTCCTTGTTCATTCTGCCATTGATTGTTCCCAGTTTTTGTCAAAGTAATTGGCAAAAATCATTCCAGGCAGTATTTGACAGTTTGCTAATGAGATATGAGAATTAGCAATATTATCCATTAGTCTGATTAAATCCAAATACAACATCACTCTGAGATATCTGTTAGACGTTTTGTTTACTGTTGCTTAGCGCACGTATTTATAGAAAAAGTCCTGCGATATAAATTTGTTCAACATATCAAACAGAGCATAGATATCTTCCGTCTGTCAGCCAGAAAACCTGAGCCTCAGCAAGCAAATGTCTAACACGGCTCTTGTCAGAATCAATGCAGTAGCTGCCCTTTCTCAATCCCCCACAGGTGTCCCATGATTCAATGGCCCTCTCCGAAAGCTGTGCAGCATATTGGCAGACCTGATATACATAGTGTTCTCACAGTCACAGTGCACCACGAGCAATGACCTTAATCTGTATGCACTGAAGCATCCTACTGTAGTTCTCTGCAGATAAATACAAGTTGTTGGAAGGTTTATGGTATCTGATTTTGAGAGGCAGACACAGAGGCAGCAGGGAGGACTGGTTAAAGGAATGCTAACGTATATATATTGTAGATGAAAGCGCAATCTGGATTTCTACATGTTTTTATGGAGGCAAAAACTTTTTTATATATAAGAAATAACAACCCCAAGAACTGCTGGGCAGGCCTTCCAGGCTTTGTCTTGGAAAGTGCTGAAATACATTGTGATGATCACAGCCACACATCGTAATGTTTTCCCAAGTCGCAAACTTTAAACTCATTATGCAAGGTTCACACACAACATTTTTGTCCCTTCTGACAGTCACTATGTCAGATTAAGCGATTGTGGAATCATAAAATCGTGCCATGACTTGGCCGATGGACATGTCAGACTACAAGTTGGTACTCCACCAATCATCGCTGATCGTCCTTTACGAAGTGCATGATGTCATCAGGTTGTTCTTGTCCCATTATTATTATTTCAGTCACTATGGCTGTTCATCTACCAGCCGAAATGTTATTGTAGTAATGTAAAGTGCCACCAGATGGCAGGAGCTACATTTGAAGTACCACATGCAAACTACGCAAGTTACTAAATCCTCCACAAGGTCCTGTAAATGTTTCAGAATAAAAGCCTGTTTAGAAAATGAAGGGATTCGCTCAACCGAAATTATAATGGGCTTTTAGTTTTAAACAGCTGCAGGAAGTGTTGAGAATTAAAAGACGGCGCGATACATTAAATTTATCAAGGCAAACATTGAAAGTGAAAGCATAAAAATACAGAATAAATAATAATAATAATAATAATAAATAACAGCCCGTTTATAATGTAGTCTGTTTGAAATGAAGCTGGTACCCTCTTAAGTTGTGGTAAATGAAAGCCCCGCCACTATTTTTTTTATTTAAGTACTTTATATCCTCCATTTTGTAGAAATAACATCGTTGGCTAGCCTGATGCTAATGGCAGTACTCACAGGGTTGCTGAAGTGCCTCTGATGTTTCATGCTATTATTTTTCCCATTTTACTCTGTGTGGTAACATCCCTAGAGGAAATACCTAAAGGGCTTGGGTGTTATTGATGTACAGTTGTCTAGGGCAGCCGATTGCTCTGCGTTCCTATTGGTCAAAGTGATGGCTGTGACAGGAGAAGTCGTGAATGACAAAAAAAACTCAAACATGCTAGACTTTCTGTCGGGACATTATGAGGCATCCCAGACGTGGTTTTGGTTGTCGTCTACTGTTACACACTACATGATATAAAACCAAGGATTATCACATGCAACACTCG
Organism: Epinephelus lanceolatus; assembly: GCF_041903045.1. Taxonomy (NCBI): domain Eukaryota; kingdom Metazoa; phylum Chordata; class Actinopteri; order Perciformes; family Serranidae; genus Epinephelus; species Epinephelus lanceolatus. The sequence goes on along the minus strand of NC_135738.1, from coordinate 28,521,119 downwards.
TTGTTCACGATCTGAGCCAACCTGTGAGATGCTGTGTCGGGCTATAATTGGGCTGATATCATGTAGTGTGAACCTGGCATTACATTGTTAAATTAAATGTACACGTTATATCATTGTAAGGTTACACAGGCAAATTGTTTGATATTAATCATCTGTTTCTTTGTCTTTGAGTTACCATGGTTGTTTGGGCAGGTTCCTTCCTGGTGGGGCAAAAGGCGTGGCTGAGGGCTGAGGACTATTAAATCCTGGAGCCACTGTCACTGGACCAAACCATGTGTTGTCGTGTCATGGGGGGGATTTGAGTTTAGTTAGTTTCGCTTTGAGCTTAGTTGTAGTCGCTGTCCATTTTGGTCACCCCTAGTGTATTATTTGGTTTGGCCAAGCCACTATATATGCTCCCTCGTGTGTCATTTTGACAGGTCAGTTTGTTCAGTTAACACCTTGTTTAGTTGTTACATTTAGTACAGGTATGTTATGTTGACCTCTTTTATAGGCCTAGTTATTCATCTTTTGGTGTGTAATTTTTCATGCATCATTTTAAGGTAAATAAAAACCCACGATTCTGTCAGCAGCTCCTGTGTCCTTGTTGTGTCACTGCTTGGTCCCTAACATACATACAATAATGTATTTTCAGATTTGTTGGGCGAGGAAAAACACAAACATCAGTATGCTTCACTTCTCACAATGATTAATGGCTCCTTTTCTTGGTTGACAACAACAAGGTGTGATTATGCATGTTTAATGGGTAATGTGTTGAGTGCTACAGAAGGGGAGGGGATTGATTTGATAGGTACACTTTAGCTTTTGATAAACAGGTGATCATTCCTTCATGTTTATCTGTAATACAGACAGAATGCTGATGACTGATGTCAAAGGCTCCACAACACTGACACCACTTGAACTGTCTCGTTGGATTTCATTAAACGCAGTGTCTTAATTCAAAGGCAGACGGAAGAAAACAACTGGGACTTTGCTCCTTTGCTTACTTTACCGTGACTATACTGATGAAGTGTTGTGTCTCGTCAAGTATGTTAATTTTATTCATGTTCATGTTTAGTGTTTCATATTTTATGTCATGCCTTAGTTTAGTTTCATGTTTAGTCCTTTGTTGTCATGTGCACTTGTCATAAGCACTTTATGTTAAGTTAAAGTCACTCATGTCCAGTCTCGTCGTGTACTTCCTGTTTTATTTTGTACTCATCTTTTCCCTCTCGTTTCAGACCCTGACTCCCTCCCTTTGTGTGATTTTCCCGCCATTGTGATTGTCTACCCCGCCCCTGATTGGTTTCACCTGTGTTCCCCTACCTCATGTATAAATAGTCCTTGCCTCCCTTTGTCTTGTTGCCAGTTCGTCTTGTTCAGTCTGTGTGATGCCAGGTTTTCATGTTATCAGGTTTGAGTCTAAGTTATGATATTTTTTGATCCTCAGTGTGAGTGTTTTGTTTTGAACTTTGTATATCCTCCTTGAGAGCGCCTTTTGTTTAAATTGATTTTGCCAAGTAAAATACTTTTGTTAAACCTACTGCGAGTCGTGCATTTGAGTCCACCAGTTTCGTGTCTGAGGTCGTTACATGAAGAGCCACAAAATAAAACCCTACAGCCAGTCTGCCACCAAACGTGCTTTCATAAGTAAGTGAATAACTGCGCATGTAGCACCTGGACTCTTATGGGCATGAAAACTTTAATGTATATTGTGTCATGTAATCAGTTTTCCAGGCCTTTTCTTTGTCAAAGTGACAGGGGGGCTGTTGGGAGGTGAGGAAAAATCATGGTATTGAGAGGAATAAAGCAGGTAATCCAATGACATAATGATTAGGGAGTAACCCTGGACCGTAGAAGGTCAGACCTTGAACAATGTCTTTACTTAAGCCTTTGATTAGCTGGCAGTTAGATTAATGACTTCTTGACTTGATTGACACCTTGATTCAAATGTATACGGTGTAACAAGTTAGCTACTGTGCAGATGAAAAAGTACTTTATAAAGAATTTTGAATATTATGAATACCCTCCAGCTGCAACTTCTTTTGACTTGTTATGAACTATTACTCAAGCAATTTGCTTTTTTTTCATCCTTGAACATTGCTTGTGATTTTTCAGATTACTTGAATAGGCAGGCTAACAATAGGCAAAACGCTAACAATAAGTTAACAATAGATGCCTGCAATAATATCTGAACCATACAGTCACAATTTTAAAATAAACCAAAAACCTATCTATATTTTAGCTAATTTTCCAACACTACTGACAGATAGCTATCTATTGTCGTGTAAGCTACTTGCAACTTGCCTCTGTATTTTGGTCATGATTTCTCTCTCTGCAGCCCTGAGCTCTCAGGGCCACCTTTCTACACCCATGTAAAATGTGGCCTGGGACCCACACCTGTAATGTACAGTTGCAACCATGGGCTCATATTTCATATAATCTGCACTCTCTCATGTGTCTCTTAACTGTTATGAGCCTGTGGCCTGTTGCCACCCGCTCAATATGGCTGACCGTCTGAGTGATTGGCCCATTTATTCCCCCGATGTGCATCGATTTTGTCCTGACACAGCTGTAACCCCTCGTCTTGAAGCCCTACCTTGGACATATCCCTCTAATAGTGCTCTCCCATGTCACATTTGTGAATGGATGAGATCCATAATAGTAACATTTCTATGCTACTTTAACAGATGCCCCCTCTGATATGGAACCTCCAAACATTACATTTGGGGATGGATGTCTATGCAGCGAAAATTTATGGAGGCACAATGTATCAGTGAGGAGCGCCAGTGAATCTCTGATCCATTTTGACCCTGTCTTCAAGATTTACCCACTCCTTTGCTCTCTTTCGCTGTCCGTTGCGCCGGTGTGTGTCGCGTTATGTCACAGGTCTGCTATCACAAACTGAGGAACTACACAGGTAGGAGTGTGTCTCGCAACCATCTGTGTTACTGTGATGCTCTGCATGCTTCACACATAGCACATACTCCATAGCACTCTGTTCATCTGTTGTCCTGTTTCACCCTTTTACCAAACCAGTTTATTTAAGTAATGTTGCTGTAATGCCTCTTGATACATTATATATAAATCATAGCAGCAGCTGAATACTTTTTACTTAGTTATACTACAACAGTAATCTGACATCCCTTGTGGACAGCTAATGCATGGTTTGCACCAAGTTACCAACTCAATATTGATTGTTTTCGGATAACTGCTCTCATAATCAATTGTAAACTAAATGTCACTGTTTCCATTGATGGACTGAGAGTCTCATCCTACTCTCTAATGTGCTATGTGTGAGCTCAGTCCTCCGTGTTATTTAATGAAGCAATAGGAGAAGATATTCAGTCTCAGTTAATGTAGTTTATTAAGCAGTAAAGGAATAAAATTACAGAGCTCTGGGTCTCAACTTCACGTCCCTGACGAACAACAAAGGTGTGTCAGTTCACGAAGTCTGACCTCCTGTCCTTCCCCTGACCCAGTATATTTGAGCGTAACAGAGTGTCATTGTGCACGCAAGGCGTTGTCCTCTTCTCATTGGCAGTTCCACTTCCTCCTTCACCACACCACGCCCCTGCCTCGTGTTAATCTGACTCCTTCCCGCTGGCGGTGGGGGCGTGGTTCCTGTTTTGAAAGACAAGAGAACAACACAACTCCCTACACGTGCTGTACCTTACTATCTGTATATCACTTTCTATTCTTTTTACCATATATGAAACTAATTATCTAAGCATTGCGGTATGTGCTCCTCAGACTTCATGTCTCTTCCTCTCCTGTACTTCTCCACTTCTGCAAAGCAAACACATTCAGATCAGCTGAAATCATCTCAGTATTCTCATTGTTCACACATCTAAAACTTATATAGTGAAACACAACTTATAGTAAAACACATAACATCATTCTATTCCCAACACCATCTATTGTTTCATGTTGATTAAACCTGACAACCATCCATTAGTCTTATCAAAACACCCAAACTGTGAAACTGTAACGACTTAGGCCTTGCAAATGAAATTCTTTGTCAAGATCTGCTCATAAATTGGATGAGATCAAAAAGAAATTACCCATACACCTGTAAGATAATTCTCAGGTCACAATTGCGAGAATGACAGCTGTTTACCAAAGAGATGTACAGAATAAACTCGAAATACACTGCTTGAAAAAGGTGTATTACGTCCATATAGTATGAGACAATGCTGGTTTCCACTTGATTTAGTTGATGCCTGCATCAGCATTTGAGGATACCAGCATGAATCCATAGATATATCTGTCCTGTGGCTGGTGGTGCAATGGCACTGGCAGTGTTTTAGGTCACTATGAGAAGATTTATACATGAGAATGGTTGTAATCATTGCCCATGAACAGACAGAAGTACTGAATAACTTCAAGATCACACTTTACTATGTTTGAAATAAATATTTATGTCATGTCTCAAAAAGCACTTGGGGCTCTATCTGACACCCAGCACAAAGTGGCATACAGCACAGTACAACTGTCATTGCTAGTTTCAGACCAACGCAGTTGTCATTTTCACGGCCAGCGCCCACGTTGTCTTAGTAGCAAATGTACTTGCACCCATCTGTGCACCCATGGGCATGTAAGTCTTAAAATGAGGTGTGATCTGGCACATTGTTGGAGTACTGCTATTTTGAGGAAGCAGAAAGCGATTGCACTATTGACCCACAAAACCTGGTCTGAAGTCAGAAAGTTGTAGTCTTTTCCTGCTGCCTAAAGGGCTGCATTATTTAGACAGTAACTTGCACACACTATTTGTTCAACACTCAAGGATGTGCAAGTAGATGAAATAAAACATCATGAATGAGGAAAATATTAATTACATTCTCTAAAATGTGAACATGGCAGAGAGCAGAGCAGAGCCGCTATCCACAGCAGACTCTCGGGCCAGCTGCAGATGCACCTGGCTTTTAAATGGAATGGGACATGACACTTTGAATGGTTGAATTCACATTACACCCAAAACACACCTATGATTAATTAAGGGACTAAATACAACCCCTTTGCCTCTTGCCCCTTATTTTGCGCTTTATTATGTACCATTTAACCAGCAGAACTGGAGTTGGGCACGCCTAAATGCCGCTGCACAGTGCACTTTAGACTTTGTGCTACACACCGTTTAAACAGGGCCCATAGTCCTAATGTGGTCGCAGGTTTATTACAGTGACTTAGGTTTAGATGTTGGACAATAAAGAACACTTACAATGAGGTAAACTGAATGTGTACAACTAAGTATGCTTTGCAGTAAAATGTGTGACTTGTTTCCAATAGCATGGACCATCATCCCTGTGGAGCATTTCTTTTTGCATCTTGTTAATTAAGAAGTACAACTTATATGCCTGTGTACTAAGCAGGCTATTTTAGGTGTATTTTACTTCCTGTGAGAAAAAAAAATAAGAAAAGCATTGCATTAAGTGTGCTCGGTTTATAACATTCCACTGTCAATGTTGATGTCGAATAAGAATTCAGTTGAGCTAAATCATTAAAAATGTTCATTAATACCCAGAAACACATTGCAAAATGTAACATTTGTACATTCAAGCCTAACTAAAATAACTAATACTATTCCAGTGGCCAAGAGACAGTCAAATCTTCTGACTGGAAAAAGTGAAGCTGGGTCGAGAAACAAATAGAGCTGAAAATGATACTGACTTTTATCACCCTCATCAGAGCCAACTCTGGCCACCCTGAGGCCCTAAACAAACTCCTGCTATCTGTCATGGTCTTGACAACATTTGAAATGGCACTTTGACATGGGTGTCCAGGGCCCCTGGGTAGTGTAAGAAAACCAATGCAGCTAGTATGGTGTACAAATGAAAGGCCTTGAAGAAATAAAATGAACACATGGATCGACTCTGGGGAGAGGCTCTTCCTATATGACAGTTAACATACATGTGTACATGACGGGATGGGGAAATACATGCATGATCACACCACCTGATGCCAAGTGGGCTGCAGGAGAGACCCTACACACCATTTGCAGAGGAATGGATAAAGGTCCATGTCCTCCAGCACTCTAGCTTGACAAAGATGTGTTAGGGAAGACGGATAACTGGACAGTGACAGTATACATGACCAAACAAATCTGAGTGACTCGATAATGGCGAGGTCAGGGTTTGATGGCCATTGATACTGTACAACACGTTAAAAGGTATTGGGCTGCATACAGGGGTGTGGCCAGAAAAAGTGGCCAGGGGAGGCACAGGCCCCCCTTGGAATCTAATCCTCCCCTGCACCTGTGTCAGAAGGTGAGAGGTAGTTAGTGTCATGGATGGATGAATAACTAAGTGAGCAGATCCAGGGCTTGTGAACTTAAGTGTCTATTTTAAGCGACCATTAACATTTGTTGTTGCAAAGTCAATCGACCACAAAGAGACCCAAAATGACCACAAAGAGATGGAAAATGACGGCAGTGACAAAGTTTAAATTTGAGCCTCAACACATTTTCACTCATTTTACAGGCACGTAAGTGTGAAAGCCTACAGAGCACAATGTGCTGGTTGATAAAGGGGTCTGGCAGTTTCCTCAAGGACCATACACGGTGAGTAACAGGACAATTTAGGCAGAAAAATTGAAAGATTTAGAAAATCCTCTCTCTCGCATGGTGAAAGTAATTAAAAACTGAGTGGATCTTGTTCGCTCACATGTGAAAGTGATTTAGGCAGTAGGTGTTTGGCGGACTAAGAACCTGCTGTGCATGTGAACAATATACAGAGGGTGGACATAAAAGCATTAACACCTGTACAATACATAGTAATGAAATCTAATCCAACAGCAAGCAGTTTACAATATAATGGACTGCCACTGAGCAACACTATAACTACCACCTTGAGAATTATTATTGTCATGTACCATTAATTCAATTCAATTCAATTTTATTTATAAAGCCCAATATCACAAATCACAATTTGCCTCACAGGGCTTTACAGCATACGACATCCCTCTGTCCTTAAGACCCTCACAGCGGATAAGGAAAAACTCCCCAAAAAAAACCCCTTTAACGGGGAAAAAAAAACGGTAGAAACCTCAGGAAGAGCAACTGAGGAGGGATCCCTCTTCCAGGACGGACAGACGTGCAATAGATGTCGTACAGAACAGATCAGCATAATAAATTAACAGTAATCCATATGACACAATGAGACAGAGAGAGAGAGAGAGAGAGAGAGAGAGAGAGAGAGAGAGAGAGAGAGAGATGCAGGTAATGACAGTAGCTTACAACAACATTAATGAAAGTAATAATATTATAGTTATAGTTCTGGCTACTGTGGTACAATATGTTGAAAGTATGTATTAATATCTGACAGTATACTTGTGTGACAATAGTCATATGTGTATAATAACAGTAGAAGTATGACTAATGACTAATGATGGCAGCAGCAGCAGGAGGCATCTGGCAGGACCACGGCAGCAGCACAACCACACACGTCACACTGTCCAGGCACCGCTGAGATATGAGTTAATCTGAGAGACAGTGGAGCACAAAGGCTCCGGAGAAGAAGCCGAGTTAGTGACATCCAGAATGGCCGAGTTAGCAAGATGCAGTAATAGGATGAGAGTGAGAGAGAGAGAGAGAGAGAGAGAGAGAGAGAGAGAGGGAGCCCGGTGTATTATAGGGGGTCCTCCGGCAGACTAGGCCTAAGTCAGCCTAACTAGGGGCTGGTACAGGGCAAGCCTGAGCCAGCCCTAACTATAAGCTTTATCAAAGAGGAAAGTCTAGTCTTAAATGTGGAGACGGTGTCTGCCTCCTGGACCGTAACAGGAAGATGATTCCACAGGAGAGGAGCCTGATAGCTGAAGGCTCTGGCTCCTGATCTGCTTTTGGAGACTTTAGGGACCACGAGTAACCCTGCGTTCTCAGAGCGCAGTGTTCTGGTGGGATAATATGGCACTATGAGCTCTCTAAGATATGACGGAGCTTGACCATTTAGAGCTTTATAAGTTAACAGTAGGATTTTAAATTCAATTCTGGATTTTACAGGGAGCCAGTGCAGAGAAGCTAAAACAGGAGAAATATGATCTCGTTTCTTAGTTCCTGTTAGTACACGAGCTGCTGCATTCTGAATTAGCTGGAGAGTTTTTAAGGACTTACTAGAGCTACCTGATAATAGAGAGTTACAGTAATCCAGCCTTGAGGTAACAAAAGCGTGGACCAATTTTTCTGCATCTTTTCGGGTCAGGATAGGCCTAATTTTCGCAATATTACGCAGATGAAAAAATGCAGTCCGTGAGGTTTGCTTTAAATGAGAATTAAAAGACAAATCTTGATCAAATATTACTCCGAGGTTTCTTACGGTAGTGCTAGAGGCCAGAGCAATGCCATCTGGAGAAACTATGTCATCAGATAAAGAGTCTCTGAGTTGTTTGGGGCCAAGAACAATAACTTCAGTTTTGTCTGAATTTAACATCAGGAAATTGGTGCTCATCCAATTTTTTATGTCTTTAAGGCAGTTATGGAGTTTAGTTAATTGATTACTTTCTTCTGGCTTCATCGATAAATACAACTGTGTATCATCCGCATAACAATGGAAATTTATAGAGTGATTTCTAATGATGTTACCTAAAGGAAGCATATATAGAGTAAATAGGATTGGTCCGAGCACAGAACCTTGCGGAACTCCAAAACAAACTTTGGTACGTAAGGATGATTCATTACGAACGTCAACAAATTGAAAACGATCAGATAAATAAGATTTAAACCAGCTTAGTGCTGAACCTTTTAGGCCAATTAAGTGATCCAGTCTCTGCAGTAGAATTTGATGGTCAATTGTGTCAAACGCCGCACTAAGATCTAATAAAACAAGAACAGAGACGAGTCCTTTGTCTGAAGCAATCAGAAGGTCATTTGTAATTTTAACTAGAGCTGTCTCAGTGCTATGATGCACTCTAAATCCTGACTGAAATTCCTCAAATAAATTATTATCCTGGAGAAAATCACACAGCTGGTCTGCGACTACTTTCTCAAGGATCTTTGACATAAAGGGAAGATTAGATATTGGTCTATAGTTGGCTAACACCTCTGGATCCAGGGTGGGCTTTTTTAGGAGAGGTTTAATTACAGCTACCTTAAAAGACTGTGGTACATAGCCTGTTAATAGGGATATATTGATCATATCTAATATATGAGCGTTAACTAAAGGAAAGACCTCCTTAAGTAGCCTAGTTGGGATGGGGTCTAAGAGACACGTTGATGATTTAGATGAAGAAATCACTGCGGTAATTCTTGAAGAGAAATTGGGGAGAAGCAATCTAAATATATATTAGATTCTACAGCTGTGTTTGAGGTTAGATAGGTAGGCCTACCATCTGAGGGCAGGAGGTCATGAATTTTGCCTCTAATAGTTAGAATTTTGTCATTAAAAAAGCTCATAAAATCATTACTGCTAAGGGCTAAAGGAATACAAGGCTCAATAGAGCTTTGACTCTCAGTCAGCCTGGCTACAGTGCTGAAAAGAAACCTGGGGTTGTTCTTGTTTTCTTCTATTAATGCTGAGTAATAGTTTGCTCTGGCATTGCGGAGGCCCCTCTTATAAGTTTTGAGACTGTCTGTCCAGATTAAACGAGATTCTTCCAGTTTGGTTAATCGCCAATTCCTTTCAAATTTTCGCGATATTTGTTTTAACCTACGGGTTTGAGAGTTATACCAAGGAGCAAACTTTCTTTGCTTTGTTAACTTCTTTTTAAGAGGAGCTACAGAGTCGAGCGTTGTTCGCAGCGAGCCTACGGCGCTATCAACAAAATGATCAATTTGGGAGAGGTTAAAGTCGGCACGGGAAACCTCTGTTACTGAAGGTATTGGTATTGAATTTAACGACGAAGTAATCTTTTCCTTAAATTTTGTGACAGCACTATCTGATAAACATCTAGTATAGTAACTGTTGCTGAGTGGCGTGTAATCGAGTAAAAAGAAATCAAAAGTAATCAGATGATGATCTGATAGCAAGGGATTCTGTGGAAAGACTTTTAGGTTATCAATTTCAATTCCATACGTCAGAACTAGATCGAGGGTATGGTTAAAACAGTGAGTGGGTTCATGTACACCCTGACTGAAGCCAATGGAGTCTATTAATGAGATAAACGCGGTAGCCAGGGAGTCATTATCAACGTCGACATGAATGTTAAAATCGCCTACAATAATAACTTTATCTGATTTAAGAACTAAACTGGATAAAAACTCTGAGAATTCAGATACAAATTCAGAATACGGGCCAGGAGCACGGTACACTATAACAAATAAAAGTGGCTGCGAGGTTTTCCAGGTCGGATGTAAAATACTAAGAACGAGGCTTTCAAATGAATTATAATCTAGTTTAGGTTTAGGGCTGATTAACAGACTAGAGTTAAAAATGGCTGCAACTCCCCCTCCTCGGCCGCTGCCTCGAGGAATGTGGGTATTATTATGACTGGGAGGAGTGGACTCATTTAGACTAACATATTCATCTTGACACAGCCAGGTTTCAGTGAGACTGAGTAAATCAATATGATTATCTGATATTAATTCGTTTACTAACACTGCTTTAGACGATAGAGACCTGATATTTAACAGTCCGCATTTAATTCTCCTGTTTTGTCTTTCTGTCACAGAAGAGGTTTTAATTTTTATGAGGTTGTTATGCACAACTCCTCTTTGTTTAATTTTAGATTTAAATAATTTAGGTGGTCGGGGGACAGACACCGTTTGTATAAAACTATGAAAACTATGGCTGGGTAACTGAACTAGAAGCTCAGAGAGGCGTTTAGGACTGCAACTCTCTGTCCTGGTCTCAACTCTGGGTTGTCAGGGATTTAAATTACTAATAAAATTTGCCAGGTTCCTAGAAATGAGAGCAGCTCCATCCAAAGTGGGGTGAATGCCGTCTCTCCTAATAAGACCAGGTTTTCCCCAGAAAGTTTGCCAATTATTAACAAAACCCACATCGTTTGCTGGACACCACCTGGACAGCCAGCGATTAAATGATGACATGCGGCTAAACATGTCATCACTGGTCAGATTTGGGAGGGGTCCAGAGAAAACTACGGAGTCCGACATCGTTTTTGCATATTCACACACCGAGGCAATATTAATTTTAGTGACCTCCGATTGGCGTAACCGGGTGTCATTGCCGCCGACGTGAATAACAATCTTACTGAATCTACGTTTAGCTTTAGCCAGCAGTTTTAAATTTGATTCAATGTCGCCCGCTCTGGCCCCAGGGATACATTTGACTATGGCCGCTGGTGTTGCTAACTTCACGTTCCTCAGAATAGAGTTTTATCCTCAGCGGGTGTGTCGCTGAGTGGGGAAAAGCGGTTGGAAACGTGAACAGGCTGGTGGTGAGCCGTGGGATTCTGCTTGGAGCTGTGCTTCTGGCGAACCGTAACCCAACCTCCCGGCTGAACGGGAGTTACTTAGCTAAGGCTATGCTATGTGGCTCCGCACCGGCTACAGGGGGCTGGCTAACTACCGCAGCTACTGAATGGTTTTCCATGGTGCGGAGCCGCGCTTCTAATTCACTAAGCCTCGCCTCCAACGCAGCAAATAAGCTACACTTATTACAATTACCACTGTCGCTAAAGGAGGCAGAGGCATAACTGAACATTTGGCACACCGGGCAAGAAAGAGCAGGAGAAGGAGAAGCCATGGCTAAGCTAAAGTAGCTAACAAGGCTAAGAGCGTGCAAACAACAGCTAAGAGATTAGCGAGAAAGTCGTAGAAAGAAGGAGAGCTATAAGTGCTTAAACAGAACCAGTGTGGGTTATGACTTGAAGTAGACGTTAAAGCAGCGTTAAAGCAACTGAGGTGAGAAAGCAGGCTAGCAGAATTCACCAGAGCAGTACAGAGACACTGTCACAGAAACACCGGAAATGACACAACTCGCTTACCGCAATACGTCAGCACGTCTCTTGAGACAGACAGTGAGGCCTTTAAGGTTATTATATGCACAGAAGTATTTATTTCAAGGCTATTAAGCTGGTCGACTGCTGCCCACCCCTGTCCTTATAATGACCTATAAATATTACTTGATAACTGTCAGCTTTTCTTCGGTAATGTATAGCCATGCCGAAAATACCCAAGTAGTATGAAAGTGCCAGACAAGAATATGTTGCTCACCTCAGGATTAGCTGGATTAATATTGCTTTGCAGTGTTGCTATCCCTTTAAACAAAGCTGGTTGATTATAAATTCATGCAACAGTGTTGTTTTATCATTATTGTGTTGTTTTTTGTTGTTTTTTTCCGGATTGACAGTTAGCTCACACTGAAGCATCTGAGATGACAAGAGGCCCATCTGACGGGCACATCAGTGTCAGGTCCATGACAGCTCTGCCTTTCTATACCCGGGCGAGGGCCTTTCCCTAATCTACCTGTCGGGAGTTTCAAAGGTATGCACGCCAAGTGGTCCAGATTCACAAATGTAGAGTTTGCTGACAAAGCTCTTTTTCAAGTTAATTGCAAAGCCCAGATTGAGCTTGCATTCTGTCAGATAGGTTGTGCAACTCCTTGAAACTGCCCTAAGTTTTGTACAAGAATCAGATCATTGAATTAAGAAAGGAAGTGTGTTTCCATGCATTGCAGGGACTGGAGTGCAGCTGTCACACGCTTGATTAAGTATGCAGGTACAAGGTAGCAACCGAGCATTACTTGCAGAGATGAAGCCTACTGACTGTGGTGACCCCTTGACTTCACCTTTTGTGCCGCCAGAACAACCATCTAAAAGACGCATTAGCCAGAACATTAAAGTATCAAACGCTTTAAAGACGAAAAACACACCGGTAGTAAACGCTGCATGTCAAAAAATATCCCCCTTTTATTTTCAGTGTACAACCCCACACTGGGGCGGCATGGTGGTGTGGTGGTTAGCATTGTCGCCTCACAGCAAGAGGGTTCCCGGTTCGATCCTGGGTGTGGGAGCCCTTCTGTGCGGAGTTTGCATGTTGTCAGCGTGGGTTCTCTCTGGGCACTCCGGCTTCCTCCCACAGTCCAAAGACATGCAGATTGGGGACTAGGTTAATTGATAACTCTAAATTGTCCGTAGGTGTGAGTGTGAATGGTTGTCTGTCTCTATGTGTCAGCCCTGCGATAGTCTGGTGACCTGTCCAGGGTGTACCCTGCCTCTCGCCCGATGTCAGCTGGGATAGGCTTCAGCCCCCCTCGACCCTCAAGAGGATGAAGCGGTTAGAAGATGGATGGATGGATGGAACCCCACACTGGCAGCAGCAAGACATTACGCCACTGTCCTATTTCCAGCCTCACCGCCCCCTGAATTAAATGGATTTTTCCCCACTTGCTCTCTGCTTCTCCATACCAGCTCCCGTAGCGGCTTTTTTTCTCTGCTCCTATGGCAGCTGGACTCCTCTCCTCACCAATGATACAAAGAGAACTCTGTTGCTGTTGCTGTATCTCATGTGTAACAAGGACTGGATGAGGAGAGACTCATTGAGGTCAAGAAATATCCGGAGCTCAAGGACCCACAGTCTTGTCATTATAAAGACAATTGCCAAAAAGATATTGCCTGGCAAGTCATAGCTGGAGATTGGCTCTTCAGGTGAAAAATCAAGTGTAGTAGGGGCTCTGCACACTTGGTTTTAAGCCAAAGCATGGGTGCAGGAAGCACGGTTCAGTAAAAGTAGTAATAAATTTGCTTGGCCATCTGTTGATGAGCTGCACGGAACGCGTCAAGTGTGTGCTGGTGGCACTGATGTTTTTTCAGCTTTAATCCTACTGACTTTTGCGATCTGTATTTAGCGCCATCGTCAGGTTAAAATTTCAGTTTATCAAATACTGATTTTTACCACCACATACCTTAAAAATTTAAAACATTCCCATTAGTCTCAGCAGAACATGGTGTTTAATGGTTCTTCATATCGGTGAAATTGTGCATAAACTGTACAGAAATGCTCATAATGGATGCCCTGTAGCTCAGTGGGTAGGTTAGGCATCCTATATACAAATATAATGTCCTTGCCACAGCAGCCACAGGAGCAATTCCAGCCTGCCACCCTTCGCTGCATATCATCCCCTACCTCTCTCTGCCTTTAATGCTTAATCTGTCCTGTCAAATAAAGGCAAAAGCCAAAAAGAAAAAATGCCCATACTATTTATAAACTGTATATAGTTCACATCCATAACAGCATAAAAACTATAGGAAGCATAACCACGCCTTTAAACCTGACTGAACACATTCACCATGAAGGCTACAGTATGACCTTTGTCTGATACACATCCTTTGATGCCAGCTTCCATACCACTGATTATAAGGCTCTTTGATTGAAGGCTAAAATACACCACACCTATCTTCTTTAATGACCTGCAGTCCCTTTGCCTTAGTGAATTGTGATGCATATAACAAATAATATGATTGACAGTATTTATTGTCAATGAATAGTGATTTTACAAAGAAAAGCGGAAAATTCATCAATAAATAGTGTATGAATCTGAACACTAATGACTTTTACAGATAACATGCATTAAGTGCTTCCTTTCTAGAACCCTTTGCTAATAACATAGTGTTATTAATTTTTCATACATTATTAAAAACCTATTAGGAAGTGACTTAATGCACAGAGGGTGGTCACAGTATACCCTGGGAATTCTCACTGGGGATCCATGTCTGTGGGATAAGTGGTATTAATATTACACAGTGTCAACAATCCTGAAAGATTGCAGATCCAAGCAGTTAATATTGATTCATTTATAATTAAGGTTATTTCTTAACATTTGAAATGGTAGAAAAAAATGCTGCTTGAAATAATGCGCTGCTATTTCATGTTCACAAGTACTTTACTTCCAGGGTTATTAAATAATGGAGAGCAATTCAGATTCATTTGTAAAAAGAGTCATCGTCAAGAGTGAGCCAATTCCTAGGATAACGTAATGTTTTGATTTAAGAGATCCAAATACAACGTGCAAATTGTTTTTACTCAGATTGCTCAGACAAATACAGGTTCAATGTTGTATAACAATGTTCTATAAAGATCTTTTTAAATGAGCTAATTTAACTATGCACAAGGTTTCCAAACGTTAGTATATACTCCAGTCCATCACTCCAGCTATTGAATGAGGTGAAGAACAGTATGATGTTTTTCATAAGGCTTCCATTTAGTGTTAACACCTATTTTTGGTCATGTGAAACATGTTAAAACTCTAGATTAGAAGAAAAATTTACTTTCATAGCATTCTTTAATGAAGCATCAAATAAATATGATTAAGTATTGTCTAAATAATTGCTTTTTCTAATTCAATTTTCTGTAGGAGACACATTGTTTCAATCTAGATTGGAGGAAGGCTCTATTAGGCATCAGCTGCAGGCTCTGTCAGCACAACACCAAAGTGAGTGCAGTGTCAGCAAGACAATAATGTCATTGCTGCTGGTTAACAGTATCAGTGATTGATTTTCTCAGTTCCTCACTTGGGTCTGGAATTAGACTATAAGGCATATACGACTTCACATGCTTTCCCTCAGCGAGACACTTATAACAGTTTCACAATCAGAGCATTTTTAAACTTGATCTCATAGGAATGTAGATTTGTAAGGACTTGAAATGAAAGACAGAGGCTGAAGGACAGCACATCAATGACTCACTGAGGAAGGATGTGTTGCAGATCAAGTTCAGTGGAGAGTGGAAAGGGTATCAATGCCTCGTGTCTCTTGTCTTTAAAAGGATGAACCACTTCACTGTCAAATTGTTTTATACCCATTAGAGAGATTTTTTTTAAAAAAATACCATATTTTCACTTCTCTTTTCGTCTTATGCATACTCACTGAGTTGTAATCCTATCCTCTAAACCTCTCCCTTGGACATCCACCCCTCACCACTTCAATTCAATCAACTGACTTCATGATGGGTGGTCTGCCAGTTCACTGCAGGGATCTTGGTTTCAAGGCTTAATTAGTGTGAATGCTGACACAGCACCACTACTACTACTCCTAGTCTAGAATGCATCTGGTAAAAAAAGGAAAGAAATACTTTCCGAAGGACAACTGTTTCAAAACACACATGACTGATTTGGTAATTGCTTGCACCTTACACCCCACAGATTAAAGGTGACATATTTTACAGTTTTTGAATTGACCTTTAGCAAAGACCCACCCCTTTGAGGTGGTCTGACAAGCTGTCGGAGTAAGCATGGCTCCTACACTGTAACTAACTGCACTCCCTGAAGAAATATTATCACATTTTTGGAAAATGAAAAAGAGTGATTTCAGAGTGAAGCGGACACAAGGGTCTACAATATACATTTAAAGGATATATCTAGGATGTCAAACTGACTCAGCAGCAAAATCAGGTTAAAAAGACAAAGATAGTTAGAAGCTAAAGCCGAACCAAAGGGTACAGATCACAGTGTGAGGGGTATAAGAGTCAGCATTAGTAGGCATCCTGGACCCTGTTGATGAGGCCCACTGCAGTCAGGAAGAAACTGTTTTTGTGGAATGAGGTTTTGGTCCTGATGGGCCGCAGCCTCCTGCCAGAGAGGAGTGCCCAGGGTGGGAGGGGTATGCCACAATTTTTCCTGTCCACCTCAGGGTCCTGAAGGCGTACAGGTCCTGGAGGGATGGCAGGTTGCCGCGAATCACCTTCTCAGCAGAGCAAATGATACACTGCAGTCTGCCCTTGTCTTTTGTGGTGGCAGCAGTGCACCAGAGGGTGATGGAGGAGGTGAGGATGGACTCAATGATGGCAGTGTAGAGGTGCAACATCATTGTCTTTGGCAGGTTGAACTTCTTCAGCTGATGTTCACCTCCCAGTTGAGCTTCTGAGTAATAAAGCAGCTTAGGAAGCAGAAAGCGTCACAGCGTCAACTGGGGAATCACACAGGGTGATGGGGGTGGGTGGGGCTACATTGTTATGCAAATCCACAGTCATCTCCACTGTCTTAAGAGGGTTGAGCTTCAAGTTGTTTTCAATGGGCCAGGTCACCAGATGGTCAATCTCACACCTGTCCGCCAACTCATCCCTTCCAGAGATGAGCCCAGTGAGGGTGCCGTCGTCTGCAAACTTCAAGAGCTTGACAGACTGGTGACTGAAGGTGCAGCTGTTGATAAACAGGGAGAAGAGTAGAGGGCAAAGGACGCAGCCTTGGGGGAAACCGGTGCTGATAGTCTGGAAGTCAGAGACGTGTTTCCCCATCTTCATGTGCTGCATTCTGTTAGACAGGAAGTCTGTGATCCACCTGCAGGTGGAGTCAGGCACATGCACCTGAAAAAGCTTTTCCGACAGCAAAGCCAGGATGATGTCACGCCATCCACCATCCCCTCCACCTCCCAATGACATAGGCAGCTGATATATCACATCACTTTAGAAACGCTGATATGATACAAATGAAAAGTGCAAATGCAATGTATTCATGGTTTGCAGAAATGTGCAATGCCAGAATCTTGTCCTGGCGATGGGCTAGAAACCACACACACGCTTGATTGTATAATTGATTGCATCTGCAGAGGAATTAACTTCTACTTGGCCACTTATTTTATCCCTTTTAATTTGGTTGTTTGAGTTAATTATACAGTAAAATTAGGAGGGATCCTTGTTGACCTGATTCTCTAGGAATCAAACCGGAGGCCGTCTGATGTCTGGCACATGTGGTGCCACTCTACTATTGGGGGACCTGTCAAAGCGAATGGTCCACAGAGAAGTCTCAAACTAGAATTTCAGAAATGTAAATTTGTTTTATAATAATTGACTAAATTACCCACAAATATTTTTCACACTAATCTTGTTTTTATACAGGTCAGCCTTTGGGCCATGGGAACCAGGCTGGGGCCGATGTGGTCCAGAGCAACCCACAACAATCAGTGGTTCCTGATCACAGTTTTTGGGGATTGAGATTTTGTTAATAATCAACTAGTCAGGATAAACTACTACTGTTACGACAGCCTTTACTATTTCAGTGATTTGGCGGCTACAGCACACATATCCATATAGCCTACCTCGTAGGAACTGCAGGGTCAATGATGTGATTCATAGCTGTTCTGCAGTGCAATGTATTTCGGCTTTAATATTTTATAGGTAATACATTCCTGCACTTTTCCCCTTATATTATTAATTTAAGTTAATATACTTATACATTGTAGCATTCAGTGTATTTTCTGCACTGTAGTACTTATTTCAACACTTCATATGTAAATACGACATCTACAGCATCCTTTGCAAAGAACATCATCAAACATTGATACATCCTGTTTGCAATTTTATTTTTTAAACAGTCTTTTCACTTGTTGTGCAGACACTGGGGACTGTTTGGCATATTTCTGCATCTCAGACAGATGCTGTTTTTTACCGGTGACTTACTGCAAAATGGGGGTGGAGGCAGAAAAACAGAGAGGAAGGTGACTCAGAGGAAAGATTCAGCTTTAAAAAATATATTTAAAAAAGACCTGAAAAGAGATAGACAGGGATTCTTTCTAAATGTGAGCGCTCTCATGATGGTCAAGGTAAATCTGTTAATGTTGTTGCCACAAATGAATCAATTAATCATCAACAGAGCAGTCAGATTAAGATTAGGATAAGGTTAAATCAGTATTAAGGTCCACAGGAGAAAGATGCTTTATTGTTTTTCTACCAATAATCCACTGTGTGACCCTGTGTTACTCTGGTGCTTCATTCCACTTACATCCCTCAATCCTTTCTCTGTGCTCAGAAGAGCAAAAGCTCTCCTCCAACATTTACCAGAGAAAGGACGATTTCTCTCCCCTGGCCTGATGATGTAGCCCTGTCTGTGCCCTGAGTGTGGCTGGAATTTTAATGTGGCCCTTTTAGCACATATCAGGTTAGCACGACGCACTGTGTAGAGTTATGAGCTTCTGCTATCAAGTGGAACATTTGATGATAAAGTGAGTCGCATTAACCCTGCCAACTTGAGTATTTATTCTAGTCTACATGTGTATGTATTAATTTAAGATTAGTACAGATGTGTATGAATGTATGTAAAATATAAATAACAAGAAATAGCATACAGGTTAGGTTGTTTGCCAGTGACTCCCAAAATGATATAGCCGCACTAACAATCACAATTTAAAACACGTCATCAGTAATGGTTGTAGTTTAGCACCAAAAGTACTTGGTTAGGTGTAGAAGAAAGATTATGGTTTGGGGTAAAATAGGTATGATTGTTAGTTAACTTCCATAACATACATGACGTTAGTTAAGTACCTTACGAAAGCTAAATTATGCACTCAAGTTAAATTGAGTAAGTCTATGCTGACTTTGGGTTTCACAAAGGACATGACCAGTGGTCTCTCGGCTAAAAGTCCTGTGTTTGTTTGACTCATCCATTCACCCCGACTTCCTCCCAGCAAAGAGTTTATACATTCTTTATACTACGCCACCTGACTTCCTCATTTGCTCCTGTTGTAACTACTACAGCCACTAGGGGTCACTGGCTAACGATAAACATAAATATGGGTTGTAATGAGCTGCTTACACAGATGACAGATGTCGGTCTGGAAATCTTTATTCAGAAATTCAAGGGAAAATTTGACATTTTGAAAAATACACTCATTCGCTTTCTTGTAGAGAGTTAGGGTGCTTTCAGACCTAGAGTTTGCTTCCTTTGGTCTGGGACTAATTTTGTTACAAAGGTGCATAATTATCCAGAGTTAGCTTGCGTTCTCACAGCAGCATTTACAAGCAGACCAGATCCAATGCCTTGCGCAAGACAGCTGCTCTTGAATTTTCACGTGGGAAAAATCCAGGAAGTAGACAAAACGTTGAAGAGTACACTTGCAAGATAAATGTGACACTTTCTAATGTCACAATGAAGGGACAACTTGCGGGATGATTTTAGCGCTGATCATTGTGTACTATATTGCTTGCATTGTTGACTTTAGACAACCATGCAGTTTGAAAACGAGGCGCAGCTCCAATCAGAAAACAATGTTATGATGCATTGGATGTGCTGAATGTGCATATTAAGGCAGTAGAGGAAGAAGCGCACATTAATAATCCTCCGGGACTGTAACATGCTCATGTTTAACCCAAACAATGTGTAATGCGACTTTAGTTGGTTTGGATCGAGGACGGAACACGTTCTCACCACAAGGGTAACCAGACAGAGACCACCTCTTCGAGAAGGTCTCCGTCCAGTTGTTTTGGTGTGCACCCAAGTGCAATTGCTGTGTTCACACCTGCCCAAACGAACCACACTTAACAGGCAGACGAACTTGAGTTTGATTAAACCAAAGCAAACAGGACAGGTGTGAAAGCGTCCTTAGATGAAAGATTGATACCACTGTCATTATTGGTCCTAATAGCAACATTCACTTATTTCCCAAATGTTTTCAGTAAGTAACACACACACGCATCTTGTGAGCTGTAAACTACTTAAAATACAACATTTTGATAAATATGCACATTTGCTTTTATGCCAAGAAGCCTTGCTCATTAAATATGGAGCTACAGCCTGTAGGTGATTTGCTAAGTTTAGCATAAAGAGTGAAAGAATGGTGAAACTATTCTACACAAACTGAAACGTAAAAACAAGAGTAGTGGTTTTATGGGAATTATTTCCTTCCCTAAATAAAATTTTATCATCAGTGGTAATGCCAGGAATTCACCAGCCCAGCCAAAAAATAGTTCCAGCATGTGGCTTACGAATTAAACAAGAAACGTGTCAATCAGTGACCCCTAGAGGTGTTGGTAGGTTAGGCAAGTAGTTTCTATTGCTTCCAATCGCAATGCTAAGCAAAGGTAGTTAATACACAATAATGACCAGAGTCACAAAGATGTTTCTGACAAACTAAAAACACACAGCACAACATATCTGCAACCAAATACAGCCTTAAGCTACAAACACTGCCTTTTGTCAGTTGTTATTGTAGTACTCATGTCTTGTTGCTTTATTCAAAGCGTTACTTATCAGATGACACACAAAAAGCTTTGGCTCCCTTCAGCCAAAATGAATTACTGCCCTATTATGTTTTTGCATTGCTTAGTGTTTCAAAGTCATTATCAGTCATCATCTGCCCATGGATAATTTTGATGCATGACAGTGATTATCACAAATTACTTGTTTGTATTGATTTGTGTATTCATTTTTAATGTGACATCAGTTCTGGCAACATGTGATAAATATGGAATGTGCACATTAAAGGCATTCCCGTAAAAGATGCAGATCTCCATCAAAGCACACAAACACATGCACACAAGACAAATGAGTATATCCAAACACAACATTCATCACTGCTGCGTCCTTTATGCCTTGTCAACATCTCAGCACAAGAATTTGAATCAATACTTTGCTCGTGCTATAAAGTCTTGTACAAAATATTTCCATGCAGTCAGGAGCTACCCCCTCAATTTCCCTTTTTAACCTGACAATGGAATAATTTTCTCTCTTTATGTTTCATCCCAGTACCCACTTGGAGGTAATTTCCTTCTGGTCTGAGCAATTGACACAAGACAAGCTTTGTGAAAACAAAAACCATTGCTGGGCCTGACTTCAAAGTGAAAGCACACCTCTCCACCGCCCAAGTGGCACACTGGGGGAAGGTTGTTGAGATGAAGAAGAGGCAGCCCCTTGTGTCTCATCGTGACAGCACCCATGACCCATGACTGTCTGTGACATTTAGGTCTCTGGTTCCCCTAGGTAGATCATTTCCAGCCAGCCTGAGGTTAGCCTCAGGGCACATTTGTCTAGCTCCACTGGCCAGTTGGTTCTACAAGCACTTGGCTTTGGAGCAAAGCAATGAATTTGGTGTTTCAGCTCCCTTTAGTGTCTGTCAATATTTGGCATTTTTCACATCAGGATACCAAATTGAATCTGCTACAACTTGTTGTAAAAATAAATAGTGGATATTCTAGAGTCACAGGGGATTATTACAGACTTTAGCCTCAGACAGTGAACATAATTTGAATACCGATTTCAGGCATTAAGTTGTCTTGCAGAATGATGTTAAACCCTGACTGGTCTGGCCCAGACAAACCCCTCTGCAATTAAGTGCATTTTAATGTCTAGTTGTGGTGATTTATTTGCTTCCTCAATTGTTCTTAGTTTCACATGATTGAGATTTTTGCTGTTGTTGTCTGCTGAAGTAAGAACAAAATCCTAAAATTGATGTGCAGCTTGAACTTCCTTTGTATTGTCAGAGACTGAGGGTTTTTAAGTATTTTTGGAAAACAATCATCTTGTTTCAGTTTGAAAAACCTGACATGGTAATTCTCTGAGGACGTCTTTTTAAAACCAGCGCTCTCTGGAAGTGATTCAGCTCATAAGATGATGTAACACCTTTCGAGTCTCCTGCTGAGGAACAAATAGCAATTGTCACCATTTATGCCCTGTCAGCTTGTCTGTTTAATAGGACACAGCCGCCTGGGGGGGTCAAACCTCTTTGTCTTTACTAATGTGAGCAACTGCTCAGTGGGACTGTTTGGATTGAAGACAGTGATGAAGGTTTTGTCCCACGCTAAAAGCTGCTCTACACTGAAACCTGCTTCAGAGGTATAAATCATGATGATCAAGTGTCTAATTGCTACATGCTACTGGGGCCAGATTTATCAAGTGTGCCCCCCCACTCCATCCCAATATTTGTTATGATCATACATTACATGCCTCCAACAGATAAAAGAAACCTCCCTGGTCACTGAACTCATCCTGCTTCATGTTGGTTAACATATCAACCAGCAACAGTGAACACAAAAGCTGTGAGTGTGGCTCATGAGCACGTGCCAAAGTTTTAAAAATGAAATGTGTTAATTTAAGACTTCAGCCCCGTTTCCACCAAACACTTTCAATATGGTACCTTTGAAACAAAAAAAACAAAACTATATTTCCTCCTTTATCAGTCTGCATCTCATTTATCATCCACAGAACAAGTTGGTACACTGACAATTTAAGAACAAAATTAAACAGGCTGCGGTGAGTCTCTCTCTCCATGGGATATTTAAAAATAGCGTGTTTGTGCATTTAGTCCTTCTAAGGCAAGCTCAGGGGTTTAGTGTTGCTGGAGCCCACAGGAACAACACTTCACAATGTTTTTTTTTTCTCCGAATGAGGATTGGGATATATGCAGTTCACATAATCTGGTCGAAATTAATATATATTTTGAAAAATTCGAAGATCCACTCATGACTAAAAGTGTATGTCAACCAAGAGAGATTATAAAAACTAAAGTGATGGTCAAAGTTGTCACTGAAATTTGTCATGCATTGACTAACATTACAAGCAAACGTTCCACCTTAAAAGTTGCCAGCAGTCAGCCCAGTGAATTAAGATATTTTTTCTTAGTCTGCAGCGGCTGAAAGAGGCAGCAAAACATCCTTTCATTTTATAATTATAGTTCACTAATATATGTAGAACTCTCAACAGTATGAACAGTGGTTACATAAGCCCCGAAACCAGCCACAACTCAACCCAGTAAGAGTGACCAGGCTCTATTGACCAATCAACGGACTGCAGTGTTCACAGCTCCACCTTTTAGTTCCAGATCTGTGTGCTAGGTACCCCAACAGAGGGGTGACCAAAAATGGGGACAGGATGGAACAGTTCCATTGGTTCCATCCACAACTTTTCACGGTGGAAACGGAAAAAATGCATACCGAACTGAACTGAACCGTACAATACTGCTTGGTGGAAACTGGGCTTAAATCTGGCTGAGATGGTGCTCTATATTTTAAAGGAATAGTCTGTATTAAAACAGAGTATCGATGTCTCCAACACCTGAAAAGCCACTGCTAGCTCACCCAGCACCACTGAGCCTGCTAAAGTTACAGCTCATCTGAAAATGAAAGGGATTATTGTTTACATCTGATGCTCTCTTGAGTGCGAGCCTCTCATCCACGAGTAGATGCATGCCTCCCTCTGCATGCTAATACAGTTGGGGGGTGTAGTTTGGTAAAGGGAACATAGTTCCAACATGAAACTGCTCACAACAAGGTCTATGGATTATCTTGAGTAAGTGGGTTGTGCATGATTTGCTGCTGATTGATGGTGGTTGCACATTTCTTTTGAGTTTTTAATGTATTTTCTTGGCACTTTGAGCACCACAAGCCAAGTGCCATCTAATTCAATTATATTCGAGAGAAGAAAGACATTTGTACAACAGACATCTCACACCAAAACAAGCTAGATTGATAAATAGCACTACAGGTAAGAGAAAAAAAAATCAAATTAAAAAAAAAAAAAAAAAAAAAATCATATTTTTGATTTTTGGGTGAACTGTCCCTTTACTTTATGGTTGTATACTGACACATAAAGACAGTTTGGCCAGAGATTTAAAATTCAACAAGTTGTTTCAAGTGTCAAGTCTGTGTTTTATGAATAGTCCAAAACTAGTAATTGAAAATACTATGATTATGAAGGTGTTTAAGTTAAGTAAGATACAACTGGTCGTTTTCCCAAGTATTTTGAACTCTATTAAAGTTGTTTATCTGTTACGCTGCTGTTAAAGATGTTGCATTACAAAGCACAAAAAACCCCTGCGTGGTGATAAGCGATAGCAGATGAGACAACAAAAAGCAAAAAACAACAGAAGAGATTGATTTTAAATGCTACACTCTTTTTTTCCTTTGTTTTAATGAGGGCATAAAATATCTTGTTACATGATGATCCCAGAGCTATAGGGTCTTTATTCACCCAATAATATCTGGGCTTGTCTGGCCTCTGCTTCAGTGCCTTCCTCCTCAGGGGAATTTCACACTGGCTGGAGCCCTGGCTGTAATGAGGTGGTAGCAGTATCTGCAGAAGAGAAATACCACGGAGCTGCAGAGTCTGCTCTAATAAAACAACCTAAAAGATCTTGGTCTAGGTAAACAGGAGCAGGCTGTTAACTGGCTGACTGACCAAAACATTCTGTCATATTTGATGGATAGACTCAAACAGGGAAAAAAATATATTGATAACTTGTGTGCAGCGTTTTGCTCAGCTCAGCCTCTCTTGCGCACACTTAAACTCAACACTTGAAAACATTTGCCAGAGGAACACGGGGGTTATTTCAATTGAGTAAGTTGCAGTTGGGTTTCGGGGTTTGTTTCTCATTTGAAGGCTGTCTGTAACCTCGCTCGTATTCTGTGCTTTCTCCAAAGAACTCTCCCAAAAGCGCCTTAATTTCCTTGAATTTGAAGGTAATTAAATAACATTCACAGCACAGCAATTAATCTGCACAATTAGATTGTTTAACTTGATTCCCACTCTGCACTAATTATTCATTGCGATATGGATTCAGTTAAAGAAAAAACTAAAACATCCTGCAACTAATTATCTGCTCATTGCCCTGCGACTACCGGCAAAAGTTTTCAGCAAGATGTAAAAACTTTAAACTGAAACATGTTTAAAGTTAATTTTATGAAGTGAAAATGTGTTTGTCCAGTGGGATATAGGGAGAAAATAAACCTGCAACAACATGTAAAACCTCTCTGTTTTGCTCTAGCCCATCTGGATTACACTGTTCGAAAGAAAATATTTAAACACACATTATTCAACAGATTTTTCTTTGATGTGGCATGTTCAAATGCTGTTAGATATCCATGCTGTCTAAGTACCTTTGTTTCGTCTGTCTGTTTCACAGAATATGCACCAGTCAATGCTTTTGCTGGCTTCAGTGCAGAGGAGGGTTTGTTTGTTTTTAGCTCTGCCTAGCACAAGTGGGCGGTGGGTTGATGGCTGCACAGTGCTTATGCGAGGATACCATGATCCACTAAAGGACAGCATGGGATATTTTCTAAATTTATAAAAGAATAACTGCAGGAAGACACGACAAAAGCAGAGAGAGAATGCCACTTGCAAAGTATCTGTAAACATCCCCAGTGAATTTGCATTAACACTAGCTTTTTTTAGATGTTAAGACGAGGGTAAACACAGATTATATGCATTTCTCCACCATCATTTTACACAGTTAGTCTTGTTGCTGAATGTTTCTAAGGGAAATGGGCACTCCTGCATTCCGCATGGATTCAAGTGTCTAAATGGCAGGTGTTTGATTGCCACTGACAGTTATTAATATAATCTGCATTTGTGCTTTATATTACACAAAGTGTGTTGCAGCAGGATTAAGTCACTTTATTAAGCATGTGTGCATACTTTCCATAGCAAAAACTGTTGTGTTTGTGATTAAATTCTCTGAAAACTGAAGTAGGGTTGCCCTTTCATACTTTAGTACAAATCTGTGTGCTTACTGGGTACCCACACTGTTTTTTTACTCAGTATTTTATTCTGTAATTACTCATTAAAAACCCTTGTTAGCTCCTATGCCCTATTCCTTCCTTTCTAGCAATTTGGTACCCAGTAAGCAGAGGTGGGACCAAGTCATTGTTTTGCTAGTCACAAGTATGTCTTAAAGGCTATCCAAGTCTTCCTAAGCTTGAAAAGTTTTTGTCAAATACAGCAAACATCTCCTCACGATCCGCTAGTCCTCTGAATGTGCTGTGAAAAAGTCCAGTCTCTGTAGGCAGCCCAGGCTCCGCAGATGGCAACAAAAACACTTCACTTCTGTTTACTTTCAATAATGTTATCAAACACAACGGAGCTAGCTCGCCTTTTAGCCTCATTGTAGCCTGTAGCTCTAACTGCCTCTCTGGGCACCGCGTTCACGTGTGTGTGCTTGATTTTGCTGGTCTCGTGCTGGCTGGTTGGAGCAGCCTGGACCAAAATGTTTGTGTTGCCATTTGCGGAGCCTGGGCTGCCTACAGAGACCGGACGTTTTCACAGCATATTTAAGTCTTTGCACCCAAGTCCCAATTCAAGACAGGCAAATCCCAAGTCAGGTGCCAAGTCAAGACTGAAAAGTCACCAGTCAAATCCCAAGTCCTTAACTTTGAGTTCTAAACCAAGTCATGTAATGCCTTTTTAGAAATACATATTTTATTAGCATTTTAGGAACCGTCACAAAACCATTTATTGACACAAGTTTTTCCAACAATGAACCCGCACCAACCCCCTCATATGAGGTTGAGGAATGGCAGTAAGAACAGCAACATATCGGTTAATAATACAACTAATGACATTAATGTAAAGCAAAGGGGAGAAAAAAGAGTGAGAAATACCCTTATTACAACAAAACAATGATGAATAAAAGTAAATTAAAATAACATAAATATGTATAATATAAGGAAAGAGTAAAGTGTACATATACGGGCCACTGCAGTGCTTTGTCAATGTTCTGTCAGATTAGAAATTTCAACTGTTATATTCAATAATCATCTCACCCAGATGGTCACTCTGGGGCAGAGAGGTCAGGCTCTTTACATAATTGATCAGGAGCTGCCAGTTGCTATAAAAAGTATCTGTTGAGCCCCTGATGGAGAATTTGATCTTTTCAAACTCCAAGAAAGACACAGCCATGAAATCAGAGATGAGGGCAGCGGTTTCTTTCATAGTAGGCGTAGTCTCTGCCAGGCTGTTAAAGGTAAATGAGACTACGTTAGCTTGTTTGTTGGACACACCTCTGCCAGCTTCAGGTTCACCAAATATATAGCAATATTACTTGTTCTAAGGTAACGCATTTTTAGCAAAAGAGTGGTACTTTAAAATTTACAAATATCACAAATGCTTTTTAAAATGTACAGTCATTTTTAAAGCAAGTTTGTTAAAATGTTACTTAGCTATAAAGCTAACATTAGCTGAGCATTAGCTCCCTATAAATATTAGCCTTGACTGACTAGTCTTTGTGCAACTTGAAATGTGTTGGAAGTTGTCGTGTCTGTAATTTCTGCCCCAAACATTGTGCATACTGCGGTCCATTTCTGTTGACCACTATGTAGTTTTTATACGGGAATGTAATGATCTTTGGTCAGTAACGTAAAGTTAGCTCTTCATGGTTCTCAGCTTGATTTGATGGTGTCAGATTGGTTCAAACAAAGTGGATCTGGGGACCTAAGTGTGGACTCTGTGGCAATTAATAGCATTAGTTTTTGCAGATTCAGGAAATAAATTCATTCCTGGTAAACCTTTAAAAATACTATACTTTCTAATCTTTGGGCTTTGGGAAGGTATCAAGTGTTTTGAAGTGGAAAGGCCTTAAAAACAAGTGAAGTCATAAATCATTGGTGTTAAAGTCCAGGTCAAGTTGCAAGTCTTTTTTGATTTTCTCAAGTCAAGTCTAAAGTCATCAAAATTGTGATATGAGTGTGACTCGAGTCTAAGTCATGTGACTTGAGTTCACAGCCCTGCCAGTAACTATTTCATTGTACATTTACATTATTACACTGTAATATTACACTGTAATTTGCCAGACATGATCTAGCATTGCCTATGCATTCTTTACCTTTGTTTTATTTTTTTCTCCCATACTCCCCTCTTCTCTTTCAGAGTAGTCTGAGGCAAATGAGATTTTGTTTCCACAGTGTACAAAAAAAAAAAAATCCCCAAAAGACAAGGCAACAACATGTTTTGGGAAATTTGATAATGTAGTGAATATGAAATGACGAAATGTCTGATTTAAATAAACATTCAAGCCCTTGAGCCAATGCTTTGTTCAACAAGCAAAACTGTCAGTGTTAATTTAACACAAAAACACTTTGCCTGTGTTTATTCTTATCAGTTCATTAAACTTTGGTAGACAGATTTTAACAAAAACCCCAGAGCAAAACCACGTCTATCACTGAACAT
This sequence comes from Epinephelus lanceolatus, assembly GCF_041903045.1. Lineage (NCBI taxonomy): Eukaryota > Metazoa > Chordata > Actinopteri > Perciformes > Serranidae > Epinephelus > Epinephelus lanceolatus. The sequence continues at coordinate 28,492,611 of NC_135738.1, read as the reverse complement.
ACACTACAACCAATGATTCCAGATGGTCACATATAGGTAGAATAGATGTGTTTTTAGAACAAATCTCCCCAGATAGTTTGTTTCCCTATTTGTCTAAAAGTATCCAGATACCTGCCATTGACCCCCGCCTTACTGCAAACCACACACAGCATGATGCAAACACGACCGTCCAGGGCAGAGATACATTAAATTGAGTGATGAGCTGTGCCTGTAGCCTCCATCAGATACTTTGCATGGCAGAGTTCAATGTTTGTTCCCTGAGACACAGGGACAGTTTATCTCTCTTTATGCCTCTTTATAAACTTTTTTTATACAGGCTTTTACGTGACTTTTTATGAACTCCGAAAAGGCTGTTAATCTACATTTTACTGACTAGCATCCTTCTGGTCACTCTGCTACTCCCCATGTGTGCTTGGGACTGCATTTGTTACTCTAACTCATAATTAATCTACATACTGATTCTGATTTGTGTGCATCCCTTGACCTGGTTTATAAAATATAATTTGAGAATGACATTTTTTAATTAACAATAGAAAAATGCATTTGTGCGAATCAGCATTCTTTGATGACTTTGACAGATGACTGTGGTAAAGTGTGATATAATATGATGTAGTAGAGTACCGAATGCAAAGACATTAGTCTCCTCTGGTATGTACAGAGCATTTAGAAGGCTTGTGTTCTTAAAAAAAATCAATACTGAAAATGAAAGGAAAATGCCTCCAGCAGGGCCACCTATTGACATGTCTTCTCATGTTGTCACATATGATGAAGCATGAAAACAAATCTGTTGCAGGCAGAAAAAAGAAATCAGACATTATTGAATAGACTTACAATTGCCTCTCTCTTTCTCTCTCAGTCTCTTTCTCTTCTGCCCCCTCTCCCCCTGTGTCTCTCTCAGGAGGACAGACCCGGGGCACATGAGGTTGCTTGGTTATGTTCTCTAGATTCCTCTGGGAGCCTGTCTCTTTATAATAGACCATCAGCCACAGCTTTAGGGCAGAGGCTATCAGCAATCAGCCCCGCTGAATCACATTTTAGCTTAAGAGAATGGGACATATCGACATACTGTATGCTGCTGAGAAAGAAAATGTACTTAAACTGTCAATGACTAGCAGAAGTCTTGATTAGAGAAATGTGTGCCTTGCAACAAAGGTCGCAACGTAGTGGCTGTAATAAAAGCAGTAACTTGCTGCTCAGACACTATCTTTTAAATGTTCTTTTTGTCAACCCAAAGCATCACTATGGAAATATCTCTTGAACATCTATCATTAGCTCAGTGTAAATCTGCTGCCTGGTGATGACAGCGGGAAGCACCCAGTAACTACAACAGTAAAAGCCAAAATCCAATAAGAGTGAATTTTGACGCTGCCGACGGGGGGTATGTGATGCCTAAAGGAATCAGCTCACACAAGTTTTGAATGTTGCTGCCAAACATAAAGCCACACTGCACATAAAGTTATCTCATCAGATGCAATTAAGTGTTGCAACTGCAGATATAATGGATTACTCATCAGTAGTCACTGGCTAAAGATGACAGAAATTATACATGCAAGCATGACGCACAAAGTATAAGTCCTTTGTTTTTTTCTTTTTCTTTTTACTGCTTTCAACTTGACATTGGAGAGTTGGAAGGTGACAGGAAATGAGGAGAGAAAGAGCCAAAGGAAGTATGACATTCACTTAAGGTCTCTGGGCAGACTTAAGGCATTAACATTGTTAGTGGCCACCAGGACACCCCATGAGTGTCTTTTTTGGAATAATTCTCTGATTATATTTTGTCTTGTTAAGTTTGCCATTAATATGTAATACTGTAAAAAGTCAAATTATAACCTGCATTAATTGAATTTTTGGCCACTTGGGGGCAGCAAATCCAGCTGTTAAAGGGATAGTGCACCCAAAAATGAAAATTCAGCCATTATCTACTCACCCATATGCCACTGGAGGCTCAGGTGAAGTTTTAGAGGGGGGCTGAAATTTCATTTTTGTGTGCTATTCCTTTAACACAAGCTTCACATATTTTCACCTCATAAAATTGGTATAGTAAATCTGTTAACAAACATTGGCTTATTCACACCCGTCTGACTGTTATGCGAGCAGCACCAATGATCGCAAGCGCATTGATTTGTACACAGCTGTCAGTCATGATGTCAAGCCTCTTTTTTATGGCATCAAATAATTAATTAAAACCAAACTTATCAGAAAAATTAATACTTGAACATGAATAAGTGTTATAAATCCACCTAAAACAACAGAAACCATCTTTGGAGCAAATTTTATTTGAGACTTTGAGACCTATATTGAAGCCGACCACCAGGGGGCGATCAAGATGTGTTGGCTTTACGCTGTGGAGCTGTCATGCTTTCCATGTTCACTATACAGTCTATGGGTTCATTCATTCATTCATTTTCTGGGGGGGCTGGAGGCTATCTCGGCTGACACAAGGCAAGAGGCCAGGTACACCCTGGTCAGGTCGCTAGACTCACGTTCAAGCTCATGGCCACCAATTAACCTGTATGTCTTTGGACTGTGGGAGGAAGCCGGAGTACCCGAAGAAAACCAATGCTGACATGGGGAGAACATGCAAGCTCCGCACAGAGGGGCTCCCCCACCCCAGGTTCAGACACCCTACCCTGGGTTCAAACCAGGAACCCTCTTGCTGTGAGGCAACAATTCTAACCACTGGACCACCGTGCCACCCACACGCTATGCATGTTACTGAATGAGATGCTGGTGAGAGCAAGAAGACTGAACCAAAACAGTAAAGTTGTGTGCTGTAATTCAAGTTAAAAGATGCTATAAAAGTCAGCCTAGCTGACAGGAAGTCTAGTGATTACTCTCTGTGGGTCCGTCAATGACAGACACTGTTCACATTACGCATAGTTATTCAATTCATTGCTAATAAAACAATATTGATCATGGCAGCTTCAGAATTAAATTATACAACAGCCTCTTATCGAACAGCAAACTTTCTCAGTTATGAACACATTTTTCATATCAACTTTACTGGTGAGATCAGGGGATGCTGTGATGGCACATCTTTATAGAGAACAGAAATACACATTGACGGCACATTTTCAGCCAAATTGGATGCTTGACATTGACATTGAAAGTAAATTATATTATCTGTCTACCACTGTTAGGCTGAGCTAAAGTGAGTTCGTCTGAATCAATATGTTAGCTTAACCATCAGCTCAGAAAAGAACGCACATTAGAGACACATTACAAAACACGCAAAAAACTTGTATCAGAATCATTTGCATCTCAATTGTGCTTTCAGATGTTATGCCTATCAAACTTCAAGAACTGCATGGGCAATGCAGAGTGACAGAAAAAAAGAACATAGAGAGAAGAAAATAGGTGCAGGCCATGCAGGGTATCTACTCACAGGGAACCAATAGATATGTGTTTGTGAGTGATTGAGTGAGTCAGAGGCCAGATTCATGAGACTCTTTGCACTGAAAACCCTTTTCAGAGATTCAGAATACAGTTTTCAGCACACTTGTTTGGTACACCACAATCGCTCGTACCTGAAGGCAGACCATAAGTGTCTGCTCAGCCTTCTCTCTCCCAGTGATTTATACAGCAAGTGAAAAGCCCAGTCAAGTGACTTATTGAAAGATGGGACTTTGAATCCAATTTGTCTCCCATGTGCTTCGAGTGCACCCTTGTAATGTGTCTTGTCTTCAAGCTGGGTTGAACAGGAATTAACCTTCCCTCTCCTTCCTCTGTCTCAGTACTTAATAATAATGTTGAACTGTTTCTCACTTTCTTTTACCCCTGTGATGTTCATGACATCCTGGGAAAGGGTCAGATGTCAGTTAGTATCTTTAACTTTGGCCAAGGTTTGATGTACTATTACCCACACTGCCCTTCTTAACTGTATGCTGGTCATCCATGCCCTTCAGTAGCCATGCTAAAAATAGCCAGAGGTACTTAAAAGTCACTATCAAACTTGATCTGTCTTCATACCTATGCTCCTGAGAACAGATTCTCTCACACTGAGACTCTAAAAGCAAGGATGGAGGTTTTTTCTTCTTTTTTTTTTTACACAATTCCAAAGCAAATAGGCAGGAGATGAGTAAGTGCTTTAGCAATCACAGTGACGTTGATGGAACTGGATATGCTGAGAAAACCAGTACGCCCATGCTCTGAAGCTGAATTATGTCAGAAAGCAAATTTCTAGTTGAAAGCGGGGGTGTTTTCCACGTCAGTGCTAAAGCCTTGATGCCATGCTGTCATAACAGAAGCTATTTGAAGCAGCTCTTTACCTTATGGTGCTATAAAACTATTTACACAGTTAGAGGAAAAAATATAATGTTGGATTATGTTTCTCCTCGAACTTTCCACGGAATTAAAAACAATTGGAAAGCCTCTGGTAAAAATGACCCTGAGTGAGCCAACAAGTCTTAGCTGAAAGGCTTAGGGTTACAGATATGTTCTGTGTCATGTGTATTACCCCAGGATGTTCAGGTCCACTTGACTTGGTTTAGGACAGTGTAATCTGTACTTAATATGATATGACTTTCTCCTGCAGTGAGGCATCTTGATACTGATAGTGTTACGTAGTGAAAATGTGGAAAACACGGCCTTCTTGCAACCTAACATGTCTGTTCTCTTTCCCTCGCCTAGGGAGGAACAGGTTTGACTCACCCGTAGCTCTGTATCACGTTGTGACACCGGCTGGTGGTGAAAGCAGCTATTCTGGCTGGTTGGGTTTTTAGGCTTTGGCTGCAGCATGCTCTTCTTTTGACATAAGTGGATCAGGTCTTATTTTATGGATATAAGGGTGAATAGGAAAGTCCTTAAATTGTTACACATTCCAAAAAAATTGAAACTCAACACCCTTTCAGCATTGCCTCTCCTTGGTAAAACTCCATCATTGCTTGTTGCCCTGCTAGCATCAAAGTGTAACACCATAATGGCCTCTAAACTCATCACAAAACTCAAGGAGCATGGATTAAACACATCCTTGTACATGTGGATCTTTGCCTTCCTGACAGGCAGACCCCAGGTCATGAGAGTGACCCTTTCCACACTCATCCTTAACACCGGAGCACCCCAGGGCTGCATTATGGGTCCCCTACTGTACTCCCTGTACACACATGACTGGTTAGCCACTTCAGTCTCCAATACCAGGGCGTAAAATTAACTTTTTACCTCATCTGCCATTGGCTAGTGAGCTCCAAAAATTTACCAGCCAAACATATTTTTCACCAGCCAAATAAAAAAAATCGTGCCTTGTTTGACTAAAAATAATTACCTCACGTTTTTCGTATGAAAATCCAACTTTAGGAAAATCCAACCCTGTCCTCCGTGTTTCTTTGGCGTGCTTGCGGCAAAGGCTGCAGCTCATCGTGTTGGTGTGGGGGTCATAGGTCAGCCATGACATTTGTGGCGACATTTGTACTCTGTTTAACTGTCTGTTCTTCCTGTCCAAATCCAACATGTTCATCTTAGTTTTTCCTCTTCTGGTGGTGGCTTCATGGCAGAAATGTGTCACCACATCTTGCTCAGAAGTTACCATAGAATGCCCAGGGTTCCCGTAGCTGATGTCATGCGTTCCTGGCACACGTACAATAAGCCGCGAGGGTCAAAATGGTCTGACACAGCTGGAAATGGTCGAAGCACATAAAAAACCCACATGCAATTCAAAATTTTCCATCGGCCACTGGTGGGTGTGTGTTTTTGTTTTACATGCCAAACTCATTTTTTACCCGCTATTGACGCTTGGCGGGTGTTAATTTTACGCCCTGCAATACTGTCATCATGTTTGCTGAAAACACAGATATAGTGGGCCTAATCATACATAACAATGAAATGGCCTACTTGAAACAAGTAGAGGACCTGACTCGCTGGTGTCAGGACAACAACCTACTGCAGAACGTCAGCAAAACTAAGGAGATGAAAGTGGACTTTGGGAAGAAGCAGCAGTGGAACTACGCCACCCTTAATGTTATTGGGTCCGCGCTAGACAGGGTGAACAGCTTCAAGTGTCTACTGTATATCACAGAGGGCCTAACCTGGGTACTGCTTACTGCCTCAATGGTGAGAAAGGTAGGGCACCAGGCTAGCACTGTTAGCCCATTCACATATATTTATTATTACACAGTCTTGAGTGCACAAAATGAGTTGCATTTCAGTGACATTGTATCTACATGATTTCATGTGACAATGAAATTGAATTAAATTGAATTGAAACCTCCCTGAATCACACTTGCCACCTCTTTTGGGGTCAGTGCTGACCCCCTAATCTGGTATCTACTCCAATCTACCAAACTTTTATTCTTCCAGGCAGATACTGTCCCCATCTAAAGGCCATGTGCTTACTCAGGTGATGAGCATGAACGCAATGAGAATGAGCTAATACAAAAAGGGTCTATTTTGAGCTAACTTAACCTAGCAGAAAATGCAGAAAAACATCTTTTCTAAAAGCCCAGGAAAAGCATCGTCATCCAAAGATTTTAATTAAAAAATGTTGTAGTCTTTGTCCAAAATTAGTGACATGGACTCTTCTGTGACCGTCCTTCTACAGTTTCCTCTTTTTTGTGTCTTCTCATTCCCTAGCAAAGGTTTCTGGTATTGTTGCAGCTCCCTGTAAATTACTAGGCCAGTGAGCAGATGGCAGTGGTATGAGGTTATTATCTAAGAACAAAAGGCTAATTGAGCCTATGGCTGATGTGAAAAAAAATGATGCAGGGATGAAAGGACGCTCGGCCTGTGATTTTGAAAATCGAAAGGGGAACGTGTTTAAGGGCATGTGGAATATAAAATAGATTTAGGCCTATAATTCATTATTGGCCTCCTGAGTTTTTATTTTGCCAGCAGCTGGAAGAGTCACTGCTTTAAATGGCGTCATTTTTGGTTCACAGTACTGCCAAAATATAGTCTTGGATATAAAGTTTGCTGGATATGCTTTAGGAAGTCAACCTCCACATACTCTTTTGAATGAAGGCAGTCAGCTTTTGTGTATTTGCCCATCACACCTGCCAGTGTTTAAAAAAACAGGAAATATCAACTGTAGCAAAATATAGCCATGCCCATACCTGATGTGTTCACCAATACTCCCTCTCCTTCAGTATTATCAAATGTTAACCACATTTTTTTCACTTTGTTCAGTCTTCTGTTTCTTTCTTTCATCTTTATTGTTCAGCACATCTTTCTTATTTTTAATATAAGCTTCCTGAGTGTAGATATTTAGGCCTACTAGTGGCGATTGTATTTAATGCCTTTCTTCTTCATTTATAGTGGATTAAAATTGAAATCCTGCCTTCTAAAGTATATAAAGCTTCTGCCTATTGTCGGTTTTCTGCTCATTCTGCTAATCCCTGGTTGACAGCTTCTGCTTTGCAAAAACCTTGTGCGTGGGTCTCTCTCTCGTTCTCTATCGCTCCAAAAGCATTCCACTCCACTTTTTGTTTTCGCACAAATTGCTGCTAATTTTCATACAGAACACAGAGCAAAAATCAGGAATGTTAAAAATAAGTATAAAGGCTTGAGCACATTACTCATAAATTGAAATTCATGTATGCAGATTTTCCCTTATTTTCTAACACAGACCCTTCTTTGATATTGTGAACGCACCACCTCACTTAGTTCTATAAAATTCACTCAAGCGTCAGGCAGGGATAGAAGCCCTATGTAAGAACAGGGGTAGAAATTTGCCTTGATTTTGCTGACTAATTATTGCGAGAATAGCGTGCCTTCCTCCCTCCGCCATTCTGTCTCATGAAAAATGGATAAAACCAAGGTCATGTAAGGGGAGGGAGCTCACTGTCTATTCTATGTAGGCAGAGACTGGTGAAGGGTTTCACTGCAATTTAAACCCTGCCTGATAGAAGATGTTAACCTTGACCCGAGCTTCACATCATCTAATCATGCCTGACTGGTATTTCAGGCTGACTCACCCAGAAGTTCTTTAGTTCAGTCGTGTGTTACCACATAAACACACACATTCAAATACCTGAATGTGAGTGCATTCATATAAAGAGTGCAATTCAGAGTTACCTCAGGTTATTGTGGCATGGATCCAAATGTAGCAGATTTGTCAGCTAATCATTCATTCTGTGAACTCTACTTCAAAGTAAGTTTCAAGATCAGAAATGCTGTTTATGCCAGTTTCCTATGCTACCTATGTAACTTAAAAATAGTAACATCAACAATCGACAATCTTTCGCTCTTTTAAGGAGACAGGAATAAAAATTCAGTCAGAGAACACTTGTATACGAAATAGGATGTTGGCTCTACAGATGTTTTTTCCATGGTTACTGTTCGTTACATGGTTGTACCAAATGCTGTACAGATTTTTAAGTCCCATTTTCACCAAACACTTGCAGTATGGTACCCTTGGAACCAGAAGTAATCCTTCAGACATGGTGCCTAGACTCTAGCGTTTCCACCGCAAACAATACTCTTTCTTGTAGGCGGGGTTGTTGTCACTCACTGCTCCGTCCAGCACTCACTGTATTTCCTCCTTTATCAGTCTGCACCTCGTTTATTGTCCACAGAATGGGGTTGAACGCTGACATTTTCAGAACAAAAAAAAAAAAAAAAAACAGGCTGCAATGAGAGTCTCTCTCTATGGGATTTTTAAAAATAGTAGGTTGGTGCATTTAGTCCTTCTAAGGCAAGCTCAGGGGTTTAGTGTTGCCGGAGCCCACAGGAACTATGCTCTGTGACACTTTTTTTTTTTTTCTCCAAGTGAGGATTGCAACATATGCCGCTCACATAATTCAGTCAAAATTGAAATATATGTTTAAATGCTTGAAGATCTACTCTGGAAAGCAGAGCTAGAGGGATAAACAAACATGGCCGCACACTGGTAAGGTAAGACAACACGTTTACATGTCATTTTCTATATGTTCTCTGACATTTATCCTAACGATATGAGGCAGTCTATGTGGAAAAAAAGCTTGTTTAGTGGACTAACTTTGCACTTGAAGTATGCCCGTTCACTTATGTTTTAACAGGTCTGACGCTACTATGCCCCGGCCAACCTGATCTCACAGAAATACGTGAAATGACCACGACCTCTTAACACCGCATTCCGTGGTGGCAGCACGTAATGGGTTGAAATTACGTGCTGCCACCACGAAAACAATGCCAATGTAAAGTCAATTAGGATCCTCTCCCGTGGTGGACACACGGATTCCCTGATTCAATCACGTCACGTCAACCTCGTTTTCCTCAATGATATCTTTAACATTCCTGTATACACACAAAAACGCGGAAGTGTCCTTGATAACTCAACAATATGACAGGTTAATGTCAAGGCCATAAAATAAAATAAATGTATTTTGCCAGCTTTTGATAGCGTAGGGCTTTAAGAGCATTGTGCTGTGGGCGGATGGGGCGCGTTCCACTACTGTTTTGTAGCTGCTGTCCGCCGTCTGTGGGCTTCATTCCATTTCAGATTGCCATCCGTCTGCCGTAACTGAATCCAAACGCCAGTAATAAATAAATAAATAAGAAGATAAAAATAAGGCTGAGCACGGAAGAACCAGAGAGGAAACACCATCACATGGAGCCGTCTGCCCCTGGCAACCCGGCCACCCTCCACTCCACCAGGGGAGAGTGGACCCCAAGCCAGCGCCACAGAACGGCTGCCCCGCTGGTTATACCTCCGACCGTGGCAGCTGTCACACAAACCGCTGCTGAAAATTATACATTTTGATACAGGTAGGCTATATACATATTGCAAAACTCTGTAAAAGTACACCAAAGCATATTTTCGTTTCTAAATATTTATTTGAAAACGAAACCATTCATACGGTCAATATAAAACATTTTGTTAGTAATAAAAAACAAATGTAATCTCAATGTGAGCCAGCCGACGGGACTGCGGCTGAACCACTTCCAATGTTCATTCATTCATTCATTCATTCATTCAATCGCGTGTTCAATGTGTGTGTGTGTGTGTGTGTGTGTGTGTCAGAGAGGAGTATCAATAAAAAAAAGTAATTATTTCGGTATTTATTTCTTTTATTCTTCCGTTTTTTTAATTAAAATGCGTAATATAGCCAACAATATTATAGACCAAATGTTAATCTAATTATTATTGTAGAATGTATTTAGCAAATCACCACTCTCAACTGGAGACAGCAGCAAAAAAAAAAAAAAAAAAAAAAGGCATTATAAAAAGCCGACAAATCGTGTTAATTAATTGACGTGAGACATTGAAGAGGTTGTCTCCTATAGTCTGTAATTTTTTATTTTTTTTATCATAACTTCTCGGAAATTACTCAAAAGTAGAACATGCTAAAAGTAAATACAATAATAGGCTAAATAGTATCTAAGCAATAATAAAGTGTCTAAACAATAATAAATATTATCAAAGTTATCTATTAGGCTACCATTCCACTCTGTAAATAGATTTTAACATTTCAATATGATTTTAATATTATTTTTGCTTATTTCATTATTGTTATTATTGGTTTTACTTTTTAGTAGTATTGTATTGTCTGAGGATGAATCATTTTACTAACTATCTACAGTAAAAAAGAAAAAAACAAGCAAAGAAACAAACAAAACTCATTTTATACACGGGGCCTTCAAAGTGCTCTCTGAAACTACACCTGGCATGGCTTGTGTCCAAAAAATGAAAAAATCTAAACTTTGTCGTAGAGCTAAACCAAATACATCATTGGAAAGGTCTCAACCTGGAGAGTGACATATGTCAGTATGAAGATTCTACATGGCTCCTGCTTTCAGCCATTGACCTTTGAACCTTGACCTCAGTGCATGTTTGAGGGCTTATAACTCGGCAACTAGAGGGGGTACAGACATGGGACCAACTGTTATAGAGAGCTCTTGACCTCAGCTATCATGTGAGTGTAGTCAACAACTGTGGGTGCTGTCAGATATGGGTAAAATATGGATAAAATTAATTTTCACCCATTTAGAAATTAGATATTTAAAATCTGATTTCACAAATGTGTTTACCATCCTCTTAAAGTCCACAGTGTACTCTCAATTCAATATTTACAACTTCCAAATCTGGGAAAAACACTTAGATTTTTAAAAAACTACAATTCCCGGGGACCGCGCCATGCAGTTTGATACATATCAGCAACATAGTTGTAGTTCTTCTGATTTGCAAAATAGGGCTCTAAATAGGGTTGTAAAAAGATATATCTACTGAATATATCTAATATCAAGTAAAGCCGAACGAGTTATTACACTCCACCTAGAGGAACTATGGTAAGAAAAAGTAAAGATGTTGGCTAATTTTCGATATTTTAGCTAATACACTAGAAACGGCGTTCTTGGGACAGTAGGTTCGTTTGCGGCATGTAAAATAGGGTTGTAAAAAGATAGATCTACTGAATAAATCTAATATCTAGTAAAGCCGAAGTAGTTATTACACTGCACCTAGATGGACTATGTTAAGAAAAAAAGCAAGGATATTGGCTAATCGTAGTTGTTTTAGATAGTACTCTTAAAACGGCGTTTTTGGGACGGTAGGTTTTTTGCGGCTTGTTGTAAAACAGGGTCGTAAAAAGATACATCTACTGAGTATATCAAATGTCTAGTAAAGCTGAACTAGTAATGACACTGCACCTAGATGAAATATGTTAAGAAAAAGTAGGCATGATGGTTCATTTCAGATATTTTAGCAAGTTCTCTAGAAACGGCGTTTTTGTGATTGAATATTTGAATAGGCTATAACAAATATCTAGAACAGCCGAACTATCACGTTATTATCATTATTATTATTATTGGTGGGAAATTATAACAGAGGAATGTAATAGCCGTTTTAATATCAAGAACACTTCCGCGTTTTTGTGTGTATACAGGAATGTTAAAGATATCATTGAGGAAAACGAGGTTGACGTGACGTGATTGAATCAGGGAATCCGTGTGTCCACCACGAGAGGACCCTAATTGACTTTACATTGGCATTGTTTTCGTGGTGGCAGCACGTAATTTCAACCCATTACGTGCTGCCACCACGGAATGCGGTGTTAAGAGGTCGTGGTCATTTCACGTATTTCTGTGAGATCAGGTTGGCCCCGGCTGTATCTAGGCTAACGGCTAACATGCTAACTATTATTTTTATGTCACTAGTCACTTGAAACAAATTTAGGGTGATAGGAGACGGGTTGAAATAAACCAAAATTTCCCTTTAATGTCCGATCAAACTGATTCTGACATTTGCGTTCTCACATACAGCTCCTCCAGGTGATGTCTAGATAATTTCAGGTTTGCAGTGCATGTGCAAAAGGGGCTACACTAAGCCAAGTGATTAAAAGAAACTCTGTGAAAAAAGAAATACAATGAAAGTGTGGTGTTACTCACTCTAAAACAGAAATAACTGTCTAATTGTTTGCGTTGTTGGTTCATTAGCTTTGCTGTGAGCCTCTGCAATTTCTTCACCTTTTGTGTTAATGTGTTATATTTGTTCAGTACGTTCTGAGTAAACACGTCAACAGGACCAATTATTGGTTTCTAAATTAAGAGGGCCTTTGTGTTTCACATTGTAGACAAAAACTCTGAGTAGACCCACACTTTTTTCCCTATAGTCTTTGTGATATTGAATTTTGTCAGGGCGTTACAAGGCACTTTCCATCATAGAACCTATCATATGCTCAGTGTGATTATGTGATTATTCATAAGGTAGATATGAAGTGTGACAGTGACATGCTGCCTACACTCAAATCTGACATGTATCCATAATGCTTTGCATCTCAGCGGAGCTCTCGCACAAAATCAAGGCACTGGCAGCTGACGTTTCTTATCCTGCGGCAGAAAAAGATGCATTTAAATTATTTGCCCAGGCGTACCACCATAAATGTTTTAACGCCACTATTAAAAATTGGATGCATGATTTCAGCTCATGAATCCCTTCCATGGTGGTCCCTGTTATCACAGGTTGTTGCTCAATTATATGGACCAGGTTTCTCATTGTCACGGTGAAATATGGCTGGTTGATTCAGTGAATGCCACTGCTCGCAGATTCCCTCAGCATGCCATTGTGCACAGTTGCTGGCCTACTCACAAGAATTGTGGTTCAGGAATTGGCCAAATTCAGCCTGGTAATTTTGTTTGATCAAATATGTTTTTTTTTTTCTCTAAATGCAAACCCAATGTGGACATGCAGGTTTCAGGTAAAAGAACAACATAATCTCATAGAAGGCTTTGTATGATATCCTACAAAAATTAAACAGAACAGTTTGTGTGATATTATACAAACTAGCACCCCACAAACTAAGTAGAGAGCTAGTTCAGGCAGGACACAATGTCAAGCTCAGCTGACATTCCAGCTACATCAGATGATTTCACAGCCCAATCAACTGATGGAGCAGCTGATAGATCTCATGATTCCTTTCTGTGCAACCAATTGGCAAATCATACTCAGGGTGCCTTATTTAAAGTGCTCTGGCCTGCCTACTGTTGCTGCTTCCTCTGCAAGCAACTTCACAACCTGCCTCCACCCCAGCTCCTCCATTTCATGCTGTGTCTGACTTATCAATGTCATTTTTGTTTGTCATTGATGCTGGCTCTGTTCTGTTTCCCAGAAGGCTGCTCTCTCTGCCTTAGGCTTTCCATGTAGGCACATGGAAAGGCAGGGAGGTTTGCCCTCTCTGTCTTATGGCTTTCCACACAGGCGCGTGGAAGGGCAGAGAGGTGTGCTCTCTCTGCCTCAAGCTTTCCACATAGGTGCGTGGGAAAGGCTTTCTGTGTAGGCCCGTGAAAGGCAGAGACCCTAGATATAAAGTCTTGTTTGACTTCAGTGTTTCTGACTGAAATGATGTGACGTCCTTAATGTAAAGTTGCATAATTAACATAAAGTTATGGAGGTCAGGTTTAGGCAAGTAAAGTTACTGTGGCTAGGTTTAGGGAAAAGGAACATGGTGACATACTTTAAAATGACTAAAAGTTTACTCGATTCCAAACACCGGTCTTCTAGGGAAAGTCCTGTGTTTTTTTACCCATCCACCACCCCAAACTGGTTCCTCGCAAGACCGCTCAAGACCGCTTCCTTGTTTACTCCTGTCAGCATATTGGTCATGTGATTGTAGCCTTCTAAATACGTGGGTTTTGCCCCAATTACTGGCCCATGACTATGTGGAATATGTGTGAATTTGGGTGGGTTGGTTTTTGTAAGAAAACAGATAGAAACAGTTCAGGAGAACAGCCTGAAAAGAAATAAAGAGATCTGTAGAGGAACATTCATTTATGCCCTGGGTAATGGAGGTGCTCATATGGTTTAGATTTTAAGGTAATCTTAACCAAATTCAGCTAAACAAACAATGGTTAAAAGAGCCATGGATCAGTTGAGATTTTATTAAGTCTTAAGTAGTGCTCTTTATTTTAATGGATTCTACTGATTCTCCGATGTTGTTCATGACCAGTCTTTCAATGAAAAGGCTTTAACTAATGTAGTTATATACACTTAGGAGACAGGAGGGTTCACGACAGCAGAGATCTGTTCTTTTAACCTAATTTTAAAAGTACAGAATTTGTCCCTCTTTTCATTAGACATTAAACAGCCCAGTTATTTACATGGGGCTGTTTGGCATGTGATGATAACAGTTTTAATGGAGAAACCAGTTAAGCACTCATTGATGCATATATCCTGGGGAGCTGGAAAGTGGGAAGATCTAATGCTCTGGCCTGGGAGATTTGTCAGACAGATTCGGATCTGACCACTAGCCACAGGGGTGTGGTGTCATGTAAACATCCACACAGACAACCCTGACCTTTCACCATTTTTTGTTGTTCTTTTTGGTCCCTTCTCTTTTACATGCCCAAGCTCCTAAAAAAATCCCAGCAGATGAGACAAAGCATTGACCCCGAGGGCTTGTCTCTAATATTCACGCATGTAGAAAAAGACGATTATAATGCAAGAGCTATTTTTCCCCCAGAAACAAATATGTGCATTAATAAAACACTTGCCTGAATTATAAATGCATTATGATAATGAAGGAAGGATTTGTGATAACACAACATAATGCCTTGTTCGTGTCACGGGAGAGCGAAAAACATGTTATCAAATTAATTATAACCTTGCCTGCACTCTCGATAGAAATCTATAGCAAGTGATTGGGAAAAAAAGATGGCAGCTAACTGTATGTAAATTCTCCTTCAACCAAATTCTCTAAGGGAATTTGTACCCGTGACTCACTCATGTTACATTGCAGCATTAACATACTTTCACTGGTTTCTATTTTCAGAAAAAAATATGTGCAATACTTTCATGAAATGTAATTATTTTCCATCATCCTTATTACTACACACAGTTGAAAAGTTTTATCAAATTAAACATTTAATAAACATTAGTTCCTTGTGTGATTCCAGGTAACACTATCCCCCATAAAGTTATGCTTTACATATTCGTATGGAAAGTAGATTCTATAAAGGTTTGACTTCCTTGCTTTTTAGTCACATTTTAGATTCCCAGCTTCTCCGCGCTCCATTCAGTAAGACTCTGCCAAGTGGTAATATAAAAAGAAAATATCCTCCTGCTTTTGTTGTAGGCTTTGCTGCTTCTCAAAGAAGACGCTGGCTCAAAGTAGTGCCTTGAATTGGATTATCTTAAATACTTAGTTGCATTATTGATTTACTCATCCCTTCCATTAGCACTTAAGTGAAAGAGAGGGATTCATACAGTATGCCAAGTTTATTTGGGGAGAAAGATCTGGGAGCGAGGCTATAGTTCATCACACAAAATTAAGCTCAAGTTCCATCATTTGGCAGACTCTGCGGCCTTAAATCAAAACACAACCTACGAGATGTAAAGTTACAACTTAAGCAGATGATTTATGCATTACACAAGTTATAAATTATGTAATATCTACACATTCTCTACAATCGGCTCTTGTCAACCTGTCCCGCTCTAACGTCGATGCACAACACAGAGAGTGCTGTATTATAGATAAGCTTTCTGTCTTGTATAATCTCACTCAGTGGAGATTTCTTGTGCCATTAATCTTTGTTTGCTGTCATTGTCTTTGTTTTCAGCCTCACTGTACTTTTCGCTGCTCTCATCTGAGATTTACAGTTCAATACAGATGTTTATCCGAATGAAAAGTGACACATCAAACGTCATCAGGCTCTTTTTGTTGCACTAATAATGTGATGTCATATCAGCGATACACAACTTTTGCGTTAGCAATATAAAACACATAGATTTGTTGTAGGGTGAAAGAAATTAAGTATTTTATATAGCACATCTGCCTTATGGTTGCAGCCAATTTGCTTAAGTGGTTATATTAAGCGAAACTGCATATTCACTTTTTTTACTGGGCAGATACTAAATTACACTCAGAACACATACTCAGTGGTATAGCTGAAATATTTTTATCTTGTTTAAGGGTTGGAATGTCCATGAAATATTCACCTGTTCTTAATAATGAATAACAGAAACATTAGAATGGCTATGGTAACATGTACTGGGCCTTTAGTCCCTACAGAAGCTACTTAAAATGTATTACAATAATTCCACACATACCGTGGTCTCAATTGGGACTTAAATTCTCCTACTTTTGCCTTCATGCCAATTGGCTCTGAATTAATTTTTGACTATTTCACCTTGAAGCTAGGTTCATCTAATTTTGCAGGGAGCATTGCTCTCCACTACACCTACAGGTGATTAAAGTGGCATTTTTAACACAGAATACTGAACCCTGATTTTGTTACTTTTTATGGTGGGCACTTGTTAGCAATACCAATTCAAGGTATGTACATTCTGTCACAACCTCTCTATATTGTAGTCTTAGTTGTCTGTGGCGGAGTCATTCCCATACTGGATTCAAATTGCCAATCAAATTTTGTATGTAATCCAGTGTTAACATTATCTCATTGATATTAGTTTCACTGTTCACTGTTCACGCTCCCACAATCATGCAAGGGCTGTATCAAGTTGATGCAAAGCAAACATTTCCCACTGCTGCTGCTTCGAATGAAAAGCATTCAACTGGGGAAACATGGGGAGGCTTTTATCAGCCCCTTTTACACTGCCTGTTCAAGGCAGGAATATTGCACTGTTATGCCACCTCACCATTCTGTATATAAGGTACAACTGCGGAATGGGGGTACAGTGTTGTCTCGCCTCTGAGCCGGGAATGTAGTAGCAGAACCAAAATTGTCCAGCCAGCAGGATAGGATCATGGGAGGCACAGGTGTGACGACTTGACGACATGTAATATGTGCAACCCACCATGGGAGATTAAAAAGTAGCTGGTGGCAGCTAGGGGCTAACTCAAAGAAAAACTACTTTGAAAAACAATGAGGTCCAGAAAATCCTTAACCTCCAAGCAGAGGATGAGATCAGCTGCCATATAACAGACGGTAGATGACTGTTATTGCCATGTTAATGTCATTGTTATTGTTTAGAAAGTATTGCCGACGCGTATGTTGTATGTCACTCTAGAGGCCAGTGCTGTTGTGTTACATGTCATACTTGTCATGCCTCTTTTGATTCCGATGTTGTTGGGATACTGTCAAAAAATACACACTGGAGTGGCATGATGCAGCGCTCAGTTGGTTCTGTGTAAAAATGCAAAGACAACATGAAGAAGGGACTTCATAGCGGCCCTATAGCTTGATCTCTGTGTAGAAAGGGCTATTGTGAAGCAGTAACAGGAAATTCTGCATTATCAGTACTGACTGTGATTGTTAATCAGAATCGCATTTACAAAAACAACTGTCAAAAACAGTCATATGGGTAATATTTTGACATAATATCAGTTTTAAATATTGCAGGGAGTAATGGAACAAGAAGGAGCAGTCACACTGAGCTCTTAGATGAAGAGCTGCGGGCTACAGGCTGCACACCTCTAACTCCTCAACAAGGTAACCAACTCCTTTCACTGTGCCCTGATGTTGAATAGCAAAACTTCTCGTGCTGTGCACAGCATGAAATCAGATTGCGGCTGCTCATGGCATGATGGAAAACATCCAATAATTGAGTGACTTCTTTATTAAAACAATATGCATTGGTTTGGTTGCGCTGTGAACAGATACACCAGATGCTGGTATGTTGTATCTCTGACAAAGTAGCTTCTCAAGGAATGGTTAGAGCCCACAGAAATTTGGGACCTATGTATTAAACTGGACTTGCTGTTACCACCAGTGACCACAAGTGTTCAAATCAACTAATGCAGGATTTATACTCCGCATCAAATCTACGCTGTACTACATGCCATAAGCTGACATGCACCACCCCAGAAATGTAACTACCTGCCATGGCGACACAGACCTCCTGTCTAGTTTTGGAAGCTGAAACCATTTCCCTCAGTGGAAACAAAGCTTTTATTTACTTTAAATTAAGAAACAATAAATTGTGAAGACAGTAAAGCCTTAACAAAATAGCATTTAAGTCTTATGTGTGATTTATCTTGGCTTCATGTGAGCAGAGAAAATCTCCTGTAGACGCTAGGCTAATCTATACAGTGTAAAATGCCATAGGCTTGTGCAAAAAACATTAGCATGTTGTATTTGTGGGTAAAATTTGTCCAACAAAACACAAGTGCTTTGTCTGTGAATGCTGTGAGTTATAGTAAAGTCGATTTGTTCACTTGTGTTGGAAATTGTTGCTATTAAGCCATGTTTAATGTGTTTTAACTGTGTTTTGAATCAACTTAACTTTACAGCACTTCATAGAAACCCCACCGCCAACTAGTGTTTTGGAGGTGTACCTGCAGAGTGACACAGACACACCCCCGCACAAGTGCTCATAATGGCATAGGTCGCGTGCGTAGGCTATGGCATAGGCTCTGCATAGAGCTGACACACAAGTATAAATCGCGTTAAAGAGTGAAATCTTAAGGATTATAATTTTACATGTCTGTTTTAAAAAAAATATCCCTATGCACTTGAAGTCAAACTGATATTAAATTTAGTCATTATTTACTGTAGTATTTTAAATGTTTTGTTTCTCCACAGTTTCCACACAAGTAAAATTTGCATGTTTCTATGCCCTTTAATGTTCTGCAGCTGTGCAGCTAATTAGCTGTTCGGCCATCTGACGTGATGCACTTTCCAGAGAGCATTTGTTTGGCCATTCATTCTACAAGCTAATGTGAAGAGTAAGATTTGTGTTCATGTTTGTAAGTTAGATAAAGAGGAGACTTTAGCAGGAGAGCGCATGTGCTTATGTGACATAGTAAATGTAATAATACATCCAGTAATCCTATTATTGTATTAATTTGTTACTGTTACGTAAATGTAATAGAGTACTTTAACTCATTTTCCTCAACACTGGAAAAGCTAATGTGGTTGTTCAAAGTCTGTGGCTCTTGTATTTTGTAACACGCTGCCGTGACCATCTAGTTGGTGTTTTTGCTGTACGCACATGTGCATATGTAGATAGAAACCTCATGGTATTCAACTGAATAAAATCCAAACTAGGAGCCTTCATCATGAAACCAATAAATAATAAATACATATTTTTCATTTTTGATTTATGATTTTTTTTCTCCAAGGTGATCACAGGACGTGATTTACAGAGCAGATATGTAACTGCATGCTGTAGCAGACGAGAAACAGGCTATTTGATATGCCATTTCATTACTCTGTTTACTCTGCATGCTGGGGAACCATCACATGTGTGGGCAGTGTTTCATAATGTGGATAATCCATGTTGACTACGCATTTTCGTACTCAAACTTAGCAACCAGAGACATTAAAAATCTATGCAAAAATATCACCACAGCTCCAAAGACCATTAGGGAGGGATCCTCATTTACAATTTAATGCATAAAAAACACTGGTAGAGTTTATTGGGTGTTGAATTAAAGCAGGAAAAAAACAGCAGTGTTAAAGAAATTAAAAGACTATGGTAGTTTAGTTTTAAAAGCATTAAGAAACATATAATACAATTCTGCCTGTTATCTGTGTCCAGGTCACAGGCTAAGCAAAGTATTCCAGTCATTGTTCTCCCTCGACACCTCCTCCAGCGCTTCCTGGGAGATCCCGAGGCATTCCCAGACCAGATGGAATATGTAATCCCTAACATTTTCTGGGTCTGCCTGGGGGTCTATTCCCAGGTGGACATGACCATAATGCCTTTTTTAAAATAAAATGACAATTTCTTTTATTATCGTTCCACTGCTCCTTTTACTAGGTTTTATTTTTCTCCTTTTTTTTTTACAGCACTGAGAAAAACCTGATCTCAGGCAAAAATCAGTGGGGAGATGCGATGAAATACAGGCTCTTATGCTTACGTTATCCATCTTAATACCTGTCTGACAGAAAAGTACCTACAATTAAAATCCATCATGACTGCCTGAGCAAATCTCGCTGCCAATATTCTGCATGTCCTTTTATGCTTTGTGCTTTCATGTATCAGCTCATTAAGTTTGCAGAAATGTTGGTATAGCTCGGGTCATTTCAACCGGTCCCTGGTGTGTTCCCTACGCCACTTGATCCGTGTGTCACTGATAGGCCTCCCTGCTGCTCATCGGGCTTGAAAACAGCTTGTGTCTGCAGCTTTTTCGGCGGAGCACGATGGCTGCAAACAGCGAGCACCTACAGCAGTGGTGGCAGCAGCCGTTCAGCTTCAGTCACCTGGCCCGCGCTGCTCATTTGACAGATAGCGGAGGCTGAGCTCAACATTTTTTTTCCCCCTCTTGTTATAAAGGACACAGAATAAGAGCCTGGGAATACTGTCCGTCAATGTTGTCTAGACATTAAAAAAAAGGTGATACTTAATTGGAGGATGTGCCTTTTGGCTTTAATGTTAAAGACTCTGAGAATTAGGACTTGGAATTTGTGCCTATTAGACATTTTTATACAAGAATTTAAAAACACAGCTTTTAGCAGAAGGCCTCTGAATAATTTGGAGGCTTCCTGTCATTTATGTAGATGTGTCATGTGACATCAATTTTTCACCAGGCAAAGAAACCAAATGTACCTCCTCAGTGAAGAGCAATAAAGGGACTACAGGAGTACAATACCAACTGCTATAATTCTGATTAGTCTGTGTCCAGGAAGCCATGTCCTACCCTGAGAGGATGTTTATTTTTACCAAGGTAACCCGATTATTACAAACCGTGTCTGAGATGCTTCCAAAGGCCAATTTTCAGGCATCTCTCGTGTATTGCTTAAAACAGGTCTTCCCAAGGTCGCTCTGCCAATTTCACATCGTTTCATGCCAAACAATCAAATACATTCAATTTCAATCTTTCGTTTTACTACTTTGGTGATAATATTTCAACCGTCAATTGTGGACCTCTGTCGGGAACCCTCTTCATCTCGCCTACACACGGAACTAAAAGTTCTTTTTACAAAACATATTTCATCAGTATTAATTAATGTTGCAGCGCAGCAAAAGCAAGGAGAAGCAGACTGTTGATTTTATTTTAATATTATTAACAGACAGGCTTTTGCAGTATCCCCCTGTTTTTGCCATAGGCACCAGGTCCACTGTAATTTAATCTCTACTTTAAATTCCAGTTGTTAGATAATTACCGACGTACTCAGAACAAGCATCTCTGTAAACCAGGGCTGGACTGCATTGTATTGTATTGTAGGTTCTAGCGATGTTGGGCGAGGCTGGAACATGTCGTGCACCTTTGCATTCATTTAGTGTTCTGTCCAAACCTTAACAATCTCATAATAATACTCTCCACCACAATGATTAAGTCAATTGATTTTCCTGTAATTGCTACGGTCGTCCTCTTTTGGGGGGGGTTGGAGAGCGGGAGAACCATAGTTATTAAAAGGGATAATGGGTAAGTGCTATTTACCATGCTCTGTTTGTAAAATAAAGAGTAATTAGGTTGGAGAGAGAGAGATGAGACACTGCATCTGGCCCCAAACGCGAAGCTCTGTGTGTGTTATTAGTTTCCAAGAACATCCTCAGATCACATGCACTGTATTCCCTGAGTGCATTAATTACAGATCCGAGCAATTCCACTTTCCTCGCTTTTAAAATTCAAGCACAGACACATGCCCTTCTGCAGCAGCAACATCTACTTTATGTTCAAAATGCATAACATATACACGACCTGACATCAACAATAGAGGTTGTGGTGTTTGAGCATTTGTTCCGTTTGATATGTTTGCTAACCAGTAGAGCAGTATGTGTTACATGTACACGATTGTTAAGTGCGTTAACTGATTCAAAAGGGAAACCGTCTGGCAACATCGAGAATCTTTTAAGGTTGCTTGTTTTTATTGGATTTGTTCTGATATTTGATATAAGTGGATTATCTAAATAGTTACTATGGCGATCCTGTGCCAAGCTTCTACCTCATATCTCTGCACTTAGCAACTGCAGCAATCCATAAATAATGCAAATCTGTAGTATACATTTAATGATATATTTCATATAATTCATGAATGTATATTGAGAAACAATTTACCCCGGGGCTTAACAGTAAGGATTGCCCAATCGCCCAGGGCAAGTAAAATGCCACATCTGGCAAGTAAATCTGGCAATTCACTCTCTTCATCGTTTAAGTGTTAAAAAATTAAACACCTAGCTTTTTTTTTCCTAGAGCTGTTGATGGGAGAAGCAAATAGAGGTCACTGATAGGATGTTTCACAAAATATCATTATCGGCAAATATTGGTTCAGATGGTGGCCGATGCTTGTGCAGCCTCCACCAGTCACATGAGTACAGTACGTACATCACTGACCAAAGCTGAAGAGGAAGGGGTTGTGTTAAATGATCAGTAGGTACAGCTCCAGAGAAAGCAGGTCCTGTCTGGCATGTGAGTGTGTCTAAGTGTGTATTGTTCTTCATTTTAACATGTTTTTAAATGATCATTTTGGCAACAGCGGCCGGTGCAATAACAGCAAAAGTCCAAGACTGAGCAAATGCCACAACTTCCTGTTTGAAATTATAATCCCTAGTTTTAAATTTAAAGTCCTCTAGCATTTCATACACATTCCAGCCAGATGCTGGATTTTGACCTAGTCTTGTTTTTATGGCTTATGAATTAGAGAAAGTATCTAAGCCATTTGAAAATACAAAATGTCTCCACTCTAAAATATCTTATTACAAATTATACTTGATTTTTCTTCCAGTCCAAACACAAAGTCAAGATAAAGTTATTGTGTACCTGAGGATATTATGTTGACTTTGAGTTGAAATAATAAATTGTAAAATAAAAAGTTGCTGTCACCTTGTTTTTTTACAGTTAGTTTGACGTTTAATGCAAGATTAATGTCTGATCAGTTAATCAACAAGCTGAATCTAAATATATATCGACTAACACTGGGCGAAGTCAGTGGTACAATACAGTGTATCTTCAGGACATTGGTTCCATCCATTTCAGAGACCTAATGTTTAATTTCCAAACACTGAAGGGCATTAAAGTGTCATTTATTCAACTAAAATAAAACAGGTCAAGTTACTGGGAGGAGCCCTGCCAAATGTCACCTTTTACAATTTGATTTCAATTCTTCTAAAACACAACTTCAACCCGACGTGTAAATGCACAGCCAGATTTAAACCACACCTTAACCTTGTTAAAAGAATAACATATTTCCACAAGGACTGTTGCCACATAAATCACATACGCACTGCTAACATGTGTCTGTGCTTGGAAAACACAAAAAGATGCTGCTCCTGAAACACTTCCAGTGTACATTGTGAGCTGTGGTTTTCTGGAAAAAGAAACCGGGTTATTTGATATCAGTATATTTAAGTGTATGAAGTTTGTCATGTGTCACTGGTCATATGACACATCTCACTGGCACCAGATTTGTTGATGACCTAATTGTCCATTGGTTTGTGGGAAGTGTCAGTCAACAAGTCTGAACGCATTGAACACAGCTTGGTTCAGATTGTGATGAATGCCTACAGGGAGAACAGAGATCTATCATGATAAAACAGGTTATCACTCAGCAGGAACATTATTCAACCTAATTAAGGGTGCATATATGAATGATTAGTCAGATCCTGTTTGATTACGTCTGACAGCAAATCAGCGATTCATTAATAATTCACTAAAAGCTTTTTGTAGTTTTCGCTCCAAATTACATGAAACACGGACATTCAGTTTAATAAACTATTATTTCATCAAAACAGTTGGTGCTTTTGATGCTTATAATATTATTAGCATGTTTAATTAATACTTTGGAATGTCACATTTTCATATTAAAACTAAAGAAGCAATGATGAATGATTACATGGCTCCAAACGCACTTAGAAAAGACAAAAATATACATATATATGACCTTACATGTTTGAACAAACTGAAGTTGGGACCTCAAAATACAAAATTCCTCCATGTTTGAACCATTATACAACAGAACCTGCAGTCAGGTTTTTTTTTTTTCAGATGTTTGGCGTGATATATATGGCGTGATATACAATAGTTGTTTTTCAAGGCTGCACCATGCACAGTTGTCACTTTCAGTCAACCAATTCATTGCGATGACACAGTAATGATAATGTGTCCAGCACATCAGTGAAAACAGACAGCAAAACACTCAAAACTATAATCACAATCAGCCCTGTACAGTACTGTCAATGTCCCTCCCAACTTTTGAAGTTTATAACTTACTTCTTTATGAAATGTAACTTTTGGTTTCATGCCGGAGGTGTGACAATACTGAACAGAGAGTAGACATAAGACCAGGACAAAGCAGATAGACAAGGAGGCAGTTTCTTGGTCTTATGACAGGATTACAGTTGGCACACGGCGAATTTTGATGGGTGGTCATTTAAAACAAAATACTGCTGCTGAATTTATGGGGGAAAGTGTAGTTTACGATATTGTAACCCTAGTTCTATTAACACAGACAGAACCCTCTACTGGGTAATACTCTGCTTCAATCATTCAGCAGCGTTCATTTGCACACTGAAATTTGCATAAATGTAGCCAACCAACTACTGTGATCTGAATCAGCAAGCAGCTGCACCTGATGAATAAGCTCGTACATTAGTAGGCCCTAAATCATGGACCCAGAGGTTGTTGTTATATGTATATTTTCTTATTCAATACCTGAGGGGATGATTCACCGCCAGAGATTAATGTTTGATATATTTCAGGCTGATGGAGGACCGTTTTCAGGTAAACTTATTAAATTAAGATTGTTTAAGCTGTGTGCTTTTAGCTAATATCAATGTTTTCAACAGTCAACTGTTTGCTAGTTAACAACTAGTTAACTTAATATTTAATCGCCACCGGTGCGCAATGCATCTTGGGATAGGTTGGGCCACAAAGGATTCATCCGTTGCATTCTCCAAATTCTGGGAAAGGCGGCATTATTTCTCAGGTGCATTTGAAGGAGCCTTCAAAATGGGTCAGCCTCGGTCACACTAATGTGACACTAATGTGGTCTTCAAATGCAGCCTCCAAAGGGTGCAGCCCCTGAAACGAAACACAGCTATGTGATTCTACACCCTCTTCAATGGGTGCAATGGGTGGCGTAGGAGTGACAGGGCATCTGGGTAGAGGGCTCTGTCCAGTGGTGTATTGGAGGGAATATGCAGGTAAATGGGGTATACCCACAATTTTTTCTGTCCGTTTACAGTATACTAACCTATTGGCCAAAAAGCCATTGGAATTTATAGGAGAGTATACCCACTTCCTCTTTGGTAACCTACCCATCTACTGAGAAGTACACCCACCTCATCAACTACTTCTACACTACTGGCTAAGCCAACAATAGTAGACAACAATATCGTAACCTTCCTTTTATCTTACACAAGCTCCACCCTCTACTGGACTTGATGGGTATAGCGTGTGGAGCCCAGTGTGGCTGGGTCAATATTATGGATATTATGTCATGACAGAATGCCCTGTCATGACATAATATCCATAATATTGACCCAGCCACACTGATTTTGACCAGCTAAAGGTTAGTTGCTGCAGCCAGCCCACTTCTTTAAGCGGAGACACAATCTGTGGAGAAAGCTGATGTGTGGGCCACGAAAAAAAGTATGTCTGATGGTGTTATAATACCTCCTATTGCACTGTGGGCTCTGCATGCATTCAAGTAAGCACAATCTAAATGGCTAGCGAGTAAAGTTTTAGTGGCTAAATGCATGCTAGTAATTTGGAGGAGAGTGTTACCCATAGAGTTCAGTAGAGAGCAGAGCCTGTGTGAGACAGAACATCATTTAATAATGAATGAATCTTATTTGCCACATGCTGAGTTTCAATTTTTGCCTTGTACTGCTTTCCACTATTGTTGTGTTGTTGACAGTTTGAGGAAAACTGGGGTCATGCGCAGATATACAAAGACAGGCAAGATACAGTACTGTGTGTGAGTGTGTGTGTCAGGCAGAAGGGATGACACAGCTCAACCCGCTGCTAAAATGTATTCTTTTAGCTAGACTAGAATTTAACACACATATTTTATTTAAGCTACAAATTGCCTTCTTGAAATGTAACATTACTAAAAGATTAGATTCTTCTTCTGCTGTCTCTGGTGTGATTTTATGCCTGAAGGTTTTTATCCAAGTGCCTACTGATGGGCATACTGTAGGTCATGTATTGTTAAACACATTATTATGGGGATTAAATGTGCAAATATTGAGAGCCGATTGAGCATGAAACACTCCGCTCTTGAACACACCAACATACTTACACATGCCAGTTTAACCTTCCACAGCAGAGCGATGCGTTTTCTTTTTATACCATTTAATTAACCCCCATTTTGATTTGACTCTTAATACTTGAATGATCATTAGTGCTACATGAATGTGTAATTTCTTGGAGACAAGGCAAACATAAACACAATTAGAGCAATTCTGCAGTTATGCCACACTTGCGTCCATGGTTTTGCCTTATATGCACAAACTGTATTGCATCATTCATGGAGAGATAATACATAGTCATGTCAATGATCACATTGTTCAAATGTTGAATTTTAAAAATAACTGTCCTAATTTCTGAACACGTTCAAAATAATACCAGTCCCAGGCAAACTAAAAGAGTGCAATAGTGCATCACTAGATTAGATGTGAAAATGTATCCATATATAAACTTAAAGATAGTAGTAATTTTGTCATTCTTGCTACTTTTAGGAAAATGTCATGATTAAAAAAAAAAAAGTGCAATTTTTATGTCTGCCAACACAAAAATTAAAGAGGCAAACTGCACGCTAAACGTTCAGGTCTCCCAACCTTGATTAATCCATGAGTCAATATTCTCAGACAAGGCTCTTTTGTCTTTGAGAGTCCCCTGTTCTTGAATGCTATATTCATCTTTCCATGTGAAGCAATTGTATGCTTTCCCCAGCGCAATTACCAAACCATGACAGCCCATTTCAGCTTTGTCTAACTCCTCACTTACCGTTCCAAATATATCCATTACCATGCAGATTGGTCCATTATCCTCTGCAATAGGACACTTATATTCAAGTGAGATGTTGTGATTTTCTGTATCAGAGCGGGGCTGCTTTAAAACTTTTGGTCAAGAATCTCCCTGTTGCCTCTAACCAAACAATCTCCTCTCATTCTATTTCAATTAATAAACAAAATTTTAGCCTCATTTTTTTTTGTAGTTTCAGAGCAAGTTTGTACAGTAACAGTGACAATCTGACTTTACAGGACCTTGATAGTGTTTGAAAGTGAACACTGACTAACCTCGGCTTTGTCTTTCAAGCTACCACATCAGACAAATAGCCATTTCAGCAGTCATAGTGTGTGGTCTCTACGCCACAGTGAATATGTCTGTCCTATTTCCACTCCACTACTACCTTAAACCATTGATGTCCCTCCTCTAGGCGTGGTCCCCTGATCCCAGTCCTGACAGACCTGCCAAACCACCGCTACTTCTGATCCCCCAGGCTGACAAGCCAATCCATCTTCACCTGCAGAGTAACTTTACTCCGCTTGTCATCAGCACCCGCCCTCTATCAAGGAGAACTGAAATAGATATGCTAAAACATTCACCGCTTCCTCAATGATTATGACATTCAGAGATGTGTCCTTAATTTTTGCTTCATCCCGTAACAATCGTTTTGAAATTGAAATGACTGTTTCATACCGTAATGTACACACATGCATTTCATCAGACCACGCAAGCGCTAAAAACTTATTTATCAACCCATGTAAACAGCAAACAGACCATATCAGAGTAATGGCAGTAAAGTATGACTGTAATAATTTAATTCCATACACTATATTTAGAGGGCAAACAGTTAGGTCCTGAATGTTCACACACTACCACGGAGCCAATAAGCAGTGTCAGGTTTGCAGCACTAACAGGATTAAGCACCAAGACTTTATGTCTTTTACAGCCGCTGCCAGGCACAGGCCTGGAAATAATGGGATCAGTTTTGAAGCAGTTCATCATGGAGGAAACCACCTCTTCCCCACATTAGCTCAGTGTGCAGGCCGTGCTGCATATAGGCACCCTGGAACACGCCCATAAATTGTAAACAAGTCATGACATCATGGACAAATACACATGGAAATGTCTAATGTGGGAAGATGAATATTTAACATTTGGTAATTTCGCTAACGAGACTAACTGCAAAAGGGGCGGGGGTTCGTGAAAAAGGGTGCCAGTCAATCACCCATGCACTGTTAATGACAGCATTAACTGAACACAGTTCATAAAGTCTTTATTAATTGAAACTGTCTCCTAATCAGAGGGCCTGTGCTTCAAACCAAATCTGACTGTCATCATCTGTAACCTAAAAGCCAGCTCCAGCTATCTGCAGTTTAAAGTGATGTATAACACAGTGTAAAAGACCCAAAAGCTACATGAAGGTCAAAGTGGATTATTAGGGTTAGTGCGATATTTTTGAAGGCACATTCAAAGCCATAGGGACTAATGAGAATGCTGTGCTGCTTTAAAAGAGATTTGCCAGATGGTGAAATCTTAACAGCTTTGCTGCCACATATAGGAATGTGTGCCATGCTCACCAAGGAGAAAATGAAAATCAGATACATCTGTTACAATATTAAGAGTCATTACATGAAAGGATGTAGGTGTTAGTCTAACGTAAACAGGTAATAGGTAAAACAGGTGAAACTGCTCTTTCTGCTTTTACTTATCCAGAATTGTTTGCAGTTTTTTCTAAAGCTGTCATGCAAATATTTAAGCAAAACACTTGCCTTTTCACACCATTAACTGCCAAAATAATGGACATAGCTACCGTGATGTCACCCATTGGTTTGCAGACTCCCCTTTTGAAGCATCTCAGCCGTCGCCATCTTGGTTTTGTGGTGCCAGAAATGACCATATTTGGGCGAGAGGCTGGTGCTTTCAAGGAGTGAGGTGTGGATCCAACTAGAGGTGCTTTTACATGTGTCTTGTTTGGTTAAGTTCAGTCAAACTCAAGCTCGTTTGCCCCCCTAAGCGCGGTTCGTTTGGGCAGGTGTGAACACAGCAATCACACTCACCTAAACAACCGGACTGAAACCCTCTTGAAGAGGTGGTCTTGATCCGGTTACAAATGAACTATGGTGCTGTTTATTTGTGTTTTAAGTCTTATTAAAATGTTAAAGGGGGAGTTATATAAAAAAATCACCCCCCACAAAAATTGTCATAAAGGGCAAAATTAGCTGTGGAAACCAAAACCATTTTTGT
Organism: Epinephelus lanceolatus; assembly: GCF_041903045.1. Taxonomy (NCBI): domain Eukaryota; kingdom Metazoa; phylum Chordata; class Actinopteri; order Perciformes; family Serranidae; genus Epinephelus; species Epinephelus lanceolatus. The sequence goes on along the minus strand of NC_135738.1, from coordinate 28,463,167 downwards.
GCCAGGCTGTAAACATGTTTATTTCTGTTGTAAAGTGTGCATTTTAACATGGGTGACTATGGGAATTGACTGGCTTCTGGAAACCAATCTCAAGTGGACATTCAAAGAACTGCAGTTTTCGGCACTTCTGCATTGGCGTCATTTTTCCACCCTGGAGGTTGCAGCTTCATGACACATTCAGCAGGCACAGAGCAACTTTAGCATTCATTTGGAGTTGTGCTTCTAGTCACTCAAAAAATATAAATCCATTATTCACCCTCCTTTTAGCTCTGTTTTGGTCTCCACCAATAATGGTTAAATGGCTGATTTAACAGCTACCTAGCAAAATTCATCTGTTATTGCTGCTGGGCTAAAAGCATACAGTGCTTATATGAGAGATGTTTAGCTAAAAGTTAAAAAAAGCTGCAATTAAGCAGCTGGACTCAAGGTTGATGAGAGCAGAAGGAGTTAATTAAAAAATGTGAAAGAACCTGAAAGATGTTAAAATGGCGTGACTCTGAGTGACACTGCCGAGGCGGTTAATTCTCTATAGGCTCATCATACAGTACGAATGACTCATTCCACATATGTCGTTTGACCCATTGTTAATAGAGAAATATTGATTAGCGCATCTATGAAGCAGTCCTGTGTGAGAGAGATACAGCCCTGGTGAGCCTTACATTAACAGCACCACACTAAATAAAAGGTAAATAAGAATGTTAATTGAATAATAGCTGCATTATTTGTGGAAATGTGAAATATTGACAACAGTGATGTGCAAAGACCAATTCAAAACTGTGTTCAGAATATATTAATAGTGCTTGATGGGTGATAACGATGCTTCATTTAGACCAGGTCATACATTGCAAAAAAAACCAATTTAGATTTTGAGTTCCGTAACCATGGAGATTCTATTTCCGGAACTTCACCAAGTTCATCAACATGACATTAGATATTGGTCTCACATGGTCCTTACCAAAAGTGCTGCAGTCTAACTTTTCCCATATTTTCAGCCATCTGAATCATCTGACAAATGGCTTTTATTTAAATCCTATTTTATATTTAAGATCGCTAAGATGACTGTATTACTCATCACCTTGCTGTCTGTGTTTGTAGCTCTATCTGAGCTCCCTGCTGCCAACAGCCACTTATTCAGATAGGACCAACTGTCATAACAAATTACTGGAGCGGAGAAATTATTGTTGACTTTGACACAAGGTATGTTTGAAAGCAAGAAAATAATGCTTTGGTTTTAGTAGGAAAAAAATCTGAAAGTAACATACAGATAGATGTTTGTACTATGCAACGGTGTTTCTTCTGATGATGACTCAGGGGAGGTAAAGACAAGATTTTACTGACATTGGCAGGTGGTAATTTTAAACCAGATGCATCATTCCCACTAGTCACATGGTTAAATCAATGAAACATCACCCCTTAGGCCAGTCAGTGCAAGTTTGAAGTTCTACAACATCCCCTGGCAGGTGGCACCAACATCAGCTGGCAGCCTTGTAATCACGTTTTCTTTTCTTTCTTTTTTTTAGTACAATAGGCTTGTACACTTTGTACTTGAATTGTCTTATTGATTTTGGCCTAGAAAAAATCTCTCTCAATGCTAGAGAAAACACACAAAATGAGAATCCAGCAACTATACTGAAGTACAAAGAGGGATAAAATGTTGCCTTTAAAATGACATTAAAAGTATGATTGAAAAATTTAGCACAGTAAAAGAAAGCCATGACAACCAAATTGCCCCTATAATCTCAACATTTTTAACCGTCTTTATCGCACTATCTGTCAGTATTATTTTGCACTTTTTGGGTAAACATGGGGAAATCATTCCCGGGGGCATACTGATTAACCCAGGGGGGATGGTAATGAAATACTGTACCTGCTTGAGAGAGTGCCTGCTTTATTACTCTATTATACATGAAAGGCGCTGAGGGCTCTCAGAAGCCCTCCTTCAAAGCAGGAATCATTGCCTCACATTTCTCTCATGCCTGTTTCCATTCAGGCCCCATTAATTGCTGTTTATTTTGCTCCATTTTCGCAAATGAAATGGAGGACATTCCACACTAGGAATGGAAGAGATCTGTTTGTGAGTTTAGCTCTTTGTATGAATCTTGAAAGAAAAAATAAATATGACTTTAGAAGAAGAGATCATTGCTCCAACATGAATTAGTCTAAATATTCAAATGAGGATGATGACTATAATATTTCAAATTAACCAAAAAAAGACTGTTAACAGTGCTGATGCCCAGTCAGAAGGTGATTAGGTGGAATTTAGACTTAATATGATGTATTACAGCATCACCAATGAGCAATCTATCTATCTATCTATCTATCTATCTATCTATCTTCGACAGATATGTTAGATTTAGTCTTAGTTTTGAGATGAAAATGCCTATTAGTTTCAGTCACATTTTAGTCTTTTTTATCCTTCGTAGATTTAGTCTAGTTTTAGTTGACAAATTTGACGACAATCCATGACATTTGAGTCAACTTCGAGTCATTATGTTTTCTATATATTTTTGTTAAATCTTTAAACAAATCCCATTAGGCTAATTCTTTGATCAGAAATTAGAATCAAGGTGACAGGTTGTATAAAAATTCCATTTTCTTTTCTATGACTACAAATGAGCTTATGGTAGACTACCAGAGTAACAGGAGGCCCCTTGTCCTGGTTGTCATCTAGGGAAAGGAAGTGAAGAGGGTTGACCATTGACGTTTTGGATATAAAATGTCATCACTTCATCATTTTCTCCTATCAGACATTTCTGTGAATTTTTGTCATAATAAGCTTATGAATTCTTGGGTTAAGGCCAAAAAAAAAAAAAAAAAGAAAAAAAAAAAGAAAGATTTTGTGGGGTCACAGTGACTTTGACCTTTTCTAATCATCAGTTCATCCATGAGTGGATATTTGTTCCAAATTTGAAGAAATTCCCAAAAGGTGTTGCTGAGATACTGCATACACGAGGACAGGATGGACGGACAGATGGACAACCCGTAAAAAACACAATGCCTTTGTCTATGGTTGTCCCTGGCGCAGAGGCATAAAAATTAGTTTTTGTTTTAATTTGTAAATGTTAGTTTTGTAAAACTAATTTGGAGTCTCAGGGCCATAGCAGAGGTAAATAATGGTTAGTTTGTTTCAGTGGTGAAACAAACTAATACATAGAAAATACAATAAAACTGGATAAATGGATTTCGTTTGCTCTGCATTCGTATATGTAAAGTGTCCTTGGGTGCTATTAAAAATCAAGCTATTAGTATTATTATTACCATCACTATTATTATTATTCATACTGTTATCCAGTACAGGTTACAACAGTTAAATATTTACATATACTGTAATGGATAGAAGTATGGTCATAGATAAGAAACCAGCGTATTGTGCAAAGAAGTGTATGAAGGAATGATATTTTGTGAGGAAACCCAAGATCCACACTATTGTACAGATAGTAAATGATGTCCGGGGAATGAGTGCTGTCTGAAAAGATGGGTTTTCATGCTATCATGGCAGGCCAGTAGTGACTCTGTAGCCCTTGCTGTGGGGATAAGATGTCATTAGAGAGCTAGGACATGGAGGAATTGCAGCCAGGTGGTCAAAGGTTAGTACAAGGATAGAAGAGCAGCACACCCAGAAGATGCGTAGTGCAGTCCTGAGTAGGGCTGAAGGCAGCCTGGAGCAAAGGGTGGGTTGCTCTCTAGAGGCCGGAGGGAAAACAGGAAAAATGTGAAATGCATCAATTTGGGAAGGCCATAGACAAGGACATAGATGCACAGGGCAAAGAGAGGTAGAGAGGGGACATGCACGAACTAGCACTAAGAGGGAGTCACTGTAATCCAGCAGTTTCATTTCAGTCTAAATGTTTCATTTGAGCTGGGTGGTGGTGTGTATGGGGGGAGGGACATAGAGGTAATGGCATGGCCTTGGGGGGTTGAGGTGAGGAGAGCAAGGTCATGTGGAGCAGAAGAGGGGAATGATGATAGTACAAATTACGTAAGCAATGTTTTGAGGCCGATTTTAAAAATAGAAACTGTGGGTGATTCCTTAAGATAGGTAGACAGACCACAGACCCCTCCATGAGACGAGGGAAGTGAAGGAGAGAGAGCTACCATCTGTTGAGTTTTTAGAAATGATAGGGCGAACTCAGCTGGAGCACAGGGCCCAGACAGGCAGTGCAAGTCTGAAGCAATTCGTTATATGAGGGAGCCAGTGTGTAATGATGTGTTCTGCCCTGGTTCCAAGCAGGATTTTGGCAGCAGTTCTGGATGAGTTATCAGTGTAATATTAAGGGTGGTCGTGGTGTACCCACGCAAAACAGCAGTAGTCTCTTCTGTGTGCAACAAAATTGTTAATCAATTTGTCACCATCATGTAATCATTACTTCAGAAGTCGTAGCGTGGGGAAGAACACGAGTTCACTCATTTCATGCTTTGTTGTTTCAGGCAAATGTGAAAAGAACTGAAAATCATCTTGATTAGCATTTAAAGGTTGCTCCATTTTTGAGAAATCAAGCCCATGAGTACTGTTGGATAACATGACAGCATCAGGGAGCATATAACCAATGATTCAAAGGCTCACCTTTGTAAATACTGAACCTGCATGATAGCTGGGACAGTTTGCTCTGAATTTAGAGCAGTCTCTTTTCCAGTAAATCTCCAACCCTTGGTGAGGCCTTGGCAACAAGTTGCCACACCCAAATGGATGCTAAAGGCAGACACACTAAACTGACTTTAGGAGCTAGTGGCAAGCCCAACTGTTGTGTCACCTCACATCACCTATGTCTCGGCTAAGAAGTTGCATCTGAACACACTGCAAAGACAACAACCAATGGCCAGCTAGCGTGTATGCTCTATGCCTGTGTGAGAGGAAATAACTCCATACCAGCAGGTGGGGGTAGTCGTCGTTAAAAAGGGAAATCAGAAGACTGAGGGCATGGATTCAAGATGCTAGTTAGCTAGCACATTTCCATTAGCTGGTCAATCAGTCATTTCCGTTTCTCGTCTTGTGCACTGAGCAAGACCACCAATCCGAGCGATTTCATATGCCGATGGGCTAGTACGGACACCAACAGCTACGATGCCGATTCAACATGCTAAATTGGCCAAAAAAAAAAAACAAACAGGTGACAAGAGCGGATATGGGCCCACTTGTGCCAACAGTGTGGGACACACCACAAACCAGACGCTGATTTATGTTCGGACATTGACCAACAGCGAATCGTCAACATGGTGCGTCAGGGCCCTAAGATGTCACAAAGTGCTCTCTAGTTTTGATTGTCTAAGACAAGCACTTTGCATGCCCATCCATTTCCCCTTCCTCCACACCCTTCTTTAATATATGCACTAATAACACCTTCTGCATTTGCACAAAATGAAGCCAGTGAACATACATCGCCATTGCAAATAATTTACATATAAACAGAAGTCGCAGGCGAGAGGGTTGGGTATATGGAGGCAACTTGATACTCAGACACTGAATTGAGTTAAACTTTGTGCAGTCACTTTAAAAAAGCCTTTTACTGGGATGATTTATGATTTAGAGGAGTACTACATATGAGAGGCAACTGAGTAGCAAAAGCAGGCTTGGGGTTGACAGCAGGTCGAGAGGCAAAGAGAGCCAGGAGAGGTTCAGTGAGGACGATGGGGGCAGACCTGTGCCCAGTTAACCTCTCCTTATATCTGAAGGTGGTAGGGAATAAGAGCTTGGAGATGAGCCAAAGAACTGACAGTGTGCCTATGTTAACATGGTGGTGAGCAACAGTGTTACCTGAAAGCCAGCATATCTCCATCAAGACTGTTCACTTTATTCCTGAAATAGAGATTCTCTGTGTTGGCACAGGTGGTACATAATCTCATGTAAGCACACTGTAGACTATATTTTGGTGAGGGTATGCCAAATACAACTGGCAGAAATAGAATCACATCCTCAAAGGAGTTAGGAGCAGGAAGAATTTACTGTAACAGAAAAAAAAAGCAATGCGCTGTGTTTAAGGGAGTTACAGCATTTCATTAAATACAGCAAAACTGAACAAGGAGTAGCCGTAGATTGGATACAAAATAAGTTGACACTTTGAATTAAAGACGGTATGTCTCTGGAAATAACTACATCAAACACATCAAGTCATTTGTGATAACATCACCCGAGTGGATCTATTTCTGGTAAGACAAGAACGGACTGGGATGCAAGACCTTCTACCAATGATGTTCAAGCAAATTAATCTAGGCTCAATTAGGTGGACCAAATATTGGGGACATCTCTCAGCATGATGCAACACAAGAACAACACCACAAAGTACAGCCTCCAAAGCTGAAGTGGAATCTGAATCAACACCTTCCTATGGGAAGGTGAGGGTGAGATTCATTGCAAGGCTGTGTATAAACTGATCATATTTATAGAATATTCATATGTTTTCTGTTTCTGATTCTAATAACCATTTCTATCATATTGATGTAGTGGAGTACAAATATACTTCCTTCTCAAATGTGGTCAAGCAGATGTGTGTTTGGTATTAACTTAAACATTAAAGTCCAACTATAGCAAAGTTACAGTGATTTCTTTCTTAACACATCATACAAGTTAGAAAATAGTTGACAGGGAACTGTGCAGCACTGCATTGTGGAGTTTGACCATTAAACTGTTTTTCACCACTTCTGTGCCTAGGATTTTTCTGGCCTTGATGATGCAATGGAGCCGTTCTTATTATAACCCCTTCCCTACTATATAAAAAGTATGTTGCTATTAACAAGAGTGCACATAGCGTCAGTGTTGTTTCATTTGGCCCCTGGCAAGTTTGCTACATTCCATAAGCTCTCTTTGCTTTTTCAGTCCAATAAATACATCAATAAACATTTTGGTTAAATGCCACAATTAAATAAACACAAATTAAATAGCCATGTCTAAAGGCCCTGACACATAAAGCAACTTCCAAGAACTAGCGGCGACGAAGGCCCCCTGCTGTGTCGCCTGACGTCACCCTGTCTCAGCCAAAAAGTTGCACATGAACACACCACAAAGACTAAAGGTGACGATCTGCCACCAAATACATTCTGTGCCTGGGTGAGAGGAAATGACTCTCCAAACCAGCAGACGGTGCTCATCTATAATCTTCATTCAAAACAGGAAAAGGGAAGATCGTCTTGACACCAGTTAGCCAGTTAGCACATGAACAACACAATCAAATGTTTAAGGAACAAAGCATATTTAACGTGCACCAGTGACCAATAACACAAACCATCACAAAACAATACCTTATGTGCCTTATGTCAGTTACCTTGTGTAACATGTTTGTTTTGGTCTCACTCCCTCTTGACTTTAAATCTCTTTTTTTACTTTCCGGACTTCCATTACTCTTCTCATGTGCTGAGCTGAACTGCCAATCAGATTAATTTCATTCACCAACAGTCTCTGCAGCCGCCAACACCAATTCAACATGTAGAATCAGCCAACCAAACAGGGACCGACGAGGGGCAACGGTGGGGGACACACTGGTCTGACCAGGGCAGCAGATGCTTACCAATGGGCCAACGTTAACTGACAGCCAACCAACCATCGGCTTGGTGTGTCAGGGCCTTAACATACCTTTCAGACTTTCAGCACAAATTGGCAGCTCAGCCAGCCAGCAGTTACTGCTCACTGCTACAGGCATGTGCTTTGTGCTAACATTAGCTGCCGAACAAGAGGCTGTTGCCATGCAGTGGCTCACTCGTTCTTTGGTTCAGAGGGTGTGATGGCTACCATACACTGTGTGTGCTACTCAGTTAGCTGCTAACAAGAGTCTGTCACTGTGCAACAGCTCGTTCTTCGGTGCGGGGGTTCGTGCATGTTACTGTGTTACTGGTTTAGCTGCTAATGTAGCGCTACTGGGTTGGGATAGCTGCTCAGGAGAGCCTGTAGCTGTGCAGCGCCCAATTTTGAAACCTAATTTTATATACTTGGCAATTTTTTTAAACATTCAAATTTGGCTGGGTGGTTAAAAACACATTTTTCTGTGGTGAGACAAACTTATTACATATTAATTTTTGCTTTTTGCGCCTGGTCATTAGTTTTGTAATTAACCGTTTTTTATTGGTTTTTTTTACCCACTTGGGGATATCGGTAACAAGCTACCTTTTAAGCTAATACGGCAAAGTTGTGGGGTTTTCAAAGCTGTTTTTGCCGACAACGACTGCCCTCTGTGGATAAAAACCTAAACAGTGAAAGATGCTGAAAAGCTGTTAATGGGGGGATCTGTGGGTTCATCATGACGAGGGACCCCTTCTCTGTAGGCTACACACATGGATCCACTGTAAATGTAAAACCAGTCACTGTAACAGATCTAAAGACAATACCTCAGGTAAATGTAGTGCAAATCGGTCAGAAAACCTGTCTGATTTGCTCACTATCAAGCTAGTAATACTGCATAACAATTAAACTACGACAAAAAGTCTAATAACAGTTTTAGACACTCATATAGAATGACACACACCCTGGATATTTTTCTAACGGCACAAACTATCACCTCAGAAATGACTTTCACATTTATTCAACACCAAATCACAATATCCAGAGCACAAAATGAACAACAGTTGGAGAATATTACACCATGCATGCACATAAATTCAGCTCTAAATTCATGATCCATCCACCCCTTTTTGCCTTGATAACTGCAATATATGTTGCCAAAGCAACAGCTCTTTGCACACACACCACCTCATGCGATCAGCAGATAATCCTCCATGTGTGTTTAAGTAGTATAAAAGCTTTGTCATGTTCACAGAAGGGGCAGGTTTACAAGGTTACATTGTAATGAGTCCCTTTGCCAGGCTATCCTCTCATCTGATATGTTCCTGTTGCTGCTGTTAGAAGCCCAAATCATGCTATCATTGTGTATACAGGGCCAGCCAGGTCCATCATTAATACTGCTCTTATCATTCTGTCCGCCATGATTTCCATCCAAGGCTTTGTTATCAGTGAGACCCATATCAAACCGTGTCTGTCTTGTTGGGACATACAGCAGAAGATTTGCTACTAAGCACACTGTCTGTTGGCTGTTGCCTGTTGGCCATCAGAACACACCACAACCTTGACATTAATGATTCAATGAGAACAGTAATTGAGTGCCTTTCTCATTTCCTGGCAGCTACAATACAAAGCTGGTGGTGGGGAGACAAGAGAGATACAGAAAGAGGAGGATAAGAGGGTGAAAGAGAAAGGCTTATGGAAAAAAAGGTAGGAGACCGAGATAGGAGCCAGTGAGGAGGATAAGACGCGGAGGGAAGGAAATAAGGAAGGCGAGTAAAGTGTGGGGTAGGATGAGGAGAGGATCAGAGGCAGAGGACAGCGAGGAGAGAGATTGCATTAGCTCATCATCCCAGTGGACCCGCCTGTGCTCTGAGGTTGACAGTCCTGAGAGCTCCTGTCCTTCAGCCTTCCCATGTGCCGGTGGCATTATCTCCTACTTACCATAGAGGGCCAGGCATTCAGCGCTACAAATCACATTCTTCTTTAAACTTGCTTCGGAAATAATAGAGGAAGTGTGCTATAATATCTGCCTCGAGTTCCATTAAGACCTGCAATTATCTCAATTTCTCACCTAAATCTACCAACCTGCTGAAGTGGTCTAGCAGCACTAGGGTGTTATTTCTAGTGGTCATGGTCATGGCAAACCTGATGCCCCCGTGATATATCATCATGATCACATCTTCGTCTTTTACAGAAACAAAAAAAAAAACAGTTGCAAATTTCATGGCAATCCATCCAATACAATAATATCTATTACTTACTGGTGCAAGAAGGAAAGTCAAGGGATCAAGTCATGAGGATACATTCTCTGGCAACAATGGATGTAGGAAAACAGTTTTGTTCAGTAGTCGCAGTAGATGTTGAGATACTCCAAAGTCAAAAGGCTATTCAGTACCAAATGAATTGATTTAATGGTTGTTGAGACATTTCAGTGAAAACCCAAAAGGTCAACGTTAGCACTAGAGGAAAAGTCAGGGGCTCACCAGTGGCGTTGTGATTCATCCTCCGGGCATCATGAATATTTTAGTCTTCAACAAATTATTTGACAGAGAGACCTGCTTCTTGCCTTCCCAAGAGCAATACCACTAGTGTAACTACATACCCTGAAAGATCTCAGAGAAGAACCACAAAAAGCTGTAAAGGCTCTTCACTTGTACGTCAGAACGTTTTCTTTGGAGACTCATTGGATGGACCAAAAAGTAAATTATGCAATATTTATACAATTATAAATGTAAGTGTTGACATCAATTAGTGTACAGCGCACTATCACTCCAAAGATCACATCAAGGTTCCTGCTCTTTTGCATACAATAAACATTAAACCAATAGTTGCCTTCACAGTTAAGGCCATCATCTGAATAAAATCATCACACACAGAAACCTTTCACACTGAGTCCGGTTTTTGCTCTATGTGTTGCAGAAATTTGCAAGACGAGACAAAATAAAAAGACACATTTCCTCTCTTGCTTCTCCCCACTGGAGTTATTTATCTGTCACCACTCTCTCTTATCGCATCTTGTATTTGGCACTGCAGCTGCATGCAGGGGCTGAGCTGTCTTCTGTCTCTGTCTTCACACTGTCTTTGTCTCTGTCTGTGTACGGTCCACATCCTCCTCCTTGTCATCATCATCCACCTGAATATCACTATCTGACCTGTTGAACTTGAGCTATCCGAGTTATAAAAGGATACTGTGCGACCCGTTGCTCTGTCTTGTCATAAATGTATCCCGCTGCCACATTTTATTCACAGATTCTTGGTCAAGCAGCTTTCTAAAGGCTTCTGACGGATGCAAAAATGTAGAAAATTGAACCTGTTCCGAAAAGTTCACGGAGGGGTGAAAGTCTGCAAATGTGATTGACAAAAGATGAGGTTGTATTTATTTTTAGATGTGCGACGATTTTGGACAGAACACAGTGTGCAAAGGCCTTACTACTGTAAATTCTTTGAACAGATATCTGAATATTTACATAGAATCTGTAGGCAACAAGACAAGGTCATGGAATCAGGGGCGTTCTGGTTTTCGTATGTAGTCCGAGTAGTATTGCCCAATAACGTTTGAACATCAGGTAGAGTTGCTACATATTGAGATTTTAAATGTATAATAACCATCTCAGAAAATATCACAGTTTCACTGCATCACGTCGTTACAGAATTTATATCAAAATCAGTCAGAATGACCCTTAAAGTGAAAGTTCAGGTTTTTGGACATTAAGTTGTGTGAAACGCTGACCATCTGTAGCTGTGATGTGACGGTGTCACTACTCTCAACGAGCCTCCTGCTCTGAGAAATCGCCCGTAGCTTACCGGAGAAAAAGTAGTTCTGAAGATGTACGGGGGACACGTAACCAAAAGGTTTTAAGCTACAAAAAAGTATGCATGTGTTTTGTTAGAATATTTCAATGATTTTAAAACATCCCCGCATTACGTCAGACCTTGCTATCAGTTGGGACTATTTTCTGGCCAGTATCACTCCACCGTGCAGGCCCGCAAGACAGCACGGCAACAGAAATCAATAAGACAGTTCATCACCACGCCGTGCAGGTGCGCAGGATAGCAACGGCTAACGAAACCTTAATCAGCTGTTTCCAACAGAGAACCAGTAAGCTATCATTAGTGAGGAAAAAGAAGTGCTAGCCCTATATATACCTACTACTACAGCGCAAACACCGGCTCAGGCTCACGACACACCCTTGTCAGCTGCTGTAGGTAAACAGAGGAATACCAAAATGGTGCGAACAGCTGTGGGAATAAAAACATCGCCGGCTCCCAGTTCCATCGGTTTCCTTTTACAGATGTAACCCGTAGGCAACTTTGGCTTGTGTCAATTGGGATGAACCTCGCTACCAAGCCGGCGAGGCTACAGATGGTCAGCGTTTCACACAACTTCATGTCCAAAAACCTGAACTATCACTTTAAAGGAATGAAAATGGAAGGGTTATTTTTGGTCAAACAAATGTTTTATTACTATAACTGAAACCTGAAACTATTTTGTTAATGGAAGTATGTGTAAAAAGTCTTTAAAAATAACTAAAACGAAGGTGAGATTCTCAGTCCAGTCGCATTTTTTTTCAGTATAATAGCAAATCTCAGTAGGTTAGCAAATGCCCATGGTATGATGGACATCAACGTTTATATCACTGTATGCCTTAAAACCGGTATATCGCTGCAACCCTAGTGCCAGGTAAACAGTTTGGAGTTTGAGTTTGGAGAGTCTGATAATGATTAAGCTTTATACTATATATTATATATTATTATATTTTAACTTTTGAACAAAAATAAATAAATAAATAAATAAATAAATGTGTTCATATACAGATATCTGTTCATAGAGATCACCAAAAACACAGTGCTCTCTGGCTGAATGAGTTGCGCATGGAAGAGGAAGTCTTGGCCCGGATATCCACCTGCTACACCAGATCTCTCAAAATATTGTCTGTTGCCCCTAGAGACTTATTGTCGTCAGACCTGTAGCTGATGGGTTCTGAGACTGGCTACACTGAGACTGTCTGACAGACAATCTAAGCAACTAAAGTAGGCTAAAGGCTGATTTTACATAATCACACCTTAAAAGTAGCTCTTCATTCTAGACATATATAACATATTACAATTCTCTGTGATATGTTCAGGTAAACATTTTCCTGGGGTGGTGTTACATTCACCTCCAAATTGTATTTAGCCCATGAAAAACAGTTGCAGTTAGAAAACTACAGTACATACAGGATTTTAGAGAATTAGGGATCCATGCTCGACAATTACATGACACAAAAGACCATCTAAACCGCTCGTAGGTCCAGTTGAAAGAAGGGATGCCAAAGTTAAAATCAAAGCAATGCAAAGTGTGTAGTGTTTCTGCAGTCTAAGATACAGGGACGATTCTATCACATTCAGATAAACTGATTGCAAGTACAAATACATTTTTGAACTGCTGTGTGGGTTTTAAGCTATTTGAGTCAACCATAATATTAGCATATGATACTGTGGTTGGATAAAAATGTGATTTTCTTGGTTTACTGCAAAAAAGCAGCTGTCTTTACGTCAATCATTGGTTGAGTCAGAAATAGAAGTTATTATTTGTGTTGACTTAAATTTATCAGTGAAGTAAAGGGCAAGGTTACACTAGAGAATAAGGAGTTTGTCCGTCATGTTTTCACACCGCATTAGAAATGACAAGTTTTTATACTTGTTCTGAGTGGCCACAGTGAAAGGAGGAGTAAAAATCATCATAGTGGGGAAAAAAAGGTACACATTTTCAATCTCTTGTGGAAGGCATTCATTGTGTTGCACTTTGCTGTTCACATGAAAAGTGACAGAAATTGTTGTGTACAGACTGACACAAACTCTGACTCCTTTCTCACCTCCATGCAATTGGACAATCATGGCGTTAAGTTCTGACAGGGGATAGTGGCAGTGTTGGGTTTGTATAAGTGCACTCCAATTTTTTTGATGGTTGTCATTTAGAGTGTGGAGGCTTGAAGCTGGACTTGTATTTGGACTTTTTAAAGGATGTAATTTATTTATTAAATGTTTATTGGAGTCTCAATCCCAAAGACATCCATCCCCACCCATCCTCTTGTCAATAACAGGCTTCTAGTTTGAATAACTGGAGAAACTCCTACATTATAATGCAAATCAAAACAACTGCTATGTAATTAATATAACCATTGTGAAACTACTTACTTGTATTATATCACGTTACACCATACAGTGAACATGTTCTATTCAGACTGGCCTAGTAAAAGGGCTCATTACACAAAATCCTGCATATTGATAAATGCAATACAAATAATAATATCCTTAATCATACTTTGTATACAGGCCATGTACTTTAGAGATGTATTCTGGTTCCTGTCTATTCAAACCACATTCATTTGTATGATGATAAATTAGCACATGCTTACAAAGCATACATCAGTTGGGCCCATCAGAGTGATTTGTGACTTCCTCCACCTTTTTCGCCTCTACATATTTGCTTTTCATGAAAATTAATTAACTTCAGTCCCCATTCATTAGATGACACAATTAATTGTTTTCTCTCTCGCCATGCAACATGAAGAATAGCAAACAAAAACGTTTTCATCAAATCTGAAATTGCCTGCAAACACAAAGAGGGGGGAAAGGTTTTATTAGAAGTAGTACTTGCAGGTCTGACTGCTAATTTCTGCCTACTCCACTGCTAGTAGATAATTTTGTGGTTGTTTACATGAACGCAGTGATTTCTCATTAATATCGGGGCAGGGGATACATTCACCCTCCCTGAAAAAGACGATAAATTATTCAGATGATCAATCAAAATGCGTACTGTGTTTATTTGTAGCCTATGTCTTTTTCTTCTTACCCTCAGGTCTGTTTGATATTGTCACCTCTCAGGTGGGACCTGCCACTTTCATTATTTAATCCAAAAGGTGAGACTTACAAATGTCAACAAAATTCGGGGGGAAAAACTTACCCTGGAACCAAATCAAAACAGAGCAGGGTTAATTGCTTGAACCATGTTTGTTTGCTCGGAGAACAGAGTCAGAGGCCCATGCTTACACTCCCCAGTCTAAAGCCCTGAGAAGAATTGACAGGCATGGCTAAAAATAGAAAAATGTGTGGTAACTCAAATGAGAGTTTATACATGATGCTATGAATATGAAGAGTGTTGTTGTGCGTTGGTGGTGTAATTACAATGGATTAATTAAGATAGATGTCTGCTACATGCACATTTCCTAACCCCACAAAACATTCCTGACGTCTGTCTACTGACAATAATTCAGTCTGTCAGTGCAGCCATACAAATACAAGTGGGGGACAGATATCCCAAGGGACGGTGCCTCCTCCTGCTTCCTGCTACCTTACATGGTCTGAGATGTATGTCCACAGTGCAAAGGGAATATACTGCCTTGCCTTTATGAACCAGAAAGTGCGCCCAATAGAGTGCAGATCTCGGCGTGTGGGTGGGGAACATGGAGTGTAGCACAGGCTGTGTGTCCAGCTTGTCATGTATTCATGACAGTAGGAACAAAGGGGAGACAATATGCAAATATGAAGCTTACTTCAGGATTCCACCAGGTGCAACTGCACTGCATTTCAGCTGCGACACGGCCGCCAAAGCTGATCACGTCACTCTAGACAATGCTTGTGATTCCATCAGACACACCACAGAGCGTTTCAGAGGTGGCCCAGAAGCGACTGTTAACTGAAAGTACGGACCTAGTCTTTATCTGAGGGAGCCATGGTGCGATGCACAGAGCAGATTGGGTTCTCCTCCTGCTAACAGGCACTGTATGTGAACTATAGATACAAAATAATTTATGAATGTATTTTTAACAACTAAAACACAGCCACAAATCTTAGAGCAACAACAATAAACACAATTCAAACCGACAAAAAACATTTAACCATGTGGCCTAGTTAATTACTTATTATTGAAACACAAATATCAAGGAAAATTTACCAAATCAACAAAATATTCAAATCTACAAAATCGAGCGGGCAAAACGCTCAGCATCTGTGCTATGACACTTCAGAACTGTCCCTGCTGGTGGCCCTCCAGTCGAGATGATGGTGAAGATGAACCAATGGGAATGTATTTGTTACCATGGTAATCATACGTGCTATATCGTAGGCAACTGGACTTGCTTGAGTTCCTTGAAGACCTCTTCCCTCCAGAGGCGGCGGCCTACAACACCACTTATCTCCCACTTGCAATGCAGTCTTGGGATGACTCCCAGACGACTTAACACCCATTCTAAGCTGGACCCATCTAACCCTAATGGCACACAAGATGGCCAGGTGGGTAAATGACTCACATGTTACCTTAATGACACTGAAACTCAGAGCTCACATGTGACCTCAATGACTGTAAGGGTTCACACCAACTCAGAGTTTACAGCCTGCAGCTCCACACCAGTCCTTCAGAAATGAAGAAGCTTCTTGGATGAGAAGCGAAATATCTTCAAGAAACTCAAGCAAGTCTAGTTGCCTACGATATAGCATTTAAAATGAGCCCAAACTTTTCTATGAATGTCAGTTTTTGAGCTACAACAAAGGCCACAATGTGTCCTACAACAGACTAGACTTGGTAAAGCTTGTTTTTAGCCTAGCCGAATGCTGGTAATTCCATGTGATTTTGTTGATCACTCGTGGCACCTACCAGCCTGTTACGAGGAGTGAGGAGTCAGCAGTCAATAAAACACTGTGAATCACCTCAACTAGAAGAGGTCCTTGAGCAAAGAGTCATAAAAGTGCACAACCTGCACAAAGAATATTAGGCTGATGGGTCCAGTAGTATGAGAGATTATCTGCAGACAGACAGATACACACATGTACATTAGAGCGTGACACGGGAGTGGATTTTCAGTCCCGTCCCATCTCACTCCCACAAAAATAATCCCATCCCGTCCCAATCCCATGAAAAAGGGAAAAAAAAAATCCTGTCCCGTCCCAATCCCACAAGAATGACTCCCGTTCCATCCCGCTCCCGTGTTGTGTTTCAGTTAAAAAATATATATATATATCTATAGTACATGGATCACACTATGCAGAATGATAAACACATTTGATTTCTGATGTGGTCAGACAGCACGTCATAAGAACCAGTTCTGAGAGAGAAAAATGTAGTTAAATTATTGCAGTAAAAGTAGTGTTTGGTTCCTCTGACTGATATTATTATATATGGCATCATTAGATTATTAATACTGAAGCATCAGTGTTAGAGCAGCATGTTACTGTTGGTCGTATTCGCTCTTTTTGTTGAGATGGTTTTAAAACAAACCCGGCACACCGGCTCGTCCAAATTACTGGGCTGCCCTCTGTCATTTGGTTTAAATCCAAAACACTTCCACACAGGGGTCGTGGCATTTGGCTTACGCTCTCTCTCTCCCTCTGTTTTCTTCTCCGCCTTGTCTCCCCCTCACGAAGATCGCACTGTGTGTGTGTATAGCTCCTAGCCCTGCCTCCCCCACAAAGACAAAGACACTCCATGACAAGAGCTTTCCCTCTGTTCATTACGCTAATGAACCAACTCACCTGGCTGCCAGACAATGCACAGCAGTGAACGCTCTTGTCGTCTAGTCTCTTTGGTGGAGAGAGACGAGGAAAACAAACACGCATGAATATGGCAGTTAATCCCTTTAAATTTACCGTGCAATTAACCGACTTATCGCATATCGCGACAGGCCTAATTATGATTCCCAGTCCTGCCTGCTCCCGTTGACTTTTTTTCCCATCCCGTCCCAATCACCTGAAGAATAGTGAAACTGATTCCCATCCCGTGGGAATCCC
This sequence comes from Epinephelus lanceolatus, assembly GCF_041903045.1. Classification (NCBI taxonomy): domain Eukaryota; kingdom Metazoa; phylum Chordata; class Actinopteri; order Perciformes; family Serranidae; genus Epinephelus; species Epinephelus lanceolatus. The sequence continues at coordinate 28,445,916 of NC_135738.1, read as the reverse complement.
AAGGGAATCACGTGACCCGTGGGATTCCAGAAAAAATGTAAGCCTCTAATGTACATACACGACCGGGATCATAATCCCCGCCAGGCCTAAGTGTTGCGTTCACAGTGTGGTTTCAGTTATTGCAGGTTTAAACTGCAGTTACATTAGGAAAATAGCAATTTACGGCCAGTGTGGATAGGAAGAGTGGTATTTCAAGGCAGACTTGAAAAAATCCAAGCCTATCTTTTCAGCACAGATTATGATGTGTCATGCCAATGTTTATAGCTCTCCAGCAATAGAAAACAAGTTGTCTCATAGTTCTCTTTTTATTTGAAGTCAGACTAATTTGTCATGCACCGCGGAGCTCTGAATTGATTAAGACTATGACCGCAACCCTACGATCATAGTTTCACGACAGAATTTTGAAGACCAGAGATTGATAACGCACAAAAGTGATACATCACATGAGCTGTACATTGTGTAAGTGAACAAATAAAAGGTAAATGGGTCAGTGAGTGTGTGTGTTTGAGTGTGGCGCTATGCATCCATTCTCAGGCCAGACCATCTGACTCAGCCGCCTGTCAGCAGGACGAGGCAGATGGGAGACATAAAACGCTCCATGCCTTGACAAGGTAGTCTGTCAAACTTAGGGAGAACAGTCACAGGGGTAATGTTTTGACAAGGCATTAAATGTCTCCTTCGCAGACGTCCTGTATGTCATTCCATTAGATTGATGTACAGATACAGATGGCTGTATAATGCATACCTATGGGGATTCTGTATGCTCATGTCTTGACTTTTGTTATCCTCTGGCCCACATTTAACTTGGCTGATGATTAGCCTTAGCCGTGTCACTCCGAATCTCAAACGTCGCTGTATAATTGAGTGATTAAAATGCGATTAAGAATGACTTTCAACGATACATTTCACATCTGTACGGCTTCAATCCTGTGACAGTGCTGCTTGCTGCCTACATTATGCTTGATGTTTTCTTTACAGACTTGTATTCAATAAATGTATGCCCACTTTTACAAGTCATCATTCACCATTAGTTGCCTTTTTAGAGTTCACTGCACTAAAGAGTGTTGTGTGAGACCTTGATATGTTCCCTCTCCTCTCTCCTGCTGTTTTTATTCACCCCAGTCTCCTGTGTGCGTCTCCTATACACAAGTCTGTCAAAGTTCAGATATCTCAATTCCGGGAGAGACAATTATATCCAGTTTTTGCCACAGGGCATGCCCTGAGCTCCAACAGACCTTTTACCCTGTATCTATCCATAATGATCTGTTTGGTTACCAGTGTTTTTTCTGAAATCTTTTAAATGACTGGACACCACCTGAGGCTATGCCTGGAGAAATGAGTTGCAGTGTGTGGATGTGTTTACATTTCTACTGTAATGCTCTAAAATAGGTAATTACTTACATGGCATGGAAATTCTGTGGAAACTAGAGCTTGTTGCTGATACTGCTATTACCAGGCCTATCATAGGTCTCAAAATTGTTGACTGTAGACAGAGTGTGCAGTATGTCATAATCAATTGGTTTGAGCAATGATAATTTTTGACCAAACATCACATTTGAAGGATAAAGTCTTATCAGACAGTGTAGAAAAGTTTCAAGACTGGTCGCATACTTAATGTTTTGACCTGTTTACCAGCTACATCACAGCATTTAGTAACAGTATGATTTAATGATCTCAACACTGATAGATGATCACATAGCAAGACACAAGATGCAAGACAGTAGTAGTAGTAAAAGCTTATGAAAACAGGACTAAATATCTCAGCCACACTAGAGGCTCTGTGATGCTAAATGCTAAGGTCAGCATGCTACCATGCTCACAAGGACAAAGCTAACGTACTGCTGTTTAGCAGGTAATGTTAACCATGTTCTTATCTTTAAATTTTGTTAATTAGCATTGAACACAGCTGTGGCTAATGGGAATAGCATACGTTTTTTTCTGGATTTGACCATGAACTAAAATACTGAACAAATAGAATGTGTTAACTGATGGCTCAAGATAAAAATCAAGGAAGTCAAGGTCTTGAAGGGCGCAGACATACCTATAATAAAATTCCAAGGCAAGCCATCCTGTAATTGTGAAGACATTTTTTCCCCTTGTTTTCAACAGCTGTATTACATCCAGAGTGGAATACCAAAATACAAAAACTTGCAACTCCCAAAATTGCAGTCAGTGGGGAACAGGTAAATGTGACTCCAAAAACCACAGAAAATGTATTAAATATCGATATCCAATAATTATAAAGATTTGGACAAGTTCAGAAAGTATGAATGAGGGATCCTGTTACTGTTCTACATCTGTTGCGTGAGGGATCTGTCCCAAGATAAATCTTGGCTAACTTTTCTTTGGATAAATGAAGGCAGTGCACGACCTTGAATTGTAGGAGGCCATGTCTGGAACAGTAAGCCTCCAAGGATCTGAGGATTTCATGCAAAGAACAAAACAACTGTCAAGTCATTTGACTAAAAACCCGAGCTGCAAATCTCAGAAGTCTGGGGATGACCAAAGTCAATAAAAGCTTTATCCTCTTGGGACCATGACTGTCTCTACAAAATTATATACATAACAATTCAGCCTTCTCTAGGACTAACAGCCAAGAGGTCAACATCCACAAAGTAATGCCCCTAACATGGCTGAACATTTGTGTGGCTATGAAATGAATGATCCAATCACAATTGTGTGAGCATTAGATGTGACCATAAATGAAGATGGTCAATCCGTCTCACACACAGCTGTAAATCATGATAAAACACTCCCTTTTCATGACCTTAAGTAACTAATTAAAACAAACTTGTCTGATAAATGAACACTTGCACCAGCATGATAGGAACTAGCTAAAATTACAGAAACTATCTTTGGGAACATTGTATTTGACGTGTCCTTTGATTGTTTGGCCCATGTCCCATCTGCTAACATGTAAGGGGTGGGGTTTATGACCTTGGCTTCACTTTTTGGGTAGCTGTCATGACGTTTACCCTTACACACAGACATTGGTTGTCACACTTAAACAGTATAACAAGAAATTCATGAGTGTGTTGCATCAAAAGCACCATCAAAATCATATCAATATGAGGAGCTCTGTTGTAGAGGGCTGCATTGGGATTGGGTCCCGCCAACCCAATCTTGCGGGAGCGGGCGGTTTGAACTTTGCTGCGGGCGGGAACGGGTGGCTACAAAAAAAAAAAAAAAACACTGCAGGATCGGGATGGAGCCTATAGCGACAGGATGGAGTTAACAAGTGTTGTGGAAAAGAAGCTCAAACAAGGTCTGAAGGCGCACTGAGCCCTCTACTTCCCAGCGCTCTCAAAGCTGGTGCGTTTCATCTTCAGTATCCCCGCATCCAGCGCGCCTTCAGAGCGGTCCTTTAGTGTCTGTGGGCGCATCTTGGAAGAGAGACGCACGGGATTGGGACCGCAGTCAGTCAGCAACATTCTCTTCCTCCACAGCAATATTATGGCCAAGTGATTCATTTGTTAAATTCATTCGTTTGATTCGTTAACTTTGTTTATTTTATGTTATTTATTAGTGTTATTTGAGCCACTCACAGCCTACTCTCGTTGCTATTTGTTAATTACATAAAGAGGCGTGATGATGCCGGTGTTATTGAGCATAGGCTTTATCTTTATCTCATTAATGTTTCTTATTCAGGTCTCTCTTAGAAAAGAGACCTTAACCTCAATCACTGCGTGATTATATAAAGGTAGAAAAATAAACAAAATACAGAGGAGGAGTATAGAATATGAAACAGCCTTTATTTCATTAAAAACTAAATGAAAACAACGAAATAGGAGCGCTATTCCTGACCAGTGCGTCAAAAGACATGCAGGCAGGGAACCGAAACAAACAGCCTCATGAATCTCTTTATTAATAGCCTATAAAATGACGTGTTTTCTCCTGCGGGACGGGAGAAGACACAAAATCAGTGCATCTCTATTATTGTGCGGGCATAAATTCTCAGAGTTTTGCGGGAGCGGGCGGGAGTGGACATAGACATTGCGGGAGCGGGCGGGAGTGTAACACACACGTTGCGGTTGCGGGCGGTAATGGTCAGAAATTCAGCAGGAGCGGGCAGGAGCGGGATGAAGAAAACAGTCCCACGCAAGGCTCTACTCTGTTGCTCCCTGTAACCTGATGTACACAGTTCAGTTTGTAGAAACATAATTGTTCATCCACATGGAATATGTATCGAGCACTCTTACTTTCTCCACAACATAGCTAAATATACTCATCCCCAGTCATGATGCCCAGTTCTCAAAGCTCAAACTCTGTCAGAAGTAGCAAGTAGTGTAATCATTTGATTACTTCTTCATCTTTTAGGATAGGCATGCACAAGCATGTGCATGTAAACACTAAAGCTGTTCCAACTCATTTCACTAAAGTACAGCAGATTCACCGAGCACACAAAACACAGTGACAGTGTCCGACCACATATTTGTTATTCCAGAATTAACATTTCCCTGCTGAGCAATAGATTTAATCCAGCTCTTCACATGCCAGCATGTTTACTGGAATCAAAAACTGGCCACATGCCAATGACGACTGAGCAGCACACATAATGTCTTAAAAGCATTAGGCTAATAAGCTCTAATATTGTTCCAAGAGACTGCAAAATGATTGCATGTTTATTTCTCAATAGCTCAAAGGAAGTTGTTTTTTTTTTCACCATGATTTTATGGCCTTCAACCTCTCTTCACCAGCTGTAGTGCATAATAGGCATTACCCCGATGTTGTGCCAAATGTAGTCACTTCTCACCTGCTCCACACCCTTATTCGTGAGACAGGCCTCGTCTGCAATACGGCCGAGCAAATTGAATCTGCCAGTCAACTGAAGCGCCACACTTATCTAATCCGACCTGTAATACAGGGCTATGCTCTATTGCCTTTGCATAACACCCTCTCCATGTTTGTAACCTCAGCCCCCAAGGCAGCGCTCAAGTATTGTCATTTCACTTATTGTAAACTGAGGCCAGCTCCACCTCTAGCCCCCCTTTTCGTTCTCTGTTGCTTTCTGTTATTGTCAGGAGTTCTCTCTGGGGCACCGACACTAAAGTTCACATTACTCACATAATCACAAACGCTTACTATGTAAATGCACACATAGCCGATCACAGTGAACGAGGGGAAAAAGATACATAGAGTCACCAAGAATTCATCGTGCCAGGGACGAATGTATTTCTGCTTAAGTCAGCAAGGGAGATGTTAATGCTGCTGTGAGAATTAATGGAAGTATTGGCTTACAAACATTTGGTAATACATTATTGTGGCTCCGAGCGACCGGCTTCTCTAGAGTTGTTTTTCAATTGCACAGGCCGCAAGGGAAGTACTTCCTGTTTTAATTAGATACTGGATAAGCAAATAGTAACTCAGATAAACTATGGGCTCTGTGGTCAGCTGTTTCCTATTTCACAGAAATAGATCCAAATTTAAGTATTTATCATAAAAGTAGGATGTGATTAATGACAGCGCTCTGATGGATGGTGAACTAATATGTAGTGATCAATAAATATATATTCAAGAAGGCTGTTACCATGATTTTTTACTGGGAAAATGGAAATTATCTACCATGGCTACAACTCAACAACAACAACAACAACAACAACAACAAAAAATCCTCCAAACTGGAAGGGACAACAGTTGCTATGTGTTAAACAACCGTTGCTATGTGTTCACAGGAGCAACATACAAGTATGAACTGGATACTTTCCAAAGTTTCACCAAAGTAACCACTGTAGAGAAAGTGGGCATTTTCTGACTGAAGTGGTATCCAACATTGATTATTTTTTGAGGAAAAAAACAACCAAAACAAACACTCTATGCAATCCCCCTCTGTGAGGAAACATATTTTTCCTCAATAGCTGTTATCATACGTTGAGGTTCAAAGGATGGCTTGTCCATGGAAGCATGGCACAGGGACTACTTTTAAGCCCAGGTACAGTGCTCTGTCTAGTTTGGTATGACATCTGATACACTGTTCCAAATTGGCACTCGGTGTGGTGATGTCACACATGTTAAAGTCCCTAAAAAGAAACACAGTAGTGACAGCTCAGTTGCAGCTGTCAACAATGCTCTATTCTGTTGCAAGTATGTTGACTGGTTCAGTGACTGAAATCATAAGAATCTAAGTGAATTCAAAAGGGAGACAGCGGTGTGCAACCGTGTCATGATCTGTCTCTCAACAGTGATGTTGTTGTTGACAGCTGTAGGAGCTTGTAGATGATTCTAATGGTCTTTATTTGACTGCTGGACAACAGGAACCTTTTCCGGAAACCCAGAACCTTTACCTGCAATCCAATTGCAGGAACTAATGTTGTGCTTATTAGGCTTTAGTTCCTGTCCCCCAAAGTATTCTGCCAGACAGCAGGTACAGGTTAAAATAACAAGAAAACAACAATTGATTCTCACTTTCATCAAGTCTTTCTAGTGTTTTCCATCTGTCTTTAAACCTGCAAGTCTTCTTTGCAATATCCATTCTAATAGCACAGAGTTGTGTAATGGCTTTTAGTTCTTTATCAGTCTAATTTGCCTTAACTTCACAGATCTGCTAATGTGCTGGAAACACAAACAGGAGAGCACAAAGAAGTCTAGAGTTTGGGTCCTGAGGCTCCTCAGTTCCTGCAACTACTTGGTCAAAAAGGCCCATGATAGTGTTCCACTAATACCCCTTTTCCACCCACATAGGTTCTGTTCTGGTTCAGACACATCATTTTGAACCATTCAGAGCATTTAGTCCAAAAACAAATTGGTTCAGAACCCAAAAAGTTGAATCCCAGCTGGACCCAATACATGTGAACCATGATATCATCAGTGGGCATCATATTCTAGAGGTTGGAATAAGAGGATAGAGTCTTCTACATCTTTTTATCTTTCATAGTTGGTCGATGCTTGTTTATTACTTTTAAGAACAGAACAAAACCTTGCAGGTAATCAATGTGATTAGCCTTCTTGCTACTACCGTTCACTTCCGTTGTGCATTGTGCAATGCTCTCCGCCAATCAAACATCCAAGATTATAAGGGTTAGGCTCAAAACTGGTGGCAGATAGATAGCACCAGGTTCCAAGAATCCTAAATAGACCCTGTGCTAGTACCAGAGTTAATTTGGTAGAAAATGGGTATTAGTGAAAGAGCGTTAAGCTACTGGTTCAGTGTCTACATCTGTGATGTTATCAGAGAGCAATGTCTCAGTAAAACAAACTAAAATGACTTTTCTGCCAATACTCAGTGACTCAATAACTAAACGAGTGCAGTAAGTTCATTAATTGTGTTCCACAACAACCTGACATTTGGCAAATTAATAACCAACAGTGGCAGCTAACTACCTTATCTCCTCTATGTTCCTCTTCCTCATTTGTTCCTGCCCTGGAACCTAATTTTCTCTGTACTGGCTTACAGTGTTTCCAAAAGAGATGTTTCTGGACTCCCGTCAAACAGCGAGCGTGCCACTTGGCCGAGGGAGTCCCGCCTGAGATCCAGCGGATTGCTCCATGAATAGTCTGTTCTTCCACGTGTGAGCATGGATGGAGTAGCCAAATGTTAAAAAGAGCCAATGCTGTCGGTGCTAAAGGTTGAACAGTGTGTTTGCACATCACAAATACAGGCATGTGATGGATTATCTTAACATGGTCGCTGCAGGAGTAAATACACAAGTCTGACAATAGTCAGGACAAGTCAAACATTATGAGTCATTCGGAGTATTAATGTGCTATAGATCAGAGATGATACATGGTGCAACAGGAGGCTGACTTTAAAAAAGGGAAAATGAGCACTACTTTTCTGTAAACAGTGAAATGATGACTTTCTGCTTTATTGGATAACGTCATTTCAGAAATTTCAACTCATACTGACATACCCCAAAACATTTTGGTTCATAAATATTTTATTGTTGCAGTAGCATCCTCTCATCTAAACCACATAGTGTTTCTCTCAGTGCTTATCCTGTCTCTTCAGTACCATGTAGCATGGGCATATGTAAAGTATGCTTACATGCTTATACTGTAAACACACACACACACACACACACACACACACACATTCAACCTCTAACTAATATGAGAGTGTGTGTAGAATACTGAATGTTTTGCTGTCAAAAATATACTTTAGCATTATGCATGATCCTACCCCCAAATCGTGGATTCTGGAGAAACAACCTGTCCAAGCAAACCGTTCGCATCTCAAAGAGCAGAGGATTCTATCTCCACCTCAGGCAATTTTCTTGGTGCTCCACATGAGAGAGCTCTGTAATATTCCAGGCATTTTTTGCATTATGTATGTCAACACTGTGCAGCTCACTGAGGATGCATATGCAAAATTATTTATTCAGTTCAGCACTATCCTTGTTGAACCCATGGCGATGGATGGTGATAAAGGAGAGAGCCGAGTAAAATGCAGTGCATTTCACCACCCAAGGTTATAGCTATCTGTTATACAATGTTATACAATGCAGTAAAGCAGTAAGCAGATAAAAGGGAAAACACAGGAATAACTTTGTGTCCTCACAGTAGAATTTTTATGTTTAAATATCAAAAAAGTCACAGATATATCCTGGAATCTGAACTGGTTTCTCAGACGAGCATACTCTTTGTTTTGGCAAGTATACCCCAAGCTTTTGTAGGTATAAGAAAGTAGTAAGGCTATGGAAACGGATTGGTTTTTTATTTCATTTTCATAATTGGTAAGAGCAGGGGTAGGCAACCATATGCCATGCTTATGCAGGGTTTTGTTCCAACCTGAAACTACACCAAAAAAAAAAAAAAGAAAAAAAAAGAAAAGTGATTTATGAAGGGTGTTTGAGTAAGCCTGGGTGCTGACTATCAAAAATAAATTAAAGTTGAGTGCAGAAAATGGCTCGGAGTGCTCTCAGTAATTGGGTGCAGTGAATGAACTTTGCTCACTCCCCTCATGTTGTGTTGTGAGTATAAATATGGGGGTTTGCTTGCAAGCTGCAATATTGCTCGCAAAGACAAAGTTCCCTCTCACAGGAGGGATGTCACAGCACTCGCCGCGAGTACCCACGGGTGTGGCACTGCAATTTCCTTGCTCGGGCTGTTTCTCTCGCTCACACTCAAGCTGTCACTCACGCTTGTGTCATGTCACAGAGGATGCCCACTGACAGAGGAAATGGGGATGAAAACAGTGAGTAAGATGCCAAAACTCTGAGGTGGATGGGAGGCAGCGACGAATCAAATGGCAGAGGTAAGAGAAAAATTCATCACTTTCTCTGACAAAAATCAATAACCTGCCCAACCAAAAACACAAAACAGAGATGCACACATGTTAGGACTCAGACCTCAGCATCAGTTTTCAGACAACATACAAAACAGTGTCGTTACTGAGGCCAAAAGGCTTCGGGTCACAGGCAAAATACGGTCAACTGTGAAGTGCTACGCAAGTGAACATCAGGCTAGGCGGCCTCTGACAAAACACTACCAGACAAAACAGCCTCAGGTAAGGCAGCAATGTCCCCACTCCTGCATGACTGTTTTGTGCTAGCAGCAACATACGCTTCCTGTAATTTGAATAAAGAATTAATATCATCTCTTTGGCAGCAACAGTAATGTCACTCCTTATTTTTGTAACAAGTTAAGTAAGGGACTGGAATTCGCAGTTCAGTAGCTTCTTCACTTTATTAACAGGAGTTTGATGATGAGATTGGTCACTCTGCTAGGGGAGAGACTTCTGTAGTGTGGGGAAGCTGTCAGCCTCCATCAAAAAAGGAAAAAATGTGCACTCCAGTATTGTCTTAGGTACATGTTATCAGGTCTTAGCCAGCTTACTGACATTAGCCATTGGTAAATGGAAAATGAGCAATAACTTGATTTTGTTCACAGTCGCAGGATGTGTAAACCTGATAATGGATGTAGCTATAAGGACCTCACTCTCATTATGGATCCTGGTTTGGCATTTTGGCTGTCGCCATCTTGTTTTTGTTTTTTTTGCAGCCAGAAGTGACCATATTTGTGCAAAAGGCTGGAACTGTGGAGAAGCAAGGGGTGGATCTAACAGAAAAGCCGAGGACACTATCAGCAGACAGTCTGTCACTAAAAGTGGCCTTGCACTTAAGTATGCGTAACCGTAAGCCTTGGTTAAAATATAATCAGGTGAGTTTTGTAAAAATTCAGTACAGTTGTCATGAAGGGGGAAATTAGCTAAAGAGACTAAAAAAAACTACTGTTTTTGTACCAGGCTGTTAACATGTTTATTTCTGCTGTAGTTGGACATTTTAACATACAGTAGGTGTCAATGGGATTGACAGGCTTCAAGAGCCAGCCTCAAGTGGCCATTCATGGAACTGCAGTTTGCTGCTGCTCCGTGTTAGCTTTATTTATCAGCCCTGTGATTGGTCGTTTGGTACACCTGCAGCTTTGTCGTGCATGTGTGACTTCCAAAGTGCTGCTGCTGCATGCAGTCACTGGAGCTAAAATTAGGCTAACTGTTAATTGTCAGTAAGTGTAGACTTGTTGAGCTTGTTAAGCCACATTGTCACATTTTCAATGGTCATGTGTTCAATACAGAATATCTGTCATGTGAAGGCTTGGAGTTGCTTAAAGGCAGCTCTGATGGAGTTGGGCAAGTAGCCAGTCAGTAAGTAATTACTTCTTTTTAATGAGCAATATGTTATGAGTAGGCTACTTGATTACATTATGATTACACCAAATCGCAAATGCGAGTCAGTCTGGAACCTATTAGTTCATCTTTTTATTTCCATGGGGCATTATCGACAGCCGTACATCAAAATGCCAATGGTTGCAACTGGATATACTTATGACTTATCAGAGCAATGAAATGTGACAAGAGCGACGGACAAATGTAAACAGACTACAGAGTGCAGACATGAGGTTTATGCTTGCTTTAGTGTCCTAACTTAAAGGATGCAAAAGCCAAAAATTATGTCTTTGCGTGTTTTGCATAAAGCACAAAGGTTCCAGAGTTGTCAGTTATCATCTCAAACACGCCCCATATTAATTATTGGCTGTGATTAGCCCGACACAGGCACAGGTTAGCTAGAAATTTGTCTTAACGAGAAGGTAACCAGACGCATCTGCCATAGCAAATAAAACATGAGCTCACAGATTTGTGTGGCTAATGTTTTTGGTTCACTGATACTAATTCTGAACTTCAACATAATACATGAAGATCAAATACAAATTTGTTATAATTGTTGCAGCTCTTTTAACAATTCACAATTTTATTTTGAAGGGGAGACATCCAAATCAGAGATGTTGTACCTACAAGTGAGAGTGTATCTTCACTTGATGGACCGCAGCAGGAACATTCATTGGATTCAGCCTGAGGCTGTTTGTTCTGAGGCCGTCTGTCCTGATACCGTTTATCTCCTGTCGGTTCGTCTGATACCATTTTGCCAGATATTGTTTCGTCTGAGGCCTTTTGGTCTGATGCCATTTGTCTGAGGCTGTTTTGTCCATGTCCACCTTGTCTGATCTTCAAGTGGAGAACACCTCAAACTTGAAAATGTTTTTTCTTCCTGTGGTCTCAGGCTGTTCAGTGGAGAGAATGATGCCCTTCTTTATAATGTCGGTGAAAGTGAAGTCTGAGTAACACCCACATAGCACAAGTCAAAGTGTCTCCTCTGTGTGTTCTGTTTTGGTATTACACTCTCACAGGTGTTGCGTACAGTCAACATGCTGAGAATAATGATCTACTTGCGTAACCTTGCTATGAAGTGTACACAGCTCGCTACATGGAAGACTATAAACGAGCCGGTCCCTGGCAGAGATGGCACCCAGGAAACAGAGAGGTGCGTAGAGATCATGGAGTGCTCTTTGTGCCGTGACATGGAGGGGACTCTTTGAAGATCAAATGCTTGTGAGGGGGCACCAAGGTCCTGCCAGTCAAGCACAATTAAAACCTCTATGAGCCTGAGACGCTCTAAAGAGATAATGTGAAAGGGCTTCCTCTAATCCTGCCTAATTATGTTTGGATGCAAGGTTGGGTTGCAGTAAACATGAGAGAGAGCTAGGCATCTTAATTGTGCAGATCCAGTTTAGTTAACAATATTGTCGGGTTAACAAAGGTCCAGCTGATTGTTGTTTCTTGTTAATGCCTCATATGTATATTTATAGAACCACGTAAGTGTGAAAGGTATTTTTTTCTCTTTTCTGTTTAAGAGAAAGCAGTGTGTATTTATGTGATGCACTTGTAGAAAACATACTATAAGTTAGACTGTGTTTAATAAATGAGGTTTTGAGACAATTAATCAAACAGGGCACATACAGTACAATTCTACCTTGCAGCATTTAACCTTTTTGCTGACCAAACATCAGGGAATAAACATTGTATAGCCTTATTGCCCTCTTCTGGAGGAGGAGAACACAGCACCATACATTCTTTAGCTTTCCTATAAAATATATTGCACATTAGTATTATGCTATATGCCATCCAGGTCCTAGATGTGTTCAATTTGGAAATTACACCCTTAGGAAATACTCTCTAAGGATAAAAGGTTGTTCAAGGAACACAAAAAGAAGGCATGATAATTTGTTACTTATTGTTCTGCATCCAATATTTTTATAAACCTGTAATTAATATGCCATTCTTTAATCTCATATGACCATCTTGACCCATAAGGACAGACAGGAAGACAATAACTAAAGGCCCTTTAAAGCCACACATGCAGGCCTCACCACGCAGGCTGCAACTGAGAGGACAAGGAGATTTAAGCATGAGAACATCCCTGCAGTCTTTTTCTTATGCTACTTTCACCCTTCCACTTCCAATCTGTACAAATACACACTCATACTGAACAGTGCTGACAAAGTCATCAAGGCAATAACAGGATTCTTCTCAAGCACTCTGTGTTGTTGCACTGTATCGGGTTTACGTTTGTCTGAAGTGATTCTGTCATCTTTTTTATCGAACAATCGTTTTGCTCCACACCGATTCCCCTGCGGTACAAAACCCCTTTTCTTGGCCCACTACAGTTGCCCTATCTCTTAGTTTAAGCCGCTTTTTATCACTTTATGCCAGTTTGTGTCTCTCTCCTTCTTCCTCACACACACACACAAATACCACTGCTCCACAAAAGAAGCAGATGCGGTCTTCATTATTTGCTCCGTATATTAATTCTGAAGCCAGTTCTCATCATTAAAAACGGCGCTCTTGTAGTTATTCTAAGCTTGTTCCTGCAACATTTGTGGTGTTTTTATTACGCAAGCCAAAGGGTGCAGTCAGGTTCAGTGATCAGAAGTGATGCAAAACACTGTCAAACCTTTAGTCAGCTCTGCCAATAAGATGTAATGTACTAACATAAGAGTCAATACTAGTTCAGCTGTCTCCGTCCAAGATTGCAGCTCTAAAGCAAAAACTATTGAATCATGGCAGGCTTCCCAGTTTTGAATCATTAAGTTGATAAAGTGAGAAAATGAAACGTTCCAAATATGATCAAATCTACATATTAAAGCTCAATTTTAATGATATGTTAATTGAGTGGATTCACATCAAAAAAGGCCAGTGGAAAACTGAAATGACTACACGGCCATGCTTGACTGGAAATACAGCACTCACACTGGGCTGGTTGTCCAGGGCATCATTTTTGTCCTATCTGGTTTACTTACAGCTGATGACTGAAAAAAGATCTTGCAAAATATTTGTTATTACCAATTTGTGTTGCAGATTTGATACCTTGCATACTGAACTGATATCAGCATCAGATTACTGTTATTTGTCTGGCAGATCTTGTAACACTGTACCACTCAGTCTGGGCTTGGCCTCACACACTGAAATGGTGCAGCAAACAGTACGGCATTGTGTGGTAAATGCTACTCTAAAATAATATCTTGTCACTCCAGTTATAGACTTTAAACTGCTACTATATATTTTCAGCTTTGAGTCGTAACTTACATATTATTGAGTCCCCCCTCCCCAGAAATACAAATCAAGACACTCCTTAAGGGTGCAGAAAACTTTACCTTTAAAGTGATACCTATTGTTGACATAATGCTAATAAGGTAAAGCCGCTAATGACGCCTGAATGCCAAATTAATTAATGACAGCATCTCTACAGTTAAGCTCATGTTGATGAACACTATAATATCTGTCTCTTATTGTGTAAGTATCTTTCCACAGGAAAAGTTAGAAACATTACAACAAGCTAACCCTTGTTGCTCACCGCGTCTGCAGCATGTTTGGTGCTCTCAGCTTTAATGAGCATTCGATATCATCTCAGACACTGGCAGTTAAATGATCACCCAGGTGTCATTTAGCATGTCATCAGTATTGACTTCGTTAAGGATGCAATGAAAGATGAAAAGTGATGCTGCGGCACTGATGCTAGTTCTCTTAATGGGCAGGCTTCCTGACCTCTCTGTTTATTATTATACTCTTTGTCCCTGGTGGATCTCGGCAATTAGTGAGTTTGTGACAATCTATGTTGTGTACATTATTGCAATACTGCTATTTTCTTCCACTACTTCTACTACTACCTTGATGATAGATATACTGACTAATGAAACTAGCTCACTGTATTTACCTTAAACCCCTTTTCCACCCAAATTATTGCATGTGTGTAGGTTTTTTTAACCCATTAAAACACGTTTAAAATAGGCAATAGACGACCAAACGTCAGGCAACCAGAAATGTAATTAGTCGGCAAAATTTCATTGGTCACTTAGTCGCAGAAAAATCAAACAAACAATCGAACAAATGTGACTATATTAGCAGCTTCGCCTTGTCAAAATAACTCATACTCAATTTCAAGTACACAGGCTATGATACAATGCTTAGCAACCTCAGACGCAACTTGCGCTCTTGAAAGCGGGCACAGAAAAGGCACAAGAGTATTTCCAGGCGGTTAAAGATGCAGCATGTGTACGGCCACCAATTTACAGGGCTGGTACCTGCAGTTATCACACAGGCTAGTTAATAACACGCTGGGCAGGAAATCCAAAGTTTTAAGAAGGTGAAGGACGACCCCAAGGTGATATGTAAACTCTGCAGTCGTCGACTACAAACATGACGTATCATCTGAAACATGTCAGTAGCTACATGCCCATTAGCCACTTAGCACAATCATTACTGCTTTGCCGACAGCGTCATTAACAAGCGGCTCGCTCAGTGTGTGACGTGCACTTGTAGATAAAATATAGTACGGTTTTGTATTTCTCTGTAATGTAGCAGTGTTAACAGTGTTACTGATACTGTTCTTTCTCACACCTTGAACTCAAACCATTGTGTTGCCCCGCCCAAAATATATAATTTAATAATTACATTAATATCATAAACATGCGGGCGACTAGTCGACTAATGGCCCTTAGTGATGACTATTGGTCGACTAGGAAAATTCTTGGTTGGGGGCAGCCCTGGTGGACATGGCTTTTGTTTTTTTTTTTCTAGTGTGTCACATTCAACATCATGGATGGGCTAGAAAACAGGTTAGTAAACAGTAGCAAGCAGTATAGAGGCATATTATTATGGTGGCAACTTCTTTTTAATATCTCTTAAATATTCAGTTTCTGTTTCAAGCCCAGTGCAGACCAAATTTTGAACGATGTTCAAGCACTGATTGGACGTGTACGGACAGTATTTTGGTGGCATGTCAAAGCATTGCACCAGCAAAGGGCCAAAATAGTGTCCATCTGGGTGTCATATTTCCATTACTGCCAATCAGAGCTTGAGCCGATTCATACCCTGCAGAGTCATTTGTCCCCAGAGTGAATGCTGACTGTAACCCTTCCCAGATGTCAGTAGACATTAGTGGGGTTTTTGTCCAGTGGAAAAGGGCCTTAAGTGTTTGTTTATATATTTTTAAGACCCATCGTATTCTTAATAGGTTTAGATCACTTACTTTTTCATGATATACAGTAAACTGTATTGTACAGTGACTTGAGC
Source organism: Epinephelus lanceolatus (assembly GCF_041903045.1). Classification (NCBI taxonomy): domain Eukaryota; kingdom Metazoa; phylum Chordata; class Actinopteri; order Perciformes; family Serranidae; genus Epinephelus; species Epinephelus lanceolatus. The sequence goes on along the minus strand of NC_135738.1, from coordinate 28,430,075 downwards.
TTTCATATATACCTGTTTTAATGGCCCTCCTCTGCTGCACTGAACTAAAATTATAGAGTAATAGAACAAGACTCTGTAATGCTGTATTGCCTAATGAGCACTTTTCAGCACCTCGACTTTCGCAGCCATTACTGAAAACATTATAATGATTTCACTAATCACCCAACAGGGGTAATGCCTCTCTCATGCCACTCGTAAATGCCACCCTTTAGCCACATATAACTGTTCCAGCTCTTAAGGTAAATAAATATGGTACATAAATGCAGATGACTCATGTACTGTATACTGTAGGTACAGAGTCATGCACATACACTCTGTTCCTGTGCAGCTGTTTCAGTTCTCCAAACATACAGTATTGTCTCTAACAATAACATTTCTCCCAGATTTCAGCATCAGTAAGTTTCAGTGGTCTCCTGGAAAGATGTCCTTCTACAAATGTATTTATTCACTATTTTCCCACTCTCCTTTAGCCTGTGTCCAGCATTTGCATCATGCACCACAGCAACATTTTTCCTGCTCTGCTGTTCCTCTTGCAACTTGACAGAATGACAGCCCTTATAGAGAAACAAAATGCCACTAGCTGTCAAGCAGGGAATGAAACAAAACTGCCTATCTGTTTTGGATGCATGAGGGAGAAGTCGACAAAGTTTAGACAGCAGCTTGGACTCAGAAGTTGGTGTTGACCACAGATTGGTCACACAGAGAGGAGCATGAGGTAAGACCATTTGCTCAGTCGTATGTTCGTTCTTTTTAATGTTACCTTGTATTGTTGCTATTTTCATGCCAGATGGAAAAGCTACAGTATAGACCCTGCCTGGTCCCCTAAAGAAATTTAATCACGGACATGCAGGAAACACTAATTGGGTTTTATGTCAATTTAAGTGATTCTGAGTGCTGTCCTTCAGCATACAGTGTCCTTGAATTCGGAGCGCACAGGTCTTGTATCCCAGACACACAAACGGTTTTCTAACAATATGACCAACATGTTATAATTGGTACTTAGAGTATTTAAAGGCTGCACAGCTGATCTAATCTAATGGGTCTGCTGCGGGGAAACTGTTTTATGGTGGCGTAGTGGATTTATACCAGCCATTTTTTGTTTTATGTGCATCACGTAGGAGAACTCAAACATCACTATTTTCGAAAATGGTACAGTTAAAGAGCACTTAGAAAAATCATAACACTTTGAGCCTATAGAGTGCTTTCCGTGGCATGATTGTGAATGTGTATCAGTTGCAGTGAGATTTCAAAAGGAGAACGTTCCCTCCCCAAAAAAAAAAAAAAAAAAAAAAAGGAAAGGTTAAAAAGCACTCAGCTGATATTACCTTAATGGTCTATTCATGATCTGTCCTATTCCATTATGTGGTTGCTGTATTGATTTTCAGCTCAAGTTTAACCAAGACAGCAGCTGTGTGGTTTTTGTCAACAGATTACTCTTCGATTAGCAAAGCGGAATCCAGTCCCCACGCTTGTCTTAACATATGGAAGGCACTTGAAGTTTAATAACTTGAAAATGAGTTAAATTTCATCATTTCTTTTACACATAAATCCAAACAGATCGATGCTCTTCTGGCTCACCAATTATATAACCTATAATACAAATTCCTGTATGCATAGTTTAAGACCTGTCACTCATCCAGAAATGTCAGGAAGTTACAACCCAACCTCAGTTAAGCCATTATCTGGACAACCCAAAAGCCATTACCAGCAATGATGGAATGGATTCCCGTGGGGACAGTAGATGGACAGTTACATAGATGGCAGGTGATGAGGTGGACAAGGGAACATGGGGAATGGTTATAGCTCCCATTCCTCATACTCAATTACTGTGCTGGGCTCACTGAAACCTACAAATGAATCCAACTTATGGCAGAGTTGTCACTTTGAGCATGGTTGGATGGGCCAAAAACCTTTAACAGTTGCCTGAAGAGAGCTGGGTGGGAACGGTATGAATGGACATTTATAAGATGAAAGCACCCTGTACCTTAAAATCTTACTAGTACCTGAGCTTATAAAGCCATGCACTTTACCATCATTTTAAACTTGAACTGACCAAACCGTACTTTAGTAGACCACGTACATGTATATTTATAGTTTGAAAATTCATGTATCTATTCATGTCTTATTGAATTTTGTTTGTTGATTTGGTAATCAGCTTGTCCTTGTAAATACTTAAACTACTTAATAGTATATCTTTTGGGATCAGTTATGACAACACAGTTCACCTATAATGCATGCAATTGGTTAAACATTTTTATTACTTTTTTTTAAAAGACATATCAAAATGTGACATAAATAAAGAATATGACTATGTAGAAATTAAAGGAATAGTGTGTATGATTTAACAGGATTTAGTGACATCTAGTAGTGAGGACTGCAGTTTGCAACCAGCAGAAACGTCCCCGTTAGAATTCCTTTAGTGTTCATTGTTCAGGAGGTTTTTTACCAGGAGCTGCATTATCTTTGTGCAACCAGTTTTATTTTGAAGAAACCTTAATTAGGACTTTAAGGGAAATCTTAATTTAAGGTGCTTTGTGCAACCAGTCCCAGATGTTGAGAAGGTTTTTACCATGAGCCAAATCAGAAGAAATCTCCTCCTCTCAAAAAAAAAAAAAAAAAAAAAACCAGAACCAATGATTTAAACGGGTAAAACCACAGAATAAAATAGTTTCAGGTTACAAATCAGTGTTTCTCCGCCGCTGATCGGCTCCCACAGATGGGCCACTAACCCAGCACCTGCAGGTTAGTGTGTACTCACCTTTTTTCTGGGGTAACTTAAGATCAAGAAGTTTTTTTTCCCGGAGCTGAATTATCCACACAGGTCGTTTCCTCTCTGAAGCAAACAAACATGGTGATTTAAACCAGTAAAAACACTGAATAAAGCATCTATGGTTTTCCAACACTCTTATTGCTGATGGCCTTGTGACTACAATGGACACATGAAGACGCGAAATAAGCAAATGGCCCGATCTAGAGCCAGTGTTTGGTTTGTCTGCTCTTGAGCCACTGTAGAAGCATGACAGTGCAACATGGGGATCTCTGTAGATGAGGACCCGCTCTGTCTTTAGATGTAACTGGTTCATTCTATGGTTACAAAAACATAGCACTAAATAAAACATACTTATTATATCATATTCCTTTTCTGCAAGTATATCTCCTAAAACCTACACACTGGACCTTTACGTCAGTCATTTTTTATATTTTTGTTTAAGTTGTAAAATAACAACATTATTAAAAAAAATGTGTTATGAAAAAAACATATCTAAAAAGACTGAAAGGTCTCTAAAAAACAGCAGGCTAAGCAACCCCATCAAATAATTTCATTTTCCCCTTTAACCCCAGTTATCCATTGTAGTAAAATCTGTCATTATGGCAAACTTATTTAGTTTAAGACTACAGTATGTTGTTCTTTTATAAATGGTGAATTTGCCCAGCATGGATCGTGGCCAGACGCTATCTGAACAATCAGACTCCACATTTGTACCATGTAGCTCTGACTTTGTGTGGTGAGGGGGAGAGAGAGAGGCAAAAAAGAAAAAAGAGAAAAAAGAAAAGGCCGAGCCTACTTCCAAAGGCAATGTACTTTTTTGTTTTACAGGATGTACTGTATATTTTCATGATTTCCTGCAGCACTGTATGACTAAGAAATATCAGCAGGACTGTTCAATGTTAGTGAGTAAAACAAAGTAAACAACTCACAGTGCACCTCCTCCAGAGACTTCTGTATTCAGGAACACAGAAACAGTCCCAGCCTGTGCTTTTGTTGATGTTTGAAGACCATCCCTCACTTGTGACACGCGGCCCCTCGAAACACTCAGCTTCACATTCGCAGTCCTCCACTGTCCAAGCTGTCCAACTTCACCTGAAGGCATCTCTGGGTTAGATGTGGTAGGTCAGTTTATATGTTTCAGTCATGTACTATTCATAACTAGGCGCCCAGCTCGATACTATGAAACCACTTCCATAGTGTTGTCTGTCATTGTAAAATACCTCTGAGAAATGCTTTTGAAAGAAAACACTGCAGTGGTTGCTTGCTGTTTATTTCAAAAGAGTGCCATGTTGTTCTTTTGGTTATGTTTTGTTGTTGTTTTGATATTCTTGTCCCAAATGTGTGGATATATAGTATCCATATATATGTTTCTTGTTCTGTTTTAACTGCTGGAGCCCAAAAAGAATAATAGCTAAAGTAATGATTGAAAACAGTAGTTCCCAACTGGTCCAGCCATGGGGCAATCTCTCAAGACAGATTCTGCAATTTACATTGTAGAATCTGTCGGCAGCCCTGTGTGAAAGACTACTAGAGGGGGGGGGGCTTTGAGTTTGAACGATGCTGCGCTTTAGCCAATCACAATGGAGGGGGCGTGGCCAAGACGTGCAGGTGTCCCCAGGAAATGTGTACCTACAGAAACAGCAAGCGCCGCATCCATACCGACCGCTCCACCCAAAACGCCGTCTCCTCAATGTGAAATGTTTTTTTTTTTCCAGCGGGTGTCTGAGTTACAACATGATTGAGCAAACTGGAGTAGTTTCATGTCATATCCAACAACGGGAGGCTTTTAAGAGATGACGTTCTGATGTTAGCTTTGCTAACTGCCCCTGTCAGCTGCAGCCACTGATGCTCTCTAGACATCGTGATTTCCTATAACTGAATAAATACCACACATAGCAACACAAAACTGCTTTGCTAGCTCAATCATGTTGTAACTAAGACATCCGCTGGAAAAAATATTTTATTCATGGACCGTTTATCGAGTTATTGTGGTTATTATTAATTACAAATCATGCACACAGAAATAGTAACGTTTGTTCAATCATTGTGTTTATAGACTTTACAAACATCAGATTAATCTAAACGGTGATATAGTGACGTGAAAAATCTGATATAGCTAAACTCTGCTGGTTTTCTACCCAGAGTATTTGTAAACAACACGGCGATTCCCTGGGGACACCACCAGAAGTGAAGGGCGTGAGCGATCGCCGAGGCCCCTGCACTTCCGGTAGTCGAAAAACTGTGCCTCCAGAGGTAAAGGAAGAAAAATTTAACCGATGGATTTCCAGATTGGCCACGGGGTCCAAATATGTCCTTTGTCATGCGCTCAAGGTCCACACGGTTAAATATATTAAGTGTTATACTTGCGTTTGGCCATGTTGTCAAGCTAGTTTGCTGGGGGAAACTGCACTTCATAATAAAAGCTCTGTGCCAGAAATTCACCATACATCAAAATAAAGTGCGATTTTTACAAAGCTGACACATTTGCGAGTCACTAGTGGTCCATACGGAATGGGCCCGCAACCCACTTTTGGATTGCGACCCACCAGTTGGGTAGCCTGGTGAAACGCATCCTGATCTCGTGAGCTCATATTCTATTTCGCTCCGTAGATCAGTCTGGCCATGCAATCATAAAGGTGCATTCTGGCATCGGTCAATCACAACCATTTATTACTTTGAGGCAGGCACGTCATCAGAATAGGAGGGACAAGGAGCTGAGTGAATGCATTTCATAAACAACCAACATGGCTACTGATTTTGAAACTGCGATGGTCAATGTGTTGAACGAAGTGGAATGTACACTTTCTTTAAAAGCAGAGCAAACGGCTGCACTGAAAGATTTTGTTGGGGTTTGGTAAAAGTTTAATTTACCAACTGGCTCCGTTGATCGGGAAAAAGATGGGACTCAGTGAAAACCCAGTGGCTATTGTTGTTTCTCCGCTAGTTGCTCTCATGGAGGAGCAGGTCAGGGAAGCGACCAAGCTGGGAATCACAGCCATGCAACTCGGAGTCCACAGTGAGGAGGAAATCCGCAAAGACGGCAACACTCTTTCCCAGACATCATCACAGCTCATCTCCGCTGCAGCTTGCTGGTCTGTTTACAGTGGCGTCGTACTAGCCTACATCACACGTTTCGTTTACTCTGATTGGTTTTCCTTCTTTCCAATTGCGTGAAGGGGCACTTTGAGTGACAGCCGTTGATACCGCCCCTCAGGAATAGAGGAAATGTACACTCCGTGTCCAGACCCATTCACGTTTTTTCGAATTGGGTCTGGCAATGCCAGGCTGCCAGTTGGGAACTACTGATTTGAAACACTGCTAACGTATTGCAAATATATCACCATTAAGTGTAATATATTCTATAAAAGCAGCTGTTGGAAGTAGTCAGTAGCAGGTTTGGTAAAAAAAAAATAAAAATCTGCAGCCACACTTAAACTTGGATTGTGGAGTCGTTTGTTTAAAAGATGAGAGAAAACAATGGGGAGTGGGACATGTTTCAGTGGTAACCTATTGAAAACAGCCAACAAATAAAGGATGAAAGCTTTCAAAACAAATAGTCGTATTCAAATTTGTTTTTGCTTCCATAATATTGGAAGGTAACCCAATCTAAAATCTTGGAAGACAGTGAACTAACAGGCCATCTGGATCTGAGGCTCCTTTTGGCTTTGCGAGCTGAACAGGAGAACGTGATAGTCAGAAAGAAAGTGAAGCACTCTAGCTGGAGCTTCGGCAATCTGCAACACACTTCACTGGGGCAACATTGTCTCAGCAGGATTTTAAGTGTTTCCATTAAATACGAGGATTTGTTCCTTTTGACCTAAAAAATGAATCACCGGTAAGCCTTGATTCGCTGACGGAGTATTGTATTACAAGGTAAGTTAACATTTGAACTGCCCACACAGCAATTGTCGCTCTTTGGTTTTCCATCAGCTCCACAGTGATAACAGCATGTTGGCATTTATACACCACTAAAGCTGATTAATCTCAAGCCTGGCAGTAAATATGCTAGCATTTGAGTCATGCTCACAGAGGGGAGAAAAAAAAAACTTGGGCCATGAAAACATTACTAAATGGCTCAAGTATATTTTTGAATGATTTCGCTCTACCCCAAGCACTTGCAAATGGCCACTGGCTGTCAGAGCAGAGGAAAAAAATCAGCTGAGCACAGGTATATGGTATATTTCATTAGACATGGAGCCTTAGGGGAGCTGACTACACTGTATGTTTGTCACAGAGGATTGATGACTGCTTTCTATAAAGGTAAATAAATAAAAAAATAGCAGTAATCCCGGAGATGTGACGGCCATAATGTGTGCTGCTATGAAAAGCTGTGGTCTGAGGCTTCTGATAGAAGTTTAATTCGCCATGGAATATGTCTCATTTATTTATTTATATAATTGTGCCATTTATTCATGTACTGCTGCAAACATGTTGCTGAAAGATTGGATTCTCTTTGACTACAAAGCTCAGTGGGTTATCAGGTTTACTGCCACCCATTAAAGTATCCTCTGCTTTCAAACCTGAAGAGATGACTAAATGTTTTTTCGGGGAGAAATAAGTGCTTAAGCAAACTTCAAACGAAAAGCACACAGGTTCCTCAAATATCCCCTTTCCTAACATCCCCGTTTTTGTACACTGCAGCAAAATAGCAAAAGGCTCTTAAATAAAAATGACATGTTAGTGTCGCTGTTGTTTTACTTAATGGCGTTGAATGAATCTATGTAAATATATAGTAGAAAACAGTAGGCAGTACTAGTGTTGAGTCTTCTTTTCATGTTGAGGACCCAGCACATTTATGTTTGTACAACTGCATGCAAGGTTAAAGAGAATACTAGAGTACATGAGACTGTACTGTTTCTTTTATCCAAGTGCAAATGAACTGACTTTTTATTGGAAAAAAGAGTTCAGTTTCAATGTAGTGCTCCTGCCCACTGGCACTCGTATTACTTTTTTCCTTGTAACACTGGTGTGTGCACAGCATTTAAAAATAGATGTTGCTGCACAGTTCATATCAAAAACCGTGTCTGTTTTTTCTTGATGTTAATTATATCTCTGTCAAAAACATCTTTCTTTCTTTATCTGACCAGCAGTGTTTATATGCTGCATTTCTTGGTTTGGTGTAAAATAGCTCTCCAGTTGAACTCTTAAATCAAAACACACTAAAAGAAGCATTGGTTTGTGTGACATTTTAGTTAGTGTGTATGATAGAGGCATTGCAGAGATCCCTTTGTATCCTTGATGAGAATGTGCTGTGTTAAAAGGGAAACATGACATACTGAAGGTTCATGTTTAGGTACCTTAAATTAGTACGGAGTAGTAACTTAAAAATCAGACTAAGAACATATAGACATGTAATGTATCTATGGGCCTGTTCACACCTGGTAGTACAACGTGTCCTTGTTAACTGGATCACAAGTGGAAAGCTCTAAATACAGGTGTGAATGTACCAAATGTGTCCTGAATGTGTTTTGAGATCCGATTGCTCAGACCATGTTCGGAGGTGGTCTGGGCCGCATGTAGCCACATTCTTTCTAGTGTGAATGCTAATGTGTCCTGGGCCACGCTGAAGGACCGCCTACTCAGCTGACATCCTTGCCTATCTGATGCTATACCAGGTAAGATAACTTTTGTTGGCGCTGTTAGTGATGGACCATCTCTGGAACCACTTTTGTGAATGGTCAGTTCAACGCCTGCCCGGTTAGCATGAGCTAACACATCAGCAGCAGCTGTTTTGCCGGGTAAACACCACACAATATCAGCCCGATTATAGCCCAACGCAGCGTTGTGTGGTGTCGGCTCGGATCGTGAACAACAATGAGTGTTGTACATGATAATCCATCGTTTCATCTCATGAGGTGTGACATAGTAGACGACAACCGACGCCGTGTCTGGGATGTCTCATGGCGTTCTGACAGAAAGTCTAGCATGTTCGATTTTCTTTTTGTTGTTAAGACTGCTCCCGTCACAGCCGTCACTTTGACCAATAGAAAGACAGAACAATCTGCTGCCGTGGACAACTGTATGACAGCAACAGCCCAGCCTTTTAGGTATTTCCTCTGGGGACGTTACCACGACAGAGTAAAAAGGGAAAAATCATGGTGTGACACAGCAGAGGCACTTTATCAACCCGATGAGTACTGCCATTAGCATCAAGCTAGCAAAGAATGTTATTTCTTCATAATGAAGACAGACATAAAGTAAGAAGATTAAAAAAATAGTGGCGGGGCTTTTACTTACCACAACTGCAGAGAGTACCAGCTTCATTTGAAACAGGCTACATTATAAACAAGCCTTTATTATTATTCCCTCTGTATTTTTATATTTTTACTTTTAATCCGCCCCCATTTGCCTTATTAAAGTTAATGCATCGTCCCATCATTTCAAACTCAACACTCCATTATAACTTTGGTTTGGTTGAATCCCTTCATTTTCTATTCATTAGCAGTAACTTGCTGCATAGGAATGTGGATTGAATTGAATTGAATTAATTTTAATTGAACTGAACTGAATTGAACTGAATTAAATTGAACTGAATTGAATTGAATTGTTGGTTTTTAATTGGGCTAAATGTCTGTAAATAAGCAACCTGTTAATAGCCAGCTGTTAGATCTGTAGGCTGACATTTGGGTGGAAACGAGCAGCCTCTTACTCATGCAATCGTCAGCTATCCATCAGTAGTTACAGTCACCAGCATCATTAGCAATTTCAAACCCTGACAGAGAATATTCAGTATCTTATGTGCCTTAAAGCTTAGTGTTAAAGTCTTGATTAACTCACTACACAACAGCTTTTCTGCATTACCCTGTTTCTCCCCCTGATGTGACAGCAGGCCTTATTTGCTTTAGGAATGGGCGCGGCTTTGACGATGGCGCGACATTTTGTGTAAAGTTAGACATGTTTTAAAATTTCTATAAACATATTCTAAACAACAGTCAATGCAATGTATATGCGTAATTTGTCCAAAACATTTTGTTAATCCCAAACCATTTCCAGGCCTTTTTTTCCATAATTTTACCAGGAATTTCATGACCATGGAAAGCCTCTTTCAGAGACAACAGCTGTAAAATGTGGTTACCACTTCAGTTATGTCCAAAATATGCAGTTTAATTAACTTAGAAGAAAAGAGAAAATCATTATTTTGACACACGTACTGTAGCAGTGTGATCTCTGAGACCCCAAACAAAGAAAGTGAAGCCAATTTTAGTAAAACAAAAGTAAAGGTGAGAGAAGTTTAATCTAAATGATGTCACCCAGAAGAGTCTAAACTTAAACCCTTGTTGTGTTAATTGCATTGCAAATCAGCAGTCCAACACTTCACTTGAACCATCCTGGTTTTCAAGTGTGTGGAACCAAAGGCAGCAGTAGAAATTTGAATAAAATTCAATTTAAGGTCAAAACAGAATTGAGATGGCAGGGCAGGAGCTCTTCTAACAAACATAATACATTTTCAGTTATAACATGGAGCTATTCAATTTTAGTCTCTCAGCTTTCTCCCTACCAGTTTTTTCCCCTTTCTTTCCTGCATCACGTGTTTTTTCTTTAACTGTCATGACCTTTAGACATGTCAAAACCAGTAAATTCCTTCAGTGGAAAACTCCTTAATCCTCCAGGTCTCAGTCAAAGAAGTACAAGGTTACAGAAGTCCTTTCACTCTGAAAAGACTATATATTAGGTTATGGTAAACGTGTAGCTGTTCTTTAGATGTACCTGGAACGACAATGTTTTCACTGCCAACCCCAACTCGTCCTGGAAGCTCAGTGCACAAATAACGAATACAAGTATGTATATAAAGAATCCTTTTTAATTCAATATTATGTGTACTACATTTTCCCCTGAGCCATCTGCTAATCCTGCAAATTAACACTTCATCGCTATCACTGATCACAACGTATTAGTTGAAAACTTTAGCTATCCTTGAAATACATTTAAACTTAATCACATTTTCTCTATTCTTAGTTTCAATGTTTGACAAACTATTAGCCAACTATATTATTTTCAATAGATTCAAGGGAATTATAATTGCAGTAGCAAAGAACAATGAGACTGTGAAGCAAATTGTGAGGATAATGTACTGTAATAACAAGAACAATGACACTGACATTTTAATAGCAATGACTCATTCGAGAATGATCAGGCACATGTTTTGCCTGAACAGCACTTCTTTGACTAAGAAAGGATTGCAACTAAATCCTCAGGATCACATATTATAAAATATGTCTTATCTTTCTAACAGATTTAATTTGTCTAGGAGCATTAAAAGGTGGTAGAAAACTAAATTAACTAAAGGTAGACCCTAGTATGACTAGTTTATATATGAACAGTTATTAGATTCTTTGGTTCATGCTCAGTAATAACTACCTGGAGAAATTATGCATTTACAGTCGTGCCTCTATAAGGAATTAGATACAAAGGCCACAGAACACAAGATAAGCTTCTCCAAGATCACTGACAGCAAAATCTATCATCTGACCTGCATAAACATGGAGCTCTCGTCTATCTGTCTTACTCCTCTGCAGACAAAGTACCACAATAATGCTGTACAACAACAGCAATACAAACCATCTATCTGGGAATGGAAATACAAGTAAACTCTGCATTAGGTCGTTCATTCACGCTTTGACCTGCTTACTCCCATGCAGCCTCGCCGTGTGAATCAGGTCTCTCCCTGTACACAGCTGAAGGAAGGAGACTGGTTGTGAGTTCATCTCAGGGACAATACGAACAGACAGAGAATCATTTTCTCATCTGTAACTATGGGTCGTTTACTGTCTCCAATCCAACTGAACTACAACGTGGGGTAAAACCAAAGTGTGTGCAGGAGGCTACCAGGGACTAACATCACATCTTTCAGGTAACTATAATATATCTGCGATGTTACTGTGTGGTTGTGCCACTAAACAGAAACCAACAACAACACAACAAACCCAAACTCTTACTCCATAATAAGAGTCATCTGCTTTGTTTAATATCCAGAGTGGAAAGACATGTTGTTGTCAGCTCTTTTCATGTCAATATGGACAGCAGTGCCTGTATCATTTTCCAGTTGGAACACAAATACACAGGTCTGTGCTAAGCATGTGCACCAGAACAGCTAAAAGTTGTAGCATGAGGAAGTGCTACCAATCTCAGAAGGCCAAACCATACTTAATAGTGAAACTTAAATAATACAAATTAGCTAGCAAGCTTTCAAGGAAGCTGGCAGTTATCAGCCCCTTCATAATTGAATTTCCCCTTGGGGATGAATAAAGTTATTCTTATTCTTATATTATCTGTACATTGAACATACAAGACAGCCGCCACCACCACAATAGCTTTTACAAGAAACAAGTCTACAAGCATGTGTTCATGAAATTAGGCGTTCTCAGACAGGAGTAGGCTTCTCACGATACCAGAATTTCAGTAGTCGATACCAATACCAGTGAATTTCCACGATTCTCGATACTCATTCGATACTACGATAAAAATCAGAACTCATGTATTTCTAAATTCACTACTTTATTAAAACTGTTTCAGACTTTAACTTTAACTCCAGGCCTCATTTACACCACAAGCGATGCGGCAGCACACGTGTATTCACACCAAAACCAAAGAGACGCGCCACCCAGCGGCCGCTGCTGTCCTCTCAAAATACAAACCACACCCCAACAGTTGGTGGCGGTAGTGTACCATGTTTGCAAATCTCCAATAAACCCCAAAGAAGAAGAGGTGAGTTTTGACCCAAAGCTCAGGGTGGACAGGTTTGCGGGCCAGTGAGTATTCCAACGCTTGGAGAATTAATATTTAGAGCTACAAATGGGTAAGTACATGAAACATGTGCCTGTCAGGTCTCACTTGGTTAAGGGGGAGATGTCTACGGTGGCTGAGAGAGGTCACAACACGCGCAAACTCGTGTTTTTTGTTAATTACCATGACCATTCACTCGTCACTCGTGCAAAAAATCACCGCCTCTTCTATTTTCGAGCTTGCTCACGAAAGCAGCATGATTCGAGCAGCGCATAGAACGGATGCAGTGTGAATGCTCTAACCTGTTAACACGCTCACCGAAATGAAAACGCGAGTAAACAGCAACCGTACACGAACACATCGCTTGTGGTGTAAATGAGGCCTATCCCTAACCCTCTCCACACACGACTCCTACTACCTGACTGTTCGACAAGCCGAGGTGCTGTGGCTCCAGCAGCACTTGTAAAAGCCATTGTTTCTAGCAAAGATGATGGAGAACAGGCGTTCTTCTTCGGTGCTAGTCCTTGGCACCGACTGACGCACGTATACTGCCCCCGTCAGTTCCGACAGGAATCGACACGACCCGCTGAGGGAAAAGTTGTATTTGGTACTTACGGTTCTGGGAAAAAAAACAGGTACTGATGTATTTTTTGGGTGTTGGCGTACTGAAGTATCGGTTCTCATGACAAACCTAGACAGGAGGACCTTTTTCATAGTTCTAAGTAGGGCTGCCCCCTAATAGTTGACCCAACATTAGTCAACCAGAAAGGTCATTAGTCGGCAAGATTTCATTGGTGGAAGAAAATGGAAGAAAACATGTGGACCAACATTAAAGTCCAGGCTTTACTGAACATGTGACAGTGGAAACAGAATGCAATTTTGACTTGTAAAAGCAAAAGTGACGTATTTTTACCAACCGCTGGCTGGCTTACAGTACGTCACTTCAACATGTCTATTGGTAGTGGGAATGCAAACAGAAAGCTGTTCAGCTGTAAAACATCTATTGATGGCTGTGGTGGAACCAGGCTAGGAGAACACAAAAGCAAATGTGAAGACATCAGACGTTCTTTTTGGACCACTAACATTGATTCAGCCTAGTGTTTTACTTCTGAAGTACAGTTTGGATCTTTAGTGTCAGCCCAATAGCTGATCTGACAACACTAAGCTACTGACCCAGCTCCAAACCTCTGACTCACTGCCCACAAATCCCGATCAAATAGGTCAGGTGTTGTGCTCATTTGCTGCTGCTCTGCTGGTTGGAGAGACAACTTAGCCTAAAATAAGAATGGGGACAACATCTTGCTGTGCAAGTGCCAGAAAAATTGCCCAAAAAAAAAAAAAAAAAAAAAAGGCACCAAGCATGGAAGAGATAGACAGAGCTATACAGGGGCCTCACAACATGCAAGCTGCAATTTGCAACAGAACATTATTTCTTGTAGTATTATTTTGACAGATTTCACAAAGTAAATGCATACTTGTGACTCATGCATAAGCAAGTGAGAGCCTAAATTTACCTAAAATGTGACAGTGAGTGATCTGAGTGGAAGCAGTGCCTGTAAATCGCTTTTGTGAAACAGGCACTTTGTTGTTATAAGTTTATGTAAGGAAATAACACCTCTTAAATCAACATATTTTTTCTATTGTGATGAAAAGCATTGAGTTAATTGCAACTAAGCGCTACCGCAGGTTCCATGTCCACTGAAAATTATGCTGGCCGGTAGGATTCTTCAGCCACCTCCACCCCCCTACTCACCACAATGTCTGAATGAAACATGAAATCAGCAATACAACAATTAGAGGTCATTCGGTACTGAGCCAATATTTAAACTACAGTGTGCATGGCTCACGCTGTTCCACTCATATCTACTGATTTTGCATTACCTCCAGTTGTAGCAAGGTTTTCTGATTTTGTAATGAACATGTTAAAACTCCATTAAATATAAAGTACACACCGCACACACTTGTCTTCAAAGAACTGATTACTGGCTAAAGGCACTTGCACCTTTTTATGACAAGGGCTTCTGATCTCTGTTTTATAATTTATAGGGTGGGTCAGCCATTTCCCCAGCATTTATCCTCATTGATTTGTTTAACTCTCAGGGGCCCCTTTGCTTCCCTGGCTTTTGGGATATAATAAAAGGGGCTTGGATGTATTGGTCCCTCAGTCCCAAAAGGTAAGCAAAGATGGGACATATTATTCAGCATATTCACTCCCAAAGCATGAAACAAACCCTTAACAAGACTGTAGAATTATGTAGATTGCAGTACCATTTCAGTGTATCTTGTCCTAGAGTTACAAGCTATAGAAATAAATAAATAGTCGAAAAGATTGTTTAGAAATGTTTAAATCTAATTAAGAGAACATCTGCTATTTCACCTGCTTTGTTTCATCACAGTGTATTTAAATTGCAGACTGAAAATAGGTGTTTAATTTAATTTCTCTGTCTTCTCTAAGACCCTGATGCTAAAAAAGGCTGCAATCCTCCCATTAGATCAATACTTCACTGATGTCTGGAGGAGGGCAATGGCTACCAGGGCCCCCAGGGAGCACAACCACAGCTCTGTGCTCAGCGCCGGGCTCTCTGGTGACCTGTCCTTCTGGAGACCTGGCCCAGAATTGACCTCAGAGCAAACCACCAGGCCAATTAGCACTGGCGCTCTCCAGGGCCTACCTATCCGCACATCTGATCAGGATGCCACACAGTCAAGCTGAGACCTGTCTCTCATTTATTATGTGACCACAGAGTGCCTCAGGTGGGTTGTATCTGTGTGTATGTATAACCAGCTTGCTGATACTGCATGAAAAGTGTGATCATTTCCTGAACCATTTACCGCATGTCATCATCCTTGCAGTGCTGATACATGTACACACACAATGAAATATGTAACTGAAAGATTTATGGCAACTGTTTTGTAGTTCGGCCATGCTCATACTACGATGCTAAATCAAATGTCTCAAATGACTAAACCAAACCTCGACAGCTTGACTCACTTTTTGAAGTTAGACTGTGGATGTTTTAAACATGACATCACATATCAAGCTGCTGTGCTCAAAACTGATATTGACACAAGGATATTAGGTTCAATATAGCACTGATCGCTGGGCTTATCCATGTCAAGAAGCCATTAAGTCGTTTGGCTGTAGGAAATATCGAGCAATCATACTGATACTTTGTTAAGGCTAACTTATGTGTACCCTTTACAAGTAAAGTCTTTCCCATCTGTCACCTAACCTCATGGCACACCTCTACAAACAATGTACTGGTATTACTTTTGAAAAATGATTCCTTTACTAACGACATGAAAATCTGTCAAGGCAGAACACTGACATAGTCTATTTCGGGACTTTGGTGCGGATTACGATATATTCACCTCTATTAGTCATGCTAGCATTCCTTGCCCAAGCTAACAGCAGTGTGTGACACACTGTCACACAGTACAGTTGCAGGAGCTGTGTAAGTGATGCAATTGAACTGGAGCCTTTCGCCCAGAGGCTCTCACGGCCGAGATGCTTTTAGAAAACATAGTTTGGCTGCAGTTAAATTTCATTTACCAAGGCACACACCCGCATACACATCTACAGGCGCTTTCTTTGAATTGGCTCCTTGTCAATTCTGGACATTTTCTGCTCTGAGCAGTACCCAGAATAATGGCACTATCTATTTTTCACAGTTTGCTACCACAAATCTCTATGCAGCAGCTCAAGTGACATCTAGGAATATTTTGATTAACAACTTTGCCATTGTTCCAGTGTTATACTTCCCAGCAGATTAAACTTGAAGGGGTTCAAAAATATGTGTTTTTCAAAATTGTATATTGCTTTTCATTGTTGTTTTCTATCTTAATATTTAAGGTTGAAGTAAGAGCTCAATGGGGCCAACATGTACAACTAGAATTACCCACTCATAGGGCTGTCAACGAATATTCTAAATTCGAATTTTAATTCGAATTTGAAAAAAAATATGGACCTTCGAATGTGAAACTCATATTCGATTGTGGAGGGAAAAAAAACACTACTGCAGCTGTCCTCTTTGCGAGTGGGTGTTGGCATCAGATGCGCATTTCTCCACGCTGGTCGACAAGCGGTTCTGCTCCCAGCTGTTGTCTCCATCACCCGGCTTGACACATTCCCTCACGGCTCGCGCAGAAAATAGACCAGACGCCGAAACAATCGCTGCAGGGCGCAAGCCGGTCACGGTCCGGCGCTTCGAGGCTCTTCGCAGCGCTTCCGCGGGCGGTGTGGCCACGGGTCAGAGAGGGGGGGCGAGCGAGAGGTCCGCGGTCGTTTATAACGTAATATTATAGATAATTGTTTTATGTGTTTTAATGTGTAGGTATGTAAATGTTTTCAAAGATGCTTATGTTGAAATAAAAATACCTACAAGTAGTTATGTTTCCTTGTATTAATACATATACAAGTATGTTACCTTGTATTAGTTTGCCCTCTTGTGGACATAATGCGAAAACAAAAAATTCGAATGGTTCGAACCTATGAGTTATTTTTAGAAGGAATATTCGAACGTCATTTTTGAGCAATTCTGACAGCCCTATCCACTCATGATTGAATGCTTTTACCAACCAGTCAAGTTTCAGTTAACATGTATGTCTGTGCAGTTTCATATGTGAGCATGGAAGTAAACAGTACTTTAAACATGGATGTTGCTGCAAAGAAGCTACAAATTCTAAAACAGTGGTCTCCAACTGGTCCAGCCCCGGGGTCCAGATTTCTCCTCAGTCATTAGTTCAAGTTTAATATATTAAGCGCCATACAGTACTTGCTTTTGGCCATACTGTCGAGTAGGGCCGTAACGGTACGTGTATTTGTGTTGAACTGTTCGGTACGTGACTTTCGGTCGGCACGACCCTGTACCGAATTATTGGGTGCAGGACATTATTGTATTTTATTTTGTTTTATTTTAATTCCGTTTTTGCAAGCCGAACCCTTTACAATATCTAGCTCCCCGACAGACATAATTGAGTGACGGACCGAGTCCGACCGTAAATCTCCGCCTTAACTTTGTGCAGCGCATTCGCGCATTTTGACAACATGGCAAGTGAGCCTGACGAACCTGAAGACCCACCCGCAAACCTTAAGTCCTCTGTTCGGGAACACTTTGGTTTCAGGGTAAAATACGAAGACGGAAATAAACAAGTGGACAAGACAAAAGCAGCGTGCCGACACTGCAGAACAGCGGTCGGGTATGTACTTGGAAAGACGTCTAACATGCTAACGCATCTAAAGCGACACCACCCGAGTTTGAACGTTAACCGGCACGACTAGAAATTAGGGCCGTAACGGTATATGTATTTGTGTTGAACCGTTCGGTACGCGACTTTCGGTTCAGCACGACCCTGTACCGAATTATTGGGCGCAGGATATTATTTTATTTTGTTTTATTTTAATTCCGTTTTTGCGAGCCGAACCATTTAAAATATCTAGTTCCCCCATGGACATAATTGAGTGACGGACCAAGTCCGACTGTAAATCTCCGCTTTCACTTTGTGCAGCCCATTCTCGCATTTTGACAACATGGCAAGTGAGCCTGACGAACCTGAAGACCTACCCGCAAACCTGAAGTCCTGAAGTAGGTTTGGGAACACTTTGTTTTCAGGGTAAAATACGAAGATGGAAATAAACAAGTGGACAAGACAAAAGCAGTGTGCCGACACTGCAGAACAGCGGTCAGGTATGTACTTGGAAACACGTCTAACATGCTAACACATCTAAAGCGACACCACCCGGGTTTGAATGTTAACCGGCATGACTAGAAAAAGCAATCTGGTGCAAACTACGATATCGTCGTCGTTTAAACAGAAAGAGCATTTCCCTGACCATCGCGCTAAAGAAATAACCAACGCCATTGGAGTTGAGTAAAATTGTTTAAGCTGCACTTTAGATATTGAAGCATGTTTTGTTTACTGCACTTTAACAAAGTGGGAAAGCTAAGTAAGTTCCTAGTAAAATTGAATCTTAGCAGGCTTTAAAACTGACCAGCTGCACTATACTTTTTATTTTAATTGAGTAAAACTGTTGAAGCAGAAATTTATATTTATATTTTTCATTCAATGTGTTAAAAAAACAGCAGGATTTTATTTTTCACTTTTATATTTCTATTTTCATTCAAACAATGTGAAAAAGCAGGATTTTATATATATTTGTTTCATTCAAAAATTGTGTAAAAAGAGTTAACTGCTGTGGTGGTATGTTTTAATAAGGTTACTAATAAGTAAAAGATATTTAATAGTTGTCTATTTTTTTCATTACTGTATCGAAAAAAAACGAACCGTGACTTGTGTACCGAGGTACGTACCGAACCGTGATTTTTGCGTACCGTTACACCCCTACTGTTGAGGTAGTTTGCTGTCAGTCAAGTAGCAGGAAATGACATTTGAAATAAAAGCTCTGTGCTGAAAATTCACGGAACTTTAAAATAAATTGTGTTTTGTTTTTTTTTGTTTTTTTTTTTTTTTTACAAATTTGACATTTTTGCGAGTCACTTACACTCCATTCTGAATGGACCCACGACCCATATTTGGGCCACAACCTACCAGTTGGGAACCACTGTTCTAAAACATGGATGCGTCACACACATCTTTAACCTTGCAGCTCAAAAGTTCTAAACAGTCAGCACAGGTTTAAGGTGGGCACTCAAGTTTAGTGTCACAGTTCAGTATCTGACCTAATGTCTTCCCTTCTACTCCTGAGTTATGACGTTTGCATAATGGCCACAAGTGTTTTCACAGAACATTATGTCACAGTGAAGTTAAACCTATGACCTCTGGATTTAGAATATCACCACTTCATCATTTTACTCTAATAAACATTTGTGTGAAATTTTGTCACAATTAGCTTATGAATTATTGTCTACCTTAAACTTTAACAAATTCCAATCTTTTAATCTTTGAGTCCAAATGGAAGTTTGTGCTAGATTTGACAAAATTCCCACAAGGCCCTCTAAAGATACGGCATTTGCAGACTTGTCAAGAGAAAAGTATAACAAACATTGTGCATCTTCAAAAATGCTCTTGAGGACACATAAAAACCCATTTTAACACTCAATTGTTGAATTTTTTTTGACATGAGGCCACAGTGCTGTAATTGCACATCTCTCAGCCAGCCAGTGTCTTGCCAGACATAAATGAACAGCAACAAATGGGGTGAGCTATATAGAAATGTTTTGTGCTACAATAGCTCTTAAAAAACACAAGCTATCTGGATGTTACTCAGTTTTCCGGGGGGTCACTGTCCATTTAGTTGAAAGCCGGTGACAGCAGTAACCTGTCATAGAAAATGAGCAGCAGCATTAGTTTATAACCTATTAGCTAGTTTACTTTGAATGGCAGCATAATGCATTAAAGTGTTCCACTGCATCCTTGCAGACACCATGTGACACTTTGGTTCACAATAAACTGTCAGATATATATACAAGAAAATATTCTTTTGTTGTGTGTGAATGAACTTTTCTCACATTGTGGCTTAAAATGATTTAGTAGCTCACCATTTGCTCCTGTTAGTTTCTGTCTGGCAAGATCCTGCCTGCTGCCTCAGAGTTCTCCATTTAGAATTTAAACTTATAATCTTTAATGAAACATTTTCAAATGATCGTACTCACTTTCTTGCCAGGAGTGGTACTATTCTTGATGATCTCATCTAATTCCTAGCAAAAAAAGTTTTCATTAAAAGGAGCTGTATGCAGCATTCAGAGCACGCCTTAGATTCAAAGTCATGGGTGGGATTATCTGCACACAATTGTAAAAATGGAGGTGGCTGAGTTGGTAGCTAGCAGTGCTAACTCCATACCCAGCGCAACAACGGCAACAGTGCTGACAGAGCTAACAGTGTCAGCCAAAGGGGCAAAACAGGAGGCTGGGCACAATGCTTACGAGTTGACGCCATCCTGATATCAACGGTAATCGCCATATGAGCACTGTGCAATCAAAATGTATTTTGGACTTTTGGTTATGCATAAAATGCACCATTTTGCATAAGAAGTGCCACGAAAGGCGTCTACTGACAACACATTCTCACTCCGACCTTGTAACAGACGTTTCCACGACTTTCCACGTGCAGATTCGATGTGAAAGGTACCCTGGGTGTGTTGGTTGTTGACGTTCTGGGACCCCGTGTCAAATTCTGCCTGTTACATGCATTGTCTTCATTCGAAATCTACTTCTATTTTTAAAGGAAATGTACCGTCTGCATACACTGTCAAAATAAACACTGTCAGTACAACAACACACATTGACAATTTGTTTCCTCCAACAACTAACGCACATGGCTGGGTTTAGGCAACAAAAACAAATGGTTAGGTTTAGGAAAATAGAAAAGGGTTTGGCTTTATAATCTTATGGGACGCAAACACTGCTCTCCTGGGTGAACTATAACAGCGACGGGCCGCGTATCATGCCGCCATTAAACAACAGCTTTTTTCGTCAGTGTCTGATGCCGCAAGTCGCAAGACTTCAAAGTGAGACCAGGTTGGTATTGACGTGCTGTGAATATGCTGAAAAAAGGAAACAAAGAAGACAATGTGCTGGGCTGATTTGGAAGAGGGAAGCGGTGCAAGACCTTTGCAGACAGGTAAAAAAGAGCGTGGAAAGTCACTCCATTTTGGACATTATGAAGACCATAGAATCCTTTGAGCAAGACTTTCATACTGAAATGAAGTATCATCAGCAACTAAAAACGTTCAAAGTGACATTAAGGACTGAAGCGGGTGTATTGCCAAGTGTCAGGGACCAAGCAAAAAGGCAAAAGGACAAAGGTGTAAAAAGAAAAATTGTTTTTAATTTGTTTCGAAAAAATGCCAAAAATACAGGGATCCCAAATAACTCAAGTAACTAGAAAAAAATAAGCTACAAAAACTAGGGCCCAAAATCAAAAGGAGGTCAACTAAGCAATAAAGAACTAAAGCTTCAACACACACAACATAACTAAACACCAAACTGACCTGACTTTAAATGACACACAAGGGGGTTATATAGACTCAGACTATACCTAGAGAGAGACAGGGGGAATTTGACTGACGGTAACATTAAACATTCAACAAACTTAAAGATACCTAAATATAAACAACCTATCAAAAGCAAAAATATACAAAGAAATAATCAACTTACAACAAATAAAAACAAAAAGGCAAACAAAGAGATTTTAGGAGAATTTCAAATTGAGTCCCCCCTTCTTCAGTCTCCATCCTGGCTCCTTCCACTTCCTGTGGGCTGTCCTTAAAAGGCCCTCTTGCTCAGGCCTCCAGCCTTTTGCCCGTGGAGCTCGGAGAAACAAACAGTAAGTATTAATTGCAACTTAAAAACCATGTGACAGAATGTTAACCAAATTGTGTGCACCCAAATTAGAAAACAAACTGTCAAAATGAATAAAGTGTGTGGTATGAACATAAAAGACTATGTGTAATGTCATTATTTGATAAAATGTCTGAGTGTAGAAGGTGTAAAAGTGTAAAAGAATACTAACACTGGTGTGCAGCAACTGATGCGGCCACCACACCAAGGTTGAACAACATATATCCACTGCCGAACAACACACTGAAAGGCGTCATTAAAGGGGGGCAAAACTTCTTGTCACCAAAGTGGATGAACTGGGGTGTAGTTGCCAGGGCAACAATGGGCTTAGCGTATACTGGGCATACCACGGAAAGGAAGAGATTCTGACCCCCACTCTTTTATGGATGGACAGTGGACGGATAGGTCTCGTATAGGCGGAGATTGAACACAGGATGGGGAGCCCTTCTGTGCAGAGTTAACATGTTCTCCCCGTGTCAGCGTGGGTTTCCTCCAGGTACTCTGGCTTCCTCCCACAGTCCAAAGATATGTAGGTTAGGTTAACTGGTGACTCTAAATTGCCCGTAGGTGTGAATGTAAGCGTGAATGGTTGTCTGTCTCTATGTGTTTGCAGTGTCTAGGGTGTACCCCACCTCTGGCCCAATGTCAGCTTGGACAGGCTTCAGCCCTCCCGCGACCCTCAACAGGATAAGCGGTTACGGAAAATCAATGAGTTCTCATATACAAGTTTTTGTTGCAACTGGTGAAGTTCTTTCACTTGCGCAGGATTACAACGCACGCTTATTCAGTATTGCCATTTTTGGAAAACATCGCTGAGGGTGTCATTAATTTTGTTTATTAAATTAACCTGACAAGATGCTTTTGTCTGGCCGTGCTGTCAACAGATAAACATGTCGATCTTCTTTGGTTGCATTTCTGACAGTGCAGTGGCTCTAAGGCGTGTTTGCTGCCCCCAGCTGTCAGTACATGTCATTTGGAACAGACATCTGGGACATGTATTATTAAAAGACACTTGATGTTGCCACTAATAGCCACACTGTGTTACCAGATCAACAAGGAATAACAAGGATTTTGTTTTGATTTTACATAAAAGATACATGATGTAAACGTATCTAAAGCAGAGCTCTGATACCAAAGAGAAAGAAAAAAAAAAACAAAAAAAAATGGATTAAACGTGCTGTCAGTCTCATTTATGGCTCTTTTAATCAACAGATTAACACCCAGTTCAGTCTGAGTCTGAAATGTTTCTGACGCTGTTTTGCTTTTTAATGTTCATGTAAAAAAAATGGTATTGCATTGCAGCAGCATTAATCCCATTTCACACACTGAGTATCAGGGTTACAAACACTTTTTTCTCACCGAAGAGCTCAGGAACCACATGCTAATGATGCGGTCAGATTGATCATTCTGTTGTGCCAATAAGGCTATTCCCCTGGGCCTCCCTTCACCTGTTGTTAACATCGTTCTCTTAGGGGGTTTCTGTCAAGTGCTGACAGTGAGGAAAAACATATGGCTGCCTTCATCTGTTAAAGCCGCATGAGAAGAATCCCTGGGAGGCTAGTTTGACCCTCTTCAGCAGTCTTTAAACCGCAAATTAAACAGGAATTGTTTTCTTACCTGAAGCCACTGTGCTTCCCTGCTGTCTTCATGCTTAAGGGAAATTGAACGTCAGTTCAAGACAAGGGACACAAAATGCTTGGGAGAGCGACATAAATGACTAACAGACCGTTCAGCAGCTGTCAGTAAAAGATGAGATCATATCATTTGCAACACCCAACCCACAGCTAATGATCTAATTTTATCTCTTTTTTTTCTAATTTGTTCAAGGCATAAGTGGTTTGGAGTGGCAGTCAATTGCTTTTTTAACAAAATTCCATTAATTACAAGAAATGAGGTTTGGAATTAATGGCGTTAGAATATCTACATAATGGTCTTTCTCCTTGAAGTGACCCTGCCGTCCTCATCTCCTTGTGATGATCTGCATTCACCGCTTTAAGATAGATCTGGGCGGCTGACGGCTGCCTGTGGGCCGTATAGTTCTAGTGGAGCTTTTCAGCTGTTTGAAGTGTGCTGCTTATGTGAGCGATGAAAAATTCATGAAAATAATTGAGAGTAAGAGCCCTCTCTCATGCAGAGGTTAGTGTGAAACAGTAAAGATACTTTCCACACCACCTGCTCAGGTCCTCTCCTCGTGTCCTCTGCTCTTTTACTGCTTTAACATGTGAAAAAATGTCGCTGGTGAACCTCAGGGATTTAAGGACTGGTACAATATATGGACGGGTCAAGCATAATGATTATATTGCTTATAGTCATGTATGATGGCATAAAATCACTGCTGACTTACCTACCGTAATCAAACAGAGACACACACAAACACGTAGGACTCCATCTATGTATGCTGTAGTTTCGTACTGCCAGACACTCTTTGTATATACAGTACAAAACAAGAATAATGAAACAAAAGAAACAAATGCAACAAATGTGGAGTAGCAGCGTGGCTGATATGAGATTTGGTTTATCTTCAGTTAGCTGCCACATGCAACAGTTTACTTGTTTATACCCAAATTGTTTTAGGAAATCGAAGAGAAATGGCCTAAAAGATCCATGTACATAAAAATGGGAAGTAAATCGACATGGAATTGTGGAAATTGGGCTGGCAAGGTAATCAGAGGCAGACAGAAGACACCAATAACTCCTCCAGGAAGGAACCAGCCACTTCCAATGGCACTTCTTATTTCCATTCTTCACGCTCTGAAATCCTGTCAACTCTCTCTCAGACAGACAGCAGCCGCATTTCACGCTATTCTTTGTACAACTGAGAGTTGCCCACTCACTTTAAACAGAACAGGGCGGTTGTATGCCGTGGTTAACTGTGCTGTGGTTTATTTGTTTTCTTCTTATATGACCGTGGTTAAAATCTAAAAGATCTCTAAACGTCTTAAAGCAAATTGTCTTCTAGATGTAAAGAGCGTACAATATGTATGCAAAATGAGAGGCTGAACAATAATTGCATTATGGCTCCCTCCGTTGAAAGACTTTTGCCAAGATGCAGATTTGGGTTTTGGTATTTTGAGCTGTACTTATATGGAATTTAAAGTTGTTGGTATACAGCGCTGAAAAGGGATCTACATAATCTTCATGCTCCACTCCTACTCTTTGCACCAGCAAGTGCCTTCTTCCACCACTGCTGCTTCACTCTCAACTTCCTGCACTGGCCTGCTCACTGCTCCACTCCACAATGACCTTCCACCTCTTTCAAATATATACTATATATATACATATATATATCTATGCAGAATTAAAGACCCCCTGCAGGGAAATTCAAGATTTAACCTTGTTAACATGTCCATATATATATATATATATATATATATATATATACATATATATATATATATATATATATATATATATATATATATATATAGTATATGTATATATATATATATGTATATATATGTATATGTATATATATATATATGTATATATATGTATTTATTTATTTTTTGAACGCTACAAGGCATATCATGAGCAAAATAAGCAGTTAACACCATGGCTGGGCATTTTCACCTTAGAACTGCAGAGTAATGCAGGATTTATACTTGTGTGTCGAATCGACGGCTCTGCGTCGACGTACAGCCTACACTGTACCCTACGCTGTAGCCGAACATTCGCCTCCCCAGAAATTTAACTACACGTTGTGGTAATGTAGGCCTCCTGTCTATTTTTGTGAGCTGAAACCATTTCCCTCAGTGGAAACAAAGCTTTTATTTACACTACTTTCACAGATAAGAAACAATAAATTGTGAAGACAATAAAGCCTCCACAAAAAAGCATTTTAAGTCTTGTGTGGGATTTATCCTACGGAAGTTTATACTTTGGGATTTATACTATTCAAATCCTTCATTTGAGCAGAGGAAATATCTGGTCATCGTTAGACTAATGTATACAATGTAAAATGCCATAGGCCTGTACAAATAACGTTAACATGTTGTATTTGTTTGGAAAACGTGTTTCGTATAAGACAGTTGTTTTGTCAGTGAACCTTGTGAGTTGTATTGGAGCCTAATTTTTTTTTAACGTTACCTTTTTTAAATGTTGCTGTTGTCCCTGGCTTCATATAAATGGGGGGAAAGGCTGCTACTAAGCTAGTTTATACAATGTAAAATGCCATAGGCTTGTGCTAAAAACATTAGCATGTTGTATTTGAGGGGAAAATGTATCCAGAAAAAGATAAGTGCTTTGTCCGTGAGTCCTGCGAGCTATAGTGAAGCAGATTTTTGCGCTTGTGCTTGAAATTGTCACTATTAAGCCATGTTTAATGTGTGTTTTGGGTGCATTTGAATCAAGTGAACTTTACAGCACTTAGCAAAACCCCCATCACCGACTAGTGGTTTGGAGGAGTAACTGCAGAGAGACACAGACACACCACCGCACAAGTATAAATGCTCAAAACATCTTAGGCCACGTGCATAGGCTATGTGTAGGCTGTACATACAGCTGACGTACAAGTATACATTCTGTTTCACAATGACAGTCTCAAGAATGAGAATTCAGACTGCCAGGATTTGTTATGTCACAGACATAAGGGACCAATCCCATCTACTTGCAGGTGGGGCTTCACATAATGCTACAGCAGAACAAGGAGAAGACGTGTAGCTTTGTATCATCTTTTACAATTTAAGTTTCACTTTAACTTGTCAGAGCTGACAATCAGAACAAGGTTTATCTAAAACAAGCAACGTATTATGAACTGTTTGATAATGTAGTCAAGCCAAAGGCTCATGTTATCTATTACAGTTTACAAGCAGAAGCTCATGTGGTTGATGAGCAGAGCTGAGAGTAAGCAGGTACACTTACAGTAAGTTGCAGGCGTGCGGCCGAGGGGTGGGACTAATTTGCATATGCATTGATCCTACATACTAAATGAGGCAAAGGTGTAGTTACATCTTAGCCATTTTAAGGCATGAGGGATGATTTTCATCGGGACAAAAACATTAAATATGTAGTTTTGATGAACAGAGACGAGGGGTTTAATCAATGCCTGAAGAGGAACTTTGAAGAGATCATTTTCTGCTAAAGTACACATCAGAAAACTCACTCCTCATGAAATATCTTACTGTATTTCACTACTCCCAACTGAATAACATCCCCCCTGCACTCTGATTGACCTCTTTAAACTCATCATTTGATTGCACATGACTGCTCCATGCTTCACAAGAATATTTGAACAGCTCCAAGACCTTGAGCTTTGTCTCTCTTAGTTTAAGCTGCGTGTCATTTTTATGACCTAGGAACAATACTGTGAATGGTGCGAGCATTTCAAATGTGAGAATTAGTTACTTAATCAGCTACATATCTTAAATATAATGAAACTGTAATTAAGCGAAGCAGCTGCACCAATTACATGTGTTAAGCAGTCAGTAGCAGCAATCTAACAGGTAGCATGACCATTAAACAGCCGTTGTATTGTCTCCCTTTGTCATCAGTCTCCTTTCTGTCTCAAAAGTATTATAAGAGCATACTTGTGGGTAAAATCTGCTGCTCATCAGAAAGACATACTTGCAGATGTGCAGTCCTCCACAAGGGCAGAGAGAATGTTACAATATATGTTTTGATAAATAAACAATTAAGCAATTTATCGGCATAATTTAGCAAAAACTGCATTTTCCACTAGAGGAAGAGTTTAATTAGTTTCTATTAACAGTATTTCCAAGACAAAAATATTAACTAAGCAGTATTCTAAATTAATGTTTGTTTGTATTTGACTGTTTCATGTCTCCCAATTTTAGGTGATGGTGTTTGAGGTGTTGGTGGACTTCAAGAAGTCCAATTAAGCCAACAGTGTAATAGTTCATAGCCACAATGTAACATCTGTATTAATGGACTGTTCTTGTATGGCACTTCTCTAGTCGTCTGACCACTGGAAGTGCTTTAACGATACATGTCACATTCACCCATTCACACACACAGTCACAGACTGGTGGACGAAGGCTACCATACAGGGTGCCAGCTGCTACTCAGTAACCATTCACATGCACTCACACTTCGATGGAACAGCCATTGGGAGCAATTTAGGGTTCAGTATCTCGCTCAAGGATGCTTTGACATGCCAGCTGGAGGAGCCGAGTATCGAACTGCTGATCTTACGATTAGTGGATAACCCACTCTACCGCCACAACCACCCCAAATTGGCTATTGTTGGTTTTGCTTTTTTTTGTCCTCTCAGTAGCTGTTTGTGTCTGTTTTTTTCACAAGCCTGCATGACTAGTAAACCTTGGGGTATGCTACATTGTTCGGGAAAGATGATTGCAGAACATGCCTAACAATAGGAATGTCAAAGACACACACTTTTGGACTAAACCACGCCCACCTCTGACATCATCTGAATACAAATACAAACGCCATGATGCTAATACACCTCCCACATGACACAGATATGCAGGAGGATTATCACTTCCTCTGATATTCGCTCTGTGTTCATAGATCGCCACAGATCAAAGAATGGTTTTGGCCCTTCAAAGTGCTCATTTATGACTTCAATACCCTTTAAGAAAGAGCCCTTTAAAGCACAGCATTGTATTGCATTGATCATGATGGCTACTGCCCTCTGAAAAGATGAAAAGAATTGGTCTTCATTTCAGAGAACAGATTGAGATAGACATCCATTACCTCAATCCACCCTTCCTCTGCTCTTACATCCATACATGAATGCACTCACGTATGTTGGAACAATAAGAGACGTTTAAGGCCCTGCTCAGACTGTCCTGCATTCAGATATCATCAGGATTGTGCCTTGAGTAGGTTGAAGCAGATTGCTGTTAATACCGAGCAACCACAGTGTGATTCTCAGGCATCTCAAGTGACCACTTATGATTGCATTTCATTTTCCTTTTGTGCTCTATTTTTCAAAGAGGTCACAGACCTATTTGCCTTCAGACTCCACTACAATTGCAGCCAGCACTTATGATTAGGACCCGCCCCCCACAAGGCGAGATGTGCAAATTAAAACACTTTAACAAAGAAGTGCTACAATGCATCAGATCTGCTGACAAAGCTACATTTCGAAACCATGTAGTGAAGCATAAAAAAGCATATTAACAGTTTAAAGGTCCAGTGTGTAAGATTTAGGAGGACTAGACTGCAACCAGCTGACACTTCTATGTAGAAAAATGTTTATTGTCAAGGGTTTTTTTACTGGGAGCCCGAATTATCTGCAGAGGTCTCTTCCTCTCCAAAACAAATAAACCAGGTGACTCAAACCAGTAAAAACAATGGATAAAGCAGTTTCATGCAACCCCAAACCTGTTTGGCATGTCATAGATGGCCTGCTTGCCCAGCACCTACAAATGTGTGCTCACCTATTTACTTTGATAACTTGATGGGCTCTAGTTTCCCAGCGCAGCGCAGGGTGGTGCAGGGTGGCGAACCTTGCGCAGAGCTAGTTTCGAGCAGCGCAACCCGAGGGGCGCTCAGTTTGGTAGTTTGGCAGACCGAGGTGCGCTGAGATGGGTGTGGCGGCGCAGCAGGGGGAGGTGTCGACAGATCCAGCTTGGCGCAGTGACAGTTTCATGCCAAAAGGCTTTGCCGAAGGTGTGCTAAAAGCTCACCAGCTGAAACCAGGTCTAATGTCAGCGCAGGCAGAGCGCAGCCGGTGTAAGCTGAAGTTTGGCTGACTGGCGGACAGTGCGCACACGTTACCAAAACCTCACAGGCAGGTTTACAGAATATCAGGCACATTAATAATGCAATAAATACCTAAAAAAAACACTATTCAATGCAACTATCTGCAATCAGCACGTAAATGTATCTCTATATCGACTGTCCCGTCACATCTGATGTCAGATCAAAGGGGATTGGCACCGTTTGGCATGTGTGGCACGCGTAATGGAAACCCAACACACAGCTGCAAACTAATGAGTTCACATGCCTCTCAGCCAACCACAAACAGCCACAGCATCAGATAGGGAGTATATATTCAGCACTGTCATCTTAGAAAAGTCAGAAGAAAAGAAACAGAGTGAGACTGCAAGAGAGAAAGAGAGAGCGCACGCACGAGAGAAATGCAACATTGATTTACAATTGTGGTGACCTCCCCCCAGGCTACCTTTGCATCATCAGCCCGTGGAGGTCTGCTCGCAGTTCCGTATATTCAGACACTGCGAGCTTGGACCTCCCGGACCAAAACATTAGTTTCCTCCTGGGAGAAGTTTGGCCGTCTGACACTGCTGCTCTCTTCTGCCATGGCGAATTGAGTAAACTCTCATTACGCCTTTGCGCAGCACATTTAAGGGCGAGGAGAGGGGCTCATTTGATTGGTGTGATGTGTGTAAAACCCACTCCACGCCTTCTCTCCTCCCTCTTTACGACTTGCGCAGGTAGGAGGGATGGAGGTGGGAAAGAGGAGTAGCTGCGCCAGGCGCACGGTGTGCCAAACTTGCAAAATCCGCCTGGCCACACCCAGTTGGCGAAACGCAGGTGCGATGCGCCCCCGCCTTGCCCGGTCTGCGAAACTAGA
This sequence comes from Epinephelus lanceolatus, assembly GCF_041903045.1. Taxonomy (NCBI): domain Eukaryota; kingdom Metazoa; phylum Chordata; class Actinopteri; order Perciformes; family Serranidae; genus Epinephelus; species Epinephelus lanceolatus. The sequence continues at coordinate 28,399,764 of NC_135738.1, read as the reverse complement.
GCCCAATGTGTGCTCAGATTATTACTGATCCGGACATTAAGGTGGCTTTTTACTGTGAGCTGAATTATCTGTGGAGGTCTCCTCTTCAAATTAAACAGACCAGTGGTCACATTTACAAAAACTTTGTACACACAAAACAAGGCCAGAAATTGGAGTACACAACTTCAGTTGTGATCTATGAAAACAGACTTGATGGGAGAAACTTTGACCCATGCTTACAGACATTTTGGAAACAGAAAATTGGCAATGCAGATGGTGAGGTGGAAGCCTGATTGTAGAAATTGCGAATATTTTTTGGCGCACACCATTTTTGGCTTTTGTCCATGAGTGCATTTTTAGTATGGATCCTACACATTTCTTATAAATGAAACCCCTGGTGATTTAAACCGGTTAAAATGCTGAATAAAGCAACAGGGCTGTGCTCATCGCCCGATCTGATCTTGCTCCTGTGTTCACTGATTCTAGTGCGTAATTCCCTGGATCGGCCCATTTTTAAAAAGCAGGCCACAATGTTAGTGCTCTGCGCTATCTAGGAGTGGAGAGGGTTCAAAAACAGCGTAGGGGTGGTGACATTGAAAGAAGACTCCTTCAAAGGGAGACCTACTGGATCTTCTTTCTCAATACCATGTCACCTAATGGCCTTAATGAGGATTTTGACATTAAGCCCTTTTTGTGAACTGGTATGTGGTGTTTTTATTCTCCAAGCAGTGTTCCCTTTAAAAACTGTATTCCTTTTAACTGTAATCCTATGTTAGTATGTTTTTTTGCAAAACTTTTTCTATAAAATTATATATATATATATATATATATAAAAAAAATCTTAAAACATTTTCTAGAAAATTCTAAAAAGTTTTTTTTCCAATAGTTTTTTCTAATAGTTAAATTGTCTCTTTTGTATTATGTGTTTCCCCAATAACAATTTGTATATTTTGTATATCTGTATTCTTTGCACTTATTGATATGCAAATCCTTTGTGCATACTAAGTAGCCATTATATACCTATATATGGCTCACTTGAATGACTGTCTGATTGTTTGATTGACAGATGACGTGGGTGGGATGTCACCTGGCTCTTAACCTATATATACCTGCCACCTGCCATTTCATTCTTTTGAAGTTGCCTGAGGAAGACCATTTGGGTCGAAACGTTGTATTTTAGTCAATAAAGTAAACTGGGAGCTCTAATTCAGCGTGCGGATTTTCTTCTCCTTTCTGCATGGACCCCTTTTATCCAGCACCTGACCTAAAACAGGATTGGATGTGCGCACAACTATGTCTTCTGGACATGGGGCACTAACCTAGCTAGTCTGTGCTCACCTTTTTTCTCTGATAACTTAAAATCCAGATGTTCAGGAGGTTTTTAGCAGGAGCTAAATTATCCGCAGACATCTCTTCCTTTCCAAAACAACTGGACCTGGTGATGCAAACTAGTAAAAACACTACATAAAGCAGTTTCACATTAAAAATTCAGCGTTTTTTCAGTGTTGCTCATGGCATGGAGGCTAGCTATGGTGACCTACGCAAAAAGGGGAAAACCCAAGTGGCACTATGTAGAGCCAGTGTTTGGTTTGCCCATTCCATGCAACTGTTAAAACATGGCAGGACTACATTGTGATCTCTGTAGACAAAGACTTGCTTCCTATGTAGATACAAACAGCTCATTCTGAGATAACAAAAACATGACGATTCTTACTTTCAGGTGATTATACGTTAAAGAGAACATACTTATTATGATACATTTCATTTCTGCCAATATGTCCCACTATATCCTGCACACTGGACCTTTAAGTCAACAATGCTGGCATTCCAGCACTGCCAGTTATTGCTGTGCAAAGGGATGAAGGTTTGCTATTCATCTGTGTTCAAAAATGCACATTTATGTATTTAAACACCAGTAAACATCAGTCCTAATTTATCTAAAATACAAAACTTAAATGTTTCTCAACAGTGCTTCTGCTTTTATAATCTGCATGTATCACTATGTTCTATTTATATATTCAGTTTTAAAATGTATTAATTTCTTCTGGCTCGTTTAAAAGTGCACACGTTTTGGGGCGTTGGTAGCATAGTGGATAGTGCCGGCGCCCCATGTATAGAGGTGATGCCTCGCTGCAGCGATTGCGAGTTCATCTCCGGCTTGCAACCCTTTGCTGCATGTCGTCCCCCTGCGCTCTCTCTCTCCCCCATTTCTTACACTGTCCTGTCCATTAAAGGCAAAATGCCCAAAAAAATGATCTTTACAAAAAAAAAAAAAAAAAAAAAGTGCACACATTTTATTTGTCTGGGTATATAGGACTGATAACTGTCTATTATATAGCTACTTGGAATATGCACGGTACAGGACTCCCTGATTGTCAGAGGATATTTAGCATACTGTTTAGCAGCACCACAGAATGAGATGTTGCTCACAGCTTGCTCCCCTCTCTCTTCTGCACGTCACAGAGAACCAAACTTTAATTTACAGACAGTAATTAATGTGTGTGTTGATATTTAACCATGCGCTCTTTGGAACAGCTGTCTGGAGGAAAAGTCTCCAGCACGCCTGGCTGTAACCACTTAATAAACGGCTCTTTATTAAACATTAGAGTGCCTGATTTTTACCGCTTTCTTGTGTTTGCCAGAAATATGAAATAATTAAAGTAAATGCAACGTGTAATGTCGGCTTGCGTTAACATAATGCTCTTCTAGTCCGTTATCTTCAATCAGTATTGCAAGTATCATGCTTGATCTGGACATGTGCAGGGTGATGTATTGTAGGTCATGCTTTGTCTTGTACTCTTTATAATTGTTTGTGGATTTGGAGCAGCTCACCTCTTGCCAGTGTATTCAGTCTCTCTGAGCCTCTCTCTCATCATTTCTGCCATGCATTAAAGCTGAGTATCCCCTCTGTCCATCAGGATGCAGTGAAGACTTGTGAAGGTTTCTACTATGTCAGACACAAAAACAGGATTTTAGAATCGAGTTGATGCAGGAAACACCCTACCATTAACACATTTTCTACAATGTGGCAAACTGGTGATGTAGAAACTGGCCCAACTTTCATACCAAGTCAGGTTGCCCTTATTCACTGTTTCTATGTTTACCTACAAAAAGTAATGCACCGCAGTTTGTATATAATGCACTTTAGGGACTGTTCTTTACTGATGGAGGGACTGTTCTTTACTTGTCAGGGGAGGAGGGTGGCTGGTTGATTTTTATTTTATTTATTTATTTTATTTTGATCCCCCCTATGTTAATCACTTATTGATGCTGTTTTTGAAGTTTGAATAAGTCAATAAGTAATTTATTCCATTGAAATATCAGTGATGTATTATAGAAAAGTGATTTATCTTTTTATAAATGACAAAAGGCACATCTGCCTCATTTTTGCTGTGGTATCGTGATACTACTCAGAACCATGATATTTTCAGTGGTATCGTACTGTGGGTCCTAATTTTGGTACCGTGACAACACAAATCTGGAGGGGGTTCATCGGCAAAAACTAATGAAAAACTAAACAACGGTATTCGGTACTCGGTACTCGGTACTCGGTATTCGGCCAAGCATTTAATTTCATTCGGCTTCGGCCACAAATTTTCATTTCGGTGCATCCCTAGTATAACCCATGTAATCCGTAAGGTTGCAATCATATGGCCAGTGTCACTAATGTTCACGTAAAAAGGCAGGTTTACGTGGTGGATTGGTCAAACAACACACAACACAGGACTTTCCCCTAGTAGACTAGTGTTCATGTCCCGTGGAAACCAGGTGAATTTTGATTTATTTAAGGTACACTGCCACCATGTTTCTTTTCCTAAACCTAACCTACGTAACATGATAACAGCATTCGTGGGTGCAAATTTGTTAGATATAATACGAATGGTTGTATGCACGTGTTTGAAAGATATGAACCGTTGCTAGCACAAAGTAGCATCTAGAAGTTGAAATAAGTCGGTTTCTAGTGCTTACCATTTGACTATTCAAACACTTTTAATTTGCTTAAATACTGGCACCTTGCTGCATTCATACCACATGCCATAGTAACTCGGATGGAGCGGCCACAAAGGAGCGGCCAACAGCTACCGATGATAGCACTTGAAGTTTGTCATGACTGTTGAGACATATGCCGATTTAAGAGTTGTTATTATTGAGCTGCATCAATCATGACTATACTTGTCGCAATTTTTCATTGAGTTCTCTATCACTGTTATTTATGGCGATAGCTAGGTAGCCAGCTAAGTATGTTTGACAAAATGGCATCCGCGTTTTTAATCTCGCAAAGCTTTGATTGGCTCTGATGTGGTTTTTCCCAACTTTGGTGATGACTGTCACTGAGCACAGCACCAGTACAAGTCGAATCACTGAACTAAGACATTCCAGGAACCAAACTGCTCTTATTTTGTGATATCCTCTAATGTGTACCACATGTGAAAAAAGGAGTGGCAGAGAAAAATTGGCCTATATGTCAGTTGGACCTTTAGATGTAATTGCTCTAACCCTAACACACACACACACACTCACACACACACACACACACACACACACACACACACAGTTTCTCTGGAGATCAAGCTGCAACCTCCGGGGCTGAAAAATGACGCCATGGAGGTGACAAAAAACTGCCACTTGAGGCTGTCTTCAGAAGGAAGTCAATCCCCTTGGACAACCATGTGGAATTGCCCAGTCTTAAAAAAGAAATAAACATATTTACAACCTGGTACAAAAAAACTGTTTGGTCTCTATAGTTAATTTCAACATTAATGACAACTGTACATGAGGTTAATTTTTTAATATTCATTTGTTTATATTTTATTAAGGCTTATAGTTACGCGTATGTAAATGTGGCCCACTTGAGTTGCACGCTGTCTGCGAAGCGTCACCTTAGTCTATGAGTCAGCTCCACCCTCTCATCCAAATATGGTCACTGCTGGCTCCAAAAAACGAAGATGGCGAAGGCCGAAATGTCAAACCTGAGGTTTCAAAAAAGCAGTCTACAAACCAATGGGTGGCATCATGGTAGCTATGTCCATTAGTTTATACAAGGTATGTTCCAAATCGCATACTTTTACTTTTAGTATGTACCTCAGCTTTCCTTAAAAAGAACGTACTGTTGCATGTAGTATGCACATATTCGGGACATACTACTTTCTCATAGTATTACGCCCTTAACTTTGACGCTCTTGCTTTTATATCCATTACCTAGAGTTTGTCAGAAATGGAGATCAACCCAGAGCAGTGCAGACTGTAGATTCTAATATATTGTATTTGCAACAGTCACTGCCATTTTATTTTTCTAGTTACATTCTTTTGTTGTTTGTAATATTTATGATTATTTTGCTCACTTTAACAATCAATATTCCTATTATTATTGTTTGACTTTGCACTGTTATCCATCATTGTGACTTCTGATGGCTGTCAATGAGCTGTCATCTATTTGTGGCTCAGTCGATGTGACGTATCGTCCACTGCGCAGAGATTTGTGGGTCAGAAACGAATACTGGCTTGCCTACTGCAAATTCAGACCAGATGTAGCAGAACATCCTGTTATTTTTGGCATACTGCATTTGACACACTATGTATTGGGAAATACTAAATATTTTTCTGGCTTATTACAGAGTACGGTAGTATGGGTATTGGGACACAGGCAGTCTTTGGTACCATCACATTAAAAAAGTATACACAGCTGAGTGAAAAGTGTTACACTATTGTCTGATTTGATCCATTTCACCTGCTAAATACTGTATTTCCTGGGATACAGGGCCCACTCTTTGTGACGGGATCACTCAGTTAATGGGCCCCGATGCAGTTACCGACTGCACTTGCATGCTTAATACATTTGGGGTTGCAATCAAAAATTTATTTTGAGTTCTTCACTTGCGATTATATCAGCTAAGACGCACTGTGTGCCAAGTAACAATGTGGCCCCAAAGACAGCTTTGTCAGTATCAGAAACACATCAGATAGGTTTGGGGGTAAGGGTGGAGGAGCAAAGCCTTTTTTCTAGGTTGGAAAATGTGAAAGCTTTTATTAAGTGGCTCTTACTTGTTAAATGCTTATTCTCCCTTTTTCTTTCATTTGTCTACTTTGAAGAAGAACCTCCTTTTTAAGTACCCTCAACAGTGTGTTTCTTTGTTCGGTGTGCTCTTCTTGGGAATGTTGACATATGTAAAGAGGCTAATGGGTGTACCAGTCATCCAGGCAGGCACGGTGCTTTATGCTTTGATGTAAACATTTGAAATGTCAACCCGGTCCATAGCTCTGCGTGGGTAAGCTCCAACACAAATAAGACTGTCAATCCTTTTTCTTTGTGTGTGTGTGTGTGTATTAATCTGTGAGACATGCCTCTGCCTTGTTGTGGGTTTGTTTACTTTATCACCAAGATACAAGGAGCCCCTGCCACTGTCTTACAGCTCTGCCACTGCCCATAGTTATTCCTGTTCACTCCTTATCAAAGATCCCTGAGGTGTGACACCAAACTATTCTCCTTTCCACTAATAACCCTCCACTTTTGTCTTCATCATTCTTGCATGAAATTGGCTATTAGATGGTTCTCTGGGACAGATACAGACTTAATACTTTAATACAATGGCCCTATGCACTGAGAATATGCACCGGAAAAATGCTGAAAATATGAACGCCTAAGTGCCAAAATTCTAACCTGAGAGAGGATACACACACGCACAAACACCACACACACACACACACAAGGTAAAAAAGAGTGAGAAAAAGAGGAAGGGAGAAAGAGGGAGCAGTAAACAGTTTCCTATGATGTGTCTTAAAACCCTATAAAATAGCTTGAAATCACGGCAGGGACATGTTAAGGAGAGAAAGGGTCTTTTCAGTTTGATTCACTTTGAAGCCATCACTTATCCCTGTGTGTGTCTTTGCAGTCCCCGACCTCACCCCAATCGCGTTAACACAATCAAATTTCTGGGCACTGTTCGAGTCGCCACGTGCCAGCTACCTAATCACAAACAGAGAAAAGAGAGGAAGAATTATCTACGAGAACTTGGCTGCTTGAAACCCACATACTGGGTCAATCATCATTATCAAAGCCCGTCCTTCTGGGGCTCACCAGAGATTATAAAAAGAAGAGTTGATGAACGGGGACGGGGCGGAACAGAGAAAACAAAGGAGGAAAAAAATACATGAAGTCTCAGCATGCCTTTCAAAGTTCAAAAGATGGATATAAATTGTTACTTTCAAATATGTCTTGCTCGAGTTCTCTTCCTGTGTTGCATCAAAGCAGAGTGATTATTTAGTAACACACAGAGTGTGACAAAATGACAATGTTACTCTCAGCTGACGGTCCAGTAATGGGAGCTTTTCGGAGAGGTAACTACCACATTTCTAAAGTGATAGTTTGAGTCTCTTTCCGTACCTTACACCACCGCTGTGATACAGAATGACTTCATCTTTTACTGCACAAGTTATGAGCGCTGCCTGCAGCTGTGGGAGACAATCGGTTTTACTAGAACATGAGAAATATATTCCAGAGTGTAAAATAAGACAAGTTTCAATTCTGACAGCCTCTATTTAACCTGACATTCTTTTATTTGTCCCCACGTGGCTTACTGGAGCAAATGTGGATTTAATGTATTTTTCAGTGCACACACAGGGCTGCAGAAATAAGCCTGGATATACAGTTTGTTCACAGATGCCAAATTAATTTAACTGTAATCACGGTCCACACTTTAACCCACATTATCTTCTTCTTTAAATATTATACCTATAATCACTTGTGTTTTTCCTTTTCATTTCCTTTGGTTTTATGGAAATGAGACACAAGTTTCCATAATTGTCACATACGATGTTGAGAAAAATGTGGAACATACATTTAAATACATTTATTCAAGTGTATGTTGCTGAATGAATCATAATGAGCACTAGTCCCTGTTAAGCACTAGCTTATTATGCTTGGAATCAAGTACACCTACATCCTTCTAGAGGAGCTGGAATCACAAACACTTGCCTGGATCCAGACCTTAGAATCCACCTACTCCACTGAGTGGACAGATTCGTCCAGCATTGTGACATCAAACAACAGTTTCTTGGTCAAAATGAAAATATGTTACAATCAGCACTAGGAATGTAACGATCCATCAGTCTGGATCAATATTTCGATTCAATGATGAACAATCCAATACTATTTATGCAAAGTGAAAAACATCGATCCATATCATCATCTTCACGATATATGCCTTTATCTTGAAATTCCATGTCACTGTCACACAGCAGCAGGCAGACGATGAGGATTAGGTTTTTAAATTGGGAATAAATCAGCATTGTGGAAATATTTCTGATAAAGCAGAAAATATGGGTCAACAGCTGTATGTAAAAAAAATGCTGTTATGAGACATTATACAGTGTACCTGCCTGGATCAGCATCTCACTCCACTAACTTAGGTTAACATAATAGTTAAGCTATGAGTAGAGGAAAAAAGTCTGCTAGCCGCTAGGCTAATTTATGCAATGCAAACATGCTTAAACTAATAATGGGTCACTAGCAAAAAACAAATGACATGACACGACAGCTGAATTTGATACTTTGGTTAAACAATGTTGTTGTTAACCCATGTTTTATGGCTGTTGGGAGAAGTTCACCTTGAGGGCCTTTTTTTTTCTTTCTTTTTTCTTTTTTTTCATTTCTTTTAGAAAGGGCTCTCTGACAGAAACCCATGAGGGTTAAAGTCTCCCATGTGCTGTTTTATGTGTGCTGGAGGAGTCATTTAAAAGTTAACTTTACTGCACTTATTATTTATGTGTTGTTTTTATCTGTTATAGCCGAAAGCAAAAAAAAACAAAACAAAAAAAAAACAAGAAAGGGGTGGCAGCGTCTTCTGAAACAGATTGTGTTAAATGGGCAGATAATGCCATCTCATATCGATCAAAGGCCTCTATATTGCACTGAATCGAAATCATATTATTCCAGACTTTATAATATCAGCAAATATCGTATTGTTGTTGTGATTTACACCCCTAATTAGCTCCATGAGCAAGCAGTGTATCGCAACCAATAAGAAGTAATAACAACAATGGTGACCACTAGCACATGGAAGAAGTTTTTTTGGCAGAAATCTAATAATTTAATCCAAACCACTATTTTTTTTCTTGACCTAAACCAAGAAATGTCTTCCTGGCAGAAAACCCTCCCTGCAAACTCCCAAGAGCTACAACAGAAGACAGATGCTGCTTTATTTAATGTTTTCTAAATTGACATGTCTTCTCAATATCGCCTGACATTGTAGTTTGTTTTACTTTGGTCAGCTTCACTCTTAAAATCCTGGCAAATCAAGTATGTTGGCATGGCTACGTATCAGTGTTCACTCACATTAGCTCAAGGTGGATATGGTGGTTTCTAGTGATCGGTTAGGGAAATTCAGGTAATTAGAGTGGATGCGATGTCAGACTGAAGATGAAAACGGAGTGTCAACAGTTCTGTCTGATATCAGGCAGCCAAAGCATGCTCACACAGTAGGAATATCCTTTGTTTTTTAAACATGAGGTTTTACACTCACTGATATTTGAGGCTCACTGTTCACAGTGTGCTGGTGACTAAACTGGATATGTGTGTGTTTAAGCAGAACAATTTATTCCTGCCATATACACCGTAGTTACGTTTACTTGAAATGGAATATTCCCCTAAACCTGATAAGGACAACACACAACACTGTGCATACAGCCTTCAACCTGAAAGCTTCACTAAATTAAACTTTAACTAAATTAAATTGAAATAAACAAATATGACAGACCCACATAGAATTATAAGCCTCTGCAACTTTACAAAAATTGTGTCTTCTCTAAGCTTGTGGAATTGGTTTTATGGCCCAAGGTTGTAGGTTTGATAGGTTTTGTTAATTTATGAAATAACAAAACATGATAAAATTGGGTATTGTTTTTCCCATAATGGTGGTAGTATGACAAAAGAAAAACAATGTAAAGCTTTGTAGAGTAACAGAAACGCTAGTGAGGATCACAACCTTCCAACCAAGAGTCCTGTTGCCTTAGTACTCTCAGTACTGTACGTGCTTGCATCTTGCAGGACCTTGGCTGGGTGGAGCTGAGGTGCGACTGCCCTAACTTAGATAACTAAGCTCGCCTTCCCAATTGTCGGTCCATTCACCAAGCTCTAATTGTTACTTTGCTGCATTATTTTCTTTTGTTTCACACTGACAACATGTGCCTCACATTACTCACTCTCATGCACTCTCATACACCAATGATCCTGACTTTCACACCTTTGTTGAAACCTGCAAGCTGGTTTTCTAACACCTATCCTTTTTTTCCTTTATTAAACCTGACACTTTTCATTAGATAATGTTTAACACAAATGTAACTTCAAAGCACTGTGCTGATTAAATATCTTGTTTTTAACTAACGTTCAGTTCTGGCCTCAAGATTAACTGTAAATAAAATAGAAATATGGATTAAATGAATGTTTAATCCCCCCAAAAACCCAGTTTACCTACAGTACAGGCCAAAAGTTTGGACACACCTTCTCATTCAATGCGTTTTCTTTATTTTCATGACTATTTACATTGTAGATTCTCACTGAAGGCATCAAAACTATGAATGAACACATGTGGAGTTATGTACTTAACAAAAAAAGGTGAAATAACTGAAAACATGTTTTATATTCTAGTTTCTTCAAAATAGCCACCCTTTGCTCTGATTACTGCTTTGCACACTCTTGGCATTCTCTCCATGAGCTTCAAGAGGTAGTCACCTGAAATGGTTTCCACTTCACAGGTGTGCCTTATCAGGGTTAATTAGTGGAATTTCTTGCTTTATCAATGGGGTTGGGACCATCAGTTGTGTTGTGCAGAAGTCAGGTTAATACACAGCCGACAGCCCTATTGGACAACTGTTAAAATTCATATTATGGCAAGAACCAATCAGCTAACTAAAGAAAAACGAGTGGCCATCATTACTTTAAGAAATGAAGGTCAGTCAGTCCGGAAAATTGCAAAAACTTTAAATGTGTCCCCAAGTGGAGTCGCAAAAACCATCAAGCGCTACAACCAAACTGGCACACATGAGGACCAACCCAGGAAAGGACGACCAAGAGTCACCTCTGCTTCTGAGGATAAGTTCATCCGAGTCACCAGCCTCAGAAATGGCAAGTTAACAGCAGCTCAGATCAGAGACCAGATGAATGCCACACAGAGTTCTAGCAGCAGACCCATCTCTAGAACAACTGTTAAGAGGAGACTGCGCGAATCAGGCCTTCATGGTCAAATAGCTGCTAGGAAACCACTGCTAAGGAGAGGCAACAAGCAGAAGAGATTTGTTTGGGCCAAGAAACACAAGGAATGGACATTAGACCAGTGGAAATCTGTGCTTTGGTCTGATGAGTCCAAATTTGAGATCTTTGGTTCCAACCGCCGTGTCTTTGTGAGACGCAGAAAAGGTGAACGGATGGATTCCACATGCCTGGTTCCCACTGTGAAGCATGGAGGAGGAGGTGTGATGGTGTGGGGGTGTTTTGCTGGTGACACTGTTGGGGATTTATTCAAAATTGAAGGCACACCGAACCAGCATGGCTACCACAGCATCCTGCAGCGACATGCCATCCCATCCGGTTTGCGTTTAGTTGGACGATCATTTATTTTTCAACAGGACAATGACCCCAAACACACCTCCAGGCTGTGTAAGGGCTATTTGACCAAGAAGGAGAGTGATGGAGTGCTGCGGCAGATGACCTGGCCTCCACAGTTGCCGGACCTGAACCCAATCGAGATGGTTTGGGGTGAGCTGGACCGCAGAGTGAAGGCAAAGGGGCCAACAAGTGCTAAACACCTCTGGGAACTCCTTCAAGACTGTTGGAAAACCATTTCAGGTGACTACCTCTTGAAGCTCATGGAGAGAATGCCAAGAGTGTGCAAAGCAGTAATCAGAGCAAAGGGTGGCTATTTTGAAGAAACTAGAATATAAAACATGTTTTCAGTTATTTCACCTTTTTTTGTTAAGTACATAACTCCACATGTGTTCATTCATAGTTTTGATGCCTTCAGTGAGAATCTACAATGTAAATAGTCATGAAAATAAAGAAAATGCATTGAATGAGAAGGTGTGTCCAAACTTTTGGCCTGTACTGTATATTGTGGTTTAAACGTAGTACCTGCTTTAAGCCCTATAACTTAGATGAGAATGATTAAAATTAATCTATTCCCAGCTCAGATCCTTTCTCCTCTGGATTACGGTGGCTTGACAGTAAGAGAGTACTGTTTAGTAAGAAAGTGAATCTGAGACAATAAAAGTGAGGGGGACATGTCCCCTCCATCCCTAATGGAAAACACACCTTTATGGCCGACAAGTTTACAGTTGGGTCCAGTCTCAGCCTGCATTGGGAATCAGAGGAATCTGTTGACTATTTTTTTATCTGCAAACTCATGCTTCAATTGCCCCGCAGATGCGTCTGATTGCCTTCACTTTGGATCTGTTTGAGATGAAGACTGCAAAGAGGAGTGCTCTTGAGGCATTTTTGAAAACAACCAAAAAAACTGCAGTTGATGTGAAACTTTCTGTTTGAGCCACATCAGTAACAAAATATGCATCAGATTTAAACAAACTGGAATGTATATTTTTGCCACAAGAAGAACAATCGACTTTTTCTTGAGAAAGATTTGCTTGCTGTGCTTCCAACAGGATAAGGCACAAAGTTTAATATTACAACTCATAATATACCAGCTCATCTCTGCACTGTAGTCAGTTTACATTTTTCCATTGCTCAGCCTTTTCTTTTTCCTACCATGCCAAGTCCTATCAACGCTATATCACATGTTGATAACCCATTAATTATGCCCCTTGGAAATAGAAATTGAGCAAAGAGAGTCAGGCTAAAGCAGGATTTATACTTGTGAGTCATAGGCTCTGCGTCAACGTAGAGCCTACATCGTGCCCTATGCCACAGTCTGACGTGCACCTCCCCAGAAATGTAACTACACGTCACAGGAACGCAGACCTCTTGGCTGTTTTTGTAAGCTGAAACCATTTCCCTCAGTGGAAACAAAGAACTCATTTACTTTAATTTCACAGATAAGAAACAATAAACTGTTAAAACAATAAAGCCACAAAATAGCATTTTAAGTCCTGTGTGTCATTTATCCTGGCTTCATATGAGTAACACTATAGGCTTGTGCTAATAACATTAGCATGTTGTATTTGTTTTTTAAACGTGTTAAGTATAAGACAGTTCTTTTCTCAGTGAACCTTGTGAGTTGTAATGGTGCCCAATTTTAATGTTACCTTTTTTAAATGTTGCTGTTGTCCCTCGCTTCATATGAGTACAGGAAAAGTCTGCTAGCCGCTAAACTATTTTATACAATGTAAAATGCCATAGGCTTGTGCTAAAAACATTAGCATGTTGTATTTGTGAGGAAAATGTGTCCAGCAAAAGACAGATGCTTTGTGTGTGAATCCTGTGAGTTATAATGAAGCTGATTTGTGCACTTGTGTTTGAAATTGTCACTATTAAGCCATGTTTAACGTGTGTTTCGAATCAACTTAACTTTACTTCACAGAATCCTCGAAGCCAACTAGTGGTTTGGGGTGTAAAACACAAGCGCATGCTCGTGCGTACTGCACGCACGCAGACTTGGACACACACATGCACAGCCACTCGAGAAAACTGCTATTGTCACCATGTAGGCTAATGTTACAGGTGACTGGCCACACACTCATCCTGCAAACCAGCCTTTCAGCACCACGGACAGCGGCTGAAGCTCCATATCAATCAATGTATATATCAATGTATATATTTCAGATTGTCTACTTTACTATTTTATTATTTATTTTATTTTATTGTCTACTTTAATATTTTATTTTATTTTATTTTAATGTTTAATTTAATATTTTATTTTATTTTATTTTAATGTCTACTTTAATATTTTATTTTATTTATTTCATTGTCTATTTTAGTATCTTATTTATATCTTCATCTTTATCTCTTGTTTCCATTCATGCTGTATTTCTACTTTGCACGGAGCATTGGAACAAAAACAATTTCCCCCGGGGGATTAATAAAGTATTCTGAATCTGAATCTGAATCTGAATATCAACACTTATCTAACAGCCTGTCCTGACCTGGGCTCAAACTACCGTGAACTATAGGATTGTATGTAATAGATCAAATCCAATAAAGAATGCTTTTCATTTTCTAAAGAGAACATTTATTTTAAGGGTGGCAAAAACTAGGAATCAACCCAGACAAGGGTTACAGACAGTAGGTGCACATTTTTCCAACATATGAGGTTACTGAGGCTAATAGCCACACGCAGTTTGAGTGAAGTAGGCTAAATAACGTCTTTAGAAAGCTGGTGCAAACTGGGCGCTCCTCTGTGGAAGCCTCTCGCCCAGACTTTCCAGTGATCGTGGCAGCAGTGATCGTCTGTTAAATCAGTCTGTAAATAATATTTTGACATTATTATTATAATCATTATTACTTTAATGGCATCCGAAGATATTGATGCGTTGAACAGGTGACAGTCTGCGGACGCACTTCTGTCACGCACTTCAAAAGTAACTTTCAATAATTTATTTTATGAAATGGGGGAAACAAACGTGACCAAAAACGGTTCCATAATTCATATTAAATTCAAAAGATAACGAAAAACAGCTCCAAGTGAGAGGGAATAGTGATGAAGTGGTCAAACTTGGTCAAATCCACAGCCTCAACCCAGGGGCAAACTGCACTCAGCTGACAAACTTTGTGGGCGTGTTTGCGCTGGTATATCATTAGCACAATATCCTTTGTGAATAGGACGTTAAGACGGAGCAAACTGCGGGTGCAAGTGAAGTGCAATTCAAGGTGCTATCAGCAGCCGCAGTTCATTCTTTGTGAATTCGGCCATCTTTCTTGTCCCATGCTGCTCCTTAAATAAGTCTTTTTCAACTTAAGCTTGGAGAATGAGCGCTCTGCAGTCGCGACAGTGACATTTATGGTGAGATATAACAGTAATGCAGTGCAAACATCAGTAAATGATGCTGCCATGGTGCTGTTTTCCACAATTAGCATCTTAGCCAGATCCTTCACAGTTGGCTCTTTTGCTATTTCAGACTTAAAGCAGGCTCTGAATGCAAGGAGTTGGTCGGGGAAACTTGAGGATAAATCCCTGCTGTAGTGGTCCGCGAGGTGCCATGCGTCCTGGTGAAGTGCGTCAGTGTACCCGGGTGGATAGTGTGGAGTGGCAATTCTGGACAGCTGCTTTTTTTTTTTTTCCTTCATGGGCCCCTGACGGCGTCTGAGCCCTGGTGCAGCTGCACCAGTTGCACCGTCGATATTTACGCCACTGACACCACCACTTAAGTAGTCTATAAATGTGCACAACGGTGTAGGCCATGTGCATAGAGGTATAAATCCACTTTAAATCTCACCACTCTCATCAACCAAATTACAGCAAATCAGCTCCAAACTACCTGTAGAGTAGCTGCCCAACACCAAACTGCAGATACACAAAGTTAGTTAAGACACTGGAACATCTAGCAAGCTTCAAAACCACACATTATTTTCTTTCAGGAGTTAGGGGAGACTAAAATGCAGCTAAGAGGTGGATAAATATTGGACTTACATTTGTTATGTGACCAGAAACAGGACTGCAAATAAATGTGTAAACAGGCGACTGTTTGCTAAGATGTTTGCTGAGCCCTAACAACTCTCTAATGCGATAATGTCAGGCTATGTATCTGTCAGTTCATTATGGGGTTCTTATGCCTTCGAGTGGCAGCCAAAATATGTATTGCACGTTTTGACTTATTAAGGTCATAGCCAGAGTGGGAATAATCAAACTGGAGCATTGAAATTTGTTATTGTGAAAGAGCATTTTAGAGTTTTATGTTTTTGCAGTTTGTGACATGCACAGCAAAAAAATAAATCCACTCTCGACAGTATCAATCTATTCCCATGTAAATAAAATCTTTTTTTTTTTTTTTTTGTTTAGAAATTTGCATGCAGTCAAAAGGGAACACTTTGATAGCAACTTGATAGAAAAATGGGAAATAAGTTGCTGCAGGGAAAAATCTGCTGTCGCAATGTAATGTGGTGTCTTCACTTACAAATCAGATCATGGTTGGTTGCATGTAAATGGCAATCTGTATAGATTTGTAGTAAACAGCTCACGGTGCTGGCCACAGTTTCACCCTCATCATTTAAGCTATTTAAATGTTGGCAGCCTCTAGTTGATGTGTAGGTACAGAAGAACATACGTAGATATAAAATAATGGAAGCCTTAATTACGTTAATCCCTGTCATTTATTTACAAGTGTCACCTTGGTGGTGCTCCTGTGTAAGCCTTGTATTTGTGAAGACGTGGGCTCAGGGGAAATCTGCGAGTAGATACTGTGGACAATATTTGGCAAGAGAGACATCTGACAATCCTCCAGCACTAAACCTGTCACACTGTCAAAGCACAGGCACAACACCCATATCTCCAGGCACTGAGCACCGGCCAAGAGTGAAAGTACAAAAAAATACATATTTATTAGTATCTGTGAAATATAAAAGCACAGAACTTAAGATATTCTGTTCCCTGTGAGTCTGAGGGGAAAACTAAGCAGTAACACATTTTCTGAAGACCACAGTCAGGCTGAGGAATACACGCAGTAGAATAGCTAGATGGAGTATTTTTGTTTGAATGAATTAAACCTTGCCACGGGTCCTCCTATGTTAAATCAGTCATAAAAGGCATCTTCTCGTTCAGTATGGGAGTGCGTGATACCAGCTCTTACCTCCGAAGCTCAAAGGCCACCTTTCATTACCATGCCTGTGTCATCCGAAGATGAGCAATGAGCCCTATCTCTACAGGGGCAACATTTAAAATATTAATACATCTCATAAGCTATCCCAGAAGGGGAATGGACAATCATGGGAGAAAATTGGGAATAAATTATGTAGGCTAAACTTGTAGGTGCTTTTATTTCCTAATTTATGACAGTGGTTTAAAATCTAGTCTCTCTCTTCAGACTGAAGGTCAAACAGATTCGACGTTTATAATTCCGCATGCACCTACATTCCTTATGAATTAAAAGGTACCACTGAAGTAAAAGGGCTATTTTAAGAGGAGAATGGGCCTCATTCACAAACAGTGCCTTCACGCTCAAATCTGGGGTTCATCAATTCTTATCTAATTATGTTTGTACTGAGTAAACAGTACAGTTTATGTAAACACACACCATTTAACTAAATGCACAACATATCAAAACCCCATTTATTTAAATAGACTTTGGCAGACAACAATATTTAAAACCATTAATTTACTAGGGCAAAGGCCAAATGTATTAAATAATGGAATTCATCCCCATCAATTATTGTCATAATTAAATATTAACCACTAAAAACTGAGTGTCCGAGTCCTAGCTTACAATGAAGTGTATGATAATGTCCATATTAAACAGTTTTGTTTTTCATTGTTATTCATTTACTTGGTCTTTAATGACCGGCTGATCGCACCAATTTCTAGTGCCATGAAATTGCGTATAAGTAAAGGGTATGTAAAAGATTACTTCGGAGCAGATGTTAAGATTGTATATCTAGCTTTGCCGGATGATACTGCAGCCAGCAGGAGAAAGTGCATCTTTAGAGAACGACATTATATGTGTGATGTGATTGACACATGGCTTATCAGCCGTTTCCAACTGCCAAGACATTTACTAATATGTCCATGATACAACTCTAGTCAAACACTCATTCATTCATTCATTCATTCATTTTCCACTTATCCTGTTAGGGGTTGCGAGGGGGCTGGAGCCCATCTCAGCTGACATTGGGCGAGAGGCAGGGTACACCAGACTAACACAGGGCTGACACATAAAGACAGACAACCATTCACACGCACATTCACACCTACGGACAATTTAGAGTCACCCATTAACCTGCATGTCCTTGGACTGTGGGAGGAAGCCGGAGTACCCAAATGACACAGGGAGAACATGCCAACTCCACACAGAAGGGCTTCCCCAACCTGGGTTTTAACCAGGAACCCTCTTGCTGTGAGGCGGCAATGCTAACCACTGGGCCACCATACCGCACTGTACCTGGTCAAACAGAGTGGCAGTATGCTGGTTGTAAATAGTGGCTACATGCCTGTCAGTGTAGAATGATTCTGAGTCACTTACATATGCGCAACAGTAAAAACAAAGTTGGCTGCTGCCAGTGGCGTAAGGTAATTACAACGGGCCCCAGTGCACACTATTATAAAGGGCCTTAGTGTACGCTAGTTACTAGTTATGCATCTAAGCTAGGACAATTTAGAGTCATCAATCTTTGGACTGTGGGACGAAGCCCGAGTACCTGGAGAAAACCCACGCTGACAAGAGGGAGAACATGCAAACTCCACACAGAAGGGCTCCCGCACTCGGGACCGAACCAACAACCCTTTTGCTGTGAGGCAACAGTGCTAACCACCACACCACCGTGCCACCCAGAGTAAGCATGTATCAACATATTTTCTTATATTGCTACTGACAATTTTACAAAACAAAAAAACATGATTTATAGGCAAACTACTGTATATATCTTTGCCTCTCAAGATATATACATACATATATATATATATATATATATATATATATATATATATGTATATATACACATATACATACATATATATACAGTACAGGCCAAAAGTTTGGACACACCTTCTCATTCAATGCATTTTCTTTATTTTCATGACTATTTACATTGTAGATTCTCACTGAAGGCATCAAAACTATGAATGAACACATGTGGAGTTATGTACTTAACAAAAAAAGGTGAAATAACTGAAAACATGTTTTATATTCTAGTTTCTTCAAAATAGCCACCCTTTGCTCTGATTACTGCTTTGCACACTCTTGGCATTCTCTCCATGAGCTTCAAGAGGTAGTCACCTGAAATGGTTTCCACTTCACAGGTCTGCCTTATCAGGGTTAATTAGTGGAATTTCTTGCTTCATCAATGGGGTTGGGACCATCAGTTGTGTTGTGCAGAAGTCAGGTTAATACATAGCCGACAGCCCTATTGGACAACTGTTAAAATTCATATTATGGCAAGAACCAATCAGCTAACTAAAGAAAAAGGAGTGGCCATCATTACTTTAAGAAATGAAGGTCAGTCAGTCCGGAAAATTGCAAAAACTTTAAATGTGTCCCCAAGTGGAGTCACAAAAACCATCAAGCGCTACAACGAAACTGGCACACATGAGGACCGACCCAGGAAAGGAAGACCAAGAGTCACCTCTGCTTCTGAGGATAAGTTCATCCGAGTCACCAGCCTCAGAAATGGCAAGTTAACAGCAGCTCAGATCAGAGACCAGATGAATGCCACACAGAGTTCTAGCAGCAGACCCATCTCTAGAACAACTGTTAAGAGGAGACTGCGCGAATCAGGCCTTCATGGTCAAATAGCTGCTAGGAAACCACTGCTAAGGAGAGGCAACAAGCAGAAGAGATTTGTTTGGGCCAAGAAACACAAGGAATGGACATTAGACCAGTGGAAATCTGTGCTTTGGTCTGATGAGTCCAAATTTGAGATCTTTGGTTCCAATCGCCGTGTCTTTGTGAGACGCAGAAAAGGTGAACGGATGGATTCCACATGCCTGGTTCCCACTGTGAAGCATGGAGGAGGAGGTGTGATGGTGTGGGGGTGTTTTGCTGGTGACACTGTTGGGGATTTATTCAAAATTGAAGGCACACTGAACCAGCATGGCTACCACAGCATCCTGCAGCGACATGCCATCCCATCTGGTTTGCGTTTAGTTGGACGATCATTTATTTTTCAACAGGACAATGACCCCAAACACACCTCCAGGCTGTGTAAGGGCTATTTGACCAAGAAGGAGAGTGATGGAGTGCTGCGGCAGATGACCTGGCCTCCACAGTCACCGGACCTGAACCCAATCGAGATGGTTTGGGGTGAGCTGGACCGCAGAGTGAAGGCAAAGGGGCCAACAAGTGCTAAACACCTCTGGGAACTCCTTCAAGACTGTTGGAAAACCATTTCAGGTGACTACCTCTTGAAGCTCATGGAGAGAATGCCAAGAGTGTGCAAAGCAGAATCAGAGCAAAGGGTGGCTATTTTGAAGAAACTAGAATATAAAACATGTTTTCAGTTATTTCACCTTTTTTTGTTAAGTACATAACTCCACATGTGTTCATTCATAGTTTTGATGCCTTCAGTGAGAATCTACAATGTAAATAGTCATGAAAATAAAGAAAACGCATTGAATGAGAAGGTGTGTCCAAACTTTTGGCCTGTACTGTATACATATATACATATATACAGTACAGGCCAAAAGTTTGGAAAAGTTTGCAGTTTTTGGTCAAATAGCCCTTACACAGCCTGGAGGTGTGTTTGGGGTCATTGTCCTGTTGAAAAATAAATGATCGTCCAACTAAATGCAAACCGGATGGGATGGCATGTCGCTGCAGGATGCTGTGGTAGCCATGCTGGTTCAGTGTGCCTTCAATTTTGAATAAATCCCCAACAGTGTCACCAGCAAAACACCCCCACACCATCACACCTCCTCCTCCATGCTTCACAGTGGGAACCAGGCATGTGGAATCCATCCGTTCACCTTTTCTGCGTCTCACAAAGACACGGCGGTTGGAACCAAAGATCTCAAATTTGGACTCATCAGACCAAAGCACAGATTTCCACTGGTCTAATGTCCATTCCTTGTGTTTCTTGGCCCAAACAAATCTCTTCTGCTTGTTGCCTCTCCTTAGCAGTGGTTTCCTAGCAGCTATTTGACCATGAAGGCCTGATTCGCGCAGTCTCCTCTTAACAGTTGTTCTAGAGATGGGTCTGCTGCTAGAACTCTGTGTGGCATTCATCTGGTCTCTGATCTGAGCTGCTGTTAACTTGCCATTTCTGAGGCTGGTGACTCGGATGAACTTATCCTCAGAAGCAGAGGTGACTCTTGGTCTTCCTTTCCTGGGTTGGTCCTCATGTGTGCCAGTTTGGTTGTAGCGCTTGATGGTTTTTGCGACTCCACTTGGGGACACATTTAAAGTTTTTGCAATTTTCCGGACTGACTGACCTTCATTTCTTAAAGTAATGATGGCCACTCGTTTTTCTTTAGTTAGCTGATTGGTTCTTGCCATAATATGAATTTTAACAGCTGTCCAATAGAGCTGTCGGCTGTGTATTAACCTGACTTCTGCACAACACAACTGATGGTCCCAACCCCATTGATAAAGCAAGAAATTCCACTAATTAACCCTGATAAGGCAGACCTGTGAAGTGGAAACCATTTCAGGTGACTACCTCTTGAAGCTCATGGAGAGAATGCCAAGAGTGTGCAAAGCAGTAATCAGAGCAAAGGGTGGCTATTTTGAAGAAACTAGAATATAAAACATGTTTTCAGTTATTTCACCTTTTTTTGTTAAGTACATAACTCCACATGTGTTCATTCATAGTTTTGATGCCTTTAGAGAGAATCTGCAATGTAAATAGTCATGAAAATAAAGAAAACGCATTGAATGAGAAGGTGTGTCCAAACTTTTGGCCTGTACTGTATGTGTGTATATATATATATATATATATATATATATATATATATATATATATATAGTAAATGGCACCATTTTTATAATAAAATAAAATGTTTGAGCGCATACTTTTGAAGGTGGCGCTCTTTTCTTGTGATCAGTTGTTTATTGTTTGTATTATAGACGGGAAAGTCAGTGTTACAGTCACAAATGTGGTACAATACAAGAAAAAATGCCCCCCTCATTTCCCTTGCTCCCTTCCACCTCAACCACCTAAACCCTGACAAGAGAGTCATAGAGAGACCATAGTAGTAATAACTGTCATCGTAATTATTATCACCATCATTACTATTAACTGCAGCCCTACAGGACAATGTACATGGACTGAGAACAAGCACAAACCAAAAATATGCAGAAAAAGACAGAAAAATTAAAATAAATTAATGAATAACAAAAAGTTATGGTGGCAATCTGAATTACTCACAAGGGCCTGTTTTTCTGCCCAACATATTGTTGCAGGGCCCACTCTCTCTGGACCCCCCTCACACCATGGTCCCCAGTGCAACTGCCCCACCTGCACCGCCTGTATTTACGCCCCTGGCCGGTGCACACGTTTCATGAATTCAACGGTAAGTTTGCACTTACTGTATTTTGCTCACAAAGTATGTACATTTCTACGCACATATTGGTGAGTGAGGCCCAGTATGATGTGTTTCCAAAGATATTCAAGTGCACCAAATGCACCATAACATGTTTATGTATATTAGATGTAGCAATTTATAGCTTGCCTCCTTCATGAAGCGTGCACACCAGGTCAAGGTAGGGAGGACATGAGCCTAAGAGAGATTAATCATTTTAAAAGACTGGTCAGGGCACTTCCCCTGAAATGTGTTTTATTTTGTCTCATTCACTCCTAATGAATTATTTTATCTACTAAACAAATTCCTTCTCCTGGAGGTCAATCTTTATTTTCATCAGCTGCATCATCACATTTTTATCCGCTCGTATTACCACTTATACATATTTCTGCTTATACATATTTCCTCAAAACCCCAGAGTGTTTAAACTGTTTGCTTGTCAGGAAGTTATTGATGACTAATTAATATGCTTGAGTAGTCTGAGGGCTGAAATAACACTAAAGTCTTCCCATACACCTAACCAAACTTTGAGATTAAAACACTCTGCTCCAACTAAAAGGCCTTATCCTTTATCAGAATGTGCCACCTGAGAAATTGCTACCTAGGGGTGACATTTAGTATCATACATTGGCCGATGAAAGGGTGGAAAGTCTGAGCATCAGCAGGTTCCGTGTCCTGTATGTTGGATCCTCAGCAGCACCTCCATCTGTTTCTCTGGTAATGCAATTTGCCTTTAATTTCCTAATGTTCCTCTAATCACCAGGCCGGGTGCACAAGGGCTAATAGAAGGGTCACAAGTTGAAGTCTGTCCCGAGGAATGGATTTAATGGGGAACAGAGAATGCAAACTGCATTATAAAACACAGCTGCCTCTGCCTTACAGCAAAGCCCAGTCCATGTCTGTTGCAAATCTGATACTGTGAGTTACGCACATGTTGATGAAAATTCAAGTCATGTGTTCTGTATGATGATTTAAGCTGAAGCCAGATACAAAGGTCCTACAGGAGTATATGCTCAATTTAGATAATTACATACCCTGAATGCTCTTAGGAATGTCATTATTTTACATCAAATGCAAAACATACTTTACTTTTAAGCAAGCATCCAGAATGCCAAATTATTTATGACTAACAGTTGAGGAAGTAGCAAAAGGTTAGTATTTTTTTTCCTCTGAAAGGAGTACTTTAGTAATGCATAATAGATTAAAAGGAATTATTACACATGAGAATGTTTCAAATACAAAATCTGCTGTTAATGATCACCAAGCGAAATGAATCATTATCCTTTTGTTTTTTTTGCTTTATGTATGCGAGTCATAAAATCCCACGATTTCAAGATTCTAACATTTCAGACTCCCAGCATAACATGTATTATTTTTTTCTCCCTCCCTATTCACAACTTTCCATCTCCAAATCTTCAAAAATAAAAGTTTGCCTTAGATATGCTTATGTATGCTGGATTTTAGATCAATGGCATAAAGCCCTGCAAGAACAGAGATGGGAAAAACATCCGCTGTGAGGAACTAAAATAAGCAGCCAGGCAACTGCATCTGTTCAGTCGCACGCTTTTCAAACTCTCTGCGCCTTCAACTGGAGGACCTCATGGCCGGGCACAAACAGAAAATATTTATTGGAGATGTTCTTGCTGGAAAGTTGTTGCACTCGTGGCATGTTTGTCTATTCAGACGTCTTAATTACTGTGTTTGAAGTGTCTGGTAGACTTAAATCTTTCGTTGTAGCCAGCTTTCTTTCATAGTTAATGCTCAGGCATGCTCTTTGTATCTCCGCAGTCCTTTTTGCACTCAAATGTTAGTCAAGTGTGTTGATTGAGCTATGAAAGCGTGTCTGAATAAGGGAAGGGTCGTGTCCTCCAACTGAAGCGAAAAGAGGTCAGAGAGCATAGCGCGGTCTTTGCAAAGTATTCGCACCCATCTGGGCTGAGTGTTGCTCCTGTACAGTGCAAGATATCTTCTCTGTATGCTTAAACGCATGCAAGCAGACTGGCTTACTTCATCAGCGCACTTGTTGACCTCTTTGGACCAGGTGATCACAGTAATGAAATACTAATACATATTTTCCCAAAGGAAGTTGTCATACAACAGATGCAACACAACCCATTTGTCTCATCCTGACAACTCTGCTCTCATACACCCAGCCTTCCCTATTCTGAGCTGACAGTGACAGACTGATCGCGCTGTGCCTTAATTGGAAATAGCAGCAGACGCCACAAAAATAAAAGGCAGCGGAAAACACAAAGCAGAGCCGAAGTTGAAAAATTAAGTGAAACAGAATCGGGGACAGATATAACTAAATGGCATGAATAAATTCATTTATTTGGCATTGCTCTGAAACATCAGTGCGAGCAAGTGTAATGCCTCCACTTAGTGTTGTAGCTTTTGTGATGCCTTGTAAGAGTTGTTGAACATATTTTAATAAGAGTGCAAACAAACTGGTGCATTGAGCTGAGAGTTATCATAATGATATGTGTGCAATAATGGATACAAATAGATTTGTCAGAGATGCCCGAGGAAATGTTAAATTAAGGCAATGACAACAAAATGAAGATGTTTTTATAATATGTTTGGTTTTAAAGAAATCACAGCATGAATATTGATGTAATTATGTCCTGACTTTGGCCCTTTGTTAAATTTGTAGCTTTTGCACATATACATGAAAAGCTAATTAAAATATTGCAGCGCTCTTCTGCTTCTCTGGTGGAAATTAGTTGTGTGTTTATCAAAGAACGTTGACATATAGCACATGAATTTGAGAGAAAATTAATTTAACAACCTTGGTTAAAGAGGACAAAATGGGTGCATTGATCAAAACGAAAAAGTCACACACAACTCTCACCATCTTTGGAACACGACATTGGAAAAATAGATTTTGGCAAAGTAACAATGCTCGTCTCCATTTTCCTGTTTCTTTCAGCAACTCATTGTAATGGGGTGACTGCTCATTAAAGTAAACTATCTCCACACATAAATGCTGTAATGGCACTGCCGGCTTAAAAAGTAGATGCTCTCTTAACAGGTTTTGATGCCTGTTATTTTTATTGACAAATGTCTTTCTTCGTGGAACAAATGTGTGTACTGTGACAGTAATTTGTTTATCTTTACAAAAGGATCGGCTGAATCAAGTAGATTGGCGACTAAAAGGTATTCTGTTAAAATGGCATTTTAAGCCAACTTAATGTTTATTGATGCAAAACTGAATCAAAAGCAAAGCTGCACTATGAATTATTAATAAAGCCATGTTGAAATGCATGCACTCATAATGTCACAGTGATCGTTTACCGCTTTGATTTGGAGTTTTTATCAGCTGAGTGTTTAGAAGCTAAATGCTAACAGCTACTAGAGAGCACTGAGAAGCCTCTGCTTTTCATGCAAATGTAAAAGCGCTGTGTTGTATTTTGTTCATTTATTAAATTAAAAATATATTGCACACCATCACGTTGCATTTACTTCAATAGCTGATGCAAATAGCTGCTGTTTTGAATACATTTTGCATTTTTGCTGGCATCACTGTTCTCGGGGGCAGTGCTGCTGTTTGTTTAGGATGCAGTTCCAACAGTAGAAGCAGAGAGGGCTTTAGAAACCTGAGGCTCTTTAGATTGAAGGACTCCAGCTGAGTGGAAGAAGCTGCAAACAGCAGGAGTCAATTTCATGTCTAAGCAGGGTCTCTTCCTGTGGTTATAATGTACTTTTAGAGTGCTCCAAACTCTACTGGTGTGATTCTCTCCACCATGAGAGCTTTAGCATTTTTTTCTTTTTAAAGAACAGTGATCATAGAGACAAACTAAGTAGATGCTTATTCAGAATAAGGTGACAGCATTTTGCTTTCAGCGGATCTATCATTTGAGGTAAATTGAGAGGTAAAACTTAACAAAATATTTATCAGGAGAGAAAAAAAAAGGTGCTTTCACATCAGAATATTTTAATGGCAGCCTGCTGTTTGACATCTGAGTTGACAAAGCAGGACCTCCATAAATGCAGGCATTTATCTAAGAGGCCAGGAAATTCACATTAATACCTCAGCTGGCCTGGAAAGTAAACACCTGCAGCCCCTGTGAGGTGGGGGCCCCATAGGTCCATCAGTCCCCGCATGTCAACAACTATTATAATAAGAATTCAAAATTAAAAAATGTTTTATTAGTTTTAAAAAATTACAACTACATAGAGTGGACATTAGGGCTGCCCCTGACTAAGATGATCACTAGTCCACCAATAGTCGTCATTTAGGGCCATTAGTCAACTAGTCGTATGCATGTTTATGATGACGATTTAATGTAATGGTTAAATTATATATTTTGGGCAGGGCAACCCGGTCCTCTGTCGGAAACCAATGGTTTGCCCTCCCCGGGTTGGGGGAGAGTTACTGCCTCAAGCAAGGGAGTTCAAGTATCTTGGGACAACAAAATGAAGATGTTTTTATAATATGTTTGGTTTTAAAGAAATCACAGCATGAATATTGATGTAATTACATCCCGACTTTGGCCCTTTGTTAAATTTGTAGCTAGTGTTGTCACGATACCAAAATCTTTGTTTCGGTACCCATACCAATATGAATTTCGATACTTTTCGGTACTTTTCCTAAGGAAAAGTCCTTTTGGATACAAACCTTTAAAACAATAAATAGTAGGGGTGTAACGGTACCAAAAAATCATGGTTCGGTAAGTACCTCGGGACGAACGTCACGGTTTGGTTGCTCAAATGTTCCACTAAGTTGGTGTTGTCTCGTGTTGTCTCCCTTTGCGAGGCAGACTTTCGCTTGTCTTTTTTCACGTGCACCAGCTGCGAATGCTGATACAGGTGTTGTCATACACACCACTTGTGCAATCTGTGCTCCAGTAGGAACAAGAAAGGCGTTTGTGTGCATAAATGAGTAAAATAAATTAACTAAATTAATGAACTGAATCAATTTCAAAGTACCGGTATTTTCCAAATGCAGTATAGTACCGTTTGGAATACTCTAGTACTGCGGTACAATTTTAGTACCGGTATGCCGTGCAACACTATTTGTAGCTTTTGCACATATACATGAAAAGCTAATTAAAATATTGCAGCGCTTTTCTGCTTCTCTGGTGGAAATTAGTTGCGTATTTATCAAAGAATGTTGACGTATAGCGCATGAATTTGAGTAATGGGGTGACTGCTCATTAAAGTAAACTATCTCCACACATAAATGCTGTAATGGCACTGCCGGCTTAAAAAGTAGATGCTCTCTTAACAGGTTTTGATACCTGTTATTTTTATTGACAAACGTCTTTCTTCGTGGAACAAATGAGTGTACTGTGACAGTAATTTGTTTATCTTTACAAAAGGATCGGCTGTATCAAGTAGATTGGCGACTAAAAGGTATTCTGTTAAAATGGCATTTTAAGCCAACTTAATGTTTACTGATGCAAAACTGAATCAAAAGCAAAGCACTCATAGGGCTCTAGTTTTGCAGACCGGGCGAGGCGGGGGCGCAGCGCACCTGCGCTTCGCCAACTGGGTGTGGCCAGGCGGATTTTGCAAGTTTACAAATTACAACTACATAGAGTACACATTAGGGCTGCCCCTGACTACGATTATTACTAGTCCACCAATAGTCGTCATTTAGGGCCATTAATCAACTAGTCGTCTGCATGTTTATGATGATGATTTAATGTAATTGTTAAATTATATATTTTGGGCGGGGCAACCCGGTCCTCTGTCGGAAACCAGTGGTTTGCCTTCCCCGGGTTGGGGGAGAGTTACTGCCTCAAGCGACGGAGTTTAAGTATCTTGGGGTCTTGTTGATGAGTGAGGGTAGAATGGAGTGTGAGATGGATCGGCAGGTCGGTGCGGCTTCTGCAGTGATGCAGGTGCTGCGCCAGTCCGTCATAGTGAAGAGGG
Organism: Epinephelus lanceolatus; assembly: GCF_041903045.1. Classification (NCBI taxonomy): domain Eukaryota; kingdom Metazoa; phylum Chordata; class Actinopteri; order Perciformes; family Serranidae; genus Epinephelus; species Epinephelus lanceolatus. Next base: position 28,371,805 of record NC_135738.1, on the reverse strand, counting down.
AGCTGAGCCAGAAAGCAAAGCTTTCAATTTACTGGTCCATCTACATCCCAACCCTCACCTATGGTCATGAACTCTGGGTAGTGACCAAAAGAATGAGATCGCGGATACAAGCAGTGGAAATGAGCCTCCTCTGTGGGGTGGCTGGGCTCAGAGATAGTGTAAGGAGCTCGGACATCGGGAGGGAGCTCGGAGTAGAGCTCCTGCTCCTTCGCGTCGAATGGAGTCAGTTGAGGTGGCTCGGGCATCTGATCAGGATGCCTCCTGGGCGCCTCCTGCTGGAGGTGTTCCGGGCACGTCCCACTGGTAGGAGGCCCTGGGACAGACCCAGAACACGCTGGAGGGATTACATATCTCATCTGGCCTGGGAACACTTTGGGGTCCCCCAGGAGGAGCTCGAAAGTGTTGCCGGGGAGAGAGATGTCTGGGGTGCTTTGCTTGGCCTGCTGCCCCCGCAACCCGGCCCCGGATAAGCAGATGAAAATGGATGGATGGATGGGTGGGTGGGGCAACACAATGGTTTGAGTTCAAGGTCTGAGAAAGAATAGTATCAGTAACATTGTTAACACTGTGCTACATTACAGAGAAATACAAACCGTACTAATGACCCTTCATTAATATAGGCCTATATTTTATCTAGTGCAAGTCACACACTGAGCGAGCCGCCTGTTAATGACGCTGTCGGCAAAGCACTAATGATTGTGCTAAGTGGCTAATGGGCATGTAGCTACTGACATGTTTCAGATGATACGTCATGTTTGTAGTCGACGAATGAAGAGTTCACATATCACCTTGGGTTCGTCCTTCACCTTCTCAAAATGATCCCACACTTTGGATTTCCTGCCAGACATGTTATTAACTAGCCTGTGTGATAACCGCAGGTACCAGCCCTATAAATTAACGTGCCTCCTGTCTGACTGCTGAGTGTGGCCACTTCCTGTGTCTGTCATTTCAAATTAAACTCCCACATGGTCCAGTCATATAGATTTTGATTTATTTGGACAAGGTGCAGCTCCTAATAAAGTTTCATGTTTCACTAATGACCTTTCTTGTCGACTAGTGTTTGGTCGACTATTAGGGGGCAGCCCTAGTGCACATCATGATTCAATTTTCATAGCCAATATTATAAAACAAATTAAAAAATTCTTTGCTGGCCTATAGGTTATTTTGTTATATACATCAAAGCCAGTCAGGAAGATTTGGAAGACAACAGCGAGGTTGACAAGGATAAAACGGGCCTACCTGACTGTAAAGACAGTGATGGACAGGAAAAATATATTACAGAAGAAGGAGACACCCCAGCAGTGTTAGCATCAGATGAGAGACAGACCACCATGAACTCCACAGCTTCAGCATCAGGCGAGGGAAAGCCGGCTGTGCCTCCAACAGCTTGTGACACTTAATAATTTGTAACTTTAAAAAGCTCCAACAGTTAACTCAGTACAATTAACTCTATAATCTGTGTCCAGTGTTCAAAAGTTGTCTGTTGAATTTCTTTGTGTGTTTGAAATGATAATTATCCTCCCTATGAAATATGTTGAAATTCACCTGCTCTGTGCTGCAGGAAAGGGGTCCACTCAGGTTTCGCTGCAGGTGGGGCAGAAGCCAGTAAGAAGCCTCATGGTATTTTTGGACCTCACTAACGCATGTGTCTTTGTACCTGATAATGTACCACCAGAGGCTTTTTGATTCCTGTAGGGTTCAAGTGGATCTTCACGCAGTTAGACCATACTTGACCGTACTAGATATTCAGATGTGTTTTACATCAACACAGTTCACCTCAGTGCATTATGCACACTTAGCTATCACTAAGGAACAGTAATTTTCAGCATACCCACGTGGTTGGTGGTGAGGGGGTCATATAAGGATGAGACGACTAATAACACTGCTGCAGTTTCTTGTAAAGACTGCTCAGACAAGGTGGACGGACACGAAGAGCCTATGTATTCACTTTGGGGAAGAGTTGGCAGGCAAAATTTCTGTTCAGTCAAGAAAACTATTTCCTATAGACCAAGACACTTTAGGGAACACCTCCTGGCTCTATCCTGCTTTATGCAATTGTAAGTTCCCACCAAGTAATTCGATTGGACAAGAGGCATTCCATGAGTCAGGACTTCATTAGGATAGTAGGACAGAATCAAAGCCATGATGATAATTAGTACAACAGCACTCCCTCTCGTGTGATCTTGCTTAAATGTAGGTTGAAAACTGTGTGAATAAAAATGTTATATGTTGAGTTTAAGTTCAATATTGATTAAGAATGCTCAGTTTAGTTTGTACAGTATACAACTCACAGTACATGTGGTGTTACCACAAAATCGATTGGAACACAAACTGGTCTTCACTTTCCATGCGCAGAACCACTCACTGGTATCTATTTATCTATAAATCCATCATCGGACTGCTCCCCTCCTATTTGTCCACATACTTGACACGGAAACAGTCCAATCGCAGCCTCCGGTCCCTGGACTTCATCTCGTTTGTCATCCCGTCAGTCCGTACTGAACTTGGCAAGAAGGCGTTCTCCTACGCTGCGCCTGCAACCTGGAACATGCTCCAGCAGAGGCTGAAGCTGTCCAGCTTTATTCCTTTAGGGGACTTCAAATCGCTTGTAGGAAGGCTGATGAGACAGTCTGTGGGGGTCTGCACATGTGCTTAACCAGTCCTATTCTTCTTTGCACTTTGTAGTTTGCACTATACTACTTTAATGTTTGTGTTTTGTGTTGTGTCTCCTGTATGCTCAGTTAGTCTGTAACTTTGTGTTCTGCTGCTGCCTACCTGGAACAGGTCTCTCTTGTAAATGAGACCCTGGGTCTCAATGAGATTTTACCTGTATAAATAAAGGTTAATAAAAAAAAAAAAAAAATAACAATAATAGAAAAGCATGTACAGCAAAATCACACATGCAGGGAAAATGTGAACCCTCATCAAATACACGCTCTCAGAGAAGACACACTTTCTCTGTTAACACCAGTATCTTCCTCCGTATTGAAGCAGGTCAGCCAGCATGCTGCCAATTGCCAATTCTAATTTTAGGTGCTGACCCTGCCCATCCAGCTGAGTCAATGTATACAACTCTGAAAATTGTACACATTCTTTATTTTCCCACATCCTGTTATTATCCTATTATTTGAAAAACAAAGAGACAGCTCCTTCATGCTTCACTTTGGCCCAATGCCATTTCTTATTTTCAACCCTACCCCTCATTTTCTAGTGTCACTTTGCCCCTTGGAACAGTGCTACAAAGAGTAGATGTTGAAATCTTCCCAATACTGCTTCATTACCAGGCCACAAACGATGCTTTGTTGGTTAATGGTAACAAGTGTATTTCCACTAGGTGCATAAAAGCAAATGATAGAACAGGTAGAACAGTCTGGTTAATTCAGAATATTACACAACTTTACTGCCATGCAGCCTTTAAAACCAGGAAAGGACCAAACTAATAACATTAGACCTAGATTAGGGCAGAAGTGAGCCACAGCTGGACAGTCTGTGGCGGTACTTGGCCACGTCGGATACATAGATACATTACATCCCATAGATGCTCAATTGGATTAATTGGATTGGATTGCCAATTGGATTGGCATCAATGCCTTCATCATCCAGGAACTGCCTACACACTCTGGCCACATGAGGCCTGGCATTGTCTTACACCAGGAAGAACCCGGGCCCACTGCACCAGTGTAAGGTCTGACAATTGCTCTGAGGATTTCATCCCAGGACCTAACCGCAGTCAGGGTACCGTTGGCTATGACATGGAGGTCTCTGTGACCCTCCAAGGATATGCCTCCCAAGACCATCACTGACCCACCGCCAAACCAGTCATGCTGGGTGATGTTACAGCTAGCATAACGTTCACTATGGTTTCTCCAGACTCTTTCACGCCTGTCACATGTGCTCAGTGTGAACCTGCCCTCATCTGTGAAGAGAACAGGTGCCAGTGATGGACCTGCCAATTCTGGTCTGGCGAATGCCAATCGAGCTGCATGGTGCTGGGCTGTGAGCAGAGGTCCCACTAGAGGACGTTGGACCCTCATGCCACCCTCATGGAGTCTGTTTCTGACACTTGGGTCAGAAACATGCACACCAGCAGCCTGCTGGAGGCCATTTTGTACGGCTCTGGCAGTGCTCCTCCTGTTCCTCCTCACACAAAGCAGCAGATACCAGCCCTGCTGCTGGGTTGATGCGCTTCTAGGGCCCTGTCCAGCTCTACTCGTGTAACGGCCGGGCTCCTGGTATCTCCTCCACGCTCTTGAGATTGTGCTGGGAGACACAGCAAACCCTCTTTCGACCACATATATAGATGTGCCATCCTGGAGGAGCTAGACTACCTGTGCAACCTGATTGGGCTGCTGGTACTGCCTCATGCTACCACTAGTGACAAGGACACTAGCAGAACACAAAACTAGAGAAGAATCAGTCAGGAAGGATAAGGAGAGAGCAACTGTCTGTGGCCACCACATGTAAAACCATTCCCTTTTGGGGGGTTGTCTTGCTTTTGCCTCTCCATTGCACCTGTTGTCACTTTCATTTGCACCAAAGCAGCTGAAACTGATTCACAATCTCTTAAATGGTAAATGGACCTGCATTTGTATAGCGCTTTTCTAGTCCTCTGACCACACAAAGCGCTTTTTACACTACGAGTCACATTCACCCATTCACACACAGTTTTAACAAACACACACACACACACCGATGGAAGCATCATTGGGAGCAATTCGGGGCTCAGTATCTTGCTCAAGGATACTTTGACATGCAGACAGGAGGAGCTAGAGATCAAACCGCTGATTTTCGTAATGGTGGACAACCCGCTCTACCTCTGAGCCATAGCCACACTCTTGTGCTTCTTGTGATCCCTGGAGTTTAAATGACTTGGTGTTATACCGTAACCAAGCGTTCCCTTAATTTTTTTGAGCACTGTATCAGAAACACCTCTCAGTAAAATCCATGGCATGGCAAACATGGCTAGAAACTCATGAAACTTATTTATAAGTGTATACATTTTCAAGTTTGTTATAATTTAGTTAAAAAGTGGGACAAATGAACAGCTGGGCAGAGACATACTCTGTAAAAGAAGCACAATTTTAGTAATTGTGAAACTCAAACTTAAGTGGAAGAAAGTAAAAAAAGACAACAAACATACTGTTTGGAGGCCTGCCCAGTGGCATTTCAAACACAAAGAAGAAAGAAGAGTGGCAGAGGATAATTGACATGGTTAAGCACACACTGGAAGAAGTGGTCTGACTTTAAAAAAAGGCCAAAAACATGCTTTATGAACGACCCTGAAAGGTTTATGATGGCATATGTTTCTTTTTGCTATTGTTCTTACTGGCATTTGCGTGTTTGCATTGCTTTCAGACTCTCGACTTGGCTGGTGTATTACTGCTCACCCTGGATTATGGCACAAGGAATATTAACTTAACCTACGTATTGATTAACGATATATTATTTCTCTCACAACCCAGGGTGTCAAGTATGACTGATTTACATTTTAAATTGTCTTTCATTCGTCTCTTTCATCTGTAAATGAAAACATTGCACTCAATGTCAGCAGCCCTCCAATATAACCCCGACAACCTGCTTTAAACAGGTTATGTTCTCATTGATTGTTCACACACACACAAAGCCCAGGAGTTAATCTCCCACACACAATATAGTATAGCAGGCAACGTTACATTTAAAAAGAGCAAAGTGAGCCTAAAATAGCCTCGCAGAAATACTCTTTGTGGTTACAATTCTGCACCTTAGAGCACAGACGGGACCTTTGCTCATACATCTTCTCAGCGAAAGTTTGCATTTGCTTAAAGGAAAGTGAGGTCAGAGACCTGTGAGATGTGGTAAGAAATATGCTGACCACCAAATGAATTGCCAGCTCAATAAGACTGCAAGCTCAGGGCCCTGATTTCTATTTGTGGCACTTTTAATGACTAATAGTCTCGTTTAAAAGGCTTGTAAGATGGGCTGTATTTCAACAGCAACATAGGGCATTACAACATACACTCATACATTTTAAAATAAAGCAGTGATCAAATGAAATATGAGCTTGTAGAGCTTTCAATTTAAAAATGCTAAAGTATATGTCCGATTAACAAATAATGTATTTTATAATTAGGCAGTAAAGCAAAGCTGTGGTACTGTATTTAAATTGTAGAAAGATAGATGTATATATAGCGCATATATGCATAAAACATAAGCCAGATTTTAGTGTTCAAAGATAGCTACACACAAAACTTCAAAAATAATTATAACTGCATGCATGATAGGATGGGGTCAGTGAATGGTTGCAAAAAACAAAGCAGTTGTGTTGTGGGACTATGAGACTGCAATTAATTTGGAGAGAAATCTAAAAACTTTGAGGTTTTCGCTTAATTGCACATGCATTATTCTAGTGTTAAAAGAGAGAAAGAAAGAAAGAAAAAAGAAAACCATAATTCTGTCTGGAGAGATGTAAAAGACAGTCATACTTAACGAGAAACTCATAAAGAGAAGTTTTTTTCCCCGTGGGCAGATCAAAGTCATAAACATTTGATTGCTTTTTAGCCTCTCCTCACTCTACCCTTCTGGTGTCATCATTTTTCTATGACACACACAGAGTTTTGTATCATACAACTCACTTTTACACACAAAGCGTTGAAGCCCTTACATAGGGAAATGGAGATCACAGGACACGTAGATGGTGGTCTAAAACCCCTGCTGTGATTTCTTGTTAACTCCAGGCCAAACCTAAAATCTAAAGCTGTAGTTTAATAGAAGTGAACACACAGGGGGACAGTGTGCTCTCCTATAAGGCGCTGAAAGATCAAACTGAGGTCTTGTTACAACTTGATGATTACCAATTCAAGAGGCCTGAAGTTATACTTATGCTGCTGTTGATTCAGCACTACTGTGTAGAGCAGCTTATCAAAGTCTTCCTATGTGCGGCCAAACCTGACAAGCGAATTTGGGGGTTTGTTCCGACTGCAGATGAATTGCCGATAGATAAATGTAAAGGTTGAATTGGTACACAAATTTCCTACTTTGATACATGCTTTGGTTTTAGGGGCACCTCGGAAAGCAAATGCAGGAAATAACATTTTGTAATTTTTAGAAATGTAAACAAAGTTGTATTTTACAAAAGGCATGCACAACAGAGTGATGGAAATGTGTGTGTGACCCTTAAATCCTCTGTTATTTTTGCGAAGTACTGTCGCAAATGATTAAACGAGCCTGTACTACCAGAGCATGAAAAATTTCAGCTTTGTCAGTGGCTGTACACGCCTGATTCAGACGCAAAAAGGCACCCTTTAGCATTTGTATGATAGGTACCAGGCTTTCAACTTCCAGTACACCTATGCAAACGCATCTGCTGCAATGATGTCGTCAAAAAGATTGACAAAGTCCGAGTATGGTGGGAGTGACAGGTGGTGAACGGGTCAAACAAACAGAGGACTTTCACCTTTGAGATTGGCGTTGGTGTCCAAAACAGGATTTTTTAAAAATTTTTATACTACGTTGTGTTTTAAAGGTGCTGTATGTAACTCTGGGGAAAGATGGTTGGTTGTTAAGACTTACGCCGGGCTCACACTGGATGCAGAAACGTCACAGGGCACATCAAAATGTGGTTCAGTTAGACCTACTTTTGGTAGCTCCTTCCACGTCTTAGTCTGTACGTAGGATGCAGGACCACACTTCCTCCTCTTTGTCTCCAAACATGTCCATTCCAGTGTTTGATGGTGTTTGCCATGTGTCTTTGAGAATCTATCAATTTAAGTAACATTTCTTTTTATATTATGATATGTACACAATGAAGTTAAGATAACATTTGATTTATTTGACCAAGTTTGATTGATTGATTTTGTTGTTATATGTTATATTTCAGTACATGTCCAGCTAATTATTGTTCAACATTTATTGAACTTTAATGTGAAACAATTCAACCATGGCAAACATCATGACAAGCATCTGATCAGCATTCGGCGTCATTTCTGAACAACAATAAATGACAGTTGAATGCAACAGTTGTTTCCTGGTGGTTTGTGGCTCCACTTAGATTCTTATATCCTCAACACTTCCTGTGGAGCACTGCCCGCCTTCTTTGGGCGCCCATGTTAACCAAGTGGGCTGTTCACACGGGACGCACTGCGGCCCCAAGCTCTGTGGCCAGCTCTCAATCTGCAGCAACAGTTTCAGATCTATTTTTCTGTGAGCCACTAGTGAAACTGGCAAGAAAACACATTGATAATATATTATGAATGATATAAAGGATATCTCAGATATGATATACATGATGTGATTATGATAAACAATAAAATATGCACCAAGTGATCCTGCATATTTGTGGGTTGTGTCAAAACAGAGAGCAAGAGAGACAGACAGAAACATACACACACATTCAGACACTGACAGAGCTCTACATGTGATTAGATCAGAGGAGCAGAATCACTCACTGACCAGCGCAGAGAAATACACTTTGGTATGAACAACCAGGGGAATGCTGATGTGCAGTTGCACAACAATTGACATGTCAGGGCCCTTCAGCATTACTCACAGGTTGTCAAATACCAACGCTTTGGGTTAGTGGTTTGGTCCTACTAGCAACCACAGACATTGGTATTTGATGACCTGGAAATGATACTCAACAATCAACTATCTTTCTCCAGAGGTGCATACAGCACCTTGTCATGTGACATAGTTGCTAACACTTACATAAATTAACTTTTGTAACAAACGTACTTATTTTAACCCAAACCATGATCTCTTTTCTTAACCTACCCAAGTAGTTTTAGTGATGAAACCTACATTTTCTGTGAACACAACAGTTTACTTTGAGAAGAAACTGTGCATGTAACACATGGAAATTGTCACACTATCCCTGAGCATTCAAATCTGATGCTATAGAGGTACCTAGAGTGTTATAGTTTGAAGCATAGGACTACTAACCAATCAGCCATTTTTGTCTTTATTTCTTTTTGGCATGACCTGATCGTCAGTATGATGCTGTTGAACGCTGTAGGGAGAGGGCTGTTTTTGCCTTGTTTCAGTAACAGAAATATTCTGGTGATGCTATAGTAAGTGCTTTAGCATGTTGACTTACCATTCCAGTATCCCTTGAAAACACATCTATATTGGATGATTTCACACCTCACAAATGATGTCCAGTGCAGACATTCACTGCCAATTTCATGCTGGAGATAAGAGGACCACATCCTATCACAGAACCATCACAAGCATTTGCCTTTTTATTAACTGTAACCATGATCTTTCCCTAATCTTGGCCAAGTGTTTAGTTGCCTAACCCTAACCACATCAAACTTATTAACCATAACTATAACATTAACCATTCAACTCCAGTAGAATACCTGAATCCTCAAATGACAATCAAACCAGTATCTAATGCATGCAGGAGTATCATATTGTACGTCTTCTCTCCATAGTCACTTTATTAATCCACTGTTGTTTCATTCATGAAACCAGGATTACTTTGTATTACTACACTGGAGGTCTGACAAGTGAAATATCCAAGATGACACAGAGATTTCCCAGGCATCTGTTTCTCTTCCCTCTCCTTCAGCCATGAACGTTCTTGTGCCAAAGTCTTCAACTCTCACTATCTCCCAGGCATTGGGCCTGAGAATTCAAAACAGTCTCACCAAAGCTCACCCACACGGCCTGGGTCACGCACACAGTGGCATGCCTTAGTGACAGATGGAGCTTGCACAGAGAGAGATGCCCTGATTGGATGCAGTACACAGGCCTGCTGCAAGCTATCCCACAAAGTGCAGTTTGTGTGCCACAGTCCCCTGATTCAAATGAAAAGCAGCAAATGTGTTTTTCTTTGCTTAAGAACGGTGGTTCAGGGGTTACGGGTGGAAATGAAGCCTATTACTCCGACTCACATCGACTTTAAATTCCACAGAGAAGTGACAACTGACCTCATCCCCATGCAATGCAGTGTGGATTGTTGTTTGATCCCTAACACTTTTTTTTTCCTTTTGTAGGGTTTAATGTCTCTGGATGTTTAGTTTTTAATTTTTTTTTATCTGAAACTGTGCCTCAATTATCCATATTTAGATCTTGCTTAGGGAGTCCTGCATCCAAAGACTCACCCACTGAACTCCCTCAGCCAGTCAGTGCAGCCACCTACAAGCACAGCCCGTACGCCAGCACGTTCTGGTCCCCATGAACTGCAACCAACACTCCGCCTCCAGGATAATCAGCTCCAAGTCTACAAGTCAACACCTACATCAGCTCACAATTCTTATTATACACGACTCTATCATCAGTGTCAGAACAATTTCAGCAATAACTTGATATTTACAGCAACTCATAATGCCCCTGAGATTCTTGCAAATGAACCTGATATTACCAAAGTCATTGTCTACACTGGCACAAATAATATCTATAAAGAGGAGTCTGAACTACTATAAACTGACTTCATGCACCTGTTCAATGCACTGATAAAAAAAAAAATCTGAGACACATCTGGGTATCCAGTCCTATTCACTCCCGTGGTTGTGGTATTGGGCAGTTCACAGCAGGCTTCTGTCTCCGCACATCTGGCTCTCATCAGCCTGTGCTGTCCATAGTGTTTTCTACATTTAAAATTTCAACCACTTTTGGGAATGCAGAAATTATGGCATACATCCAAATTGGTTAGGGGCAAAACTACTATCCACACATATGTCGCACTGTGTCACCCAACGGGTAGCCAGCGGGGCTACGGCCACCCTGATACAATTGCTGCTCCTTACAGTAAATGTACTCCCTCAAATTAAATCTATATATTTTTATATGCAGATACACATTAAAACAGGTTTGTTGTGCAACTCAAAAATGTTTACTGTATCAGATTAGTCTATGCACATCAGATAATTAGTAATAATTGTAATATGATAAACCAAAGTACATCAGCATGCAATCACTGTACTCTCATACTGACATAGGTTTCAAGCAGCCTGTATACTGCAACAGCATAACAGAATTCCTGAAATTCCATTAGGGTTTTGGTATGGCCTGCCACCCTAAGATGTTCAGTGGTCCCATTTGGCCACCTCTGTGAACAATTCTGAAAGCGCCACTGCCAGACATCCTCTCATTCAGACCAGTCTCACAACTACCAACATCCCTGGGATCATGCTTCTCATCCATTGTTCATGTGGAGCCAGGACTGTCTAGCGACCCCAGAAATTCTCCCAGTCCTGACATTGTTATTTAAAATGGGTTGACCAACTGTCTTGGATTCTTGAAGGCCTCCAATAAATGAATCATTTATTTGTACCAAAGTATTAAGTGCAACACACACCGCCGCCAGCGCGGCGCTGTGGCCGTCAAGGGCCACCCCCCAACACACACTGGCAGCGGCGCGCAGCGGCACCGTCAACATGTATTTCCCACCACAGCCCTCTAGGTGGCTGTACCTACACTAGTTGCCAACTGCTAGTAACAGAAGAAGAAGAGGAAAAACTTTGAGGCAACAACAACTTGAATTTCACGGGTGAGTTTCTTATCAAAGTCGTCTTATTAAAAATTTGAAACAACCGGAGTTGATCCTACGAGATGAGACATACATAAAAGGCTTTTCTCACAGCGCCGCGCGTCAAAATGCCCGCCTCCATTATATTCTATGAACCGACCCACACTGGCGCCGGCCGACGCGCCGCACTGCTCTGCTTCAGCCCGCTGCAAGAAAAGCCTTTTATGTACGTCTTGTCTTGTTTCAAATTTTTAATAAGACGACTTTGATAAGAAACTCACCCGTGAAATTCAAGTTGTTGTTGCCTCAAAGTTTTTCCTCTTCTTCTTCTGTTACTAGCAGTTGGCAACCGTTGGCAACTAGTGTAGGTACAGCCACCTAGCGGGCTGGGGTGGGAAATACATGTTGACGGTGCCGCTGCGCGCCGCTGCCAGTGTGTGTTGGGGGGCGGCCCTTGACGGCCACAGCGCCGCGCCAGCAGTGGTGTGTGTTGCACTTTACATTGTTGGCTGCTTCTTTATAATCGTCCATGTTCCAAGGTTCTAGTAATCCATGGTTTCCGGTTGTGGAATGTTTTAATTGTCCACACGTCCTGATACCAACAAGATGGTTGCACAGTTGTTCCTCCCGAACACGGGCAGCACCACACTGCAGGCACCTTTGGACCTTTGGACCTTTAGCAGTAATCCACAGCAGGAACAGGACAGCAACTCACATTCCCATCGTCACTCCAGTCCTTATTTACCATGAAGCACAGACCTTCTTCCTGTCTCTTGTCAGAGTCCTCAACTCTGTCAGATCATAATATAGAAAAGGAAACTCCTGGTTGAATGGCAATGTCCAGGGTACAGCCAGGTTTTGTTTAATCAAAGGATATAACAGTTTCTGATATCCCGTTGGAAACTGATGCAGCACAGAAGTTGTCCATTTTATTTCCAATGCCTGTACAATGGCAAGCAGGATGCTAGTTCACCTGGTGCCCATCTTTTCCTCAATGTTTACTGATGTTTACATTTGAAAATCTTGACCTGGCTAGCTAGCAGAAGTTGACAGGGAGAGAGTTTACAGACTGCTGAGTTGATTTCCTCATCCTAATGTGTGACTCACATCCACACGCCTCTACCATCCAAAGCCAACCACAGAGGGCACCGGCAACACTTGCAAAATAGACATAAGAGCATAAATTCAGCAAAAATTTAGTGGAGCTGACAGAGAGGTAACTGGAGATGTCCACGCCCACCTCAAGCACCATAAATAACACTCTGTCAAGTTACAACTTGGACAGCTCTATTATGCCTCCCCCACCACTTAGGACTGCCCAGCGCTCCCCCTTTTGGCCATCTCCTGTTCCTACAGTCCCAGTCATCTGTGACAGCAGGCCCTATCGCTTCAGGAGGCCTCGGGGGGGGGGGGGGGGGGGGGGGCTGATGCTCGCAGCATATTCCAGTGATGTATCTGTCCATCTGCTCTCAAATCTGAATACAACACCAAAAATAATGGCCCTCTTGAATGCAAGGTTGCTTTGTAACAGATCACTCATACTTGCTAATTGTAACTGAGGCATAGTTTGCTCAGGCACACTTCAGTGGTTTAGCCGTTATATAGTAAATGTTATAAGTGCCTTCATACTTCATTTGTTAATTTTGGATCATTTTTATTTCATATATAAATCACACAACCCTCCCCTGGCTAATCACACTTAATCCCTACAAGGACTGTGCTTAAAATTTGGAAGCTATTGGAAGTTAATTTAAAATACTCTTAACATACATAGCAAACCACCAGAGAGCAGTAAATACACAAAATCTGCCTATTTTTGAGACATAAAATGATAAAATGAAGTTATTAGTTGATTAATCAACACAATATTCGGCAGATTAATTGATGAAGAAACTGACCATTTGTCGCAGGCCTAAGTAACAAAGCATTTAGAGTTGTATGCACTCCGCGTCCATTTCTATATACATGATACATTTTTCTACATTGTCACTCAAGATCATAAATCCAGCAAATATAAAACTGTTGTTATATTTGGATAATAAAAACAAAGCATCCTTGTAACTCAGAATATTTGAAAATATAAAGCAGGTACAGGGAGAAAGCTTTTGATTTACTATCACATTATGCATTTTATTAAGCATGCCTAGTTTTAATGCACCTGCAAAAGTTTATTTTCCTTTCAACCTGATCCTCCCATCTGGTGGACGAGATGAAAAGACAGTGTTGACTTCATTTGCATTAAAGTCTCAATGAGTCAGCTGCACAATTGGAAACAGCTGCACCTTTTTTTCTCCATTTTTTTTGGAACAGAGAAATAATGTGCGTATTCTACTACAACAGGACTGTATGTATTGTGTGCATTGCTTTGTTTTAGCATTGTGATTTTTTTTTTTTGTCCTTTCAGCTTTGATAAATGGACCAGAGAAATTGCTCCCCGCATAATGACTGGCATAATTCATTCTGTAACATCTACTGTTTTCTGCAATTCATTGTGGGGAGGATTCACTTTCAAGTAACAATGAAACAGCACTTTGAGAGCATCCCACCTCCATAATTCAAAGTTTATTATTTCCTGTTGAAATTAGATGTTGCGGGACGTGACGTGGAAATGATATACTACAGTAGGTGAACACCAAAATGCCATGTAGGTGCAAGGAGTCACAATAAAACCCAAACATGTAGTAACCTTTATCAGCCGTTTCTGGTATGTTGGTCTTTATTACTCAATAGTCAGTTGAAGGGTGCAGATGATAAACTACTCGATTTGGGGGCTGAAGTCCCTGGAGCATGAAAGAGTGAGCAAAGTTCTCCTTCCAATGACAGCAAAATAAATCAGAACATCAAACGAATTTAGAAACTTCCTTGAACTTGTAAAAATTTAAATATCTTTACAAGCCTGTGATCTTCTCTTGAATTTGTGAGATATCATTCTTTCTGCCAAATCATTTAAATTACACTGCGTCCCCTCCCCAAGACTTTGCCACACACACACACACACACACACACACGCGCCTCCCCCCCAGCATCTTGTTTTCCTGCTTGCTCTTTGATCTTACAAGTAACTCAAATTCTCTCACTGATGCTTTCATTCAGGGAATACAATTGAAATCTCGCATTTTCATGAATGTAAGGACCTTATTTGCAAACTGCTGAGACACTGCTGCAATAAGAGCAGTATGCAGACTGAGATGGATCATTTTTGTATACAAAAAGGTACATGTCACACGTTATTTGAACCTTATTCTGCCAGTATTGCTTAAAACATGTACAGCTTTTTATCACTTTTCAAGAATGCAAATTAAAGCACTTGTGGTGAAAGATGTAATTTAACATGACCTGCCACACAGTAAGTAAAAGGCTCCTTTGTGTAGGTCAAAGCAATTGCCAATCAATTTACCATCTGTTCATTAATGCTATGATGAACCAAAACCTATACTCATCGGTGACTTGTGTGACTCCTTACTCGTCCCTAACTGATGTTTTATTCCAGGGCTGTAAACACAACTTGACATTTTTCCCTCCTCCTGCAGAAGGTAAACAAATATCTACATGGTGAATGTGAAAGTGTCACAGTGCAAACTGAGGAATGGAAGCAGAATAAACTTGCGTGAAATGGTGAGTTGTTTCTCCCAGAAAGGTAGTGAAATTATATAGGTATCGTTTTCTTGTCGCTATGAAACTTGCAGTATCTCAGCTATTATTGAGGGATGTTTGCTCACCCAAAGTTAGTGCTGGAATGTGTGTGTGTTTTTATATTTTTTCTTTTTTATACATGACAATACAAAAAGTACTTTTTTCTGAAATGGAGATCAGTAATAAAATATTTCCGTGACACTGTGTAGCAACACAGGAGAAAGGATCTATTGTACCAGCGATAAATAATAAGGTTACCATGGTAGTTTGAGCAATAGTAACTTTAAGTATATTAACAGCTGGCTCTGCACAGTAAGATCGATGCCACTGTGAGCATGTGGTGTTCTCTGCTGACTGATTTGTATGTACACTTATACTGTCAAGTGATGCTGTTTTATTAAGGCGTTTGCGTTATACTTCAGAAAAAAACACATATTGCAGGAAACAAACAATAAACCAATTTTACAGTATTAAATTTAAAGCTACATTACTTGCTAACGACTAATATCTACATTAAACATTCTCCAGATAGGTGAACTAAGAAAATAAAATAGGAAAGGAAATACATAGAAGAAAATAAAAGGATTTAAGCTACATTTAAGTGCCTTCTCTGCATCTCAAGAGAGCTGTTTACTTCCTTTCAGTGCTTCTGAGATTATGGCACAGTGTGACCTGAGTGAGACATAAAAGAAATAAAAGGTTATGGATGAGCTATCCAGTGCAGTAATCTGAGGTCTGCAGGGGCATTGTCTCCTGATGTGTTATGGGTTTCTCTTAGTTAAAACACTATGTTTCAGTCAAGAGGGAGTTCCGGTGGCCTGTGGTGACCAACGTAATCTTTGTATGTCTATTCTGAAAGACTGAATGGAAATAAAAAGATCTTTTCGCTAAGGTTCTTAGACCGGATGCAACAGCTGCTGAATGCTGAGACTCCAGCTGAACATTGCAGGGAAAAAAAAAAAAGCAAGTCGATGATGGATGATGTTGATACGGGCAAAACATCCTTACCTCACACAGTCCACACTGAATGGTTTTCTTCTCAGCAAAATGCAGTAGCTCTGTGTATGAAACCTCTGTCTTTTTATCTAGAACTGGGAGTCGGGCTTACTGGTCAGAAAGAAAGCATTTAGAGTCCACCCGTCTACTCTTGACTAGACCATCAGAATGATAAAGTGGCCTGACAGCCACTGAATAGGCTAGGATACACACCATCTTGCCGTAGTGCAATCTTCATTGCCGGAGGTTGGTGAATGAGCAATAAAAAAAGGAATCACTGTGGGAAGGAAAGTGGCCGGTCAGCATCTGAGATGTGCTCAACCATGTGCGGGGAATCTTCTCACATGCAATCAAGACAAAATTGTGAACACAGGACAATGGGGTGGCTCATCTCTCTTTCCTAGACGTCCCCGGTGATATGGCAGGGACAACTGAAAGGTGGAGTTTTTGCTCTTTAAAGCAGACAGCTATTTCCCCCTTGCTTCACAGAAATGAAAAAAAAAAAGAAAAAAAGTAACAGTGTACCTGCAGTACAGAGTAGACGGATTGTAAAGGTAGGTGGGGGAAGGGGGCTGACTTGGAAGACTTTGCTGCGACATCAGCCAGCTCTGTAGAATGGATGGCCTTGAAAGAGCCGAGTTAACAGAAAACAGCCAGGGAGATGCATCATAGGGCTGTAGCTGGAGGACGTGTCTGTGCAGTGCCGTATCAGGGGGCCCGAACCATGATTGGCTTTGCCTGTTTTGTCATTTGTTAACTTCACTCCTCACCCCCCTCCCCAAAAAACACAGTCAGCCTCAGAGCAGCATGGATAATCTTGACAAGAACCTATCAGAGGCATCTGTTAACATGGAGCATGCTGCTTTGTAATTTAATGTGACTGTTGTTGTTAGTGCAGCGGGCTGAGCAGGCTCCTCACAGCAGATACGGGGAGAGGGGGGAACACTCTTCAGCTCGTGTACTCTTTAGTTGAAATAGTTTCACTTTCTGCATCAGGACAGTTGCTGGACTCCTAATGGGTTGCATTTACTGGTACCATTTTGCTTCCCTAGTTGCATTCAATTCAACTGGAAACTTGGAGGAACAGAAAAAATAAACTTTGAATTACCAGAAGAATTGTAAGTCCTGCAAATAATGCAAACACATTTATTCGATTGGCACGGTGGTACAGTGGTTAGTATTGTTGCCTCACAGCAAGAGGGTTCCTGGTTTCAATCCAGAGTGGGGGAGCTTTGTGTGGAGTTTGCATGTTCCCCCTGTGTCAGCATAGGTCTTCTCCAGGTTCTCCGGCTCCCTCCAACAGTCCAAAGATATGCAAGTTAGCTTAAGTGGTGCCTTTAAATTACCCATAGGTGTGAATGTGAGCATGAATGTTTGTCTATATGTCAGCCCTGCGATAGTCTGGCAACCTGTCCAGGGTGTAACCAAGCTTTTGCCCAGTGTCATTTAGGATAAGGTCCAGCCCCCACACGACCCCCAACAGGATAAGCAGTTACGGAAAATGAATGAATATATTTAAGCACTATTAAATCAATATCATAAAACAGCTTACACATTTGTCGCGCATGGTGGCAAAACAAGGATCCTAAAAGGCCTAAAGAGAATTAACATAAAGAAAAAGAAGAAGCAGAAACAAGTAGACTTGGAGCAAATGAGAAACACAAGTGACCTCAATATAAGGACAAGCGCAGATGGGTGACACCAAGAGAAATTTAATGGTTCTAAATATCAGGAATATTAAAAAATAAAAGAAGTTTACCACAGTCAGAAACAGAGCATTTCAACAGCAGGACATATCAGACTGCATTATTGCTCTTATAACATCGGCCACTTAACATGGACAATGATGGAAGCTATAAATTTAGCCCGCCACTGTTGCTATAGTTACCTGCAGTTAAAAGGATATTTTTTTTTAGCCTGTCTCACATGTCAATACATATATTATGAGAGTTCCTGGTCGGTGTTATCATTGCTCCTGTCCACACTGGCCATGAAGTGATTGCATTCTAGTGTGAATATACTGCAAGAAATGGGGGCAAAATCCACATTCCATGTTCTGAGCAAATATGCATCCCAAAGTTCAGCTAAAGTGAATATGAAGCTTCAACAGTGTGGGTTAACTAAGTCAAGTGGGTGTCATGAAATGCAAATATATAGAGGCACTTAGAATTAGTATGACTTCTGTACTACTTAAAACAAACAACGGCAACTTTGGAAGAAACCCAATTTATGAAGGTAATTAAATATCACTGTCTCTGCTATTTATGTAAGCTACCTTTAATAGGCTATACCATGTGCACTGACTTAAAAAGACAGTTCACACTAAAATCAAAAATTCCCATTTTTCCTCCTACCTGTACTGCTAACAATCTAGATTGTTTTGGTTTGAATTGCTGAGTGTTGGAGATATCAGCCATAGAGATGTCTGCCTTCTCTACAGTATAATGGAACTACATGGCACTCGGCTTGTGGTGCTCAAAGCTCCCCAAAAAAAAAAAAAAAAAAAAAAAAAAAAGACGTGAAAAACTCAACAGCAATGTCTCTTTCCAGAAATCACAACCTGGTAACTGAAGATAATCCACACACCTTGCTGTGAGCAGTTTCATGTAGGAGCTGTTCTCTTTTTACCAAACCATATCAGTGCTGAGAAGGACACATGCATCTACTGGTAGCTCACGAGCTGATATTACAGCTCAGACGAGAAGGACGCAATAAATGTTGCGATTTCGTGCTGTCACTGGCCTCTCTTCCATGAGTAGATGCACGCTTCCTCTAACGTGGTGATGCAGTTGGCTGATGTAGTTTGGTAAAAAGAAAATGGTTCCTACATGAAACTGCTCACAATAAGGGACAGGATTTCTGGAAAAAGACATTGCTGCTGAGTTTTTCAAATGCGTTTTTGACACTTTGTCCACCACAAGCCAAGTGCCATCTAGTTACATTATAGTTGAGAGGAGGCAGACATGTCTGTAGCCAACATCTTCAACTCCTTGAGGGTTTTTGTCCCTTTAAGGGAACAACACACCACTAGCGTATGTGTACATGCACCTGTTGTTTTCTATGTAGCCAGCAGTGTGGTTGCTTGACGTGTATCTTTGCCGCAACTGGTCGTGATACACTGGTGTTACATTTCCCCATAAATCAACCATCCATTCTATTTATTACATTCACTCCCCAGGCTAGCACATGACACAACCAATACTGGCAGGCTAATAAAAAAATATTTCCTGTCATTCTGGTGTAGTAAGTGAGAAGGAGAATAGATTTGTCAGCACATAATCAACAATTTTCACAGACTTGTAAAAAATTGTAGTGATCTTGTTGCACTGTTGACAGAACCCAGGAGCTGTAGGTGTGAGTACTATCAATCAATTATTTATTTGTACCATGGAATTATACAAGGTACAACTCCAGTGAAATGTGATCCCATCAGCTTCTTTGACTTGTGCACTGTAATTTTGTCCATTTGTTGCCTCTTCTTACATTGTTGGCTGCTGCTTTATAACTGTCCATGTTTACAGATTGTTGTGGTAATCTATGGTTTCTGGTTGTCGAATGACTTAACTGTCCACACACCGGAAAAGACGGCAGAGATGATACCCGCACACCAATGCAACTGGGCTGGACAGCCACAGAAAGGTCCACAGGCTGAGATCAATGCAAAAATAGTTGATTTATTGAGGACATCTGTGCACAAATAGAGGGGTGCTCGAAGTGCAAAAGTGAATAAAAACAGCAGCAAACGTTCCAGACCTTGACTACCATCAGCATCGATCATAGTCAAGGACTGCTACCAGTTGCATTGGTGTAGGGGTATCTTCTCTGCCGTCCTTTCTTGTTTGTCTATTGTACTGACGCACCCCAGACAAACTTTTTGTTGCCCTAAATAGGTACAGTTTCACAGCAGCCCTACGACTTTGCACTGTCCAAACATCCCAACATCCATAAGATGGCTGTAAGGTCCCTTCACCCAAACACAAGCAGCATCGCACTGCAGCCGGCTCTGAATGGCGTATGGCAGTGATCCACAGCAGGCACAGGACGGCACCTCACATTTTCACCGTCACACCAGTACTTATCACCTTCTCTTACCAGAGCCTTCTGCTCTGTCAGATCAGCATGTCTTGGTTGACTTGCGCTGTCCAGGATTTAGCCAGGTTTTAAATGAATCAAAAGATATTACAGCTCCTAATATCCCATTGGGAACTGATGCCGCACCAAGGTCATTTTCCAACATCCTATCCATCCTATCCATCTTTCCTCGATGTCTACTGATGTTTACATTTACAAAAACTGACTAGATAACAGCTGGACAGAAGTCAGCAGAAGGAGAGTTTACAGACTGGTGAGTTGATTTCCTCATCCCAGTGACTAACTCACAGTCACACGCCACTACTGTCAAAAGCCAACCACAAAAAGCACCACCAAGACTTGCAAAATAGATATAAGAGCCTAAATTGAACACAAATTTAGCAGAGCTGAAAGAGAGGCAACTTGTTATGCCTACTACAACTCCAAAGCAGTGGTGCTGAAAAGAAGCACAGACATTCAGCAAATCTGTCTGAAAAAAGAAATGTGAATAAAGGATGCCTTCTGTTTGCCAGATTCCTCTCAAGCACACAAGTACAAGAAGCTCAAAGAGCAGTGCTGCAAGAGAGAGATGAAATTAGAGCAATTGCACTCATGGACAGTGGAAAAAGGGGAAATGAAGGAGAGCAGGACACTCACTTGGGAGTAGTATATTGAGCCGGACCTCAAGGTGCACTGCAGATCAACCCCTGTTTGACCCGAGGGGCTAATCACAATTTTAAAGCATCCCTGTGCCCCATCTCGCCATGACCCTGAGGGCAGACTCAGAGGCAACCTCTCAGGAAGGTGTCCCCACTGGACTCATTAGAAATGGATGCAGTGTTTCTGTCAGACACGCTGGACGTGAGGGTTTTGATCAGCTCTGCCAAAAGGAGAGAATTTAGCAGCGGGCTCGCACCTTGATGTACAGAACTCGCAGTGTCTCCTGACGTTACAGTCAGGAAAAGTAACCTCGAGTTCAACGCAAAGCTCTGTCCCCAGCGACTGCGCAATCTAGTGATGATTATTCTCTCTTTTTAGTGTTTAAGAAAAAGCATCTTCCCTCTACCCCTGAAGGTTAATACTGTGGGTCATTTCATTCTCTGAAGAGGAAATTAAACACAGAGAGTAAGCCTTGAAATATCTGGGTGCATGGTTCCATTACTTATATCCCATAATACATCTTTGTATTTCATTATATCCTGCGCCTGCTTTCGTCCCAGTAAGCAGTCCAGGAGTCAAATACAAAGATAGCAGTTACTAAGCAAATGGGTCCCTATGCAATAGCTTTTCATTTTATCCACCCCCCCCTTTTTATTTTTCTCAGTCAACCAATTGCTGCACTCTGTGTGAGTGCATAAGAGCATCCTCTCTTTTTTTTCTTCCCTAAGGGATAAAAGTCACCTTCTCCAAATCTCATTGAACAAAAAGTCACACAGAAAATAAAAGCTAAACTCTATATTCTGCCTGCACACAGAGTTCAAGCTTAGAGAGAACAGGGTTGGCACTTTTTAGTTCTCTCTTTGTCAGCAGGAATAGAGAGAGAGAGACAGTGAGAGTGAGGAAGAGAGGGGCAGAGAGACAAAGGGAAGCCAAGGCGAGTGTGTGAACCTTGGGGGAAAAAAAAAACCTGCATTATTTTTCTAATTTACAAAGAAGTACATGTATTCAGTTGGAAGCACTTGACTCACTACTTCTTAGACTATATCTCCTTCAGTACTTCACTGCACCTCACTTACTGTACATAATTCACTCACAATCTCTGTCTCTGCCTCTCGTGCATTGTGCCTCATCCAAGATGAAGGAGCAGAACAACTGAATCAGGTCATTCTAAATCATTGATGAGACATGAGAGGCATGCAAAATTTCTATCTGACGGAGGGAGCTCTAATAAGCCCCAACACAGGTACGGCTGAAGTGTTTCGATTGACAGGTATTTATTTCTCAAGGGCTTTGCTAAAAATGATCCTGCCCTTTTGGCAGAGCACGGCCCGCAGCTGCTCTTGAGAAATCCTTGTAGCGTGAACTGATTATTGATTATGATGGTTTAATGTAATTTATTATCATCTAATGCCAGGTACACGCTACACAGTATCAACTCAATTATAGCCAAACGCAGCGTCGTACCCTGTCGGCTTGGATCGTGAACAACAATCCATGGTTTGATCTTGTGAAGTCCGTCATAGTAGACGACAACCGACGCCACATTCTGGACGCCTCATGACGTCTCAACACAAAGTCTAGCATGTTTCACAATGTCTCACGTCACAGCCATCACTTTGATAGGAACACAGAGCAATATGCTGCAGTGGGCAACTGTATGTCAACAACAGCCCAGGGACATTACCACAACAGAATAAAAAGGGGAAAATGATGGTGTCAAACAGCAGAGGCACTTTATCAACCCAATGAGTACTGCCATTCGGTGTCAAGCTAGCAAAGAGTAATTTCTTCATAATGGAGGATATAAAGGAATACATTTCACAGATAGTGCCTGGGCTTTTACTTACCACAGCTGTAGAGAGTACCAGCTTCATGTGAAACAGACTACATTATAAACAGGCCATTATTTTTTATTCCTTATGTATTTTTCTATCTTTACGTTTGCCTTGATAAAATTAATGCATTGCGCCGTCATTTCAAACTCAACACTTCCTGTAGCTGTTTAAAATTACATTAATTATTAATTTTCTAAACAGGCTTTTATTGTGAAACATTTGCAGGAACTTGTTGTGGAGGATTCAGTAACTTGCGTAATTTGCATGCAGTGCTTCAAATGTAGCTCCTGCCATCTGGTGGCGCTTTTTATGTTACTACAATAACATTTCAGCTGGCACATGAACAGCCACAGTGACTGAAATAATGAAATAGGAGAAGAATAACCTGGTGACATCACACATGTCGTGAAAGACATCAAGGGATGCTTGGTCATGTAGTCTGTAATGTCTGTCGGCCAAGTCACGGCACAATTTTATGACCCCACAATCGCCTAATCTGACATAGCGACTGTGAAGCTGGTATAAGCGGATCCTGTTTTTCTTTGTCCTTTTAGGTCCTACATTTCATTATAGTTCCCATAATGAAAAACAAGAACTGTCCCATTATACCAAGACAAGGAAATGCCAACAGGCTCCATTTCAACTCAAGACCACCGGTAACCCTGTTTCAGAAGACGCTGGGAGCAATCATTGGCCTGGCCACTGTTACCATGGAGACCCCTGTCTATGGTGTTGATTGACAAATGACACAATTTGAAGGCTGACTCACCTCCAAAATAAGAGGTACAGCTACTCATTCAGTCAAGCAGCCAAGAGAACACTGCACGGCAGATGTCAGTGAGCGCGTACACCTTCTACAATACTTCAACTTTTAAAAAATGATTTCTAACGCATGGCTGATGTATAAAACTGTCCGTGCCTAAATGATTATTTTCATTCCATTTATTTTATTGAAACCAGAGCTTCTGTGAGAACAGTTCAGAAAGGTGGCCTCTGCCAAGAATTTTCTATTAAAGTAGTTTGAAAGTCTTTCTATACCTTCCAATAAAGAAGAGTCTCTTTGTAACAGCTTTCATATGAAAACCTAAAGCCATGGCTCCCTTCTAATGAGTGTCTGTCTAAATGGAATTGGTTTTTGTTTGAGTACAGTGTATTTGTATTGTTTACTTTATTATGTATAACTCAAGTGTTTCACTGCTCCTCCTAGGGACGACAGATGGAACTTAGCTGGGGCAATCTTTAAATTGTGCATGGACCATGTGAGAACTAAAAGTGAGTATGACACAAAGTTTGACGGGGGATAAAAGTGACTATGAAAGATGAATACAGGGTTGAGAAATGGAGGATAGAAAAATAGCAAAGGTCATCCTGTTGTTGTGTCTACATGAATGTATGTGTGCAGATTTGTATGTATTCCAGCCATCATCAGGAACTAAGTATGCACAGAAAAAGGGAAAATATAAAACTCTAGAAAAGACAAATGCGTGAAAAGACCAAAGCAAATTATTTTAACATGAGCACCAGGTGTAAATTTACACTTCTTCAGACATGTATTATGCCACCGCATGAGGTAAACTGTCCTCCTCCCACAAGAGCACTTGCACATTCAGT
The DNA here is from genome assembly GCF_041903045.1 of Epinephelus lanceolatus. Lineage (NCBI taxonomy): Eukaryota > Metazoa > Chordata > Actinopteri > Perciformes > Serranidae > Epinephelus > Epinephelus lanceolatus. The sequence goes on along the minus strand of NC_135738.1, from coordinate 28,347,550 downwards.
CAGATAAAATGTGAATACTCTCCACAGTCATTTAAATGCCTTTAATTGTTTAAGTCTGCACCTGTCCTTGAGTGTATCTTCCCGTGGATGAGAGAATCAAATTCTCTGCTGTGTGCTGCCTGTGTGTGGTTTGTTTTCCCATCCCACTCACTATTTTGGCCCTCGCCTCCTCCTCCTCCTCCTCCTCCTCCTCCCCCTCCCCCTCATCCTCCTCCACCTCCTCCTCCTTCCTTCTTTCCACATGACCATAAAAGGATTCATTACTGACCAATTCTCCTGTCTGCTCATTTATCCAGAAAATCTGCTCATCATCTTCTGCTCGCCATTGACTCTGATTACATGCACAAACAATGTGTTTACAGTTCTAAATTTCCCCATAATGAGATGACACTAAGTACAATATTGTCCACCTAACGAGCTCGTAAAAGTAACATGCCAACATTCTGGAGGCAGGATGTAATTGATGGAAAAAGAACGGTAATTTGAGGGGCAGGAGAGGAGGGAAGAGTGTGGCGATGAACTGGGTTGCAACAAATAAATTAAGCTTGGGGAAAATGAATTAAAACATAACTGCGAGTACGATACATGGGTGAATATTTTTAATTGAATTAAATTTTGCACTCAGAACACATTAAACGTGTGTATCCTTAATGGTTTAAAACAGCAGCCTTTTTGACTCAAATTCAAATGCATGCATTTGGGATTTGAGATTTGTTTTTAATGCCTTTTTTTCCTTGCTTCTTTGTACTGCTATTAATTGTTCATTTAATTTTTGTATAAGGTTTAAGAGCTTATGTTTTTTCAGCATACATATGGACTGCAACTTCATAATGGAAAGCATGACACTCAATTTTCTGTTCATAAGAAAATGGTACAATCAGCATTCATATCAGGTTTGAAATTGACTACTAGCACATGCATACAAAACTTACCTCAAACAATATCTAACATGACGCTAAAACAGTTTGAAGATTGATTGAAGATGACATTTACCTGGTCTGTGTAATGGTAGATAATCAGAAATAAAGGAAGTTTTTGCAAACATATTTTGGAAGATTGAGGAACTGCATGTTAATTTCACTTCTTTCTATGAAGATGATGGCTAGAACTAACATTTGGCACATGGTAACTGAAAGCCCTAGCCTGACATTACCAGACCAAATCACAAATGCAAATTAGTTTGGGACCTCAACCTCCTTTATTTTCAACCAGTAACCAGGTCGCCCCAGGGGAGGTGGGCAGTCACAGCACATTAGGATGACACTTACAACAAAGCAGTGGTTAAAAAATGTCTGGGCGACAGAAAAATGCAAACTGACTTGCAGGGTGAATGATAATGGTAAATGGACCTGCATTTGTATAGCGCCTGTCTAGTCATCCGACCACACAAAGTGGGTTTTACACTAAAATAAATAAAATAAGACAAGTGCACGTAGCAAGCATCAATTGAGACGCCATCCATGGACACCCAAAACTGACAGGAGGGTTTCTAATGTGTCATATGTTGACGTTTAGGTCCACTGCCAAAGTGCTGGTACGTGACAAGTTGGGATGAGAATGGGTTGGAATTTTATAAGTTGGTATAGTACAGGTTTGCCAAATCCTGTCGGAAGTACACCAAACAAAATGTTTTAAGTGCCGTTAATTGTTTCTTCTTTCGCTGAAAATATACTGTCGAGTTTGTTTAATACTGACTTACAGGGGCTTCAACAGAAAAGTTCCACATCATCTACATCCACATATTTTTTCTAAAAATACCTCAATGTTGCTCCTCTTTATGGTCTTTGTCTCAAACATGCCCTATATCAGATATAGGGTTTTGACTGGCCCAGCATGTCTCAGGCCAGTGGAAATCTGCCCAAAGCAGAGGGGACCAGACAAGAGCAAATACAACATGAGCTCACAGATTTGTCTGCTCCCAAAGAAATAAAATCCCTGAAAACTACCTTGAATTCATTTCTAAAATGTAACTGTTCTTTGCACTGTATAACTTCTCTCAGTATTCAGTCTTGTTTCCGTTCCACCTTTAATACATCAGCCCTACATTTGGAGGTGTCATTGACATTTGAATGTATTCCTGGAAGCAGTTGTTCCCAACAAACACAGAGGAGAGCTGCGGAATAAAGCTTCAAGCGGAAGTGCAAACCTGGAGTTTGTAAGAGGATAAAGAGGGTAGAGGATTTACTCCACCTCTCTCCTCTCATGTTTTTGACTCTTTTTCTCTCCTTGGCTGCCTGCATGGGCTTATTGACCCCTGAATAACACATGAGTTAACAGCCAGGAACAATTATAACCACACACAAAAAAGAACTGAAACATATACCGATTAAAAACCCATCCATGCTTTATGTTTCCTTCTTAATTTACCCCTCTATCTCCACACTGTAGATCTACCCTCTGTTCTGTATCATTCCCTTACCACCACCCTGATTCACTGAACCCTGCCTAGTATTTCCACTGGTTGATGGGTTAATCCCCCCCCGACCCCCCACCCTCGTATTCTCAGTCTTATCTGGTCACCCAGGTGTATAAGATAGGGCCCACTGTGCAGTGGTCCGTTTGTAATGGTAGTCTGCGTTGTGTGCTCAGTCACCCTGCTGTTTCACAGATGCTGTGCTTTATCTGAAGCAGACTGTGGTTATTATAGAGTGGGAGGCAGTAAGAGACACTGGTCCCCTGGGTAAATGTATACTGTGCGAGTGGATAAAGTCCATGATTAACACACCTTGTGCCATTGTTCTTGCGCTGCAGCCCCTGAACGTGTCCATTTAGGTGCATGCCAACACCATCTCACACACACTTTAAACAGAGACACACCTGTAAGCCTGATATGTCTCGTAGCATCACAACAGCAGAAAACAGGAAATTGGCTGTGCAAACATGTGAACGATCCAAATTGATTCAACCCACTATATAGGAAATCAATTACACGCAACATGATGCACGTGCAGCTATGTCCAACCACACACAGATCTGTTAACATTATGTTTTCACTTACCGTGTTCAGTCAATAAGTGTCTCATATGGCTGACAGGATAATATGATTGCTGTATAGATTCACACCTACGCACTCCAGCATCGAGAGCGACGGCTGCACAGCTGTCACAGATAAGAGGTCAGAAAAGAAACAGGAAACGGCTTCATGCTATTACTTAGTAGCCTAAACACTTTACCTTGAATACCCCCATTTAGCATTTATAACCACTACATAAACATTTGTTTGTGTTTGTGACACATTATGATGTAGTTACAAACAAGGGCACAGGTTTTGTTTAAATATTGGGGGGGATAAATATGAAATGAGGGGTTTGAGGGTGGTCCGCCAAAAACTTTGAAGCGTCTTAATTCCTTGCATTCTGATGAATTTTTATGCTCGAATTTGTGTATTTTCTGCATCAATTTATGGTGTAAATGTCTTTAATTTTGTCAAAATAAAAATCCTCTTCTACTTTCATGTTCTAAATTTTGAGGAGGACGTGTCCCCCATGGCCCCCCTGAAATCTACGCCTATGGCTGTATTTATGAATGTATTTGACATAAATTTACCCACATGTGGAGGCTGTATGAACAGAATATGAGCATATAGTTGTAATAGCATAAAATATGTCATCACAGGATAAGTTGCTGACAATTAGGGCCCTTTATAAACTGCCCTTAAAGCTGCTTACAGCTTCATTATAGTGCTTTATAAACCATTTATTAAATGTTTGTTTACAGCTTACAAATATTAAATGAGGTGAAATTGACAACACAGCTTTACTTTAGATACACAGGCACACTTGAAGCACAAAGGTTACTGCTATTTACATTTCAGCACTCTCGTTGGTCACACAATGACAGACTTGTCTAGTTAAGTGAGAGAGAGTTAAGGTCTTTAGGCTCCTGTTAGCAAACACAAAAGGAATGTGATGCCTGCGCCCTGAGGGAAGAAAAAAAATGATAGCGTTTTCTTTCTGCAGAGGTTGGAGCACACACTGACACTCACTTACAATCACAAACACACGTTCTGTACAGCGCACATGCTCGCTGTAGTCAGCGAGCACATAGAGTACCTAGATACACAGCTATGCACGGATAAATCCATCATGTTGAGCTATTGTGCTGCTAGCTGTGCTGGGGAGAATCGCACGCCCCATCCCTCATCTGTGCTTTATTTCCTGCTAAAAAATAAGCAGACAAATAAATAAGTCTGAGCTCAAACAGACTTAAGCAGTTGGAGAAGCTTGGCGAGTTCGGACCGACTGATTTGAAGTCTCATCGGCTCTAAGGGTCAATTCGATTTTAAATGCAGTTTGTTTGCCGTTCCATTTCACTATATTTGAAGAACACTGCCTGACCCTGTGAGGATAAATCCAATGAAGTAAGGTGATATGACAAATGCTATTCAATTCAAAGGACTTATGTTAGAGACCTGATAAAAATTCATGCTTAGATGTGCCCTCAAGTGTTGTGATTGGCTAATGCCGTGTGGGAGTGCGTCTCCACGTCAACAGGATCCTGGTTTTGGTTGATAGGGAAAACGAGCCTGGCAGCTAATCTTCCTCATTCCATGCTCACCTCTTTAAATGGGAAGCACTCAAAGAAAAAGATACCATATTAAGTTCATGCATATTGTCAATCCCCCCTTGTCTCACTTCTTTCACTACCTCTGTGAATAAATTATTCCTGTTCATGCCTGTGTGTCTGCCTTTGTGCATATGTGCTGCATAGCTCTGTGTGTGTGTGTGTGTGTGTGTGTGTGTGTGTGTGTGTGTGTGTGTGTGTACATGTGCATGTATAAAATATGTATAGGAATGTTGAATCAGAGGAATTGAAATAGTTTTAGATACGTTTTTTAGGTAAGTTCACATTATTAAAAATCATTGTCTATAGCACTGACACAAAACTGAGTTAAGTGTACCCAGTACCCATGGATGGAAAACCATTGGGTCACCAATCAAACCCAAGACCATAGGTTGTTTTGACCTGGTGTTACTGCGACCCAACCGCCAGAATAAATGTTTGCATTGTAAATGGACTGCACTTGTATAGTGCTTCACTAGTCTTCCAAACACTCAAAGCACTTTAACACTACATTCACCCATTCACACACTGGTGACTAAGGCTATCATACATGGTGCCTACTCAGGAACCATTCACACACCAATGGAACAACCATCGGGAGCAATTTGGGGTTCAGTATCTTGTTCAAGGATACTTCGATATGTGGGCTGGAGGAGCTGGGGATTAGCAGACAACACCTCCCAGTGATAAACATGTAATCAGAACTACTTCACGTTAGAAATGCTGATTTGATAGGTATGAAGCATACAAATGTACCATCAGTGGTATGCAGAAGCGTACAATGCCAACATTTTCCTCTGACGACTGGGTTGATTTACACAAACTAAGGGTGCTTTCAGACCTAGAGTTCACTTGCTTTGGTCTGAATCAGGGACTAATTTTGTTACAGAGTTTAATAATTGCCTAGAGCTGGTTCGTGTTCTCACAGCAGCATTTACAAACGGACCAGATAAAATGCCTTGTGTGAGAAAATTGCTCTTGATTGGTCAGAATTTCAATGCCGAAAAAATCCAGGATATAAACAAAAGGTTGAAGAAGTGTACACTTGCAAGATAAATGCAACATTTTCTAACGTCACAATGGAGGGTCAACTACGTGGGTTGATTTTAGCGCTGGTCATTGTGTACTAGGGATGGGCAAATGATCAAAATTCATTATTCGATCATCAAAAAAATTAACGATCAATTATCGATTAATTGATAAGCGAGTATTTCAAAAGAGAGAAAACAAAAGAGTGCAGTGCAGACTGTCGCCACAAGAGAGCACAGCTGCCCCAGTTCTGAGCTTCAACCCCCCAGGCCAAAGAGGAAGAATGGCGTGCATGCGCAGTTCACCCCTGGGTGTTTACAACCGTTGCCAGCCAGGGGATACAGGCTTCGGTTTTCAACGAAACCTCCGTCTTTCAATGGCGTAGTGTTTTCAGAGGCCTCAAGGGAAGCCGCCAAGGCTTTGGAGAGCGATGAGAGCCTCCGTCTGTTTATGTTTTTTTGCCTGGCATAGGTCCGGAGGGGTGTCTCCTAGGCACGGCGGCTCACCGGGCCTGTAGCACTGTAGTGGAAACACTGCGACTATCGAGCAAAATTATTTGTGATCGATGAAAATCCTTAACAATCAATCATCAATAATCGGAAATTGATGCCCATCCCTATTGTGTACTCTGTTGCTGTCATTGTTCATTTTAGACAAACCATACAGTTTGAAAACGAGGCGCAGCTCCAACTAGAAAACAATGTTTTGATGCGCTGAATGTGCATATTAAGGCAGTATAGGAGGAGGTGCACATTAATAATCCTCCTGGACTGTAACATGCTCATGTTTAACCCAAACAATGTGCAATGTGACTGCAGTTGGTTTGGATCGAGGTCGGAACACACCTACCCATACAAACCACACTTAGGGGGCAAACGAACTTGAGTTTGATTGAACTGAACCAAATGAGGCAGGTGTGAGAGCACCCTAACACTACCTTACTGTGTGTCCAAGCAGGACATGAGCTTGAGGTCTATACGGTAAAAAATTGATGCTGATGCTGAGCTTATCACTACAATGATGCAGGTTATTAACGTTATTAACATTACTGGAGGCGTATTTATAAATATGAATTAAAATAACTTCACCCAGCTATGTAATATGTGATATACATTTTACTCATAATATGATTTGGAATAATTAAGTTTTTACAATAATAACAGCATCACAAAAAAACTGAACTGTGTGTAATAGTGTACCTAATCAAATGATTTTCCACTGTGACGCTGTGTTCTGGATGAATAAATACTGTATGAGCACATGTAACAGTTACACTAAAAACACTCCTGGTATGATATAATTTTGTTATAAAACACATTAAAACACAAATACACATTCTCGTTGTATTGTGTTGGTGATATTGACCCAAAATGGGCTGAGTTTGACCCCGTCATATTAAGTGTGTAGCAAACAAATTTTACTTTTTATATAACTTTATTGTTCCTCTAGAACTCTTTTTACTTCCATATGTGACAAAAGCCTCCATCTGGAAACTAAACAAGCTAAATCAACAAAGTATTTGCAAATACGGTATGATCCATGTGTCAACGTGTCTGTAAGAGAAAAATAAAGTCTACAAAAGGATGACAGGATGCTCGCTGGTGGTGTGTGTGTATGTGTGTATGTGTGTGTGGTGGGCTGTGAGGCATTTGGTTTCATAACCCATGCAAGGTCGAGGAAGCATCTATCGAAGAACTCTCCCACCTCCACCGCCTCATTTCATGACCCCCCTCACCCACCTTTGAAAGGAGAGCTTTACTTGCATAAAAGCAGCAGCCTCCAAGCAGCTACTCTGTTTATTCCTCCTTTTTTCTCTCCCTCCTTCACTTCCTCACCCTGCTTCCCCTGATACCAAGCCCCATGAAATCTACACAGCTTTCAAATTAAATGTGAATGAAGGGTATGTTTCCTTAGGATTGCATGGCATGATGGTTGAAATCCCATAGTAAATATGACTTTGGAACCAACAGTATCTCTCAGGCTGTAAGCTGGGAAATATTCTGCACTCTTGCACTTCATACAACCTCTTCACAGAATCTGATCCGTTCCCGAGGCTTATAGACAGTGTCAGTAGACCTCTCCGTCTTAACAGTCCTAATATAAATGGGAAATGGTGCAATTTGCACTAATATTATAAGTGCAGCTACACATTTGGATGGCACATTTTACATAAATATTAAAGTGCTGCATATTTTGTACTGAAGAGGTGAGAATAAACGAATTAAACGAAATAAACGAAATAAAAGAATTACAGTATTATAGTATTAACTTTAGGTGAGCTTTAGCTGAGATTTAAAACAAGGCACAACAGTATTTTTGTTGTCTTCCAACTCCATGCGGGCTGGCTACTTACTGACTTCATTTTATTTAAAGATCAGTGAGATTTGTCAGGTGCAGTAAACACAGTCACAACTCTCCCTGGACTTGGGTATTTTTAGAATGTACTGTAACAGGGTACACTGAGTTTATCTGCTGATTGATTGAAGTCAGAGAAATCTGTACAGCATGTGTCCACCACGGCTAATGTGTTACAGAACTCAGAACTGTTGGACAAATTGAAAAGTTGGAGAGAACCGGCATCGAGTCAGAAAGACAGAGAATTGGAGAGATACGTGTTGCCATATTTTGGCAGTACAATGATTGTTAGGAACATAACGAGCAAGCAAATGGACAGAAGAGAAGATCATCCTTCAGAAGTGGTGTTAAAAGTTTCAACGGACGGAAACAAAACTTGCCACAACTAGAATTCAGTATAACAGACATGTATTTACAGTAAACTGACCACAGTATCTGTTTCTTGTTTGAGACAAAACTACAAACTTTTCAGGCCTTCAGAGGCCTACAGGATGTGGAAGTGTCTGACATTTAAGAAGACTTTGGGGGTGTTTCACTTTAACTTTGTGTGGTATGTGGTGCACCAATTTTCCAATCGTTTGGGATACATTTACACTGAAGAGGAGAAAACTCGTGAAATGTTTCTTTGTGTGTGATGCAGTCAAATGTCATGACTGGTTATAGGGGTGGGCAATATGGCCATAAAATAATATCACAATATTTCAAGGTATTATTGCAATAACAATGTTTCTGATGATAAGACAAATTAGTATGTAGAATTGCAACAAAACAAGTGATATAGTTTTACATGTTAACCTGACAGTTTGCCATTAAATATTATGTAAAAACTAAAATTATCTCTCATTTCTTTAGTCTGTAAACAACAGCAGTAACTCAGAGTGAAATTCAGATTATGTATACAATATTAATAGTACAACAAAATAAAATATACTGCAAATTACAAATTTAAACAGCTCCCAAATACAAAAAATGCACCCTGGGATCTACATATGTATATATATATATATATATATATATATATATATGTATAAATCAACAGGTGATTTCCTTCTCTGTCAGCAAAATCCTAAATGAATGAGTTGTTTGTCAAGCTGTGAGTGTCGTGTAGGTTTACATTACCAAAGGTTTATGACAATATCACTTGACAACACGTACTCCTGTGTGCGCATGGCAAGAGAGAAGAAGGAGAGACGCTGTGCTGCTGCCGGAGGAGCCGCTGAATGAGTTCCTTCTGAGCGGTACGTCGCTAAAGTTCTGAGAAGTTCGGGGTTGTTCATAAAACATTCAGGATGCCACAGTTTATTCCACATTACTGAAGCTGCTCCTCTTTTTGAAACCACTGTGGAGTCTGTAATAATTTCGCTTTCACTCATGCTTGTTGTTGCCGTGGGTTACAGTATGACGTCAATATGTCAACAAGTCGAAATATTGCTGGTATAACAATTTGAATTTTGCATATCATATCAAATATGATACCGGTAAAAGATTTTTTTAAGTTTTTGTATCTGGACTGAGGTTGTATTTCAGAAGGTGTATTTTCTGATGTCAGCTGACACCATGTTGCTAAGAGAAACCCTGTAACTGTTTTATTTTGACTGATAAAGAAAAAACATCTAAAACATTTAACCAGTTAGTGAAAGTTGATATAAGGCAGGGGCGGATCTAGAAAAATATTTATGGGGTGGCAAGAGGGGGGCAGGAATTTTTGAGGGGTGGCAACATATGGCAGACGTACAGTGCCCTCCAAAATATTGGAACAGTGAGGCCAATTCCTTTATTTTTATTGTAGACTGAAAATATTTGGGTTTGACATCAAAAGATGAATATGGGACAAGAGATCAACATTTCAGCTTTCATTTCCAGGTATTTACATCTGGATCTGATACACAACTTAGAAGATAGCACCTTTTACTTTTGCTCACCTAAAAATTTTGTGTTCCATTACAAATAATGCTATCTTCTAAGTTGTGTATCAGATCCAGATGTAAATACCTGGAAATGAAAGCTGAAATGTTGATCTCTTGTCCCATATTCATCTTTTAATGTCAAACCCAAATATTTTCAGTCTACAACAAAAATAAAGGAATTGGCCTCACTGTTCCAATACTTTTGGAGGGCACTGTATATATACTGAATTTAATCACAGTTATCACAGTTTGATGAGAAATAGTATGTTCACACTACATAAGGGCACGGGCTGCCATTTGCAAACTCATACAGACAAACTTAATCTCATGCAATCAATGTCTTGCATTTGAGGTTTTATGTGAAACAGTTCATATTAGGAATAAGTGTTGAAGGAGGTTCAACAAACTTTGAGTCTAACCCTGAACTCTGAGTTGATTTACCCTGAGATGGGAAACTCTGAGTATCCGGTTCCAGAAAAGCTGATTTGAGTTAGTTCAGTCAACTCTGAGTATGTTCACTCTGAGTTAAGCCGACAATAAAAAGCCATCATCAATGGAGCTCCAACTCCACGATTCACCATGGCAACAGGTAAATAAAAGACAGCGCCTCCATTTTAATCCAGTGGATGTAGAAATATTAATGCATGTGTAGCAGATGGTGCACGTTTATCTTTAAAAGAAGTTAACCATAAAGTTAATAAAAAAGTTTTATTCAGTGTTGTCCATTTATTCATCATTTATCAGACTTACATTTCCTTAATGATGATAAAGTGGTGGAATCTGACTGTGTATCAGGCTGTAGATACATTACATTATATTAATAATATATAATAATATATTTGTTCAGATTTAATCTGATGGGGAAAAACACAGGAGGCAGCAACTGAAAAATAGGAAGATTTAAAACATATAGGCTAGGCTATAGATCAAAGACATAAAGACATGACTGTAAACTCACAGTCTGACCCAGTAATAATATGTTTGGTGATTTACACTTGAAAAGACATTGAGATTAAAATACAGTAGATTTTAAAATGTTGGACATCTATTTGTATCTTGACTCAGCAGCATTCAGTGACTTTATTTCAGCTACAAATGTAGTAAATTTAAAGACACTGAAATGCTGCACCAATGCTCACTCAGAAATATGAACATATAATCCCCAATATTAGGCTATAGGAATTATGTTCCATCAGTGCGACCAATGACATCAGTGATAGAGATCATTAGTCATTGATACTACGTGTCTAAAGCTTCATACCGATTTTTAAAATTTAAATTAGACCTACACATTATGTGCAATAAACATTTGGGAGCTGCTCTAACAGACTGACAGTCTGATCCTTGTGCACAGTGTTATAAAAATAATAAATATAAAAAGGACAGAGGTTTGATTCTGAGCTGAGGGTGAATTCTCGCTGTGTAATATTTGACTGTTAAGACAAAAACCGATGTCCAAAGAAATGATTGATGTGCATAAATTCAGTAACTTAAGACAGTCCTGAGTAACAAACTAATATCCAGCAGGATTTAGACTGTGACAGACGGTAAATCTCCGGTAATTAATGCGCTTCGATACAACATTTGACACAGACTGAATGAATGAGGAAATGAAACAACGTGCAAGAGGGAGGAGACAGAGAAAGTTGCCATGGTGACTGACTCAGAGTTTGATTTACCTCTCCTTCTGGAACTGAAAACCCAGAGTTTCCCTCATTTCAGGGTTAACATAGCCTTCTCAGAGTTTTCACTAAACCCGCTTTCTGGAATAGGCTACCCCTCTGGCTCCACTCAGTTTTCCAAACAAAGCAGTCTCTTGCCGCTCTGGCGTTATCTCGTGCTGCATTCACTCCAATCGGACATTGGAGATTCGTGCTCGTAAATGTCAAATTGGCCATAACTTTGAATTTGTTGCTGCCAACTGGGTTGGCAGCAGGGGCATGGCTTTCTTTTAGGGTGGCATTTGCCACCCTATGCCACCCCGGTAGATCTGCCCATGATATAAGGTGTAGCCAATTAAGAAAAGCTATGTCATTTATGTTCATAAACTATTGTGATTTCCAGTGATGTGGTCACTGGTCTGTTGAAAACAGGCCTACAATATGCTGCATGCTAACCTGGATCTGAAAGATGGCTACCAGAATTATTTTGCAGGTAGAGCTGAGGTGCTTTACCGAATTTCAGTTTACACTCCATCCCTTACTTCAGAGTTTCTGATTGTAAAAATCTAAAAGGGTTATTCTGAGTGATACTTGAGGTTATAATAAAAGATGTTTACAATAACTATATTATTGGGTATGGGTACTGGGTATTGAAGAGGTGCCGGATGTATTCACAGTCAAGCTAGGTCAAACTGTGGGAGGACGATTTTTGCAATATCAATGTGACTGGAGCCCTGACTCTGGTCTATTTAACTCTGACTTGACTATGCTTGGTATTTGACTCGTCTCAAACTGTCTTACAAGGGGGGTCTATTATACCTATCATACAAATGATGTTACAATGTTAGATGTTAAGATTAAAGGTGGCCAAACTTTCAAGTAATGAATGTTTTTTCTCTTTCATGACAAGCTGACGTGAGCCTGTGACAGATTTCTTCATATGGTTATCTGCTCCAGGCACCAGCTGCAACAGTTCACATATAATATGGCTACATGTAACTGCATGGTAATGTCAGGGAATCCAATAATCTGGTTGCCAATGTTGATATTTCCTCCCCCATTCCAGATTGTATTTCTGTTGGAACATGTCTGGTTATGATGATTTTGGTTTAGAAGTGTTCATTGGTGATTTTTCATGGGAGAACATGCTGCTATGTTACAATCATTCCTCAGCTGCAATGATGGTAGGGACGGCGCAGCATGGATAGGGGAGACCTGGAAAGCTGACCAATCAGACAAAATACAGCTTTTTCAAGAGGGTGGCTTAAAGAGACAGGCGCTTTAACAGAGCGTTTCAGATGAAGGGTGAGTACAGGTGTTCCAGCACAGACAGTATGGGGAAAATAAAGTGTAAACATTAAATCATTTAAACATGTTCTTGTAGAAACCCAAAAATGCAAGTATGAACCTGAAATAAGCATATTAGGCCCCCTTTAGTGTATAATGTTTGGTACATTTAAGATAAACTCAAAAGTAAATAAAACAGTAATAGAAATCTGCTCAGTCATATACAAAACGAAATTTGATAAATCTCATAAAATTATGATCATCTACTTTGTACACACTGGTGTGATGCGGTTCAATACCCTTAACATGTCATATTCTATATTTACTGTAGCCTGAGGTTATTTCTGCATCAGTGACATGTAGTCTGGTCTGTTTTTTTTTCATGTGCTTGCAGTATGTATGTTGAAGATTGAACCCATATTTTGTAACTGCAAGTCAGTCTCTGACCATCAACTTAATAGTCTCACAGCCCAACTCACTGGGGGTCAGCGGTGCACCAGGAGATTAGGCACAAGGTCGGGTTTGAGGATCGTTAGCCAATTAACTTATCATTCCCATGCCTGAGAAACACGACAAGAACAGGCTACATCGATTTTCTTGGGTTTGATGTTCTCTATCTCTTCCTCCATCCTTCGTTTCCTGTCCCTCTCACTGCCCTCACCATCTCTTTCTTGGCAGATCTAACACTGTGTCCTGCACTTCTTCCTCTCATTGACAGGGCTCCCTGATAGCACCGACTGACAGGGCTGTAAAGGGTTTTCAGGCGAGGTTCCTGTACAGTAGGTCATCAGTGAGAAGGTGCTGACTTGTGTTGTCCCAAACTCCAGCTCTGTGCAAACTTTCCAGATCACCAAGATACAGACAGCTTGACAAAAAAACCTAGAGTGGAGTAAAAAAACAAAAGCCAAAGCCCATTTGCCTCTGATCTGCACCAGTACAACGCTGGCAGTTGGTGCTAATTGCACAGATTATGTCTGTGTTGGATGTTCCAGTTTTTGTGTGGCTGAAGTACAGAGACAAATCACTTTTCATTAGGTGCTGCAAATGCATGTATTCATCACCAAATAGATGCACATGTTTCCAAACACATACATGCATGAGCATACATAAATGTGCACATACAAGCTGCTGCCTCTTCCAAGCTTTTGTCCATGTTTGGTTTTTAAAAGTGCTATTGGTGGAAATGCAGACACACAGACAAAATCCTGTGGCTTTCTCTTCTGTCTCTCCATGGAACTCCTTGTACCGCAGGACACATATGGCAACAGATTGGTCATAAAAAAACAAAACCAAACACTCTATCACACATGCTCTGAAATATTCTGCTGCTCCACTAAAGCACTCTCTCTCCATGTATGGTCTGTCTTGGCTGGTGTAAACATGACTCGCATTCACACACATGCACAGCCGCATATACACACGCCGCAAATCAATACACATCAAATAATGTAACACCCTCAGCTTGGAAAAAGGTAGCACACCGCCATTCATCTGACACTATTAAGAGAACAATCTTTTTGAATCACACAGCGACAATGGGGCTTATATCAGGCGTCTCGCCACAACCCACGTCTCATCAAATGGTTTCTTCACCTCTCAAGCTTCAAGTGAAATTACCCAGAATTAAATTTTCTCTCTCGATAATAAGGGAGAGATGGACATGTTTTGAAGGTGTTAACATATAGGTGAAAATTATATTCTGAAAATACCAAAAGTGCTGCAAGACGTCCATGTTAAACCTAATGAATGCACTGTCTCCTGATGAGGTGCAGGAGTGCTGCTCTTAACTAGCAGTGACAGTGTTGTCAAGTCCATGTGAGCTCATTAGCTCATTATCAAATCTGATTTCAGCATAAAACATGGCCGAGCATCCACACCATACACACACTATTCAGCACAGTCCTAATCATTAACACCAGCAGCCTCACTCATGCCAACACCACAAATTACCCTGTTACCCTCCCACTCAGTGTGAAAACACACCTAACCCCTTCACAGGAAAATGTCTGGTGCTGCCAATGTTCCTCTTACCGATTCATGCAGCTATTAGATTTCGAGGTACATGTGCAATACATGCAAAATAGATAAGCTATTTGGATTAAGCGTAATTGTATACGGGGCATCAGATTTGTAACGCCACACTGAGGATGTGTGTTTGTTGTATGAGGGCAGAGGAAGTGCAGCAGCTTGGAGAATGTGATTTGCTGGACTTCTCTAAAGACCACAGTGACCCCTGCTGGATGGGTCAAACTGTTGAGTTGCAGTGAACTTTGAGCTTTGTTAAAAATAAATAAATAAGTAAGTAAAAGAGGGACACAGAGAGAGAGGCAGTGCTGGAGTAATTTGGATGTTTGTTCTCTGAAAGCAAATTATCTCTGTGAGGGTCAGCGGGGTCAAAAATACTTTATTGGACGTTGGTAAACTTCACTTAATGTGTTCTATTGATTGTGGGAATGTAATTAATACATTCACTGCTGACATTTGGTGTGCCTTTTGTGTGTGTTTGAGTGAGTGAGAGGGATGGATTGATCTCTATGCCAGTGTCTTTGGGAGAGTAGAGTCAGGGAGAGGCAGCATGGTGAACATATATGATGTTGTGGCAAATGATCTACATTCATCCGATTTGCTGTCACACTTAATGTTTATGTTGAATCATGCTCTCTCATTATATGAGGTGCAGAAAATGTACAAATAAAGCTGCCAAACAGCACATCAAACTATAAATTTTAAATAAGGTCCACACTGTTTTAAGACTCCACAATGATCTCCACTGAGCTTCAAAGGTAAACAAGCATACTGAAACCAGAAAAGAAGCATTACATTCCTCATTCCTCACTCAAAGCAGTCTTCCTACAAGAAAACATCATAAAACGCCAGTGGAATAAAAATCATATTTCTTAAACCTAGAAATGATTCATGCTCAGCAATTGTGTGAAAGTGAGCAGCACATCCTATCACTACATTATTCAAATGACTGACAGGGCCTAAAAAATTGACAGCAAAGAGCAGCTTGATCAAATGTGATCTGACTTGTCGCTAAATGTGTAATTGTGGCATCTATCAGGGCGAGGAGGAAGAGGAAACTGTCAGTGGATGTCTCCCCCATGGGAGGGCTAATGGATTTACAGTACTGCCTGACAGATTGTAGAGACCTTACATCATGTTTTTTCAAATATGTATTTTTCTCATTTATTTTGAAAGTGAAAGCTCGGGCTTGGCAGTCAAGCATGAAATGAGTCAAATATTTTTGCCTTTTGGCGCTGTTCATATTTCTCTAAATGAATAATTTTTATATTTACTTTTTCCTGTTTCAGTGTTTTTTAATTTAGGGATTTTTCCTGAATGAAGCTGTAGCAGGGAAGTGAGCTGTGCTCGCTTCATATTTCTGTAATGTAAAGTGATCTAAAACGGTTCTCTGGCTTTATCATCTAACAGATGACATTGCAGTAGAGTTCAGAGGGAGTGCTGTTGGGGAGATAAACATATTTCCAATCAAAGCCTCACTCCCTAACATAGTGAAGTGCACGTATACACACTGGCTGAACATCATGCACTGTTGACTATACACCAAGAGTAGTTGTCAGGTGAGCAGGTTCACCAGCTGGAATCAAATTAACATTCAGATCACTCAGCTCATTACTATAATTTTCATGTGGCTTCAGATGAGGATCAATTATGGGGGCAGGACAACTGCCCATTACAAAGCTAGCATGCTTATCTTCTCACTTTGAGCCACGGGCTTTCAAATGAACACAATGTAAATGAGCACACAAGAGAACCCCCCAAATACTCATTATCTCACATTCACAAGCAATGTGCCATTGGATACTGACTACATTATTCTCCCTGCAGGGTCTCCGAAAGGTTATTTGGCTAGTAGTCTCTAACATTTCTTTTAGAGAGAACACATAAAAAACATCCCACAACAGCCTCACTAATTGGGTTGTGTGTTTGTGCAATGTCAGATAATATCTCTGAATAATGACTTTTTGATGGAACATCCAACGACATAACAAACATGGAGTGAGCGGCGGAGAATAGTCCGATAGACAAGAGCGAAAAATCCAAATGCGTTTTCAACGAGCGGCCCCTTTATGCCTGATGTTGTTGTTTGACCCCACGGAGCACAGCTTCCTTTACGCCTCCCGCTGAGAAACTCAGCAAGCTTAAGTGCAAGCGTGTTGTCTTTGAGCGGCGTCGCCTTTGTTGTGCGGGTCGTTTGCTTCCTCCTAAAATGGCTGCACTAATGAACTCTGGGAAAGCTGAACCTCATTTAAAAACACCCGATACTCGTCTTGTGCTCTTGAGCGGCACTTCAATAATGTCTTTGTCTAGGATAGGGCCCGCGTGCCATTATTCAGCATGATCTAAATTTAAATCTACAATGTCTTCATGTGACACTTCTGTCTTGAAAGAGGTCGGACAGGCTGGCATCTTGAATAACTTTCATTAGTTTTGACACGTAGCTTATTTGAGTAAGAAATCACTGGGTGAAGCTAGTTATCACCAGCTTTACTGAAGAGGAGTCATATATCAGCTTTCATTCAAAGAAGCTGAAATTCTTAAAAAACCAAAGGCAAATACTGTATTTGACATTTTAAGTGGCATCTAACATATTCTCTGCTGTCAACCACTGTACAGACGGACGTGCTCGTTTAATGACTTCATGTAATTTTGCTGTGATTGAACATTTACGTTGTTCTCCTTTGTCACCAGGGAACTTACGATTTGTCTGGTCTCTGGCTTTCTTATTCCGCTTGGGGGGGAAAAAATCTGCATTCATGTCCACAGGGGACTGATGGATTGTGCTCACCTTCAAGTCGAGAACATTATTTATCTTTTTTTGTCCTGCACACTACATTTTCATCAAACAGTTCTCCCCTATAATTTGCTACCATGTATCCCTCAATCAAGAGAGCATGGCTTAATGAGACACTTACAATGAGGACAGATGTAATTCACACCCTCGGACTGTATTTATTGGACAGTTGTGTCTCCTCATATCCTAACTGGGAGCGATGAGATGCTCACTCATCCATCTTTATAGGGAGGGGGAAAAAACAGCATCACTGCAGCATTAAATATTTTTTACATCCTATCAAAATGCACCAGCTGCTGAATAACATCGCCTGTGAGGTGCATTGCAATTTAATAAGCATCCCTGTTGTTCAGGCCAGACACAGAATACTGTTTATATTTAAGTGCCAGGACATCCAGTTTAAAAATGAATTTCTTGAATAGAGAGTGTATTAGTAAGAAGAAAAGTCTATACAGTTACAGTGATGTACTTTATTTTGGCCTCCTGTCCTCAGCATGATGCATTATCAGAATGCAGTGGTTCCCAATCTTTCTGACCCCTTGTTACAGGTTGCATATGGTTCAACCTGAGCGATGTTTCCACCTAAGAATCTTTCATTCAAAAGCTTTTAGAGGTTCCCACTCTATTAAAGAGATCATTTTCCAGGACATTTTCAATGATGATCTAGCTATGACAGACAGGGATCACGCCATACACTAATGTGTCCATCTCTGTGAAAGATTTAAAAGACGTGCAGTCTCTTACATGCTTAGAAATTATGACCCATTGATCATAAAATAATGCAAACCTGCAAATGTATAGCACTTTACTTTACTGATACTAGTGCAGTGCCCATTCAGACGTTGCCTGTTCAGACAATCCTGTCTCACTTCGAAGTTGTCACTGACTTCCAGCATAAGACACCAACAAAAAAGCCATCTTTTCATGTTGGCATGATATGCAACCAATCGCAATTGTTGTTTAATGGCGCCCACCAACGTCAGAGGGAAATGTGGCGGGACAACAATGAAAGTTAAGGCAGCAAAAGTCCAAGCACGGCAGGTGGATGGGTCCAACATCCACCAACTTTCACCTGGGGGACCGGTTGATTCGTGGTGTTGCACTAGGGTATTGCGTTTATTTTGACAGAAACTGCATGCAAATGTTACATTCACTATGAAAACAGAACTGTATTCTTAAAACAGACAATGCATGTAACGGGCAGAACTTGACACGTTCCAGAACGCCAACAACCAACATACCCAGGGTACCTTGCACGTCATATCCCGACATCGAAAGTCCATGACCAAACGTCAATATGTGACAAGGTCAGAGTGAGAATGTGTTGTGAGAATGTACTGCTTGGCCTCCAATGCCGCTACTAGCAGCTTTCTCAATAATCGCTCAACCAAACTAGAATTACCACTGCATGGTTGTATGCCCCTGTGCACCAATCAATTTACAGTTTACATCCATGTCTGCTTTACACACATCTTCCCCCAGGCAGCATAGAAGATCTATACATTCAGCAGCATTTCAAGGGGGGCATCTAAAATAAGTGTCATCAATTGAGTATCTGACCAAATGTCTCCCCTTCTGTTCCTCAGTTATGATGTTGAGGAACAGCCAGAAAAGTATTTTTGAAGGACATTATGATGTCACAGTGAAGCTGACCTTTGACTTTTTAGATATAAAATGTCTTCATCATTATATCCTATTAATCATTTGTCTGACATTTTGTCATAATTACATAATCTGTTCTTGAGTTATGGACAAAAACATGTTTTTTGATGCCACAGTGACCTTTGCCCTTTGACCACCACCATTCTACCACCATTCAGTTCATTCTTGAGTCCAAGTGGACGTTTGTGCCAAATTTAAGTAAGCTCCCTTAGAGCCGTCTTGAGATATTATGTTCACGAGAATGAGACGGACACAAGGTCACAGTGACTTTGACCTTTGACCACCAAATTCTAATTAGTTCATTGTTGACTCCAAGTCAACGTTTGAAGAAATTCCCTCAAAGTGTTATTGAGCTTTTGTTTTCACAAGAATGGAAAGGACAGATGGACAACCCAAAACCGTATCACCGGCGCAGAGGCATAACATTGCACTTCACTAACATTTGGCTACTTAAGTTGTTATGTCATCCAACCTGTATGCGCTACTATGTGATGTGACGTGAGGGTGTGTCCACAGTGTTTCCACAACATAACCGAGAGCAGACTATTCAAAGTATTCTTGTCCATAAAATACCATGTGAACAGTAATATGATCCTGAACATAACTTGGCCCTTTCAGGCATTTAGGTGTCAAGGAAGCATTCTGATCAGGTGCCTGAACCAACTCAACTGGCCCCTTTCAACACAAAGAAGCCGTATGTCTGAGCTCCTCACCCTGGAGGGAACTCATTTCGGCTGCTTGTATCCACAATCTTTTTATTTTTTTGTCACTACCGGAAGGTCATGACCATAGCTGAGGGTTGGAATGCAGATGGACTGGTTAATGGAGAGCTTTGCCTTTTGGCACAGCAACCTCTTTTCCATGCAGGTCTGTCCATCAAATGTTCCATTTTACCCTCACTCATGAACAAGACCCAGAGACACTTGAACTCCTTTGCTGTGGGCAGAAACTCTTTCCCAAACCAGATACAGCAATCCACCATTTTACAACCGAGAACCATGGCCTCAGACTTGGAGGTGATGACTCTCATCGAGACCATGTTAGGATGAGAGTCGGCTGCAAACCGCCTCACTGCGTGCTGTGTTGAAGCCAACAGGACCCCATCATCTGCAAAGAACATATGCAAAATGCAATTCTTGGGTCCCAAAGCTGGGGACCTCTTGTTTTTTGTTTTTTTTACATGACTGGAATATCGGCCACCTACAGAGACCCTACAGGTCTGAAGAGGTTATGGGAGATTACAAAGAAAACACAAAAAGAAATGTGCAACAAAAAATGTTTTTTTATCCTGTTAAAGATACACAAATCAAAACTTTTTTATTATGTTTCAAATGAGTTTTCATAACCTGAGGGGTTTGCTCAAACAAACAAACCAGCAGTAAATTATCAGCTATCCCTTCATCTCTACCAAGTGTTTTTCAACTCAATTGTTTTGTTTGTTTTTTCCAGCCCACAATTTTATTGTTATGGTTCAGTCTCACCGCTCTCATCCGCCTCCTCTGCAGCCACAGCAAGTAGCCACTTTGCGCTACCTACCCATCACCAAACAGTACATTGACAGTCAGTGATTAGCTGGAACATGGTTGAGAATTTATCTGCTTAAGAGTGAGAGGAATTTCTCTGGAGTGGTTAAACTCAATATGTGAAGCCAGAAATGTGACTCCAAATGAATGCTGATGTTGCTCCATGCCTGTTTGATGTGTAAATATTTAAACACTTTCTAACATGTTTGCTATTAGCAACGTTATAAGGCCATCTTATGTCAAACATGAGTTATATTCAGCTAAATGTGGAGTTATGCCACCAAGTGGTCAAAAAAAAGAAACTGATTGATGTTGCTTTGATCCTCTCTCTGAGGGCCTCTGACCCCAGGGTTGGGAGGCACTGTCATAACACTTTATGTGGTAAATAATTCTGTTTTACTGTAAAGCTGTTGGTCACACCTGGTTTCATTGGAAAAACCTTGTAAACATGGATTCTATTTCCAGGCTGGTGTGATGTGATGACATGTTTTAGGGTGTTGAGGGTATCATCTTCCCCAGTATCTCAACTGTGTACACATACATTACTTTATACTTTGTTGTAAAATTATGCAAAAAAGAAAAAAAAAAATCAAATCAAATAAACGTACCTCTTTTTTAGCAGCACTTTGTTGCTTTCACACGTCCAAATATTTTTGCTACATCAGAACAAAGCGGCAGGTTGTTGTGAATATTCCTCCTAATTTCTCTGGCCTTCTACTTCATCTTATCTTCATGTGCTTATCACTCCATCCATTTCGCACTCCACACACTCCTGCAATCATTTACACAGCAGATTATTGCCCCTGTCTGTTCATGATAAAATACTGTGATAAAATGAATACTGCGATAAAATGAATTAAAGCGTCAAGTATTTCTTCCCAATGCTTATGAGTGAGGCTGGTATATTACCATGTTTATATGACACCCGTCCTCCTGTAAAACTCTGGTAAGCGGAAACAGAGACAGCCAGCCTATAAAACAAGCTGCCCTCCCCAGATCCAAGTATTTATGAGAATAAAAACAACAGGCTTTAAATCAGAACTGAAGAGGGACTGAACACACACTGAGAGGCCATGTTGTGTCCGGTCCTTTGCCGAATCCTCTGATGAGTTCATCTAGAATCCTTTTGTACATCAAATGCATGTAACCGTATGTACAGCTTCTGACTTTATTTATACACAAGAGGTTTGCGTTTGATGACTTTCACTTAATAAGGACGTATTGAGAATTCACCTCATTTCAAGCCTCTCACCTTTAGTCAAACATAATTTTTGCCACTTATCTTTAGGAGGCACAACGATGTTCTGCAGTTATGTAAACCAGTTGTTTGATTATAATTTCAATGGATACAGGCCAATATTCGTTGGTTTAAAAGGTTAAATGTGCGTCTCATTTGTGGGTCTGGTGACAAATGAGTGCTCAGAAATATCTATCATACTGCAGGCGTCTGTCTTCCACATCAGTTATCCCTACTGTGCCTCTCTACTTGCCAAGCAGGCTTTTGTTTAAAACAGGAGGAATAATGTGGTCAGGCCTCGAAGCAGCTTTCGCCTTTAGGTGCAGAGAGGGCAACATGAGATTGTTCTTGTTATATTTGTTTTTTGTGTCTGGAGGGGATGCTATCAATCAGGAGTGAGAGGGAAGTATAATAATAATAAGTAAGAAAAAAACAGCCCCTCAGTGCAAATGGTTGGCTCGTGTGACAGGTGAGTGAACATTTATTGTAAACAAAACATGGAGGAGAACCAGGTTAGGAAAACGCCTGCCCTTGACTCAGTAAGCAATCTATGGAAAATCATTTTTAATATTTTGGATAAATTTCCAAGTGAAAAACAGCAGATTCTTGGCTGCCGTGGTTCTGTGTTTTCATCCACATTCATATCACTGCGCCACTTTGTAAAATACATCATTGTAAGTATTTAAGACCTGGATTGGTTCCATTGATTTCAATGATTGATTTCATTGCAATTTTCTACCATTGAACAGTTTGGGCTGAATTTTTGAGACATGGCCCAAACCATTGTAAATATTGTGTAGCATAAGTGCACAATGCATGGCAACTGAGTTTTGCCTGTTTTGTTGTAGTGTAGTTTTAACAGAGTTTAAGTAGGAGACATAGAGTATTAGGACACAGTAGGGGTTGGCATTAGTCATCACGATCACCATTAAATCCCCAAGCTGTGTGCCCTGTGCCAGTACTGACTGAGGGAAGGAAGAGACTGCAGCACTCCTACCTCAAATTTCAAAGGAAAATTCCTGTATTTTTCAACCTAGATCTTAATGTCATAATTGTAGCCATTCTGACTGTAGGTATGTTTTATTCATTTCAGATTTGTGCTTAAAAAAAAAATGAAAAGTGAAAATGAAAAATCTTGAAAAATGGCCCAAAAGTTTTATGCGTGGTTGAGGTGGCAAAATTGGTGGATTGATAAAAGCAAAATGCAATGGAAACAGACATAATCACACCATGCATGAAGCACATAACTTAAACATCCACTAAAGACACAAAAATATTGAATCTGCGTGAAGCATAAGGAGCCAGTAATGCTCCTTAAATTAATATATGAGACAAGCGCAATATTTTCAACATGTTTTCTACTTTGTTTTTCACTGTTTGAGATTTGACTGACGTGTTCATTTTGTTGCATCTTCCTCCTCTTGGCTTAAAGGTATCTGACTAGAAAATTGTTTAAGGCCGGTTTATCTTGATAAACCAATAGCTAACATTCACTTAATTGTAGTTGATGGAAAATTATCATTTATTCACATTCACTTTTGCAGATGTTCTTGAAATTAGAGATTAGCTAGATTTGCATTACATTTTGAGAACTAGCCTGCAGGTCACGTTAGCTCCAGTTCGTGTCTCTAATGCATTACCATAAATTCTGGTCACTGAGGTTACCACTGGTTTCTCTGTTTGAAAAAGACCCCAGACCGTTGTTAAAAAACACTTGTTTGGTGTTTTGACAGTATTGTCTGAGTCACCAAAGATTGGTTAGACTGTACAAAAGAAGTGGACATAGCCACAAGGGGTGTAACGATTCGTCAATCTGAATCGATCCAGTATCGCTGATGCAAAGTGAAAACATTGATCTATATATATATATATATATATATATATATATATATATCTGTAGAATACGTTTTTATTTTTGAAAGTCTGTGTCGCTGTCAAAAAGCAGCAGGCAGATGGCGAGCAGTCAAGAGAAAGGTGACGATGTTAACATTATTTACTCAGGAATAAATCAGCAGTGTGGAAATATTTTGGATTTCGCAGAAAATACGGGTCAACAGTCAAAGCACATGCCATATGTAAAGTATGCAGTTACAAGATAAAACAGATGTACATGCCTAAACGAGCATCTCACTCCACTAACTTCTCACTAGAGCAACATTAGCTGCTCTGTTTCAACAATGTTCTGCTAAAAAAGCATGCATGCAGGCTGAAATTAAGTGGTACTGTTCTGTCGGGAGATGCAGTGACTTAAACAACAGTAAGTAAAAAAATAATAACATTACATGTAATTTGTTAAGCTTTGAGTAGATGAAAAAAAGACATGCTAAAGCTAACAATGAGTGACTATCAAAAAATAACCATTGCTGTGTCTATGAACCTTGACAGTTACTACTGAGCTGAATCGTTTAAGGATGGTGTTATTAATCCATGTTTTATGGCTGTTGGGAGAAGTTTGCTTTCAGCTTCTTCTGTAACAGATTGTGTTATATGGGCTGATAATATCTTCTCATATCAATCGCAGGCCCCTGAATCGCATCAAATCAAAATTGTTTTGTGGTGGACTTGGTAATATTAGCATGTCTCGTATCGTTGTCCAAAGAATTGGTATAATATCATATCATGATAAAACTGGTGATTTACAGTCCTAGTAGCCACTGTGACTTGGACTATTTTTGTACACTACCATTTTGGCTGTTGTAACCTTGGCTTTTTAAAGCCAGATGTGACTTTGTTTCGACAAGAGGACAGAGCTGTAGCGGCTCCAGGGGTGGATTTGACTGAGTGATAACTGCCTGGTTTGAAAGCAAGTGAATGGGTAGAATGTAATTTGTTGAGAATTCAGTCAGTAGCCACTGAGTGCTCTGCAGACAATGTACCTGCACATTTCCTATTCAGCTGTCCAAGTGTTGAGTCTGAGACTTTGCACAAAGTTGGCTTTTTTAAGACACAAAGTAAAATTGATTAAATTGAACTTAGGGTTGAAGGAGGCAGACATAATGCAGGGACCCACACACCTATGTTGGCCAGTCTATAATTAATTTGCTTTCAGGGCTGTACCATCTGGTCTCTCTCTCTAACAGCAGCTCCTCTAACAGATTCACCTTACATCCTGAAAGGCCTTTTGTTGTATCAATCACTAGATTTGAGGTAATGCTTTGTATAAACTGTCACCTAAACCATCATACAAGTATATTTACTTTACATTCATTGTGTTTGGAGTGGTGATCCATACCCGATACTTGTGAGATAAGAACAAATGCTACACTTCACACGTTATGGGCATTTTCTAAATCCCAGAGGGGATTCAGCAATAAATAAATCTCTCAGTGGATGCCCTGACATGTTTCACTCTCTTGTTATTCCATTCACAGAGGTGAGAATCAAAGGAAGAGTATAAAAAACAGAGTAAAAGGAGAAAAAAAAGACAAGGCCATTTAGCAGCTGCAGTAGAGGATTATATTTATTTCAAAGAAGAAGTGGAAGAGTAATCCAGTTAACATTTGGGTGTCTCCGCCCTTGGGGAACAGGGGGCCTTCACAACCGCAGTGTTTAAGCAGTCATCATGGCCTCACAGAGCAATGTTCAGTCTCATTACCACTTAACGGCCTTATTAAAGTCCAGCTCCAAACCCCTTACATGACATCAAACGTGTTCCATTAAATTGTGACATCTTGTACTAAGTTGTAGAAGCTATTAAAAAGCAATGGCGAAGAAAGCGCTAGACACAAAAAGTGGGTGAAACCTATTGGATGTTTTCTTTTTTTTTTATTTCTAAAGCTTCATTTAGGAAAATTAGAGCAGCTCATGGTGATTGTGCAAAGCTTACCATTGAATACTTCCCTTGAGGGAGAGTCTTATAGTAAGTGTGCTTCCCACATGATCATTAACCATAAACATCAAAGACTCTTGACCCAATCATTTCTGGTGTGGTAGAGCTAATGCAGCTTAATTAAAATCCTCTCAAAGATCACCATGGGTGACCTCTGGAATATGCTGTGTGGATCATCACAGGCAAACTTCCCT
This sequence comes from Epinephelus lanceolatus, assembly GCF_041903045.1. Taxonomy (NCBI): domain Eukaryota; kingdom Metazoa; phylum Chordata; class Actinopteri; order Perciformes; family Serranidae; genus Epinephelus; species Epinephelus lanceolatus. The sequence goes on along the minus strand of NC_135738.1, from coordinate 28,321,484 downwards.
CATTCATAGTCTTTATTACGTTCTCAAACTAATAGGCCAGATATTCTTAATTTGTTTTCTAAATCATCTTGTCTTTGCTCTGTCACCGCTCTGTCAGACATGCATCAACCAAAAATAATGAAATAATGTCTGAGGGGCACGACCAAAAATATATTAGCAGATGGTTTTCATTTTAATGGGAATCAATCAGTTCTGTCTGTTATTATTTTTAGTTACAGAGGCTGGCTTATAAGAAAAATGACAGCATTAATCTTTTGTTGAAATGTCTAAAAAAAGCTGCTGAATGTTTACAGCTTGTTTACCTGACACGGACATCTAGTGGGTGTTATGACGCTCTGCTGTCAGGGGTAAACGCTGACGGCATTACATCACTGCAAAATCTTTAAGGGTGGAGGTTGTGGTGGATAGGGTGGTCAACAAAGTCTGAAACTTTGACACGTTACCTACGAACACACAACACTAACTATGTGTACACGCAAACTGATATTCCACTATTATTCTAAATACGACAACCGGTCACATAAACAGTAGGGATGGAATCACCACAGGATCCACGACACGATATTATCGCGATACTTAAGTCATGATATAATATTATTGCAATTTTAAATATGTTGCGATATGTTGCAATTAATTAAAATTTTCAACTGTAAATTATGATTACATTAGTCTACCTTAAGTTTAATTAGTAATATTAATAAATTATAATTTAAAAAATCGACACTTGTCACTGTGTAACGTTACGATATTGCCACACAAAATTATCGCGATACTATGGTGTTCTGACTTTTTCCTTCACCCCTAGGTAACAGTATATTTTGTGTGGACATTCCGAATTAGGCCTTTTTCTGAATGACGCACTTTCCGATTAAGACTTTGTGGGATATGCTGATATTAGTCGGGTTTTAGGTACATTTTTTGGAGATGTATACAGCCCATTCAGAATGAGCATCTTAACTGAAGTTTTTATCGTAGTTTGCTCTTGTCTGCTTACAGTCAGCTCTGTACGTTGTCATGGATGCGTTGTTCACAAACAAACTAACCAATTGTCTGCATGGCTGGGGTATAGATGCAGCCGAAAAGAAAAGTTCATGTTTCCATTTGGAAGACTAAACACACCCACTTTTAAACATTATGTAGGACTTGGATACTAACAGGTCTCTAGATATGGGCAAATACTGCAACATTGATCTTTTCAAGAAGGTAGTTGAGGGAATGAAAGGGGGAGGCTGGGGCGCTGGTGGCTTAGTGGTAGAGCAGACGCCCCATGTACAAGGCTGTTGCCGCAGTGGCCCGGGTTCGACTCCAGCCTGTGGCCCTTTGCTGCATGTCACTCCTCTCTCTCTCTGCCCCCTTCGTGCTTGTCTGTCCTATACACATTACAAAAAATATCTTTTAAAAATAAAAAAGAAAGAGGGAGGCTGTGTTAGCATGGCTGAGTCTGCCAACGGTGGAAAACTTTGAGAAAAAAAAAAAAAAAACAGATCCAGCCGTTCCACTTTTCCATATTTTGCCGTGATAAATGACATGTTAGGGCACGTTAATCCGAGTATGCATAGCTGCATGGAAACAGGAATCTAAGTGGAATATTTCAATAGTCTTTTTTGGAATGGAGGCAAAGGTGGAATATTTTGTGCATGTCAACAAAGTCTAATCTAATCTATCTAGGCACTGGTTGGATGGAGGGAAGTTTACCACAGTTCATTTACACACACAACCCACATTGTCTTGACACAAAGCAGGTTGAAAATCAGCAAAGTATTCCTTTAAATTGGGCATTTTAACATGGGGATCTATGGGGATTATAGCTCTACTGGAGCCAGCCTCAAGTGGCCATTTGAGGAACTGCAGTTTTGGCACTTCAACGTTTGCTTCATTTTTTTTTTAGCTCTGGAAATCGCGCTTGGTCTAAACCTAACCAAACCCTAACTGTAGCAGTGGTGGATCAGAACTAGCCATATGAATAATTTGTAACAATAAGCAATAATGGGCTTTTGGTGGAACTGGCAATTTCCTCCTGCCAATAGGGGCATCAGATCAGAAAATGCTCAGGAGTCATTTTGGAAGGCAATGACAAACCTGTTTGTTGTCTACTTTGAAAGACTTGCTGGTGATAAAGGCTGTTTTATGTGTGTGTTCATGCAAGTAAAATATCTCCCTATTTACACTTTCCGCTTTCTGTTCATATCCAAATAGTACATCTAAGCACAAGCAGATAAATGTGTGTGAGTTGTCAAAACAGCATTTTTGTCTCCCTGATGTCGCTGCTTTTTTTTTTTTTTTTTTTGTACTTTTATCAGAGCTCACACATAAATTCTGAATGTGGCTACGTTGGCACCTCTAGCTAGTACACATCTTCTGAACGCTCTTTCAGCTCTGACCTTCAAAGGGGTCCATAGAGCCACATTCACACCATTGCTTCGAGTCACTGCCGTACAATGGAGAGTCAGAGAATGCAAGGCAGGCTGACAAAAAAAAATGTAAAGTCTGGTGCTTAGTTTCTTTTATTAGATTTTTCCTCAAAATATATCAGAGACGTGTGGAATGGGAACAATGCCCCAGAGGCACTTCAACCATATATCAATAGTAGTCATGGCATTTAAATGTCACACCGGATTAGAAACCTGCGTCACCATCACACCTGGAGCTCATCCTTACACATCCCTCCATAAGCAGAGGGCTCCTCTGTCTTTTGTTATACAAGGGCAATCTATGGAGATCCCAGGAGAGCATAGGCAAGCAGAGGAGAGCCAGTGTGAGCACCAGAGAGCCCCCTAGGGCAAAACAGTCAATGCAGAGCTCCCTGTCGAACCTGCACCTCTCTTTCTCCAGCCTCCCTACCTCTTTCTCCTGGCAAATGATTTGGAGAGGGACAGATCACGCAGTGCCAAACCCCAGTTATCTGGCAGAAGATCACACAGATGGGCCAGACTGAGCCAGCTGAACCCACAGGCAGCTGGGAGTGATGATGCACAGGATGCTTCCTATCAACAGGATGTACTGTAGTGCAGAAGCTTCACAGGCTGACACACCAGACAGAGCCACTGAAGGAGGGCCTGCAAAAGAGACCAAAGAGGACAGGGGACCAGAGAGGGAGCGGCTAGATCAAGAGGAGGGACTCCAATCTGTGGAATTGAGTGCAGAGTTGAAGTGGGAAATGAGGGAGGGGAGGGAAGTGAAGAAGGTCTGTAGGCGCACAATGAAAAAAGAAGAAAAAAATAATAATGGCATGATGATAAAGAAAGAGCCCTGAAGAAGAAGCTTTGTGGTGAGTTGTAAAGAGTGGTGAGGTAAAGAGAAGGAGACTGACAGGAAAATTAATATGTGGAAGGAGAAAAGGAACGTTAAAAGAGGAACTACAAATATTTTGGTCTACAAAGGACAGAATGTTGTATATTTTCCCGAGGCTATTTAATTGGTCAGGACAGATTGAATGGGGGTCTGGGTGAGAGTAAATTGTTGTTGACATTTCATTTAATTCACCACTAGGTCATATTATTTTAAGTCTCTTACTCGTGTACTACATAATGACGCTTTAATGAAGCAAGCGCAATGCTCAAAATTGTTTCTTTTATAAAGTGCTGTTTCTGTAGGGATCCTCCTTTTGATTTCCCCCTTACTTTAATTTGTTCACCTCTTAGTCCCCTGCATTTCTCTTTGAAGAAAGAATAACTCACAGCATACAAAATTTCCAGGAAAAAACAAAAGGGGAAAAAAAACAAACAAAAAAAAAAAAAACAATCGCAGCTGTCCCCATAAAAATGCAAAGATGACAGCAACAGTAAGGATGCTCAGTGGTTGCAAATGGCACACATCTGCAGAAGAAATGCCGCACTGGGCATGTTTCTTGTACATACAGTATCATCAGCTGGTGATAATCACTGCATTCAAGGAGTTCATTGTGATTAAATGCTTTAATTTGCTTTTTGGTGTGCCCACATTCCTCCAAGCTGCCTCGTTTGCATCCACTTAATTTTTTTGATTCTCTGCATTTCCAAGAGTATTGTTTGACGACCACTGGAGACTGGGAGTGAGTGTATCACTCAGGTGTGTGTTTCACAGGACTGGTTGCGTAGGAGGAAATAACAATGATGATAGTATACAGTGCAAAGCTGTGAGGAAGGACTGAATGACCCTCACTCATTGAATAGATGTCCTGTGGTCACACTGCACAGTGGTCCATTGTGGTTGTTGAAGAAATTGATGTTTCTGGCTTTTCTGTGATGGATTCCTGAGGGAATCATTATTTAATGTTGGTGCAAAACAGTGGTTATATAAAGGCCCCCCTGTTCTTTGATTGTGAAGGGCTGACACTAAACCAGACATCCTCTATTGGAGTTTTACATGAATATTTTTTTTTACCATGTATTCCTCCATAGCTGTGTGGGATATATCACAAAATAATGTCACCTCATCTATTTTTGGTTACTTATCTGAGAAAGTAAAAAAAAAGCTGCATATCATCCAAAAATGGGCCAACAAATTCAAGGTACACCACCGGTAGCCGTATTAAACACTTTAATCCACCCTTTAATCCACACTTAAACACTTTAACAGCCAAGGATGGATTTTTTTCCCCCTGCCTAAAAAGCTGCTCCTGCAAAGTGTAAAGACGGTTGCAGTGGCTGGCCTTTAAAGGAAAGTAGCATCCTTCTAACAATGCGAGGACACATGATGCTAGGAAACAGTACAAAGGGAAGCATGTGGTGTGCTATATACTGTGAAAGGGTTAAAAAAAGACCCTGTGACATCTGTCAGATTGTACGGTAACATGGGAGGAGGAGGAGCAGGAGGAGCATGTTTCACCTACTGAGACTGTAAATAGTCTTTCGGAGAAACAAGAGCTGCACCAGTATAATGTATGTAAAATGCCAACATACTGTAAATGCAAGAACATGACAAATACAACTAGATGTTATGAGAGTATCACTTCTAAAAAGCAGCCATGCAATGTGCTGTGCAATCATATGGTTGAATATCCTTATAATAATATTACTTGCAATATATAAACAGATATTAAAGGTTACTGAGTTCTGCCTTTCTGCTGCTTTCAGTATACTGCCAAAATGTAACAAACTGCTTGTTGAATTTGAAAAAAAATGAATGGAAAATGATTTCCAACATTCCTTTATGTAACAAATTGAACATTGAACACTAAAGGCACCAATAAATAAAGGATGATAATTATTTTTTAAAGTGCTGTTGTGTTTATTGTGCAATTTGACATCACAGTGACACCCAAACAAAATAGGCATCTATTGTGCAGCCAAATCATGGGAAACACGTGTTTCATACACCAAGGCAAAGCATTTTTATGCAACATATTCCTGCTTACCTAACCACAGTATAAATGTAAGTCCTATCCTTCCTTTGCGCCTTGTCATTCAGTCGAGCCTATACCATGTACTCTATGTGCTGCAGATAATGTGTAATCATGTCCTGGCAAGCACAGCAGTTTGAATAAGAGGAAAGGCTTTAGGATTTGCACAGCAGCATGTGTGTGTGTGTGTGTGTGTGCGTGTGTGTGTGTGTGTGCAATGCAAAGGGCTGACACAACATAAAGATATTTAGTGAATCCGAGCTCTTGCTTAATACCTGTAATGGAGAATCACAAGTCGTATATAAACATAATATAGAATTCCCACACATATGCAAAATAATGTCAAATATATAATATAACAAACTTACCACTATGTGGCTTTGAAAATGAAAGAAAAAGTTATATATCACCACATTAATATTGTCATGGCTATATTAGGCAAAACTCTATACTCCCTGCCACAGAAGTTACATTTAATGAAGAGACGCCAGCCTGTGTATGAAAATAGGTTGTTGTTAAAGCCATATAAAATTCTGAGTGAAGATTTTATAAACAGCTGATGAGAGGTGTGGAAATAAAGGAAAGGGAAGGTAAAAGAACTAGTGGCGAACAGCTACCAATACAAACTACATTTGGCAGTAGTTTTATGTAGGATGGGTTGTCCTATGAATTGTATCAATTCAGGGGCGTCGCACCCGTGGGGGATGGGGGTGTTTTGACACCCCCACTTTTACAGCAAGATGATTTCATCCCCCCCACATTTTCACCCCCCACACATTTTCCAAAGGTAAACCCGTTTGCCCACCCTGGCAGTGCACCAGCATACAAAAATGGAGCGCACCTCACCCCCCCTTATGCTGCATGAAAAGGCATTGGTCAAATTGAACAGACATTCACCCAATCACAGACTGTTGTCCGTGACCGGCTGGTTGCGGCCGGCCGGTCACGGCCTGAAATTTGAAGTTACGTCAGTCGGAGCTTTTGTCACTCACCGATGGCTGACATTGAACAACATTGACACACAACAGAGAGAAGAAGGAGGCAGAGATGCCAAAAAGGAAGAGGCAGCAGCAGAAAATTGACTTCTTTTTCAAGTCAAGTTGTCATGTAAGTGAATGCAGAGGAAACCGGCTCTCCGCCGCCCCCTCAAATCAACATCATCTATCTGTCGGCGGAGACCCTGCTCTTCCCCGCAGCCCGCACCACACCACACAAAGGAACTTAATGGGAAAAATTGTGATCAGAAGCTTACTCTTTTGGCGATCTACGGTGGGCTCAGGACAATCTTTTCGAGAAAGTTTTCAATCCAGCCGTTAAGTGCAGAGGTTTTTTTTTCTCTCCCAAGAACCTCGTAGCCTAGGCTACAGTAAATCCACCGTGATGACTCCGTGATAGTAATTAAATATTACATTTTGTGATTAAAAACGTATAAATTATGATACCGGACCTCCATTGTGAGGCTTGACCTTTTTTATAAACAGTCTATGGGCTTGACGTAAACAATGAGGACTTCTGGTCAGTCTCTCGACCAATCAGATGCTACTATTTCTTCTTCTTTTGTTTTTTGACGGTAGCATCCAATCAGGAGCAGCCAAAGATCAACTTGAGGCAAGATAGTTTTCTGCCAGAATTGAAAAGAAAGGAATAGCCTAATAATACTCCATGACAAAATAAAGATAAATTGATAACTGTTGATATGTGTTTTTTAAAAATAAAATTCTGTGAAATTCAATTCCCGGTTAATTTTTTAAAATTTTTTCTTTTGTTTTTGTAGTTATATAACTTTTAATCCATTCATGTGACATCATTAAATGATGTCACATGAATGAATATGTATGCTGAAATTTTCAGCATACATATTCTGATTTTCCAGGTTGTCCTGAAAAAGAAAGATATTCATTACTTGACAGTACTTGAAAGGGCTGAGATTACATATTGTACATTAATACAAAGAGAGATTATATGAGACCACTTATTAGTTTTGTAAATATTGGCTATAGTAAGAAATGTGATTCTTAGATTCAAATTAATTTGATAATTTGGCCATCTAATAAAGATAAATGTTATGTTGTTGGTTGTTAAAACCAGGAACAGGTCACCGCACTCACGACCAAGCCAAGGTGCCAGAAAACCACGTGTGAAATAGTGTGAAAAAGAGGATCTGCACACTTGGATCAATGCAAGTATCTTTAATTCACCAAGCTTTCAGTCCGAGGACCTTCGTCAGGGTAACAGTCTGCACCTGAGAACAAAGAACAGTCTTATGTGGTTGATCAAGGTGGTCAGCAACACCTGTGCTGTGCCACTCCTGCTTAGATGGGAGATGTAGTTCAAAAGCAGGGTGTGTAGTCCTCTCTGCACAGCAATAGATTTCGAGTACAGGAAACACTCCACAAGAACCATGCGCAGATAACAACTAGACAATAGAGAAAAAACAGAGAAAAAAAATATATACATATATACACAGTATAACAAATAGAAGATTGAATCTATGCATACCCCTAAATAAAGGGTTGGGAGTGGAGTGTTTCCTGTACTCGAAATCTATTGCTGTGCAGAGAGGACTACACACTCTGCTTTTGAACTACATCTCCCATCTAAGCGGGAGTGGCACAGCACAGGTGTTGCTGATCGCCTTGATCAACCACATAAGACTGTTCTTTTTCTCAGGTGCAGACTGTTACCCTGACGAAGGTCCTCAGACCGAAAGCTTAGACGCCGTTTACATGTTGCCGGCTATTTTCATAAACGGATATTTCACCGTCTCCGTTTTCAAAAAGATCTTCGTTTACACTTACCCGTGTATATATACACAAGAGCATGCCAAACCTGTAGGTGGCAGTGTAACAAGAAGCTCAAGCCTTCCATGTATACATTGTCACCATAGCAACATAGGTCGCACTTTTTACACAGGCTCAAGTTCCGGCTCATACTGTGACGTGGGCTGCCTATAACTCCGTTTATCTCCGTTTACCTCAGTTTACATGCAAACGCGCAACCGGAGTTTTCCAAAATCTCCACTCTGGCCGGAGTTTTTAGAAAGACTCGTTTTCAGAGGAGAAATCTCCGTGTGCGTGTAAACGAAGGGCACAAATGAAGGAAGATGTCTCCGTTTATCAAAATCACTGTGTACATGTAAACGGCCTCTTAGGCTTTATGCCCAGCTCCACTACTTCCTGAACTTAAACCAGCTCCTTTATTTCCTGTCTTACATTATTGGACAAACTGATTAATCCAGGTGTTTCTGACCTCAGTACTAGTCACAACAATGGTCAGACACACCTGGATTAATCAGTTTGTCCAATAATGTAAGACAGGAAATAAAGGAGTATATCACGGGTGCTACGCCCCTGGGATGTGGTGCTCATGTGCCACCCCTGGAACACCCCCACATTTAAAATCACTGCTCCACCCCTGTATCAATTCTTAACTGACTTTCAAAACAGCATAGTATCGCGATATTTTGCCTGGCAATATTGTATCGATACACAGATGACAAGTATCGATCTTTTATTATATACATCATACATTTTTGCAAATACACATTTTAATACAGCTTTTTGTACTCGAATAATATAATCAATTGCTTTGTCGATCCACTAGATGGTGCTGATATTTTTCTTCCTAGTGAGGTCAACAGAGGTTTCAGTCAGTGGAATTTGCCATGAAATTCATCAAAACAATGATGGAGGCACCAGAGAAAGACTTTAGAAACGCACCATCTGCATTTATATTAAATGTCTGGACTCATTTAGGATTTTGTTTAACATGGAAGGAAAAGAAGACTTGACACATGTGATTTGCAAGCAGATACCTGCATGTGAAATGTTTCGCTCTCACACTTTATCTGGCCTCACACAGGTTTAATGATAGTGTTGGTCAGCCTGTCTGCTTTCAATCACATTTTGCTGCGATAATCAGAATCAGAAAGACTTAATTGACTGAGGGAAAACTGCGATTCATTACAGTCGATCTGATGTAAAGAATGGAGTTTTTAAAGTAAGAATAACTGTATGAAATAGAAGTATGTAAATATGAAGTAATAAAATTCATTAAAATAGAAATAAATATGTGCATTATGCTACAATGTTTAACACTAATACTTAAAATAGTAGGAATGAAAATGTATATCTTTGCTGTGCTGAGTCTTTAAGTGTGAAAATATACAAATATATGCATTGTGCTACAGTGCACTGTACAAACCAATGGTACATTCAGAAATATAAAATATGTACTGTGCTATAATGGTTACCACAATATCTACATCAACAAAGACAAGAATAAGAATAAACATGAGTAGTATATACAATTATGTACATTGTATGTTGAATAAAATGATTGAATAAAACAAGACTACAGTCAAATGAAGAGACTGAAAACTTTATCTTATGAGGTAAAACTGATGTTAAAGTTTTCCTTTGGGGAAATAATTTATCGCAATATATTGTATTGCAATATTCAGCATATCACAATATAGCAATAATATCGTATCGTGGCCTAAGTATCGTGATAATATCATATCATGGGTCCTCTGGCAATTCCCACCCTAGTCGATACAGGGTAACATAGTATAGGATCATCAACCTACAGCAAAGAACTAGTACTTTAGGTCAAAATTAACATTTTATATGTTTTTACACATGTATCAGCTTTGTTGTCTGCACACAATCTGGCACTACCACAATGTTACATGTTGTATGTGCCAGGGTGGTCAGCATAAGCTCCTGGAAGCTGGAAGATTGAATCCTAAGGGTGGAAATATTACCGCCACTGTGTTTTTAGAAGGATAAAAGTGGTTTTGAAATGTAACAAACATTCTAGATGTCTGCCAGAGGCTTTTACACCCTACATAATTATGCACACCTGTCATCCTTCTCCTACAGATGTGGTATTTTGTGTCGTGTTACTTTGGTCCTGGCTGAGCTGTAGACATTGACGGTGATTTGTAGCTCTCTAACCCATAAATTCCTCTTACCTCAATCACAGTGATACATGGAGATGATTGCAGAACACAGCTGTCGCACTAACTTTTAATAACGTGACCGAATAAAAAACAAAAATCCCACTGAGTTTCAGCACTTCACCCATTCTAGTGTTGAATCTCTAGTGTTAACGCCAAGGAACCACTTTAATGAACTGAAAGCTGACAACTCTTAGCACAAAGAGTTTTATGAATCTGAATCTGGTATGCTTTGTTTAACAGTGATGTGAGAGTTACTGCAGCTGCAGACAAGGGTCTTGTGTGAGTGGCAATGGACTTGAAAGTTGAATTAGGACATTTTACAGGGAGGCTTGGACTGATCTCTCTGCTAAATGCACACAAAATTTGTAAGAATCTGCTCATTTACCTTCCTAAATGGTTTTTGTGTGTGTGTGTGTGTGTGTGCGTGAGTGCGTGCGTGTGTGCGTGCGTGCGTGCGTTGAAAAATAAGATTGTTTTTCTTTTATTTTAATCTGCTTGGCTCATGTTTCCTGAAACACAGCACAACATTAGCATTCTTTGGGACTTGTTTTTCTGGACACATGACAAATTTAAATCCAATATACATCCTCCTTTTACCTCTGTTTTTTTGTCTCCACCAACTCTTAAGAAAAATGATTGGTTCCCTAGCTGGTAGATTATGATTTAGGGTGCTTTCAGACCTAGAGTTGTCTTGCTTTGGTCCAAATCAGGGACTAATTTTGTTACAAAGTTGCATAATTTCCTAGAGTTGGTTCGTGTTCTCATGGCAGCATTTACAAGTGGACCAGATATAATTCCTTGCGCAAGAACGCTGCTTTTGATTGGTCAGAATTTTCATGTGGGAAAAATCTGTAAAGTAAACAAAACGTTAAAGAAAGTACACATGTAAGATAAATATGACACTTTCTAATGTCACAATAGAATGCCGATTAGGTGGGTTGATTTTAGCACTGGTCATTGTGGACTATATAGCTTGCATTGTTCACTTTAGACAAACCATACAGTTTGAAAACAAGGCACGGCTCCAACTAGAAAACAATTGGATGCACCGAATGCACATCTTAAGGCAGCACAGTCCGGTTATTTTGGTGCGCATCTGAGTGTGATTGCTGTGTTCAAACCTGCCCAGACAAACCTCACTCAGAGGCCAACTGAACTTGAGTTTGATTGAACCGAACCAAACAGGGCAGGCGTGAAAGCACCCTTTCATATTTGATTGTTGCTTTGTCCATCTGCAGTTTAGTGCATCCCTCTGAGCCACCCCTTTCAAATCACACAAAAAATACTGATCAGTGTGGCTTTAAATATCATCACTAACGATAACTGAGATATCAGACGCATAAGCTACCTTGTGATCTTATCCCTGTGCAAGCAGGGACATTACATTCTATTTCCAGTAAATGGTTGGATAGTTCTGTGACCGGTTTACGATACAATTCTGATATATCCCCAAATTTCTTTACATTTCAGCTGAAGGCTTTTTGTGACAAAGAAATTTGTGTTGATTCATTTTCACCTCTGGCGGATTCAGTTTGGGGGGAGAGGGTATTCTGTCATATTACAGAGTCTCACCAATAGAAATGAAACTGCCATTCTGCTTGCCAAGAGACGGAGCAGAGCTGGCATATTAAAAGACTACTAAAGGTTAGGTCTCTACGGGGGAATTCTATGGAAATAAAATCACAAAAGAGGTGCAATAACAGCCTGATTACAGGTCAGTAATAATGGTGGAGAAAGAGAGAGATGGGCAGAGAGGGAGAGGGAGACAGAGACAGACTTCTCAGTACATTTGACATTTGTAATGTTGGCATGAACAGAAAAAAGATACTTCCATTTAAAAGCTGGGAAGTTCTTCAATGTGGTATTTTTGCGGTAGGCTGCTTGGAGGACAAGAAAGACCAGTAATTGTTCAGAATACTTCATGCAGCTTCATTTCATGGCCACACGCAGATTAGCAGATGTTTGATAGTGTCATCCTGCCTTGGAGGAAGATATTACACAAACAATCACATAGTAGAATGCACACAAAATGGCTGGATAACTCAAATCAACTGCAGGAGCACATCCATCCATTACAGTCCTAAACAGTCAGGTTTGAGTCAACACAATTCTGAACTGTAAATACAACCTGAAATGTAGATAACTGTCAGTATCAGTATCTCCCAGTATTATATCTGAATACTGTAAACTCCCACCGGATCATTACTACAGCTGTTAACAATATGTCAGTAAAGCTGATATCCGCCATCACTGCCAGCAGTCTAAATGGTAAATGGACTGCATTTATATAGTGGCTTTCTACCTAACCGGAGAAAGTGCTTTACAATTTGCCTCTCATTCACCCATTCACACACACACAGGCCTATACTGATAGTGGCAGAGCTGCCATGCAAGGCAATAGCTTGTCCTTCAGGAGCAATGTGGTTTCAGTGTTTTGCTCAAGGATATTTTGACATGCAGAGCCGGGATTGAACCACCAACCCTGTGACTGAAGGACAATCAGCTCTACTTTCTGAGGCATCATACTACAGGAATTCTCACGGCTAAATACAAATGCATGATGTGAAAGTTTGATGCTCAATGTCCTTAGTAGAAAGGTAACATGCCTGATAGCAAGGGCATCCCTTGAAGCCATGGATCTCTGTTTAAAAACTCTATTAGACAGAGATCAATATGTGACAGCGCTTAAGAATTCCTCACACTGGCCTGACATTTATTTTGGGATGGCCGGTGCCACAACATGAATACAGAATAGTCAAGTTCGGCCACAAGATCTTTCAACTTTTCATATCTTTACCTCTCAGTTTAAACCAAGCATTTCATACATTTTTTTTCCTGTGTCAAATTCTCATAAATTAATTACGCTTGCTTCACTACGCAGCTTATGACACCTCTGATGTTTTGTGGGGTGAAGGCCAAACCACAACATGTGTTCATGTAATACTTGTCGCAACCAAACCGAAATGTCCTGCGTGTCTTTCTACACGCTCGCACATTAAGGTGGTTGTGTCTGCATCTGAGAGCTCATTTAATGGCGACACATACAATGTCAACGCAGCAACAGGGACATGAAACTGCCAGCTTTGTTTGTGTTACATGAATAGACATTTAAGCATGTGAGCCATTCCTTTTTGAAAGACAGGCAAACACATGTGACACCTACACAGGGTACATGCAAACTATGAATGTGCTTGTTATTCAAAATAAATTAGTATCCGTGTTGTCATTACTACATTTCTTGGTATTTCCATAGGAACCAGCTGCCAGACGCTGCACAATGACAATAATTGAATGGTGAAAATGTTAAGGACGGCAATACTGCCCAATCAACACGAATCCGCAGCTTGATGTGAGCAGGCACAGCAAAGTATTCCTGATCTCCTGCTGTTACAAACACAAAGGCTCACACACATAAATGTTAAGAGTGTGCACACAAACGCAAATATACCATATATTGGCATAAAAAATGTTTGGAGAAGAACACATTCAAAGCATACTGGCCCATTTAGTTGTTTTCCCACAGTTAAATGAGGCATAGTATATCTTTGCACACTGTGGCACAATGAGCACATTCTCAATATATGGTTTATCACTGCCCATTTTACCACAAGACAAATGCAGCACTTATATATAAAGATTCTTTAAATATTAATGTCCAAGCTCGGCAGTCATTCCAATTTCATGACGATGGGTATGACCTCTGATTTACAGTCTTCTTGTCTCAAATGCAAACTAAGGACAGCAAATATTTAAAAAATTAATATGAATATTTCACTAAATACTAAAATAACTTACAGATGATGAAGAATTTTTATGATGAATTTTATTATTTATGTAGCATATTACTGCATATGTGACTTAGACAGAACACGCTGTGCTAACAAAGTACTCTCTTTAAAAACAGGTCCAGTGGCAAGCTGGGAGACCAAGATACCTTAATTTATTAAAGATAATAGTACTCACAACAATGCGTTTCCCTCTCCACAACAGTGTCTTTGCATTTAATTTAAGACATGTATTTATGCTAAATGAATTCATTAAAATGTATAATTTATAAACACTTAAAAGGACATTACTCCAAGAGGACATTTATTGTAAATGGTGTGAAATTTAAATTGAATAAGAAAATAAGCAACAGCAAACCTTATGGGTGTCCCGGGGGAGAATTGATTTAATAAATGTGACCAAACGCTTTGTTGTCTGCTTTCAACAAACACATGGATTAAAAGAAGTCTTCCATACATCATCCAGACACGCTTGTGCTTTAAAGTGGTTTTTATAAAGGTGCCATATCTCCTTGGTACATTAAAAGAAACCGTGCAACACATATTCAGTAACAGGATCCCATGTAGTCTTGAGTAATGAATTAATTTATTCCAAGACCGAATGAGCTTACAACTGGAGCCAACATTTGTCTTTATTAAAATAAAAAACATCTAAATTATACCTAAGAGGCACATTAGCTGGTTGCTCACAGCTTTATTAAATAGCAATGAGTCGCCAAGCGATGACCAGGAGAATGGGGTTTTAGTTTGACTGGTGTATTTTGCAAGGCTGTTTCTGTAGATGGGTTCTTGGCTCTGTATGATTTCATGAGTCATGTACATCAAAAAGAAAATATTCATTCAATCATCTGGCAATTTAAGGTAAGGTCACACTTGATTTGTTACGTGTAGGATACTGTTGTGTACTGTTTTATCTGCTGTTTGTGTGGTTGTACAGAGCTAATACATTTCCATAATAAAGTCATACATGAACTTGAACTTGATAATGGAGTACTGCTTGAAAACAATACACAGCAAAGAAAATTCATGTCAGCCAATGGCAACTGGACAGCCCACCCCTCAACAGTTATGTGAGTAATGTTTTGTTTTTTGTTTTTTTACAGATCAGGGACTGCGCAGGCTATGTAACCCTGTCGATCAATAAGTTTGGATTCCGTGCTGTCCTGGGAACAGGTTGAATGGGGGAAACACTGTGCTTGTCCTGTCAAGGTCCTGCAGAGCGGGTGATCAGTGTTCCTTACAGAGGCAGTATGACTCAGTCTGAACTGAGTCTGAACTTTCTTCCAGGACATCTCTGAGCTCAGCTGAGGTCCTTCAGGCTCCCTATGGACACCCTCCTTCATACAGAGATGCAGGTAAATTCATTCCTTCTGCGTAGGTCTGCAGAGCTGCCAGACCTGCTGGATCATTGTGAGATATTAATGTCTGTACAGTTGCTATAGCTGCCCAACACAGGGCATTGTCTGACCAACTCAAAAGCCCCTTTTACACTGCCAGATTTTCCGTGAATGTTGGGCCGTTTTGCAGGCAAGTTGGGAACGTTTAGACACATGGAGCCGGATTGGCGAGTTGATCCGAGGTGCCCAATTTTCCACCCAGTAGGGGTAAACATATTGGCGGAACCTTTTTGGTTTTAAAAGAACGAGGCGCCCTTCCGCCACGGGAGGGGCTGTTGATGACTTGTGGGAGGAGCTGTTGATGACACCACACATGCAACCCACTGGCGATGGACTTACAGGAAACAGCTGATAGCAGGAATGAGCAGCTAGGAGCAAGAGGGAAACGCAAACCTGACAGACACTGTAAAGATGAGCAACTGGGGAGACAAGGAATTGTGCGCCCTCCTTGCCCTCGCAAATGAAGAAGCCATTAACCGTCAAATGATGGGAACGGTGAAGGACGGGCCAACTTATGAGAGAATCGCCGAAGGACTGACCAGCCGCGGCTTCCCTCCCACGTCACTGTTTACATCACCTGCTGAGCTTCATGTTGTATTACTTGCTCACGCCCCTCATTGCACCAAAAAAGGCACATTCTGTATAAACAAAAGTAGGCAGGTAGCATTTCACTGCACTGCCCGATTTTGTTATACTGCCAATGCTGAAAGAAGACTGATTGGGCTTTCCTGCAAATTTGCACAATTCCTGTTTATAAAGGCTAAAGAGTGCTTGATGTAAGTTTCTTCTCAAGGTGTCTTTTGTTGAGACACGTTGCTTTTCCATGATGATCCAATAAACAGTAACAACATACAAGCTAATAAATTCTGTCACACCAATAAACCAATTATCTTATGGGTCAAATAACACATCAGGCACATTAATACAGGGATGCCTGATAATTGCATGTTACTGTGTATTGACTTTCAGTTGATTGTATCTTGATCAGTGCTGGGCTCGTTCCTCTAAAAATGTAAAACATTAGTCATTACTTGTTCTTTTTACTTATTACTCCCTGCCAACTATAATTTGTTACACTACTCATAAAATTATTTTTCCTTGAACCCTATTAAAGTGGTAATTGTGTATCTCCCTCAAATTCAGATGCAACTGTCCACAACTAAAATCCAGTTTTGGTTGTTAAGCCAGAGTAGGGCTACAGGCCACATCCGCGGCCAGGGAGGGCTCACCTTAGGTGGGGTGTATTTCCTGAACCTTTACAGTATTGTGCTGTTGGAAGTAGTAGGTGTTTCAGAACGTAGGTTTAAGGACATGTTTTTTGCAGTGGATAGAGTTTTAGTCCAACTACCTGCAGCAATAGTGTTCTTGTCATATTTCCTCCTGACAAAATCAAAGTAAAGGGAATATTTCCAGCCCCTAAGGGAAGTGTTTTTAATCTTCCTAATTAGCTTGTTGCTTTGTGACGTGCCTGCACAGTGTGACGATAATGAAAATGAGTCTGCTGATGTGATGTTGTATTTGAAGTTAGTCGTAACGTGATACAAAAAAGTAACATTGAAAGGAGTTGCTTGGTTTTGGAGTAACTGTAATTGATAAGAATTCCTTCCGTCTCCACCGATCGTGGCTGTATCAGCGTGCTCCCGTTCATTGTGCGCTCTATATGAACAACCCGGATGCACGGGGCGCCATGAATACAGTCGGTTATGAGGAGGAAGCATCGGAGAGCTCATATCCTTCTATCTCGTCCATTCTTAACATATTAACTGATCAATGAGTGATTGCACGTTAGTCCACCTTTATTGTCTTGTTTGTCTCTGGAGACGAGAATACTGATTCATTTCTTTGAAGCTAGTTTGGCTACTATGTGTCACACTGGCACGCTGCCAGGTTTGTGTGCCACATCACAACTTCCCTTTTTCATTCATTAGTTTGTGACATGGGACACTCGTTTTGTGTTATGATTTGTATTGCTCATGTTGCTAAATGTAGAGAACATTAGCAGTCGTTAAAAATGGATTTCCTTTGTTCAACGAATAAATATTAATAAATGTTAATAGCGGCAGTGGTCGCAAATTAATGCCTTGTTAGCACCTCATTTCCAGCCTTTTCAATAATGTATTGAGACCACTGTTTAATGTTAATATCACTCATTTGTGCTATTAAGGCTATATTTATGGTGAACGCCTTTGCTTTCATCCTCTTTTTATCTACTGTTTTCCAGAAACCATTTATCAGTCAACCCAGTCATCAATCATCAAATTCTGAACTATAAATCTGGACTCTGCCTGTGTTTGTATAAGTGAAGCCAGGGAGTGGGATTCAAGTTACTCAGCTAATACAAATTGTTTTCAGTAATATTACTACTGAAATTTTATTTGTAATTAGCTACACTACTCGTTACTGGAAAAAGTAACATTATGTGTTACTGGTAACGTGTTACTGCCTAACACTGGTCATGATGATACATTATATGGTTGTTACACAATATTGTCTGGTCCAAATTAGACATGTCAAGCCAGTATAATTAAAATGGCAATCATCAACATTTAATTCAAATAGCAGATACATGTACAAAAAAAAGCTAATGAGAAAAGCTTAACTTTGAAACTTTAGCCGAGGTTTACTAGAAGTGTCTATTAAGTTACAGAATCCACAACTGTAGAAGCAAACCTAAAGTTTAGGAAAACAAGAGAAAGCAAGCTCCACAAGCTTCAGAACAGTACCTTTCAGCTTTTCAAAAGGTCACTTACAACATTTTGTGTAGTATCCCCAGTGATGCAGTGGAGAGTACATGCAGGTATATCCACCTCTTTTTCTAACAGTTTACAGTATATCTACTCATGAGCCAAACAGCCACTGGAATATATAAGAGGGTACCCACTTATATCACTCAGTAACTTACCCATCTACCTACTAGTACAACCCCCTCATCAAATACCTCTACACCACTGAGTGTCGTAGTGGTGAGTTTGAGTATTTTTTCCAAGCATTTTTTTCTTGGTTATTCCATTGTGTTAGCAAGGCTTGCCCAGCATTTAGACAGCCTCTCCAGCATTAAAAAAATACTCTTCAAATCCTGTTTTCAACCACAAGCAGTACTTTAAATTTCATGAGTGACAGAGTTTGAGAGGGAAGCACTCCCTGCTCACAACATGTCCCCACGGCTATGTAAAATCATGGATTGCAAGTTTGTTGGATGCTCATCATATGATAGCAAATGGAAACTACTGTGAGCAGGAGATCACTAAGCAGCAGTCAAAAGTTGTTATGCAGAAATGTTATCTTTTCTCCTAAAACTGATAAACAATTTCCAACTAGTGTTTTAAGACTGAAAAACATCACATTTACACAGGCTGCCTTCATCCATCAGTGGGGCTGATGCCAACCGTGATCAATCCAGCCATGCTTTCACTGTCAGTAAAACTGTGTTCAGTTCGACTATGCCTCTGCAGTAATGGCGTCATCACTGGAAAGCACAACACATAAATCAGCCAGTGGATTAGTCTATAGACAGTGAATAATGGAAGACCTGGGACAGTATGACGGCAGGCATGGTGACTTTACAAGGGTATGGCACCTTTTGGTTTGTAGCCTCAAGTTCTACACTGAGGAAAATAAACAATTCTTTTGGATAGAAAACCTTAAACAAAAGTTCAATGAGCCCGCAGAGTCAGTCATTTAAAAGTAGGAGGATCAATTCCAAAAAGTGTCACCTAATGACATCATCAATTTGAGACTTTTGCGCACAATGGCCACATCGCAAAGTGCATCACTGGGCATGTTATATAGACAGATAAAGTTGTAAGGGTAGAATAGATGTGCTCATCCAAAGAGAGATTGCCACAATACTGCCTTTTTTCAAAACAGCTGACAAGCTTTGGTGCTGGAAAATAGGACACTGGCCAACAGGACAAGTTTCCTGCTTGCCTGTGTGTGGGCTTATATAGACACAATTGGTTACAGGAGTTTTGATGGGCATGAATGTTAACAGCACAGATTTTGGAATCAAGGAATGTGATGATCCTCAACAGCAAATGCAAGCACAGATGTAAAGATGTAGATATTTTGCTGAGGGGGTATAAAAGAGCGACCCCATTAGAAGATTATTTACGTATTTAGTTTTTAAAAAATGCAAAATGATGCTCCTGCAACACTTTCAGAAGTCTTTACACATTAGTCTCCAGAGCATTGCTAATACAGCAGGTTCCAGTGGTTAACTCTTAGCTTTCCAGGAGTCAATTTCAATGATTCCCACAGTTAAAGTCGGTCCAAATCGACTCCAGAAATTTGGGCGTCACGCACCGCTAATCTGCTCAGCTTCATCTGTGGGCGGCAGCAGGTGCAGAGCTCAAACTAATGAATATGCAAATCAACAGTGAATGTGAAAGAACTAAAGCTGAGGGGCAAAGGGCAACCAGGAACAAAAACATTAGAAAAATAATAGTATACGGCACTGTCAGCATTAATTTTTAATTGACTGCAACTGGCAGTTGACTGTCCAAATCCCAGTCTGAAACCCAGTGTGCACAGCAAAGGCAACAGCAGATCATCAAACTGTGTTTAAAAGGTGTTTTCAGCCTGTGATAAAGAGAAAAGTAGCAGTGTTTCCCACAGTATTAGAAATCTATGTGTGGTGGCAGCTGACGCCCGAGGGAGGGAGGGTTGATTGGCAATCTTTACGTTTTTTCTTTAACGTGTGTCCCTTTGTATCATTCTGTGTCCTCTCTCTAAATCTGGAGTTTTTGCAGGTCCACAAATGCAGCGTAGTTAAGTTTCATTTTCATAGCGCCTGGTGTTCCTCTCCTCGGAAAACGCTCTGCACCCTGCAAGTATGGTGCAATGAATAAATGAACAGTATATATTTTACAACAGCGCATCTAATGAATGGTTCCAAAATAGAGAACCAATATGTGGCAGTAAATATTGATATTGTGGTGGGCCGCCACATATGAATGAATGTGTGTGAAATCCTGAGTAGTAAATGTAAAACTAGAAGTTTAAAGAGAAGTTAAAACAACAGTATTTAAATTCGAATAGATTGTCAAGTAGAGCAGCCGAGTTTGAGTCACACTCTGGGGTATTGGGTTTGCCTTGGCCAAGGAAGTTTTGTTTTTGGTTTGTTCGTTTGTCTCTTTGTCAGCAGAATTAAGAAAAACTATCCGTTTTTTATGAAACTTGGTGGAATGGTGTAGCATGGTCCAAGGATGGACCCATTTAATTATGGGGTGGATACAAAACACGGGCTGGATACATGAATTATTTCAAACTTTCATTAATATTGCGAAATAAGGCATTTGGCCTTGTTGGAGGTCAGTGTTTTACATGTAATATGGGCTGGGTTCAGCTTACAATTAATTAAATTTGCCAGCAGTCTGACCAATATGTCATTTTGATGTCCACTGTTTCAGAAGCAGTAAAGGTGTCTCTGTTTTTCCATTTGGGTAGTGACCCTGTGCCACAGCTTACTGCGGGCACAATGCTGAATTACTATGTTCACACTCATTTAAAGCTATTCTGTGAGGTTGTCCAAAGTAAGGGCATTATATTTACATTGTGTTGTCATGACCTAAACTGCAAGATGATTAGTATGTGGCTTAACACATTAACAGCTAAAAAGTAAGTGTATTGTTTACATTCATTTTCCATGGGCATAGTCATGGGCATGGTAGGCTAGTACCCAAAGAGTGTGTGAACAGAGACCCTCATAAAATGTTGCTTTTAAATAACAAAAAATATTATAAAGTTCTTCTTCTTAGGTGCACATTGTACAGCAATTTGTCTTTGTGTTTGTAATAGTGTTTCAGTTAGCTGGGGTTCATCTTGAATACCTCCAGAAGGTATAGGATCCAAAAAAGCTATGAAATTTCACACACAATTTAACTGGATGCTCCTTAAAAGGACAACTTCGATATTTTTCAACCTGGGCTCTATTTCCCCATGTGTATGTGTGCGTATGATTCATGGGTACCACTCATTCTAAAATTGGTTCAGTATTGAGCCGCGAAACGAGCTAAAACGGTAATGGGGGCAAATGCGTCCCGTATAAAAGTGCTTTTTTTCACCACTGACGGGTTCAGATCGCCAGTGCTATCTCTGTAAATAGTATATGGTAGCGGCCCTGGGGCAGTGGTGAGTGTGAATGAGTGGAGTCAGCTGTCAGTCAGTGTTGGAGCAGAAAGGCGGAAGGTGTCCCCGCTCGGTATTGTAAATGAGTATGTGTGTGTGTGAAGTGTGTGTTTTTTCGCCACTGACCAGTTCAGATCGCCAGTGCTATCTCTGTAAATAGCATGCTAACTTAGCCTTTCCCTTACCTCTGGGCTGTGTGATGTCACGAGCTTTGCTGCACTGTGTCTGTAGTTCTCTCTACTCGTGGGACAGCCGTTTTCTTGAGGAAGAGGTGTTTCGGGATTGGATGTCTTCTCTTCTTTGGCTTGCAGTAGTCATCTTGGGAGAAGTGAGCACTGCAGACCCGATGGTCTGCAAGGCGCAGTGTCTGGACAGGAGTGTTAGCATCCATTTGTAGCACAACTAGCCACAACTTCAGCATCTCGCTGTCCGACAAAGGCAGCCTGTGAAAGCTGTACGGGGTGTTGCGCGACATCCTGTTCTTGCATTCGGGAAAAAGGCCCGTTTATTTGAGCACTCCAAAAACTCTGGTAACACTCCAGGGGGTAGCACGTAAAAGACTCCATCCTCTGACTCTTCTAGCGTAACACAGACTTCACACACACATACTCATTTACATTACCAAGCAGGGACAACTTCCGCTTTTCTGCTCCAACACTGACTGACAGCTGACTCCACTCATTCACACTCACCACTGACCCTGGGCCGCTACCATATGCTATTTACAGAGATAGCACTGGCGATCTGAACCCGTCAGTGGTGAAAAAAAGCACTTTTATACGGGACGCATTTGCCCCCATTACCGTTTTAGCTCGTTTCGCGGCTCAATACTGAACCAATTTTAGAATGAGTGGTACCCATGAATCATACGCACACATACACATGGGAAAATAGGGCCCAGGTTGAAAAAGACCGAAGTTGTCCTTTAACTTTGAAACCAGAGGGTAGATTATCATAAAAACACACACAAATAACAATAGGTACCACATAGGCACATTCGCAACCAATCCAAATTGAAAGCTTGACTCAAACTTAAGTACGCTGATGTGCTGTGATTTTTATGCAATTTCTGTCTCACTCATGAAGACGTTTTATGCCCTCCCTCTTATTGCTGTATGGAGAATGCACAACAGAGGTCTTTCACTGCAGTTCAGCTTCACAGCCACTACATCTTTCTTCTAGGATTGCAAAGCTGCTCTCTGGAAGAAAAGTATGAGTAGTAACGAAGCCAATTCAGTGGCTGCACTTAAAGCATCATCTTGATTATAGTAACAATTCAAGTGGGGAGCTATTCCTGAGCTCCCTCTCAGTCCGTACAGTAGATGTCTCTTAAGAGGAGACGAACAGATCTGTACACTGATGCTGGACGGTTGTTGAGATGGGTATGAGGGGTGGGGGGTTGGGTGGGGGGGTAGAGGAGATGAGAGGGCTGCGAAGAGGAGCAGGGGGAGGAGGGTGGCATCCGCGTACAAACAAATACCTCTTTAGAATTCTACACAGCACTCCGCTGCAGCGTGTTTGGTTTCCAGGCAGCACTGCATTATTAATGCACCCATCTACCCCGACTCCCACCCCCAGAGCACAGAGAGTAGGGTGGGGACCGATAGAGGAGGAGAGAGAACAAGTTGGGGTGGGGTTAAAAGAAAGAGAACAAAGTTAAATGTAAAGGTTGCTATCAGCACACGCTGCTGTTTGATATGAAAATGTACAGAATGAGAGGCAGTTTAAGACTTTCAGATATATTTGTTGCCTTTGTGTATTGCACAGCCCCCAATGTAATGACTGTAATTTAACCACAATAAGGATAAGGCTTCTTACTCTCAACAATTTCTAAAGAAAGACCAAAGCCAACAATGAGTTGATATTTAGGGCAAGCCTATTCTTACATAAATCTTTAAAAACAGGTCACAACTGTTGAGTTTTATATAAGAAGGCTAAGTTATTTCCCAAACCAGCTGGCCACTGTAGTTTTTAGCAATTACACTAACAGGAGCACCCACAACTCCCTCGACAGAGCATCTTTTGTTTGCTCAAAAGATGCTCTGTGCTTTGTCTCGTAGTAGTGCTTCACATTGCTGCTTTTAATAACCGCCATAGTCTTGGAACATATGATAAGACATGGTGGTTTTGAGCTGGCCGTGGGAAAAATGAACATAGAAAAGTCTGTCCGTTTTTGATTAAAGCTCTGTTTTCGCTGTCTACTCTTCTCTTTTTGGAACACACCATTTCAAATGAGTTTTCTTTGATTCAGTTATTTCATTGACTGCTGTCTTTTGTCTCATCTCTCACATGTAGCTCGAGCAGTATCATGGTATTACAGTATACCAGAGTGTTTAGAAATCCTGACGGTATTATTTTCAGTACCGTCAAAACTACATACATCTCTCTTTCTATCAAACCCATACTGTACTGAGAAAGTATTGTATGTAGTGCACATCACATGCCACCAGAGGTCAGTCTGGTAGAGTGGCAGCTGAGCTGACATACATGGCGACCACAAGTGGTGGGGATAATGTGACAGGATTGTAAACAGTTGGCCGGACACAGCAGAGAGAGACCACGTGGGAAAACAGCAACTAACTTATTTCAACCAAACCAGAGTTGGTAATTGTTGAAACAGTGGACTAACTGGATGACGAACAAGACAAACTAAGGCAAACTACTGACCTTTATTTGTTCTTGAGGGTAGGTCATGCTGCACACAATTATCATCATACACCATATACCCCGGTGAAACTTCAGGATGGTTTGAAGGTATATAAAAATAGATATCGCCTGAGGCTAGTGTGTATGTCACTCACTGGGGTTGCAATGCAAATGCGAATGCACAAATTACACTGGCTGATTAGCATCATGTTAGGTGATTTAATGTATGCAATTGGTCTGTGAGTTTCCTGATCACTAAACCACTGCTTAAAGTGCTGTGCTGGCTACAATGGAACTCTCCATTAAGATTTAATAATTCTCAATAATTTATCAGTTATAGGTTGGGGTTCAGACCCAGGGAATAGGGAAGGATGGCAGGTCAACAGGTGGGAGGCATTTTGGTCATTTGTAACGGTGCAATGATCTATCAATCTAGATTAATATATGTTTTCAATGATCAGTGATCAAGGATCCAATATCACTGATGCTAAATGAAAACATATATCTATATCGTCATCTCTGATGGTGAGAAAGACTTTCAAAATAAAAGTGTATGCCATACAGTGGCAGGCAGATGGCAAGCAGCTAAAAGGAAGATGATGAGGATAACGTTCTTTACTCATGAATAAATCAGCAGTGTGGAAAAATTTTTGATTATGGAGAAAATACAGGTCAACAAAAAGAGCACATGGCGTAGGTAAGCAATGCAGTTAATGAGATAAAACAGGGCGTGATGTTACCTTCCTGGACGGACATCTTACTCCGTTAACTTTTCACAACATTAGCTGCTCTATTTTAATCATTTTTGCTGATGGGCTAGTGGCTAAAATAATGTGTCCAACAAGTGTTGTTAATCATGTCTTATGGCTGTTGGGAGAAGTCTGCCTTCAGGGCTTTCAGCCAGATAGTCCTGAATTTTTTGGGAAAAGATGGTGGTTTGGGTTAAAGTGAAAACATTTCTTTTAGAAAGGGCTCTCTGACAGAAAGCCCTAAAGGTTAAATTCTAACATGTGCTTTTTTAATGTGTGCTAGAGGAGTCAATTTAAAGTAAACTTTAGTGCACTTATTATTATATGTTGTTTTATCTTTTTGTTTAAAAAAAAAAAGAAAATGAAAAAAGAAATGAGTGGCAGCGTCTTCTGTAACAGATTGTGTTAAATGGGCAGATAATGTCATCTCAGATCGATCGCAGGCCTCTAAATGGAAATCGTATGGCGGCAGACTTTGTAATATCTGCAAATATTGTATTGTTGTCCAAAGAATCAATATAATATCATATCATATGATGAAATTGGTGATCTATACCCCAAGTCACATCAGGCTTTGGCTAAAATATCACCAGCCTTAGTCTTTAAATCTTTAAATCAGGTAAAATATAGTATTTGAACTGTTTGTGTAAGGGATGATAAGGTCACAGTAGTGACTCTGACAGCAATACCATGTCTTTTACACTGAGAAATTTATATCAAGCAATCTAGAAACTTTGTGCAAATTAAAATTAAGATGTACTTTGGGCTTTGAAATACTGGGAATGGCTGAATTTGAGGGAGTTTTACAGCCTAGCAATATTATTCTGGCAACACTGGAACCCTAAGATCATTATCTGATGATATCTGACTTCATAAAAACAGATAACTGTTTAAACTCCTGGCCAGACTGCCAAAGATGGAATCCTTACCATGATAAACAGTCTCTCTCTTTCTCTCTGTGTCTAATTAACAAACCCAGACATGTTTTGAATGCCAGGAACCTGGCAGTCAGTGTGAGAGAGAGGGAGAGAGAGAGTCAGAGAGATAAAGATTCCAATTTCCCCAGTCACTGACATCATAAGGTACACATTGAGTCTCTTCACAGATTGGCATCGAGCACGCCTTGACGCTGCAGCCGCCAGTGGGAAAATGTTAAAAGTTAACCTTTGGCAGCCCAAATGCGTTTATGTTTTTGAAGCTAGCACATTTCCCTCAGCTCTTTTAATTCCACCTTTTCCAGGGACTTCATTTCCTATTCAAGGTAATGGGGTTGGAGTAATGAATTCTTGCAGAGTCCAAACTATGTCCCCCTTGTGACCTCCTGTCTGTAAATGAAATAGTCAGCAGAGCACCGGGCAGGAGGTCATTGTGGTATACAGCCTCGGCGCACTGCTCTGCAGGGAACAGTCAGTGAGATTCTCCCCTCCATCATCTCTAAATGGAACTCCGCAACCTTTGTTTTTTTCTCTCTCTCTAACTGGTTTTAGAATCCAGCTCAATTTGTTCTTATTTTTCTTGGCAATGAAATTGTGAGGCAATCCACCAAGGATGTCAATACCCATTATCTTTTGTCTTTTATTCCATATGAGCAAACAAAAGAAAACAAGGCGCAGCAGTGTTGAGCTCAGAGACTGACTGTTGTCTAGTGTCTTTGATGCGCTACTTGACCAATCAAGCTGTTAAGCCGGCACTATTTGCCTCCAGTGGAATTGAAAGCTGTGAGCAGAGGAAAGCAGTAGCGGTGAGTGGTTGTGTGACATCACCTTGTCAAAGTAGTCGGGCTGGATTTGCCTAAGGGGAATTTACGGGGTTGTTGATCCCCCAGTAACACTGACTTTCAAACCCCCTATAGCCCACTGCAGCATTGATGTCATGTATGGATTTGTGCAGAATTACTAGCAGAGGGGTTTAAGGTTAAATACAGTCATTAGCATTACTACTTGGAACGAGGCAGTAAAATAGAATCTAAATTCTGAGCAAGCTGTCTAACACTCTGAGAATTTCACTCCAACATCAGTACTGTTCAAATGTCTGTGTTTCTTACTATATGTCAGCTATATTCCTTAAGGAAGGTATTCATTAAATGACTTTTATAGCATTAAACAAAAGTTTGCCCACTGAACTGTAAGGTCTTTATAAATCTCTGTTATTTTGTTGTTATATATGTAATCTTGTTGTAGTATATGTAATCTTCTGGACTATTATTGTAAGGCATTAATACTAATTCAAGACAAATTTCCCTAGGGTGACAATAAAGTATGGTATCGTATCATATCGTACTGTACTGTATCGTAATATTATAACTTCATCTTCTACAGTATGAATGGCATTCCTCTGAAACTCTTTTACATTAACAGGATACATATTGGAGGGAAGCATGATCACAAGCTGATTTAAATTATCATAAAATCATTACATGTACAGTACAGGCCAAAAGTTTGGACACACCTACTCATTCAATGCGTTTTCTTTATTTTCATGACTATTTACATTGTAGATTCTCACTGAAGGCATCAAAACTATGAATGAACACATGTGGAGTTATGTACTTAACAAAAAAAGGTGAAATAACTGAAAACATGTTTTATATTCTAGTTTCTTCAAAATAGCCACCCTTTGCTCTGATTACTGCTTTGCACACTCTTGGCATTCTCTCCATGAGCTTCAAGAGGTAGTCACCTGAAATGGTTTCCACTTCACAGGTGTGCCTTATCAGGGTTAATTAGTGGAATTTCTTGCTTTATCAATGGGGTTGGGACCATCAGTTGTGTTGTGCAGAAGTCAGGTTAATACACAGCCGACAGCCCTATTGGACAACTGTTAAAATTCATATTATGGCAAGAACCAATCAGCTAACTAAAGAAAAACGAGTGGCCATCATTATTTTAAGAAATGAAGGTCAGTCAGTCCGGAAAATTGCAAAAACTTTAAATGTGTCCCCAAGTGGAGTCGCAAAAACCATCAAGCGCTACAACGAAACTGGCACACATGAGGACCGACCCAGGAAAGGAAGACCAAGAGTCACCTCTGCTTCTGAGGATAAGTTCATCCGAGTCACCAGCCTCAGAAATGGCAAGTTAACAGCAGCTCAGATCAGAGACCAGATGAATGCCACACAGAGTTCTAGCAGCAGACCCATCTCTAGAACAACTGTTAAGAGGAGACTGCGCCAATCAGGCCTTCATGGTCAAATAGCTGCTAGGAAACCACTGCTAAGGAGAGGCAACAAGCAGAAGAGATTTGTTTGGGCCAAGAAACACAAGGAATGGACATTAGACCAGTGGAAATCTGTGCTTTGGTCTGATGAGTCCAAATTTGAGATCTTTGGTTCCAACTGCCGTGTCTTTGTGAGACGCAGAAAAGGTGAACGGATGGATTCCACATGCCTGGTTCCCACTGTGAAGCATGGAGGAGGAGGTGTGATGGTGTGGGGGTGTTTTGCTGGTGACACTGTTGGGGATTTATTCAAAATTGAAGGCACACTGAACCAGCATGGCTACCACAGCATCCTGCAGCGACATGCCATCCCATCCGGTTTGCGTTTAGTTGGACGATCATTTATTTTTCAACAGGACAATGACCCCAAACACACCTCCAGGCTGTGTAAGGGCTATTTGACCAAGAAGGAGAGTGATGGAGTGCTGCGGCAGATGACCTGGCCTCCACAGTCACCGGACCTGAACCCAATCGAGATGGTTTGGGGTGAGCTGGACCGCAGAGTGAAGGCAAAGGGGCCAACAAGTGCTGAAGACCTCTGGGAACTCCTTCAAGACTGTTGGAAAACCATTTCAGGTGACTACCTCTTGAAGCTCATGGAGAGAATGCCAAGAGTGTGCAAAGCAGTAATCAGAGCAAAGGGTGGCTATTTTGAAGAAACTAGAATATAAAACATGTTTTCAGTTATTTCACCTTTTTTTGTTAAGTACATAACTCCACATGTGTTCATTCATAGTTTTGATGCCTTCAGTGAGAATCTACAATGTAAATAGTCATGAAAATAAAGAAAACGCATTGAATGAGAAGGTGTGTCCAAACTTTTGGCCTGTACTGTATGTGATTATATTGTTTGTTTTGTGAGCGTTGGGCATATCATGTTTGACCAGATGAAATTTTAATAAAGCTACATTTCACAACAGCTTTGTATCTTTAAACTCTCTTTTCTTCATAAATTCCCATTGTCTAAAATCTGCTCAGCTAGAACAGGCAGATAGACAGTCAGGATACCAAAAGGTGGATCTGCCAACTTAATACCTTGGCCTGGACTGAACCCATATTTTAGACATCAGATGATTCATTCAGAAACCACAGTTGAATTCAAGTCAGGAACTGTGGCCCCTTGGCAACAGTAAAGAACAAGATGCAAGTGTTTCCAGTTGTGTAGATGAACATAGTTCAGGATTTGCTCGGGAACTTTTTGTTTACTCCTGTGCTGCCTGTTGTGGGTGTGTAGTGTCTGTCGATAAAGTGTGGTTGGAACAGTTTTCTTGTGTCAAATGACAATCAGTATTCCAGTTCTGCAATGCAGTGGCTGCACCACAGCTAATGAATACAACAGTTTTACCCACCAGTTTAACTACAGTGGCACAGAGTCCTAATGATGGCGCATCAAAAACAGAATTAAATGAGCAAATTAGATAAAGAGAGAGAGTGTGTGGACTGGGTTGTCAGATAAGAGTGGAAAAGGATAAAAGTTGAAGTATTATCTATTTTAGAAACAAAACTACTGTTTTTTACATATGTGGTTATACCTTTTCATAAATAATCAAATGTTATACAATTTGCAGACTGATAATTGTGCACAGTTAGTCCTGTTAGACATTTTATTACACCCATGTATGTCAAACTGCATTGTCTCATTTGGCATGAGCCTGGCACTGGTCCAAATGGATCGCAACAAACCTGAACCAAAAACTAGAAATTGCTGAATAGCCTTTCAGTTAAGTTAGAACTTTTGAGAAATCACTTCATTTAAGGCTACTTTAATATCACTCTAACTACACGTTGCAGATAAGAGAGTCTGGGAGTTACTCACTTATTTTATAGAGAAGTTAGCTTGCAAATTAAGGTGAGAAGCAGACCAATAAATTGATTCGTAAGCAGACTGACACATGCAATTCAAAGTGAACTTCTCTGCAGTGACATTTAATGCTGACTTTCCCATGTGGCTTGGAGAAAAGAGGCAGGATAAGGGCATTTTTAACTATTTCTACTGCTCTTTTTTTCCCTACCCATTTCTCTTCTTCTTCAAATAAAATGATAACAGTTCCCCCAAAGGCGATCTTGTGTTTATAGTGAGGGGGAGCAACAATGTAATGAGCAAGATTTGTTTTATTGCTTCCTTCATGCTTTCCATCCTCCCTATTTTGTCATAGTACTGTGCTCGAGTTTTTTCGTGTTTGTCCTTCACCTTGGCAGGAACATTGCTGTAAACCTGTTTCTTTGAAAAAGTGTCTGGTAAAATTTTAAGTCTTGTGCAAACAGAGCAAACAATTGCAGGAACTGCTGTGCTGTGTTTGCTGCCCACAGCTCACTTTGTTATTGGTGTGGTTTTTTTTTGTTGTTGTTTTTTAAAGGAGATTTGGCAGTCCACTGCCATTAATATTTTTTGCTTGACCGATTGAAGAGACAGCCTAGAGCAGTGAAAGTCACTCAGGGAATTGAAACTTGGGAAGTCATGGATATAGAGTTACGCAAAAAGTGGAAGTCATAAACCTTATCCTCACAGTCATTAGAAATGCTTCTGAGCAGTGATCCCACACAAATGCCTTGTGTTTTTCTTGTTATCTTTATAGAAAAAGGCAGTGAAACAAGTATTAATTACGGATATGCTTGAAAAAAAACTTATGTGGATACCTATATTGCCAGTAATTAATATCTCTGACACCTTCCATCCGGATTCTGTCAGCTCCTAATAAAGTTTATATCACCTTTGCCCAAACAAACATTGAGAGTAGACAGTTCATTTTCTTCTTGACCTGAGTGCATTTAAACAGTGGGTCACAAAAAACAGAGTAACTGGAAAATCAGACTCATCAGCAAGGACCATTTGTTTCTTTGGGGGTCCTAATATCTAAAGAGGCTTGACAAGGCTATATTTGGAGTTCCACAGGGTTCAATTCTTGGTCTCCTGTTACTCAACTTTTAGGATTGATTTATCTATATAATTAATATAATTATAATTAATGTCATATATAATAAACAATAAAAATATTCTGTCGTAATTATGTGAATAACACTATATTTATTAGCCCCTTTTAATGTAGATATAGTATAGCTGGGCAAAAACCTTATTATTAGTATCTGTAGTATTATTCACTAAGTTTGCTTTTATTTTTGATATTTGTTTCAATGATTGTTAGGGGTAGGTAAAATAAATCATGGTAGTAGTACCATAACCAGTACCCTCAGAGCCACACTTCTGAACATTCTGGTGGCATTTCAGCATGCTGAACTGCTGTTATCATTTGACCAGAGACCTTTCAATACTACTTGGTACTGGCTACTAGTACTAGTACTGATACCCAGACCTGTAAAGTGTTTTAAATAAACTGTACTTAATACCCTTGTCTTGCCTCTACTCAGCTAAATATAAGTTGTTAGAACTGAGGCCACATTTTCTTGTGGTGGGTAAAACACAATACAGTTTGCCAAAAAAAAAAAAAAAAAAAAAGATTGATGATTAGTCTTACTTTAACCAATATTGATCCATTAAAATATGCCCAGATCAGCCCCAATACTGAGCCTTGGGATCGGCTTGGGAATCTGCTTAAAGCCCGGTTCTAATAACCCACTGCATGATTCAGTAAAACTCACTCTGTGCCATCATCTCAGTTGAGATGGTGTAAAATGCCATTTAGCATGGAAAGAGCTCTGCTGAAGCTCAGGACTAGCAGAGACTAGCAGCTGGGAATTTAAAATGGATATTTCTGTTTTTAGGTTAAGCTACATGTATCCTGCAGCCTGCCTTTTGGCAGCAACACAGTGATCGCGTCTGTTTGAGGGTGATTTGAGAATAGCTAAAAGGTATTGTTCGGCACAATGCATAGAGTCTGCATGGGGTGGTTTTCTGCTTTATAAAATGGTGGGAGTGAAACTGCTGCATTAAAGCAATAGTTCAAATGCCCAATACATAATTCAATTTAACAATATATGCTGTTATTACTATTATGATTATATAATCTGGTGTGTTGTTTTTGAACAGCAGCTAAACAATGTAATTTATGGATACAAAGTTCCTGTATAATTGGTGCTGTTTGTGTGTTTATCCAGCTTTCGATGGGAATGTGTAATTTTATAACAACGACGACATTAATTACAGGCCAAGTGCAGAGGTCAGAACATCCTCACACAATAAGGTTAAGGGTTTGTTTGTTGGGAAATATGATGTAAAATCAGAACACAAAACAGAGGAAAAGCCCTCTGTTGCAGTTATTTGAGTGGGTTTAGGTATCACATAGGTCATTGTTGTTGGGTTAGCTTGAATGAGGGGTTTTCTCAGGGTGTGTGACCTGAACAGACTGTGCTCAGGGATGCAGGAAATGTGAGTCATGCTGGCAGTGTGTATATAAACACCTTTAGCCCCAAGTCATAGTGAGATGTCACCTTTGCCTTCAGAGCCACATGGACCAACTCTTGCACAGTGTAGCACACTGTTTATTCTCCATTGACGAGAGAGGTGAAAGCCTGGATCGTATTGTGAAACATTTTACATCTTCTAAAGCCACATCAATTGTATTCCATTTTTCAGTCTGTTTTTAAGCAGTCATAAACAACTGAAGGATAGAGATGAGTAAGAAACAAAGTTAATTTATATGCTGTTTGCAAGTTTTCATTTTGTGAGGCTTATTACTTTCACTTGTCTATATTTCAGATGGAATTATCTCACTCTTTTACTACATAATGCTAATGACTGATGTCAGTAGTTACTTTGGCAGATTGTGGTTTTACATTCATAATATACAATAAGCTTATACGATACATCGCTGTATTTAAAGCTACCCATCTGGCCACCTACAACATTGCATACATACTGCATATTAATACAAAATACCTTCAACTCTGGGAGAGCCCATTTTCTGAGTACTTTTACTTTTGACTCTGAAATACCCTTTATCTTTACTTCACAAGAAGAATTTAAATACTTTTCCACAACTGATCTTCAGGACATCTTGTCCTGAATATATAATATATATTCTCCATGCACGTTGAAACTCACTCATCCTCTGCTCAGTCCACTTCTTAATCAACCTCAGCCCCAAGATCAATAGCCTGCGAAGGACAATCCAATCAACCACTCATAATAACAGACCAATTAAAACATAATCCATTTATCCATCACCTTTAATAAGCATATTTAATTTTCAATGTGATTCTCCAGCATCCTGACTATCCATAATGAGAATGCCTCTTTCAAGGGCAACGTGGCATAGGTGCCGACAGCACAAACCAAAATCCCCAAATAAGGGATGCACCTTTCCTCCTCATTATGAACTCAGCAGCATAGTGTTGACCTGTGACAGAAGTAGCCTCATTTAGATGCTAAGCGTTATCTCACCTTCTAGGGAGTGAGTCTGTCGACAATGTTAGGGCAATGAGGGAGTGCCCGTCAAACACTGCTATCTGAGCTTTGATGTACAACTAAATGCGCACATCCTTAACGACCCTTAGATTTTGTATGTTAAGAAAAAAAATAAATGTTGCTGCCTTCAGTGAGCAAACGAGAAAAAAAGGATGATGTTTCATCCCATAATGTAAGCCGAAACCACAACCTTTTCAAAAGCATTAAGCGAAGTGTTAAAGATCACCTTGAAGACATTCAAATGCACCGTGATGGATGGACAGTTATTGATGGTTCGGCAAAATTGACAGCAGTGGAGATAAATATGGCCTAAAGCCTGCCAAATGCTGTCATAACCACTTGGTCCTCCACTTGTCAGTTAACTGTATGAATTTATGCTGCTTAGGCAGGCATTATAAAACAATTTCCATCCCATTACACCAACAAATTCAGGAGTCATTTTATAGCAATATAATAAACATCAACCTCTTTCAACCTACAGTACACCTATAGTTTAGTCACAGTGAAAAATGGTCAGAAAAGTCAAAGTTTGCATTAAAATGCAAAGTGAAAATGTGAATACCAGTAAAATACAATACATCCATAAAACCACAGGTAGATACCTACCTAAACATGAGTTGGTTCTGTTCTAGTTCTGGGGGACTGTATCTGCAGTTTCTTTTCAGAGATGCTACAACACTAAACATTCTTTGATCCTAGGTTTTTAAATGTGGAGATTTGCAGCTTTTCCCTGTCTAATTTGATAGTTAATTTCTGTAGGTTTCTTAGCATTGGTCAGACACAATCATAGACTGTGTAAAAAATAATGGACATAGCCACCATGACACCACCTATTGATTTTTGTGGTCTCCCATTTTGAAACCTCGAGTTTGGCATTTTAGACGTCTTCATCTTGGATTTTTGGAGCCAGAGGTGACCAGAGGTGACTATATTTGAAAGAGAGGGTGGAGCTGGGGAGGAGCGAGGGGTGAATCTGACTGACGCCTTGCAGTCAGCCCGTCACTCAAAGCCACCCCGCCCTTAATTATGCGTCACTATAAGTTTTAAGAAAAATGTTAATGTGAGAGTTTGTGTGTCAGACACCATTGTTTGTATCAGGCTGTAAACATGTTTGTTTCTGTTATAAAGTTGGGGATTTTCATGGCCGTCTACGCCTATTGACAATTTTGCAGCCAACCTCAAGTGGCCATTTAGGGAACTGCAATTTTTTTGGACTTCCATATCTGCTTCATTTTTCAGCCCTGGAGGTTGCGTCTTGGACAAAAGAAGCAACCTGAGTACATGTAATGTGGCAGATTTTTTTTTACATTTTTTCTGACATTTTATAGAATAAACTATTGATTAGTTAGTAGGGTTGGGTCGGTATGAGAAAAAAAAATTGGGGGCGCAATTGACTCATTTAAAATAAAAAACGACCTTAGGACAACAGAGTGACAGTAACAAGTTGTTTCTTTTATTCCTTACAAATAAATTTTGCAGCTTACTCAATCAGTGCAAACAAGGGTTGCCTCCTTCGTCTGGCTCAAAGCCAAAGTGTTGCCATAGTGGCGCATTCCTTGATTTTGTCGAGACTAAATTGTCCGCCATTATCACTCGCTGTCACTATTATACAAACTCCAGGCTACAGTAGAGGCACGTGCACACTCGCACCTCCTAGCTCAGTCCCCGCCCCACCCCCCTCTCTCTCCTGCTTGCTGTGCGCTTGGTGAAGAGGCAGACACAGGTGCTCACAGACTCGGGCGTACCATAAGCAGAGCGGACTACGTGTAAAAATGTCCGTGAAAAATCCCCGCAATGTGAAAAATACATGCCGAACAGTCTTTTGTGTGACACTGGTGCGTGGAGCGAAGTCCGCGCGGTTGTGCTTTGTGCGCACAGGGCTTGCGGATGTCCACTTTTACCGGGCGGACCTCCGCAGCGCCCGCTCCGCGTATGTTCTGCCCGAGTATGCGGTCTGATCGGTCTCAAAAAATAAAACCCGGTCCAAGACGGAGTACCGGACCGAATTGGTATTACTGAGAACCGACCCAACCCTATTAGTTAGAGAAATTATCAACAGATAATAGTTATTGGAAAACAAATAGAACAAATTAGCCATCAGTAAAAGTTTGTGGAAAGTTTATTTCTTTATTAATAAACCCGAAGTTTGAAAAATGACATGTTGTTGGGTTTTTATTGTTAGCAATAAATCTGTATATTATAGAGGATGACATGTATTGTAGCTGCTGACACTTTATCTCTATACAGTGAGTCTAAATTGAGCATAGTGTTAGTTTAAGCAAAACACGATGTCAAGGTCAGCTCACATCCCAGCTACATCAGCTGATTTCAAACAGCCCAATCAACTGATGGAGCAGCTGATTGATGAAAGGGAGTCAGCTGATAGATCACATGATTCCTTTCAATGCTACAAATTGGCAAATCTCATTCAGGGTGCCCTATTTTAACTGCTCTGGCCTGCCTACTGTTGCTGCTTCCTCCGAAAGCTGTTTTGCAACCCACCTCCACCCCAGCTCCTCCTTTTCATGTTGTGTCTGACTTATCAATGTCATTTCTGTCTGTCATTGATGCTGGCTATGTTCTGTTCCCGGGGGGCATTGCTGCTGCCCTAGGCTTTCCATGTAGGCGCATGGAAGGGCAGGGAGGTTTGCTCTCTGCCTCAGGCTTTCCTCCTTTGCACGTGGTGGGGCAGAGAGGTGTGCTGTCTCTCCGCCTTAGGCTTTCCACATAGGCGCGTGGAAGAGGCTTTCTGCGCAGGCCCGAGGAAAGGCAGGGAGGCCCAAGAGCAGAACCATACTGCAAAATATAATACTGCAAATGCAAATACAGTTTTCTTTGACTAAAGTGTTCCTGACTGAAGTGTTATAGATGTTCTTCTTTTTAAACAATAGAGTGAAAGTCACTGTACAGAAAACATCTTCAAAAAATGCAAAGTAAACAAAGAAGACTAAAAAGCATTCCCAAAGATTTATTTCTTTCAATAAATGCGATCAAGAATAATGTGCCTTAAAGTGGACTTTTTGATATGATGTGCTGTTTCCAACAATGCTCTAGTTTTAAGTATCAGCATTTAGGTATTAAGTAAGATTAACATCTTTGAGACAGGCTTGACAACATGTCACCAAAAGCTGTCCCGACTTAAGTTGTACTCCAACTGTAGTAGCTACTTGAAGTTAACAGTCTCAGTGTCCAACCTTTTTCCCCTCTCTCACACACACACATGCACACACAGTTATGCAGAAGGGGTTCCAAATCCGACATCTCACTGCACTCTGGCATCAAAGCCCTTTGTACGCGAGCCGACACCTGGTCCCTCTCTCTCTTTGCCAAAGAGGCCTAGCGAGTGGGCTCAGATGCCTGGAAGAGCTGGGAGAATTTACACCACCCACCTCCTGCTCAACACACAACCATACACAGGCTATTGGAAGTCCAGGCAAGGACAGACTTTGCTGCC
Source organism: Epinephelus lanceolatus (assembly GCF_041903045.1). Classification (NCBI taxonomy): domain Eukaryota; kingdom Metazoa; phylum Chordata; class Actinopteri; order Perciformes; family Serranidae; genus Epinephelus; species Epinephelus lanceolatus. Next base: position 28,284,466 of record NC_135738.1, on the reverse strand, counting down.
CTAAGTTGCCCCCTTGTATCCTACCGTACACCCCTACAGGCAAAGACACACACACATCGAGATACACACTGTACTGTGCACATTCCAGCTGATTCATGCACGTTGGAGCAAGTGCCAGACAGAACACACTACACTGCTGTGATAGCACGGTGTATCTAATGGTGCTAAATTAACGTTATGAAGGTCAAAGAGAGAGCATAATCAGTGTTGGATATGGACTAGTTTTTTGCCACTTGAGGGGGTCTGGCTGAAAATTTCAACCATTTTCTGCCTTGATGAACCAAGTAATACCCTATACACAAGCCTTGATCCTAACCTTAGGCTGTGTATTTAACTCAGCAAATGATTCACCCTGTTTTGATTTATTTTTCTGTCTTTTCTGTCATTTTCTAGCCACAGTGTTTCTTAAGACAGGCGCCAGTCTTACATTTTGTAACGTTAGGCAGCTTGATGTTCTGTACAACCATCAAACAAGATGTTAGCCTGTCACAAGGCCTTACCTCCCCCTCTGTCTTTGATGTTGCGGAGGGGAAGATGCAGCCTGAAACATTGCCCAAGACCTTTCAAGACTACACTGCTATCAGCTGCAAAGCAAAGACTATATGACCACTAAACCTCAGGAGATCTTTTGCAAAGACTTTTTTTCAGGCAACTGCATCAGCAACCTTTCAGTAATTCCCCGTCTGCAACAACCCAAAGGCATGTTGAACCTCCAAAATTACAGTGATGTGCACCAATAAATTACACAGCCTTCAAAGTGAACACACATACTGTAATTCACATTTTGCTATTAATTTTTAGGACCAATTAATCCGTAGTTTATCTTTTCTAGTGTTCTTTTATTCCATATGGTATTATAAAATGATGAAAATGTCCTGCAAATGTTTTGCTTTTTCTGCTTAAACAATCAAATGCCAATTACTGTTCTGCCATTCAACTAAACAATTAAATGTTTCACAACATGTCATGCCTGTGGAGATTTGAAGTTGAGCTGTTTTATGAAGTTTATGGAAATGTGTCCAGGATGTTGCAGGTATATGCTTTAGACCACTGGTCAGTAGCTAAATTTGTTAGCAAGGCAATTTGTCAACTAATGTCTAAAGCAGGGGTGTCAAACATATGGCCAGGGGGCCATAACCTGCCCGCCAGTGGGCAAATCCGGCCCACTAGATGTGATGCATATGTGAAGGCTACAAGGTGCCAGGTTTAACCGTGAGTAGATTCATCATGATAAATGCTCCCTCAGAGGCTTCTCCACCCTGAACAGAAAACAGCTCTCTGAAATAACTATGACTACTTACAATGGTCATATTTAAAGATATTGAACATTGTGCAAAATATTGTCAATCAGCAGCTTCAGTACAAAAGAATCTGTATCAGACTTCTATCTTCAAACAGTATTAGTGGAACCCTGCTGCTGAGGCACTGACAAAACTCCAGATTGTAAGGCAGGGGACGAGTTAACCTGCTTCTCCAATAGCTTCCAGAAAACTATGAAAAAATGCATGTGTAATAAAAATGAGTAGTAGTAGTAGTAGACTGACTAAATGTGGAAAACCTGAGACATACTTTAGAATTTGCACATATTTTTCTGAGGATATTGCAGGCTGTTCATCACTGTTTGGTAAATGGATAAATGTTTTCAGATTTGATATCTTTACACTAAAAAAGGGAAACATCTGAAGGGGTTGTTATTTATAGGTTATTATGCAGTGGTTTTACTGGTCCAGCCCCTTGAGATCAGATTGGGGCAGATGTGGCCCCTGAACTAAAATGAGTTTGACACCCCTGCACTAAAGTGTGTTATGATTCAGCACCATATAGAAATATTTTTATTTTCTGTGCCCTCGGTTTGGAATCCAACCCAGCTCACTTCGGGATGAGTATGTTTGCTTAAATGATGCTCTGTGCTTTGTCTTGTAGTGGAGTTTCACATTGCCTCTGTTAATTATTGCCACATTCTCTAAACATATGAGACATACTGGTTTTGAACTGCCCGTGGGAAGAACATGTGAGACCTGTCAATTATTGATTGAAAGTTCTGTTTTCTCTGTCTTCTTCTTGCTCATTAGAACATGCCATGTGAAATTACTTTTCTCTGAGTCAATTATTTCTATGACTGTTGTCTCTAATTTCGCCCCTCCCGTGTCTGTGTGTGTGTCTCACTCAGAATGCACAGATGTGGCTGAGTAGCATCACATGAGGTGAGATTGGCCTATAATTATCCTAGTCAGCTACACCAGTGCTACAATTGCTAACACTCTGTCAAACTTTGATATTTCTCAATCATTTATCTATTATAGGTCTGGGCACAGATAGGACGACGTCTGGGTTGGGATGGAGAGGGATAGCAAGGTAACATGGGTAATTTTGCTGACAAGGGGCCTGGCATCCCCCCTCAACTACCACTTGTGCACCATGTCACCCACAATTTCAGAGATTAGTTTAAAGATTCATTCTCTGCCTCATTTTTGATGGTTTGAATGGCACAGACATATAAAGGCACAAATAAATTGTCAGCTATAGATTCAGTCTGTCACTGATGTATTCATCCCACTGCCAACACGAAAATGAAACTTTAATTTAGGTTCTCACAGTAGATCTGGGGGTTCTCTGGAACGATTAACTCTGAATCAGGTCATCCATCATTTCCATTATCTGTAGCTTTCTCTATATTTAGCTGTGGAGATGTTGATGTGTTTTGTATAAAAGCTTCTAACCTATACTTCTCCTGTATATAAAATCATTACCAGAGCAACTTCCACTGCTTATCACCTTTTGGCAGGTCAATTGCAGAGCATATGACTCACTGCTACAAATATGCTGAAGGGTTCTTAGCTACAGTATGCAAAAATGGGGGTGGAAGATAAGCAGGCAAATTCTATATAATTATATACTTACACAGTTGTAAAGTGTGCGTTACACACATGTCGATTGGAAACAAATACATCCTGGTGGTATGTAACTCTGGTGGTTGAACAGAGAATGTTTGTGTTTGATGCCTGCTGCCATTTATAGCTCAACAGCTGGCTGATGGGCAACCGCAGAGCTACATCCCAGGAGCTGCTGCTACTGGAGCTGATGAATAGCCACAGTAGTCACTATCTGCCAACCTACCTCCTCTTCACTACATATAATTCCAGTTTACAGTTCTCCCTAGGCTCTGGCATTTATATGTCAAAGATGTTGTGTTCTGTTCCCAACAATGCTATATATGATCAGTGAGGCTGTGTGTGTGCAGCATGTGTCAGAAGAGGGGGGGCATGTTCTATCTTTGATTTGATCTAGAGCTTGACATGTTAGTTCAAAACCATAACACTAATGCTATGATATAGCATAAACACACCGATGGTTTTTGAAACTGTATAAACTGACAAGAAAAACATCACTTTTCTTGGATAGGAATTTTTTCTGAAGCTGCTGTCTCCTCTGTGCTCCACAGAACTTCAGGTGACATTTTCCCTTAGGTGTCAAGAAGGCTGCCATTGTAAAGCCCACCGGTGTCTGTATCTGGCTAATGGCTGCACGAGCTGGAATCGGTTGGATTTTTGCTGCAGCTGTGGGCCACCTCTGGGGTTATCCTGCCCACAGGCATGGCTATGCCTCCTCAGCTGTAGGGTTGGGCACTGGGCCCTCTCCATGAAGCAGAATTGTGGAGCACAATGTTAATCTCTCCTCTCTGCTGAGTCCCAGCTGTGGCCCTGCATCCCCACCGGGCCCTTTAATGTGGAAGGGGGGCAGCATGGGCCTCTGCTATCACCGCGGCCATGGGTACAAACACAGCCACAGTTACACATCATTCAAAAATGATGTTTGCTCTTGCTGTAATGAATCTGAGTTTATTGTGCAGTGTACACTATTTGGTTAAGTTTGTGCAGAACTTCATAGACATAGTTTGCACAAGACTAAACCAACATTCCAAGGACTTTATTTTGGCCTTTTTACCATACAGATAAAATTAGAGGTCAACCAATATTGGATTTTTAAAGGCTGATACAATATAACAATAGTTTGGAAAATGAACAAGCCAGTAGACGATTAATGAGAATTTTCCTCGTCGACCAATATTCATCATTTAGGGTCATTACTCAACTAGTCGCCCGCATGTTTACGCTATTAATTTAATTATTAAATTATATATTTTGGGTGGGAAACACAATAGTTTGAGTTCAAGGTTACAGAGAAATACAAAACCGTACTAATGACCCTTCATTAATATAGGCCTGTATTTTATCTACAAGTGCACGTCAAACACTGAGCGAGCCGCCTGTTAATGACGCTGTCGGCAAAGCAGTAACGATTGTGTTAAGTGGCTAATGGGCATGTAGCTACTGACATGTTTCAGATGATACGTCATGTTTGTAGTTGACGAATGAAAATGAGTTTATATATCACCTTGGGTTCGTCCTTCACCTTCTCAAAATAATCCCACACTTTGGATTTCCTGCACGACATGTTATTAACTAGCCTGTGGAATAACCGCAGGTACCAGCCCTGTAAATTAACATGACCCCTGTCTGACTGCTGAGCGTGGCCACTTCCTGTGTCTGTCCTTTCAAATTAAATTCCCACATGGTCCAGTCATATACGTATTAATTTATTTTGACAAGGTGCAGTTTCTAATAGATTTTTTGACTTTTTCTGTCTATCTTTTGTTTATTTGGGAGGATTTTTGTTTTCCCCCTGACTTAGGCAACCAATCTCCAATCCCGCCCACAGGCATGGCTATGCCTCCTCAGCTATAAGTTTGGGCACTGGGCCCTCTCCATGAAGCAGAATTGTGGAGCACAATGTTAATCTCTCTTCTCTTGCCGACCAATGACCTTTCTGGTTGCCTAACATTAAGGGCCTGTCCCATTTCTACCCCTTAAATCTTCCACTTGGTATCAAGTGCCCTTGTTTGCGAGATAACCTTGATCAGGGAAGTGAGAAATATTGGGGTAGAGATTTTTCCCTAAGAAATGAGTCACCACTTCATGCAAATCGGCGTGGCCGACATGCAGGCATACATCACGCGTAGTAGCGACGCGATGAAAATGCCGGCTCCAGCACTTGTGTTGTGGCGTGTGCTATGTTTGTTCTTCTCCATCTGATGAATCAATGGAGAAGAAATGCTGAAAACAGGGGGCGCCTACGACGTCTTCTAGTTCTGATCGATTTTGTTCGGGTAAGTCAATTTTTTAAAATATTTTGACGCTGTGTTCAGCCAAGTCGCTGATGAGTTTACACTAGTCCATCTGTTGTTTGTATAGCCTACATTCCGATCGTACAGTAACAAATTGTTTTCCAAAACTTGCCAAAGTTGCTGACTTCGCAAGGTGTTCTGGGAAAATTCATCTTCCACTTTGTTAAAAATGTGGTTCAGGGCTCGCTTGGAGTCTAGGGTGGGTTTTAAGTGTTGGAAACCTCTTCCACTACCTCAATTCTGTTTTGGGACACCACTAGCCTAAACGTGAACACGCACAACCAAGTGCAAGTGGGTATTTCTAGGGGAAGTGCGGGTATTGGGACAGGCCCTTAGTCGACTATTAGGGGGCAGCCCTAATTTCAATTACTTTTGAGTATTTTGTAATTGGTATTTGACAGGGTTTAAAAAATTCATATATATTTTGAAACTCTACTACTGGCTGAACTGTGCATGAGACGCTAGAGGGCTTTTAATTTGAAACAGGAATTGGTGGCCTTTATTCAGTCACAAACTCAAGGACTTTCGTTCCAGTGCTACTGCGCTATAATGCTGGACCTGCTATTGCGGACCAGCCAAAAAAATTCCTCTAAATACATATTAAAAGTAAGAATACAGTCAAAGAGAGGACCTGTTTCTCTGGAGCTGTACCCATTGGTCATTTAACACAGCAATCCCCTCTTCAGCTCTGGTCAGTGATGTACGCCTCTGTGTCACTGGTGGAGGGTGCGCAGCCATCGTCTACTATCTGAGCCAAGTTCCAGCAAAAATGGTAGTTTGTTAAATTACCTGTCAACTCTGGTTAAACCAATAAGTCAGGTGACCTCTAGATGAAACAATCTAATGCACTGTATGTCTACAAGATCCAGCTTGTTTTTCAGTTCTTTTAAAAGTACTTACATTGTTTTGTATAGAAATTGCGAAGGTTTCATAAATACTTAGAGTGCACTTGAATAAACCATCTGAATTCATTCAAATCTTGTCCCATGGTCAGTAGATTCTACTGCATATTTTGTAATGGCCTTCAGTCTGACAAACATTCCATTTTTAAAAGGTATTCCTGTTTTTTTAGTCCTATAGCACTGAGTCAGACTTTTTAAATAGTTTGAATTTATTTCTACTTTAAACTGTGTAACCTACAGAGAGATAAGGGAAAGTTTGTTCAGATGACATTACAAACTCACAATATTAAAAAGAAAGTTAAATATAAAAGCAACTTGGCAAGATGCATTCAAGATGACAAAGCCTGACAGCTGACTCCAATAGCAGAAATTAAATAATAATTGGATCTTTCATTGATCATTGTGGGTGTACTCTGTTTGTCCTCTCATAGGGAGGTCAGAGCTGAGAGTCAGGTACCAACTGGCAGGGATTCTGCATTTTTTGCTCGTGGACCCTTCAGCGAGACGGATGCTTGCCAACAAAAGGGCTTGAACCTTTGTCCGGTGTTTGAATAATTGTCTCCCTATTCACAATGCCATGCTCCTGCTCCAAAGAAAGGGTACTCACCAGGCAGCTGATGAGTGAAGGAAAGAAAATGATAAAAAAAAAAAAAAGGTTACAATACCTTGTGGTTTTGATATATTTGCACTATAAATCAACCTCCTGTTTGTCGAATACAAAGTATAAAATATTTACAAAATCAATATAGAACAAAAAATAAGTAAATCAAGTCATGCACTTGATAAACATTGTTTTTTCTCTACATTGACACATACAATATGAGTTCAGTATGCAGCCACACTTATGGGATCCAGTAAAATTATACGTGAAAAGCCTGAGGAAAACTGCTCATTGTTATCTTTAGTAATCCATAAGGTCTCTGAGCTACACCATGGCATGGTCTGAGGCTTGGTTGCTAATCGTAAATTCACAGAAATCTACTTAGAGAAAGGCAAATATCAACAAGTCCTGCACTGGCTTCTCTATTTTCTCATTAGGCAGATAGATGGAAGATAGCTAGCACTGGGAGAGGTGGAGGCAAGAACAGATTAGTCTCCCTTCACAAACAACCACATATCCTTGACTTTTAATTAAAAATGCCATCGCAATTAGACACGGTAGTTTAAAGGACTGCCTAAATAAAAAAGAGTTCAGGCACTGCTATAAAGGCAATCCGGAGCAGTTCCAAGAGAATAAAGCTTTTCACTTTTCTCATTGTGAATGTGTTTTTTTTTTTTTTTTATAAACGGAAACTTAAATCCGCTTATAGGTTTTTCGCAAAAGCACTGCAGTAGGAGCAAAAGAGGAGCCAGAGAGGAGAAAATAGAACTCAAAGTCATCACTGTGGTTACAAAGGACGTTGAAGATTGAGGTCAGGGGAGGAGGAAAACTATTCTGTCGCCACAATAAATGAGAACAATTAATCAACAGTTAATGTGAATCACACCATTTATCCATCTAAACAATCTGGTTTCACCAAGTCACATTACTGAAGTAATGAATCTGTGCAACTCTGACATTTCAAACACTTTAGAGAAGGGCAACAGCCTGTGGCAGCCAACACAGAGGCATCAGCGAATCATGAGCAACAGCAGGGCTCTAAGTGAGGCATACTGTACTTCTCCGCATCTGAGTCAACCACGCACATGAAAGTCCTGAAATAGCAGTAGCATGTATTGTGAAAACAGAATCTGGGTCTACTAGTATGGCCTACTTAGGGTTATTTTCCAGTTGCGTTGCCTTATTTAAAAGTGCTATGAATAAAACAGCTCAACACTGATTGCCCAAAATGCAAGTTATTTCATAGGAAAGGACTTCAAAGCTGATGGTATTATTTTACGTTTGCTGAAAAAAAAATTCAAGAAGAAAAAACATTTTTGAGTATGTATGGTTTAGCAGGTTATTGTTGCTCCACTGCCAACCAGCTGAGTTTACAGTGGTTTCATCAGCTTTCCCTGTAAACCTTTTTGTCTTTGTCTTGTTTTATATGTCCTTGTTTCAGAAATGTATCTTTCCTTACAATGTCGTTTTATTACATTAAGCTCTTCCTTGTATTATTCTCTGTTAATGTGTTTTACCTGCATGTGAACAAATAGGAACACAGTCCCAATCTTATCCAGGTTTTTCTGCTTTTTGCAATAGAATAACAAATCGGTCTTGGTGATTTAGTATTCCCCTGGGTAATTGGTTTTCTGGAGTGGTGACCATGTGGAGATGAAAAACAATCAGCAAAGCTCTTAACAGATGCTGTAATTACCTGAGCAGACTCACACAAGCGCCTGAGCACACCAGAGTAGTAGATGCACCCTCTGTGATCTACCACTTACAGAGTAGGAAGGGCAGAATCCACTTGAGCACTTGAGGGCTTCATCTTGACAGGCAATGTAATGCACCATCTAACCATACAGTGGAGCCACAGCAGGGATGAGGAGATGATACAGTGGACTGTAACGCCTGTAAAATGTGATTTAATCTAAGACGACCAACATTACATATCTCATTAATAATTAACAAGGCTGCATTACAGTAAAGTGATGTAATGTACTGAACTCAACAGACTGTTCTAGCTGTTCTATTATTTGCCTTTACCCACTTAGTCATTATATCCATTGGGGCTGCCCTCTGAATGTCGGAGTTTTGAATCATGCAGTCTGGGGCTGTTAGTGGCCGTTTTGGTAAGGAACTGGAACCAGGGCGAGTGAGACAGGATCCGGAATTCGATGGATGCGCCTTTCTGTCAAAATAAAAGCACCAAGCTAATAAAAATGTTTTGAAACTTTTTAATTTAAAGAATATAATTTACAAGAAAAGCCCCAAGCCATTAAGTTAATCAATTTTCTTACACCCCTCATCACCCCAAATCGATGGTGCGCCAGAATTTAAAGTTTTACTTTGGTGAACACTTTTACTTTGGTGAATTTGGTGAATTCCGGATCCGCTCTCTAGACCGGAACCAGAATCCAGACAAAATTCAGAGTGAATAGAAACCAGGCTCTTCACTTTACGTGAAGAGCCAGGTGACGCAAGGCTATGAATCATGAGTCAGTCAACTAAGTTTCTCCAAGTCAGTAGGGGTGGAAATAGCCAGAGGAACCACAATACAATATTATTGCGATATTGCGATATGCTGAGTATTGCGATAAAATATATTGTGATATATTGTGATTTATGACCTCTTTTCTCAACTGCAAACTTTTTCCCCAAAGGAAAACTTTGTCAATATCAGTTTAACTCATAGGATAAAGGTTTCAGTCTGTTCATCTGATTTTAATCATTTATTTAATATTAAATGTGATGTAAAGCAGACAGACTAACCAACACTGTCATAAAACCTGTCAGAAATGCCTGACAAAGGGCACTGCCTCGCTGCAGCGACCGCAGGTTCAAATCCAACTCACGGCCCTTTGCTGCATGTCAGTCCCCACTCTCTCTCTGTCTCCCCATTTCACTCTCTGTCCTGTCATTAAAGGCAAAAGCCCACAAAAATAATAAAATAAAAAGAAATGCCTGACAAACTGAACCGTTGGTAGCTTTAACGCCCTCTGCGAGGCCAAGTTAAGTGCCTGAGCCAAACACTTCACATGCAGGTATTCCTCTAACTGAATGGCAACACCCATGTTAGCAGCATTGTCTGTTACAACGACAAGGTTTTTGTCAACAAGCGTGCAGGGTTTAGCATCAGCTTGGCCATTAGCGGCTAACGCTATCTCTGGATGGTGGAGTGTGAAGTGAGCCATCATGCTCATAGTATTCACAGAGTATTTTATTCTCATATGACGTTGCTTGCAAATCGCATGTCATGTCCAAGTCCTTCTTTCCTTCAGTGTTCAAAAATAAAAAATAAGTCCAGAGGTTTGATTTAAACACCAGTGGCACATTTCTGATTTCTTTCTCTGATGCCTCCATCTTTGTTTTTTTATGAACTTCCTGCCAAATGCTGCTGACCGAGACCGCTGCTGACAAGGAAAAAAAAACATCAGCACCATCTAGTGGAGCGACAATGCATTGATTTTATTATTCTAGTACCAAAAGTTGTATTAAAATCTGTATTTGCAAGAATTAATAATATAATAAAGGAGCAATAATTGGCGTCCATGTATCGATACAATACCTCCAAATATTGCGATATTATGCTTTATCGATTTTTTTCCCCCCACCCCTAAAAGTTAGACAGTCATTTTTGATTGTTTGTTTGTTTTTTGTCAGTCAGTGCGCGGTATACTTCTAGGACATTCTGGTTCTTAAATTTAGCTGCAGAGTGAGCCCTCCTTGCTTTAATGTTGCTGACCTGTACAGGCAGCTGTGGACCCAGACCCAGGGTGAGTGTAAGAGTTGGAGGCATCCCCATAGTACTTAATATGCATAAATCTAAATATGTGGCCTTGATTAAGAAATGAGAACAACAGTTAGTATATGTGACACACAAGTGTTCAAAAAATATGAATTTTAAAAAGAAGGCCAAAATAAAGACCTGGTTTGTGCACACTCTGAGCTGCCTACTGTCAACTTGTTTGTGATCTTATGATGCACTTATGTAAATGCAAACAGTTGTAACCTCCGGTCAGCAGCAATCCGTTATAATGACCCAAATTAGTGCTAATAATAGACAGTTTTAAACACTCTCATCCATTGTTTTCAAACTGCTGAGGAATATGTTCTCTGGCTGCTCAGCCTGATCTGCCCATGGGGATTCATCATTTTGTACAGCAATGTCGATGATTAAAGGCTAAATTGCTTAAAGGGTCTTGAAGAAAGGAAGGGAGAACATTAGAGGTAGATGTTAATGTTTGAAGGATGTGAGGTTAATGTGGTGCCATGCTGAGAGAACTTGTTCCTTCCTTTCAGCCGACTCTGCACTCCTGAATTCCTGAGCTCCAAATGACCTCAGTTTCTTGCCATGCACACATTATTATGGCTACCTGGTGGTAGCGGTTCCTCCTATGTACCAACAGCAAACCACAACATGAGGTGCCTTGAGACAAAGACGGCAAGATATATAACTGCAAGCAGCATTTCTAAGCAGAGCAACATCTAGAATATTTTGAATAAGGTTAGCCATGTTTGGGAAAGTACAGAATGTGTGTATCTTATTATGGGTAGATGCAACACTGTTCCTCTTATTTTAGGTCTTTTCTCATTGGGCTCAATGTTCTTCCTTCTCACATAACGACTATATCGAGCACAACAGGACAATAGGGACTTTTCTTCCAAGTGAGCTTCGTTATGACTGCATTAAGCAGTGATCAGACATGCCAAAAAAAAAAAAAAAAATTAAAAGATAGAGTACATTACGTCCTGTTTGTATTTTGGGTGTAAGCTTAGTCATTGGTGGTTGTGAGTAATAAAATAATAATCAAGCTGTGTTGGACTCTGAACGCTGTGTGTCACTGCAATTCATATCATGGTGACATCTGTTGTGTGTGCCTATATGTACCTTATATGTACTGTAGTCTATTTATTACATCATTTTATGATGTTGGTGTTGTATGATTTTGGTTGTGTTGACTACTGCTGGAAATCAAATTGCCTCTCAGTGACAATAAAGACTTTCTAATCTAATCTTTTCACCTATACAGTTTAGGGCTGGGCGATACAGCGCCTATGTACGATATATCAATATATTTTCAAGCACAATATAAATTCAGACAACACCGTTTGTATTAATAAAGGGTCAAGTTGTGCATCTCTCCTCTCTCACACTCTTCACACAGCTCTGCCCCACTCATTCACTCACAAGTTCTTCAGCAACAGACACAGAGACGCAGAGCTGCTCCTCTGCTTAATCGGTCTGTTAATTAGACTACAGTGCGACATCGGTCTATGTTGCACGCGCTACGCTAAATCAGTCTGAGATGAATGAAAGTACCGCAGCACATGTGCAAATCCAGCTCTGTGCTGCTAGTTTGTGTGTGAGGTGGATCATAGCGCATCGCCATCCTTCTTGATAGTTGTAGTCTACTGTGCAACTTTGAGACAGGCGACTTTGGATGCAGGCGACAGATCTGTTTAGCCTAAATAAATCATAAGATTTTAATCACATTCCAGCACTAGTTTCACTTAAAAGACCGTGGAAACAACTATTTTAATCCCCCCACAAAGATTTTCAATTGTTCTAAACTGCAATGGATTTAGGCCTACTTGATACTTTTATACTCATGTTATAGTTTTGTGTCCTGTGCTGCAAACCTTAAAACCTCTGTAGCTCCAGTGCTACGTGCATAAACGTTAATGTACAGCTCTGCTGTTTATTTTATATCAATTTTTATAAACATGTTGTGCAGCTGCATATTTTCAACAGGGGAAAAAATCCCTGTCTTTGCATTTTATTTTGATCACAGTCTGTTTTTGTCTTGTCTTGTGACATGTCAAATGTGGCTTTGACTTGCAACTGACAACATATCGCCCATTTTGTAGAAAAACCCAAGATGTATATCCTGTATCACCAGTCAGACTGTGAATACTGGGATATGAATTCTTGTCCATATCGCCCAGCCCGAATACAGCTTATCTTTAAAGACTGTGATCCTAGAACAATACAGTAAGTGCTACACCATATATAAAACAGCAAAAGCTTTGTAATGGCCACAATAAAGACTTTCACATATCCAAAAATCCAAACAGATGTTTTTCACAGTTTTTAAAAATGTTAGTGACTTTTACTGAATAACACTGTTATTCCACTCTGCAGGCTTTCAAAAGAAATACTGAATATAAAAGACTCGTTATGTATAAGGGTTCAAAATCTATTTGCCCAGATGTTGCCCTGATGGTGGTGTTTGCTGGCACAGATTGTGCTGGGGATTTGTGTACCCGCTGAGCAATTTTGATCATGATCAAGTCAAGCACTACGGAAAAAACATCACAGTGTTTGGCACAAAGGGTCCAGTCTGGCGCAGAATTTGGCAGCAATAGCCTTCATCCCAAAAGAAATGGAACAAAGCTTTTCTCTAAGAACACACAGCTTACGGCTTTATCCATCAAGTGAGCTTCAAAGTGACGCCTGGTGAGTCAGCCCCACTCTAATGATAGCGCTTCTTAGTCCTGTCTACTACACTCACTACCTGCCCAAATACCTGATTGTGAAAGAACTCAGGTGATTGTTGCAGACAATGTTAAATAAACTTTTTTATCCATAAGTGTTTCCCAATGATTGTAAAAGGTCAACTGTATTACTGTTTACTGTGTAGTAATGCTACCAGCGTACCTAAGCAGTTGAATACCTATTTCTGTGTTGGCATTCTGCTGCATCTCAAATAGTTCCCCTCTCCCTTCGATGATCTTCACACATCATCTCTAAAAATACTAAATGTATAACTCTTACAAGACCTCATACTGCAAAGTCTCCTCCTGCCATGCATGATTTTATCATCCAACTACTATCGAAATAAAGTGTGGTGCTTCTTTGTTAATGTAAAAATGGTCGTACAATCAACTCTGCACTCTATATTCTGTATGTTCATCGCTGCTGCCAACACCCTTAAGTCACTAGATGCTGTTCACCAGAGTGTTTTTCAGTTCATTACTCATGACTGTTATTGCACACACCACTGTGAATATACTGTACACTCTACGTACTGTACTGAGGCACAAACAAATATCAGCTAGACCTCTCCCGGTTCAGCTGTGAGAAACTGTCAGAAGTTGGGGTGTTGGTGTTGCACATCCTTTAATCACAGACACATCATGGTGACAGAGCTGTGTGTAGTTTAATAAAGCCCCGGGAACAAAGACATTCTCCTCTAAACTATCTTTCTCACGTAACGTCAGTGAGCAGGGCTTAGGAGAACTGGTTATTACCATCTCATTGAAGAGGGACCCCTCAACAGCTTGTAAAGTTGCCTGGCATCATGTCCCTACTTCACTGTATGCTGACAGCCCAACCATCAAAACTAGACACTTTTCTTTGGAGGCTGTTTCAATTATTCACTCTTTCCATCGAGTGTCAGTGCTGTCTCTCTGCTGACACCACCTCTGCCTATCTTATTTTTTTCTTACTTTCTTCATCGTTCTCAGTCTCGTCTCTCTTTCTGCCTGAGATAGGCAGGTACCACACTCCAGGTAAAGCCCAGAGTCAAAGAAAGAGAGGAAAATGGAGGATGAAAGAGCAGTACATTAGGGTCATGGAAAAAGGCCCTTTAACAAATCTTATCACAGCAGAGAGCCCAAATGAGATACCTAACCAAAGGGAATAATTATCTTTCCAATGAGGCTAATCTAAAGCTATCAAATAAAAACAAACTTCACTGCAAGTGTAAGGAAATGCAATTATTCAAATGGAATAGAAATGCAAATGTGTGGCCTTATGTAGAGGAAACATGGAGCTAGGAGCTAGCGTCCTCCAAGAATCAGACTCCCTACTGGCTCATAATTTTCTGTAATGGATGTCAATGTCCTTGTGGACACGTGCCATTTTTTAAAGGCCAGTAGAACTGTGGGGAGTCAGCTGGCCCCTAATCAATGATAATGTGTCTAATTGTGTTTATAAATGCACTCATGCAATAAAAATACATTGTCATTAAATGCAGATCTAATAGTACCATCTCGCAGTGCAGATCATTCCAGCCGCAATACAGCGTTCTGCAACTTAAAGGGACATTGTGTAGCATTTTAAGTTGTTTATTGGCAAAAATCGATTTCTGCATTCATAATTATGTCATCATTGGTGTATTATTACCTCCACCAATAATCTGACTTATTCTCGTAAAAGGAGAATTTCGGATTTGTTTGTACATTGTGCGGGTAAGTTGTTTGGGGGGGTTCCATGATGTTTCGCCATCTTGAAAATACATCCCCCAGCAAGGGACATACAGCCCCGCCTTCGGCAGTTTGGTCGAGAGCCAGCACTGCGTCACTGAGAAGCCGAAGGAGAGGAGCAAGATGCGCTTCGCTACTACCCCGGCACTACTGCAGCATAACAAAGTCCCACTCTTTGAGCATAATGCGGTATCGTGCATATGCAGCATCACGGGAGACAGAATCCTTGTCGCCAAGAAAGTGCAAAAGGGAATCAAAAAGGCAATGTGACAGGCGAATTCAAAAAACGAGGGTCAACATCGGGGTAGCTGTCAGCGGTGCAGTGATGCGAGGAGAGGGATGAGATGTGTGAAGTTGAGCCACTTGTCAGTTGTCAAAAGACAAGACATGATTGGTTTGTTTCGATTTACACCCGCCCCAACAGTCCTACGTTGTAAACACAGCCAGCATGGTGAGGAGGGGGTTTGTCAACTCGCGTCGCGTGTGTCTGTGTAGGAGCCTGAATGAATACCCCATGAAGTATCAGATGACATGGTTTCATCAATGTTATCATAGCTTTTTGGTACACAGCGGCTACTGTTGTTGCAATACGCGCTTGAAACAGTGAGGCGCTAGAGTGCGCCATCTGTTTGAATGCGATGTATGATTTCAACGTTAGATGGGAGAAATTCCCACACACTGGCTTTAAAGCACACATTGGCCAGGGGCGTAAAAGAGGGGGCTGATAGGGGTGGGAATCACCAGAGGATCCAAGGTACGGTATTATCACGATAGTTGAGTCATGATACTATATTACTGCGGTTATAAATATTTTAAGATATGCTGAGTATTGTGATAAAATATATTGCGATGCATTACCTTTTTTTCAACTGTAAACCTTTTCAATATCTGTTGTGTCTACAGAGATAAAGTTTGACATGAAGTCTGTTCATCTCACCCCAGACATTTTTTTGAAGCAGCTGTGATAGTATGGCGACCTGTCCAGGGTGTTCCCCGCCTCTCGCCCAGTGTTAGCCCCCACCCGACCCTAAAGAGGATATGCGGTTACGGAAAATGAATGAATGAATGAAAATGTATACAGTGGACTGAAAAAAGCAATTAATTATATTATTCTAGTAGGCCACCTAAAGTTTAATTTATATATGTAATATTAATAATTGATAGAATAAAAATACTTGGCATGACAATGTGTGACGATACATTATTGCCACACAAAAATATTGCAATACTATGCTGTATCCCCTTGGGACTGATGGCCCCTTCTCTACTTCCTACATTCCTACTCCCATTGCCCTTGATCAGACATCACCCTTCTTCAATCTCAGCCTGCATTTAGATCTCAACTATACACCTGTAAAGTTTCATCACTGCATCGTATACAATTGCAATGTTATCACATTGAAAAAAATCTGTCCACAAACAGACGGACAGACAGAGAAACATCTGGTAAAATACTTAAAAAGGCTTCTGTGATAGTTGCTGCTACAATAGGTGCCATCAGGACCACATTTTGTTATGATGAAACACACACAGCTTCACAAGGTGAAAACAACACCAGCTGTCGTTGTTGCAGCTGGTAATAATATATGCTAGGGTACTAGATATATGAAATGTGTGTACATTTTTTCACTTATCTATGAAAAATATAAGACACTTAGATTTATTCATTAATGTATCTGGACTATTTCCACAGTCATATAAAAATTAAAGATGGAGTTGATCAATATTCAGATTTTAGTGGAGCCTGACTGACACTGAATTTTTATGCCAGTATAAAGAATTTAAAAATCTGAAAGCTAGGGCTGGGCGATATGGCCTAAATAAAAAAATCTCAGATTTTTTCACAAAAAAATCCGATTCACAATTTAAATCGATTTTTTTCCCCTCCTAGTTAAAAAAAAAATATTTGCGGCCTGGTAGCACATACCTGGGGTCCTGGGGTGTGTGACGTCAGACGGATGCGCCCCAGGAACAAAGTGAGGCATGCGCTCTGTTGTTTACATCGAGCAGCCACAGTGAAGAAGCCTATGCAGTTCTGCATGCTGTTTATGAGTTATTTCCCTCTATGTAAATGTCAGACACTGATAAGAGAGGCTGTGCATCATCCCTGCAGTGCTGAAAATAAAGTGCTGTTCTTTAACGCAGACGAAGTCCCGTTGTTTATGTGTTGTTGCCACAACGAGCTAACACAAGCTAAAGGGGCTAATGGTCTTCGGAGGTCCCTTTACTACGGTTCGGGGGTCTGCCAGCTTGGCGTTGTTAACACTTATTTATGTTATTTACACAACGGCATTTCATTTATGTTCCTACACGGTGCGCGTCTACAATCCTCCTCTGCTCTATGTGTCGCACACGGCGGAGTTCAGCCCTGATGCGCGCGCACACACACACACACACACACACACACACACACACACACAGGTGAGCACACACACACTCACAGACACAGGTGAGCACACAAAAGCGCTGAAGAACTCGTTCCCTTTCTTGAGAACGAGTTCTTCAGTGCTCGCTGCCATGTTGTTTGTGCATCAAGCGCACGGGGGGGGGGAGGGGTGAGCCCACTTTGAACTACGGGAGCCCAGCGTGGAGCGGCGGTGGTGGATTTTAAATAGAAACTTGATTTTCATTAAAACAAATCGGCCTAAACTACAAATTCGAATTGATCAATAAAATCGATTTATCGCCCAGCCCTACTGAAAGCTACATTTTAACATTAAACATAATACAGAGGGTTTCCCTAAAATTTGGTTACTTAAGAACAGTAAACAGGACACGCACTGAGTGGAACATAGCAGTGTGACAGCTGAACAGGCTCTAAGAGTCCACAGCTGTAATGGTGGCTTTATGTGGCCGTCCTTGGACACTGCAGTGCTTTGAGCTAAATGCTAACATCAGCATGCTAACATGCTCACAAAGACAATGCTTACATGCTGACGTTTACCAAGTTTAATGATCACCGTGCTTACTGTGTCAGCATGCTAAATTTGGCTATTTAGCACTAAATACAGCTATACAACAATACAGCGACTAATAAGGATGTCATTCGTTTTTTCAGGTGTCTGGAGAAAAAAAGTCAATGGCTCATTATTAGGATACATCATCTGGGGATTAACAGGCTGAGAGTGACATCACTAGAGCCAAAAATAAACTTGTCATTGCTCTCTGGTGGGCAAACTATGTAGCCTGATGGTGAAATGGCTAATTAATCACAGCGAATATACAATATCTTTGTACTGCAATTTCTTGTTACTTCAAAATAGAGATGTACACCACCTTGTGAGGCGCTACCTTTAAATATATTTTGTTACATTTTCATTATATTTGCAGTGTTTATTGATGTACTGCATGAAGTGTAAGACTGCAAATGCAATATCTTTCTTCTATAATTTGCACATTACTTTTTATCCTCTGTACTGCACCCTTACAGTGCACACATGTACACACACAAACACACACACACACAATCAAGGCCGCCACCCCCGACACTGTTCCTGTCGCACTGTCTTTTCAGTTTGCCTGTTTCATCCTTCATGCTGTCATATAAAACACACACTGC
Source organism: Epinephelus lanceolatus (assembly GCF_041903045.1). Lineage (NCBI taxonomy): Eukaryota > Metazoa > Chordata > Actinopteri > Perciformes > Serranidae > Epinephelus > Epinephelus lanceolatus. The sequence goes on along the minus strand of NC_135738.1, from coordinate 28,266,026 downwards.
AGGCCAATGTAAGAGAAAAGGGAGATGTTACAGAAGACTGTGGAAAGTGTGCCAGGGCTTATTTTGCCAACAACCACAAGCCAAACAAATGAATTAAAAACACGGCACCAGAGTTGCCCATGATTAGCTTTAAAATATTAGTCATATGGGAGAAACGAGAGGAGAGAGAGCGCGCGGATTAATTCAACAACACAGAACAGGTGGTTCAGTGGGTGCAGGGTTTTATGTATTATTAAAATATTGTGTATTCTCTGGAAAAGAAACAACATGACAGAATCCTTTGTGTTATCATTCATTTATATTTCACGTATCTAAACATCAAGGCTACCAGAGCTGAGAGTGAGTGGTTAAGCCACGTAAGAGCCAATCTATCAAAATCTTTATTTCAAGAAAGCAGTTAATGTTAAACAGCCTGGTCTCACAGCTGAGATGCACCAGGCTTTCCACCAACTCCAATATAAACCCATCAGCATCATTATCAGACACTCAGAGCAACATATGTAATCTAAAGAGCATGAAAGTCCACTTAGGGTGGGCGGGAGAGGAGGTGAATGGGTCCAACAGAAGCTGCCTTCTTGAAGCACTTTGTAACATGGATCTTCAAAAGTGCTTTATAAATAAAGATTATTATTGTTATTATTATCTTAGATACGTCATCTCATGCACTTTTACCATGCTGTTTCATGCACTAAGTGGACAACCCTGTAAAAAATAGTCTCTAGGTTATATAAAAATAATAGTTAAATTTTTGCAAGGTAGGCATAACATGTTAGGCTTACAAACACACTACTGTGCACGTTATAATTCTTAAGTTTCAAACATGTTTAACTATCTGGCTAAAGACAGACTTGAAAGACAGACTTCTGTGTAAATGTAATTTGCTGAAAATATTGCAGATTCACAATGTTTATAATCATTCAGGTTTTACAAGTACTATTGTTTACAGTATTTTTGGTGGAAGACTCTACTAAAGAAAAACAGTAAATGCCAGGACTAACCACCACACTTCAGGGGACAGGGCTTTCTCCACTGCTGCTCCCACCCTCTGGAGCTCACTTCCTAAATACATCAGAGACTTCCCCTCACTCTCCACCTTCAAGAAATCCCTCAAAACACACCTCTTCAAAACTGCTTACAACCTCTAAAAAAAACTTTGTTCTTCTTCCTCCTCCTCTCTGCATTGTTTCCTTTCTTACGGATTATTTCATTTTTGTTTGATTCTTTTTGTTTTTTTGTTCTTGTTCTCTTTACATTAAAAGATAAACAAAAATTCAATAACAGAATAAGTAAAGGCTATAAGAAGCGATACAAAACTGTTTACTAGCTTAAGAGCCAGCACACAACTCAGTAAACACCTGTCATGTTGATGTTATTGCGCTTTGAAGCTATTGTGGCTGATAGAGACTGTGGATGTGTAAAATGACAGAACATAGTTGCCTCCCCAAGGAACGGCTGAATGTGTCACTTTACATGTCGCTGCCACAAGGAACTGTGGGATGGTATTGTCTCCTTTCCTTATATAAAGTATGGTCCAATGTACCCAACGATAAAGGAGATAGTAAGGGAGTCACTGAAGCTGTGATGCTAGTTTTGTTGCCCTAACCCTAACCACCAACCACAAGTGCAATGGTTCACAAAATTCACGGTTCAGTTCAATATAATATGGCTATGGAGCTTTTCAAAACAACAAAAAGTAAAAATGCCAGAAAAATTTCCTCTATTTTTAAAAAAAATTTTGACACGCACCCCCGCCAACCCCCTTTTAACGCCAACCCTTTCTATGTTAAGATACAAACCATAAGGCTGCCCCCAGCATCATTTTAGTAACACTGGGGCTTCTGCCCCAGCAGCAAAACATGACGAGTCAGGATGAGACCACACTGCCTTAAAGTAAAATCCCAACAGAAAGCCCAAACTTAAAGGAAAAGGCTCTATCTCTATAAGTTCTGCTGCAGGGTGTTATCCATTTCATATACACCTGCTGAAGTGCTGCATCTGCACTTTCTTTAATTTATGACTATTGGTTGCAAGGTTGCTCTAATCGAGTTACAAAGATCCTTGATTGGCTTCCAGTGGCACGCCAGGATCCCTTTAGATGACTGTGGTCCGACAGCAGCGTGTGAATGACAGGAGAGGCAGAAGATGAGTTTAGGAGTGTACACACCCAACATGCTCTGTCAGCATGGTACCACATTAACCTCACATCCCAACAACTCTGAGGCTTTTCTCCTTTTACTTTTGATCTCTCCCTCTTCTTCCCTGAACCACGCTGCTTCTCTCGTTTGACATTCATCACAAGCATCAACATAAATACTCAATAACCGTATTTCCTTTAAAGATTGGAGAAAAAAGCAGAGAATGCAAAGAAGCTGATCTTAAATATAGTTTCTTGGCTCTCTTCAGCATATAAATAATTGATCACAAATGCTCCGGGGGGGAGTCGTGTTCGCAGATATGTTGATTTCACACCAATTTCCTCACATATATAGTCCAATCTCTGTGTTTACCCTGCATAAAATTAACACATAGTGGACAGTATCTCCAGAGCTCAGTGAAAGACTGGAGCTGAAATACTGGGATGACAAATAGGCCCTTCTGTGCATAATATTTGCAAAACGTGCATAAAATGGCTTGAAGAATGAGACGGAGGAGGCTCTCACATGCCGACAAGACATATTCCGTGATCCATATCTCTCTGAGAAATCACCACGCAGCGGCACGAACAAGACAGTGACTCTGCCACGAGATCAAAACAAATGTTAAACGTCAAAAGACTGAAATGAACAAGTGAAAAAGTTCAATATAATGTTCAACATAACAATCAATGTGGTTTCTATGACTGCGCAAGCAACACAAATCTGGAGCACAGTGTGCTGCTGGCAAAACAACACAAATCATCAGTTAGACTGTGTGTTACAGAGAGGAGGAAAAAAAAGTTCAGAGTTTTTCAGCTAAGCAATATTGACAACACCTGAAAGATTTGACTGAACGATCCCATGAATAAATATGCCCAAAAGTTTTGTCTAAACACATTTCTTAAAGGAGCTGCAAAGTAATGTTTTCGGTGTGTTTTCCCAGAATAAACACAGGATTATTCTAGGCAAATAAATGATGACGGAAATTTATTTATTTATTATGAATTTGTTTGATCTCATCAACAAAAACAGCTGACAGCGGCGGGGGGCAGATTAGGTTTGAAGCACCCTGAAATGAAAGAGAGCTGATAAATCCACTTCAGATACAGAAAAAGCAAAGCCACGGTGTGCAGCGCTGCCCTCACTGCACATTACTATTTGGATGTTAGTGTATGAAATTGTCCGCTCACCCCCCCCCCCCATTCTCAGTTGTAAGTAAAGGATGCCTGGCTGCAATTTGTTTCTGTCAGGATGATTAATGGCTCTCAATAATGTTACAGCTTATATGGATATGGGAAGGTGCATCTCTACAGCAGCCAATCGATAAATCTGTGATCCTCCAACCACCCACCCTCATCGTGCCAAGAGATTTAGAGGCCATATGAGCAGCCTTGAATCCCCCATACAGTAAGTCTTATGCAGATTAATAAAAACATTCCTTAAAATGTGCTCTAACTTCGTCTATTAATACCTTAGGTATTAATTCTGCGGGCTGACAGCCTGTGATAGCTTTTACTTGTGTTGAGCCTGTATGTACAGTAGCTATCATGTATTTCATATATTAAATACACAGTGTAACATCACATTTGTTTAAAACAGAAAAGTTAACTTTTAAAAAGCAAGGCAGGCAGCTCTGTGTGTGTGCGGCTGTTTGGGTAGGATGTGTTTCATGGAAGTTATAGTGGGAAGCTCAGACTTCAGGGCAGATATGCATGGCCTTGGATGTGCATGTGCCTCCCACTGGCACAGGAATGCACCACAGACGGTTAAGGAAACTGGCAACCTTTAACACTAGATACATTCACCAGAGGTAAAAAGTTAAGAGTTAGAATAATTTGCTCCCCAATCACACTATTATGTAAGTAGGCACCACAGTGGAATCTGCTCATGCTGTAATGAAGGCAGCAGTGCCGGCTGTGGCACAGGCAGTATAGGCAAATGCTAAGGGCAGCGTCATCCATAGGGGGTGCCACAAATGGGGGAAGTATTGAAAAAATCAAAATATTTATCTTTTACTATTTTTTCACTAATACTATTATTACTATTTTTTTAATATTACATAAGGCCACAGCAACATAACTACATAACAAAGCCTACTAAATAATAGAGAAGCCTTTTTTTCTGGGTTCCCCTGCCCCCCTCCCCAGCTCATTACAGTTTACCTTCTCTCTGGGGGAGATAGGCTTGTTATCCAACGTCACGTGTACCCCAAAGCATGCTGTATTGTTATCATTTCAAAACGATAAACGCTCCCTGGTGCCCACTTAACTACCACTACACTATTGAGAGGCGTGTATGTGGACAGAAAGAACATGAAAACCAACAAATTTGTGTTGAATTCAGCGGGCGGAGAGCTAGTTATCGCTACCTCTGAGCCAGGGGTGTCAAACATACCTGCCCATGGGCCAGAGTTGGCCCGTCAAAGGGTCCAATCTGGAGTGACTTTGCTAAGTGTAAAAATATCAGAGAAGTCATTAATTTGAATTTTTCAATTAAATGCACTGCTATTCCAATTTGTCCAAATAAACCAGTTCCTATTTCTTCACAGACGTAAATGAAAAGCCAGTGTGCTTGGTGTGCTCACAGCACCTTTCACTGCTCAAGAAATTTAATATTCAGCACCACTGCCAAACTCATTATGGCGAAAAATACATTATCTTGCAACAACAACTAAGAACAGAGAAGATAAATTAATTGTTGGCAGGATTCAGGGAAACATAAGTCTGGTTTTAGTTTTAGCCGAGAGATCGGCATTGCAGCTGTGAAAGAGAGCTACATTATTGCTAACATAACAGCATCTGCATTAGAGCCACACTCTGAGGGTGAGTTTGCTCAATAACACATGTATTTTTTAACTGCGCTTATTTTTCTATCATCCCTCAGCTTTCATCTGTTCATCATTTGTTTTGTAAATGCATTGTTCATTACATGTAAACGTTTTCAGAATGAAAGATACCTTTAACGTTCTTTCTTTACACTAGGGCACCAAATGCACTAGGGCCACGACTGGAAAACAGCAAAATGTTCCTCAGACCATGGGTATTCATTTGCAGTATTTTGTGGCTGTTCAGCATATGAACCACGACAAAATTAAAACCAGCTCAGCCACTACAACAAATAAATTCACAACTGATAGCAAAACAAACACTGGCCATTGGTAGACAGCCAGCATCTGAGCAGCAGACAACAGATGCCATAACATGACAGCCCAAACAGATTAAGAGCAGCTCCAGCAGTGTTCACTTTCACAAAGTTAGCTTACATTGCTAAGCACACAAACACCAACTGCAGCTAGACAGTCATTCAACAGCAAGTTGGCACCGACATATGGCAAGCGGCATACTTTCCTTACCTTGTTGAAGTGTAGCAGCGTCGCCTGGCATATCAAGTAAAGTCGCCATGTTCCCAAAGTTGTTAACACCGGCTGGAGAGCGTCTCTTCCAGCCTGAAGTGCACCTTTGACCTACAGACGGTGAATCAAACAGAAACAGTCACAAATAAACACTCTTTTTCCTCCACAAACATGATATTTTCAGACTGTTAACAAGCAGCAAGTTTACAGCAGTGTTTCACTTGCAGAAGAGTTAGTAAACAAGCAGCACAGCAAAGCCAAACAGCAGGCAGGACACTGAAAGTTTAAATAGGCCGTTGCGTTGGATAAATGCTGCTGCAATATGAGTGTGTCAGGTGTCTACTAAACAACCAAATTGACAAAAAGTAATTAGATTTTTCAATATCTAATCACTGGGCTTTAAAGCTGCAGTTGGTGATTTTCATGAACATAACTTTGGGTCATATTTGCTGAAACTGTCACTATATTGTGAAAGAAGTAGATGAGACTGAAAAAAAAGATATCATGTTCTCTTACTACTGCTTCTTAAGCCGAAGTCAGACCAAAGATTCACAACAAGATGAGTTAAAACAGGCAACTACTTGCAACGCACCATTCTCAAAATCTGGCAGTTCACACCAATGCAACTAGATGAGACAGTGTATCATCTGTATGCAACAACTCTGTACTTTCATTTTGATTTCAAAGTTTTCAGGCATGTTTTTTGTGGCTGAATAGCATTTGTAGCTTCTTAAAATATGAATGAGGAAAGTGATAGTGAGATACTGGCTACAGTTGCATTTGTGGTAGTGATAAAATGAAATGAAATAAAACAAACAAAACCAGCATCAGATGGACTGTATTCATAATAAATATGCCACAATAATATAAATAACCAGCGCCAATAAATCAGTCAATGAGATGTGTGTGAGGGAGGCATAAGCACATACTGCAAGCAGCAGCAGCAACCCACCGTCAAACACCTGCAAACCTTAAGAATGGAAAAAGTGGGCTCAGTGGGGGACAGAGCACCTCCCGCAGAAAGCAAGCACGCCATCTGCAAGTGACGTGCTTTATGTTCTAAAACCAGCAAGGGCTGATTTGACCCGCTGTGTTGCAGGTGACACCATCAGTCGGCTTCAGTTGAGTTCAGACCGCCAGTTCACACCACTGCAACTTTTCTCTGCAACATTCTAAAATGGTTTTGTTTTGCCTTGTTGCAAATGTTTGGTCTGAGCTGGGCTTAATGGCATTCACTAGAATCTAACACAGCCCACTGAATACAACCAATCTGAGCCGAGGAGTCTCTCACGCAGCTGTTAATCATGTCAATCTTGGCTTGTGAACTGTGGTCAAACTGTCTGAGCAACACTCATGAAATCTGAACCAAGATTCAGTTGCTGCATTGACTATTTCTCGTCTCAAATGTTTTCAGAAACAGAACAGGAAGTAGCGTCTCTGATGGGATATATAATTAGACAATATCACACGAGAGGGAGTGATGTTGTACTGTGATATCGTCACGGCTGTGATTCGGTGGTAGGCACGAGGCCGCAGGCCGAGTGCTGAAGACAATCACAGCCATGGGGGTGACCTCGCAGCCATGTTGGATAAGACCGCCCACCGTCGGACTTACCTTCGCATTCTACAGCTAACCACTACACTAAAATATGTTTGTACGTATGTATGTATGTGGGGCGAAATAAGCAGAATCTTGATTCATGTTTGATCAGTGCTGCCTAGTTTGACAGTTTGATCACAGTTCAAGCAGTGATTGACATGATTGACAGCTGCACTTAAAGACTCCACAGCTCTGATTGGTTGTTTTCATTCACAAGCAGTGATGTCATTCGAGGCGCTATTTAAGTAATATCACACGAGAGGGAGTGATGTTGTACTGTATAGACCGTTTCAAACTGGACAACATAAACATTCTAAATGGGTACCTTTGTATTTTCTGTTTGAATGTATGTTAATGTAGAAGCTGATAGGAAGTAAACAGGGACCAAAGCTGTTGCCCTAGCAATAGACTAGCAATGAAACGGTCCATATCGTCACGGCTGTGATTCGGTCATAGGACAATTAATTCGAAGACAATTACAGCCGTGACGATATACAGTACAACGTCACGACCTCAAGTGTGATATTGCTTTTATACAACAGGTCAACAATAGCTTAAACAGCAATGCTGAGTAAGGAAATGTTAACAAAAGGTGATGAAATAAATTATTTAAGTATGTTATGTAGCTCCGCGAAAAAAAAAAACAGTTCCCCCGGTCTGTTGCCAGGCAACGCAGCACACACGCCAGGAACTCACAAGCTACTTTGTATTTACATTGATCTGCAGCTGTGTAACTTCGTCCAGTTCGGCTGATGAAACGTTGGCAAACCTGGATGTTGGCACGGATTCAAACACACCTGGAGGTCTGCACTGAAGAGTCCTGGCTTTCCTTTTCCTCGTCCTCTCCTGACGACCACTCATAATTTAATTCAAATGTAATTTTGGGGAAAATATCCATCTTCTTGGTGTAACGCTATAGTGTCTGTTTGCGTCAATGTAGCGAGTGTGACAGTTGGTTAATTAACGGTTGTATTTATACTTATAACATCTGTGAGCGGAGTGATTTTACTGTTAAATGTCCCAGTGATGTCATACTCTTGTCCAATCAAATTACTCGGTCGGAATTAACTGTTGTATAAAAGGCATTAGCGTTGGGAAATACTGACCTTGTGCTTCATGTTTCCTTGCCTGGGAAGTGTCCACAGTTCCCTCCTTTTCTGTACGTGTTTTTATATGTTCGGGTCCCGTCTCATGTTCTCCGACCACCATGTTTCCAGTCACAACATCCCGATACAAATGCGTTATGTGCTGAAAACATTTTGCAAGCATAGCTGAATATTTCTCCGGTGAATTATCCATTCAGGGGTGATAATTTATCCATTTTGTAGCTTACTGGACAAGTCGTTGGTCAGTGAGCGCGTTTTACCCCTCCCCGGCTGCGTCTGACACGATGCTGGGTACTTTTTGGCCCGATTTTGAAAAGCAAAAGCACCTTTCACCATAATTTCCTCTGAGGTTATACATCATCACCACCCATAAAGCAGGGTCGTTGCTGGGCGGCTCGCCTGCTGCTCTCGTGGCTGCTTTTTCCTGCTTCTTCCTTATCCACATTTACTTGAGGCTCTGGGTCACCGTCCTCTTCCAGCTCCGAGGACCTGTTGCTGGTGTTGGCCGGGCTAATGGTTAACGTCAGGGGCACTGGGTCCAGTGCTCCGCTGCGAGAAACAGTTGGCCTATCCTCCGGAGTCCTGCTGCTGCTAACGTTCGGGCTAGAGGCGTTAGCTAGCTCTAGCTGACTAGCTAGCACTGGAGGCTGTTCTTCAACGTTAGCCAACTCCGTTTCGTCGTCTTCTTTAAGTTTTTTTGTAAGACATTGTAATTCGCGGGACATCTTCAATCACCGGTGCTTCTCTCGCCTGTCTTTCTTCTTTTTTCCCCTTTTGCACCTCCGCTTAAAGGCTTTTTAAAATCCATCTTCTCTCTTATCTTAGCGTGAGCTGTCTACTACTGACCTCACTTTGAAGTTCATCGTGCTGCCGCGGCCTGCGCTGCCCAGCATGCACCTTGCCAGCCAGCGTCACGTAATGATGACACACTCCGATCTTTTTTAAAAAAACAACATGATTTTATTATTTATTATTTCATTTTCCAGTGTCACAAAGTTTTTGAAAACAGATTTGAATTGCTATATGAAGGGCCCGATAAGATAATATATATATATATATATATATATATATATATATATATATATATATATATATATATATTTTTTTTTTTTTTTTTTTTTTTTTTTTTTTTTAAGGCATCTTAAAGGGCCCTGGGTGGCTAAGGGCCCTTGGGCACATATGTGCCCCAGTTATAATCCGTGCATGGAGTAGGCGGAAGAACACGATTTTTGTCTCATTTAGTGCTGTGTGACTATAGCGACAGTTTCAGCAAATATGACAAAAGTTATTTCTAATAAAACTTACCAACTACAGCTTATATCTATTTCTGATGCTATTACCTTGATCCCTGCACTTTTTGGTGCAGCTGTCTGGAGGACATTTAATTGGTTCAGATTATTATGACAGATAGTAAGGCAAATGACCTCATGCCCGTTCAAAACTGATATCAAGTTACTCATCATCATCTGGTATAATTTATATTAATGGTGGATGCAAAATATTGGAGGTGATCAAGCTCAATCATTTCAATGTCCTGACCTATGATAATGATGTGCTGAAGTTTAGCAAAGTGTAACTTCATATTTCCATGTGCATGTCCATGTTAGCTCGCAGACTTATCTATTTCTTCCCACAATTCTTAGTTTCTAAAATATTAAGAATTATTTTGAATTGTTTACATTTTATTGGTGGTATGTCTTAATGAATCTTTATTTTAATAATTTTATTATCCTTTTTCTCACAATATTAAAAGTTTATTTTTGAAATCATAGATGTTTCTTACCCCAGCAGCCTGAGCACTTGCACTCTTGAATGTCTTCACGTTAAACTGTGCATTCTGCTTCATATGTGGCAGCCTCGGGAGGTTTCAATGACTTGGTGAGAAGAATTCAGTGTGAAATGGGATGTGATGCTGCACAGAGGTGTTCCAGTCCCACAGGCTGTGTTGTAAAGCACGACTGGACTTCACTGACTCTTGCCCACCTCCCAACAACCCCCCTTTTCCCTCCCGCCTTCTTTCTCTCCTCCTCTCACTTCCTTTTCTTTGTCCCCCACCTGGAGACAACCTCCATTTTCTCTTAATAACATCCATTTTCCTTTGGCTATTCTTCCCTGTGAATAAAACTCTGAACCATGCTGAGAATTTGCTCCTCTTAATTATTGCGTCGTAATAAATGAAATCTGAGCTCCAACTCTCCAGAGTAGCTCATGCTGATCTCCACCAGAGAGGCTAGTGCCTTACCAGAGAGGCTAGTGCCTTACCAGAGGCATTGCTGCTCACCCACATCAGTCCCATCAAGCGCTGTGGTTTCGCTTCACTTACAGCTTCATATATATGAGAGCTTAATAGAGACTGATTCATTGATATTCCAGCCAAACTTCCCAGGGATTTGGCAGAACAGGCGCCAGCAGAGGAAAGAGGCAGAGAAAACAAAGTGATGGAGAATGAGTGGGAGGGGAGAGACTGAGAAAGTTACACCAGATTTGCAGTCGCACGCTGAGATGCCAGGGATGATAAAACCATCCCTCTCAGACAGGCCACTGTGATAGACTTGATTCGGTCCGCTCACCCACCCCACCCCACCTCCCTTTATTCTCATGCTGGTCTCTCACATTCTTCTCCTCTTATCTTCTTCTCCGACTCAAACATGATGAACAGGAGCAGGGGAGAGATGAGCAGCTGGCCTGGTCTCGACGGGGCGAGGGAACACATTTGACAAAATCAAATCAGGTCGGTCAAAGGTGAAGCCTGCCAGTCTCCCTGTGGAGCAGGGAATGGCATCAACACTGCACAGATGACCAGAATACTGCGCAGCTTCAGATGAAAACGTTGCACATCCCCCTCGCCTAAACTGAAAAACTCACATTCTTCTATGCTCTGTCATATCATCCATGCATTTCAAAAGGCCGCCCTAATGAATCAGTTTAGACGTGATTAGATCCTCTAACTGCCTTTATTCTTTAAATTCTATTAGCGATGTAATTAGAATGTTCAATGTCTATTAGCATAGCTGCCCATAAATGTTCACCATTTTTATCAGGCAGATGAAAGACATGATTGTGTGGCTTCACGGCTTCATTCTCTGTGGTGAGAAGATGACATCGTGCAGGCCTTCAGCTTCCACAGATCCACCTTCTTGCGGCTGGAAGTCAGCTGTCGGCCCATTCCAGCAGCCAACACTTTGATATGCAACACCTCATGGAGCCAAAGCCCCAATTGAAGCCATTATACAGTGTTCAGCTCCCTAATAGATATATTAGAGGGCTGGAGCCAGCTTGTTACAGGGGGTCTCAGGAAAAGAGCAGAGGGAGTGATCTTTGCATCTGCATGCTATGCCAGGCTCCAAAGAGGACCATAAATTAGTGCTGCGGGGAGAGAATGTGAAAGAGATATCCAGCCTCTGTTCTCAAACCCTGGCGATGGTTGAGGTGGCATCCTTCTACTTCTATGCATAGTCATAGAGTCAGGCTCACATTTCCCTTATCAGGGCCCATCACCATGCTTCATCCTTAATATCAGCAGCAGCAAGAAAGGTCATTACCCAAGTAAATTACCTCTTTAGCATTTGATTATTCGCTTTTTTCTTCTTTTCTCCTTTTTGCTCTCTTGAAGCAGGAGGCATCAGATAGCCTGCAATATATATCCTTCTGCGTGTCCACCTACACTGTGGAAACTTCTGTACTTACCTGTAGTATGCTGCAGTACACTACAATTAACTTCCACTTTTAAAAACATTGTCAATTGTTTTTCGTTCTTTCAGAGGTCCACATCTCTGCATCTGCCTTCCAATCCCCTCCGACCCTAATGAAGTATCCTCAAAAGATGACATGGAGTGAAAATGGTGAAGTTTCAGGCTGCGTATTTGCATTTCCCGAAAATACTGAATGATAAAGCACCCTGACAGTCCTGTGCACTTACACAGCACACGCCGTAAAACATCTGCTGAAAGCTGAGCATAATTCATTCCCCAAACACTCATGCACGTACGCTAATAAAACTCACAGACTCTCCCTTCATTTATCTGTGTATGGATGTGTGTGTCAGTTGGTCTGTCTCTTACTCTGTCTCTCCCTCTCCCACACACGGGCACCCTAATCTGTTCACGAACGAACGATATATGGCATTTGTAAAGAGCATAGTCCAGTCAGAAATATTATAAAATGTTAAACCTGAGGGTAAGATAAAAAGGCATCGTCACCTTTGACATTCAGTTGCCACCAGGGGTCATAAATGTTATCAATTAATGTGACAGGTGTAAAATTAAGGGTCAGTGATGAAATGCTGGATTTTAGGGCCTCAGAAATTAATTCTATACACTCGGGAGTCAGGATATCATGGTCTATGTTGAACTGTTATTGTACAGGTAACTGAATGTTTCCTAAACCCCTCCCCCAAACATTAATTGTCCAATCACGGCCTGGCAACTGTAACTAAAGGCAAATAAACTGCAGGCCCTAACCTAGGTTAACTTATTATGTATTTCACAACAGCTGATATGCATTGGTCTGTTAGATTGCCTATCCTCAAAGAATGACTATATGAGATTATTTCACTTGGGTGCCTTTTTTTCCTTCATGGTTGTCTGCATTAATCAAGACTTCAAGAATCTTGTATTTTACATTTTATTTTTACCTGCCTCACCAAAGAGCACTTGTCAGACCAGCGATCAGAGATAAGCAGCGCTTCTTTCTTCCATTGTAAAATGCTGCTCCTTTTTGTCCGTGTCCTCTACTTGTTCATCAGTTTGTGAGGATGTGGAATTTTTGCCTGTGACCCTCAGTTTTTTTTTTTTCAATGTTTGTTGCTATAAAATCCATAAGATGTTTTCGCAAGGTTTTCATTTTAGTACAAGAAACATTGATACAGAAACAACCACTGCTCCACCCAGCTTGGTCTTGCTGGAAACATCAGTATGTCCAGACTAGAAGAAAAAGTTTTCTGCACACTTACATCTCTGCAGTGTATCACTTCACCGTTGAGTAAAAGTAACCAGTTTCAGTCTAATCACTAGCAGTTTGCAACACACCTGTGCAGCTCCACCTCCTGGGAGTTGTAGTGTTTTTATTTAAAGCAGCTGTGTGGAACTTTACGTTTTCGTTGATTATAGTGCCCCCCTTTGGTCAAAGCAGTATGACACCCACAGCCTGGTGTCGTAAAATCTCGACCGCAACCGGAAATTACCTCATGCATTTGTTTTGGAGAGCAAGAGGAAAATCATAAATGTTCTGATGTAGCTCTGAATTTCTTATAAACTGAGGACAACTGCCTGCTGTGTATTTGTGTTCATGGTCACAGTCACAGATAATTTTGTGGCGTTTGTTGTAACGTTATTAGACAAAAGCGGTTCACATCAGCTAACGTTACATTTAGCTTGCTTATAACTTCCATGTCGTCATATATTGAAGTGAAACAACGTCTAACAAGTTGCGGTATATTCTCTAAATAAAAATAAAAATTACATACCTGTCGATTAGGAAAAGGGCCAACTCGGGATCAGTTTTAAAACCTTTCAAATCTCTCAGCTCTCTCCACTTGGTGAATGCCCGACCAAGGTTTACACGCGTTTGGGTTCGAGCCCTATCACTGTCCCGTTTAGCCTTCTTCTGTTCTTCTGTTCTTTTTCTTTTAGATGGTGCTCCTTCTTTATCCGCCATGACATCGAAAGTACAACCAAGTCCTAATAGATACATCTGGTAAAACTGTTATGTGTTCAGCAATGCCCGTTGCGTACCGCTTACTCGAAGAGCACTCTCTGTAAACACGGCTCTTCTTCTTCTCTCAATTTATTGGCAGATCACAAACAACTTCCAGGTGCATACCACCACCTACTGTACAAGAGACTACTCCCTACTACATGTCATTTAGCCTGTTTCTTAAATCCTATTCGTAAACACGGCTCCTTCTTCTTCTGTGGTTTAATGGCTGCAGGCTGCTGCGGGCGTGCAAACTTACTTCCGCCTCCAGGTGCCGTATTCTGGTTTGCTGACTTCCGCTGTGTCCGACCCAAGCCAGGCTACGATAAATAGCCATATAGAGAAAGGCTTTTTTGTCGCTGTTTCTGCACAGCTGCTTTAAGTACTGAATGGCAAACTGTGAGGCATTCAAATGGAAGCCATACTGTCATACAATACCGAAACACTTAAGTACAAGTTTTTTAGTTAGCTTATAAAAGCTACAGCTAACAAAACACCACAGCTACAGTTTCAACACATTCTCATTCCGACCCTGTCACATATTGACGTTTGGTCATGGACTTTCCACGTCCAGGTATGACATGCAAAGTACCCTGGGTGCGTTGGTTGTTGAAGTTCTGGGACACCATGTCACGTTCACCCTGTTACATGCATTGTCTTCTTTCAAAATACACTTCTGTTTTCACAGAAAATTTAACATTTACATACAGTCTCTTTCAAAATGACGAATTGGCTTTTTTTTTTTTTCTTCAACAACAAACACACATGGTTGGGTTAAGGCAACACAAACACGTGGCTAGGTTTAGGAAAAAAGAACAGGGTTTGGCTTTAGAATCTTACGGGACACAAATACCGCTCTCTCGGGTGAAAGTCGGTGTTTGTTTGACCCATCCACCACCCCTCCTGTCCGCCCCAGTCGGACTTTTGTTGCCTTAACTTTTGTCCTTGTCCTGCCGCATTTCCCCCTGATGCCGCTAAGCGCTCTTAAACTACGGGAGCATACCTATGTTCCCTGGGTTCTATGTTCCCTGGGTCCTATGTTCCCCGCTTTGTATGGGACCGGGGAACATAGAACCCTTTTTAATAATAAGGGTTCTATGTTCCCCGCTTTTCCCCAAAAGGACCCGGGGAACATAGGCCCTTTTTTTAAAAAAGGGTCCTAACCCCTAACCCTAACCCTAACCCTAACCGCTTTTTCTCAAAAGGGTCCTATGTTCCCCGGCAACAGCGGGGAACATACAAAGCGGGGAACATATTTCCTTTTGGGGAAAGTGGGGAACATAGGACCCTTTTTTTTTAAAGGGTTCTATGTTCCCCCATTGGGGAACATAGAACCCGGGGAATATAGGGATGACCCCTAAACTACAACGGCAACCAGCCACGTGTCATGTCAACTTTAAAGGAACTATTTTTTTCGTTGGTTTCTGATACCACAAGTCACTGCCTAATAGCGAGGTTTGGACGACTCACTATTTTCATTCTAGCCAGCTGAATCAACTGTTGCTAACTAAGCCTGCTTATTGTGTCACATCTGTCTGAAATCAAGTTAATAATAGTTTTTATGAAGATATCATGAATCTCAAGTGGTAAATCTGCCACCATAGCTGTTAACTGTACACATGCTGTGCTAGATGGGTCACCTTGACAGGCACAGCAACAGTAACCGAGAGCAGTGAGGTGTAGGGAAGAGTCAGTAAATCTCATATCAAAGAAAAGATTCTCTCCATCCATTTAAATATTAAGCTACGTGGATACAGTAATATGTCTGGGTCTGTACAGGCAAACAAACACAAGCATCGTCAAACACATGCCGCATTCACCACACTGATCGGCTTCCTCCATTTGCTACAGGTCAAGCAAAGGTTTGAATTACCAAACCTTTGGTTGTTTTTTTACAGCCACCATATCTATTGTACACAGTAAAGCTGACATGGCTGTTCACGAGACATATTGTAATGCACAGCCTTGGCTTGATATTTGCCCCCTCCTACCTGTCTTCCAAAGATTACTGCTCATTTACAGTTCTGAGCATTTGTCATCCATTGCCTCTCCCCATCCACCTCACTGGACATGCAAGGCCAAACAGTGGTAACCCAATAGCCAGTGGTGTATGTGCACAATTTCCACCTCTCCCTCATTCTCTACATCTCCCCCAATCCTTTTGAAATGGTGGCTATGAATCTTCATTGCATCCGGTGGTGTGGAAAGCGGCCCTCTCCTAAATGACTATTGATGATAATGCCACACTGTAAGGAATGTGAACACAGTATGGAAATGGTACGGCAAGCCTGCAGGAGCGGAGTGAGGAGGTGTGGGTTGTGGTTGGAGGACTGTGAAGTGGGACAGATAGGTAGGGAGAAGATGCAGTCACTCAAGTCTGAATGTAAATTTTCTCCAAGGGGATATAATATGTTAGAAATAAATAGGTCCACAACATACATGTAAAGTATATTCTTTAGATTTATTAAACACACAAAACAAAAGAGAGAAAGAGAGGCAGAACCTAACTGGGAGACAGAGTACTGGTGTCCTTGTCATGTCTAGGAATGAAAGAAAACATCCCTGAAGGATAACTTGAGTGCTTTGAGGGATAAAACATTCTTTTAATAGAATGGCAGAAATATGTAAAGACAAATATGATGCACTGTTTATACAGCATTGTGGAACAACACAATAATAAAATCATGTAACCATGCACACACATTTCAGACACAATTACATTTCAGTCTGATATTCAAGGCTCATTTTGTAAGAGGTATATTACGGAACACAAATTGTAGAGTGCAATTTTGTTCTTATACCTTGTATTCTTCTTCTTCAGGAGTTCTGACCTTCCTGTGTGCTTGAAAACAGAGCTGTTGAGTGGAGAAAGCTGAATTTATTATCAAAGACACTGAATAAGTGATATCCACGGCCTTCTGAAGATCATTCCCCAACTTCGCAGGGAGCTTCTGGGTCTTATGTGCCCTGGTGATACCAGCTCTCCCAGTGCCTATACAACTTGTCCTTGGTTGTAAGCGACTATGAAAAGTTACCCAGACAGCACAGTAATCATCTGTTTCAAAGTCATGAGAAAGAGGAACACTCCCTAACAGTGCAGATGTCACCAATGTAGTGCAGGGGTTCAGCCAAACAGTGTGCCAGGTGAGTTCATAGAATAGTCCCTTCTTTTTGATTAAGAAGATTTTAGGACAGGTGCCAAACATATGACATATGATATTTTTTGGGGCTTTTTAGCCTTTAATGTATAGGACAGACAAGTGTGAAAGGGGGAGAGAGAGAGAGGAAGTGACATGCAGCAGAGGGCCACAGACTGGAGTCGAACCCGGGCTGCTGCGGCAACAGCCTTGTACATAGGGTGCCTGCTCTACTACTAAGCCACCGGCACCCCAGACTGATGCATTTATATAAGACAAAAAAAGGTTAGGCAATTTCCCACCTGTAAATGGATGTTTACCAAAGAATGTGGTGTGAAAGCACACACAGATAGTGTATATTCTATTTTCTAGTAGGTTGAAAGAGAGAGAATGTGAGAGACTGAATCTAATATTCAACATTATTCAGCATTGTTTAGTCAATCTCATTGAGTTTGCGTGATTTTTTTGCTGTCTACACACCTAGCAGTCCAAATGATGTCAGTCTGTTGTGTATTCAACTTCAATGTTATTTTTATGTGTGCAAGTTTTCTTGGTTTCCTGTGTGTATGTCATTTCATTTGATCTATCACTGAAAAACTTTTTCAGTTCTGTTGTGCTTGAATCCAAATTATTACCAATTACCTTTAAAGTGATGACGGTGATTGAGATGCAGTGTAACTGTTGATAGTTTGCAAGTGCATGTGTAATTAATTAAAAGTAATAAATGACACCCCGGGGTGCTATATGTAATCACAGTTGTTTGTAGTGGTTGTATGTAGAGACTGCTGCCCTGGCGTCATTGGAAGACTTCACAAATGCAATTCATAGACAATGTGGTTCCTCTTTACTGCTCAATTCAGGCTTTTGCATGTGTACACAATGTTACAGTCAGCAAATATTTATTTAAATATGTGTGTTTATTTTTAGTCTTACATTGACAAAGATTGACACAGCACAAAAGTCACACTACTTCTCCTCAAAAGACAGTGGTATCACACAGTGCTGGGATCAGGGAGCTTCACAGTGGTGACATGATCTACAATTACATGCACTATGTCAACAGATACTGCTAATAATCAAAGAAGCATGACTTTACATGATGTAGATTTGACAAAATGTAATTACAATATATGCAAATTGGTTGAAAGAGCTTTTCAGATTTTTGTCAATAGCAGTCTCAGTATTTTGTAGTCATCAGCTTTGGACCTGTCCCTTTTCCCCTTGCATATATAACCTATATTATGGTCCAGTGAGCTGTCGTAGACGATATTTGCCAATATTACCTTTGCATAAATGCTTCAAGCCAACTTTGCATAAATGTACAATGGAAATTTTTTTCTGGGATTTTGGATAGATTAATGCAAACCATAGATACGTGACATTTGTGTGTTATTATGTAGGAAATGTTGAAACTTTACATTTCATTACAATTCAACAGCACTGCGGTAAACGTGTTGTTAGGTTTAGGCACATAAACCCCTTTCGGTTGGGAAAACATCATGTTTTGGCTTAAAATACTCGGTTTAAAATACACATTTCTGGCTCCATTATCACTTTTTGTGGCACTATCCCCAGCTGAAAAAAAGCAACTGGTCACTAAAAACACCCACATTTGGTGGCTAAAAAGCTGCTGAAAAAAAAAAAAAATTCAAAACAGCTGTCTTTAGTTCTTGGTCTTGAACAGTGGTCTGCAGCTTGGCAGGCATCTCGCCCGGTTGATACGCCATCCTCTCCCCTCCCCTCCACTTTCCGATGACAAAGTAAGTTCATGCACTTTCTCACTTAAAAGACGTTGATATGATTTGTATGAAACCTGCAAATGTGACATATTTGTTATTTGGAGAAACCTACAATGCCAACAATCTTGATTCTTCATGACCTTCTTGCATTATGTCGACACAAACTTCCAGTTGTTAAAGAAATATCATGCAATATGTTTCAGTGCAGTTCTGGCTTGTATTTACCTCCAACATGTGAGCGGACGTAAACGTCAAAATATGATGGGCTAGGTAGCCCCCACACATTGGTTCTGGACTGTCACGGACCGCATCTCAACACTTGTTACATGCATTTTGTCCTTTCAAAATACATTTCAATTTTCACAGCGCATGCAGTTTCTGCTCATTACATGCACACAGTCCTTTTCAAATTTAACTAACTGCGTAGGTAAAAAAAGGTCCCTGGTTAGGTTTCGGCAACAAAAGCATGTGGTTAAGCCAGGGTCCAAAACTAACACTCGCCACTCGCCAATTACGGGTAGATTTTGTCTCTGGCTGGTAAATTTTTAAGACCACTCGCCACTCTGGCGAGTTATTTTTTTTACCAGCGAAAAATACATTTTTTGTTACTGGAGAACGATGCTGGTATCGGCTGGTTTCCTGGCAGAGTAATGTGTATTTCAGGCAGAAACGATCTTTGGTCACGTAAGTGCGTCAGTCATGACGTTAACACAGCACGCCGAGGTGGATAGCTGTTGTTAGGCTTGTTGGCGAGGCGTAGCTGTGAGGCTAGCGTAGTGTTAGCCGCAGCATGACCGGAGGGAAATACAGCCAGTTAGCCTCCGCTAGCTTCCCAGCTAGCCCCAGCTCTCCGTTTGGATCCAACCAGAGCACCGAGCCCCGGTTTGTTATTCAGGTTAATGTGGGAAGAAGCAGCGGGTTTGTTGGGCAGCTGAGTGAAGCTGAGTGAAGCTGAGTGAAGCGGAGCCTGCGGAGGAAACACAGGGAGCGTCTGGATGTAATAGTCCGTGGAGGTGCTGTGGTGCTCGGCTGCACAGATAGGAAACCCCTCGGCTGACAGGATGTACCACTCTCTCACTCTGCTACTTTGTTAATAGGTTCGTTCGAGATGAACTGCGCCTTGCCTGCAAAGTAGACGAGAGCAGGCGGCCACAGCGGGGGGCGGTGACAAAAAGCTGCAGTGAAGTCGGACAGTTTCCCGACAGTTTCCAGCAGCCTTCAGTCCGTACAGGAAGTCACAGACACACTTACATCTTGTCTGGAATGATGTCAATTCATTAAAAAAGTGATCAGACCCATATATCAGTTTGTTTTCAGTCTCCAGTTGTTTTAATTATGATAGATTAATTTATTAAAATGCTTTACAGGTGATCTGTAGTTTATGTTCATGGTTCAACCTCCATTTGATATGAATTCTCCTGTAAATCAGCATCATATCAGTTTGACCTGTCCCCTCAACTACACAGGCTAAATAAATTGTGTTTGACTATAAGGTTCATATTTTCAGAGGAAGAAAATACACAAGACAACAGCTTTCATTAAAGATCAGTCAGATCCAGTCAGGGCTTCACATCTGTACAGATGTTAGTTTAACAATCCTCACATCCCACTGACCACAAGTCTCTGTGTTGCTAAATACTTCAATAATTAAACCATCCAATATTAATATAGTAGCCTACAGTAGACTCTGTATAGTTTATGATGAATGCATTCAGTCTCTGACAACTAAACTTCACCATCAGTCACACAACATGTTTTCTGTTACAGAATAAACCTTCAAATCAGACAAATACAATCTTAATCTCTAAAATGCAACAAAAATTAAAAGTTTATCTAAAATGTCATCTTGTTGAGTCGACATCTAAACAAATCAGCTGTTAGATCAGGTGAGAGCCAGGCGGTGGAGAGCAACTGCAGCACCTGGCTATAAAAACTGCGGCCGCCTTGCTCTGGCGGTTTTATCGCTGTTCACTTTTGTAATATGTCAGAGCAAGTTGGGATGAAGTCGGACACAAAACTAACCAGCATGCATTGTGCGCCAATCGCCGGTGATTGAATCTGCGCAGGCCTTAAGTGACTTGACTTTTTTTCCTTTAAATTATTAATTATTTGGTTGGTTGGTAAAATATCTGCCTGGCTGGTAAAAAATTTCACTTACCAGCCAGCCTGGCTGGTAAGTGAAAGAGTTAGTTTTGGACCCTGGGTTAAGCTTAGAAAAAAAATCATGGCTTTGGCTATGGCTTTAAAAAGTTGGGATCTTTCGAAGGTAATGTTTCGTCACATGACACATGTAATGTGACATAAGTTACTAGTGTAGCATGCTACACATTGTACTTAAAATAACCTGACTTTTGGATTTTACACGGAATACCAACAGTGGGTGAAAGTCCAGTGTTTGTTTGACCTATTCACCTCCCCTCCCACCTGCCCTATGAGGACACTCTCGCTGTTTATGCTATGATAGTGTCAGAAATAGCCACCATCCTTCACTGACAAAGGCGGTATTTGACGAGTTTGCTTGTGGCTGGTGGCGCCTTATGGTGCGTAACATACCACTATGACAGGTGCCTCTGTAGGTCAGCAGAAATACTTGAAAAAGCAGCAGTATTTAACAAGTTAAAACTGAGAATGTTTTCAGAATGTTTATGTCAAACCATCTTTCTATAGTTGTACTTGTTTTTGACTTGCTGTTTTTCACACAAATAAAACATGGTTTATCATTTAAATTATTTATGTATATAGTTGCAGTACTTTGTTTTAAATATTATTTTGTATAATTTGCCAGCAGGTAAACTTAAATATATTCATATAAACAGTGTAAATGGTGGTAGAAAACATAGCAGATAAAGCAGTCTGTACGATTTCTACCAACTTCATAGGCCCACTCATTTTCAGCATTGATATAGATATTTTTGAGAAATAGAAAATACAGTAACAGGTAGTAACTTTACAGTACATCCCTACTGTATTGGTTCTGTATCTTGTAAACTTATATTTGAGAGGTTACTGTTTATACCATGTTCACAATCATGGCCCGAAGACACTAATGTGAAAAGACATAAAGGGAAAATCGGCCCACAGACTGCTCCTTCTCATTTTTTACAGCTCCCACTGCAAATAAGATGGTCAGTGAGTTTCTGCCCCAGCCTCCACACCAGGGAGGCCAATCTTTACCAGAGGCATACAGTATCGCAATTCTCCTACTAAGGCTACACAGTCACCCACCACAGAACATTACAGACTCTGACAGGGAAAACGAGACCCTAATCAAGACCTTAATACACTTCCAAAGGCACAAATCGTCTCATGCAACATGAAACCCAGCAGCAAGCGCCTGTGCTTTATCTTTGTCCCTCTCCTCTGTCTTCCCTTGGACTGTTGATGTGGAATAGCACGAAAAGGAAGGCAGTCGTGTCACAGAAGATTTTCTGGAGGCCTTGACAGAACGGATGGGTCTCCATTACTGTAATGAGGCTACAGGAATGGCCGCCACGCTTCCCTCATTTACGCCATCTCAGCCCACGCCTCCTCCAGGGGATACACTCTTTCCTCTATAATAGCCTACTCAGTCTTCTTTTACTCCCTTTCTCTTTTGCTCTTTGCTCTCATTCCCTTTTTACTATCCCAGAAATTTACAAGAGGTGTGTACATTTGTGTGTGTGCTCGAGGGAGAAATGTATCACATGAGAAGCTTAAGGTTAATGAGGAGTGCTGGTATGTGTCCAGCTACTAAACCTTCATAGCATGAACAAAGGGAGTTCATAAAAATTAAAGTATCACCTTTTTTGGCAGCTTAAATAGTAAGGTAGGGTATTCAAGTACCTTGGATGACATCAAGATTTTAATGTTCATCACCCACTTTGGCTATGTTAAAAAAAGTAAATGGTAGAGGGAAGGTCCGGAAAAAAATAGTAAAGTCTGTTTTAAAGTTTGTAATTTTCTCACAGTTTACAAGTTATTTGCAGCTTCTCACCACTGGAGGGAATCACTCATTCAATCTGTCTCCGTCTGGTGTTTTTGTATGGAAGATTGAAAAGGTCTCAATAAAAACAAATCAAACAATTTTATATTATATGACAATATATATTAGAGGTGTATTGGTTCACAGAATTCACGGTTCAGTTCAATATGATACAGTAATGTCATGGTTGGCTACGTTTTCGATACAGCAAAAAAGTAGAAATGCTAGAGAAATGATTTTTACAATTTTAAATGTATGAAAACTGGAGCCTATCCCAGGTGACCCTGAACAGGTTGCCAGACTGTCGCAGGGCTGACACATATAGAAAGACAACCACCCCGAACTCCCCCACCTCAGATTCGAACCAGTAACCTACTTGCTGTGAGGCAACAATATTAACCACTGTACAACTATACCGCCTGGAGTTCTGTGTCTAGAATTTTTTGGGTGGGTCTAAAAGCATGCTCAACAATGCACTGGAGCCATCCTTAACACAACCCCTTCCCTACTAAATAAAAACTATGCCACCAACACCTTCTCACCCCATGTCATCACATATTGCCTCTTCGTCAGTGGCCTTTCACGTCTACGTAGTATGCACTAGATATCCCTCTGCGTCTGCCGTTAATGTTCCAGGAGGTGAAACCAATGCCAGTACGTTGAGGCATGAAAATATCTTGGTTTGGATTTCAGGAGGCAAACACCGGGCTCCCGGGTGAAGGTTAAGGGTTTGTTGGACTCATTCATTAGCACTTTTGGTACATTCCAGCCCCTTGTCAGGGTTTCAATCTGATGCTCCCCAGTGGCATATTATACCGCTGTGACAGGTGTCGTCCTGGCCGACCAGCAGCGTATCATGACAAAGCAAAGGTTACATCTGGCCGTGTTGCATATTGACGCCACCCAGCTGCATATCATACCACCGCAAAAGGTGGCTTTTGGTGTCAGGTGTCTGATGCAGCAGTATTTTACGACTTCAGAATGAACATGGGCTGATGTCACAGCTGACATTAGAGCGTGTGGCATCAGCAGCCCTGTGCACATTTTTCAGAGGCTCAAGCAAAATCTCCTGTAGATCAACTTATGTCTAACCACACACGTTTTACTGTGTAAAAATAAGGGACCATGTTCTGCAGTGAGGTTTAAATGGTTCTGGATGTCCAGAGTGGAAACTGCTCTGACACACTGACACACAGAGGATGATTTCTACCTCAAAGTTCTTCAATTAGATGAAGTTAACAGCGTGCTGAAGAGAAAGGAGTCTTTTGGGGGGATAGTGTGGTTCATTTACATCAAATTCAGCTTCCTCCAAACATGATTGTTTTCCTCAGGCTTTACATGCAAGGCTTATTTTACATTTTCTCTTGTTGCTACTTTCCCAACGGAACAATTTTACTTAACCTGCGATGCAGCTAAATGCTTTATTCCCCGATGATTCAGAAATAAAGTTAAATTCACGTTTTTTAAAATTCAGTCCACCCCCCAAGAATTTGTAAACAATTAAGTTTGTGTATGCAAGAAAACTGCTGTGATCTCATTAAACAGTCATGTATATATAGTAATTGTTTTCCTCGTAATAAGATTTAAATATTCTGAAAGAATCCCAGAGAACAGACGCCTGCAGCGGCTGCAGCTTTGCGCTCCTTCTCTGCGCTCTTGGCACAAGGCATGTGCAGCACCAAACAGCATTTCAGATTTATTTAAATACATTATCAGAACTGCGGCATGGGAGATCTAAACATTTTTTGCGTTGAGTTTTGGTTTTTAAAGACGTGAAAGTGGGAGAGCAGTTGGTGAACCGAAATCAACCAGAGAGTTGGAGGGAGATGGTGAGAATTTACACCAGACTAGCTTACTTGTTGTTAAGCTTTATGGTGCGTATCGCCAAAATTAGACTGGCTGTATTGAGATGTTTTAATAGTTTAATCTCACAACAGCTATTAACAGTACCAAAGCTTAGGGCATACGCTATCCTTACCTGGCTGTCCGTGAAGGTAGATCAAAGGTAGACACGCGACTGTGCAGGCCAGAGTCTGTAATTTTTTTTATATAACTGCAGTGAGATTTTGAAGCCTGGTATTACAAGATTTACCAAAAGAAAAGTGTTATTCATCCAATAATCTTCTTACCTCTTTGAGTGTTTTTGAGAAGGCTATTTTGTTGCCTTTTCAAAAGGCCTTGAACCCCGGCATTATCAAGGCTTTTTTTTAAGTATTAAATAATTATTTTCAGCACAGTGGTCTGCATATTAATTAGTCAGTTCATCTGTTAGCTTTAATAAATAACAGAACAGACGCTTGTTTTAGTGCCCTACAGGGTGTGATTTTCTCAAAGGTCAAGATTACTGTGGGGATTACTGGATGCATCATTAAGCATTTGCGGACTGGAGGAACTTTTTCATGGTTCCAAGAACACCCCCCCAGCGAGGGCAACAAACGACACGTTTAAGTTCAAGTGACAGAGTCCTCTAGGGGCTGTAGGAATTACAACAAGATTAACGGAGGAAGTCATGTGACCAAATAGAAAGCCGAAGCCATAACGTCTTCGTTAGCCTCTGTTCCACTAGCTTCTGTGACGCAATGAAACCTCTCAGTATTTCTTTCATTGTTTTTCTGAAACAATTAGGTGTGTTACTGACGTTTTCTTTCCATATTTTTAAACAAATCAGCATCAATTGCCGCACTTGCTATAAAAAGTCAAAAGATGAAAAACTAAAAGTGCGTTAAAGGTAATACATCATTGTAACTTTGTTTTGTCCATACCAGGGGTAGGCAACCTGCGGCTCTGGAGTCACATGTGGCTCTTTAGACCCTCTCCATTGGCTCCCTGTGGCTTTTACATAAAATTATATGGAAATGAATGAAGGTTATTTCTTTATATTCAGATTTTCATTTGGCATTGTTACAGGCCTAGAGGGACTATTGCACTCTACAGCTGCAAAAATGTGTACCAATACATCAAATAAATGTGCTTCATACGTCTACAACCTGGTGCCTGCTCCACTAAATTTTGCTTTACTTCAGTAGCAGTGGTTAGCCTGGATTCCGAATCCAAAAAAAGAAATGTCTTGAAGTAAAATAAAGGATTTAATAGTGTGTGGACAGATTAATTTGCTTTCACCACCAACATTGTAAAGCTAAAGTACTTAATAATTATAAATAGCTCACTGCAGAGTAGCCACCTTGTAGTAAATCATATTAGTGAATGCTCATTTAGACCTATTCATAATGGCGACGGGCTAATATAGACTTAATAGGCTGTTACCTTTATTCAAATATGTTTTGTGGCTCCAGACAGATTATTTTTTCTTTTCTTTTTTTGGTCAATAATGGCTGTTTAAATAGTAAAGGTTGCCAACCCCTGGTCCATACCCACAAAGAAACGTTCTCTTCTACAATATTTTTTTTTATAATTCAAGTCAATAAATATTGAATGAACAATAACATTAGAAATTAGAAAAAACTACCTTCCTTATCTAAGCACATAAAGCACTTCACTTTGGCTCTCTAATGTAAAGCTGGTGGCAGGACGAGGTCAGGTGCATGGTTGGATCAATAAAATGAAGTAGTGATTTTACCCACAAACCATGATCTTTCACCTCCTTAAACACAACATCCTCACATGCTAAAACTGATTTATTTTTCAATAGTGATTTGCAACAGCTTTTGAAGACATCGAAAAACATGTCTGCCTCCCTAACATCAGCTGATTGACAGAGCAGCTGATAAAGATGCGTCACAACCACCACAAAGTGACACTTCTGAGGAAAGCGGAAATTTTGTCAAGAAGCCCAAAAAAGGTATGTAACACCTTAATACATGTCTGAGATAAAAGAACAACTACAATAAAGTGATTACCAGAAACTGAAGACGTAATGAACACCATTGATCGAAAAATGATGTTGTCCTGCAGAAAGGGGTGTGAGATCAGAAAACGTATTTTGTCATTTAATTTTTGAGGACTTGTTGGTTTAATGCATGATTTGGGTTAAGCCCAGTTCTTACCAAAGATTTCGCGACTAGACAAAACCCTTTTAGAACATTGCAGAGAAAAGTTGCAGCGGTGTGAACTGGCCAGTCTGAGCTCAACTCAAGCCGGCTGATGGTGTCACCTGCAACACAGCTGGACAAATCGCCAGCAGCTGGCTTCAGAACGTAAAGCACGTCACTTGTTTCTACACCCAGTCGGCTTGTCGTGAAGTCTGATGGTCAAGCTAAAATGTCCACAGACAGCGTGTTGCGTGCTGCAGCAGATGCTCCATCACCACCAAGCTCTCTGATTCTGTCCTCACACACCCTCATTGACTGATTAATTGACACTGGTTACTTATATTATTGTGGTGTATTTATTATGAATACAATCTGATGCTCATTTTGTTTCTCTCTTTCATCTCTACGACAAATGCAACTGCAGCCAGTATCTCACTATCACTATCCTCATTCATATTTTAAGAAGCTACAAATTATATTCAGCCACAAAATAAGCCTGAAAAGCTGGAAATCAGAACAGAGGTGCAGAGAGTTGTTGCATAGATATGATGCACGGTCTCATCTAGTTGCATTGGTGTGATCCAACAGGTTTTTAGAACGTTGCAGAATGGTGCATTGCAAGTAGTGGCCTGTTTCAACTCATCTTGTTGCGAATCTTTGGTCTGAACTGGGCTTTAGGCATTAATGCTCAGGTTTAGGAAAAGATAGCGATGGGATGTTGATATTACATATTCTGCAAGATAGTTGGACTCCTTACATCCATAACTTTTCTTTCTGCCACACAAGCTACAATTCTTTCTGCACTGGCTCTGAGTGTAACCATTGGGTGTAAACAGTCATAATGTAAAAAAAACACCAATAAAATGTTAAAATTTCACAACAAGAATTGTACTTTTTGCATTTTTACTGAAGACATGACATGAGCATTCAGAGTCTGGGCTGAAAATCTCCCATAAACCTCTGGTCTCATGCTTTTTATAAAAGGTTGTAGTTTGTATCAGGTAATCCAGTCCATGTGATAGTTTTCAAATCTGTTTTAGAGGTGCCCTGCCTTGTCAAAAATTGATTTGTCACAAACAGTCTGGCTCTCTTGACAGAGAAGTGTTGAAGTGGTGCACACAATGAGCAGAAATCTCAGGCGTTTGGAAGCTTTGCTGAAAATGGCTACAAAACTGTGTCTGAAGAGAAGCATTAGTTAACAGTCTGGCAGCGGCGGAACACGGAGGAAATTCAACAGCGTTGCTTTTCCCTGAAGAGCTGCAGAGATCACAGCAGGAGATAATAAGGAACTCAAAAGCAACAGTTAAAGGTTTGCAGCAGCCTAATGCATTTGTAAATGTTAATTTAAGTGTTTGCACTTATGTTATGATGGTGTTTTGTGTATAAATCCTGAAGCAAACTAATAACATCTTTAAAAACTGAACCATGTTATGTTTATACAGAGGTGTTAAGAGTGTTGTGGATAAGCTGCTTTGTCTGGAGGTCAACAGTGGGCCTATATGCAAAAATAGAGGACAAGAGCCTCACTACTTACAAGAGTGAATTCATAAGCCTCAGACAAAGAAATAGATCAGAACTTTTGCTCTAAATACTGTAGGTTTTAGAAAGCATCCTCTTCAGCTGTGGATTGATGGAAATACTTGAGCCAAAGGGTCTGAGCCACCCAGCCTTATCGTTGTATCTGTGCCTGTTACATAACTGAATTAGCAATTATAAGCAAAGTCCGGACAAATCAAGCAATTATCCAAACAAGTTCTTGGGAATCAGAACTTTTCCTGTCAGTTTACGGTCTACAGATTTGCTTAACATCTTTTGTCTGCAGGGTGATAATGATTTTCCACGTCTGTACTTGGCAAAGAAATCGCACATCTATGACGCACAGCCTCAGTCTTACTTCTCTACAGTGCTGTTACAAACGGCAGCAGTATGTTAATTCACTTCCTTTCTTAAAACCCTTTTATGTGCTCTTACATGGGTTCATATCACAGTTGAAGAAAAGACTGTTTTAAATGTCCTTTTCTCAAGGTGTTGTCATGGTGATTGGTTTTGTATCATTGTTTTTTGTCTGTGTTATATCGTTTTGTTTTTTCTGATGTTGAATATGTTTTTTTCTTTCATGTGCAAAATATGCTGCAGTTTGTTTTAAAAGGTGAAGGCAGGGACACGTGTTGTGATTCGAAATCTTTTAGAAAACACCCATGTGAAAAATACTGGTCGAACACTCTCCATTAATACGGAATTTAATAAAAGAGACTATAGATGCATGACATTTCACTCCGAGAGTCTTCCAATCCCAGCAGTCAGGGTTTAAACGCTATTGATCCAATTTTAGAGCACAGAGAGGTGGAGAATTGCCCAGCTAGAGTTACTGAAGTCCTACAAAAAGCAGTCCTCTCAGGTACCTTTTCAATAGCATATGAAATCCTTCCCAGCCTTTTCATTGTTTGCACACACTATAACAGGTAGATGAATACAGGCATTACACAAAGCGACAGCAAACACACAGAAGCTTAGGCTTTATGTTTGCTCATTCCTTCTACAAAAAAAAAAGAATTTATGTATGTTAGAATATTGGTTTTTGGAAGCGCGTTTACTGTATTGTGATTTTTATAAAATATGTATTTAATCTCAAACATAATGTAAATTAATGGCGCATGGTAATTTCACCCTGGGGTACGGGGTCTCCTGAGTAAGATCAACTAATTAACTCATTGCCAGAAGAAGTCCTTTTATCAAATTTCTCACTCTAATTGGAAGACAGGATGTTAATTTTCAGCTTCTGCATAACGAGCGCGGCGCATACAGTTTTAGTCGTGATTGCAATATGGTGTTGTTGCCAAACAATGAGGAAACAAACTGAGGAATAATTAGGGATGATTTAAATTCTTGGTTTAAAACAAGTGATGTCTTTCTGCTGCAGGTTTTCAAAAAGCGCAGAACATTTATTATAATGATATTAAAATCTATAATAGATGAAAGGATCATGCATTAATGAGTAACTATTCATAAGGATTGACTATAACCACAAAACTGAAAAATCTGTCACATGTACACACATGATAATATATTTTGCACTGTTACACTCTTGTTCTCAGCACTGATCCCACCTACCAGACACGACACTGCCTATATGCTAGAGTTCAAAGCGTCCACAATACAGCACCTAGCTGAATCATTTCCATACCCAACACCTGTCTCTACAGTAGGCGAGTGGGCATGAAAGAGCATCTGACTTGAAACAGCCGACTCAGCAGTTGAGACACTGCTTTGTTTTAATGGTCACAGATTATTGGGAGAGTTGACCCCTCTGTTGAGAAGGGTCTGCTCAGCAGTTCAGAATAGACTTCATACGTGCATAGCAAAGACTTGAGAAGTAAGCTGCATGTGTGGTATGACCAATCAGTCATACTTATCTCGAGGAATTACACATTTTTTTAAGTTTCAGACTAGTATTGTTTTTTGTTTTGGGTTGCATATAAAGAGGTTTAATTAAAGAATGAAATGATGATTTGTGTTTTTACTTCACGTTTGTAGCGGTGGACACTAGCTATCTGGGCTAATTCCCCAAATAATTTAAATTATACTGGGTAAGACTTTATTTGGATCGCCACCTCGAGCTGTTCTCATGCACTCTTCTTATCTATCCATCCATCCATCCATCCATTTTCATCTGCTTATCCAGGGCCAAGTCATGGCAGCAGCAGGCCAAGCAAAGCACCCCAGACATCCCTCTCCCCAGCAACGCTTTGCAGCTCCTCCTGGGGGACCCCAAAGTGTTCCCAGGCCAGATGAGATATGTAATCCCTCCAGCGTGTTCTGGGTCTGCCCCAGGGCCTCCTCCCAGTGGGATGTGCCAGGAACACCTCCAACTGGAGGCGCCCAGGAGGCATCCTGATCAGATGCCTGAACCACTTCAACTGACCTCCTTCGACGTGAAGGAGCAGCGGCTCTACTCCGAGCTCCCTCCGGATGTCCGAGCTCCTTACACTATCTCTAAGGCTGAGCCCAGCCACCCCACAGAGGAGGCTCATTTTGGAGGCTATCTGCAATCTCATTCTTTCAATCACTACCCAGAGCTCATGACCATAGGTGAGGGTTGGGACGTGGATGGACCAGTAACGTCATGGTTACTGGTCATGGCTTTCCAGCTCAGCTCCCTCTTCACTGCGACGGCACCTGCATCACTGCAGAAGCCACACAAGTGAGGGTAGAATCTTCTTATATATATATCTACAAAAAGTAAAGCACCAGCCCAAGTAATCATGAGCCAGTAATTCATGTGTAACCAACATAATCAGGAAGGCAATCACTTGACCAATGCACTGACAAGAGTAAAGCAGCAGGTCGTATAAGAAATAAAAGTCCACAGACTTTCGCTCTTTATACTGGTATTTGGGACCGGTGCTCATGTTCTGTGTGAAACCAAGCAAATTTCAGGATATTTCAAGGTACATTGTCACCATCTTTTTTTTTTCTCAACCTAACTCATGTAACTTTACATTGAATACGTGAGGTCATTTGTGGGGTGCTATTTGTCAGATATATATACTGTTGTGAAGACACAGTGTCCACCTACAGATAGTTTATATATCTGTGACATTTCAACAGCTTATTAGTTGAGATTCAACAATTCAGCTGTTTTGCTTTATCTGATGTTTTTCTGTAGAGTATATGTGATAATTCATGAACATATGCTTAGAATAATTTAGCTGAACTTGAACTACTCGCTCAACATCAGTGAATAGTTAAACTAAATTTCTCTGAGAATACGTAGGCGATGATCATGTTTTGTCACATTTACTCTACAGTTAATCTGTTCAACATCTGTTTTATGAAGCAAAAAAGTGGAATTGTTGCATCTCAGCCAACAAGCTGCTGAAACGTTAAGGATAAACTCTCTGTAGGTGGTGTATCCAAATAAAGTGTTAAAGAACTAACAAGCCTCAGTTTGCAGTGCATGTGGAAGTGTTGAGGATGAAGTTTGGCTTTAGAAAAAAAATCTCATCTGTCTGAGACAACACTTTTTGTGATCTCTGTCTCCCACAACATTGTGCTGTGAATTTTGCACTTGGGTGTTTAAATTGGCCAATACTGACAAAAAAATCGGCCACATGGTGCTGATCCTTTTCTTCCTACTGGCTCCAAATCCACATCAGATGTCACTGTATATGTTAGTATTTGTTAACATATAAACTGTGAGTACAGGCTTCTTGAGTGCCAAACACAAGGAGCTGCCGTTAAAAAGACAGATTCAGATAGAAGCACTGAAGAGGAAGAAGCTGTTTTTAAATTCAGGCTTTATTCATTTGAGCTAGCTAGCTAGCTAGGTTTTTTGTGCCCTAACAAGGAGTGACTCAGCATCATGGAACAAAGTTAGACTAATTATTTTTTATTCATTCAGGTTCTTGCTGGTGGAAATTTAGCTCAGGTGTTCTGTTTTTGTCCTCTGAGTACACCAGCTCATTTATGATACCTCCTGTCTGATTGCCTGAGTTGGAGTAAGTGTGTCTTTGCTCACTTTAATTTAAAGTCGTGGCTGCTACACTCTTCCCTGCCTTTCTGTGGTGATTCAGAGAGCGCCAGTGACCTTGAACTATTGTCAGTCAGTATAATGACCTTGATGATGAAAATGATTCAGTTAAATTAATTACAGAGACTTTTTCAGTGAAATCCAAGGCTTCTCACATTTTCTGGGCTACTTTGACAAGAAGCCGTCATCAGCAAAGATGCTTTGGTGTTCGCTGTGATCACATCATTACTGAAACATAATCCATCATGTATCCACGTGTATCTTCTCACGTTAACAAATGCTAGGTATTAATCCTTGAAAGAGATACAGGCCACAGTTCAAAGCAAGAGCGCATAAGTCAAACGACAGGTTGCCAACGTAGCCTATTTCATCTTGAAACAGCATGCATTTTCACACTGTTTCATCTACCAATCAACTTAACACATGCCTTGAGATGAATAGAATCCATTATCTTTCTTCCACTTTGAAGGTCAGCCAACTAACTTTTAAAGTTATTGTCCAAAAAAGGACACAGCAGTGGTGGGAAAACATTTCCACTTTCAAGAGCTACCTTACTGGATGTCTGAAATTTCTCATTTGGAGTTGACAGGGTGCTGCTGGGAGCAGAGCAGCATCACTCAGGGACAGCTCTCTGGCTGTGGCTCCTATCTCTCATTTTCTCTCTCTTCTCTGCAAATACGCCCCCATACCTACTCACATAACCCAAAGACAGCCAGGCTGCGCAGCAGTGTGGGCTCCCCGCTCACAACAACACAGCGTGCTGGCAGGCTCACAACAGAGAGGCACTATAGCTGTGCTTCACAACAGTATCATTGTGCCAGGTGATGTATATTTGCTGCTGTATAGCTGTGCAAGGCCCGGTGTCAGTGATTGAAGTATAGCCTTGATTGGTAAAGAACATCTACAGGACAGAATTCTACAGTTTTAGCAACACAGAAACCGTCATTACAGTTAATAAAAACGGTCTTAATTAGGAAGCAGAGTAAACAAGTTAACAGGATGAGAGGTGCAGCGTAATAAGCTTGCAGGATGTGGCTTCAGACTCTTGATCTGGTGAGGATTTTAGAACCAGGTTTGGTACAATTTTGCTACAACCCTAATGACATTTTCACGAGCCATGGCCCATGACAATGCCCTTTAGTCCTTAGACATTCATGAAGCAATTAATAGTTGACTTAGAGGGATTATACTACATGAACGTGCCTTTGTTTTGGTGACCTTGGAGAGGTTGTCTAATCTCTCTAATTGAGTAGTTGTAAACACTTTTGTTCCCACTCTGTTCCAATGTCAATTTGCCCATGTTTGTTGACGAGTTCTCACACAGCATCTTCAAATGTTCGCACCACCAGTGAAGGTATTATGACAATCTATTTATCTAGAAGCTACTTGGCACCACGAGACACTGCCTCCAGTGAAATGCCTCAGATCACGGATTAGAGCTTAGAATGAATGTATTCAAACCAAAAGGAGAAAAATAACTTTGATTTGGAAGTCACATGTAATATTAAAATCATGTTTTCAGTGTTCTCTTGTCTGTAGCACTCTGCACAGCAGCAGGAAAAACGATACTAAATATTCATACTTTAATAGTATTTCTGCATTTTACAATGCGATGATGGATTTCGCTGTCTATGCCCTCCTTGAAAACCCAGTTTCATACATATTTAATGAGGTCCTCTAAACAATTTTTACATTTTGTCATCTTCAATGATGCATGCCATCAAACTCACAGGAAAAAAGTGTTTCATTCCAACCCCTATTGTCTGCACTACCATCACCACCACACCCAGTTTGTTAGACTGCCAACTTTCACAGGTCTGTATTTATTATCAAATCTCTTAACCCTGGCTCAAATGGATGGCTGCGGTCCCAAAGCACCTATAATGGAGCACGTTCATATGATATATTAGTAAATGAAGACATGAATTTGAATGATATGATTGCGCCCTCTCAAAAAGCATGTCTAGAGAGTGTAGATGCGCCTGAGCTAAGTGGGATACATTAATCACAGCATCCCCGAGGCTGTTTCAGTGCATGCTAAAGCAAATGTTCCTGTTCATTGACAGTGCTGGAAAATTAATGTAGATAAGACACACGTTCAGGACATAAATCAATACACAAATGAACACTGTGCTTGCGCAATAACTCCCAGCCCATTCAGTGATATGTAGGTGAGATACGCCTAATAATGTCTACTGTACGTTATTCTGCAGGCATTACCAAAAGTGGTTGTGTTCACCCTCCTCCATATGTGGAAGTGGCAGCTGAGTTGCATGCAGTGCAGCGGTGTAAGATGACAGCAAGGAAAAATATGCAACCCCCTATTTGTGCATCCTCATGAACGTGTGCATCCTTACGTATGATGGCCCGAGACATTGTCCTGGACCCAAATTAACCTGTGTTGTATCAGTGAACAGCTTGTGACAGTCCATTTCATCCTGACAGAGACACTATAACTCTGCTGGAAGGGAACCAACTGAGAGAAAACATGGAAATTGACACTTAACAGTGACAGTCAGCATTCACACCATCACCTCTCCCCGTCTCCCTCTCTGTCTCACACACACACACGTACACACAGAGCTTTGCGCCAAGCACTCAGATGTCCTCCTCCAGAAAACTCACAATTAATTCTTGTAATAGGATTTTTGCCTCCCCTTTTCTCCCCAAATTTATCTTGCCACATTGGTCACAGGAAAAGATAACCTTTGATAAATGAACACTTACAAATCGTGCAAACACGCGATAGAGATAATATTAAATAGTCAAGAGTATCATTTGGTCTCCTTTCCCCCATCTGCAGCCACAGGCTTTCAGAGAATTCATAAAAGCAAAACCTCATTAATTTGGATAAGAGGATGAAGCGACTGTTTAAACAAGTTCAATGGAATTCCTAAATCTTAGGTTTTGTATCCAGTTGAATTGAAAGAGGAGGCAGGACTAAACCTGCAGACTTATCTGTGCAACGACCTGTCTTAGTCCAGACGTAACCAGAACCATGAGGGTTTTTATTTTGGAAGTATCTCTGTCTCTCACTGTTTTTATGAATTGGAATAAAAGTATTTTACTTCAGGATCTAGGTATTTCTATGTCCTAAGCATTTTTGTTACTTCTTACTACAAAATCAGAAGGTGTGGGGAATCAGTGGTCCTAGTTTGCAAGTTAGATCATAGGTTAATTACATAAGAGCAAGCGCAAACACATGCTCTCAGAGCCACAGTTAAGCTTGAATTTCCAGTCAAGCCCAGGCTGCGTGTCAGATTAGATGCTACATGCTGACTACATTCCACTCGATGAAGAGACCGACTTCATGATGGAAGCAGAAAATGGCGTCCCACAGTCGAGAGGGCAGGTAATGATTCAAGGAGATAAAGATTTGTGACAGGTAACTGCGTGGTAACTGCTCTGCTGCAGTGTGTCAGCCCCGGGTAGTCAAAGGTTTTCTTTAAATCCTTTAAGTTGTGAAGAGGACCTTGTCTTGCTTCAGGTGTAATGTAGGCTCCATTTATAAAATGTGCCTTCTACATGTGAAGAAGAAATAAACCTCATAAATCTCAG
The DNA here is from genome assembly GCF_041903045.1 of Epinephelus lanceolatus. Classification (NCBI taxonomy): domain Eukaryota; kingdom Metazoa; phylum Chordata; class Actinopteri; order Perciformes; family Serranidae; genus Epinephelus; species Epinephelus lanceolatus. The sequence goes on along the minus strand of NC_135738.1, from coordinate 28,230,225 downwards.
TATTCTGAGTGATTGTTTTTTTATTGCCTGCATTTACCTGTGGTTTTACTTTCAATACTTAATTACATTTAATATGATAAAATTTCCACTTTACATACTTTTGATACTTAAGTACAGTAAATATCTGATACTTGAAGACTTTCACTTAAGTAATATTCTTATAGGTGACTTTAAATTCTGTCAAAGCCATTTTCTGGTAAGAAATCTGTACTTTAACTCAAGTGTGGCTTTCAGGTACTTTATCCACCACTGTATGACGCCATCACCTTTTGTGGATGAAATGTTGTGATATTAACCTAGTTTTTCAGCCCACAATAGCTTTTTGACATTTTCTAAAACACTTGAACGCTTTTATCAAACAATTTAAATAATTGAATTCTCATGGTAAAACAGCTCTGACTCTGCTCTGGCATCATCTCAGGGCCATTTGTTGTGTAAGCCGTGGCTCTGATGCAGTTGCATTAAAGTGACCCCCTCACTTTTTTTTCCTAACATCCTCATCAGGGCATACATTTGTATTTGTCCAGTACAGCAGTGTGCCTGTGAATACTGGCAAAATTAGCCTAATGGCATTCCCGCTACCAACACATTCTCACTCCAATCTCGTCACATATCACTGTTTGGTCATGGACCTTCCATGTTAAGATACGATGTGCAAAGTACCCTGGATGCCAAGTTCTGCCTATTACATGCATTGTCTTTTTTCAAAATACGCTTATGTTTTCACAGGAAATTTACTGTTTACATACAGTGTCTTTCAAAATAAACGCACTACGTCGGTACAACACCGAGAATTGACTTTTTTTTCCTTCAACCACTAACGCACGTGGTTGGGTTTAGGAAAAAATAACAGGGTTTGGCTTTATAATCTTGCAAGACGTGAACACCGCTCCCTTGGTTGAAAGTCGGTATTTGTTGGACCCATCCACCAACCTTCCCGCGCACCTTACTCAGACTTTCATAGTCTTAACTTTCCTTCTTGACCCACTGCGTTTTCCTCTGACTCTGCTGAGCAATGTAAAACTATGCCGGTGACCAGCCATGTATCTTGCTGATGTTAAAGAATGGCTTTGTTCATTGGTGTCTGACGCAAGAAGTCACTACCCAAGCACCTGAACTTGACGACTTCGGCGTGACACCAGGTCGCCCACTACACAACATGCTAACGCCTTAAACTAAGGCAATGAACACCATGGATGTATAAAGACAACTGGATACAGCATTGGAGGAGGGTCTCCATTCATACCTATGAGAGTGGCTCAGTGGTGCATGAAGCCACAAAAGTTTAACCGTTGCATATAAAATACCAAGATGATCAGCACTGCTTCTGCACTGTATGGCCCATAGAGCAAGCAACACTAGAAAAATTTATCCACGGATTTACTGACATCTCTTTTGCCATGCAAGTCAATTGGAAAGTCTTTCTGGGGTGCAGGGCATCACATGATGGTGTAGGCTAATTACACTGGCCAGCACAAAAATTCTTTAAAGCTTGATGCACCGCCAGGAGCCTGGTGGACGTGTTGAACTTTATGCTTGATACACATCAGTACGTTAACATTGTCATTGTTAGTATGTTAGTGTGTTGGCTTTAGCATTTAGCTCCAAACACTGCTGTTCTCAGGTAAAGCTTCACAGAGTCGCTGGCATGGCTGCAGACACTTAGCCTTGTTTTTTATATTGTGCTAACTTCTTTAATTCTCATGTTTTTATAGACAACAAACCAAAGGAACAACTGTCTTGTCTTGTCTCACAGAGTTGGGATTTCTGCCATGGCACAGCAAGGAAAGACTGTCTGTAGAAACACAAAGAGGGAATCTCATACTTAAAAAGACCACAACTTTGAAAGATACCCACTCAATTTGGCTAACTCAGACTGTTAAAGCTTCAAAATGACCTAACTTAAAAATGCTGTCGATTTTGCCCCTCATTTCTTACAGTGTAGTCATATTAGGAAGGGATCACTTCACAGCCAGTACATCTGAGAAATTATCGCAGTGACCAAATACTTATGAGCATAAACTGTATGCGCTCAATGAAGCAAACTGAGGCATTATTTGATATAACACACATGGCTGAAACACATCTTGGACTGATGAGGCTGCTTGGTTGAAACAAAAACGTGAATGACATTAAAGCTTACGCAATGATAAAACTGCTCGAGTTCAGACACTGTCCATCGACGCAGTAATTAACTGAGATAACGCACTAACTTTTAACCTCACTCTAACTTTTAACTTCAAAAACAAAAAAGGTCATTAATTGCTTTTCCTCCCACCCATGTGGCTGATTTTAATTTCACATAAGAGCCTCCTCTCCCAGTTGGAATCATTTCAATCAAAAAGCCTCCCTCACCCTCCCTCTCTGTCTCCCCCCTTCTCTCTTTGGCTTTTCAACTCGACTATTATAAAAGTCGGCATTAAACTTTCAGAGACTATGCTTTTAACTGTCGGCAACGACTTTTAGACTATCAACAGGTACAGCAAGCCGTCCTGAATGTATGTCACATCGTCTTCTGCCAAACGAATTGACTGCAATACAGTTTATAGGATTACATCATTACATATCTCAGAAAGGGAAACTTGAGTGTATACAGATGGTATACATTGAGGATAAATACTGTAAATACATCAGGATTTAGAGGACAGGGACTCTACTGCATGTGTCTGCTATCCTATAATCAAGTTCAAATTCCATTAGCAGAGCACTGTCTTCAGCAAAAATGTTCCCTCATTAAAAGGTTTAGAGACTGCTCCACTTTCCCGTATCCACTCCCACTCGAAAACATGCTCCTGCCTAATTCATTTACCCATGCTTCCTATACACACCAACGGTATAATTGCAGTGGTAATGAACGTGCAAAAGCAGCAAATTGGGATGGGAATAATATTAGCAACCCAGCAACACTCGCTGCTCCTTCCAGCCTATAACCACAACCATCTCTGGGTACATGCATGCACAGACCACCACAGAAACACACACAAACGCAGAGCGAATGCCACCACGAACCGACACATCTGCTCGCTCAGCTCAGCTTCCTGGTAAGGCCTGATTCGGGTAGCGCTTTGCCAGTGTGCATCTGGCACTCCCGAGGCCTAAAGGGGGGTCCACAGGGATCTCTCTGCCCTCTGTAGTCGGCTATGCAAAGCTACAGCTGAAGGTCACACAGCTTAGGTCACATGGTTTTAAAAAAAATAAGCCCATTACATATTTATCAACAACAGAAAGAAAATAGGGGGAGCTTTCAAAAAGCAATTACCCATGATATTCCAAAGTTGCATAATGGTATTCATTTTTCATGGAGGGGTTAGAGGGTGATATCAGACCCAAAAAAATGGAGCAGTTTTGATCAGAGGCTGAAATGGATAAATGGGAGTGAGTATGAAGGGATGGATAAACAGTCCAAGCCTTCAAGTAAATACGTTTCAAAGAGACGAGTGAATCATACCCCAACATTAGAGTCGGAAAGTGAAGATCAGCACATAGTGTGCTTCAGCTATTGGAGTTTAAAAGGTGCAGTTCTTCATCTGTATGAACACTGTTTTTGTTTTGTTTTTGAAAGGTTAACACAGTATGCATCAAAATGTACCAAAAGGTAAAGTCTCCCAGTGCTGACACTGCAGACACAGTATTATGTATGATACTGTGGAGCAGAGAGTATCATGTTTATCATGTTCATTATCTCAGTTTAGCGTTTGCTAATTAGCACAAAACGCAGAGTACAGCTGCTGCTGCTGCTGCTGGGAATGTAAGAAGCTTTGCAGGTCTTTAGTACTTTAATTTTTGACCTGATGATGGTGTTAGAGGGAAAGTCAGGGGCTCACCACAGATCATCAGATCAAACATTAAGGTGTGTACCAAATTTCATGGCAATCCATCCTATAGCTGAGGACACATTTGGCTCAGAACCACAAAAGTGAACTTCAAGGTAATGCTAACGACTCTTCAAAGTCTTTATGATGTACTGTCTGGGTAATGTGAATGTCTGTTGAGAGGTTTGTGCAAATCCACCTTGTAGATTTTGAGATATATTTGACTGGATAAGTGAAAACTCTAACCAATGGAAATGTGTTGTAATGTCATAGTTTCAAGACATTTCACTGAAAAAAAAAAAAAAAACAACCTCATGGTGGCGTCAGAGGAAAATCGGGATCACCGAAGTCAGTAGGCTTCAGGTCTTCTGGGGACCGTGACCTTGAAAGTTCTCACCTCAGCAGCCACCACTAACCAAGACAAAAAATTAAAGGTCCATCGTTTAAGAACTTTGGGGATTTAGTGGTATCTATTGGTAAAGATTGCAGATTGCAACCATCTTAAACTTCTCCCAGCTAGAATTCCTTTAATGTTCATTGTTCAGGAGCTGTTTACCGAAAGCCGAATTGTCTGCTGAGGTCTCTTCCTCTCCAAAATAAATGGACTTGGTGAATTAAAGACTGAAAAAGGCAGTTTGACATTACAAATCAGTGTTCCTTGGCATGTCAGAGACGGCCCCTAGCCAAGCACCTGCTCATCTGTGCTCACCTTTTTTCTATGCTTACTTACGATCCAGATGTTCAGGAGGTTTTCAGTGGGAGCCGAATTATCCACAGAGGTTTCTTACCCTCCAAAACAGACGGACCCCGTGATTACAGTTGATAAACCCAATAAATAAAGCATAATCATGTTAGAAAATCTGTATTTTTCCGATGCTCTCGTTGCAAAGGGGCTCTGCTAACTATAGTGGCTGGCCCAGAAATGCAAAAACGCAAATAGCCATATCTAGAGTCAGTGTTGGGTTTGTCCGTTCTGGGCTACTGTAGAAACATGGCAATCTCCTTAGATGAAGTACCCACTCCCTATATAGATGTAAATGGCTCGTTATAACGTAACCAAAAACACAATTACTCTTATTTTTAATTAATTATACACTAAAGAAAACATACTTATTGTATTGTAATTCATTTCTGCCCGTATATCCCCCTAAATTCTACACACTGGACCTTTAAGATACAAGTAAATCTTTAACCATTGAGCCACACAGACATAACTGAAGAGAAATTATTACACAGATCTATAGAAGATAAATAGCTTCAAAGCACAGCTCATGAGCTCTCAGAACAAATCTTTATTTTCGTTGAAGTTTTCCCACCAGTAATCCCAGTTGCTTTGAATCAAATATGCCCCAAATTTTCTTTGCCTTTGGCCATAGCTCTCTGTTCCTCTTACTCAATTAATGTTATGCACTTTGCATGTAATGAGGCAGCCACCCTAACTTCATGTTGGCTAGCATGTGCCTCTTTCTCAGAGGAGGATGCAGTGGCAGGGATTAAATTGCATTAGCCGCATAATTATTTCCCTTGAAATGGGTCATGACAAAAATTAGCGTCTTGGACCGTGTGCAATTATGGACTCCTGCAAACATTCCTGTGATCTACATGCCCTCGTATTTCCATTTCTATTCTTGGCTTTTTCTTTCATTGTTTCCTTAGATAATGTTCATGTCTTTATATATCAGTCAGTCTGTCTGTCTGTGTGCCTAAATCTGCAATACTGGAAACATGTGTTCACCTTTACACCCTTACACATGCTGTAACATACCCTACTGTGAGTGTAAAAGCTATTTCATGCATGCATGCTCTCGGCAACCTATTCAGTATAATGCAATGCAGGAAGACACTGTGAACTATGATTAATGGCTATTTGCCTCTTGCATTAGAGATGAAAGAGAGGACAGCACATTTGCTGTGAAAAGGACTGGAGACCTCGTCTATCCAAAATGGTTTTGTTTTACTAAGTTTTGGGGATTTGGAACTAAGTGTCTGGCAGCAACTCTGAATTCTTACTCACCCAACCTTGAAAAAATAGCACACTGCAGCATGATTACGCCTCTCACATTTTCACAAACTGTCACAAAAACAACAAGCAGAGGACGCACATTGCTTCAGGGAAAAATATGCATACTAAGATATTGTTTCCTTTGAAAATACATGGGAGACCTTTTGCTTTGGTATCTTGCCTTCTGAGTGTTGTTTTTGCAAAGCTAAGCACAGCAACATGTCGTGGAGTAGGTTAGAGTGACACTGTCAGTACTGACGGAGGAACATTAGTCAGCTATCACTCACAAGTGACAAAAGCAATTAGAATCACCTAGAGAAATTTGGTTTAGGCTTGCAATTACATATGCTTGATAAGCATTATTACCCAGGCAAGGTGTTGTGTGTGTTTGTGTGTGTGTGTGTGTGTGTGTGTGTGTGTGTGTGCGCGCAGAATCATCTTTAAGGACTTTCAACATGATTCCCATGGCGAGGGGGTAGTAGTGTGTCTTTTACCACTAGGGGATGTTTTATATACAGAATAGCCCGCAGAGATGTTTAAGATAATTAGAGTGTCAGCTGTTTAATCGCCTCACAAAGGTTATGACAAGGGCATTTCGTTTCAACATTGGAGGGATACATTTAAACAAGGGTTTTGGGGTCCTCCATCAAAACAATTTTAGCATTAAACACTGAAATTCCTTCATTCTGGTGATTTATTTGCACCAATTTGTCCATTTCCTGCATCAGTTTATAGTGTAAATGTCTTTAATTTTGTCAAAACAAAAGTCCTCTGCTACTTTCATGTTTTTGTTATACGGGACAAATGTACATCTTCTAAATACTGAAGGAAAAGTGTACCTTGCATCCACCCGAAATCCACGCCTATGAATTATGAGAATGTACATAACTTAAAGTGTGAGTAAGCACAAGTTTGATTTTTCTCTCCACTCCTCTTTTATTCTCACACACAATAACAGACACACACAAGCACTCAAACTCAGCATGAAGCAGTCAAGTGAAACTGTTCGCCATTACTGAAAGATGTGAATTCAATACAGAATTGTATTTTCCCACTTACAATCGGGATGTTAACGTTCCTCCTCTTAACAAAACTTAAAAACAGGTAGGGAGCCGTACTGAAACTACAGGAATCCATTTAAACTAAGAGGACTGTTTCAACTAATTACTCCTCTTAGATGGTTGCAACCATCTGGCAAATACTGAGTGATTTAAGGTAACTCTGCTAACAGAAAAGTGTTTCTTTCGCCAAGTCCGTATCAGTTGTGGAGCAAGAAGGGACTGCTGCAGTGTGGCTGCTTGTTGTTCATGCGTAATTAAATTTGTTCATCGACTCCCTTAGTAATTAAACTCTAGCGTACTTTCTTTTAACTGTGGATCATCTCTTGGATGCAGACAACCCATTAGGATCAGCAGGATCTCCGAGGGATGGATGTGTTGCTGTAACCCAGAAGTCTCTGAACTCAGAGTATTATCGCACTTTTGTCAACTTTTTTTCATGGCTACATTTAGAGAATGCAGGAAATTTAAGAACAAGTTAGTCAGTAAGTTAAGAAATAATGAAGTTTAGAGTTATGTCCACTGCACTGTTTACAACTATCGGCAATGTTATGTGCCATTGCATGAAGTACTGTGCTTCTTATGTTGCAAGGTGAAAAGTTAAGGTATCTATCTATCTATCTATCTATCTATCTATCTATCTATCTATCTATGTCTAAAAAGTTAATTTTGATCTCCCGCCCTCTTAAATTTTAGCCTTTTGTTTACTTTCCTCATTTCCGTTTCTGTCTTGTGTGCTGAGCTGAACTGCCAATCAGAGTGGTTTTATTGGGCTCTGCTCTGTCCAGTAAAAAAACCCAACATACTGAATTAGCTGAAAAAAGCCAACAAGGGTCAACAAGGGCAAACAAGGGTCGACAAGGGCCAACAGTTTAGGACACAATTCAAAGATTAGGTGACACATGCTCACCAACAGCCCAACATTGACTGATGGCGGAGCAATGGCTTGGTGTGTCAGGGCCTAAACAATAAACACAAGAATACTCAGTCAATGTTAACATTTTATTCACCACTACCCATGAATAATAAGAATGTCCCCTCTCTGGGCACAAATGTGGGGTAAAAGAATTGCGAAAATGTTTGCCACATTTAAGGTAAGATAAGATAATCTTTTATTCGTTTTATTCATCAAAACGTTAAACAAAAATATAAAGCAATATATAAGCACATCAAATAAGTAAACCGTACAAAAACAAAGAGCAGTATAATAAGCAAACAGTATAAAAACACAGAGCAATATAATAAGGAAGCATCAAAGAGAAGCAGAATGTAATAAAGAGACAGACTGGCTGATTTTACATTATTGCGTGATGGAAGTATGGATATTGCACAGCTGAACAATACTGATATTGCACCTGAGTGATTGATTGTAAGCAGTAAAAAGTAAAAGGAAGATATAATAATACATAGACAGGCTGAGTGACAGAATTTACTTTATTGCATGTATCAAGTGTAAATATTTTGCAGTTACAGATACAGATATTGCCTAACTCTAAAGTTCCTCTCTATAGAACTTTAATATCTTCTTTTTACTCATTATTTTGTTTTCTGCGGCTTGCAACTTTACTGTTGAGGTTCGGTCACTCCACTCTCATTGACATAGTTTCTACTCACAGCTGTCCTCACAGAAAAAAACTCCCAAAACCCACCGTGCACGACCTGCTCAGCACCAAACTGCAGGCAAACAAAGTTAGAGAGTCGCTGGTGAACTTAGCAGCTAAAAAGCCAAATATTTTCCCTGCAAGCTTTTAGAGACCACAACAGAGAATAAAGAATATTAGACCTGGCGCAGTTGGACAGAACTACAACTGTAAATGAATGTAAATGTGGTTTAATGTCTGCTGGATGCTGAAATAAGTACTGCAGGTATGTTTGCAAAAAGTTTGCCATATCCCTTTTTGATTAATTTGTCCTAAAGCTTGTTCTGCTGCCCCCAAGTGGGCAAAAAGATAACTGTATGCAGGATATAGCATACTTTAAAAAAAATTGAATTGTAAAAGAATATAAAAGACAGTTAGCATTTTTTTTTTTTTTGTGGAATTGTTTAACATGACCTCACAAAACACGAAGCGTATATACAATGTACATGGCACACTAAAGAAATAAAGGAAACACAAACCTAGAGAGGCAAATATATAAATATTGAGGCTTTTGTTGTCTTTTGACAGTTTTCCAAACAAATATTTCAGCCAGGTTCAAAAAACATCATTTCCACAAATGCTGTATTAGTAATAATTTGATGTTTCTGCCAACATAAAAAAAGCTGCAAATGATGTTTAATACACAGTATGTTGAACAGGGACAGCTCCCATGCCCCAGTGATTTTCCTATACCAATACTTTTCGAAGTCTGTGATATGAACTTGACAGCCATTCTGCCTTTTTCATGTACTTAGCAAGGCAATATGCAGTAAAGGAAAAAAAATCCTTTTAATCCTGACTTGGGTTCAATGCTGTAGAGACTTATTAATATGTACTATTGCTTGATTACCAGATCTACAGGCAGCTTAGTTTGTTTGCCCAGGATAGGGTGATCATCCATGACAAGCAGGTGTATCTGCCAGTCACCAGCTTGCCACAGCATTAACAAGATCCTCACTCGGGAGCCAAACATAGAACATCAGACACGAGGGAGCGAGGACTGCTGATATAAGCCGATATGCATCCACATAATTCCGGCCATGTCATTGCTAAGACGAAAGATGCACAACATGTGTAAAAACATATGTTTTGAAAGCTTTCATCTTGATTCTACAAAGGTCAAACTGCATAAAAAACAAGGGGGGGGGAGGCTTGTCTATGTGTGTTGGAGGCAGCAGACATTTGAAGATGACTCACATTGTCACAACAGAAACAGGGGGTTGGAGCAGATGCGCGGCGAAAAGAAGAAAGAATGGCATTTGTATGGAGGTTTCTTGACATCCCACCAGTGGCCAGGTGAGAGTCCCTTTTTTCCTCATGTTGACATTTGTTCCATGTGCCTTGCAGTGCATTGCAACTTCAATTCACCATCGATTCAGCTCCCCTTGTAGGATGGATACAGAACAGCTGCAAAAGAAGTGTTCTGTGAATGAGGTATACAGAGTGATTTGAACTGCCTACACATGATCTCTAACAGTCTGCAGCTTAAAGTATTTCAGTCCTCTCATAACCCTGTATCAGCACTTGGTATTACCTTCAGTGTGTCAGTGAAAAGCCTTCTTCCTGGCACCATCAAAGGAGGGCTAGGACTTCTGAATCCTGCCTGTCAAAATTCAAATGGACCCTTTGGGAGCAGTGTCATTCATCTCTCCTCAGTCAATAGCTGGCAGCTCTGTCCCTCCATTGATTATCAACTGCGAGGGAGGCGTAGAGGGACGACAGGCAGGCCTTTTGTTCCCTCTCCTGAAGGAGGACTGCCAGCAAAATAACTCGCCACAATTAAAATCTCAATACATCAGCTGGAGTTTACTTTATGGTGGAGCCCAGCTGTTATCTAAAACACTCGATGAAGAGGAGACAGAAGAGGTCCAAATGCATGGAGATGCTTATGGTGCCAAATATGGTTACCTGCTTAATTCGTCTTGATTCCTGTCTTGTTTAGTGCTTTCTTCTGTCTGTGTGCGCAGGAATGGTTTGTCTTCTTATCTTTTCTGGAACACTGTACATACTGTTGTTGGGTGCACTGTGTATATTGTGGCGTTTAAATGCTGTTTCATTGCAGCAGCTGCATCTATGTTGTAATGTCTTATATAAACTCGCCTCCTGTCACTGTTTCTTGGCTAGGTTGTCATTGTATGTGAGTTTCAATTGACTTATCTGGTTGAATAAAGGTAAATCCACAACACAATGACTTTAAGATAAGGCTTTTATTTTTGTTTACAAAATGCAAAAGATCTGATCACTCCACGTCAACAGAGGAATTGCTCATCTGACAAAGTGTCACCACCACGCAGGGGTTGAGTTCAAGGTTATAGGTTAAAGACAGCTCGGTGGCAAAGGCCAAGAAAAAGGTCAGCGCACTTGTTGCACTTTAACCCCGCAGATGATTGCTCATCATGATGAATTAAGTCTCCTTGACAAAGCAGGGAGCCAAGTGGACAAGGGTAGAGCCTGGAGACATGAACTTCAGCTCGCTCTGTCAACTTCCATAGCCTCCTGCAGAATGAATAAGTTAACAAGCTGTCACAACATTAGCAAGTGAATATCTGGAGATTTGGATTCCAAATGCATCGTCCCGATTTGCCAGCGTCGTGCTGAATGTGCCAACGGTCTCCCACAATGTGCTGTGAACACAAATGGAGTCAGTGAAAACAAACACAAAAAAAAAAACCACCGTCCAGTCTGCTGGTCTTTTTTCTGCGAGAACTTTTGCGACTATATGAATATAACATTTCAATCACACAAAAACAACCGGTGAATGCCTCCACAGCAATGAGCCACAGCAAAATGGAACTGGGAATGAGGTCAGATTTCACCCTGCATTCATCCAGCGAGGCACCGTACCTGTGTTTAATGTGAACAGTATACAGAAAGAGGGACTTTAATGGATAGATGCAGCAAGTAATTCAGGCACTGCATGGAACCTAATGAGGGATAGAATTCAGAGAAACCAATCTTTTTTTCTCCCCCCATTGGTGGCTCAAGGTTCTCTCATAGAGCTACACTGCCCTCTGAAAGGTCTGAGAGGTACTGCAGCACAGGTTTGAATACACACAGGCTCCCGATAATGTCCCTTTTTGTGTATTCTAGAAATTAAGATACAATAAAAGCCTCATTGTGTTAAGCATTAGCATCTCACTGTCTGCATATAGGCATGTTGCACAATAGTAAACTTAAAGGTCTGCCACACAACGCAGCCCTGAAATATGCCTGAGGGGAAGTCAAGGAAAGCACAAATGTGAATTGATCTCTCCAACCAACATGATGAACGAGGAATGCCACGTTCTCTCTGCAATGCCAGGTCTCGCTCTGCAGTATTGTTCATTCCATTGTGTTTTGGGAGAGGATCAGGGTATCCGTGGTCGATATGCCTTTAGACATTAAGTGAGGCTTTGTTGTTATTGTATAGGTCAAGACAGTATTAACATGGAGGTGTTTGCAGATGTGTTGCTGCAGTCTCTCGTCGGATTTATCTTTTTAAAAATGCAGAATGAGGAATGCAATCAAAGATTTCCATCACACATAGCTGGAGGTCTGCAATCTTACAGTGTTTATTTTCATTTTATGGAGCATAAATGCAGAGAAAGAAGCAGACAGGCATGTGCATTGTGATTGCAGTTGCTGTGTTTAAAACCTGGGTTGCATTTAATTGAGTGATCGCAAAATATTTTCCAAAATGATTCACACTGAGATCTGAAACTTCAAACATGCACACATGTTGAGCCAGAGCTACACTATGATTACATCACCTGCAGATCACATGTATAGCCCCTACTACATCGCATGCATAATTGCTTTACGTGTTTAAATTATTCTTGCCACCTGCTTTGAGAAAAATGTTCAAACAGGTCAAACACAGTATGAGGTCTGTCTTCTAGCAACATGTCTAAATTTAATACTTAATGCATCGTTTTTCCTCTCCAGCCCTCGCACTCTCTAGACAACAGGGTGAAAGACAGCAGATGGTAACATCTGTAAACTTTACCTCAGATTGCACACCATTGGAGGATCTCATTATGTGTGGGCTTCATGCATTGCTTTTAACACTCTACATAAACACGTCTCTTTGTCACTGGTACAGCTACAGCGGGCTGCAGGTTGAGTCTCTGCACATTTAAGGGAAAATACAACTGAAATATTGTTGTTTTTTACAACAAGCGCTTTCTTTGTTGTATTTTTGATCATCACTCTTCAGCAGTTCACTCACCACTGTATATCCACTGGGCAGCAACAGCACAGAGTATCTCTAACACATCCAAACATGTTCAGTTCAACTAAAATATTCTCTGGAGGTGAGAGGGAAGGTGAATAACCCCAAACTGTCCATCTAATTTCACACCTGCACTTTTAGCACTGTTCAATGTGTATATATACAGTGTTCCAGTGTTTACTGCTGCTTTTATTTTACCAACAGTGTGTCACTAATATCAGTTCAGTATGCAGATTTCTTGGACAGGTGATGAATGGAGGAGAGATACTCAACAGTCGACACTGATGGACAGGTGCAGAACAATCTCAGAACCCATCGACTATCAGTCTGACAATGATAAGTCTCTGAATTGATGGCCAACATTTCGGGAGGTCCAGTGTAGTGAGCAGACATCCGGGCAAAGACTCTAGAAACTCTACAAACAGATGATACATTTTTAAAAGCTAATATAAAGCTTAATTGTCGTTAGATGATAGCTGATTGAGATTGCATTTCAGCCAATGCGTTCCAGCTGTCCACACAGGCTGTTTACCTGCTGCTAAAACGTGATTGGTCAATACTACTCGGACTACACATGGAAACTAGAGCACTTCTTGATACTCAGCTTTAACCCAGCTTTATTCATATAGCACCTTTCATACAAACATGCCACCCAAAGTGCCTCACACGGCAAAATCGGATTGACAGACACAATTTGAAGGATAACACAAACATTACGTTTTGTAAAGTTTAGTTCACATTACATGATTTTCACAGCATTTTTGATGTCACAGAGGATCTTGAGAGCCACCTTGGGTCGGAGGTGAGTCAGCAGATAGTCTGCCATGACGAGTCCTCATGTGTTAACAAGCCTACGAGCAAGTCGCCCCCTCGTCTGTGACTGGGACTGGATATCTGGCATGCTAGAAAACTGGAGATGTCAGACACGACTGAGAAAGAGCATCAGCCAATGAGAGGCGGGAAACGTCCCGCGTCAGCATACAGGAGGACGGAAGAAATATGAGGAGGACAAGCCGCAGGGTTGCCAGGTCCGCTTATTAGCCACGACTTTGGGCTTGTTTCTAAAGTGGAGTTGCTTATTTGGGCTTGCTCTCTAAACGTCACCTTTCTCTATATATATCCGTCTAATAAGTTATTCAAACGCATGATAGTCGCTTCTTTTGGGCTTGTTTCTATAGTACTAGTTGCTTGTTTCTCTCCCAAGATCTGGCAACACTGACAAGCCGGCCAGCAAGCAACAACAACAATGGCGGCGTCCACAGGATCATAGGGAGCGTGTTATGTTTGGACCAAGGATAAGGAAGAATATCCATGCCTTTACGATGTGTCGTCTCCAAGTTTGGTGACGTCACCACATTATTTGGGGCTCTGTTGGCGAGGGATCGATGGGGAAATCTTGTGGTGTGCACACACAGGTTGTAACACAGTTGGCGAGACTCCCGCTGACAGAAACACACGTCGCCAGGTATGAACACTCAAAAGATTAGGATAGTCTAAAGTCACTCCATACAATAATTATAAGAATATGATCCAGGGGTTGTGTGTGATGATCTAATCCACAGAAGTGCTCTTTTGTGTTTATAGTATATGTATTTGGAAATATGAGGGCCTAATTAAAATATGTCACGCCACAGCAACAATTACCCTCAAGACACAACCATAATAGAGACGATGTTGTGTTAATTGATTCTTTTATTTTTGTACAAACCTTTTTTATTACACTGATTATATCACACCAGTGGGTTGCCTAGGATAATCCAAGAGCAGACACAGCTGATTCTTTTGCGATGACCTGAACTTTTTAGCCTGTCACTGTATCCTGTGCTGATTTCAACACTGTTTGTCAAACCTCCAAAGCAACCCTCCACTGCAGATAAACATTAACATTTAAACAGTTTTAGAGTCTTGTTAGAATCAAATCTCATTAAATAAAACCAAGGGGAGTCGGATGTGTCGCAAAGCGTTAGCCGTTGATCTGCTTAGTCTGTATACTTTAATAGGAAGGTTGACGTGTATATGAGCAATGCTGCTCTATTGATTTTATGATTCCGACAGAGCAAAAGCAATCGAAGGGTGTCCTTTTACCTTGTCAGATGTCACGTAAACAGAGTACCTTTTCTCTCATACAGTTTGTCTTTCCCCTCTCAAGAGGTAATGTCACAGGGAATGATCCTTTAACGTTGATCAATTCTGCCACCTGACACCATCATGAGAACAATTAACTCCTGTTCCAGCCTTGGAAGGAGACATGAGGGGAAACCTAGTTCTGTGGACAGATAGGCTTTGTTCTGAGTGCCGGTTTGTGTGCCAAAATATCCAGTCTCAGTCCTATTCCGCAGCCCTGTGTGTAATGTGTCTGGCACTGTTATCAAGTGGGCTCCAGATTTCTATCCACCCCACTAGAGAGGCTTTCAAACTTCTCTGGGAGCCCGTTTTGTTTTGTGACCCACAATAATTTAATGGACTATTGTGCAGGCTTATCGAGCAAAATTTATCCCGTTTTCAGGCTACTACTAACCTGTTATAGTGTTTAATTCAGCTGAACACACATTGCAGAGACCAGAGGGGGCTTTGGCAACATAACATGGCCATAATTTTGATATAAGCTTATATAGAATCATTTCCTGACCCAGTTTAATCTCCCTATGAGTCATCTCCAAGTTCCTACCCAAACGCTCTCTAGCATGTTAATTTTGCATGCAGATTCTGATCGCAGCCAATTGTCTGTGGTACATTAATTATTATTTCATATTACACACAAGTGATGACACGAGACAGCAACAAAATAACGGCCCGCAGATGTCCCCCAGGGGTGTGTTAATAGGAAAGAAAACAAAGGGAAATGACAGAATAACGGACAGAGACTTTTACTCTCCTTTATTATATGATGAAGCGCCACATCTCCACAAATGTATCCAAGCATTCACACACCATTATTTCCTAATACTCTCTTCTGTGTGAGCTTGGCTGGACACATTTCTCCTCTGCGTGGCATCTTCCCATAATCATCTTATGCTCTCCGACTCTCACACACACATGGCGATATGTGTGTGCAGACTGGTCCAGTATATAGGAGAACCACGACTGATGGAAAGACAAAATGAGGGAGAGAGGATGAGCTCACTCATCCAGGCCATCTCTGCCAAGACAAAACAAACCCAGAGAGTGAAAATCATCTTATCAGGGTGATAGCAGACAAATAAAGGGAGACTGTCAAGAAATTATCGCGTTGGTATTCAAGCCATGACTTGCTGTGTCTTGTCACAATAAAACAGAGGGAATGCAAGCAGAGGCTCAGAGAGAGAGTGGGACAGAGAGAGAGAGACAGAGAGAGAGAGAGAGAGAGAGAGAGAGAGAGTGCTGTTGATCTGTTTAGCCTGCTTGCTTCATGCCACTGCGGTGCATCTCCTCTGAAATGGCTATATTTGAAATCAGCTTTATAGAGTAGAAGACACTGCGGAGCTCTGTGTGCCCAGGCATGCCTGTCAGACCCAGGAAGAGTAGACTTCACGGTTGAATTGTGATTGCTTACATACACAGCTACACACCAAACATTAATCACAGACAGCAGTCTATTTCCAAAAATACTAAAAAAACAAACAAAAAAAAAACAGGAAGAGGAACAGAGACAGGTGCAGAGCTGTACTGAAAGACAGAGGGCAGGGCAGAGTGCGAACACAAAGAGTGGCCAAAACGGAGAAAATGAGGTGCAGGCTATATGTAGTTTAAGGTTTGAGAACACTTTATTTTGCCTTGTAGAAAGAAAGAGTGCAGCGGAGAGATTGTGCGCAGTTGAAGAGAGTGTTGCTTGCAATTTTAATGCAAAGCACGGCTCTACTGCAACCTGTCTGAGACAGCAGGGACTCTCTCAAGTGGCGCTGACAGGGACCGTCTGTGAACCTGCCTGTGGATCATCGTAAACCCTGCACCTGCTCATGACTGTATCACGGCGCCCCGCCGCTTTATATGCACATTGTACACGGCTCAACACATGCTGAATATATGCACGATTATGGACCATAATTTATCATGTGTCCGGGGGTATTGATTATATGCTCAGTGATAAGGCAGTGGAACATGCTTATTGAATATGGATAAAACATGCATCTGCATTAATTTGTCCACACATCTAATTACTGATGAACGCAGCCACAAATAATCACAAAGGAATGAACAGCTTTAATTAAACGAGACTTGTAAAAACTCAGGGAGATGAAGGGCAAAGTAAGCAGGCCTGCCAAGCCAAAGACATCTTTGGATGAGAAATGTGCACGCCCTATCACTTTTCTTTGTTTGATACAGACTTTTTTGCTGTTTTTTCGCTCTAATCGACTTTCATGGCAGAAGTGATTTGTAATTAATGGTGGTTTTGTAACTCATCTATATCCCTGAACCCTGACGAGACCGATCGATAGCTCTGCCTGTGGCCCGCTCTGTGTTCTGGCTCCCTCTCTCTCTTTCACTGCAGCAGAACCTGGAGCTCCCTCACAAGTGGCCAAGTGTGCACACACACAGTCACACAAACAATGACAACCCATGGGAGGGAGTTATAGTCAGAAATGTAGCATAACCTTTGTCAGTTTTGTGTAAGATGAGAGAAGATGATTGAGGAGAAGGAGACAACATGACATTTTTTGCTTGCTTTTTGTATTGGAATATCTCGTCATACCACGGTTCCTATGATATCTTATGAAATTGCACATACAATGGTTTGTATGGCATCTAAGGAATTATTTCCCCGCAAATGACACATGTACTTCACATAAATAGGTTAGGTTTAGGAAAAGAAACATGGTGATGATGTACCTTACATACTGGACTTGTGGAAAGTCTTCCCAGTTATGTGGAATATATTATTATATAATTATATAATATATTATATAGCTACTGGCTCATGATTACATGGGATATATATACAAATTGGGGGGCTGGAGCCCATCCCAGCTGACATAGGGCAAGAGGCAGGGTACACCCTGGACAGGTCGTCAGACAGGGCTGACACATACATACAGACAGCTATTCACACTCACATTCACATTCACACCTACGGCCAATTTAGAGTCACCAATTAACCTGCTTGTCTTTGGACTGTGGGAGGAAGCCAGAGTACCCAGAGAAAGCCCACGCTGACACGGAGAGAACATGCAAACTTGACACAGAAGGGTCTCCCACCCCAGGTTCGAACTAGGAACCGTCTGGCGACAATGCTAACCACTGCAGCACTGTGCTGTGGTGCATTACTTTTCATACGTATACATACATACAGTGCATGAGAACAGATTACACATCATCACCATCTGACGTTATAAAGGCAAACATGTCAGCAAACAGTTGCCTATTCACACATTTAGCAGACACGGAGCAACGTTAGCAATAACTTGAAGTCATAATGTTAAATATTTACTCTCCTTTCAGCTTTAGTTTCGTCTCCAACAACTCTAGGGGAAAATATCTGTTCTTTAGCAGATAAATACTTCACTATGTCCACCAGCAGGTGCTTACTTTTTTCTTAGAAAAGGGGAAAAAAGTTGAGTAGAGCTGAAGGAAACTGCAGGGCCACGTGATCGCTCGCAGTGCCTTTCATATTACACATTAAGTTGGTTATTGGTTAATTTTTCTATTATCAATATAAAAATATTGATTGTTGAAACTTTAAAATTATGATTCTTAAGATCTGTGTCCTACTGCATGTGTGGAAAAAACATATAAATTATTTTGTGGCTCCAGAGGGAGCTACATGAAATCTGATGAATTGTGTCATATCACTTGTATCAGCAGTTCAGTAGGAGCAGAAAACTACTACTCTGTCCCTCTAGGATGTTGCAATATTGCGATTGCGACAATTAACACAAATTCAGCCAATCCCTTTATTTTCTGTGCAACCTTGCAATTTTGTCCAGTAACTACCACTTACTTGTTTAAAATGAGTAAAATCTACAGTAATTTCACTGTAGATCCCTCTGTTCATTCAAGTCTACTGCTGCAGGAGCTCTGCGCCGGGGACAGTCACACACACAGTCACTGGGCTACCTGTTTGAATCCAGCCCGTTCTCCGAACTCTCAGTGATTTTGGCATCAGACACCTGACGCTAAAAGTCACCTTTTGCAGGGGTATGATGCAGCACCTTACCTAACCTTACCCAACAGTTATTAACAGGTAGAGTTGTTTTGTTGTCGGTGTGAGATTACTGGGACTGTTTAACGGGTTGATGTTGGAGGTTAAGCTCTACTGCTGTGTTGGCATGTGCTAACCGAGCTGAGAGAGCAGGAGGAGAGCGGCTCACGGAGACAATTCCTCAGCGCTGGGTCAAATGTAGACCCTCAACCAAAGCAAATAGGTTGTAATTCTGTGGGAAACTCTAAATGCTCATAACAATAGGCTCTGAATCCATGCAATTCTCTCCTGACCCCACAATTTAATTGCAAAATACACCTTCAACCATTGCAACATGTATCGCAATTTTTTGGAGAAGCTGCTATGATATCAGGCATTTTAGGCCACAACAATCCCAAAAAACCCCTGTTAAATCCAGGAGGGATCTGGACGGGTGTGGAGTTAGAAGAAACTGATTTTGCTCGTCCTCTGTAGCCCGCTCCTTGCCTGCTTGAGACTAGCAGCTCAAGGCTACGTTAGCCACTACTAGCATAACACTGTCAGATGCTGAGTTACATTGTGGGTAATGTAAGGTCAGGTTTTGACAAGGAAAACAATGCATGCATTCACAAGAAGATCTGCTGAACCGATTTTAATCAGTTTTGTACATTGTGAGTCTGACAATGTGGAGGTGCAGTGCTAAATGGATTGTAACAGAAATTATGATCCAGAAAGAAGCTGTTTTGTCAAAACAGGGAAACTGCAGTTTGCACCTGACTGCCTCCTTTCTTCTCTGCCAGGCAGAGATATTTACTGTTGCATCCCCTCTGCTCATTGCATTGTTGCTCTTCAGTTTATATAGGTCTCCCAATCTCCCTGCTCACTCCCTGGGCTCATAGTCAGTCTGGGTCTTTATTTGATTTTATGTCTCTTTCAGACAAGTGTCTTTCAATCATTCCCCTTTGGGTCGTACCCCTGAGTTGTTCACATAAACACTGCACCACCGCATTTACACTTCAGTAAAAAAAAAAAAAATAAATAAAAAATCTAATCCAGGAAAAAAGGGAGAAATAATACTGCAAGATGGGGAGAGGGGGAGACAGAAAGAGGGATGGGGGTTAATGACAGACACCACATTTTTCCTGAAAGGTCACTTCACACACATGGCAGCCCTGTGCTGTTCTGCTAATGTCCCCCATCATAAAAGGTCCGGATTTTCATCTTCCATTTCCTTTATTTTGGGAGTCACCCATTCGTTTCATGCTGGGAAACTTTCCCTTGGCGTTGACACAATATCAATCACGCCAGTGTCACAAGCAAACAATGCGGGCAGCACCAGTGTTAATAACAACCTTATCAGATGAGACAAAAAACAAACCAGCCACCTCTTACACTTCAATCTCCAACATAAAATGACAAGAACAGGTGCGCGGGGATGACACAAACAAATTAGAAGAGAAGGAATGTGTGACAGGACGTGCTATCACCTTGTGTTAGGTCCAGGAGGAGTGGATTCAGTTGTGTCAGCAGTCCTATAGCTCACAGACACACACGGGTATACACACACTGTGGATGGCTGCTAAGGAGTCTGAGGAGTGGGATGAGGTTGCTGTAAAAGCAATTTCCTCATGAGAGAAAGGTCTCATAATTCTTGTGAGACAAAGCATCTGGGATGATTGGGGACAGATGGGAAAAACTGTATGAAATTCAGCAATGTCCTCATTCACTGCAATTGTGTTTTCGGTAACCTTTTCTCTCGAAAGTTCCTCTGATGTATTTCCCCTGTTTTTGAGGGACTTCACATTAATCATGGCTGACAAGCAGCAAGGCTTTCCTGTTGACGGCAGTGTTTCAAATGTGGAAGTGTGCCCACAGGCATAATGTATTGCGCTGGCAATAATACATGTATCCAGTCATCTCGTTTCTCGGCGCGCGTTCTTGATCACTTATCACCGATGTTTCGAATGCACAACATTTCTTGTAGTATTTGTGAGATAGCCATCTAAAAGAAAGAAAAAACTTTCTGTGCTATATATTTTGGAGCTCGCACTCCTCACAGCAGCATACCTTCTAACCCTGGAAAAAAATTGGACTTATTCCACAGCATCAAGGAGAAAATATCCAGCCAAGCGAAAGACATAAACAGGAGCTCCACTCTGCTATTATGTCCAAACATGGAATGGTTGGCCTGGCCGTGGCATGACTCGCTGATTTCAAAAAATGGTTGTAGCAGGTGAAATGCTGGAGCGGAGCCAGGGCCTAGCCTCTGGGGCGGTGATATTTATGCCTCCTCTCTCCCTCCCTCCCACTCTCTTAGTCCCTTTTTTCTCTGTTTTGGTTGCAAGACCTGACACAAACAAACCTGCAACACTAACACTTTGCTGATTTCCCAGCTGTGCCTTTGGTTGTCATTTCAGTGTCTTGGAATAATGAATCAATATCTCTCACTTTAAAATCGATGTTTGGAGAGCCATGTGCCTTTTATTC
Organism: Epinephelus lanceolatus; assembly: GCF_041903045.1. Taxonomy (NCBI): domain Eukaryota; kingdom Metazoa; phylum Chordata; class Actinopteri; order Perciformes; family Serranidae; genus Epinephelus; species Epinephelus lanceolatus. The sequence continues at coordinate 28,208,922 of NC_135738.1, read as the reverse complement.
CTCCTAACTGAGTCACTTAGCCCTTTTATCTAAATGTGTAAAAGCTGTTCAACCAAGAAACAGGCATGAATTAAATATCATATATTATTATATAAATATTATATTGTGCAGTGCTGCCATAGAGAGCTGTGGTTTAAAAAGTGTAGTATTGAGAAACGTTAAAAGACCCCACGGTGATGTCATATATTCCATGTGGGTGGTAAAAATCAGGGAAGATTAGATTAGGGAACCCCCCACCCCCCCATGGAGTCTTCATGCTGGTGGTGGTAATGGTGGTGATGAGATGAGATGAAGAGGGAGCTGAGGATCTGGATGTGAAGAGGAGTGGGCTCTTATGAGCTCATCCTGGGCTCTGGATAAGGCGACTGGAGGTGAGCGATTCCGCCTAAAATGACAGCTGACAGGAACAGAGAGGAGAACAGATTTAAAATTTGGCAGCAGCAACATGAATGGCTGAATGAGATCGTGGCAAAGTTTGATTGGCTAACCAGGAGAAGGAACACCCATGGTCAGCTGATTGGAGGAAGCGGTGGGAGTGGGATAGAGAGACTTGTGAATGGATATAGCATCAAGAAAGTCTTCCTGATTGAACTAACGTGAGCTTCATTTGGTCATAGTTAGGAAAAGATCTTGTTTGGCCTATGTATCATGAAAAAAACAACTGCTTTTTGTGGCATTATTGGTGGTGAAAACAGTGACAGGTTGCTTAAAAACAGCCATGTTTATGGCTATAAAGCCACTGGAAGACTCAGTAATGACTCGCTAAAGAACACCCAGTTTTGTTGTTGGTCTCGAACAGTAGTCTGCAGCTTGGCAGCCTAAGTGCCATGTCATTCATCATCCCCTCCACCCTCTGACAACAAGTCAGGTCATACCCTATGTCACTTATTCTAATGTTGATATCACACGTATGAAATGTACAAGAAACACACAATGCCACCATTTTGTTCTGGCAACTGGGCCAAGTAGTGCAGCTATAGTAAGATGTTTCAGTTTTTGGAAAAAGAAAAAACCCTACTTTCAGACTTTTAAAAATGAAGTATCACTAGGTAAAACAGTGTGTTCAATAACAGGAACAAAACATCCACAAACAGACAGGCACAGTGGAGGAAACTGCCAACACTGTCACAAGGAGTAAAAGTTTAAACTTTTCTGAGAGACAGAAGGAAGTATGGTTTTTAATCAACAACCATCAGCTCAACCACAACCCCCCGCTCCTCTCCTTTCATCTTCCCTCATGTTACTGTGCTCTTCAGCAACCACTATGTTAGGTGGAGCCACACAACAACCATTATCAGGAATGAAAGAGTCTTTGCCAAGGGTTAGGATTTAGGATTTTGTTCACATCTGCTGTGCAGTTACACAGTAATGTTGTATTTTATTCTGAAATAAATACACACAAAAGCTGTTATGACGACATCCAGCTGACATGTAAGCAGTGTTGGGCTTGTTACTCTAAAAATGTAATATATTACTCATTAGTCTTTTCAAAAGTAATATTATTTTTTCACTTATTACTCCCTGCCAACAGTTATTTGTTACATTACTCGTTCTATTACTTTTCTGTTACACCCCATAAAACTGGCTAAGCTAGATAGCTTCTATTTACCTGGGGGTTGTCTGTTGCCTGTCACTCATGGAGCAACATTTAATCCAACACATATCCAGCCACAAGCTTCATTACTTCTTTGTATCCTGCGCCTGTCCAAGATTAAAATCCAGTTTTGGTTGTTTAGCCAGTGTAGGGCTACAGTCGACCTCTGTGGCTCACCTTTGGTGGGGTGTATTTCCTGGAGCTTCATGTTGTTGTGTTGTCCGTCATAGTAAACCGAGGTGTTTCACCCTGAAGGTTTGAGGATGTGTTTTTTGCAGCGGAAAGAGTTGTAGTCCGACTACATGCAGCAAAAATGTTCTTGTCATCTTTCCTCCTGACAAAATCAAAGCGAAAAGAATATTTCCAGCCATTTAGGAAAGTGTTTCCAACCAGCTTGCTTTGTGATGTGCCTGCACAGCCATTACTAAAATGAGTCTGCTGATGTGATGTTGTATTTTAAGTCAACAAGTAACATTGTAACAAGTTGTTTGGTTTTGGAGTAACTGTAATATTATTACTATAAGTTACACTACTTGTTACTGGGAAAGTAATATTGTTACTGCCCAACACTGCATGTAAGCAACATTAGCATCAATTTGGAGTTGTGTTTCTGGCCATCTAAGGAATGTAAATTGAATATTTAGCTACTTTCCTTTTATCTCTACTTTGGTCTCCACCACCTCCTGAGAAGATCCAGGAAATATTTGTTTCTTTAGCAGCTAAAGACTCCACAATGTAGATCAGTTTGTTGCTAACCTTGTATGTCTGCTGTTGGGTCGGCAGCATTCAGCAATTTTTTAGAGCTATTTCAGTAAAAACCTGAAAGTTGCAGGCCGTAAAAACCAAAACAATCAGGTGTAAGACCATAGACTATAAAAACAAGGCTGTAAGATGCTGAATTGCTGTGCAGAGCTGAATGAGTTATAATTTTCCTGATAACTCTCTGTGGGTTTGTCACAATGAGCAACCCCTCTGACATGTAGTAATTTAATCCGTTGTTAATATAAAAAATATTGATTAGCAAAGCTTTAACAAATCCAATCATGCCTCATATTTAAAAACGAGTGCAATCACAATTACATAAAGCCGGACACAGTATTGTGCACACGTCTGCAAAATCTGAGTTTTGTAGTGTCCTTAAATAGAGGAGTGTGACGATGAATAATTTAAAGGTTTGGGCTGACGAGATTTCAAAGGTCTGGTAGAAATAGATGAAAATGCAAAACAAAAGGGGTAATGAACTCTTGAACATTTGAGGGTGCACGGGGAGGTGGGGGGGGGGGGGGGGATGAGGTTAGCGCGGGAAGGGAGCTGCTGAGTGGGACAAGCCGATTGGAGTCTGTGCTCTCCTGCGCTGTCAGATGAAAACGCCTTTCTGGGCATCAAAGACACCTGCAGCAGCAGTGTCTCCAGTGATAAAGATGCCACTCTCCTTGCTTTCCCCCTCCGATTTTAATTACAAATATTTATAAGCAGCTTAACTGCATGGACAGGGGTTTTTCTTTACCAGGCGAGGGTGTGGGGGTGTCTGGGTATCAACGCAGCTGTTGGATACGATAAGATTATTTACCCAATTTTTTGTTATTTTATTTGTTTATTTCCTGTTAATTATTCATACCCCCACACGATCATCGACTCCACTTTCTCCTCCTCAATACGTTAAATGGGGGATAACATAAATAAATAAAAATAATAATAAATAAATAAATCATGCTCGGGATAAACATTCTCAGTGAGAAGCTAGAGGGGAAACTTGTCTCCCTGGAAATTAGACTCTTGTCTTATGCGTCTGAGACTGAGAGAGGGTTTCGCATGTCAACTCCTTCGGGATCTTAAACTCCTTACTTAACAACTTTCATATCTTTAAATTTTTCATCTCCCTTTGCACACACAGCATTAGGCATAATGCTGCGTGGCTGAAAAACTGCTTGCCTGACAACAGGTTTACTTTAGGATTCCTAATTTCACCAAAGGTTCAGGAGCTATAATGAGAGAGAAAGAGAGTCAGACGGGGGAGGGAAAAAGTAGAGCATGCTCGTCTTACACCTCACTACTCTAACCTCCGTGGCACATTATAATCCCGGAGAAGTGTGGAAGTCACCTTGTATGAGGAGAATGTAAAGGGGAGACAGGCGGAGGGAGTGTGTGAGAGGAGGAGATAGAGACAACACAGGTGTTTTTCTGTTTTCAGTGCACTTCAGAAACTTCAGAAAGCAAAATACATTGTTTTCCAGTGAAACAGGCTGACGGGGGTTGAAGGAGGTTGGGGGGGGGGGGGGGGGGGGGGCGTTTATCTTATTTGGCTCAGATCTTTTCTGAGTGAGAGTGGAAAGTTTCAATGGGATACTGTCAGAATGTCAATAGCTCAACACCTCCTTTTTTTAATCTCTTCATGTATGTCAGAAAGAGTATGGCGGCCGAGCCATCAGCTAATAGGAATCATCATAAAGAGCCTGGACACTGATGTAAATAGTGACAGGAAAGCCCATTGTGGCGCTGAGTGGTGACGTGAAGAAGGTTTATTCTCGTCCCAGCGTTCGGAGGCCCAAATGGGAGTGCAGGAGGGTTTATTTTGTTTTCAAATCGGAGGTGGACAGTAATTACATTTAGTCTCATTAGTCGTTCCCCCCTGACTCTGCATGGTCATCAAGGTAATGTATGTGGCCCTTCCTGTTTGGGCGAAAATGGATTTGTGCTGCATTAGCTGATGAAGCAGGTAAATTACATTATATCCTCCAATGTGATCTTAATGTCAGTGATTCTGGGATGGATCAGCCTCGGACAGTCTCGGACTTGTTAGCGTTTCACCACTCCGGCTCTCTTCCCGCAATAACACGGCGGTAAGAGACAGGCAGAGATAGGCTGCTTATCCTTAAAATACTCATTTCAAAGAACCTTTAAGAGTCACTCAGTAATTCTTTTTTCAATTCTGACTTCACTTTGTGCCAAACAGGACTATTGATGAGGTATTACACGGGTAAAGAAACGGCGGTCAGTGAATTACTCGGCAAAGCTCAAGGGTTGAATGAGTGGCACAAAAAGGGGAGAAAAGTCTTTTTGGAGGAGAATGAAAAAAAGATGAAATTATCAACAGTTTCATCAAGCTGGGAGCTGGTGAAACCTTAGTGTCCTCTCGCTACCTATCAGGGAAAATAGATTGAGGTTTGCTCTTCTACAGGTGTATGTCTCATATCTAACTAATATTATTTGGTCTAGTTCTATGTGGTGCGTGTCTAATAGAGATCTCCTACACACTGAAAAAAGTCACGTACAGCCCATGCAGCCATATTCTGTGATCTTGAAATCCTCTGAGGAAACTAATTTCAACTAATTTTTAGCAAGCAGACTTACAGCAGCACCCAGTGGTCTTTATTATTTGGCCTGACATTTATCAAGACACTGATCGCTGCCACATCTGTCAGAGCCGGGTGTTAGGGGTAATTTGGGGTTTCAGACAGCTTTAATTCAAGAGTGTGTGAGGCAGTGTGCTCATGTGCATATCTCTCCATGTTTATATGGATACAGTGTTATGGAGTTGTGTGATTAGTGTGTGTACCCGACCAAAAGTTACAGGAATGATGACGTCTGTGTTTGCCAATAGAAGCTGGTGCCATGTCACATTACCATAATCTATTATCACATACATTACAAATGCACTATGCACTCAGTGTATATAGAGTGCTGTGTATTTAGGAGGCACATCTAACATTATAAACATACTGCAAATGCCATTAACACAGACATGAGTCTTTTTTGATGGAGAGTGTGTGAAAATGAACTCATATGACATCTGCCTCTAAAGAACCAAAGTCCAAGACATTGGACTTTTTCTTTCTTTCTTTTTCTGATGAGAGTCTGATTTATGAGTGAACTACAGAATAACCCAGAATGACTTAGGGCTATATATGAGAGCTAAAATCTGATAGAAGATAACTACTGAGTGGTAGGATTATTTCTGGCGTAGTAGGCAGAGAATGACTTGAAACATAATAAAATAATAATTGTCTGCTTCCAAATTCTGGTAAGATTCTGGAAAGAAGCATGAGTGCAGTGCACATGCATGTTTTCAGGTTGACCACATCCCTGGAAATTGCAGCTCATACAGTATAATAAATGACTTACCTATGTATTGCACTTGGTGTTATATTCCACAGACTGGACAAGAGCATATTTAATAATGAAGACCAGGTTGATGGATACCAAAACTAGTCAGTGAATGGGAGCAAAAGTGTAAAATGAAGAATCACAGACAGTCACAGAATAGAAAAACTGCTCTAAGGATGATCTGAGTGGTCAAAATATTGGCTTTTACAGCATGCATTAATTTTTTTAATTTATATTGGTGATGGGTTTTTGATGCAACAGTGGGACAGCAGCCTGCTCTCGTTGAAAAAACAACCATATAGGTCAACCGTGCAAGCAGCTTATTACAACACATACATAAAACTGTTGTGTGGCAGTATCTTCAAATACAGTGGTTCCCAACTAGTGGGTCGCGGGTCTATTCTGAATGGACCACAAGTGACTCGTAAATGCAAAACTAAGCTGTATGTACAGTAGAAGGGATGTCGTATGCTGTAAAGCCCTGTGAGGCAAATTGTGATTTGTGATATTGGGCTTTATAAATAAAATTGATTGATCGATTGGTTGATAGAAAGACACACATACTCAATGCTACATCATGGTTCCCAACTGGTGGGTTGTGGCCCAGAAGTGGGTTGTGGGTCCATTCTGAACGGACCACAAGTGACTCATGAATGTGTCAATTTTGCAAAAAACATGTTATTTTAAAATACAGTAAATTTCCCGCACAGAGCTTTTATTTTGAAGTGCAGTTTCCTGCTGTAGAGTGAGTGACTAACGGATGGCTACTTCACAGAGACAGCAAACTAGCCCAAAGACATGGCCAAATGCAAGTATGACACTGAGTGCATTGAACTGTATGGGCCTTGAACTAATGACTAAGGAGAAATCTGGACCTCGTGGCTGGACCAGCTGGGAACCACTGCTCTAGTTGCCATAGTAATTATGACAGGCACAGAGGAGGAAGTGATGTGACATAGCCAAAAAAAGCGACAAAGTCTGTGTAGTGCTGTAAAAATGCTGAAGAAGCCCCTGCAAGGTGGGTGGGAGGGGGGTGAATCGGTCAAACAAACACAGGACTGGTGTTTGCGTCCCAGAGTCAACATTGACTTTTTTTTAACAACAGCGTACCCTAGTATGTGTAGCATGGTACGCTAGTGACACACATTACGTGTTGTATTTGACGTAACTCACGTGACATACCAGACAGTAAATTAGTGAAAAAAGTACGTATTTAACACCAAACCATGATGTTTTTCCCAAACCTAACCACGTAGTTTTGGTGCCTAAATGTAATCAGGTACTTTTGGAGTAGAACTTTGACCATTATATGACATTAAGGATGTGTGTTTAAAACTGCGACCATAAGAATGGTAGTATGTGTAGTTTTTGGGTCGGTCATGAGTTAGAAATCAGTGGAAATTGGCCTGTCATGTCATTTAGGCATGAGCAGTATGGTGTTAAAGACAGAAATATCAGCAAAATAATTAAAGAATTGATTTATTATGCAGAATACATGTTATAATACTGGAATTTTTTTTTATGTATTAGCATGTATAATATTATTATCATTTATTATAAACAGGCTTTTAGCCCTTTGGGTAAGATATTCTGTGGGGTAGCTTTATTTACCATATAGCAATGCATTGTGTTTTAAATGCTCACGAAAATCCAGCATTTACTTACTTTCCACCACAGGCACTCAGTAATTACAGCTAAGATACTGCTCCTTCCTGGCCTTCTGCTTCTGCAGATCTGCCCAGAAAGCAATAATGTTACTGTTTGATTCTCACAAAAATCAAACAGAGATATTTGAAAGTTTTGTGTTCTCCCTGAGGAACTATAATGTGTTTGGCATCCTCTACTGTTATGCTTGATTTACATTCTGTTACCTTCAAGGGAAAAGATACAGGGATGAGCAGGGAAAACTAGGCCACCAAAAAATGGACTCATCACTTAGTCAAGACCTGAGATTGTAATATATGAGATGAGACCAGAGTTAATGTTTTGTTTAAGACCCAAGGTCCCCATGAGAAGCACGAGAAACATAAAATCCAGGGTAAAAAGTTTGAGCCAGCCTTAAACCTCGCCCACCTGCCTGTATGGGGAATGATTTCTTTCTATTGAACAAGTTCAGAAAACCCATTTACCCTTAAAAACAAGTCAAATATTATAGGACTATGTGAAACTATTAGCTGTGAGAGTTTTACCAAGACCCTCGAGGGACTGCGATTGGTCTCAAAGCTTTCAGCCACAGGTTTACAGAGCGAAGATGTATCAATTGGGGACCAAACCTATGAAAACAGCTGTTTGGGGAAAAAAAGGTAATTCCAAGAGAAAATGGGACATGTAGCCTTGGGTCCTTCCACAATTCTTGAACACTGGATGAGAAGCAAAAAAAAAGAAAAGAAAACGTAATTCACGAGGAGAGCTGACTGTAGTAAACAACTCTTTGAAGTAAATACACACCAGGAATAGAAGCAGAAGTCAAGATGTTTTCAATGAAACACTGTCAGCAACAGCTCTAAAGCACGAGTGAGCACGAGACTAACATGTACGGACAAAACATCAATACTGATGTAACCTTTGGGGTCTGGTTTCATGGAACGATGTTAAAAGACTCTCACACTGAGAGAGATAGATAGAATAGCAGTGAGTGCTATCTTGCAGCTCCACTGTAGAGATTAGGCTTGGATTTCAGGGGGGACGAAGACAACATGTCCACCTCATTATTTAGATATTTAGAACAGACTTCTATTTTGACAAAATTAAAGATGTTTAGACCACAAATTCATGCAAAAAAAAGGTACAAATCGGTGCATAAAATTTCACCAGAATGCAAGAAATTAAAGGGATACTTTGCCGATTTTCAACCAGCTTTGTCTCATTATAATGTGGGTCGTATGTGTACAATAAATGAACTGTGGTAACCTTCTCTCCATCTAACCAGCAGGCCCACCGTCAGGGGCAGGTCAAAGGGTTCAGATGAACCTGGCCCAGGGCCAAGGGGGGCCCATGAAAAGGTCTATGATTGACCTTTAAATTGGATCAAGTACAACAATTTACTACTGACTTATATCACTGACAAGTTATATGTATTCACTTGATAAATAAGTGCATCTTTATCATTAATACACATTCCAGTGTGCCATCTGATACTGATATTGATTTTACTTTTTTCTAATCATCAATTACTTGTGCTTTTCAAAATTAGAAAATAAGGTCTTAACACAGAGTAGGTAGAAAATATGTTTGGAAATATGATTAATTGGATTTTATTCACAGAAAATATCAAATTGTGCATAGTGATAGGTTTAGTAATTTCACCCCCTGCCCTCCGATGGGTGTGGATGAGGACCTTTGAAAATGTTGTCCCCTTGCCCATATTTCCTATTTCCCTGCTCCCCTCCCAGCCAAACTCTTCCTGATGACGCATTTTGAGTTTCCCTTGGTCTCAGGCTGTTTACTCGAACTGAAGGCTACACGTCCACATTTTTGTATTATCTGTCACCATGGACACAAAGAGTATAGAAACGAATCAGGACAGAGACCCCCTCCTCGTTCTCTGTCAAACTCAGACCAAAGAAAGGATAAATGGCGGTGCTGATCAAACTTGAACCTAGATGATAATACACTGGGTATTTTCAGAAACATACATTAGTGCACTCCTGTAATAGTAAGAGTTTCTAAACAGGAAGTGTGTGCCATAGGCCTACTATTTGCTGCTTGCTAAAAATGGAGGCTGAAAAAAATGGGAACAAACAGTAAAACCAAGCAGTGCTGATCAAATGTAAATCAAGATTCTGTTACTGTGTTGCCTTTTTCTCACCCCAGATGTTTTCAGAAATATATTTAAGCTTGACATTTCAAGATTGTTTGTTACCAGCTAACTGCTATTGTGTCAAATGGACGAATTTGCATTTGCAACCATCAGAAGCAACTATTGGTCCAGTGTGGTGAAGTGCATTCTGGTAATTGTAGGTTTCTTCCTCTTGAGCAAAGCTGTTTTTTACCATGTAGCAAAGTGGTTCCCAACTGGTCCAGCCACTGGGTCCAGATTTCTCCTTAATCATTAGTTCAAGGTACACACAGTTTAATATATTCAATGTCATACTTGCATTTGGCCATGTCGTTGGGCTAGTTTGCTGTCTCTGTTAAAGGGAAATTTCGGTTTATTTCAACCTGTCTCCTATCGTCCTAAATTTCTTTCAAGTGACTAGTGACATAAAAATAATAGTTAGCCTGTTAGCCGTTAGCCTAGATACAGCGGGGGCGCATAGTAGCGTCAGACCTGTTAAAACGTAAGTGAACGGGCAACCTTCAAGTGCAAAGTTAGTCCACTAAACAAGCTTTTTTTCCCACAAAGACCGCCTTATATCATTAGGATAAATGTCAGAGAACATATAGAAAATGACATGTAAACGTGTTGTCTTACCTTACCGGTGTGCTGCCATGTTTGTTTACCCCTTGAGCTCTGTTTTCGTGGTCCGTTCAGAATTGACCCACAACCCACTTTTGGACCACAACCCACCAGTTGGGAACCACTGATGTTACACAAATTTCAAAAGTATTTGTCTTTCTGCTGCATAGACAGCCTAGTTTTATGAAAATACGTTCTTTCTAGTGGTAAAATACTTCTTTAAGTGTTTGACACTCAAAATTTCCTGGTGGAGGACCCTCAAGCCCCCTGCTTCATATATCCTTCATGTAAGGTCAGCAAACAGGAGCAGTCAGACAATCATGCAGGTTGCAAATGTTCATCTAATGTAGGTCCTATATAGCACAGCTGTTTGAAAAGAGTATCTGGCTGTGACTTGTGTCTGCCTGATTCAGATCAGGATTGGGAGCAGAGAGAATTAGCACATACCAGATAATTTGATTATGCAAGATGACATTTTTCTGCAAATACAACTGTCAAAGTGTGTCTGAATAGTACATACCATCAATTCATTTCTGGCTCCTATAGAATGTGAATAAGTGACGTAACACTGACACTGTTTGTGCCTCCCACAAATGTACAACAATAAGTTAATTATACAGATGTCACTGCTTACCCACTCACATGTTATGTTTTGAGTGTTTGCTGTCATCACATATAACATAATTGCTCACAATAAGTTCAGAAAATTATGGACCAAAATTGACAGTGAGTCATAATGATGATAAGACGACTGAGACACATTTGCAACAGAACAGGGAGGTCTGACTAGAACATGCTGAGAGTAATGCACAACAAATCAATCTATGAGCAGCCTCATCACTCGGTTCAGTGCTATTTCAGATACTCACATTGTATGTATGTGTGAGAGGGGAGGATTTAAACGACGCAATACATTATTTTCCTCAAGACTGACACATATGAGCAATTTCTGATTTGACGCCCCAGAGTAAGGACGACAGCATCTGTCTGTTGCCTCTGAAACTGTTACAGATCACTATGCGAAAAATGCAGTTGTTTTATGATCTATATGTAGGCTCAAAAAACAACCTAGTTATGGTAAGAGAAAGGTTACAGTTTAAGTTTTACTATTTTATTAAGGTTAGGAAACCTTTGTTGCCATGGCTACTTGTATGTAATTTTTGCAGTGTCAATATTTGCAGTTAACGTGGTCCTAAAAACATGACACAATTGAACATCACTCAAAACTGAAAATAAATTAAAGTGTTCTTTGTATTAGAGATGCAAATACAACAATTATCTTTCAGAAAGTATTCTCTTTAAAGGGGACAAATCATGCTCATTTTCAGGTTCATACTTGGATTTTGGGTTTCTACTAGAACATGTTCACATGTTAACATGCTGGAATGGTGAAATTCACTTTTATTTACCTCATAGTGTCTGTACTGGAACACCTGTATTCGCCCTCTGTTTGTTTTTGCACCTGTCTCTTTAAGACCCCCTACCCAAAAAAAAACAACAAAAAAAAAACAACAGTCTGCTCCAGTCCAATCAGGAGAGTCAGAAGAATCAAGTTAAGATAATATTTAATACAGAATATGGGTGTACACATTAACAGATGATTTATGCTGACACCACGGGGAGATATTTTGTGATTGAGTGACATCTGAGTGGCAGTAAGAAAAATCTCCCCATGGAGTCCAAACACTGGTGGTGGTGGCTGCTGACTCTGAGGCTGCTGACTGCTGAGGCAAATGAGGCTGATAAATCTGTAATCTGTGAAGACTAGGTGGTGATGAGGAGTTGGAGGGTGCACACAACTGTAGCAAGAAAGGACTACGACAGAAAAGAACCATGTTTACAATGAGCAGCAGTAAGATGATAGGCTGACAGAGAAGATGTGTCGTTGTGCTATTGGCTGATTGTGAAGCTAAAAAACGGCTGATGACTCAATTGACAGCCCCGGACACTAACAGCTAGAGATAGAGTAAGAAAGGGTGGGAAAGAAAACTTGCAGCCTGAGCATGAAAAGTATTGTTCTCCTGACTGAACTTTCGCCAGGGCTGCATTTGGTCAGCTTTTCCAGGTCTTCTGAATCTTGACATCTCTACGTCACCATTGCAGCCGGTGTAATGACTGTGACGCAGAACAGAAGCACTTCCTACCCTGAAAAATCATCAATAAAAGCTTCAACACACAACCAGACAAGTTCCAGCAGAAATATGATCCAAAATCGGGAAGAAATTAACATCAGCTACCAAGATTACATGTTTTCCTGACATTAGCATGTAGCTACATGTACATTAGCAGTGTACTCACAGCTGGGAAATGACTGTAAAGGACCATAGCAGCACTTTCTACCATAAGAAGAGAATTGTCAACACAGTTGGACGTGTGCCATTAGGTATATGACCCAAAATTATAGAGAAATTAATAGCCAAGTCAACAAAGATTGCAAGTTTCCCTGACGTTAGCATGTGGCTTCATGTAGCAGTGCTACATACTGTAAACACTTCCAGTAGCGTGCTAGAAGCAGATGACCATTATGAAGAAATCTGTCACAGTCTGACGTCAGCTTGTAGGCAAAGTAGGAAAAATGGTCTGCAGAGGTTTTTACTAACAGGGATTACTTTTGCATATGTTTACCTCATTTAATAGGTTTAATATGTCATTGTAACATTATTTATATAAAGAAAAATAAGGAAAAGCATAAAAGCTCCCTTTTAAAGGGCATGTAGGTTAGATTTTGGAAAAGAAACATGGTAACAATGTACCTCAAAATAACTCAGAAGTTCCTTGGTTATCATGCAATTCTAAACTTTGGTCTCCTGGGGGAAAGTCCTGTGTTCTTTGACCCATCCTCCACTCCAACTACCTTCTTACATGGACTTTGGGTCTTCATACCTACATACCTACATCCTTCTTTACTCCCATTAGCGCATTGGTGATGTGACTAGCCCTCCTGACTAGATGAGTTATACACAAATTACTGGCCCATGATTATGTGGGTTATGAATAAATTGTGGTGCATTATTCTTCATATACAAACAGTGCCTGATGTAGAGCATCCCTTGTTAGTAAGGACTGATTAATTGGAAAAAGGTGGCAATTCCTTCAAGGCAAGGCAATGCAGCTTTATTTGTGTAGTATGCACCAGGGCAATTTAAAGTGCTTTACAGAGCAAGAAAATTTAAAACATAATAAAAGATACAGATTTTCAGACACAAAAGGTAGAATTAATTACTAAATTATTAAAAAAAATTTTTTTAAAAATCACCATTTATAATAGCAAAGGGCAGACAAGAGGTGCAAAGTTAAAAAAAAATATATATGTATTTAAAATAGTTTAAGATCGAGTTTTAAAATTGAAGTCATTACAGGGTGGAGTAGGCGATGTAAAAAAGGATGGTTTTAGCTTTGACTTGAAGTGTTGAGAGGCAGGGCTTGTCCAGCATCATCTGGGAGGTTATTCCAAGTTTATGCTGCATGATAACAAAACACTACATTGTCTTGGGAAGGTCAGTAGGCCTCATCAGGTTCTGACCTCCTGAAGGTACAGGAGAGATTCACATTGAAGCCCACAATAGGTGAATTATTAGCTTAGAAAAAAAGTCGATTTGTATTGTAAAACTACATCATTAATTTGTAGAAAGAAGAAAAAAAAGATCATTGTGCTTTAACAAGACAAACAGGGCATGGAAACATTCAGGATCTTAAATTCTATATTTGTCATCCGCCTCTAGAATTTGCCACATTGATGGTATCTCAAACACACAACAGGCTTCAGCACTACTCCACACTGGACTATCGGTAGTTGTCTTGCAGAAAATGGGCAAAAAAGAGCAGAAAAGTCCATTTTTCTTTCAAGTATTCTGTTCTGCTCTCTCCTCCTTGACGCGCTCTGGCCAGAGGAGGAAACCGGCTATTGCACACAGGAGGGCTGTAATGTGGTTTCAGTGTCTGGGCCCCTGTGGTATAGTACCCTCAGGTGGAAAACCTCTCAGACTGTGTTGGCACATCACTACTCCAATTATCAACAGCAGGAGAGCCCTTTCATTTCTATTACATCTTTCTTCCTTTCTTCGTATTGCACCCTTCTTCTGCTTTGCCTGTGCTCTCATCTCTGCCTCTGGCTCCTTCACCCTCAACACTTTTCTTCTAATCTTCTGTCTCAACAATCATACCCTTTTTTTCCCCCTGCGTTGTACTGCACTGAATGACTGCCACTCTCACCAAGGAAGTACTTACTTTACTCGGCCCAGGATTTGGCCAGGAAACGTCACTCTAAATGGAAGCATATTGGACTGCGAAGATGATCAGACTGGAGAGGATCCGATGATTCAACCCATCTGTCGCAGACGATCACTAAAACACTACAATCCACAAGAGGACTATACTATCACATTCAAGTTGGGAGTCTAATCAGAAGACCAGTCGTATTGATTTCCTTCTCCCCGCTTTCACATCACAAGTCTCTTCCTCTCTCCATTCCCTTGCTTTTTTCATTGATTATTCTTTTTTTCTTCCTTCTCTCATTCCACTTACTTTTTATCTGATCCGACAGCCATCTTCAAGTTTTTCCCATTCCTCTCTGGTCTTCATCCCTCATCATGTGCTGCGGCTTTCTTTCTTATATTTATTCAATCTAACGTTTTAACATGAGCTGTCTGTGAACTGATTATCAGAGCACGGTCCTGATTCTGAATCATCATTTTTAGACAGTTTGAAAATTCATAGTTGTCAAAGTTATTCATCTTTAGTTTAATTGTTACATTTGCCTTGCATTAAATATTCAATAGCAAAAAGTGTGGAATTTCAAGACACTTGCATTGAAGATTTCACACGCTAGCAAGTGAGATTTTGCACTGATACAGTGAGTGTGACATTTTTCCCTAATAGCAGATTGATAGCAATGTAATGCACTGTTTGGCAGCCTACAAATCAGGCATCTTGTTCACATTTTCTGCTCCACCAAATCAGATAGAATGATCACCATTCATATTTGCTGGAAATATCTGCAGATTCTAGTAAGTGATTTATTGAAGCATCCCTATGTGTGACGAGAGCCACCATCCCCAGAATTACCTCTGGATGACTGTGACATTTGCCGCTATAACCACGATTTCAGTTATCAAAACACACCCAAGCCTTGGGTGGAATCTGAAGTCCCTCTAGGATCAACTTTACACTTCATGTTTTTGATAAAGTCATCATAACTGAGAAGTGCTATAACGACTTGAACAAGCTCATATCATACATACGGTGTTACTGAAGGAATACCTTGACATTTTTCTTATCTGTTTTATTGCCAAGAGTTAGATAAGAAGATCAGTGCCACTTTTATGTCTCTGTATAGATCTAGAGCTAGGGGGAGTCAGCTTAGCTTAGCATAAAGACTGGAAGAGAGGGGAAACAATTAGCCAGGCTCTATCTGTCGGAAAATATGCTGACCAGAACCTCTAGATTAGGGCTAGGCAATAATGATAATTATCTCAATATAATTTTCCTGGATAAAGATGTAATAAATGTTCCATATATCCTTAATAT
Organism: Epinephelus lanceolatus; assembly: GCF_041903045.1. Taxonomy (NCBI): domain Eukaryota; kingdom Metazoa; phylum Chordata; class Actinopteri; order Perciformes; family Serranidae; genus Epinephelus; species Epinephelus lanceolatus. The sequence goes on along the minus strand of NC_135738.1, from coordinate 28,193,299 downwards.
AATTAAACCACCCATACCCCCGTAGGGGAGGGCGGGATGCCATATAAAAGCCAGTTGCCACTTGCCATTAACCACAAGAAGAAGAAGAAGAAGAAGTAGTAATTGTAGTAGTAGTAGAAGAACAAGAAGAGGAAGAAGAAGAATTAGACATTATGTAACTTTGGTTACTGTACGCAATATATGTTTGGGTTATTTCAGTTATCTAAGTCACCAAACTAATTTATGTGTTATAGTGGAAAGAAACATTTTGTAGCAGGAATAATTTTACATTGTAAATGTGGACTTACAGAATTAATTCATATCATTACATACAGTGATTCTTCCTTTATCATTAGTGGCACTTCAACTATTATTTTTTGCTCTAAGCCTCAAGTGAGAGTAAAAGTAACTATAGTTCCTACCTGACATTATTTTGTGGGGGGCAGGTGTTGGTGTAACAGACTCGGGGTAACATGAGGTGCAGTTGAGTTAAGAGGGAAGCTGGATGAAACACTGTCAGTAGCTGCAGAGTCGACTGATCTAATGCTGAAGGTAAGTTAGCAAGTTAACGTGACTGACTTAACGGCTGTTACATTAGAAAGACATGACATAACATGACTAAGGTCGTGAATAAACCTTTAATACATTTCCTCGTTTGTAAACATGATTACTGCCTCAGTCATATCAGATAGATTTTCATCGGCAAAGAATGATCCCACGTTACTTAATGACCTTATCAAACTCACGTGCTGACGTATTGCGGTAAGCGAGTTGTGTCATTTCCGGTGTTTCTGTGACAGTGTCTCTGTACTGCTCTGGTGAATTCTGCTAGCCTGCTTTCTCACCTCAGTTGCTTTAACGCTGCTTTAACGTCTACTTCAAGTCATAACCCACACTGGTTCTGTTTAAGCACTTATAGCTCTCCTTCTTTCTACGACTTTCTCGCTAATCTCTTAGCTGTTGTTTGCACGCTCTTAGCCTTGTTAGCTACTTTAGCTTAGCCATGGCTTCTCCTTCTCCTGCTCTTTCTTGCCCGGTGTGCCAAATGTTCAGTTATGCCTCTGCCTCCTTTAGCGACAGTGGTAATTGTAATAAGTGTAGCTTATTTGCTGCGTTGGAGGCGAGGCTTAGTGAATTAGAAGCGCGGCTCCGCACCATGGAAAACCATTCAAAAGCTGCGGTAGTTAGCCAGCCCCCTGTAGCCGGTGCGGAGCCACATAGCATAGCCTTAGCCTCTGCTAACTGTCCTCCGGTAACTCCCGTTCAGCCGGGAGGTTGGGTTACGGTTCGCCAGAAGCACAGCTCCAAGCCGAAGCCCACGGGTCACCACCAGCCTGTTCACGTTTCCAACCGCTTTTCCCCACTCAGCGACACACCCGCTGAGGATAAAACTCTGGTTATTGGCAGCTCTATTCTGAGGAACGTGAAATTAGCAACACCAGCGGCCATAGTCAAATGTATCCCTGGGGCCAGAGCGGGCGACATTGAATCAAATTTAAAACTGCTGGCTAAAGCTAAACGTAGATTCAGTAAGATTGTTATTCACGTCGGCGGCAATGACACCCGGTTACGCCAATCGGAGGTCACTAAAATTAATATTGCCTCGGTGTGTGAATATGCAAAAACGATGTCGGACTCCGTAGTTTTCTCTGGACCCCTCCCAAATCTGACCAGTGATGACATGTTTAGCCGCATGTCATCATTTAACCGCTGGCTGTCCAGGTGGTGTCCAGCAAACGATGTGGGTTTTGTTAATAATTGGCAAACTTTCTGGGGAAAACCTGGTCTTATTAGGAGAGACGGCATTCACCCCACTTTGGATGGAGCTGCTCTCATTTCTAGGAACCTGGCAAATTTTATTAGTAATTTAAATCCCTGACAACCCAGAGTTGAGACCAGGACAGAGAGTTGCAGTCCTAAACGCCTCTCTGAGCTTCTAGTTCAGTTACCCAGCCATAGTTTTCATAGTTTTATACAAACGGTGTCTGTCCCCCGACCACCTAAATTATTTAAATCTAAAATTAAACAAAGAGGAGTTGTGCATAACAACCTCATAAAAATTAAAACCTCTTCTGTGACAGAAAGACAAAACAGGAGAATTAAATGCGGACTGTTAAATATCAGGTCTCTATCGTCTAAAGCAGTGTTAGTAAACGAATTAATATCAGATAATCATATTGATTTACTCAGTCTCACTGAAACCTGGCTGTGTCAAGATGAATATGTTAGTCTAAATGAGTCCACTCCTCCCAGTCATAATAATACCCACATTCCTCGAGGCAGCGGCCGAGGAGGGGGAGTTGCAGCCATTTTTAACTCTAGTCTGTTAATCAGCCCTAAACCTAAACTAGATTATAATTCATTTGAAAGCCTCATTCTTAGTGTTTTACATCCGACCTGGAAAACCTCGCAGCCACTTTTATTTGTTATAGTGTACCGTGCTCCTGGCCCGTATTCTGAATTTGTATCTGAATTCTCAGAGTTTTTATCCAGTTTAGTTCTTAAATCAGATAAAGTTATTATTGTAGGCGATTTTAACATTCATGTCGACGTTGATAATGACTCCCTGGCTACCGCGTTTATCTCATTAATAGACTCCATTGGCTTCAGTCAGGGTGTACATGAACCCACTCACTGTTTTAACCATACCCTCGATCTAGTTCTGACGTATGGAATTGAAATTGATAACCTAAAAGTCTTTCCACAGAATCCCTTGCTATCAGATCATTATCTGATTACTTTTGATTTCTTTTTACTCGATTACACGCCACTTAGCAACAGTTACTATACTAGATGTTTATCAGATAGTGCTGTCACAAAATTTAAGGAAAAGATTACTTCGTCGTTAAATTCAATACCAATACCTTCAGTAACAGAGGTTTCCCGTGCCGACTTTAACCTCTCCCAAATTGATCATTTTGTTGATAGCGCCGTAGGCTCGCTGCGAACAACGCTCGACTCTGCAGCTCCTCTTAAAAAGAAGTTAACAAAGCAAAGAAAGTTTGCTCCTTGGTATAACTCTCAAACCCGTAGGTTAAAACAAATATCGCGAAAATTTGAAAGGAATTGGCGATTAACCAAACTGGAAGAATCTCGTTTAATCTGGACAGACAGTCTCAAAACTTATAAGAGGGGCCTCCGCAATGCCAGAGCAAACTATTACTCAGCATTAATAGAAGAAAACAAGAACAACCCCAGGTTTCTTTTCAGCACTGTAGCCAGGCTGACTGAGAGTCAAAGCTCTATTGAGCCTTGTATTCCTTTAGCCCTTAGCAGTAATGATTTTATGAGCTTTTTTAATGACAAAATTCTAACTATTAGAGGCAAAATTCATGACCTCCTGCCCTCGGATGGTAGGCCTACCTATCTAACCTCAAACACAGCTGTAGAATCTAATATATATTTAGATTGCTTCTCCCCAATTTCTCTTCAAGAATTGACCGCAGTGATTTCTTCATCTAAATCATCAACGTGTCTCTTAGACCCCATCCCAACTAGGCTACTTAAGGAGGTCTTTCCTTTAGTTAACACTCATATATTAGATATGATCAATATATCCCTATTAACAGGCTATGTACCACAGTCTTTTAAGGTAGCTGTAATTAAACCTCTCCTAAAAAAGCCCACCCTGGATCCAGAGGTGTTAGCCAACTATAGACCAATATCTAATCTTCCCTTTATGTCAAAGATCCTTGAGAAAGTAGTCGCAGACCAGCTGTGTGATTTTCTCCAGGATAATAATTTATTTGAGGAATTTCAGTCAGGATTTAGAGTGCATCATAGCACTGAGACAGCTCTAGTTAAAATTACAAATGACCTTCTGATTGCTTCAGACAAAGGACTCGTCTCTGTTCTTGTTTTATTAGATCTTAGTGCGGCGTTTGACACAATTGACCATCAAATTCTACTGCAGAGACTGGATCACTTAATTGGCCTAAAAGGTTCAGCACTAAGCTGGTTTAAATCTTATTTATCTGATCGTTTTCAATTTGTTGACGTTCGTAATGAATCATCCTTACGTACCAAAGTTTGTTTTGGAGTTCCGCAAGGTTCTGTGCTCGGACCAATCCTATTTACTCTATATATGCTTCCTTTAGGTAACATCATTAGAAATCACTCTATAAACTTCCATTGTTATGCGGATGATACACAGTTGTATTTATCGATGAAGCCAGAAGAAAGTAATCAATTAACTAAACTCCATAACTGCCTTAAAGACATAAAAAATTGGATGAGCACCAATTTCCTGATGTTAAATTCAGACAAAACTGAAGTTATTGTTCTTGGCCCCAAACAACTCAGAGACTCTTTATCTGATGACATAGTTTCTCTAGATGGCATTGCTCTGGCCTCTAGCACTACCGTAAGAAACCTCGGAGTAATATTTGATCAAGATTTGTCTTTTAATTCTCATTTAAAGCAAACCTCACGGACTGCATTTTTTCATCTGCGTAATATTGCGAAAATTAGGCCTATCCTGACCCGAAAAGATGCAGAAAAATTGGTCCACGCTTTTGTTACCTCAAGGCTGGATTACTGTAACTCTCTATTATCAGGTAGCTCTAGTAAGTCCTTAAAAACTCTCCAGCTAATTCAGAATGCAGCAGCACGTGTACTAACAGGAACTAAGAAACGAGATCATATTTCTCCTGTTTTAGCTTCTCTGCACTGGCTCCCTGTAAAATCCAGAATTGAATTTAAAATCCTACTGTTAACTTATAAAGCTCTAAATGGTCAAGCTCCGTCATATCTTAGAGAGCTCATAGTGCCATATTATCCCACCAGAACACTGCGCTCTGAGAACGCAGGGTTACTCGTGGTCCCTAAAGTCTCCAAAAGCAGATCAGGAGCCAGAGCCTTCAGCTATCAGGCTCCTCTCCTGTGGAATCATCTTCCTGTTACGGTCCGGGAGGCAGACACCGTCTCCACATTTAAGACTAGACTTAAGACTTTCCTCTTTGATAAAGCTTATAGTTAGGGCTGGCTCAGGCTTGCCCTGTACCAGCCCCTAGTTAGGCTGACTTAGGCCTAGTCTGCCGGAGGACCCCCTATAATACACCGGGCTCCCTCTCTCTCCCTCTCTCTCTCTCTCTCTCTCTCTCTCTCTCTCTCTCTCTCTCTCTCTCTCTCTCTCTCTCTAACTCTCATCCTATTACTGCATCTTGCTAACTCGGCCATTCTGGATGTCACTAACTCGGCTTCTTCTCCGGAGCCTTTGTGCTCCACTGTCTCTCAGAATAACTCATACCGCAGCGGTGCCTGGACAGTGTGACGTGTGTGGTTGTGCTGCTGCCGTGGTCCTGCCAGATGCCTCCTGCTGCTGCTGCCATCATTAGTCATTAGTCATACTTCTACTGTTATTATACACATATGACTATTGTCACACAAGTATACTGTCTGATACTAATACATACTTTCAACATATTGTACCACAGTAGCCAGAACTATAACTATAATATTATTACTTTCATTAATGTTGTTGTAAGCTACTGTCATTACCTGCATCTCTCTGTCTCTCTCTCTCTCTCTCTCTCTCTGTCTCATTGTGTCATATGGATTACTGTTAATTTATTATGCTGATCTGTTCTGTACGACATCTATTGCACGTCTGTCCGTCCTGGAAGAGGGATCCCTCCTCAGTTGCTCTTCCTGAGGTTTCTACCGTTTTTTTTTCCCCGTTAAAGGGGTTTTTTTTGGGGAGTTTTTCCTTATCCGCTGTGAGGGTCTTAAGGACAGAGGGATGTCGTATGCTGTAAAGCCCTGTGAGGCAAATTGTGATTTGTGATATTGGGCTTTATAAATAAAATTGAATTGAAAATTGAAATTGAATCAAAGTCTGTCTTTTGTATTGTTTTGATTGAGAAACAGCAGATGTTGCATCCTGTGTTTGTAAAACTTGTACAGAAAGTACTGATTTGAGATTTCTCTTTGGTCTTTTTCTTTTGTTTATGTTTCAGCTAAACACTTAAAAAATATTTAAACTGTCTGCACAGACAGCTAGACATGCTCCTGACAGAATTAAGATTTCTATGTCTGTCTATTTACTGATATTATTATATTATATTATTTATTGACTTTTTTATTATAATTGTTATGAATCTATCTCAGATGTGTGAAATGCTCTGCTGTTTGGCAAATGTTGATGTCCTGAGAGTAAAACTTTCAAAAACCATCAAATTTCACCCAGAAACAAATTTCTGCCTTCAAACTTGAAAAACGTATTTAGCGACAATTATTGATATCAACTGATATCAGTGGGGCGGCAGTAGCTCAGTCCATAGGGACTTGGGTTGGGAACCAGAGGGTCGCCTGTTCAAGTCCCCATCCGGACCAAAATATGGAGCGTGGACTGGTAGCTGGAGAGGTGCCAGTTCACCTCCTGGGCACTGCCGAAGTGCCCCTGAGCAAGGTACTGAACCCCCCAGCCGCTTGGAGCGCCTGTCATGGGCAGCCCACTCTGACATCTCTCCACTTAGTGCATGTATAGGTCCAGTTTGTGCATGTGTGTGTTCGGACCTGTGTGTAATTGACAGAGTGAAAAATTGAATTTCCCCTTGGGGATTAATAAAGTATATAAAATTAAAAAAAAAAAAAATTAAAAAATATGAACATTTTTATTGTGATAACATTTTTAGCCATATCGCCCAGCCCTTGTTAGGATGTGAATGCAATGTGTCTGTGAAGACTGTGACAGTCCCCAGCAGCATCTTAACCATTTTCAAAAGTTGGTTTTCTCTCCATGTAGACGAGCCTAGCACACAGCATATCTAGCTACAGTGCCGGCCATAGAGGTGAATGCTAAGGGTGCCATCATTCATGCGGGGGTGCCACAAATGGGGTAAGAAAAAAAGCTAAAATGTTTATTTTTTACTAATAATATTACTACAGTTATTTTTGAAATATTACATAAGGCCACAACAACATAGCTACATAGCAAAGCCTTCTAAATAATAGGGATCCTGGGCTCCTGCCGCCCCCTGGCCTCCTTCCCTAGCACTCTACACTTCACCTGGCGGGGGTAGGCTCACCTAGGGCACCAAATGTGCTTGGGCTGCCACTGTCGTGTTAAGTATAACAGGAAGGGAAAAGTTGACCGAGGTTCTGCCAGGTTTGCTCAGCTGTTATTGGAGCACAGAGCAAAGAAGGGCGGGACCTAGGATGGGTCAGTTAGTAAAGAAAAAAACAACTTTGTAAACACTTTATTCATGTGAAGTAATCTACCTATAATTTGATTATTTAAACAACTGGAATAACATTCCTGCAAGAAAACATTGTTTACTGCTTTTTTTTTTTTGTTTCCTGAACATTTAATCATTGAAAATGCAGCCACGTTTATCGAGATGACAAAACTACTACTTCTTTAATGTATAGGTTTAAAAAAAATGTTGGCAGTTCTAATTTGCTGCCTCGGCTGTGATTCAACGCGTGTTTGCAATACAAATATATCCATGCGTGTCTGCTTCAGTGCTCCACAAGGTCCACTGACATCATCCAACAAAACACACTTTGTCCTCTGCCTTAAAGAAAACAATAGCAAGCACTCGACTTGGTATTGTTAAACAAACACAATTCATCATTTTAGTACCAAATGACTGCATGCTGGGAGCAGTGAGTGATAAAATAATAAACTCCTTATAGCTGCGGAACTAAAAGACATGATTCATCATTTTGGTGATCCTCCTATATTTCTCTTTACTTGCCCGCTGGGGAGACTTTGTCTTCCCATTATAATTAGCATCAAGGCTCCCTCTGTCTAGAAGCCAGCCAGCAAGGGCACTCAGGGATGGTTGAGTCAATATGTCTTCTCTGCACTTTTTAATACAGAAGTGCAGACTGACTGACAAGTCATTTCAACAGGGCTTGGTTCCCAGATTCCCATCCCTTCTCACAGTGCAGTCTCTTATGGAGGTAACTGACACAAAGCAGCTGTTTCAACTTACCTTCAGCACATTTTCAAGGACTGAGAGAAACTTACAAAACTGGAGAGGGAAAAAAAACATGTGCCCTTTTTCAGTCAGCGTAGTATGCATTAATAATATTACACTCAATTTTACAGTAGTTACAGACAGCTAAAATGGCCTGGAATAGCTGTAAATGGATGTAGATGTGCAATATTATGGATGGTAATTTTACACAAATTATTCCATCAGTTGAAAAAAAGAATGTCAGTGGAGCTCTGACAGGTGAAAAATTACAGCTTTACCATTTAATTCAAGCTATCGTAAAATAGCATGGAAAAAAATGCTTGGAAAGTGTCTTAGAAAATGAAAGAAACTTGATGACTGAACAAAAACAAACACCTTCCCACAGAAAGCTTCCACTGACAAAAGACAAAATGTAGTCTGCATTCTCCTTTATTCCATACGATAAATTAGTGTGCACTAGGATATAACACTTTACCTACAAGCTAAAAAAAAAAAAAAAGTTGTTAGCAGAACCTTTTTTAAAGTCATAGGGCTGTAAATTGCAGCAGTACAACCTCATCTCCCACAAAACTATTATATAAAGCCTAAATCTGCTTTGCCAGATACCTTTGGAGGCACTAGAATTGTAAATGTTGTCTGGATGATGTTCAGTGGTAATACTTGATATAGGGTGGGAAATATGGTACAGGACAGGACAGGATAAAACAGTGAAGGCTAAGGTTTGGGAGGGATCATGGTTATGGTTAAATAACAAAAAGGTCAACACAATTAAACAGTAAAATTACAAAGCAGAGAACACCAGACAGTGACTTTTCCTCTTGTCCTAATTAGCACGTTAGCATGCTAGCTCATTAAACTAGAGGTGTCTGGTTTTGCTTCAACATAGGGAAGGCCTGGTCCAAAATTTTGAGTATCGAACACTTAATTTGCTGCAAATTGCATAAATTTTTATACACCAGTTTGTGCTTACATGGGACCTCAACAACTATGTAAGGATTCACAGCCACACAAAGTTTAAAACCTGCAACTCCACACCAGTCAGAACTGAAGAAGCCCTTTGGATGGGAGATGAAATGTCTTCAAGAAACTCAAGCAAGTCCAGTTGCCTACGATATAGCACCTAAAATTACCATGACCTGGATGACTGACAATCTTCACCAATATGGAAAGAATGCCCTTTGACTGGTACGGGAATTTGAAAGAACACCTAGGACACTTGGTGATTACAGGTACCACCATTTGAGATGCAGGCACCACAGGCCAGGTAGGTCGATGACTCGCATGTGACCTCAATGACTCAGAGTTTAAAGCCTGCAGCTCCGCACCACTCTGTTAGAACTGAAGAAGCCTCTTGGATGAGAGGTGAAACATCTTCACGAAACTCAAGCAAGTCCAGTTGCCTACAAGACAGCACCTAAAATTACCAGTTTGTGCATTTGCTGCATCAATTTGTGGTCTAAATGTCTTTATTTTGTCAAGGAAAAAGTCCTCTGCTACTTTCATATTTTGGTTGCACATGTAGTACATATTGTGGGGACATGTCCCCTGTATCCCCCCAAATCTACACCTATGCTATAGACAATGGTACACATACTGTGCCTGCTAAACATTAGCATCTTAGCATTCTCAGTGTAAACATATTAGCATGCAGAGGCTAGCATGTAGCTCAAAGCACTGTGCAGCCTCACAGAGCTGCTAGCATCTTTTCTTCTTGCGTTTTACCTCCATCCTAAAGGTTTCTTGTCTTAACATTACATATTTTTTTATATGATGCTGTTATCCAAAATTGACATACAATAAGTGCATCCATGTGGATATGACCCAAACATTGCTAGGATCATGCAAGAACATCCACTTTAGCCATTATGGTGAGCTACTTCAACATTTTTCCTGTAATCCAAGCAGCATTAGCTTTCACACAAAAACGTAATTTGTTACCGCAAATAAGCTGTGTATGAACATATTTCAGAAATGGGTTGCTCAGCAAGCATGATTTACAGCTGTTACTATAGTAACCAGAGTATGGGGGAGAGGACCTATTGTATGTCACTGTATGGAGTGTTATATCTTAAGTCATTGTAGCTTGTACTCAGTCAGTACAGTAAATGGTCATGTCAGAATAGAGACATCTTAGCGTCTGGTCCATCAAGAGTGAGAAAATCTTGTGCCTGTGCAATTTGGTGTGCTATTATGTTTTCTGTGTGTGTGGATTCTTGAAGCTGTTATCACTACTAACATACACAAAATATACATATATATACACAGATAAAATAACACAAGAAGCAGAATCAGTCCTTTATCATGAAAAAACTTTCACAAATGAAATGAAGCTTGGCTATGCTGTTACAGTAGCCATGTTATCAAAAAGCAAATATGGCTCAACCTCAGTGATATGAAATTCGAAAACAGTGCCTAAGCCCTGTTTCCCCGCCACCTTCAAAAAGATGGAGAGTTCAGATAATCACTCAAAAAGTTAGAAGTGAAATGTTAGAAGTGATTGAAACTGAACAGTTTGCCCTTTCAGAGACGAGTGAGCCAAAATCGTATGAGAAAAAGCAGCGTATGCTTTTTTTCAATGCCGCCATTACTGACAGAATTATTTTGAAGATGTGTTGCCAGTAATGTGGCCACACCCTGCATATTTCAGCTATCCCGCATGCACTCCATGCCCTCTTGGTGCTGTGCTGGGACTCTGCATGCAGCTACGGCGGTGGCCTATTGCCTTTTCTCTCTGTACTCTGTTTTTGTCTGTCCTGCCACTGTAATGTATCTGAGGGGATAATGAAAACAAATAACACAAACCAGCGACTTCACTGGAGTTGAGTAATGAGAAGGTGTGGGTATGAAGGGTGGATTGGTGTAGTTGTTTAAAGGTAACACAAGTGGAGCAGCTCTTTCTTCCCCCCTCTGAAGGTTACAGAACAACAAGATTAAAGGAGCGTCAGTCTGCAGCCTTAAATGTTTGGCAATGGATGCATCTCTGCGAAAGAAACTGAGGGAGAAAATGGGAGGGTGTGCGAGGGATAGTTGAAGAGGAGGAACAATGCAGTGAAAAGTGAGAGAGATATTGGGGGAGTTTGGTGAGACATTTAGGAGGAGACGACAGTGTGATGATGGGTGAAGAGGCAAGTGATGGATGAGACAGGGAGAGGGAGAGGGAAACAGAAAGAGAGAGGGAGGACGGGGGAGAGCAATTGTGCTGTTCTTGACACCTCCACAGAAAACACCTTGGCAAGCTGTCAATCAGACAGGCTCGCTTGATTGATTTTCTCCTCTTTTCAATCAGCATTTCACTTTGCGTCCCTCTCTTCCTGCAGAATGTGCCCTGATGCCAACATTCTGCTTTTTTATTTTTTTTTCTTAACGTCCTCTATGCTGCATGCCAGGGCCGAGTGGCGACTGTTGCGTCAGTTGTCCTGGAGCAGCAACATAAATTAGGTTAGAAATGAAAAAATATGCTCTTGTTAATATCACCTCTGTGTAAGTAATCAGGGCAAATTTTAACTATTTTTACATATGATAGGTGCACCTGGGAAATACTGTAATGGGACATTCAAACTCCCCTGCAGCAGCAGCTCAGTGGCAGAAAGGTATTCAGAGCATATGATGATAACTACATTCAGAGATAAGTAAAAAGACTCAGACAAGGTTTTGATTGCTTAAAGGTACAGTTCATCCCAAATGTGAAAATACAGACTCCTCTTACTTGTAGTGCTATTTATCAGTGAGGGTTGTTTTGGTGTGAGTTGCCGAGCGTTGGAGATACTGGCTGTAGAGATGTGAGCCAAAAATACATCCAAAACAATCTGCAGCAATGCCTCTTTCCAGATATCATGACTTGAGGCCTGTACTAAGAAGCCAGTTCAACTTACCCAGGATATTTTTTTTGTTATCTGGCTTGACTAAAACCTAACATTGCCCGTCTGGATAACCACTTCAGTCAGCTCACAGTTTTCCTATCCAGCCACAAGTGTGTTCATGTTAATTAGTAATAGGCAGGGGGTTAATTAAGAGCGACATCATCAGAACTGTGAATGAAGTAGGCTGCTTCATATCATATCAGATGAAATGGTGCCAAAAGTGTCTGTGACAGCGAGACAGTAAGATATCAGTGATGCAGAATGTAAACAATAATCTGCAATCTTATCATGAAAAATGTATAAATATTGTAAATACTATCCTAAAATACACTGTCAAGACTGCCAAGACTTAAATTACGTGCCGGTATCACTGGACTATATATTTAGTTGGATAATGTCGTAACTACTCTGAATATGTCACATGAAACACTTAAGTAATGCCACACTGTTCCTGCTACTGAAGTAAAGGGTAGAAAAGCAGTCTAATAAAATATCAGTTTTTTCCTAGTTCTCATCACACAGGTGTCTCATGTTATTTCGAGCTGCAGTAATGAAATCAGAGTGTAAAATATCAACACTGTCACTGTGGACTAAAATAAACTTTACATCTTACTATATAATGACGAAACATCTGTCTGTGTGTGTGTCTTTGTGTGCGTCTGTTCCATGTTTTTCTCCTCACTGACTTGGTCAATCCATGTGAAATTTGGCACAGTGGTAGAGGGTCATGGGAGGATGTGAATGAAGCAATATTACATCAATTGGCCAAAGGGGGGCGCTATAGCAACCGATTGAAATTGCAAACTTTGAATGGGCATATCTCATGCCCCGTATGTCGTAGAGACATGAAACTTTGCACAGAGATGCCTCTCCTCATGAGGAACAAATTTGCCTCAAGAACCCATAACTTCTGGTGCTATAGATTTTCCAGCATTTTGAATTTTTTGAAAAACACTTAAAATCGATCTCTTCCTAGGAAGTTTGACCGATCTGCATGAAACTCGGTGAACATAATCTAGGGACCAATATCTAAAGTTCCGTCTTGGTAAACGTTGGAAAACTTACTAAAACTGAGCTTCTATAAGGCAATGAATATTGCGGAGGGCGTGGCTCATCACATCAAGGTGTATAACATCTCAAGGGTTTCACCGATCACCACGCAACTTTGTAGGCATATGACCACACATAATCTGAGGGGACCCCTCCATTATTGACCCCATCAACCAAATGGGGGCGCTAGAGAGCAAATTTTTTATCTAGGCCTAACCGCCATATCGATTTTTACTAAACTTGGTAGATATGTAGAACAGGACACCTCAAGGTGACTGGAGAAATTTAACTCTAATTGGCAACTGGTTGCGCTATAACAAATATATATATAAAAATGCTTAAAAATGGCTAAAATGTGACCGATCGCTGTGGCTCCCCCTGTTGCCCAGTGTTGTTGTTTTTCTAATTTTTGGTATGACTAAGTCATGGTATGGTATGCTGTACATAATCATGAAAACTGTCAGTGTGTCATTCTGTCAGTCAGTCATTCTGTCTGTCCCACGTTTTTCTACTCACAGATGTGGTCAATCTATGTGAAACTGCACATAGGCATTGAGGATTGGCATAGGCAGAAGGTGATAAAGCTACCAATGGGTATGGACTAGTAAGTTTAAATCCTGATAATATCATGTGTTTAGGGTTGTGATTAATCTCTCAGTTTGTTAGAAGCTCTGTTTTAAAAACCAGTGGAAACAGAGCCCTGAAACAATGAAATTATTCTACTGACCTGTGACAATATATAGGCTACTCTTTCACACCTGAGACTCCAGACCTTTGCCCATGGATACTTTTTACTTCAGTGATCTGATTGGTCAGAGGTCAGGGTTTTATAGGGGGCTCATGCTCGTGCAATTAATGCCATTCTCCTCAGCTGAGCTGTATCATTAGCTGGCTCAGTGGTGCTAGGTGTTAGCAGTAAATGCTTCTTTCTGTGATACAGCTGGCAGGTGAAGGTCAGTGGAAAGAAAATAGTTCCTACATGAAAGGTCTGTGGATTGTTTTTAGTAACCAGGTATTGATTTCTTGAAAGAAACATTGCTGTTGATTATTTTTAATGTTTGTTTGTTTGTTGGCGTTTTGAGCACTATGAGCCAAGTGCCATCTAGTTCCATTATATTGGAGAGAAGGCAGACATTCGTATGACCAATATTTCCAACATTTAGCAACTCACACCAAAACAATCTCAACAGATTTATAGCACTACAGCTATTAGTAAAAATATATATATTTTTATTTTGTGGTGAGCTGTCCCTTTAAGTTCTGAACACCGAAGGCCGACTCCACTACATGTACTTGTTTTTCATAATCTGCTTGTAAATTCAATACTATTTGTTTGTGTTTTATCTGTGTAATTTGTAACTGTGCTTCGTACTTGCTGCTGCCTATCTTGGCCAGGTCTCCCTTGAAATAGAGGTTGTTAATCTCACTGTGATCGATCTTCCTGGTTAAATAAAGGTTAATTAAAATTAATTAACACAGCCTGGCGACAAACCTTTAAACCACAAGATACATGATAAACCACTAACACTTTAAAATATGGTATGCAATTATTATTATTATTATTATTATTATTATTATATATATCTATATTTTTCCCAAGGAACAAATCAGGTACCGCCGAAAAAAATTAAGGCATCACTAATGGCTCCATATCCTTTTTTGTTTGTTTGTTTTTTCACTGGTCCATACTCCTATGTTTACATTATGCCTTTGTGCTGTTGGCTCTGTTTTGGTCTCCACCGACTCCTGAGGGAAATATCTGGCTCTTGTAGCAGCTTGATGTTTCAATATGTCCACTAGCTAGTTGCTAACTTTGTTAACCCTTTGGTTCTCGTGGTGTACAGTGGGTTTGTCAGAGCTTGTTTGCTGAAAACAGCTGTCTGCAAAATGAGTTGACCATCGAGCCCAAATACAACAACAGTACACCTATACTACTTTACTATGCTGTTGCATAATATATCTTTTTACAGTTCCCAAATGCACTGCCGAGCGATTATGGCATGTTCTGCTATGAGGACATGACAGTTGCCTCCGTTAGATAGCTTCTGGCTCAGGCAGATTGCATGTACAGTAAGTGCACCTGCCTCGCCTCTGCAAATAAACATACAGGAGAGTAAACTTATAAATCAGAGAGGACACAAACAATGAGCAGAGTAACCTTTTCATTGCCATCTAAAAGGTTAACAAGCAGCCAATAAAGCCTGGGGCAAAGCCACCAGTCTCATTTGGAGAGGAACAAAAGCATGCAGTGTGTTGAAGCTACACACCTGCTATACTGTATACCTAAATAAGCTCTGTAAAACTTCACAGCTGCCAGTCTGTCTCCCAGTTCCTCCTCTTCATACATAAATTGTTCTCATCTTGTTTCACAGCAGTATTTCAGAGACTGGGAATTTTCTAAGGAATAATACTCTTTTATCTTTAAACGTGTTATCATATCATTTGAATTTATGCAGATGACAGTGTTTATTGCAGCAGTGGGATTCGATGCCCCTGGCTGTGTCCACTTTACACTTGTGCAGCTGACTCAGACGGTGGGTAGAATTCCTGTGGTAAAAAAAACAGTGAGCGTGGACGGCGGAGGTGGGTCTGAGAGACAGAGCCTATTGATTTCCATGCGGATGGATGAATAGATCAAATGCTTTTGCTTTTTCTCCTCAATTCCCCCAGCATCTGCGAAGGCCAAGGCCAATCAAATAGCCACCAATTGTTTTGGTTTTTCAGTGAAATAGTGGGGCAAGTGGGAGCAGGTTTTATATTAATCAGAGAGACAAATGGGAGAGGGCATGTGGGAGGCGTCTTGGGAGAGAAATTCTGCGGTTATAAAGAGCGAGTGGAAGCAAAAGCCGGCGAAAAATAAGGAACAGAGATGAGGAGTAAATATGAAATAACTGCACAGCACATGACAGGTGCAGGTTTTAATGTAAAGGACAACCCCACACACACACTCATAAAAAGCAGCTTGCACTGCTAGTACACTAGAAAAAAAAACCGCAGAGGAAGAAGAGTGATAGATAGAAAAAAACGAGAAAATACATGGATGCACTGATTGAAAAAAAAGGATACAGAAAGCAGAGAAGGTGCAAGCAGAGAAAGCGGGAAATTACTTGAGAGAGATGTGCAATTTGCCCCTTCGCCAGCCGCAACAACATAATAAGGTGATAAAATCAGACAGCTTTGCTTGTTACTTTAGTGATGACATCTATCCATCATTCAGCATGCATCTTCACAGCTTACCGACGTGTCAATCACTCCATCCTTCTCACATCCCACCAGTCCCAACACTGTCCAGAAAGTGAAATCAATTATCTTAGCAGCCCTTTTCTTTCCCCCGAGCTCTTGACCCTGTTGCTTTTTAGCATTTACCATGAATATGAAATTCATGATGTAGATTACATTCCTGATTATAGAACTGCCGTCTTCCTTTTGCAATGTGAATAGCAGGTAGATGTAATCGGGGGCCGGTGGCAAAGGGGTCCTTATTTAGTTTGTGAGTGAAGATAGCAACAGGGAAATGAAAAACCCTGTCTCATTTCCTGTCTGCTACAGCCGCTATGTGGTTTCAAAGCACAAAATGTTCCTCTGGTGATACATATCGCTCAGCCCTTAGACTCCAACCGTAAACCAAACACAAAATTGCTTTTTTCACTTTCTCTGTAGGCCACTGTGAAGGCCTGTGCAGAAGAGGGCTTGTGAGGGGGCCCCATTATGCAAGGAGCCATGCATTTCACAATTTCCTTTTGTCCTTAGCACGCTGGCAAGGCCTCCAAGTCTCATTCACCGGGGTCACACTGATAGCCATGACTCCAGCCCTAATTAGTCCAGAGGAAATATAGTAGCATTTATTACATTTTATATCCTGTCTGCAACAGATAGAGGCTTCATAAATATTGTAAGTTCCAGATACCCAGACGCCAGACGGTTATTAAAAATGAAAGCAATGGTTGACCTCTAAACACACCATACATTTCCTCCTGTTGTGCCTTGTACTGCGCCTGCATGGGGCCTCCCAGGAAAGAGAGGGATGAGCGAACCTCGGGGTGGCTCAGCGTCATGTCAAAGATCCCCAGCTCCCCATTTTGCCCCGACAGAAACAAGTGTTGATTGTCCTGAGCCTGCAGAGAGCCACCAGGGAGAGAGGCCAGAGATTAAGGCTGACAAGTGAGCCCCCACTTGTGAAAGAAAACACATTACAAACATACAACAGTGTCACATTAGACCGACTCCCTGGTGTGGGAGGAGATGATGCTGAATCGCTGAATTTTAAGGCAGACATGATTTTTTTTTCTTTTTTTTTTGTATTGCAGCAGGGAACTGGATGTCTTTTGATTTTGGGCAGGAACACAGCCACGCTTTCAGTCAGTCGTTTAATTTCCCTCTGAATGACAGTATGCGTGAAAATAAATAGGAGACGTGGAGCATATTTAAAACATACTGTATGTCGGCCTGTCTTTGTACAGGACATCGTATGTGACCATGGTTCTGTTTACGGTTTAAAGTGTGTGTGAGGGAGGCAGTTACAGCGAGCCAGAAGTTGCGTCGTGAGCCTAATTCAATTCTGTGATGGGAGCTGTCTATTTTATTACCTCAGTATATTACCTGCTCTCACCCTTTTTCCTCTTACATTCAATCTGGGTTTCTATGTAGGTGTTATCTCACAGTGGCACAATAGCAGCAGGGATAGTTACTGGATACCGTGGGGATGTAACAATACGAGCAGATTATGTACTCCAAACAGATGCAAAGGGAATCCAAATTAAAGCAGCAATATTCTTTTTTGTTGGTGTTGTTTCATTGTGCGGACCTATCACAGTTTTTTTCAGCTGATTGCAGGAAGGAAACAGTAGACTTAAGTTCCGATGAGGCGTTTTCTGTCTAATAACCTCCCCACAGTGGTTCTATTACCTTAACAGCAAGTAGGTTGTGTGTGTGTTTGTGTGTATTAGAGCCTTTGGTCTGATGGATTACAAGTTCTTCATGTGCGCACACACATTCCTTCAAGTCACTAAGCTGTTCAAAATGGAAACAGTGTCAAGTTGAAATAAGAAACTAGCAGATCAACAGTGTTGATTACTGTAATAACTACAACAAAACTGTCATTACATGTGTTGCGTACAGTTTGTTGTTGGTAAAAAATAGATTTAAAAGTCGAGCTCTATCTTACAGCTTATCTGAATTCAGTTCTGCAGTGCTGCTTTTCAATGAGTCATCAGTTGCATTTATATTCCATTCACTGACTTTTTAATCCAAGGGTGAAGTACTCTTGGTAAGTCTAAAAGAGATCACTCACTGTTCTGTGTGATTATTTCTGTGATATTTTTTTTTTCTTTTCATGCTAGCAGTGTGGTTGTGGTGATGGCAATGCTGGTCTGTCCGCAGGTCGAACGCTTTCAGCCCTCTCACAGAAGAAAATGTTGATATTGTATATTTCTGCAAACCATGGATACATAATATTTGTACACTTCATACGTATCATATCACAATTCTGTAGTGGCATAGTTTTGGTTACATTCTCATGAGGTGACTTTGTCACCAGGGGTTGGAAAGGTTGGTGAATGGTGGATGACATGAGACTAGCTGCAAACCATTGTTCCAAACCAGCAAACATCAACACTGGTTGTTTTCTAGCGAGACATCACTGTATTTCTAGCTGTGATTGTGGCACTGAAACCAGGTATTTAAAGCCAAAACACCATCTTTTCCTGACCATAACCAAATACTACCGAAACCTAACCATACGTTAACCATGGCATTGTTGAAACGCAAAGTTTTGACATATTTGGTACAAAGGATCTGGGATATAAGGTAGAAATGTTACCAGTGGCGTAAGGTAGTTATGACATGGGATAACATCAATGTTCATATTACCCAGCAATAATCATTACATATCTGTATAGAGCAAAAAATACCAAAGAAAATAAGAAACTATGAATTGAATTTAACAATTTTATTAGTTGATTTATAGTCATAGAATAAGCATATCATTTTGTTATCAATGCTACTGACTATTTTACAAAAAAAGAATAAAAAATGGAGATGGATTTTCAAGGGCATATATATCAAATGACAGTTTTTAATTTAATGAGAGTTCTTCTTTGAACACAAGCATATTTTCAAGGTGGCAGTAACTCATAAGGGCACATTCTCCACCGAACATGTTGTCAGAGGGCCCACTCTCTTTATGACCCCCCCCCCCCCAACTCATGGGCCAGTGCAACAACACTGCCTGCACTGTCTATATTTACGCCCCTGAATGTTACATGTCTGTGGTTTGCAGAGACACAATGCTTCCATTTATTTTTGCAATTGGGTTGCTATTATTGTCCAGACAGACAACAATGACTGGATGGACTGGCATGGAGATGTTCACACATTCAGCTATCTCAGATGCAGGTGCATTGGAAAGCGTCACTTGAGTCTTGAGAAAAGACGATCCGGCACACTGCTCTTGTTCAGCACCACAGTTTATAGCTTCTTTGCACATGATGTCATCCATCAGTGCTCTGTCCAGATGAAGGGCAGGGAATTGGAGGCAAAGACTACCAACACTGCACAAATGCGTATGATTTGCGTTGTTTACAGCTGTTCCAATCGATCAAATTGGCAGAAAAAAACCCAAAGGCCACTTTAGGTCCTGAAAATAATGAAACATAAAGGGGTAAAAAAAAACCTTCACTGAAAAACAGTGTTAGATGTGGATCAAAATCCTCCTTCTTGAGTCTGGAGAAGCAGAGTCAGCTAACATTAATGCAAGCATTAAACATGTCTTGAGTTGGATTAAATTACGTGTATAAATTATGTGTTGTGTCAGTTTCTTTGTGTTTATAGCTATGACCCAGATTTTCAACAGCGTTCCACCAGACCTCTGGGAACAGTTGTTCAGGTAGGTAGAAAATAGTTGCTAAGTTAGCTTATGTCACTTAGTACCATTAGCCTGACAGCGTTGCATCCATGTAACGCTACTGTTTGAATATAAAGGACACTTATACTCCAGCAAATTTACTCAACCAGCCAAAACAAGATAGCAGTCGTCTCAGTTGTGGACCCAACCACACACAAAATAGTTGTAGGACTAGACCCCTGTATGCTTTCATAGGCTCGCTGTTTAATGTTGTTAACTTTAGAGGGTCTGGAGGATGAGGTCATTTGTAATGACAATTGTGTCCAAACTGGGCAAATTGGTAAAGTTGTGGGAAAAAAATCACTTTTCTTCATTTTGTATGGATCCAGTCCAACATGAGTTTAAATTTTCTGACAATACATGCTGCCTGCAGGTTCATCCATTCCTTGTAGTCACGTTGCTCTATATCCAATTCATCCAGTATATGTCCTGTCCTGGCGGCACGGTGGTGTAGTGGTTAGCCTTGTCGCCTCACAGCAAGAGGGCTCCTGTTTCAATCCCAGGAGGGAGCCCTTCTGTGGGGAGTTTGCATGTTCTCCCCATGTCAGTGGGGTTTTCTCTGGGTACTCCGGCTTCCTCCCACAGTCCAAAGACATGCTGGTTAATTGGTGACTCTAAATTGTCCGTAGGTGTGAATGTGAGTGTGAATGGTTGTCTGTCTCTATGTGTCAGCCCTGTGATAGTCTGGCAACCTGTCCAGGGTGTACCTTGCTTCTAGCTCAATGTCAGCTCCAGCCCCCCAGCAACCCTCAAGAGGATAAGCGGTTACAAAAATGGATGGATGGATGGACTTCCTGTCTTCCATCTGAAATTCGCATGTCATAATAGTCGTGATTGTAAACATGGTATTGGTTATACTGCTGTTTCCGTTCCTCTGGACCTTCATCAAGAGTATTTTACACAATTACCAATAACAATACAATAACCCCAACACTAACCCTAAATGGTGTTAAACACTCTTGACCAAAGACTAGAGCGACCAAGACAGTAATATAACTAATAAATTATGATGCTATTCTCCAGACTCACTTGACTCAACTCACTTCGGTTAATAAGCAAATACCAGCAAAGCAAATGACATTCTCATCAGCCTCAGCTGCCCTTTGTGTTTAGTGCTAATTAGCAAATGTCAGCATGCTAACATGCTAAGCTAAGGTAGTAAGCTTGGTAAACTTTATCCTTGTTAAACAGCAGCATGTTAGCTTTGTCCCTGCATGTTAGCATGCTGATGAGAGCATTTAGAGTCTTCCAGTGTCCTAAGCACAATAGCCGATAGCATGCCTGTGGATTTCTAGTCTTGCTCTTACACCATTTCAGTTAAAAATCTATTGGTTATTGTTGAAGGATGAAAGAGAATAGCCAGATGCAGATAGTGATCAGCCTAGCTTTGCCCCACACCCCTGTTATCACATGTACTGATTCTGAAAAATACAGTCATGCACGGCTGCACAAGGTCAAGAAAAGGTTGTGTCATATGTCATCGCAACGACTGCCGTCTAATCTCTCTTGATCCACGTTAATGACCAAACCTTATGCTTCATATGCAAAGGTCAAGTTCATTAGACATAATACAGGCTGCAATGAAAAAAAATCAAAAAGTTCATATCTCATTAAAACCCTGGCATATAAATCATAACAAGAGCAAGAAACAGTTATATTTTTACCACCTGGAAAGTGCTGAATAAAATCACTACAGACTTGAACTTGAAATACCCTCCCTCTGTTGCTTTTCTGCCATCTCCCTACCATCCCTGTCCTCGTCAGGATTCAAGCAGGTAAAGTAGAGATGAGGAGCAGTACAACCAAATTGAGTTTTCGGCAGCATACATGGAAGTATACAGCGGCAGTCTGTTTGTCCCTGTAAATCCCACTGATCCTCCACAAAATCCAGCCTCGACCACAGAGGGCTCTGTCTGGGGCCCAAGGCAAGCCCTGACAGGTGGTGTCGTCCTGAGTATTGGCAAGGTGACTGTCTGCTGCAAAGGGACAGTGGGGGTAACTCCTAAAAATATTGCTATAGAGAGATCCACACATTTCTCTTTCTGTCTCTCTGTGTTTTCGCACAATGACATGTTGTCTTATTATCGTAGGTTTTTACAACCACATCATTAAGATCTAACATAAATCAGAGCTGCCTGCTCCAAAAGATGTAAATGTGTTTTGAGGGAGAGCTAGTGGTGAGGAAATCAAATTACACAAACCTCCTATGTTTATATACATATCTACAAGAGCAAAAGGACATATCCATGAATCACAGCCACCGCAGTGCATTTATCTAAAGCTTTGAGTAACATGACAGGCCAGAAAGGTCCATTATGACAATAACGTAAAGCTCACTTACACCAGCAGGGCTTCTCCTCTATCTTCAGAGCTATGAAATGTACTTACTATTGCAGCTATTTTAGACCAATTGCCTGGTTGTCTTCCTCTGTTTGTCTAAGAAGTGAAAGCAAAGCCGAAGTTCCGCCTTAACAGACTCTCATACATTGAGTGTAGAGCTCCCTGCTTCCTGCCTCAGTCCTTACTGCAGGGATTGTATGTGTGTGTGTGTGTGTGTGTGTGTGTGTGTGTGTGTTCACATGTATAGGGGAGTGTGTATGTGAGTCCAGGCCATGTGTCTGAATGTGTGCGTGTGTTCAGTGTTGCAGAAATTTGGTGGTCTGTGTGCAGCCGCCACCATAACTCATTAGTGCAGTGGGACCATTGGATGAGGCTCAGTGCCTCAGATGTGGTAACAGTGACACCCACAGGAGGAGAAATATACCTTCCTGCCAGGGGGAAACAAATCCCCACCACCTCCACTGATTATACCCTGGGTGCAAGCAGTTCATGGAGACATATTGGCCAAGGGTGAAATAATAAAATATTAATGGCACCAATTTTTTATCCCTATCTTAAATAGGCCAGGAGAAAACTTTCTCAGCAAGAGTATTACAAATGACACGCTTTGACTGTGCGCTCCACGGTACTGTTTGTACCTTACAGTAGTCTGTCTCTCTCTCCGCACAAAGCAAATCTGTTCTTTCATTTGGCATCGGGGTATCTCTTGAAGAGACAATTCCCACAGGAGGATTCTTGTGATCTCTGTCATCGCTTTACATCTGACACATTATCTTGGGAACTATTAAAATGATCATCAGCTATAAAATATTTTTGGCTTATGGGGGACAAGTGGGACTGCAGTATATTGGAAGTGTGTTTACCAACGTAAGCTGGAGCTCAGGGCTGTAAAGATGGTAAGCCAGACCCTGGGAGGCTCTGTGATTGGTCCAAAGTAGAGAAGAAAAAAAAAACCACTTCTTCTGAAAATGGGGTTTCTATGTGCTCTACGCTCAGTAGATATTAGTCCTTTAATCATTTTAATGTACACATCAGACCTGATTAGCTGAGACATCAAGCTTCCTTTAATCAGATGATACAGTATTTTCATGATGGCTTTTTTTCCGCCACTGATGTTACTGTATTCTCTGGAGCCAGAGATGTAAACTCCTAATTAATTAGTAACAGTACATATACTCAAACAGTGTGCTTTAGGTGCAATTCTGAAGTAGCTGTACTGTACAAGTATTTCTCTGTTATGTTATTTTCAGAGATCCCACAAATTTTTAATGACAAAATTTCAAAACATTTGATGACTTTTTAAGGGCCCACCATGAAATTTCCAGAAGATTCACAATGTATAACATGAACAGAACTGTATATTATACTTTACTCCAAATGTTATTTATATTATTATATGACACAGAGGGGTGGCACAGTGGTGTAGTGGTTAGCACTGTCGCCACACAGCAAGAGGGTTTCTCGTTCGAACCCAGGGTGGGGGAGCCCTTCCTTGTGGAGTTTGCATGTTCTCCCCGTGTCAGCATGTGTCTTCTGTGGGTACTCCAGCTTCCTCCCACAGTCCAAAGACATGTGCATTAGGTTAATTGGTGACTTTAATTAGCCCGTAGGTGTGAATGGTTGTCTGTCTCTATGTGTCAGCCCTGTGATAGTCTGGTGACCTGTCCAGGGTGTACCCTGCCTCTCGCCCAATGTCAGCCACGACTCTCAAGAGAATAAGCAGTTACGGAAATGAATGCCGAAATTTTGGTTGGCCCACTGGCCGTTTGTCTAAAAAAAAAGAGTAACAATACCTCTGAACTACCACCCTGCACTTTCAGAGCACTTAAAACAAAACCAAAGTGCGCTTTGGTGCTCCAAGTGACACCTGGATGCCCTAGACTGCCCATGTCATTTGCTCAATCTCAGACATGTTGTACATTTTAAAAGGATTCGCAGGGTATAAGTATGGAAACTTTTGGATTCACAACCCGATGTTATTCAAACATGTCAAATTCAAACTCAAACATTATCCAAGCCAGCTGGCGGCCATGACTTTTCCAAAGCCTGGAAAATGAGACTGTGGAATTACAAGACTTTTCCAGGTTTTCCATGTCCATTGGGAACCCTGTACTTTGTACTTCCCTACATTTCAGTGGGAAATAATGTAAGTTTTGCTTCATCTTATTTATTTCCCCTCTAAGTTTTCAAAAAAACTACAATAACCACATAGACTTGGATCCATTGCTTAATCAAGAAAACTAGTATATTTGCTCTTTCTCAAACAGCTGCAGTGCTAAAATGCATTTTGTACATTATATCAATATAACAATTTAACACTATTCTACATCACTCCCAGAATGCAACGATATTTACAGTATATTCCGGTACTATATTGAAAATGGCTAGCCGCCCATAAATAATGCCCAGAATGCATTGTTTTCTACAGTATCATGCTGTTTTAATGGAAAACAGTTTGTTACTGTCAGAAACTGGCTGTTTTCTTACAGCGTTTTGTTACAGTGAAAGTCTGCAGTCTACTGCCTAATGAGTGCTTCTGATATTTTACGCTGACAATATGTGTGTGCGAGTGCAAGACTTTTACCCATTATAGACTGTTTGTCATTGTAATATTGCTATTTTTGCCTAAGTAAACGAGCTAAACACTCTCTCGTCATCACAAGTGCACCATGGCACTGTACAGCATTTGTACTTGTTTGTTTGTGTTATTACAGACATCAACAAAGGATCTGGGATGGGATTAGGCACATAACAGCAAAGAGAAGATGAAGTAAAGTGAATCATCTGTCACTCCAGTTTCCATCTGCCCGTGAAATGGACAAATTACTCTGCGCTGCATCCAAGCCTGAAATAACACGAGTCAGGTAACTTGCGGTCGCCTCTTCTGTCCTCAGTGTGCACATTTAGGTTCTGTATGTCATCAAAAACATCACTTTCTTACCAATTACCATGATGCTCATCAATTACCCATCTGGCTAAGCTAAGAGATATTTTGTTGTCAATGTCCTGTGAATGCCAAATGTTGCCTGTACAATTTCAGCTGCGTACTCTCCAGCTGCTGTCTGCTTGGCCGTGTTGCTTGTTGGATCAGGGTGGTAAATATAGCGTTGCGACAAGCCAAGGCCCAGTGTTTCTCAGTGGTTGGAAATTTAGTTGCTGTGCTTTTTAGAAAAACATTCCAGCAGTTTCAGTTATTATAACTAAACCCTGCTTTACTGCAACTGTAAAAAAAAAAATCTGATTATTTTTTTCACATGCAGTGCATCTGTTTTGTTGTTGCCTTACAGAGTTGTGCTTTTCTACTGAGACTTTATTGATTATATTATATTTGTTGCATTTTTATCAGTTTTAGATGTTAATGTTTGTGTGAGTGTGGGTCATTTTTATGTGACAGTGATCCAGAGGGACAAAAATACACATCATCAAACTATTGAGTGAATCTCCCTCTGAACAGTAAAGGAACAAAGAGTGCTAAACTCTGAACAGCTGTGCCAGATGGAGACCCTATGTCTCTCTTCTGTTTGATTTGCTCTCCCTCAGCCTTATCACCTGGGTGTTACTGTTGGTGCCCCACTAACAGTGCACCTGCAAACAGCAGTGGGGGCAGACATGGGCTGGGGGTACCCTTTTATCTCAATCCTCATCTCTCCTGTTGGGGTAGCACCAACTGAAAGGCTGTGGTCGCGGCCCTTAGTTCTCTGCCACCACAGGCAGCGGCACCACCTGGGGGGAGAATGAGCCTGTGCTTTAGTGCTGCAGGACCCCTGCAGAACTAAAGCCTATTTATCCGTGTAGAGTCGCTTTCTCACCTATACAAACAAAAGCTGGAGTGCGCTAATGCACGTTAGCGCGATGCTGGGCTTAAACAAATCAGAATATCTTGTAAATTAAATAGAAAATCAGCTCTCTCAATACAATTTGCTGCTTTTAATCTAATCAAAGACAGGGTTCATCAAGAGTATAAATTCATAATGTCAGATGCATAGATGATCTTCAATTCTGATGTGAGTCATACATGAGTATTATACTCAAATGTTCCCAAAGAAATGTGTGTCAATGCAGTGAGATTATCTAGAAGGTTTAACATAAACCTGAAAAGGTCTTGTCCTTTTGGTCTTGCTCTATTGTGCCATCCACCAATCAAATGTGAGGCGACAGTAGCGGATATTAAATATGCATCGCTTCAGACTGAGTACAGAGAGATTAACACATTATTTTTAATGTTTTGAAGTAAAATAAACCAACATGCTTGCAGGAAAATGTGTTCCTATTTCCTGCAATATGAACTCTGGCCAAATCCTGTCACACATGCTTAGTTTCTCCAGCACAAACATTCCATTTATTTTCCTCTTCTTCTGCACTCAACAACACAAATAGCCAACATACTGTACAGGCAAACACACTTCCAGGTACGTAAGAGGACAGCATCAGAGAGTGAGACATAAAACTGATGGCACCCAACACAGAGCCTTTGCTTCCGCAGCCAGCTCGGAGAACAAAACTCAGTAACAGTGTTTAAAAAGTCACTGCAAAGTCATATCAATAAGAAAGCGCCTACACACAAATCTAATGTACATTAAATTAGTTAAGACATACAAGCTGACACTACCTCCCAGGTTTACAGCCTTTTTAAGCCATTTGTTTTTAAAGAAAAGCACAGAGACACAGAGTGTAACGACATGAAATTGATTACAATGCTGCATGTTCACCCAGTGGGCTACAAACACTGAAAAGCTGACAATTGTTCCCTGCTAACACCTTTCCCCCAAACCACACACTCAAAACACACACACACACACGCACACACACACACACACACACACACACACACACTCCCTTTACTCCATGCACTCACTTTAGTCCTTAGTTAACAAAGGACTTTTTGAGAAAAACATATGCATACAGGTTAAAAATATTGTTAAAGATATATAGTGGTCACATATATGGTTGCCACATATAATACCATATGAAATTCATCATATAATCATATAGATAGATATTTTATGGAAGCATATTTCTGCCACAACAAAAGAAAAGAAAATCAGTTTCAGGTTATAACATGAAAAAGTTTCTTGTTATAACGTGTTTTTTCTAAAGTTTTTGTAATATATTTTGATGTTATAACAAGATATGTTCACATTACTATTGCATACAAACTTGTCACGTTATTACAAGAAACTTTTCTTGGAAAAAAAACCCATACTATTTACTATACTACTATACTATACAATTTATCACGTTATAACGTTAAATGTTTCACATTATAACATGATAAATAGCATTGTTATAGCGAGAAGTTTATTTTTACAAAAAACTGTCTTGTTATAACGTGATATGTATAACAAGACGTGTATGATGTAATGATGCAATAATTTGAAAAAATCTTGTTAAGAAATGAGAATATCTTTCAAAAAATGTGAAAAACATCTTGTTAAATTAAAAAATGTTTCACATTATTAACTGATATTGATCAGTTTCTTTTTTTTCTTTCGGGCATGGCAGCAATACGCTTAAATGTACTATTTCATATATGTTATAAATCTGTATATTCATATATTCAGAGAATGTGCTGAAGATACATTGGCAACATGACTCCTGATATAGGGACATGTTAGCTACATTTCCATATGGGAAGAACTTGTCACACCAGAAACTGGCACAGCCAAATAATAATAATATGATAATAATCTTCATTTTAAGCGCTTTTCAAAACAGAGTTTCAAAGTGCTTTGAATGTCAATACTCAAAACAGACAAGATATGAAAACAACAACTTTTAAAAGAACTGCTAAAAACAGTTTAGGATAGGCTATAACCACTGGGGAAATAAAAGACCGTCAAAATGAACTTAAAACTTAAGTAAAAGAGGAAAGACTCTCCAATAAAAGTATGTTTTAAGAAGGGACTTAAAAGAGATGCATCCAGTGTTCACAAATTCACCAAATGCTTGGTGGTGTGACTCCTGCGAGCGCTAGTTGATGAGCTACTGTAGGCTAGCTGCTGTGCTAACCACTGAAACGCTAGCAGACAGGACATGCTAGCGCTGTCAGTCACAATAGCTCACCAAGCTTCACTCTATTCAATCTGTACTGTCCCATTATAACTGCCCCTTGGCGTTTTGTTGTCAAGATTATACATAATTTCATTCAAAAAAGGTTTTCATGATAGATGGCTAAAGCTAGATCTCTGAGCTAACAGCCTTGCCTGCTAAATGTCAGTTAGCAAGCTTGTTAGTTTGGTCACCAGCAGGGTCAATTAGTTCAAACAGTTTATTCAAAAGAAGTGTCTGTGGGCATGTGAACTCATCTGATAATATACAGTGGCGTCCTCCATTTGGACTCTCCAGCTTTCCATTCCCTCAAAGGTCAGCACTGTCAACACTGGTTTGCTAATAGTCACTGTAGTGTATGCCGCAAATTCAGGGGTCAGAGTTCACCAAAGTTAATCTCAGACTTGAATCACCCCGGCGACCACATCGACATAAGTCGCAACCACTGGAATGATTTATTTTGGTACAAAATGTCACTGTTACATGTGCTGGTGTGACAGACCTTAAATCTTCAGTTTTGCAGTTTGGCTTGACTGGATTTTGACAAACAGCTATGGTATGTAAAAAGTCAGCCTTAACATTATGCCAGATCTTTGCCAGGACTCTTCTTCCACAACGTCAAACTTAGCAAAAGCAATAAAAACAGACAAATGTTGTACTCTGCAGCTACTTTATCATCATTATCGTCATAATCTCATCATCTCTTCATGAGCCTTTGTGGCTGCCAGGTTTCATTATTGCTATCAGTTGTACCCTGACATTTTGTCTCTGTCCTCGGGCCTCCGGCAGTGAGGGTCACTTACAGCTGCGTCAGGTGGCAGAAGCAGGTGAGCCGGTGCATCATCATCCTCACCTTCCTGGTAGGACACCACCAAGTAGAACATAATAGAATGACAAAGAAAGGACAAGTCATCCTGGTTTCCTCTTCTCTTACGTGACAGGACGCATGAAAACATTATGGGTGGATGATAAGTGCACAGAAATAAATGCTTTCACCTCAAATCACTCGACATAGTAATGAATGCTGCCACCAGAGGACTTAATTGCATTCAGACAGGCACATGGTGAGATGTGGAAAGACAAAAACCATTAAGTCCTTTTCCAGCTTTTCCCATTCTCGTGCTGGATGCTTCACTGGCTCCGGCCTGATTTGGAATGACAGCTCCTCTTACCTGCATGGCAAATCTGCTGTATTCCTTAAGATTAAAATAAGTACAGCATAACACTGCCAATGATTATCTCATTGGCTTTGTTTTGTGAGATCATCAAACGCAATGCAGGAGTGTGACAATCAAATTAGTGGAAATGAGAGCCGACTCGCCGTTCAATTTAAATCAGGCTCCAGTTGCGTCTGAAAGGACTGCTTGTCAATGTAATTGAATTGTATCACCAGGAAATCATGCATGGAAATGATAATTTTGCAAAGTAATTATTTTACCTTCTCAAATTCACGACCAGCGGACATTGCAAGCAGTGCATTTTATAACCTTTAGGAATGGAAAGTGGCAGCGAGTGCGGGCAGAGCCTGCCAAACAAAACACTTTTGTTTGACGCAATCTGTCTCCCAGCTCCACCCACAGCCCAAGCAAACAGCTCTGTCTCACTAAGAGAAAACACAGGCTTCAGCCAGTGCGGCTGCTCTCAGGGAGAATTCCATCAAAATGAAAGGCCTTATTAGTTGTGTCAAATACTGATATTCACCATGGCAAAGTGCACGGAATACAGATAGCGTTACAGGAGCATACAGCAGGCCATATCAACAGCTCAAGGGAAAGGGCCCCAGACAATAACTTGAGGGATGGTGTGATGGCAGGCATATGAAAGGCATCACAGATGACGTCTAATCTGTATTAAAAGACCTGGGCTGGCTGTAATCACCTCTCTGTCAGTGTGCTAATGGAATCCAGAGGCAGATAACAGACACAAGAGAGCAAGGAGGATCAGAAACAGTGCAATACACAAAAAAAGACAAACACACACACACACACACACACACACATACAACACACAAAAAAGCTGATAATAGCAGGCAGACAAAAACATCACAGCAATTGCAAAGGCCAAGACAGAAAGGAGAGCAGAAGGCAACTGTCAAAGACAGGCTAAGGTATATGATTATGTAGTCCCCTGCGTTCATAATAGGGAATTTCAGTCAATTTGAAGGAGCCAACACTATTAAATATTGACACTCTCCGCCTCCTGCTTGCCTGCTAACCCTTCCTCCTCCTTGGTTTGGCATCCACAGACATGATGTTGATCATAATTAAGCAGCCAGCCCCTCTGTCTTTCTTGACTAGTTGGTGCCATTAATTAGGCTGCTGAGATTGTCTTACCAACATGTTAAACGCCGCCTCGCTGAAGGACGTCACCGGTAGCTCACAGGCTAACGCTACAACATTACATGACTTGTAGTTTATTCAGAAGCTTAATTAAAACCCTGTTAGCGATGCCTTGTTTAAAAAAACTCCTGTTGTTTCAATCTGAAAACGGCGCCAACAGGACAAGGAGCGGCCCCTCTCTTGTCTCATTGTGAGAGCATTTCCGTTTTACGGGCAGTGTGGGGTGGTAGTCCCCTGTTTTAAGAGGCACTAGAGCTGCATAACATCTCACTATAATCAGCGTGACATATTAAACATATCCACTTCTACTAATGAAGTCATTAAATGAGCTAATTAGCAAGTACACTGTAGAAAACACAGCACAGTATGGACTGCACACATCATGTACATTTGACAGGAGGTTATAAACCTGACATGTGATGCTAATTGTAATCAGTAACAGACATGTGGGCATGTGCACATTCATCATTTTAAAGGAGCAGTGTGTATGATTTAGGGGGGTTTAGCGGAATGTAACAGTGAGGATTGCAGAGTGCAACCAGCTAAAAATTGTCCCAGTTAAAATTCATTCAGTGTTTATTGATCAGGAGGTTTTCACAGGGAGACGAATTATCGGCAGAGGTCCTGTCCTCTCTAAAACAAACACACCAATTGGTTAAAACAGGTTAAAAACACAGAATATAGTAGCTTCATGTTACAAATCAGTGTTTCTCTGACGCTAGCCCGGCAACTGTGAATGTGTGCTCACCTTTTTCTCATGAAGTTAATTTAATTTAGGCTCGAGAGCAGGGTCACGCCTCAACCACACCTCTAATTATCCGCCAAGCCTACTTATACCTGCTCTTTTTGTCTCAGATTTCTCGACCCACCCTCTCTTTCCCTTCCCTTCATCCATCATCCTCCCTACCTCATACCGACCAACATTCCTTCATCCTCTCTTCCCTTCTCCCCTCGTCGTTTTTTATTCAATCTGGTGCAAACCTCTGCCATGTCTCATTCTTGGTACCGTCTGGGGGGCCTGTAATCAGCTCGGGTGGGGGAAAAAAAGCCTGAGACGGAACGCCCCACACTGAGTCTCCCTCTGCCCGATCTTAAGTACATCCTCCCAGACCAACCTATTAGAAGACATCCCTCTTCCACCTTCACCCACTTCCCATCCATTCCCCAGTCCTCAACAACTAACACCTCCTGAAATGCAATTAAACATTTAAACAACATACTATTGTGGCACGGTCCTTGCTATTGAACAACATGTGTGCTCACTTTTATTCTGATATGGATGCACAGGAGGTTTTTTACCATGAGACCAATTATCTTCTAAGATAAAGCAGTTCATATTAGAAAGAGGGGCTGCTAACCATGGTGGCTGATGCAAAAACACTCCCAATGGCTCATTTTAAGGTAAGGAAAACACTTTCTTATTTGCAGATGATTATGCACTTAAGAAATTATACTTATTATATTCCCTTTCTGTCAATATATCCCCCCACAATCTACACACTGAAGCTTTAAATGTGTTATTATGTGTAGTGTTTGCTCTTGAAGAAGATATTGCCTTGAAATTTTTCAAAAATACTTGAGTTGTTGTGCCGGTGGAGAAGGGAATCAATAGACTGACCGCCAGTGAGGTTTTAGCAGCTGCAGTAAAAGGTTCGGAGAGAAAGCTGAACCACGAAGCACAGTTCTCTCATCAGCACTGCTCACCTGTGAATGAGATACAAGCAGCCGAAATACGGTTGCCTCGCAAGGTGGCCTGCCGTCCTGATTTGTGACAGGCGGAGGAGCTCAGTGAGGGGGTGGACCAGGAACTGCTTACTGCAGGGAGACACCTAAGAAAACACAGCAGTACATCTCCCCGCTGGAACACCTGGAGATCCCCAGAAAGTGCTGGAGGACATTAGCAGGGGGAAAAGGACACTTGGGCTGCTGTGCTTAGATTGATGGATGGATAGATGCATGGGTGGATTGTGCCATGATAAGCTCCGAGTATATATGCGCCTTTTCACCTTGAAGTATGAAGTGTATTGTTAGTCTCCCTTGTCACTCCTCTTGATGAGCTGTCTACCTTAAAAATGGCTTCCGTGCTGCTGTATCGAGACACTGCAGACGGAAGCAGAGATGAGCACAGACACAGACAATACAATATCTAAAGCTCTGTCAAATTAAGTGTTGTTGCTCTTTATCTTTGCATCATTTAATGATCATCTGCATTTGATAACAACAAACAAGCTCAGTGCTCATCACACACAGAAAAACGCCCCAAAAATTGTCCTGAACATCAAACATGAGCCATTTTTGGCATGCACGCCATGCAAGCCCCCTCTGGACCGCAATATAATTTTAATCATTTAACATTTTCACGAGCCAGACTAGACAATCAGCTCCTGACATGTTCTAGTCTACAGTTAGCTGCACTGCATGTTTGACACCCACAACCGCGGATGGGGATGTGCTAAATTGACAGGGGGGAGGAACTGACAGGAATTAACGGTGTTAGGGAGGAGGGAAACGTGTCTAACTCTGACATGCAAGTCTGTGTGTTGTAGTGTCATGGGGCATCCCTTCTATCAGCGCTGTTTGTCGTCCACCGTGTCGCACTAAATGGAATATCATTGTTCTGGAAGCTTATTTTTATCTCTACACGTCACCCATCTGTGTCTGTCAGCATGAGCCATCATTGGGTTGATATAACCTCAGAAGTTCTCCCCTCCAAAGAATCATAATTTAAAGGTCCACTGTGTAGGATTTAGGGGGATAAACTAGCAGTAATGGAATATAAAATAATAAGTATGTTTAGTCACCTGAAGATAAGAATTGTTGTGTTTTCGTTACCTTAGAGTGAGCTGTTTTATCTACATAAGGAACGAGTCGTCGTCCATGGAGCCTAACATTTTGCACCACCAGGTTTCATCAGTAGACCAGAATGGACAAACCGAACAGTGACTCTCGATAGGGCCGTAGTCAGCAGTCCCTCCATGATGAACCAAACAGCTATGGAAAACCACAGATTTTTAACGTGTAACTGCTTTACCTAGTGTTTTTACCGGTTTAAATCACAGTTTGTTTCAGTTTGTTTTGGAGAGGAAGAGACTTCTGCGGATAATTCAACACCCATTAAAAACCTCCTGAACATCTGGATCTTAAGTTATCAAAGAAAAAAGTAAGCACACATTAGCAGGTGCACGGTTTGCTCCCTAACAACATCGGAGAAGCACTGATTTGTAACGTGAAACTGCTTTATTCCGTGTGGGGAAGAGACCTCCGTAGATAAGTCAACTCCCGGTTAAAATCTTCTAAACAATGGGCACTGGAGGAATTTAGTGATGGGCAAAGCAGTTCTTTAGATGTTACTGAATCACTAGAATCAGTTCATTAAAAAGATTCTTTCAAAAGATTTGTTCACCGAATCGTTCAGCGCTTGGCAGGAGGAGCCCTGACTATGTACTGCGTAGTCCGACTCACTGAACTGATACACGGCTGAGCTGCTGCTGCGTCTGCCCTGCACTGGTGAGTCTCATTACTGGCCAGCCTAACGTTTTAAGTTTGTTTATCTGGAAACTAAGTCTGTTAAAACAATGGGGAGGTGTGTGATTGTGTTCATGTGGCTTGACTCATGGCTACATTAGCCCTTAGCTTGGAGAAAAACGGTCCCTATGAAAGTGTATCGCTGAGAAGAAATGATTTGAATCACTCAGGGATCGGGGTTACGTCGTTCACCGAGTAATTCCTTCACCCAGTGTTTTGTTCACCCAGTGATTCGTTTACCCAGTGATTCGTCCCTCCCTGCACCCTGGCTGCCTCACGACTCGCGAGTGATCCATCGTTTGCACGGACCAAATCGGCAGTTCCACTCCCGGCCTGCACGCTCGCTGCTGAACTCAACTGAACTGAGAAATGAACGAATCAGATTTGTTCTTTTGAACAATTCAATTCACGAACCACACAACACTAGAGGAATTCTAACCAGGAGAAGTTTCAGCTGGTTGCAATCTGCAGTCCTCACTGCTAGAGGCTGCTAAATTCTACACACTGCTCCTTGCAATGTATATTCATTTTGTCCATTTATATGTTGTTGTGTCAGTGTCAAAAAGTTGCTTTAAAAATGTCTGTGTCTTGTGGAATTGTTCTCAGCTTTTGCTTTATGTTATTGAACTAAAACACACCTTTTTAAACTTGGCCTAAATCTCTCCAAATAATCCCGACAGGCTGATTCATCCAGATGCCAAATGCTGAGCAGTCATTGATCGTGCAGTAGAGGCAATTACAGGCCGCTCAGTGTCAAAGAGACACAGCCACTTTCCAGAACGCCTCCTTTCACTCTGATTTTACGCTTACAGCAGCATATTTATAATTACACATGCTAATCAAGGTGGGAGTTCACAGTAAGCCGTTCCTTTATGTCAGCATCTCTGAGTGGCAACAGAGAGTCAACAGCCAAATCGCTTCTGTACCATTTGGCAGAGATTACGGAGACGACCCCCCAGTACTCCACAATCCTCACCTGCCACTCTGCCATGTCAGATAGTCAACATCAAGTAAAACACACGCTGATGACTGAGCAGGTATATTATGCAGAACATGTATGAGCTAAACACACTCACAGTGAGTGAATACTGCCTGGCTTTTAAGTCGTTTATCAAGGTTAGAGCTTTGTAATGGAAGATGTGCTGAATATAAAAAACAGGTAGCGCTGTACCTTCAACACTAACAGCAGGGCAGCTACGTGTACTGCATGTTGATTATGCATGAAAATGGTAATACAGACTATTTAAAAGGAAATGACTTCCTTAATCACACATAATGTGCATTTAATATTACCTATATCCTATTAAATTAAAAGTTGACACATATATGCCTTTCGCAGGCGCACCAAGAGGCGGCTGCATATACTTCCATGGATTAAGAAGTATTTGACTTTTATTGAGTTTTCCATTCTTTTATTGTATAAACTGTTAAAACTCATTGAATGTAATTTACTGTCAGAGCCTCGATTAAAAGAACCATTCTCCGTGAAATGGCATTGTGGCCGTCTGAAAACCTCATATCAATACAGCATGGTGAAAGTCTACCTCTCTAATGCCAGCGTAATCAGGAAAAAAATTAGGATAAATTGATAATAATGAAGATCCATACGCGCAATTAAACAACCTTATTGTCAAATAACAAGAATGTTATTGCCATGCTCTTCACAAAGAACACCTCCCTTAATATGCCTGAATGCTGGCAAGATATATGTTTAAGTTTTGAGTGTTTGAGCTGTTATACAGGTCAAAAAATAACCTCAGCAACAATAGGCCTGATTAAAAGTGCGACCTGATGGTGGATCTAGATGAAATGTCAGCTCATCTTGTGGGGACCAAGAATGTCTGTAACAAACATTATGTCAACTAATTAATTTGTAGTTGTGTCCTTGGCGAATGTAGGTGCAATTTTATAACCCGTATCAATATGTTTCATGAGAGCAGTGAGAGTGAAAACAGAGTCCCAGGCTGTAAACCTAATTCCACTGTTATTCCAAATGTGACAATATTCAGAATTTGACACGTCATGTAAACAGCATATTCTGTTAATATTCCAAGTGGGCTGCCCATGACAGGCACTTCGAGCGGTTGGGGGGGTTCGGTGCCTTGCACAGGGGCACCTCGGCAGTGCCCAGGAGGTGAACTGGCACCGCTCTAGCTACTGCCGCCTATTAGTGTTTCTGGATAATTATTTTGAAATGTATACATCACATTTGGAATATGCAAGTTAATTGGAGGGGTTGTACAGTTTGTGCCACATGGCCTCTTGCTTGTTTGGTCAGCTCTGTGAGTTGTCCACAAACCAGCTAACCAACAGTTTGCAAGGCTAGTGTAGAGGTGCATGTGTAAAAGAAAAGCTTTCTTGTTGGGTGGAGAAACACACACACACACACCTGCTTTCAAACATTATGAAAGAAACCACTGATTTTTCCCTACTTTGATGTGATAAGCATCATGTAAATCAGAGTACGCATGGCTGCATGGAAACAGGAGTATTAGTAGAATATTCATTTCCATTAGCCATGTAAAGATCAGTAGGAATATTGTCTTTTTGTAAGACATGTTAACGTAGCCGATGAGCTGAGAGATGCTAAAATGCTCCATAGATTAAGGGGCAATGCAAAGGTGGGTGATACTTTTTGTGGGTTTGTCACGATGAGGGACACCTTTCAAGTTACTCCTGGTCGTTTAATCCATTATTAGTATAAAAATATGGATTTCTGCAGGTTTAAAAGAATATGTGGTAGCTATAGAATAAGGCCCTGATCACACAGAAATCAGCTGGAGGCGGAGCTGGAGGCGGATTTTTGTGGTTGTTTTTAATGAGAATGAAGCTTTTTGCTTGCTTGCTATGCACCTGGCATTTCCGTGCTCTAGGCACCTGGCATTTTTGCCGGAGAGCTCGGAACTCCTTGAGTTAAAAAAAAACTCCAACTCAGAGCAGAAAAGCGCCCCACGTCATTTCCACTGTCCCTTTGGATGATCAGGTTGGCCTTCTGTGGCGGTCACAACAACAAGTTTACAGTCGGTAAACAATGCAGGAGAAACTGGTGGTGCTGAGTCACTTGGCAGGACCAATGGACTCCCTGTAGTCAGTATTTATTTTTGTTATGCAAGGCCCAACGATAGACAGCAGGTTGTCAAACTGCTCCTGAGTCATCCTGGAAATGGCCAGCTTCGAGGGGAAGCTCAGGGACTGAGTGGTTGTGCTCCCTGTGATCCAGCCTTTTCTTTAGGGTCTCATGTACCCACACACAGATCTCTGTTTCCCTGTGCCCAACAAACTATTTGCTGACCCACCCTCAACCAGAGCTACAGCAAGTACCCTCTACATGTCCATTTTAGGAACTAGCTACTAATTACTGTGAAATATAATAATTAATAATAATAATAATAATAATAATAATAATAATAACGACAATAATATAAACGGTACATTGATTACACAGGGAGGTTAAGGTAAGGAGGTGATGGGGTGGTTGCCTGGCAACAATAAAAAGGCACCGCAAGCTTTTTTTTTTTTTTTTTTATTAGTGGCATTCAGTCTTTAAAAAAGTGTGGTGTGCCTTGCATTTTGTAACCTGCAAAACACTTTATTTGTGATCAGGGCCTGAGCCAGTTTTCAAACAGAAGGAGCCGTTTTTATTCCACCAGTTTCAAAAGCTCCATATACTTAATGTCAGACTGCGCCCACTACACCTCAGAAAATATTCAACAAAAAATAAAGAAACATATATTCCTATTCCTGACATAAAAACGGTGTATTATCCTCCAAATGCATCTTATGAATTATGTCGAAATGATTCGCTCAATAAATAGCAGCTATATTAAACCATGTAAATAATACCTGGTGCAGAATCAGGTCCTCCAGCCTCACCTCCAGCACTGTAGCATTCACTCCCACAGCTGCTACCTGTCAAACCAGCAGTGCCATCATTCATTACAATAAGATAATAAGACACTCAGTGAAAGAGAGCTCTATGAGAGATCTTTCATCACGCTCTTATCGTACAGTGTACAGTGTCTAGCAGCCCATAAAATTTAATCATGATGATCAAGTGGTGTTATTGACTGTAGCTGTAACATGCAGTGTCCGATGTGTTTGGACAGTCGAGAGCCTCTCATGCTGAACAGTGTTTTATGCTAAGGGATCTTGTGCTCACTCAACTGCCATTTAATCTTAAAAAATAATCAACGGCGTGATTAATTGGAAACCAAATATGGGATCCTATCTGGGACCATCAGTTTCACTGTGCAGTTCACTGATGTATGGTATCGATTGCAACGGGGAGCCCTCTAATCAGAATCATGGTAAAATCAATAGCTGGCATTGCCTGAGGTCCTGTTCATGCTTCAGTGTACGCATCTGAAGTAAACTCCCCTGCGCTGAAACAGTCCGGCCATTTGCTTAAAGAAAATCGAGACTCACTGCAATAGGGAGGACTGCAGAGATAAACTGGAGGAGACAGACAGAGATAAAGGAGGAAAGCACTGAGACAGGTGAAGGGGGAGGGGTTATTCAACGAGGGGATTCAGTTTGATTGAAAACTGTTCTGCAGGTTTTCTTACTCAAAGCTTCAATCCATCAAGCTTCCAGGGTGCAGCGGAGGATCAACAAGCCACTGACCTCGACCTAATCCACAGGCGAGATCCAGCCGCCGAGCTGTCCCGCTGTTGTCATGTCTCGCTCCTCCTGTGCTCTGACCGCTCTGTTCCTCCTCTGTCTCTTGATCCCTCCATCTCCCTCAGGAGCGAGTCAAGTTGCAGGGCCACCGTCGTGTGTCTGCTCACCGCATTCCCTGTTGGGAGAAGTGATAGGCAGGGTGAGGGCAGATCTGAGCTTATCAGCTTAAAACCTGGCTTTAGGTTGCCTGTTCAACATATAACAGTTACAACCCATGAACTGTGACACTGTCCTGAAGACAGCTACAGTAAATGAAGCAGACCCCAGAAGAGCTCAGAGGAGCCGCAGAAAGACTCCAGGGTTTCCACCAGCATCTGGTCTGGTGCCAGGGTATCTGAAGCAGTCTGTGCACCCCTGGCATCCTGCCACAGCAAGGCACCCTGCCACAGCAAGACAACCAAACCTTGCTGCTCACCTACACAGAGAGAGGACAACAGAGGAGAAACACATTCAGTGGAGCAAATCCAAGAACAATAGGGACGAGATGAAAGAAGAGGGATTTGGAGCAAAGGAACATTCAGCATGGAAGAGGCACTGTGAATGCAACAACCCTATTTCATACAAAATTCCCTTATATCCTGGTGATTTGTTTTGCCAAATATGTTTTTGAGGAAACGCAAGCTACACAGGTTGCCTTAATTGGCAGCACTTTCTCCCATCCAGGAAGTCAGACAGAAAAAATGTGATGAGAGCTGTTCGTGGGCTTACAATGCACGTGTGAGGCACAGCACATAAACGTAAGAGCTTAAGATTTGTGTAGTGTCCCACATGTTAGCTGTACGCTACTAAAACACTTAAGGTTAGACTTATACATTAAAAAGGTCAATACATTCCATCTCATGCCTGAAGTCAGGGTAAAGCAAAACCAGTGAATTCAGTCCAAACACATTACACATGTTAAAATATATTTGCTGAAAACATGCCAAAAGGCTGTAAACTGTGTAGTACTGAATTATGGTATTAGAGCATTCACCATTTTTGTGAAATCATAACCCATCCCCTACTATGAACTAACATTAGAGCACAGAGTATGTCATTACAGTCAGTCCCTTATGTGTGAGCTGTGAGATTGCTAAGTTCCACAAGCTCTATTAGCTCTTTCAGTATAATATATACATGAGTAAACATCTTTTTTTTAATGCCGAATTGGCTACTTGGCCCACCGGCAATTTCTGTTCACTGCTATGAGTATGTGCTTTGTGCTAACGTTAGCTGCTGTTAGCTGCTGAACGAGAATCTGGCGGCTTGTGCTTTGGCTCAGCGCCTTCAGCAAACACACCCCAGTCCACTCAGAGTGTTCTGATTGGTCATTGTTTCGCAGTCTTTCATCATCTTCAACCTAGTCTCATTACAAAGTCTTTCAATACCAGCACTTGGGCAGTTACTTCCACATTAGACACAGACAAAAAAAGCCGTCCTTTCACGTCAGAATGGTACGTGGTCGGTCGCCGTTATTAGCATAACTGACAGCTTGGGGGGAAACACAGCCAGACCATAGAGTAAGTTAAGAGAGCAAAAATTGTAAGTAGAGTGGGCGGGAGGAATGGTGGATGGGTCCAACAATCACGGACTTTCACCTGGGAGACTGGTGTTTGCTTCCTGTCTTAATGTAAAGCCAAACCCTGATCATTTTTCTAAACCTAACCACATGCTTTTGTTGTTTGTTGAAGGAACAAAAACATTAATTCATGGTATTGTATCGATGTAGTACATTTATTTTGAAAGAGACCCTATGCAAACTGTGCATTTCCTGTAAAAACGGAAGTGCATTTCGATAGGATACAATGCATGTAACAGGCTGAAGTTGACACGTGTCCCAGAGTGTCAACAACAGATGCACCCCGGCTACCTTGCACATCATATGTCGATGTGGAAAGTCCATGACCAAATGTCAATATGTGACAAGTTCGGAATGAGAATGTATTGATATATGGATGTCTCTACACCACCACTGCAGCAGTACAATGACTGTAACAAAGAGTGTTGAACTTTCTACCATGAAAACTCGCCAATAAAAGCTTCTAAACTAAAATCCTCACAACTAAGACATGTTCCAGCAGGAATACGATCGGACATAGGGGAGAAAATCAACAACAGCAGCAACCAAGTTTACAGATTTCCCTGTAGTTAGCACGTAGCTTCATGTGGCAGTGTAGGCTACATAATGTAAACATTTGCAATAGCGTGCCTGAAGCAGATGATCATATAAAGAAATCCGACACACTATGATGTCATACTATAGCTGGAGCAGACAAAAAAAACGTTCATAGGGATTACTTAAACATGCATTTACCTCATTTTTTGAAAATTCAGCCACATTTATTCTTTGTTGTAACACTATTAGTCACAAATATGGAAAGGCATGATAGGTCCCCTTTAAAGATGTAGGCCATAAAACTAAAACAAAACCTTTAAGACACTGAAACGCTCCACAGAGCTCAGTGGAGCTGTAGAGTCAGGTGGTTATTATCTGTGGCTTTGTGACTCATTTCACATTACATGTACATTTTGCCCATTGCTAATACAGCAGAAGTGTGTGAACATGTTTCAGAGACAGGGTTGAGATTCAAATGAGTGTTGCGGGGTGAAAACAATACAAATGTAAAAACTGAACTGTGGTATAACAGGTCACCCATCACCAGAAGATAACCACTGTACCGCAGCAATGTTAACCAGAGTGAGGTGGAATTGCCGCACTGGCACTCAGTACCAATCACCACAAGGGGAGCAATTACCGTAACATTAAATAGTGATAAACACCACTGCACAATGATCGTCAGAACATCAGAGCTGTCACCGCGCCATCCGTCAAAACCGCGCTTCAGGGTAGCAACAGTCAGGTAGTGATACATTACAAGGGACAGAAACAGGTGCTACCATAGATTCTAATTACTTTGTTCTATCAATTATGTACAAATCCTTGCATGGCCTGGGGTCTGCCACACAGTGCTGTGCCTCCTACTCACTCTCTGCACCATCCCAGCTGTGGCTACATAGCAGGCAGTACTTTTCAACAGTGCTTTGTGCGGATGCCTTGAGGTGACTAGAGAGGTTTATTTTTCCAAGGCTGAATTCATACGGATGGAGCAGTTCTCAAAAAAAATAAAGAGGAAGAAAAAAACATTCTGCATATCCCACTGACATCTGAATTCATGCGTTATATCCTCTCTAGTAACAGGAGTAAATTCTTTTCTCTTCCACTCAGCCCTGTAAGCATCAGTTTAGACACACAGGTGCTCTGCTGTTTTGTGTTTTCAAGCTGTAACGGTCTTCCAGGCACTTGTGGTTTCTGCCTTTGTTTTGCACACTCCTCAAGTTTTCTCTCAGCCGCTCAGTGCACAAAAACATTATGCTAATGAGGGGGTAGACATCTGCTTCCAGCTCAATTTTTCTCTAGGTGTTTGGGCATGTGTGTGTCACTCATATAGGGGATCGGCTTTTACCTACAGTAGGTCAGATCTTTAGAGGCGTGTGTGCACAAACAAATTTCAGACTTGTGTATTCATCATTGTTGAAGAATGATGTTGCTTTTACCCCTTCCCTCATGATACCGCATCATAGTATGATAATACATCAGGTTCAGTGTACTGTGTGAATTAATGACTCACACTCCCGGTACAGCGTGTCATTCAGCGCTGAAAGAGGGTGTTTATGTGTAAGGCAGGTTGCAACTAAGAGTCATGTTTGTTAAAATGTGTATTTTCAGCGAGCTATAAGAGCAAGTCTGACAGCGTTTAAAGGATCAGATCATTTTAGATGCCAGAAATAAGTAAAAGCATGAGGAAATAGGAGGCTTAATCTGAAGGAAAAGAACAGGAGAAATAAAGGGAAAGGAGACGCATCAGATACAAAAACAAAGCTTTTAATTAACGCTGCAGTAACCAAGCTGAAAATGTGAATCTAGGCCTTGGAACAGTAAATTCTGAACTATACGAAACAAGTGCTGCATTTAAAAGGATGCATTGTTTCTCATGGTGCAGTGCTTCAGTAAATTCTTCTGTTTTCACCTTTGAAAAGGCTGCTCTTAACTAATATACAAAACATTTCTAAAGACGAGTGGAGGGTCAGTGTAAGCTGCCTCATAATTAACTTAAGAGTACAAGTTTGATTATGTCCTGTAATCAGCTTTAAAAAGATTGACTGAATTAGGAGCCCTATAGCCTTGGTGAATAAACCAGAAAATTATTATAATCATCTACATAAAGTTAATTACTTGAGTATTTTGCTATTACAAAATGGTTTGGCCACAGGTAATAAATAATGGGATTTCAAGTCATTTTAGATGTTCAATTTTCATATTAATGTTGGAGGCATATTAATAAACCTGAAGTGTGGCTAAATGGTTGTGTGCATCTTCTTCAGTTTAAACAATAATTAAGATAAAATGGTTGAATATGAGCATTTTTCAAAGACAGTGAATGTGTGTCATTTTTTTCAGGATTAACTATAAGAAAACTGACAGACTATGATGGATAAGTTTGTCTGATAGACTTTGTTTCATAGAGAGCATGCACAAATGATTTACATCAGAGGTGTGTCTTGTTGTCTACAGGTCTTGAAGAGTCTTAGATTGTTTTAAATTTCGATTCGATGGGATTTCTCCAGCCTGACAGAAGCAATGACTGTTTACAATCACTGGACAGAAAAATAACTGCAGTATTTCTCTGAATATTGCAATAATAAATAAACATTTATGACATTAATTCATTCAGTCATTTTGTGTAACCGCTTATCCTGTTGGGGGTCGCGGGGAGCTGGAGTCTATCCCAGCTGATATTGGGCGAGAGGCAGGGTACACCTTGGTCAGGTCGCCAGACTAACACAGGGCTGACACATAGAGACAGAC
Organism: Epinephelus lanceolatus; assembly: GCF_041903045.1. Classification (NCBI taxonomy): domain Eukaryota; kingdom Metazoa; phylum Chordata; class Actinopteri; order Perciformes; family Serranidae; genus Epinephelus; species Epinephelus lanceolatus. Next base: position 28,149,806 of record NC_135738.1, on the reverse strand, counting down.
AACCATTCACGCTCAAATTCACACCTACTGCCAATTCACCAGTTAACCTAACTTGCATGTCTTTGGGTTGTGGGAGGAAGCCGGAGTACCCAGAGAAAACCCACACCGACACTGGGAGAACATGCAAACTCCACGCAGATGACATTTTGTTTTATTTTTACACATTAAGCTTAAAGTCACCCAATTCTCATTTTTCCTTACTGATCATTTTGAACTGACATCAGTGTGTTTACTTGGAAAGAGTACTCACACTAAGGTCTTAAAGAGTCTTAAATTTAACTTGGTTATGTCAATAAACACCCTGTGGTAATAAAAAAAGAACAAATGATGTTGAGCTAATTTAAAACATTTTGTCGTCATACATTTCCTTTACAATGTGGGTCATGTTTCCCAGCATGCTTGTTATCTGGCCTGTTATGGACATCAGCTTCATTAACCTATTTAGCCACTGTTTCACTACATTAAAGCCAGTTTTGGATGTGTTAAACACAGTTTATTCATCCAATGTAGAAATGCAATCTCCCTTTTTGTGTCTTGTTCAACTACTGAAGGGAAAAAAATGTATCTATACAGTTTTGAATTTCTTAAGGTCTTATGCAGGTTAACATTGTTCTTGTACAACAGACCAGGGGCTTTTGTAGCTTCCTCTGTATAACTGATATCCAGCAATAACTTTGAAGTGATACACTAAATGCATTCAGGCAGCACACCTGCCAGTGAGCAGCAGTCACACACTGTTAACCTCAAGATCTGGAAGTGTTTGTGAGTCAACGAAGCTTCACAAACTCTCTCGCTGTCTGCCTTTGTCAAAGTTTGGCTACATAAAGAGCCCTTTAGCTCCAACCTTGTGATTGTAAGAGTCACACTAAAGTGAGCTTGAGCACGGCATCCCGGCCCTGGCCGTAAGGTAAGCAAACTAAATATTATGCTTTTTAATTAAAGGAGGAATTAATAGTTCTCAGGCTTTTTATTTCAAGATTGTGCTGCTGTTACTTGTGTGGAGCCTGTGTTACCATCCTGTAAAAGTCTAACACTGCCGGGGTTGAAGTGACTCATACTGTCCACAGTGGTACAAATATTGCTGTTAAAGCCACTGAAATTGCATTATATTGTTATACAAGTCAGTTAAAGTAATGATGGCACAACAGCGTGACGCAGAATAAATTGTTGGGATGACTCTAAAAGATATATTAAGTCATTTGTTAAATTGAAAAATGAATGCAGTAATTTTGTTTTGATTCATCATCCTTTTAAAGGCAGAATCCACATCGCCAGTACGTAGCACAAAATAACGTCCACGCTGTGTGTCATTGTCCAGTAATTTCATAATGGTGCTGACCCCAGAAAAAGTGACCCATTTTTCCAGGAAAATCATGCTGAGTACTGTCACATTCCCAGAAAGTTACTGACTCAGTGAAGCAGCTCTTGGAAGTATTTGTTTGTGTCTCATGCTGCGTTTAAATACATCCTGTAAGGCTCTGGTTTAAAAACATTTAGATGAGGTTTTGTTTGCTGTTGGAAAAAGTAAAGGGACCCCATGAGGAGGTAATGTCTCTTTACTTATTTGAGTGTGTAATTATGTATTGTGGCTGATGTTTGACTGTAGGAATCAAAAAACAACAGCAGCATACATACAGCAAACAACATATTGTTAGAGTGGCAGTAAATTAACCTAGTATATTGTTAGTGTTGGTAGGTGTGTCGTGGTTTTTGTGCTCTCCATCCCCAAAATGTCACATCCTGGCAAAATGACTCCTATAAAATGTGTTGTTAGTAGTTGTTAGTATTGTATTTAATGTCATGTGTTTAATGTAATGACTGTTTATATGTTTTGGGGGTCTGGATCACATGGATTATGATCCTCCAGATGTTACTATCATAAACAGGAAGTCAAATTTAAACCCCCCTGTATGAAAACAATCAACAGCTGACTGACATATTATTGTGTTTGTGTGCTGTTTTGATGCAGGCACCTGCAGGAAAATGACCCTCCAGCCATTAACTGCAGTGAACTGTGCAGGCCTCGTACAGCCTGGCCTCTCTCTGCTGCAGCTGGATGGCGAGGCTCTCCTGTTTGGCCAGAAAGGTTGGCCCAAGCGCTCATGTCCAACGGGAGTGTTTGGGGTTCGGATCAAACGTGGCGAGATGAAGCTGAGGGCCATCTCTTTCTCTAATGAGTCGTGCTACCTTCCTCCGTTACGTTGCCCGGCTGTTTGCCGCCTCGACCCCTATGACGGGCTTCCAGAGAGTTACCTCATCCACGGCGGCCGCACTCCAAATAACGAGATCTCATCCAGCCTGTACCTGCTGACCGTTGATAGCCGCGGCTGCAATCGTAAACTGACCCTGTGCTGCAAAGAGAAAGAACTGGTGGGAGAAGTGCCGGGGGCCAGGTACGGCCACACAATGAGCATGATTCAGAGCCGGGGGAAGACAGCTTGTGTGTTGTTTGGGGGTCGATCATACATGCCAGCGGGAGAGCGCACCACAGAGAGCTGGAACAGCGTTATCGACTGTCCTCCTCGGGTGTTCCTGTTTGACTTACAGTTTGGTTGCTCCTCTGCGCACATTGTACCTGAGCTGTTCGATGGTCAGTCTTTCCATTTGGCCCTTGCTAGAGAAGACTGCGTCTACTTCCTTGGGGGTCATTCACTCACATCTGACTCCCGCCCCCCTCGACTCTTCCGCCTGCGTGTTGAGCTTCTGCAGGGAAGCCCATTGCTTTCCTGTGAGACTCTAGACACCGGCATATCCATCTCTAGCGCCATAATCACCCGCACAGGTCCCACTCACAGATACATCATCTTAGGTGGCTATCAGTCAGACTCTCAGAAGAGGATGGAGTGCAGCACTGTGATTCTCAATGAAAAAGGGATCCACATTGAGCCCCTGGATCCACCTAAGTGGACCCCAGATATCATCCACAGTCGCACTTGGTTTGGTGGCAGTGCTGGGGAGGGAAGCATCCTACTTGCTGTGCCTACTGAGGGAAGGCCGTCCCAAGCAGATATGCATTACTTTTATCAGGTCAGCTTCCAGACAGAGGGAGAAGCCAGAGAGGAAGAAGGAACCCAGGGCTGCAGCCAGGAGTCAACAGATTACGATGACTCCACTCCTCTGGAAGACTCTGAGGAGCTCTACTTCGGACGTGAGCCACACGAGCTGGAGGACAGCAGTGAGGGAGAAGAGGGTGCTTACAATGAGGACGATGAAGAGGATGAATCACAAACAGGCTACTGGATCAAATGCTGCCTGGGTTGTAATGTGGACCCCAACACGTGGGAGCCGTACTACTCCACTGAGCTCCACCGGCCAGCTATGATCTTCTGCTCCAGAGGTGAGGGGGGACACTGGGTCCATGCCCAGTGCATGGAACTGTCTGAAACGCTGCTGCTCAGGCTCTCTCAGGGCAGCAAGAAGTACTTCTGCCTGGACCACGGAGGCCTGCCGTACCAGGAGATGACCCCACCTCGACAGGTCATGCCTCTGAAGCGCACCCCCATGAAAGTTAAGGACAGGAAAACTCCTCCGACAATCAAAATGTCCCCCAGCAAAAAAAGCTTTTTCAGGAGGCTTTTTGACTGAATCGAGTTTACTGACCACGGTTTAAACTTCTGTGTGTAATAAGGATGTTTATATGCAATGAATAAACAACTGATAAAAGATACATAATATTCTGATCTGTACTCTGTGTGAAATTTTTGTGAAGGAAAAAAACAAACAATAAAATTGCAACCCTATATTTCCCGTCTAACATCTGTATATTTTCATTAAAAATTTAAGTCTATCCACAATGTTTCTATTTTGTGTTTTTACCAGCTATAAATCAGATTGTTGCAATTTTGTATTCTATTATGTGCCACAAGTTTAACTTCCAGACACTTTCTTTCATAGCCAGATGGAGCCGAACTCTTTTTTTTACAATTCTTTCCACAATTAAAATGATGGTTATCGAATGAAAAATGCCCAATAAACTGATCTGTACTTGACGAAATAAACAATAAACTGCCTCACATTCTGTTTTCAGACCTGTTTATTTCTAATGTGTTTTCCCCAAACATTTTATGTGACAGAAAATTTTGATATATCATTGTTTCTAGTTTGCATTTTTATCAGTTTTATATGCATTTGCAGTTATTTTGTATTCCATCGAGAACCACAGGGAAAATAAGAGGGTAAATCAACAGTTTGTAAAACTGGCTTTGAGGGCAAAATATACCTCAATTGTTTTTATGATTAAATGAATTATAATTGATAAATAATTATTGTACACTTCTGTAGTCAGTTACACCTGTAATTGAATCAAATTAAATCATGAATGTCTTTATAGTTGTATCTTTTTAAAGGGCTTTCACAGTCTTATATGAGACGGAAGTTATTTTTTATTTTAGTACCACAGTAAAAAAAAAAAAAACCAAGCAGTTATGAGTGCTGTCTTCCAGATTAAAATGTGCCTGAATCCTGAATTCTTCAATATTAAAATAAAACCAAATATATTTGCTCAATAAAAACAAACAAGGAGATCAAGTCAGTTTATATCTTTATTTATTCTTTGGAGGAAACAAGGACAAATAAAGTACAAATTCCTCTGTAAAGGTAACTCATCAGAAACATTGTAAGTTGTCTGCTTCAATGGAAATACAGCACAAATGTGTGAATACTGTGTAGTCTTTAAAATGTAAAAAGTAGTGGAGCCTCAGTGTAATACAGTACTAGTATGCAAAGTAAATGACATCTGAAACAGTTTGCCTGATATTTAGTGTAATATGGAAACAAAAAAATGTGGAAATACTCGCAGAAGAGTGAACAAGTGGAATTTCGTGAATCATCCATCATCCATTACTTTGGAGATGCAATTCATTATGGCAGAAAAACACAACAAATATGAGACAAGTTGCACTCTAAAACACGACAGTATTGTAGGAAAGTGACAACTATGGAATGAAATGTGAATATTTCACCGCTGTCATATGCTTAAACTTATGACAGTAAAATAAAATCAAACATTCAATCAAATAGGAAAACAAAATTGCCTGTCACAATTCAAAATGGCGAGGGCAGAGAAAAGACAATATAATCAATCAATCAAACAAATAAAGTTGCCAACAAATCAGTTTACATCCAGCCTCTCGAGCTCCCGCTCATCCCTCTCCTCTGTCAACCGTGGCAATGAAGAAATATCAGCAGGGAGAAAGAGCCAGGTTATATACAGAACTTAAGAAAAATCCCTGCCTGCTGGAGAGTCCATGGGGTATTAGGCTTCGTAATGGACCATACTGTATTTTTATGATATCAACAAAAAGGTCAGTATATGCTTTATTTTATGTGAAGAATTCGAATAAGTATCATCTATCCTCTACTGTGCAAAAACTAAAAGAGATAAAAATTGGTTCAAAGTGACCTGGCATCTATTCTGCCCCTCAGGGATCCCACGATAAAGCACTAAAGTAATCTTTTTCAGAGGGCACTCATGAAACAAAGAACATTTGGGTCTCTGTGATTGCATTTTGTTCCAGCTCAAATGATATATTAATACAGTGGCCACAAATGTGGTCTTTTTAACACAATTTCCCTCCATGACTTACAGCACTTTCATCTGTTTCCATAAATATCCGCTCTATATAAATTCATAAATGTGTCACATCCTTGCAATACAATAAACTGCGCCATATTTCACAGATGGTGAAGATAAAAAAAAAAGAAGAAGAACTTTCCTGCTAAGAGCAAGAGAAAAGAAACCTGCGTGTTGCTTCTCTATTCCTCTGCTGTCCCATCTTTGTGCTGGAGCAGTGCAGCAACAAAGCAAGGCAAAGTTAGATGTATATAAAAAGGCAATACAAATATAAAAATACTAAACAAGTGAAACACACATTTAAAAAAGATTATTTCTGTAAATGTTTGGAAATTACTCTATCTGAGTGCAAGAAATTGTTTTTTTTTTTTTTTTTTGTAAAGTCCAAACATAAAGGATGATGTTGGTTTAAATTTGCAAAATTCATTTAATCACAACAAAATACAAAAAAAAAAAAATGTAGAAAACTTGGCTTCAAGTCCATAAAATCCACTCCCTCATTATTCTAAATATCAGTGAATGGGTATATTTGTAAACAAGTCCATATCACTGATGGAGGCAATTCAAATATTACACACAACTATCTTGAGAAAAATCAAAAGTCATTATCTTCCAGAGACATGTCCTCATAATCCTGGCTCTCTATTGGGTCAATAGTAGCTTGCAGAGCTTTGGCAGAGTCCTTGTGAGCTTCCATAAACTTCTGCAAGCACTTTGAGGTGTAGAGCCAGTGGTGTTTCAACACGTCCTCAAGCTCAAATGCCTTTGACTGACGTGCGTTCATCTTCCGGAAGCGCCTGAACAGTTTGTTCGCCGACTCGTTCCCCTCGCTGGCCCAGGCTCCTATGGATCCTTCTCTCTCTATGATCTCAGGCACATGGGCCAGGGTCTTGTGCAGGTAATTGGTTATTTTACCGTTGTACCTGTATTTGAAGGTAGAGGAGAGAAGGTCGGCGAAGCGCTGGGAGTTAAAACTGTAGCGGCACAGCTGGTCGGGGCACTCCTTGGCAGGGCAGGTGGCGCGCCACACGGGTTTCATCTGGAGGTAGATCCTCATGAGCTCCCTCAGGGCCTCCCTCCTCTCCTCCGAGGGCACCAGCTCACACACCACCTCCACAGCCTCCTGGGTCATTAGCCTGCGGGCGTAGTTCCCATTCATCCTCATCACCGGTTTGAGCTTCAGCTTCTTCCTCAGCTGTTTATCTAGGGCTGCCCTCCAGCTGCGCCGCTCCTCCCGGCTGGGGTTGACCTTTTGGTACACCTCCCCTATCTCGTCCTGGAAGATTTTGTAGAACTCTGCCGCATTGCCGATGTCGCAGTGTAATGCATCCAGCGTGGGCTGGGTCTCCATGAAGGGCTTGGCAGAGACTCCTTTGACTCTGTCTCGCAGCTCATCTGCAGACTCAGAAAAAGGATTGGTTCTCCATATTTCATAACGGTCTAGGTTCTCGTCATGACTGCGAGTGATGGAGTGGAGCACCATGTTTTGGGAGGCCTCTGCCCGAGTGGAGTCACAAAGAGTGCAGACATAGGTGGACCCTGAGGCCTCGAGGCCCTCCATCTCGCGCACCATCTTCTCATCATATCCCGTGCCTCTGAAGTGAAAGCGGAAGGCGCGAGGGAGTCCGCCCACAGACAGGATGAGCCTGCTCTCTTTCATTGCATTACGCTCTGCAACTATAGGCCCCAGGACGGCTGTTAGTGTCTCGTGGTCTGACTCATCCACAAACATCAGGCAAAGGGGCTTACAGGACATCTCTGAGTTTGGCTTTGACTCAGTGAAGATGGTAACCTCTTTCTCCTGCTCGTCTGCCAGGACAGAGACAGACATAACAGTGAAAGAGAAACGCACAGCCTTCTCAGGAACAACTGGTCCTCCACCGTGCTTCTCGCTGACATCGCCCATGCCATCACAGGATTCCTTGATCATGACACTGAAGCCTGAGGTGCAAGTACTGTCTTCCATCCCACACTCTCTCAGCCCGTCCATGATGTCCTCCTCCAGATCCTTTAATGCTGACACCAGTGCCACATCATAGCGAAACCGTCGAGTGATGGTGTCAGCTGGGATGTCATCCACCGAGGAAGCCCATCCAGAGAGCCCATTAATAATGCCAACATTGCACAATGTGGACACATTTTTGAGAGCCGGCTGCCATTCAAACTGGTGAAAGCCAGGGAGAAGCTCCTTCTCTGCGGCTCGCAGGGTGTGCAGGGGCTGAAAGATCTGGCGGCCGCTGGTGGCTTTGACAGTCCGGTACATCTTGTGATACTGGCTGCAGCTCAGGAAAGTGTTGACCCGAATGGCCAAGCACACAGCAGGATGCAACCCAAAGCCTCTGCCTGCAGAGCGAGAGAAAATGAAAAGAGAAAGTTTATAAGAGAGAGACAGAAAGAGGCAAAGTAAAAAAATAGAAAAAAAGAAGGCGAGAGGAAAGGATTTAGACATGAAGAGAATTATTTAACACCAAGCTGTGGAAGCCCATTTCTAGTGCTTTGAAAAGAACTGCAGTATCTAACATTTCCTCATTTGATATCCCGCATTTGGAGTCATTTATACTATGAGACAGAGAAAATTGCGAATTTAACACCCAAATGTGAATGTATCATTGTCAAAAGCCCACAAGCCCATGATTACAAAATCCAATATTTCCTAATTTCCAAATGTTATAAGGGGACAGAGGGTGAATCAGTGAAGCTGGCAAAAGTGATGTATTGGCTGCAGATGAAAACAGACACCAGCTGGCTTCTATTCCCCAGAGAGGAGGATGGTGCTGTCTGTGTAATTTGCAGATACAAGAGCTGCTGATGTTGTTTTGATTCTAACAGCCCCTTCACAAGAGTTGTTATTGTGCATTAAAGGGAGTGTGAGACTGAGAGACTGACGGACAAGCAGGCAGGGAGTGAGTGTGGGGGAGAAGCAGGGAGGGGCTGAGCGTGCAACAGCGGCGGTTCAATAAAAAGGGATGGACAATAATGAAATGCTTTTCAATCAAAATCATAGGAAAACTTTCTTCTCTCTCTTCAATAGTGAACTTTTCAACTCATTGTTATTTATGAGTATTCCTCAGAGATAGGCAGAAATATTAATGAGCAAACACTATCATAATTTTCATTTGTTTGTTGTCCCTTATTCTTGGCTGCGGAGGATTATGTGTTGATTGAACAAAAGCCTTATAATAGCCTCTTACCTTGCATCAAGGCCTCCAGCTCGTCCGCCTGCCGGTGCTCATTCGCAGACCTCAGCGAGAGCAGAAACAGAGTCTGACACACAGACTTGAGGTCGCCACCTTCCTCTCTGTCTGCAAACGCCTTCAGCTGGTTCTTCATATCCCTGAGCCGATGCTTCTGGGCACGGCGGGTTAGCGATAGCAGGTGCTGACGGGGTCTTCCCCCTTTATTGGCTAGCAGGTAGTTGTCAAGGTCTGATGACTGCTGCTTTGTGTCCTGCTCACCCAGCTCATGGCCCAGACAATGAGTTTTAAATGAGTCTAGCCTTACCTGCTTGCCACAGCCGCTCTTGGGGCAGAGCAGAGGCAGGGAATGTAGGGCTGATAAGAAGGCTTTGGCAGGCAGACTGAGATCATCAGGGGTGCAGGACAAGTTGCAGGCCGGGCAGTGAGGTCCCAGGACGTGGATGTATTTTATAATGCAGCTGCGGCAGAAGAGGTGCCCACAGGGGGACTGGACTGGATCAGAGAGCAGGTGGTCACACACCAGGCAGGTGAAAGAAAAGAGGAAGTCAACAGGGAGCTTCTCAGAGATCAGCTTGGTATTCAGGTGGTCTTTCTGGCAGTGGGTGATGTTCCTCACCCATTGCTCTCTCTGGATGGTAGGTTTTCTCCACCCCCTGAGCACAGGACCATGATAATAGTCGGCGAATTGTCTCAGAGCCCTCCTCTCACCACCCGCAGTGCTGTCGCCGTGGTCTCTCCTGCTTCTTTTTCCCAAACTCTGGGCTCTGGGAATGGCTAACCTCCTCTTCCTCCCAGTCCGCTTGAATGAAGGTTTTTTGGGGGAGCAAAGGTGGCAGGGGGAAGAGTGGGGATTCCACTCAGGGACACTTGTTTTGGAGAAGCTGCAGACGCCTCCTCCTCGTATGGCAATCACCCAGCAGCGATGGCAGAAGGACAGAGGGTGGACGGATTCTATGTCTTCTGTCACATCCACTTTGAAGACTTTGAGGATGATCTCTGGCCAGCTGAGGAACTTGCAGTTCATTTTACGCAGGGCGCTTTTGGTGACCTCATCCAGATCCCCTTGAACATCGTGCACAGGTCCTTTGACTTTTCTCAGGACCTTTCCACAGAGACGACACAAGCCCCTTCACAGAGGAAAGAAAATGTGAAATTCCTAAAAACAAATGCATGTAATAAAGTGAAGGTCATAGAGCATAGTGACATGTTTTTACCTGAGGTGGTTCATGTGGGTCTCCATTTCCTGTAGCTTCATATCTATCCTGTGGCCAAGGCCCTCCACATTTTCCTTGGTTTTTCCCCCTAGGCACAATTTCATAACACTCCCTGGACCCGCACCATTATCTAAGTCTATATTTGGAGCTGCAGGAGGTGAGATCCCTAACAAGGCTCCATCCTCAGGCTGTGTCTCACTGGGCAGAGGGGCCTTCTCCATGGACTTCACCCTAAACAGTTTAAATTTCCACTGAGAGTACTTAGAGTGGGGATGGTGGAGCTCAGCCGGCATGGAGGATCTGGGGCCATCTGTCTCTGGGCTCTCCTCCGCCATGATGCGATTTAGACGTCAGACCCTGGAGAGGCGAGGCGAGGAGAGGAGAGGAGAGCTTAGTTTGATGTATCACAAAAGTTATGAGAATAATTTCAGCTGTCCATGAGATACATAGCTGTGGATGCCAGAGAAAAGATTTGAAGGTTCAAATGCTCAGATATCACCAGTGCATTCTCAACATTGATCCCATGACACAATCTAACAGCTTTACTTGATTCCTGTTGAATTCATACACCAAGTAGCCTGAAATCCCACTGAACAGAGAGCAGCGAGCCCGGACCTGCAGTGCTGTATTATACCATAAGTGGCATTTAGATCTTGTGTAAAATGCATGAGACAAGCATTGGGGGATCGATACAGCACAAAAATCTTCATTTCTCTCATCTCCAATCCCATCGCTCAGGGAGCCGTTGTGACTTTTTTCCTTTGACACAGCGAGTTTGCTAAATGGGCAACCTTATCCCTGCAAGGCTGTCAATCATTTATATTAGTCATTTTCTTGGCTGGAGAGAGAATTGGAGCCCCCGGAGCCTCCGCCTGGCATTTAAAATGCAGGGGGGAAAGAGCTCAGAGATACAGGAAACTTATTTCATAAAACATATATATTGACCAAAGAGGAGGGGAAAGAAAACAAGAACCCATCATATTGAATAAAGATCATAAAGAATTATTCCAAACACAACACTATTCAATTTAAGAGTCATATTTCAGCAGCCAAGTGCTCTTATGATGTAGTACAGGTAAGATCAATAATACTGCTGCACTGACAGACCTTATTTCATCTCCTCCCACACTATCTAAGTTCCATGACAAGTTCAGACAATAAAGCAGTCAAACAATCTTACCATTGTACGACTATAGCGCACACTCTCTAGAGTCTTCCATCTATCCATCTTTCAGTCTCCTCGCTACGTTTTCTCCCTGGGCAGCTCGAATCTGGCAGTGCTCCTTCATTTCCTGGCTCTCAGTGTACTTGACATGTTGAACTCTCCTTTGAGACAAACAGCTGAGCCTGTATGCATGTGTGTCAGCTGGGCTCTTACCTTGTTTTTTTCGGTCTCAGCTGTGCATCAGCTCCCCTGGGGGTCCTCTCCGCATGGGAGCACAAGGGAAGCCCTGGAGCCAAGGGCCCTACACACTACATACACTGTCTATGTTAGAGTCTGTCTCAGCTTGGAGCATCTGTTACCAGGAGTTGTGGCTTCATACAGAGGGATTGCTCCTGCCTTGCTCCTTGTGTCTTGTATTTATACCCTTCCTTTGATGGGATCCCAACAGTCATCTCCTGACACCTGATGCAAGCAGCTGATTTCAGAGAAAAAACAAGGTCAACCCCAAAGCACAGTTGCAAACATGTGTACGTACAGAATCCAACAGCATACCCCAAACAAGCAACTTTTAACCACACCATAGTGATCCTCAGCTGGAAACACTTCTATGTCACCTTTATCTCTCCTTTCTCATATCCATCTGCAGGCTCACCTCATCCAGGTGGCCTCTCTCTGACAGAATGAGAGATACTGTTACTTATGAAGCAGCTACCAGTGCAGTGGCACAACTGACAATAGAATAAATGCATTTGCTTGTCCCACAGACAAATAAAAAATCCAATAAACATTCTATCGACAATATCTTTTAAATAGTGGCATTACAAATTTAGGACTTGATCAGACTTTTAAACACAGACATGAAAAACACATGGAGAAGCTGTTACAAGTTAGTAGAGTAGCAACTAGTAAAAGCTGAAGACTTTGTTTTTTTTTGTTTGTGTGACTGTCAGATGTTTTTAAGTGTTCAACTCAAAGGTTGCTAATGAGGTTATATTTTGGGGGCAGCGTTAAGCAAATGTGCTGGCTGTTTCTAGGATATTTTTTTTCTCTGGGTGCTGACGGGGAGCTTGACTAATACATTCTAAGAAAATAGTCAACCTTCATGACTCCAGAGTTATTTTATAATTAGGTTCTCTTTTTTTTCCAATAAAAGCAGATATGCTACACAGCACTTTTGATATTAAAATAGTTTTTTGCTGAATTTGGCAAAAGACTATTCAACAAAATAGCTGTTAGCCTATTAGAAGTGACCACAAGGTAAGTGACATCTTTCACATGCAAGGTGACAAACTTCAGCACTGGACAGCCCCAATGCACGATTATTAACAACACGATACAGCCAAAATGTGACAACAACATAACATAGCCTAATCTCCACAGTCACGATTAGCTAACCAGTGGAAAGTCCTGAGAGGGACTAACATGTCCAAGCCGGATCTGCTACCACAACAAGGACAGAGAAGCTCAAATTGCAAGTGGCAACCTCCAGGGCTGACGAGTGAAGCCAATGCGGAAGTGCCAAAAACTGCAGTTCATCAACTGGCCACTGGAGGCTGGTTGCAATCCCCATAGACTCCCATGTTCAAACTTTACAGCTAAAATAAACATGTTTACAGTCTTGTGCAAAAAAAATGGCTTTGGTCTCTATGGCTCCCTTCATCATTCATGACAACTGTACAGGGGGGTGAATTTTTTTATGATGATCCTGTTAAGTTCTGCATAATTAAGGGCGTGTTCACTTTGACTGACAGGTTGTCAGCTAGGCTAGCAGAGAAATGATAAGACTAACTGTGCAGGTAATTGAACCACCAGTGCTCCAGTTTTTCGGTAAGTGACATTCTATTATCATTTCATTTACATGTTAGTGATAATTAGCATGCTTAGCTCATTATCTAAATATCTAGCGGCTGACCGGCATGCACCGAAGTCAAAAGGTAATACATAAGTGTTAGAATCTAGGATGATAATACTTTTGAACAAACAGCGTCTGTGTGAAGTTGGAAAATAAAGCTCCACCATGCTAACACTGGTTGGCTAAAGTTATGCTATGTCAGTGATACACTTGCCTTGTGGGCAATGTAGCCTTAAGGTTATGTTAGTGTTAGGCGCGGGTAGGTAACAGTTATGTTACGTTAAAATGTTGCAGACTGTGTGCAGTTATACTAAAGTGTATGTGCGTAACTTAAAAATGTTAATGTCACATTTCAGCATGATTCCAGAAATAACTTTAACCTAGCTGAGTGTTGTATTTTTGGTTAAGCTGGAGTTGGTTATTGAGGCTATCTGGCAAGTTAACATAAAATTTGATGCTCCGCACACCCAAACTTTTTAATTTTTTTAATATCATTGCGAAAACTGAAACAACATTTGCAGCTTGTCCTCTGTATTCAATGTTTTTACAACGTAAAAACTGTATTTTTACAGTCAACGCACAAATAGAAAGCGTGACTTAATTCTTTGCATAGGACGCCATAACTCCACTGTATTTTTACATAGCAAATAGTGATTTACTACCAAATTAATGTTCTGAATTTCACATGCGGCGCCTTTAAGAGTAAAAGAACAATTCTAAAATGCTTTAGAGGGCTGAACTGGGCCTATGCAGATTAGTGACGTGGCTATAGCCCCCCTTCACCCTGGTGTAGCTCTGTGCTCAATGCTGTAAGATTTTTTGTCATTTTTTCCTCATTACATTAGTGTGATCTGTCAAAACATAAAAGGTGACATTATGTTGATGTCTCAAACAGATATAATGTGAGACATCAAGACAAAAAAAATTACAGTAATACATTTCACATCAAAGCAAGAAGCTGTGGTTGTGGTTAAGTGTGTGGAGGCAGCTGAAGTAAAGAAACGTGTTAGTGTGTGGAACAGGGCGATATATGATGTATGAGAAAGGCAGACGGAAACTGAATAATTAAAAGGAGCAGAAATCAATTTCAAAAAAATAGAAAATAATTGCAGCAATGATAATCAGCGCCATTGTTATCATTGTCACTCCAATTACTGTATTATTGAGACTTTTCCCCCCTTGCCACTTCACATCATCTTGCAGTGTTTGTGACTGATGCTCCAGCAATTCAGGTGGTGACTGCTGTGAATCAAAATGACAAATGCGGCGATACAAATGAGTCATATTAGTGCGTGTTAGCTGTTAGTTATCTGAAGTGTTCATCTGGCAATTAGCATTTTGATAAGTGAGTTTTTGAGACAACATAAGACAACTTACAGAGGCCATAGACACCAGCTGAATTGTTGCTGTAGGGGTCAAACAGAGCAGAAACACTGTGTTGTGTGTTTGTGTCACTTGTCATTTTGTCCATCCCTTGTAGTTTTATCTGCGATTCTTCTCTCTCAATAATGTCAGCACATTTCATTCATTTCTCCGAATGCGGTCTTCCCGTCACCAATCAGACTGAGTTTTAATTAGACAGCATCGTTTGATGTAATGTCTCAGTAGGTATGGGGAGTATTTGCCCAAGATCATTCTTGTTTGTAATTATCCAGGGGATTAATCTGGTGTATTCGCCACGGGAGCCTGTTGCTGTTGCGTTGGATTTGCCAGCCAAGTCATTAGATACACAGTCAGTGGGCACCAAACAACAGTTGGGTCTCTCCCACTCTTGTCAGCTTAACAGGGGAGCGGGATGAATACTGGCAGGCTTTGCAGCTTATATTTGGTGCATATGGTCAAGTGTGACCTTAGACAGCAATAGTGGTTTTTGTTTGTTTGTCTGTATCTTTGTGACAAGCTTATTCACAAGAAATGCTGAAGCGCAAATACACAGAAAAGTTAGCGGGGGGAGAAAAAATGTTGTTTTCCAGGCCTATCCAAATCCATCAGACACAGCTGGGAGATTTGAAGTACACAGTGCTTGATACATTACATATCCAAGAACAAGCAAATGATGGATTGTAGCAAGATGTTCCAGGCCTATTTATAGTTGATATTTAGATTTATGATAGCCAAGTAGCCACATGCTTCCAAGGTAAACGACACACCTCGCTCTGTGGCAGACAGGGACGGAGCTGCAGATGTCTGCCTGACAAACAAGCGGTGACCCCCTGAGACCGTCATCTCTCTGCGCCTGCTAATTGACTTGTTATTGATCAACTCAAAGACAGTCTGATTTATGGGGAAGAGGACCTGTGGAGACAGCCACCTGGCATGGAGCGGAGTGTTATGAATGTGAGGAGCAGACCCTGGGGGACTAGAGGCTGCAGTTTAGGAGGACATACAGGAGTTTGCGATGCACCAGTGAGCTGACACCTTGCACTAGGAGGCAGTGTTTTTTCTAATATGATGAATCCAAACAACGTCAGTGAGCAATGTGTGTGTGTGTGTGTGTGTGTGTGTATGAATGTGTTGCAGGTGTGTGCAGTGGGAGGGATGAGTGGGAATATGGCAGGGGCAGAGCATGTGTTTGGGGGAAGAAGGGGTGGAGAGAAATGAGGGTTGGGAGGATCTGTGTATCTGTGTTTGTTAGTCCATGCTGGTGTGTAGGTGACGCACAAGAAGAGGACTAAATAAATATAAAGTAGTCTTATGGGCAAATTATGAGACAATGGGCCCCTGGGCACAGACAGACACCCAACCAACTCTCCTACATAGATGGAAGATACAGATTTTTGAGTCTTTTGTGTGTCTCTGCAGCTGGCATGTCTTTGTAGTCATTTCTCATCTTTTTTAGTTGATAATGTCTCTTCATAGTCATTTTGTGCCCCTTTGTGATTGTTTTGCCCCTTTTTGTCATATTTTTGAGTCTCTTTGCAGCTATTTTGCTTCTCTAGTGCATCTCTTGTGTCTCTTAGTGGTCTTTGTAGTCCTTTTGAGTGTCTTTGTAGTCATTTTGTGCCCTTTGTGATTGTTTTGCCCCTTTTCATGGTCTTTTTGAAGTCATTTTGTTCTGTTTTTTGTAGCTGTTGTGCATCTCTTTGTGGTTGTTTTGTGTCTGTTTGTGGCCATTTTGTGTCTCTTTGCGGTTGATTTTCATCTCTTTGTAGTCATTGTTAATATCTTTGTACTTGTTTGTGTCTCTTTGTAGTCATTTTGTGCCACTTTGTGCTTGTTTTGCCCATTTTTGTAGTCTGTTTAAGTGTCTTTGTATCTCTTTGCAGCTTTTTGCATCTCTTTGTATTTGTTTTGTGTCTCTTAGTGGTCATTTGGAGTCTCTTTGTAGTCTTTCCGAGTGTTGTGGTTGTTTACCTCTCTTTGTAGTTATTTTGTGCCCCTTTGTGATTGCGTTGCTCCTTTTTGTAGTCTTTTTGAGTGTCTTTACAGCTGTTTTGCATCTCTTTTTAATAGTTTTGTGTCTCTTGGTGGTCATTTTGAGTCTCTTTGTCGTCCTTTTGAGTAACTTTGTAGTTGTTTACTTCTCGTTGTAGTCATTGTGTGCCCTTTGTGGTTGTTTTGCTCCTTTTGTAGTCTTTTTCAGTCTGTTTGTGTCTCTTTGTAGCTGTTTTTGCATTTCTTTGTAGTCTGTTTGTGTGTCTTTGCATTTGATGTTTATCTCTTTTCCTGCATTTTTAATGTCTTTGTAGTTTGTGGTCATTTTGTGCTCCTTTGTGGTTGTTTTGCCCCTTCTCGTAGTCTTCTGAAGCCTCTTTGTGTCTCTTTGCAACTTTTTTTGCATCTCTTTGTAAATCTTGTGTCTCCTTGTGGTCATTTTAAATTTCTTCCAGGTAGGTATGTGTCTCTACAAGTGACATTTTGGCAGGTGAAGGCCAGGGGGGGGGGCCCTCACACTTTGGGCTCCAGTGCCTGTGTCTGGTAGGCCTGTTCAGTAACCCAACCTTGCTTCTAATCTGTCCTTGAGAAACTTCAGAATCATTACTTTTAGTTCTGCATAAAACAAAGAAACAGACAGGTAGAGAAAGGGAACACGAGGGAAGGTGTGAGAGGTGAAAGACAGAGACGGGGGATATAGCAGTGATCTTGTGTAAAGGAGTTGCACAGGATAACAGGCTTAGCTCAGAGTGGAGAACACAAAAGGGCTTAAGGCTGATTGCAGGCTGTGACAAGGAAAGGGGGGAAGAGATCAAGCCTTCCAGGCAGAACTATGTAAGCCAAAGGTCCAAAAAGACCCCCTGACAGCTCAAGTCACATGGCAGCTTAAGGGAAAGTGTCAATAGCAGAGATGGACAATGAATGAATTCCACAGCAGCGTCGGTGTCTTCCTCACAGGGAATAAAATGTCAGCTTCATCCACATTTGAATAGACCGACCAAAATTGCAGCATTCTAAATGTCATGAAGAATGTAGGCATCTTTGTGATTGTATTCAGGGTAAAGAGGGCATTTCACTCTCATATTCCCACAGAGTGTTATGCAATATACTGAGCATTTGCTATGCAAATTTTTAATTGCATTTTCATAGCACGTTCGACAACTTTCTCAGCCTCGCCCAGCCAATTCTCAGCGAGTCGCCTCCCACTGTCCACCTCTTCCATCCCTCATCCAGAGACATGATTTGGCAGATTAATACTCAAAGAGGTAGACTTCAATGCAGAGCTATTCGTCAAAGCTACCTGCCAGAACAAACCCCTTTCCCCACTACTCACATCACCTCTCATTCATCTCCCCTTGTCTCTCCCTCTCAGAGTCTTGTTTCCCTCGTCTCACCCCTTTCCTCTCACCCTCACCTCAGGTTTTGTTAATAATCAATTATGTGATTATTCCAATGAGGTGATTAATTACTGGCTCTCCCTCCCTCTGTACCACAGGTTAGCGTGCTTATGACCACACAGTGACAGCCAGGGGACAGCTGAGTTGAGTGATGCTGTCTCGAGGCCTCGTGTGACCCCGTATGACTCGGCTGCGTTTGTTGTCGGCTCATCCTGACTGATGGAGCTTTAACAGAGAGCAGAGACGCACCACAACATCACAGCTTCTACAAATAACATCCCCCACAAGCTGCTGACAGCCTGACACCACAATATCTTCCATGTCCAGCTATCCAAATATTCATTTTATTGGATAGTCTAGTCTTGGGACCGCATTAATTCGTTCCAAGTCTTGCATTATAACTCTCCCTGAGGCGCTGCAGAGTTATTTTGGTTTTGGACCGGTTCCATTCATCTCCTCTGTTCTGGTGAGTTAGACAATATGGAGAACAACTTAAGCTACAGCAACTGTGAGTGTCAACCTCCTGTTACCACAGCAAGACAGGCCACACGGAGGTCAATAACATGCAGAGATTGCAGTGAAGGCATAGTGTGATTGTGCTGGAGTTTATGGTATGGCTCTCCGGAAAGACCTGAGCAATCCAGATGGATGTTGATCCACTCGCAGTAAACCAAATGAAATTAAACCTTAAGCCAGATCCAGGAGCACTAGAGTGGAGTGGGGAATCAAAACCAGTGTCTTTAATCAAAATAACAATGCTCTTTAATTCTGTGTTAATTAAATGTAGATTTCCCTGATCGAGGAGCAGTCCCTTTGACGCCAGGGGACCTCCAGTCACATAAACATCCACTCACTGGATTTGTCTTGTGTTTAACCATGTATTAGTCCTCTTTTCCCAAACTGTCTGGTGCTGGTTTACACAGAAGGTCTGTCAGCTGAGGGATAGTAGCTCGCAAACAACTCCTCAAGATTTCAAACGTTTGGAATCCTCGGAGGGAGGATTCTTGACATGTTGTTAAACACCTTAATAAGTGGGTTACCTCGGTACAGTTCTCAGATGAAATGAGAGTAATGGTGAATTCTCAGCACTAAATTTCACACTATTTGTCTCCTGACTGGTCATTCTCGCTCTCCCGCTTCCCCACTCCCTCCCTCAGTCCCCCTCCATCAATGTAATGAGCAAATCATGGCCACTAGGGAGAGATGTAGAGAGAAAAATTGGTCCCATTATGTGTCAAGGAGTGTGAAAAGAGAAGCGCTGTTGTCTGTCAACTCTAACCCCCAACTGTCCGTGGTCTTAACTTCCCACCAAACACAATGAGCTCTTTTCCAGCACGTAGATCTGCTTATTATTTCCCTGTCTTTTAACTACAAAGTCCATTATAGGAAATGCCAGGACAGCCGTGCCCTTTTCTGCACTAGCTCTGCCAGAGCTCAGACAAGGGAACAATGGACACAGTAACACGCGGCGATTCAAGGCTGATTTAGAGTGACTGGTCTTAAACCCGACTTATAGAGTACAGTAATTATAGGAGGTGAAGGGAGGGGCTGTGAAGGATGCTGTGTATAGGTGGGGGCTTGCGGAGGGAGGTTGTTGTCATTTGGCAGCCAGTCCAGTTGGAGAGAGAAATTACTATTGGAGCCAGAGCCTGGGTGGTGGAGCATTTATCAGCCAGTCATCGCAATGATTCACACGATCCAGCGGGGAGCCATTATTTTACCACCCTGTCCTCTCACGGCAACCTGCTGGTGGTGAGGATGATGATAGCTACGGGCTTTATGAGCGCAGGAGCAGACATATACGGTAATTGTTTGAGAACAATAGTTTGGAAAGTCCCGTCTTTTTTCAGAATTCACAGAGTCGTATGTCGTCGGCGGATTGGACTACACTGAGAAAGAATGGAGCAGTTGAGCCTAACTCAGGGGCATATGGCGTTTGTTAACTGCAGCAGAACACAGAGATGCCTCAGGAAGGGACTGACAAACATGTGGTCCCAATAGTTGGAGGGGAGAGTAACTGGCACTGAATACATAAAGATCACAAATAAATACACCATCCACCGGGTAGATCCGAAGGCATTGATACAGTTTTGCATTTGCTGGTCTGCCTGTACACGCAAGTATAACAGTCTCTGCATAAGCAAATAAATTCCTAACTGAATAGGGAATAGGCAAGGGAGGCCTGTGATGGCCTTCTCATAATAACAATGATAAAAACACTATTCTTCTATTCATACTCCCCTCACTCTTCCTTTACCAACTTTCCCATTTGGCTCCCATGGGAGGCACATCATTCTAATATACACAGGTTTTCATCCCTTCCATTTTTGTGAAAGACCTGCAGGAGAGACAGAAAGAGGGAGAGAGGGAGAGATTGGGACTGTTTACTCAGTCAGATGGTCTAACGTGTGTGGAATAGATTTGAGCTGAAGAGGAAGCTGTCTACACAATGGCAGTTGGCATCAGTGAGTGAGTGAATGATGCCGCGTCCAAAATCACTCCCTTGTTGACTCAATGACTTTGCTCTATAGTGAGCAGTAAATTGCGATTTTAGACACTTATGAATCATCATCATCACTGACAGGTGTAGTGCTGCATAATGGCAATGACGCATCTATTAAGGCGAAACATTGCATTGCGGTATATTTAGCGACACGACTCCACATCCACGCCAGGGAACGGCTCTGCGAGGCTGTACTTAAGCACAGCTGACATTTAGCAGGTGTTATTTTTACCATGTTCACAATTAGCTCAGTGTGTTAGCATGTGTTAGCTAATCAAACAAAAAGTACTGCAGCTGACGTTGGTAGAATTGTCATTAGTTTTGCAGGTATTTAGTCATGAACCAAAAGTTAGCAACTGATGATGGCAGTGGCGGATCTTCCTGTTGACTGCTTTGGTCCCTGTTTACTTCCTGTCAGCTACCAAGAAAACTTTTAAAGAAGGAATGTCAGTGACAGCATTTGAATTTTGTATTAGAGCCAGACTTTAGTGCCAATTCTATTGAAGTCATGGGGGCGGGCACAGCAAATCACACTACGACACATCATATCTTTGCTGTTTCACTTTTGACTGAAAAATCCAACCACCAAATTACACATTATGTGATGTCAACTGATGTTTTTATCTAAATATGTGTGCTTGTTTTCTTTGCTATTGGTCTCCAAACAGATCGTGACTGTGTCCGTCAGCTGTGTATAACTCAACTCAAACCTGTTTGGTCCAATACATCGTGAGACATGAGCAAACAGGACAGGTCTGACCTATCATCACTGACTATACTGCTACAGCAACTTACAGTTTGCCTCAGTGATTGATATTAGTCAGCTGGTGCAGCCATGGGGTCCAGATTTCTCCTTATAGTTCAAGGTCCACACAGTTTAACACATTCAGCATCATATTTGTGTTTAGCCATGTGGTCAAGCTAGTTTTCTGTCTCTGTTAAGTTGCTGTTAGTGTTTTACTCACTCTACAGCAGGAAACAGCACTTCAAAATAAAAGCTCTGTGCTGGAAATTCACTGTAATTCTATATAAAGTGTGTTTTTTACAAACTTCTTGTGAAAACGTTTGCAAGTCACTTCAAATTCAAAATGGACTCAGTTCATTAGGATAGGTGGCAGTGTATCCAGCACCCTGGCTTGCAGTACAGGAGCCCCACAAGGTACTGTGTTGGCCCCCCTTCTCTTCACCCTGTATACTGACGACTTCCACCATAATTCCGAGTTCTGTCACATGCAGAAATTTTCGGATGACAGCCATCGTCGCATGCATCAGGGGGAATGAGGAGGGAGTGTACAGGAAGCTGGTGAGTGATTTTGCAGGCTAGTGTGGGAGGAACCAGCTCCAGCTGAATACATCAAAAACCAAGGAGATGGTGATGGACTTAAGGAGATATCCCCCTACCCTACAACCAATCTGCATAGGAAGGATGGCGGTTGAGACAGTCACATCTTATAAGTACCTGGGGCTCCAACTGGAGCTGAAGAGGGGCACAGAGAGATAACACTATATCACTTTATGGACCATTTGCTAGCACACACAATATTCCAGGGTTTAAGCTAGAGCAGCTGTAACATTTGCCTCTCTGTTTCTTTTACACCTTCATGAAGATACTGTCTTAGTGGCATTAATGGCTTTATCTCCAAATGAATGTAGGGTATCTCAACAGAGATATTGCAGGCTAATGTTAGCTTAACAAAGTGAATACTATGAACTTAGTTAATTGACGAACAAATGAATAAGTATTGGTAAGTTATAAAGGTCCAGGTTTTGCTAATATTTTGGCAATTAGCACCACCTAATCAATGATAGATAGGAAACATCATGGAGAGAGCAGGCTAACATTAGACCTCTTGATCATTAACAGTTTGAAGGTTGGTTATTTATTGATAATCAAATACATACCTGCTGGATGTACGCACTACACAGTACGATCTATGATCTGGTTAACTAAAGTCTGGTCAGTGATAATAGGCCAGACCTGCCCTGTTTAGTCATGTGTCATAATGTATTGGATCAAACAGGTTTTGCAGCTGATGGATACAGTCATGATCTGTTTTGAGGCCAATAACAAGGAAATGAACGCACACATTTAGATTAAAACGTCAGTCAGCATCACATGATTTGTGTTTTGTAATTTTTTAGAAGTATTTTCAGTCACATGTGAAACAACAAAGATATGATGGGTGATAGACGGTCAGTAGAAGTGGCCTCAAAGTCTGGCACCAATGGAAAATTGAAGTGCCCTCAGTGACGTCATGACCTTTCCTTCTTTTATAGTTTCCCTGTCAGCTACTGCAATTATGAACATCCTAACAGGAAATACGCTCGGACCTATTTAGAATGATTATGCTGTCAAGTTTGAAATGGTCTATAGGCGACATAGGCAGTTGCCTGGGGAGCCACTCAGGGGGAGGGGGACACCAAATGCCACCCCCCCAGGGTTTTACCGCTTCTAGTCCTGGCAGAAGAACCTGCACTGCTGACACTGATGGGGATGGTGGTGTAGAGGGGAAGCTTGCCTATGTCACCAAATGTGCTAGGTGCAGCACTGGATCATGGTGCTGAAATGTCGGTGGCACTGGATCAGCAAAGATATTCCAATTCATTCAATGTCTGTACCAGATTTCACAGCAGTTCATCAAATAGTGGAGTGGAACGATTGATGTCTGGTCAGAGCTTGTTCAAAATTTGGTATCAAGTAGAAAGAGATATTTCAGAGGGGTGAACTTTGACCTGATGGCACAAGATGAAAAGTCAGGGGATTAACAAAGTCATTAGGATTCTGTGGACCATGAATGTCAGTTCAAATTTTCATGGCAATGCGTTCAGCAGTTGTTGAGATATTTCAGTCTGGACCAAAGCGGGGGGGGGGGGGGGGGGGGCGGACCATCTGACAGGCTGACATTTCCATCCCTGGAAGGACATCGGAAGTGTGGCTAAAAAGCAGTGTATATGCTATGAACACTAATTTGTACCATGTGAGGACACTATAATGCATCAACTGCTAAAATAGGAGTAAGTATAATGCACTGGGGGGCAAACATGGAGTGATTTCGGACACAACCCGAGAGAGTGAGCGGATGTTTTTTGTCTGCTCATCGTCACAGATCTGCTCATTGCTTTTTAGATTATTCATCCATGCAGAATTCTTTTCCCAAGATTCAACCATGTCTCCATGTCTCTCTTTTATACTCTGTTTTTCCCCCTCCCGCCTCCTCTCGCTTCACTTCCTCGTGCCATTCACTGTCATTGTGAAAAGGTGTGTGTGACTCCACTAGTAGAGCAGAGCCCATTATCGTAAATAGGCCAATAAGTAACTTCACACAACGTGTCTCCAAAGCAAGCACACTCTATATGCAAAGCAGAGGCGCACTGTTAAAGAAACTGGCGCCAAGTGATTATATTTGTAATTTAATTTCCTTGGTCACACAGAGATAAGAGAAGGGAGCGGCTACAGTTGGCCAGGGATGAATAGAGTGACGAGAATGGGACTACAGTTTCATTGTCTGGACTGAGATGTCCGAGACGACACCACTTACGAACAAGGGTACTGGCGGGCAGATACGGTACATGCACAGGGATTCACAAGTCTGTGCTCAAAGACACAAAAACAATGTTAATACCAGAGACGGCAGAGAGAGTTCTTCTATGCAAGAACACCTGCACTCAGTTGAAAGGATGAATGTGAGTTCAGGATAATCAAGAAAGTCTTTTTCTCCCCGAAGTAAGCTCTGTCTCTCCCGCACTCAGCACTGCTGAACAAATGTAATCAGCAGGGTGGTCTGGGTGGGATGTCAGTCACAAAGAGCAACAGCTCATTGCAGATTCTACAGGCAAGATGAAGCGAGTCCCTGTGGAAAAAAAAAAGAGACGACTGAAGGACACAAGGTGTACACCCTCTCTCCGTCTCCCTCCCCCTGTCTGCTTTTTTGGAGATTGTAGAACAGCACATATCAAATTTCCCGACTTTTCCATTTTCAAAGAGTGTCCACTTTAACTGATGACAATGCAGTGGAAGGCACAGTGCAGCAGTGGTCAGACTCTGATTCTGACCACATCAGAACATTCAGAGAGCCGGGGGAGTGATTGGTTCTAAGTTGATCAAAAGTCGGACACCACACATTGTCGAACAGAATCCAGGGTCAGCGTGAAACTGTTTTGTGACATTTCAAATCCTCTCTCTCCCTTTGTTCTCTCCCCTCTCCTCCTCTCATCTTAATGTCTAGTCCTCCCCTGCTGTCTAGTCTTTCTGCGTATTTCCTCAGCGTCTTGACTTTGAACCCAACAGCGTTAACCTGTCAGGAAAGTTACAAATGTTCTGAGTGAATTATGTAAACCACGGAGAAATAAAACTGCAAAAAAAAAAAAAAAAAAAAAAAAAAAAGGCATGGCGTTCTTGCTTTTATTTCATAATTCATCACTCTCACAGATCCAGCCAAATAAAACTTGACTTATTAAGTAGTCCGATACATTCTGGCTCCAAAATCCTCTGAAATATGCTGGAGAATATTAATCACACTTTGTCTACCTCGCAAATAAAAATCAAACACGTTTACATACATGCACAGCCTTTTGTGTGTGTGTGTGTGTGTGTGTGTGTGTGTGTGTGTGTGTGTGTGTGTGTGATTTCATTACTCATCAAGTGAGTGTCTTGCGCATTTCACCAGATTTCATTGCAAGAGGCAAAGCTATAGATGTTACACCAGCACCACCAAAAGGTAAAGCCAGAAAACAACAGGCTGCTTTCTTCCCCTCCAAAATACAAACTTACAGCACCGAAAATCTGATTAAGGATGCTTTGCTTTGGCAGCCGGCGAGTTTATTTATTTATCTCAATGAACACAACCACAAACAGACAAGAGCAAAGAGGAACACAGGCTTTATACTGACGGGGGGATGGGATAGTGGCAGTGCGGCATAATTAGTAGGACATGGCTGTATAATTGGTCTCTAATTGATATGAAGAGCAGTGGTTTATCCCAGGTTGTGTTCTACACATGCTGCCAGGAAGCGCTGGCGGCCTGCTCAATCTTGGTGCCATCTTCTGATTGATGTCTCTGTAGCAAATGCCCTTCAACAATCAGTACCCACAATCTCTCTGTGTCTATCAGGCCACCTGTCTATCTGCACGTAACATCTCCCACCATTCATCTGTCATTTCATCCTTTGTGCCTAAACGTCTCACTATCTCTTTCTTCCTATCTCCACATTGATTCGGCCTGTCTTTCTCTGAAGGCATTCTCAACCTTTGCTCTGTTTTTCTCGGGAAGGTGAAAGAGCAGCGTTTGTTGTGGTGGAAGGTGAAAAGTGGAGGGGTTTGTTTATGAGACACTGGCAGCCATAAAAGACTGCGTGCTTTCAATGGCCCCAGACAGCACCCACCGGGGGAAATAAAAGCAACTTTAGATGAAAGGGAAATCAATTTTAAAAGTACTTTTATTCACAAAAGAAAGTGGCGTACCTGCTCTCTCAATTTAGCAAAATGAGACTTGAAGAGGTTCCTTTCAGAAAGGAGAATTGAACTAAAATAACAGTCACTGCTGAGAGGCACAGCTGGACGCGAGAGGTCAACACACTGCGAACTGAATGGATTTGAAGTTTGGGTGGGGAGGCTCTTTAGAACAATTCTGTTCATGGATCGCGTGCTGATGCAAGACGACCTTCAAGGACGTTCCCCTCATTTACACAGCAATTAAGCACTACCCTGTTGGTAAATTGAAAAAGAGACAAAAATCCTCTGTGGATTTAATAACAAACTCATTACCAGGGCCCAACAGGGCGGAACTGCCTTTTAATTAGAGCAACACCTGATTAACGCCCAATTAACAGAGCCAGAGCCACTTAATTCTCCCCCACTTTGGCAGGTTGAGAACATAAACATAAGCAGTCCAGCATCAGAGTGCTTCCTCTCCTCCTGGGAACGTGTGAGAGAAAAGTAAATAACGACTTCGGAGGCAGTCTGTTGTCGGGTGGTCCAAATGCTCCGAAGAGCTGGGAACTGTGTGCTGGAAATGCATGAGGTAAGTGTTTCAGGAAGGAGACAGATGTAGGACTGGCTGGCAAAAAGTACGCTTCACTACACATGCAACTCCTGGTGGGCTGATGTAGGACAACTGTCCAAGCAGTTAGCCATCATGCTCAGCCATATGAGCACCCAGTCCTCCTGCTCCCAGATAATACAAGACAGACACACCTTATGGTTGTAAACTTTTAAAACTTATATAACTGTGGAAGGGTGTGGACAGCACGTGACAACAAAGCCTTGTTGAACATACAATATACCACTGGTTCCCACTTGGGGCTCCTAACCCCCCACTAGGGGTCGCCAAAGCGTCATAGGAGGTTGCGTGGCTTAGATTTAAAAGGTGTCAGACAACTTTATATATATGCATATATACAGTCAGGTCCATAATTATTTGGACAATGATACAGTTGCCATCATTTTGGCTCTGTGCACCACCACAATGGGTTTTAAATGAAACAATGAATACCTGCTTAAAGTGCAGACTCTCAGCTTTCATTTAAGGCTTTTTTCAAAAATGTAGTATGAACCGTGTAGGAATTACAACCATTTCTTCACACAGTCCCCCGACTTTAAGGGCTCATAAGTATTTGGACAAACTAACATAATCATCAATTAAACAGTCAGTTTTAATACTTGGTTGCAAATCCTTTACAGTCAATGACTGCCTGAAGTGTTGGACACATAGGCATCACCAGATGCTGGGTTTCTTCCCTGGTGATGCTCTGCCAGCCCTTTACTGCAGCCGTCTGCACTTCCTGCTTGTGTTTTGGGTGTTTTGCCCTCAGTTTTGGCTTCAGCAAGAGAAACGCATGTTCAATTGGATTCAGGTCAGATGATATGACTTGGCCATTGCAGAACATTCCACTTCTTTGCCTTAAAAATGTCTTTGGTTGCTTTTGCAATATGCTTCAGGTCAATGTCCAACTGCACTGTGAAGCATCGTCCAATGAGTTTTGAAGCATTTAATTGAATCTGAGCAGATAATGGTGCCCCAAACACTTCAGCTTTCATCCTGCTGCTCCTATACTATACTTATAATTTTAAGTATGTATAATTGTTAAAAATTTAAAAATTAATATAGAATATTAAAAGTGTTTTAAAGTTCAAAATCATCGTAATATTCACAGGAAATAATCTGCTCCAAAAACAAAGCAGCACAGACATCCACTCCGACATCTTAACCCACTGGTTAGAAAAAGAAAATAAAAAAATAAAAAATAAAAATTAAAAATACAAAAATTAAATAAAAATTTAAATAGAAAAAAAAATAGGAAATAAAATTTTAAAAAAAAGGAATGGGGCGGCACGGTGGTGTGGTGGTTAGCACTCTCACCTCACAGCAAGAGGGTTGCCGGTTCGATCCCGGGCATGGGAGCCCTTCTGTGCGGAGTTTGCATGTTCTCCCCGTGTCAGCGTGGGTTCTCTCCAGGCACTCTGGCTTCCTCCCGCAGTCCAAAGACATGCAGATTGGGGACTAGGTTAATTGATAAATCTAAATTGTCCGTAGGTGTGAATGTGAGCATGAATGGTTGTCTGTCTCTACATGTCAGCCCTGCGATAGTCTGGTGACCTGTCCAGGGTGTACCCTGCCTCTCGCCCGATGTCAGCTGGGATAGGCTCCAGCCCCCCCGCGACCCTCAAGAGGATGAAGCGGTTAGAAGATGAATGAATGAAAAATAATGGTACTAATTGTCCACTCCACATTACAATGACACAGATATAAAAAAAATAGGTGCAAATTAATTTTTTTCTACAATGACATACATGATTGACATATCATGTATTTATGTGATAGGTGTATGGGGGGAATATAAAGTAAGAATATAAAGTAAAAGTTTGGCCGAGCCCGACTGGATGATAAAGCTCATTGTATTAATAGAGCCATGACAGGACTCAGTTGTTTAATAAAGATGGATGTAATTTGTTCCATCTGATAAAGGTCCCAAACTTTTTATATCCATGTATAGTATGTGGGAGGGTCTGGTTTCAGCCATCTGATGGTTTTACACTTTAAGGCTGCTGTAAGTAATTATGTAAGAGGTGTTTCTTATCCCTCACATCAGAATTTCTACTGTGGGGTGTTGTGAAATAGAACTGCTCGTTCTACACAATTTCCTTTTACTGTGTTCACTTTTGGGGTTAACTGTACCATTTATCATATGATATATACTACCAATTATATCATCATATATCATTTGCATTGAATATAATATGGAAATACCCATAAAATATGTCACTTAGTCAGGGGTCATCAGTTTATTCTATGATACAAAGAGGGTCCAAAGCCACTGTCATATGACAACTCATTGGTGCTAAAATAAATGATCGTTGAAAAAGGGTTTGACCACAGATATTTATTACATATCATCAACAGGACACCCTTCATAGGAGAACAACAAAAGGAACACAATGTGTGTCTGTCATGTGCATTAATCATTTTAAAATAACATTTTTCTTTTGTTGAGGTCTGTAAAAAGTGTCACGTGGGCATTACAAGATGGCTCTATTTTAACATTTATCAACTCCATTGCATTTCTTACTGAAACTTTCAGTTAAAAATATGTGTGGAATTTTCTGTGAGTGTTTTGTAAACATAAATTCAACTGAAAAACCTGCCACAACTGAATCTGCTCCTGGCCCAGGGGCAAACCTGCACATGAAATTCAAAACTTTGCAAACACCTGTCGTCACACTGTCAGAGAACACCTCTCATCTTCTACTATGTGCCAAGTTTCCCAGCCAGTGTTGTTGGACCTTAGTGTGTTTTTATTTCAGTTCAGTCCATACTGAGAGCAAACGGGAGACTAACCACAACGATCAGCTCCTCAGGAAGCTGGAGCCTTCAGTCCCACTGACATTCAGGATTCAGACTTAATTCCTCTGGCACACACTTAACTCCCAACACAGTTAATCAATATTCAGTCTGGCTGTATAGATCTATAAAGCTGCGAGGAATTGCCGGCTTCTCATTGAGTCTGTGTGCGTTAATGTGTAACTTAAACATTCACATTCATTTCGTCTGTCATGTCCTTAGATCTGAACTCCACTCAAGGCCCTCAGGAGCCAAGATGCTTCTGCAGTCACCAGGGTAATAACTATCGCTGAAAGTGCGTTTAGCGGCTTTAACTTGAGAGGCAATGCGCCACGACTCTACGGACTTCTCCAAGTCTGGCAGGATGTCAGGCACAACAGCTTGTTCGACTACAAAGACAATCGGCTCCACCACCAGCAGCAGCACCCAACCGAAAACCCCTAGCCAATAGGAGGAGCCGAGGCTGGAGAAGTCTTGACTGATTTCCTCCCGGTGGTGAGAGGTGAAGAGAGACCAGCTGAGGAGGAAGAAGAAACCTGTGGATGGAGGAGAAAAATGAGTCAAATCAAGTATCATTGCGGGGAAAAGAAGAAAGTCATTAAGGTCAATTATTACGCGCCTGGAGCTTTAGAAAAGAGTTTGTATGATAATGAACTGCAATTCCAAGGAAAGTAAAAAGTCTCTTTAAAAACTGCTGCCCTGCAGGGTATGTAAATGAGCAGTACATTAAAGAATTTCTGGAGGTGTGGGTTTGACATGTACCACACAAACCAAAAGGCTATTTGGAGGTTAATTGGAAATGGGGCTGTTTTTTATGCCTTTACTTGCAATGTATATGTTATTTTAAAACTCCCACAACAACAACAGCCTAATTATTAATAAAGTGAGACACAAAAACATGGTGTTGATCACGTAATATTCTACCTGTAGCGGCCATGGTGAGCAGCAGCAGTGTGGTGGGGTAGAGGGCCTGCCCTGCCATGAGGAGGGAGCGAGTGTTGGAGTAGGAGCGCACTGTCTCAGATGTCCAGCAGAGGGCAAACACCAGACACAGAGCACTGGTGCTCACAGCCATGAGGAAGGAGAGGAATCCAAATACTCTCTCTGCTTCCAGGGCTAGAAGACACAAAACAAAAGACACAGACATGGTTTTAAAAAGGTGAACTAGATATAAACTTTCATCTGCCACAGTAATATCAAAGGAATATTCACCCAATGATCAGTTATATATCAATTAGTTTCACCATGTTACCTTGAATTTGTGAAGGAATCGTTTTACAGCAGCAAAGCTATATTGAAACATCCATGTACAAACTCTCACACAACTTGTGCAGAATAATCCAAGTCTTACATATCCAAAAAGCTGCTCAGTATTTCCCCAACACATTTATTTTCACTTAAAAAGAAAAGAGCATGGACAAGTTTCACTTTCAGTTCAGTTTTAAGAGTAAGGATTCTGTAAAAATGCATATTTGGGAAATACTGAGCATACGACTGTGTAAATGAGTCTTGGAATATACTGCAGGAGCTGTGTGAGAGTTGTTCTGATATAGTTTTACTGGTGTTAAAGGTGGTCCCCGATCAATCAATAAAACAATATGTTTTCTTTATGGATTCCAGGTAACACAGCATGACTAACTGATCTATGAATGATCATTTTGTGGGTGAAGTACTGCTTGGAGTTTTCTGGCTATAATAAGTAGGCAGCGTGATGAAGCGAAACATGTTGAGGCGATGACACACTCCTGGATTGATGCCCTCACAACATGTCCCTGCCTACAACTGAAACCAGAAGGGTAAAACCAAGAGTTCATGGACTTTTTAGGTAGTTTTTCATGCACGTTGAGCTCATACTACATTACACTCATTCTGAAAGTGGGCTTGGACAAAAGAAGACACAGCGGAGGACAACAAACATTAACAGGGGACGATTTCTCTTTGTTAACAATTACCAGCAGTTTGCCTCAGTTGGGCATTCTTTTGTTAAGGCAAACCCTAACTATATAGTTTGATAGCAGTGTAACACCATTTGTCTTTGACTAGGCACATTTTAACAAGAAGCATCACATGCATGTTCATGTACTGTTACAGCTATTTTGTGATTAATGTTGGATTTGATAACTTAGTTTTTCTCAGACTGTAAGTTTTTCTGTGTTTACTACGGACCAAGCTGGCCATTATGCTAGCTGTCTGAGGCTAATGTCTTGCTACAACAATGTACACATAGTTAGCTAACGGTTACAGTTGAGTTACCTCTATTGTATTTTACTCTTTTTGCTTTTCTTTTATTTATATATTAATTACTATGTAGTATTTCCTTTTAGGTTTGGGCAGTATACCAGGGTATTTAGAAATCCTGAATGTTATTTTCAGTACCATCAAAAATACAGACGCTCCTCTTATTTTATTAAACTGAGATGCTTTGTGTAGTGCACAGCACACGCCACCAGAGGTCGCTGAACTGAAAGAAATGGCAACTGCGCGTGGTGGGGATAATGTTACAAGACTAGTAAAAAAGAAAAACACATCTGCCCCTGTTTGAGTTGAGGGAATTTTGCCACATATAACTTGATCTTGAGATGACCTTTTCTACCTACAAAAGCAATTTATGTGCCACATGATTTTATAAACATATCTTTCTTCCACCCACTGATGTGTCAGTTTTCACTGCGCCAATGCGTCGCATCCTACAGCAAGAGGGGCGCTTACTTCCTGCCTAATCAGTATTCTGGGGACCATAAGTATTTAAACCCAGCAAGATCTGTCTAAGTAGGCTATCTGCGTGTTAGAAACACAAGATTTTAGGTTAGACAATGACACACATGCTACAATGACTTCTATCACCATTAGTTTACACAAATACCGTCATATATCATATAATGTCAGAGGTGTGAAGGCATGAAAAAAGACACCCAATCCTAGCATCTATGACTTAAAATTGATTTTTAACTGGGTATTTTGGTTCCTCCTGGCATAAGGGACAATGTTACTGACTGGACAGCTAGCGTATTCTATATTTTCTGATTCCAGTTTTCTTACTGGACTCATTTATTTCCAGTACCTTTGGTGCAACTCTTTTTCTGAGATTTTTTGTTTTGAATAGTTTATAATCGTTCTCTTCTATGTCCAGATATTGCATTGTAACGTCCAATTTATGAAGCCAAACTGCTACAAGCATTTTATTTACTCTGTTTTATTTCATTCTAGCCTTTATTTCTACCTCTCTGGTTGTATATAGTTTGGTTATATCCCCTTTTTCATAGCCATCCTTCGGATATGGACAGAAATAGAATATGAAAAGTAAATACAAAATATGAGGGTGAAAGGCTTTATTTGTTATACAAGATCCTTTTTTGCAATATTTCTTTTCTATATGTGGGTGTAAGCTTTTTTTTTTTTTTAATTAATTTCTTTATTTTTAAAGTTTATTTATTTAATACTTTATTTTTCTCTCTCTCACTTTTTGTATATTGATCTGCATTGACAAAGGATATGTTAATAGTGTATTTCAAAAATAAAAAGAAAGTGAAAAAAGATAATGATTAAAAATAATCTTGTGGTTTATACTGTACATTACTAAAATGTCCTTATGTTTCCGTACAATTATATAACTGTGTGTTATTAACCGTCAAAGGAATACTTTAGATCCTCCCCCAAAAAGAAATAGTTTATAAAAAAGACTTGAAAGCACATACAGTGGTCTACAGTAGATACGCTCACTCTCTCACTCTCTCACTCTCTCACATAATAGTTATAATACAGACATAATTTCTTTTAGTTAACAATAACAACAAACAAGATGTGGCTGACGAAGACCAGCTGACCAAGACTTCTGCATGTTTGCCTTCAGTCAAGTGTGAAAGCTTGTGCAAAGAATTCACTTCTCTGGTACTGGAGCGAGCTCAAACTTGTTTACCACTGCTGAGAGGCTCATCTGTACCCTAGTGTTTTTTCAAAACGCTCCTCCTGATGCTGATTCCCTCTAGAGATTCAGACGTGTAAAAAGTTTCCCTGAGGCTAATCTCTTGCAGTGCCTGATCAACACAGCACATCAAAGACATACTTATGTTTAATTAAGTATGTTGCCCTGCCTCATATACATTTTTTATTATTACTGTATGTCAGTCAAAGCTGTAACTGAACCCTGAGTGACAGGTTTAGGCACATAACTAATTTGATCTGTTGACTGGAAGAATGTCAAAGATGTAAATTGTTGCTCACCATTGAAGACAGGGCCATATCGCCGATTTGCCTGGTCGCTTTCAGTGTTATTCCACTCTGTCCAGAGTCCCCTATCCTTCAGCCAGTACGGTGTCCACACTGCAAAGCACACACACAGGCAGCCTGCCAAACCCAGGCAGGACTGAAAAAACCTGAAGCGGCTGATGGTGTCTCCCAGTTCCAGCAACTTCATATTTTTACACCACTGAGAGAGAAAGACAGGGAAAGAGAAGAGACAGGAGAGAACAAATGTTAAAGTGTTGAAGTTGAGTAACAGAAAGAAAATCTGTCTCAAAACTTGTCATTTAATTCATATAAATCAGCTTTATGAATGTAGAACTGTAATAAAAGTAGTCTTACCTTTGTCATTGTACAGGACAGAAAGGTGTCAGGAGCAAAGCTGTGAAGTTAGTCAGCGTTCAGGTGGAACAAAGTTTACACTACGACTTACTGCTGCTGTACAAATACTGCTATACTGTACAAACACTTTGAACACTCTACTTGTACATTTCAGATACACAAGACCTCACATGCAGCTCAAGGGCTTCAGTGTGTTACTCCGCCTCTGCTGCAATGGAAACTCCCCCAGCCGGCAGCTAAATTTCCCCGTGAATTCTCCACTGTGACCCACCACCTCACACTGTAGGGAAAGTGAAAGCGCCCACAACGGCGACTCAATATTTGAGGAAGCAGAAGTTTGCATAGCTGACATTATGCAACGAGGAATTCAGAATAACATTAAAGGGCAGTTAAAATATCTAAATATGTCTTGATACTTGAGAGATATTCTGCAGCAGCAATATAACATGACATTTGTTTGTATCAGATGCAGACACTGTGTGGGGGGTGTGAACGAGTCATTACGACACAACATTTAAGGAAATCCCACTCTCAGTTTCACACAGGGGGGCACATTGTGGTGCGGTCGATGGCGTCTTCAACCTCAGATATCTCCCCTCTTCGTCATACGGCACCACCCCCTTCGCTTGACTTTGGTGCAACGGAACGGCACCCACAACCCACCCAACAGAAAGAAGTGAAAAAAACACATCACACTGAAATGCCTTAAGAGCATGTGTTGTACAAAATCAAGGCAGTAGATGTCTTTAAATAAAAACATAAATATGTTTAAGTCTAGATAATTATCACAAGCCAATTCAGATGTATTCTCAATAGTCAATTAAAGACATTAAATTCACTTTTATTCACAGATCATTAACTTTACAGAAATTACAATACATTCTGATAAAGTGCATATGACCAAATAATGAAGACGTACAATTTATATTAAGATGTTTAAGAACAGAAATTGGCTGATTTTGGTTGATTTACATTTGGCATTCACTTAGAGTTGGAGTAAATAAACATATATCTTGTCAGACTGGATTACAAAAAAAAGCAAGGCTCTCTTTTAGCAGCTTCAAAATAAGGCCTCAATATGCAGATAGAAAGGTGCTCTGCCCTGTCCTTCCATCCTGGCCTCACCTACATTACTGTTCTTCTTCTTCTCCCCTCTTTAGTCTGCTCTCAGCTAATGTTTCCTCTTCACACAGAAATAGGCATCAGATCTGACTCTGTGTCGAGTGTTTGTGTTGAGCTTCTCACCGTAAACGCGGGGACTAAGAGGGATGCTGAAGCACTGCCTCTTGAAATCTGGCAGCTACGTTCGTGCCTGTTTATCCTAAGCTTACTTTCTGGCTCTTTGCAGCAGGGCCTTGAATACATCAAGAATCTCTGGGTCCTCCCCAGCAGACAGCTCTGGGGTGTTTTTCTCCAGCCAATCAGACGAGTGGATCTGGTGCCTGAGAGTGCCAATCAGAGAGTCCAGGCTGTCTGCGGGCTTTGATGCTTGGCAGTCCAGCAGCACAATCTCCTCGGTGGCCAGCGGGCCCGTGTCGGGAACAGGGCTATCCTTCTCCCTCGGCTGGTCGGATGACTTGCTCTGGGGTGATGATGTTGAATTGACAACTGCAGCATTGTCTGACTTGGCGCTGTCCTCTTTCTCTGATGTTTTGCTCTCCTCGCTGGCTTCTTTGATAGAGTGTGAATCGGGGCTGGTGTTTTTTTCTTCAATTTCTTTCAAGGCTTCCCTAAATCGCTTCAGGCCTGAAATAATGCAAAACATTATCAGAACAAGCTAGTAACTATTATCCAATCAATACTTAGTTTAACACACAAAGCAGGAGATTACTGAAAATAATAGATGTCTATTCACCCATTCATTTGTTTATATATATCCACAGGTTACAGGAGAAAATGGGAATGTGAGGTAATTACACAGCACATTATTTGAAAACAGTTTTTCAACATACAAGACTTGTAGCTCAGCAACAGAGTGTGCATATTACACTACAGACTGACCAAGCTGAAGGTGGAGCTGTTGGTCTGCGAAGATAATGCGGAACCAGCCAGGCGTGGAGCAGGAGAAGGCCTGACCACAGCTCAGCAACACCTTGTGTCTGATGAAACCCTTCCACAGACCCAACTCCTCCTCAAACGACGCCACTCTGAGGTACTATCAAAATGGAGAGACAGAAGTGACAAATCAAGCCTACAGTGCGGGGAACTCACACACAATGAGTAAGAGGTGAAATTTCAACCCCAACATCTAAGCCTGACTTTTTGTTTTTTGTACCTTTCTGAGGTCAGCCCAGACATACAGAGCAGCAGGCCTGTCCAGGAAGGGGACGCCCAGACTTTGCAGCTCTCCTGTCACGTAACTGTGAGCAGCCTTGAGTCTGCTCCTGTTCTCAGACAAAAATTCCTCATTGATCCACTCTGGAATTTGAGAGTGTGAAATGACAGGAGGTAAGTGTAAATTGAATGTTACAAGTCTTTGTGCTTTGTGTGTCATTTCAAAGGAAGCCCAAAAAAGGGGACAATATCCCTCAGACAGTTATGTGATCATACGTTTTTTTGAAGGGAAGGAACACTGGCATTGGGCTGTGGTTGATGACTTTGTATCTTGGTGTGGTGAGGCCTTCCTCAAATTAAATGTTTCGAAAACGGAAGACATTATAATCAGTTTTAGAAAGATCTCTCCCAATCCTGTACTAACCACCTTCTAAGGTGCTGAAATAAACTGTGTTTTAAAGTCCATTCTGTTTCCCCGATGAAAAAGCCTCAACAATGCCTTTCATTTTTTCTCTCTCTTTTATTTTGAGGACAATGCATTCTTTTAATATCTCCTTCCAGATGATGACTCTTTTCTTTTCTGAATCAGTTTTCATTTCTGTATTGTTGCTTGGTATGGGAGCTTGACTTTGGCCGACAAAAACAGGCAAAGTGGCTAGTAGGAGTTTAGGGAGGAGTTAAGGCTAACTGTCAGACATACATAACAAGCAGGTGCTTAGGAAGGCTACTTTCCTTCTGGTACTCCAAGATCAGCCCCTTGAAGGTTGAACTATTAAGGCCAAAACACACCGGCACCAAACGACGAGTGTCTAAAAATACACCTATATTACTTTTTATGTACAACCCCATGGCAGGTAGACGCACACCGGCGCTCCTGGATGTCTCACCTCGCAGCACTGTCCTATTTCCAGCCTTGTTGCCCCTGAATTAAATACATTTTTCCTCCACTCCCTCTCTGCTTATTCATACCAGCCCCCGTAGCACCTCTTTTCTCTGCAGTTTGACTCCTCGTCTCACCATGGATGTATACTGAGAACTCTGTTCCTGTTGCTGTCTCTTGTGTGTGTTGTAGAATGGATGAGGAGAGACTTGTTGTCAAGGTTGAGAAATGTCCCGAGCTCTACGACCCACAATCCCATCATTATAAAGACAATGGCCAAAAAGATATTGCCTGGCGAGTCAGGGATCTGGAGATTGTCACTTCAGGTGAGAAATCAAGTTCAATCAGTGGGTGTCCACACATGGAGCTCAATGTAAGTTCAATCAGGCAGACTTTCTCAATGCTATATCCATTCACAATTCTCTCTCTATTCGTCTCCCACCACTTCCTCCAATCAGCTGACTATGGGTGTTCCTTCTCCCGGTTAGCCAATCAAGTTTTCCACAATCTCCTTCAGCCATTCATGTCGTCGCTGCCAAACTTTAAATTCTCACTGCTCCTGTCACCTTATCCAGAGCCCAGGACAAGCTCATCAAAAGCCCACTCCTCTTCACATCCAGATCCTCAGCTCCCTCTTCATCTCATCACCACCATTTCCACCACCAGCGTCTACACTCCATAGGGGTGGAAATAATCTACTAATCTACTACATCTTTACCACCCACCTGGAATAGATGACATCACGATGGGGTCTAACCGCCTTCACATTTCTCATACTTATGTGCACATGTAAATAAATATTCTTTTCTCTCAGAACGAGTCTCCTGATTGAAATGATTTTAAGCTAACGCAGAGGTGGAAGAATTACAGATCTTTTTTATAAAAGTAGTCATAACTTTGTGTGGTTTTTTGTTGGCATGCTGTTGACATGTTGACGCGTCTTGTGTGTGCTAGGGGCGGCATTTAAGGTGCGTCATATGCCTCGCTGTGCTGCAGCAGTGCCGGTGCGTTTTCAGCTTTACCCTCAGGTTGTAAAGTGACTGTTATGAGGACCCAGAGAAATAAGGTTTCCTTCATCCCTGCTGCCATTTAGCTGTTAACTGTAGTCTGTATATTGCTCATTGGCACAGATTGCTTTGGTTGTTTACTTGTACTTTTACCTGAAAGCCGTAGAACCTCATATTGAAACACTCTGTACAGTATGTTCTGTTGTTTGTTGTTATCCATCAGTGTAAAGGTGTTTTGTGTGTTTCGTATGAATCTTGGCTGCAAACCAATTTCCCTGTAAGGGACAATAACAACACACTTTTGAAGCAGGGAAACCGTTATGAAGCGCAAAATTAATCTGAATTTATGAATTTAAACTCAACCAAACAAACACCTTGCTATGCACAAGGACAGCTGATGGTATTAGTGTAAATTTTGACCAGTCTTCACCAAAAGGGGGTTGATGTGAGGATTGTTTCTCAATACACTGTGTTTGCAAAATCACATGTGAAGCTTGGATCCGTACCTCTGTCCTGAAGCAGTTGTGCTACCTGGTGCTGGGTGGTTCCTGAGATACCGTGGAATGAGCCCAGCTGGGCCAACGCCTCCACAAGGTCTTTGTTCTCAGTATACAGAGTGCCTATTCTGATTCCTGACATTGCAAAGTCCTAGAAACAACAAGAGCCAGTAAATGAAAAAGAACTGCAAAAGCAAACTATTAAAGAAAAGCTGAGATTTCTTTGCACTGTGAGCAGAGATATAAAAAGTCTCAAAGTCTCAGACTCTCATTCAGTGCAGCACAGTACGTACCTTGCTCAACCCCCACAATACATGCGTCCTCTGTGGGTCGGGCAAACTGAAATAAGAGCACATCATCGGCAGTTAAGAGGCTGTCTTCAGTCACACTTGTTATGATTAAGGATCTAATAGAGTAATCACGCAGAGGTTAGGTTCGTGCAGTACCTGTCTATGCTGAGGACACTGTGAAAGGCGACAGATTCATCAAAGACCGTCAGCATATACAATTCATCAATGATAGCGTGGAGCTCGTTTCTAAAGCAGGAAATTGTGGAGAGAAAGATGATGTAAATTTACACAATGCGGCATTAATAAACCTTGGTTTCATATTGTTAATGACCGTTTATGACAAAGAAAATGTGACCGAAATGTAAAATGGTCCCTTCAACATCCTACATCAGTGTAAAAAGCACTGTGGTTTATGGTTACAACAGTTCAGTGCCTGCAAGGGTCTGCGGGGGGAATTACTCTGGCAAGATCATTTAGAAAACAATAGATGATACAGGAGACTCCTTGGCACATGGCTGCACTTGACAATATGCTGATGGTTAGGAGAGGTGATAAAACTCCATCATGAGCGCTTGATATTCCACACACGGGACAGAGCACTCAGACCATAAAATAAAAGAGTTCACACTACGAACTGTATGCAGTGCTTGGGCAAAGTGCTTAAAGGAGCCACAGGACTGCCGGGAGGATTACAGTGTTAGGGCCACAGCGTGAGGTAACAGTGGGGCAAACATACCTTTTGGCGAACTCCAAGAAGTCAATCATCTCTTTTAGGGTGTAGATCTCAGCCATAGGGTTGTGGGGGTTTATCAGTATGATACCTCGGATGGTTAACCCCTAAAAGAGAGCGCCAGTTTCTCAATGCATATAAACTGTTGTAATGTATCTCCTAGCTCAGTCTTTCTTTAAATATTCATTAAGTGCAAATGCTTAAGAGACAAATGCATTCATGAATTACCTCTTGTTTGGCCTTTTTCAGACCTTCTTCTAGTTTGCCTACAGTGAGGTGGAAGGGCCGACTGTCTTTGCCATCGACCTAGAAAAAAAAAAACAAGACAACATTCAAATTAGAAAACTGACAATACACCTTACTGTGTGCGATCACATGATGGACTTAAAGGCGGCTCCATTATTCATTTATTTATTTATAAAGGTTTTTAATATCATTATGTGGTGTTCCAGTAGTGTTCTTGATGTATCAAAATCCAAAAATTCAAATTTTGGTTTAAGTATATACACCGATCAGCCAAAACATTAAAACCATTGACAGGTGACGTGAATAACTTTGATTATTTTGTTCCAATGCATTGTTCTGCTGGGAAACCTTTGGTTCTGGCATTCATATGGATACCACCTGACATGTTCCACCCACTCAAACACCGTTGCAGACCAAGTACCCCGCCTCATGGCAACAGTACTCCCTAATGGCAGTGACGCCCCAGCAGGATAATGCACCATGCCACACTGCAAACATCGCTCAGGAATGGCCCAAGGAATGTGACAAAGACCTCAAAGTGACAGCCTGGCCTCCAAATTCCCCAGATCCCAATCTGAATGAGCATCTGTGGCATGTGCCATTAACCCACCTCACAACCCACTGGACTAAATGGATCTGCCGCCAACACACTGGTGCCAGACACCACAGGACACTCCCAGAGATCCTGTGTCCATGCCTCGACAGGTCAGAGCCAAGTCCAATCCAAGGAGGCCCCACCTTGGATTAGGGGCACATCTGGGGTACTGGCACATCACAAGAATCCCTGAGCAGATTGGGACCTGAAGCCAGGTCGACACCTTGAGCTTTTTGTCACGCTCCACAGGCCATTTTTGTGGTGTGGCATGCTGCTTTTTTCTGCTGGGGGACCACTGCCATTGAGGAGTACTGTTGCCATGACGGGGGGTACTTGGTCTGCAATGGTGTTTGTGTGGGAGGAACATGTCAGGTGGTATCCACATGAATGCCAGAACCAAAGGTTTCCCAGCAGAACAATGCATTGGAACGAAATAATCAGAGTTATTCACTTCACCTGTCAGTGGTTTTAATGTTTTGGCTGATCAGTGTATGTTTCAGCTTCAAAATGATATCTTCCCTTCTAATAACTTTTCCATGTGACATAACATAGGTTTCTGGTTGATGTAATTGCTACACATAAAGTACTGCTGTGGATGCCACATTAGTTCGGTTCAGAAAGTTACACAAATAACAAACTAAATGATGGAGGCAGCGGTACACTAGCAACTCCCAAGTGCTCCTGGGTAAAATTACTGTTTCCTTCAATGAAGTGTGGTGGCTATGAAGACAGCTTCAGTTCCCTATCAGACAAAGCTATCTTACAGCAAGGTAAAATGGTAAAATAACCTAAAATAACCTCAGCACTATGACCTACATTATCCCTCTTTGATAACTGTTGAGTGGGAGTTTCCATTTGAAAACACAGAAAACAAACAGATGCATTCCCCCGTTACAGGTGAATGCAATGTCCACATAACTGTGAGTTATGTATGGGAGTACAGAAAACAAACACTTTGAACACAAGCACAGAGTACACACTGCAGGTTAACCAGGCTCTGTATTCCTACCTCACAGCCAAGAGGAACATGGAAGAGTTTTACATCACTATAAAACTGCAGATCCTCAGCGATAGCACCGTAGAAAGGAGTAGGAATGAGAATGGCATCTACAACATGGAAAAACACAACAACCACATGACACTTAAATACAAACACGTACATTAAGACCA
Organism: Epinephelus lanceolatus; assembly: GCF_041903045.1. NCBI lineage: Eukaryota > Metazoa > Chordata > Actinopteri > Perciformes > Serranidae > Epinephelus > Epinephelus lanceolatus. The sequence continues at coordinate 28,108,424 of NC_135738.1, read as the reverse complement.
ACATAAGACACTATTTAGGTTAGTACTGCACATTTTCATTTCTAATTGAGTGTATATTTGTGTATATTTAAATGAATGACTCTGTGATCCAAGTTAGTAGTAAAATGGGCTGCTTCTCAGGCTCATCATTTTCAATGCAGTTATTGAGAAAAGAAATATATAACATTGCTTAAAACCAGGCCTTGCTTGCAGTGGCATGACAGAATAAGCAATTTATATAGCAGCCTTAATGAATAAATGAGTGAAAAAGTGTTATGTTTTATTGATCGTCCTACAACTTGCCTGCTCTGTTATACTTTATGCAGCAATCATTTTTAATACAAAGCAGGCAAAAAAACTCCTGTCGTTATTGTGTACATATTTGTATTCATACAGTATAGATATGGATGTATTGTGCGCCTGTGACAGTGCATTCTCAACCTACCTTTCGGGTCACAAATTACCGCGGCGATAGACGAGAAGAGGGAAGCACAGCCATTCATCACCACAACCTGAACAAACACACGCATCCGCCGTGTTATGAAAGACCCAATTAAGGCGCAGACGGAGGCCTGATAAATATGCTACAAATTCATCCACCTACTAAAACAGCCTTTCATTACATCTGCAAATTGAGTCAGTTGCCCTAAAAAAATAAAAAGCAATGTTAGCTCAGTTGCAGCATTTAGCGTGTTTATAATCATTACAGAGTTAATCAGATTAATTAAATCCACTGGCTTCAGTTTTGAGAATGAATGGTTGTAACTCAGCGGGTACAGCAGCAGCAGAATGAAGCATTAAAAAAATATTTTGTCAGTAATTACATAATTTTGTGGACATGTGTATCAGTCATGGGACCTTCTTTACACAAATCACAGAAATCCACATTAACTAGTTACATGAGAACAAAGCACAGAAAAATGAATGTACTCCAACTTGTTCTAGGTTTATATGTGTTTGCCTGATGTCTTTGTTTGCACAGTTAAAGGCTGCAACTTGATCAGTGTCCTCAGTCCCTCTCCTCTCCCTTAAAAAAATATGTATTGTGGTGATTTAAGTGGTTTCCTAATTTTTTTTTACTTGTGTAAAAGTAAATAATAGAAGTAACATGTTTAAAGTCAAAAGTCAAAAAGTGTCATTCTGAAGAACAGTTCATTTTCAATTTTTTAAACTATTAATAATTTAATGTATAGGTAGAATTGTTGCGCTGTAGGTCAGTGGTACCCAGAGTCCAGTGTCCAGATTTCTCCTCAGTCATTAGTGTCTCCTTCAAGGAGCTGTCTGTTAGTCACTCACTCTACAGCAACAGCACTTAAGTGTGTTACAAACTTGACACCTTGGCGAGCCATTTGCGGTCCATTCAGAATGGACTTGTGACCCACTTTTGGTCCACGACCCACCTGAGAACAACTGCTGTAGGTGGTTCAGGTAGCACTACAGTAAATGTCATACATTCAGTAGTTTAAAATCAGTAATTTAATTATATCTTTTACCTTTTGTTCAGCGTATTGTGTGTAAAATATCAATATGCAAAGTGCCCACTATCTACAGTCATAATAAAGCCTAAAGCTTATAGTTAGGGCTGGCTCAGGCTTGTCTTGAACCAGCCCCTAGTTAGGCTGATTAAGGTCTAGTCTGCCGGGGGACATCATATGATACACAGAGCCCCTTCTCTCCTTCTCTCGCTCTCAGATTCTGCAAAGTTAGTTCTTCTTCATTTGCTGACATTTATGTCATATTACTGCCTCACTATCACAGGCTCACATTGAAAGACAGAAACATTGTTTAAACCTGCTCTAAGATCACAGGAGTGACACAACAGAACTTGACTGATTTTTGCAATCAAATCCTCCAGAAAGCCACAACTATTTGCTGCAGGCTAATTCTCTCTGTTGCTGTCAGGGCGTCTTACATTTTACCTGCTTGTAAAACTAACCAGTATTCAAAATCTTTTATTCCCTCTGCTATTTATCTTTTAAATTCTCTGTACATTTTTGTTTTTATCTCTTTTATGATAACCTGTCTAATAACGTTCATTGTTTATAGATTCCTTTATTCCACTGAACTCCCTGGCATATTTTGTATTCTGTTTTTGTTATGTTATAGCTTGTGTGCAAGGCAAGATGTTCAAACAAATTGCCCCTGGTGGGATTAATACAATTGTCTGAATCTGAACCTGAATGCATTATTATTATTTGTATTATATTATTACTAAAATCAATGTTATTATGGCTATTGTCATTACAGTATGCCACGCATCCCTCTCTGTCCCTCCCTCTCTTATTATATCATTTTGTCACGACATCTATTGCACGTCTGTCCGTCCTGGAAGAGGGATCCCTCTTTAGCTGCTCTTCCTGAGGTTTCTACCATTTTATTTTCCTGTTAAAGTTTTTTGGGGAAGTTTTTCCTTATCCCCTGTGAGGGTCCAAGGATAGAGGGATGTCGTATGCTGTGAAGCCCTCTGAGGCAAACTGTGGTTTGTGATATTGGGTTTTATAAATAAATTTGAATTGAATTTAATCTTGAACAATATTTACCTCTGACATACTGTAGATACAGAAGTAAATACTGTAATCTTACAGAATGTAAATATGATAAAGACCCTCAGAACTGTGTTGACTGCCCATAGGTGTTACATTATCCACCTCTGCTGCTTTCAGCAAACATATTACGAGGTAGAATTTACTGTCATTCCCTCCATTACCACATTCAGCATCATACTAAATTATATAGTATATATTCAATTGTGTGAATCAGTTGTCTTACACAGACTGTTCATATTACTTGTATTACATTTCAGCATTGAAAGCAATAATCTTCACTCACATTGTCGGCTTTCAGTGGGTTCGGAGAACAGCAGTAGTGAGTCAGGAACTTTGCAACCTCCTCTCTCAAGCTGAAAGAGAGCAAGATGGAAAGGTTAAGAGGGTTTTACTTTGAGAGGTCTTGTTAAAATGTAACTTTACTACGATCCACTGATCTGAAATGAAAATAAATGTCCACTTTAATCTCTTACAATGCATGTCCCCTCCAGTCTGAATACTGCAACAAGGATGCTTCGACATAGAGCATGTCAGGCTTGGTCAGCTGTAGAAGAAAGGAAAATTAAATTAATTGGTGAATTCAGGCAGAATAATTTAAAATTAGCAGGATGTGGTTGCACTGTTAATCTTACCCGTTTATGAAGAATATCAAAGCACAGTTTGTTCTCACTGGTACCCAAGTTGATTATACCCTTGGAGTAAGGAAAAGAGCTCATAAATTATCATAACAGAGACATTTTTGCCATGTCAGCTGTCTGACAGCTGTAACTTGTATTCATTCATGACACAGACTCACATCAGGGTTATCTGTGTTGTGGTATTTGTCCATTCCATACTGGATAAAGCCCTCCTGGAGAATGCCTTGATGCTGTCTGATGCTGTTGCCACGGTTGGACAGGTACGCGCTAGGGCCTAGAGTTCCTTCACCTCTGAGTGCTGCCAAAAGATTGTGAGATGTTTTGCAGGCCTCGACAGATGTAGGCGGCGTGGACTTCATTGTCTCCTGAGTGGAAACAGGCTGTATAGTGGGAGCTTCTGAAGGTGGCTGAGATAAAGATGATAGGACAGACGGGGCAGCCGCAGTCATCAGTGATGCTGACAGATGAGCTAGGGGTGAGGAGGAGGGGTCAGTCGGTGTTGTCGCAGCAGTCACAGCACCCTGTCTGACAGCAACCAGAGCCCCCGTGAGCATGCTGAACAGGCGGAGCTCGTGCTGGCGCTCCTGTTCCGCCCTCCTCTCCTCACGCTGTTCCCTGCGCTCCTCTGCCTGCAGCTCTCTCTCCAGCCGTGCCTCCTCCAGGGAGAGGAGGCGCTCCTCTGCTGACTGCTGCCAGTTTAGGAAACTGGCTAAGGTTTTATCCAAGCTCTTCTGACCACCACATCTAGTGCTCCCATGGCTCCATGATGTTTTGCCACCCAGGCGACGCTTTCTCTGTCTCACAGAGGCTGAGGGGAGAGAAGTCTTTTTGCTGGGGTGCTCGGATGTGTCGTGTGGCACAGGACCACCAACAGCCTGGGTGGCAGCTGTGGCAGAACCAGCAATGTTCAGGTCACTAAAACCTGGAGATATAAAAAAGAGAAACAACTGTTCAATGTTAAATTGTCAATTTATAACCTTATGATGATGACAGGACTATTGATAATAATGATAGTATTTGGACTGACAACCTGAGGGTGACATTCTTGCATTTGTTGAGCTCTCGCCTCGACCCAGAGAGTCCTCCGGCCCCAGTAGAGACTGTCCATCAGTTTCTTGGTCATCTCCAGATCCATAGTACATCTCAGGGGGTGCAACACTTGAGTTCAGCATGCTCTCCTCAACATCTTCACATTTAATATCCAGTGGATCTCCAGTTTTTGGAGGCTGACCAAACAGAAACCCACCAGCGGAAGCAGGACCAAAGGCACCTGCTGGAACCCCTTGCAGGTATGCATCAGGCCCACCCGGGCTCTGAAACACCTGTTGAGCGATGACAGCTCCGCCCAGGGAGGAGTAGGTAATAGCAGGTCTGTTTGCCAACACCCTGTCCATCACGTCATAGAACTTCCAAGACCTCATTTTGTGGTTGTCCTTGATGCGGCGGTACTCCAGCTTCATCTTTTTGATCTTCTCCCTGCACTGGTCTCCGGTGCGATAGATGCCCTTTTCGCGCAAGATCTGGGCAATGCGGTCAAATACACGCTGGTTGCGCAATGAGCTCTCCAGTTCAATCTGGACCGACTCGTCGGACCACAGCTGCAGCAGCTCCACTATCTCCGGGTCGGTCCAGTTGCTGCCTCGCTCATGCCTCCTGCCGCGAAAGTCCATCCTCTAAGTTACAGGACGTGTCCTGCAACACAAGATAACGGGATAATATCAGGAAAAATCAGATATACTCACAAACGACGAGGTTTAAGTGGTCACATGTGTTCTTAATGCGCATAGTTTATTAAAACAATAAACATATGCACGTTATTTTGCCCTGTTGTGTTCTCTCACCGTAAATCAAAAGTGCAGCTCTTCGGATACAGACCCTTGAGGAGCTGCCAGCCTGATGTGACATCCACGTAGGTCGACTCATGTCACGGCTGGTTAACCCGGTTTGGACTGGTTTTGATTGGCAAAGCTTTGTTCAGCCGGTGCTAAGACATATATTTCATTATTAAGAGCAAATTTGTCATAAGTTGGTGAGACGGGGAGAAGACGCGTACAAAAACATCTACATCCGGGTTGACGGCACATGCGTGCTGTCCTTATTCCGGGATAACTTTGGTCCGTGCTAAAGGGGGAGCTGCGGAAAGCGGGCTGGGTTTCACTTATACCAGGCTGTAACGGGTAGACACAACCATGCGAGTCAGGGAGAGCTCTGTGTTATGGCCCCCTCTACCGTACACTGTGCTGTTTATATCCGTGCTGTAAGTTGAAGAGGCGTCCACAAGATGGCGGTCACACACAACGGTAGAGAGAAGCTAGCTGGAAAACGAGGGTGTGTGTTTTGTTTACAGGCGTAGCCAAGAAATAATTTATAACGATTAAATAACAATGAAAGCGGTTTAAATCAATGCAAACAACCACTATTCTTACAAAAAATAGTTTTATTTTCATTACAAAAGCATTAATCGAGGATTTGTCGGTAATTATAATTTTATCGTATAAATGTGTAGTTTTTACTGTGATACATCGTGAAATTATAAGTGAATATTACTCCAAAAATCAATTTATATCACCTGTTTACGAAGACAAGCTGTTAATGTCGAATAAAAGTGGATAAACGTAAGCTTACGCTAATTTATTTCTGCTTCTGACTATATGAAAACGGTCACACGCCCCTGTCGACGACCACGGTGTACAAATCAAGCGCACGCGTACAGTCCACTCGGCTCCGAACGTGACGTATTTCCTGAAGAAAAGGGTTTGTGGCAGTTTGTTGTCATCTCCATCCAGTAGTGAACCGTTACATTGTATTGGCATGCAGCCCCTTATTCTCCATTTTTCTCTATCCGTGTATTTACTTGGCGTGTGTGAATTAATGCCTGCATACTCTAGAATAACAGCAAAACAAGCCAAGTGAAATAACTGGTAGCGTTAGAGAAATAACCGGGCGCGACGATTGAAGTTAACTGGCAAAATATAATTAACCATGGTGGTGGTGGCAAGTTGGTGGCGGATCACAAGCAAGACCGGGTAGTTGAATTCAGCACTTTTTGGAGGAGGATGGGCGTGTGCGGGTCGCATTATTATTCATCTCCTGGACCGAGCGAAGGACCTGCAGCCTCAGGTTAGATGTAAAGTTGAAAGTCAAGCCTCAGGAGAAGAGGGAGTCTCCGCCCGGAGGAAGGAGAAGAGGAGAATGAGGAGGCATGACGTCTCGTTTCTTACTGGCATCTTAGTTGTTGTAAAAAGCCACGAGTTAGATGTGTTCAAAGCAGGGAGGGGAGCAGTGGCAGAGTGGGTGGGAACAATGGGAGTATTTGCGGAAAGCATGAAGGCTATTTTAGCATAAACTCTCTGCCAGCGCTGCCGACTGCTCTTCCCAGTCTTCCCAGTCAGGTGAATCCTTATCTTTACCTAGCATAGGTGGACCTTTTTTCTGTGGAAGGAGACATGACTTGACCAGCTTTGGTCCTCAGCGCTTCCTCTCTGAAGTTTATTGTTGGTAAGATAACTGCATGTCTGTTGTAACTCTTTGTATTTACTGTGTTGTTTTCTGCAGCATGTCTCAATTGACTCTGCTCAGATTTATGCTCTGCTTTCCTCCCCACTCTCTGTCTCTCTTGAGGCTCTTGCATTTGCTTTTTTCTCTTATTCACCCTGAAGCCTTAATAGGCTAAACCCCCCTCATCAAGTACTTTTATCAGTGCAAGATGGGAATTGCTGTAATACATTTCAGTTAGTTCTGCTGCTCAGGCAAGGCAGAGATTGTTTAGACTACGCACTATTCTTCCTCTCTGGCATCAGATATATGTGCCTATTTTAAGACAGGCAAAGTGAGCTCAGTTTGAACCAACAAGCTGCAGAAACTTTAAGTGATCTTAACTCGTCCTATTTGTCCTCTGGTTATCATTATTTTCTACCTCAAGTGCAATTCCCACTGGGATCACAACAAGGGAGGAAGTCAAGGTCACCAGCTACTTAGGCAAACAACACAGCTCCAAGCATCCTCCATAGTCAGATTACACTACCTCTCCCATCAAAGATTACCCTAAAAAAAATAATCTTTCATGTCTTTGTTAAGCCTAAATCTTGCCCAGGCCAGTGAAGAGATCAAAGCTATTAAAAGGGTTGGTCCTGCTCTATGTTTGCAGCTGGAGGAAGTCGGACTGGGTGGCTCACAGACACACTTTGCCCTCACACCACCTCTCCATCTCCATCGCCATCGCTGTTGATTCGTCACCTGGGCTTGGTTTAACAATACTGCTATCCCCTCAGCTGTGAGCTCCTGGGAGCACACATTTTATAAGAAGCATAAAACAGGGATGCAGTGAAGGAGAAAGAAGTAGGAAGACAAACTTGTCAACAGTATAACTCATCTATAAACTAGGGCAGAGAGTGTTGTGGATGAGAGGAAGTTTGACACAGGGAACAATGCCAAGATTCAGATGGCTGTAAAAATTGGGTTGGATCTCTCTGTGGGACATTACTTACAGAATTGATTCTTTCTCCTGGACACATCGCTGCTGCCCTAGACAACACTTTATCAGGTTTTTCCATCTCTGTAGCTCATAGGCAGTGGAAGCGAAGATGGATCAGGCTTTAGTGGTACTCAGCCACGGCGTTCTCGCTCACTTCAAAGGGTGTCTCAGATGATCGCTGTACAGCTCATTTCAAGCTGTGTACTGGTGTCCTGACAGAGCACAACATGCCTGTGCAGTGCCTCTGGTTTTCCAATCACACTCTTAACTTGGAGCAATTTTCCCTCTCAGGAGAGGATGCTTGGCTGTCAGTGGTACTTCACAAATGCTGCAGTTCTCTCCTGTGCCTTGGTTTTCTGTGAGAGGGCAGTCCAGAGCACATGGTGGGTGTTGGGCAGCCTGAAATAGAGCTGGAGTGCTGCTGCATATGGTCTGTCACAGCCTCATGTGCTTGTCATTACCAATGGAAATTGCTTGTTCATCCCCATCAAGAGTAGATATGCTATTCTGTCACATAATGTTTATTGCCTCTCATCAGAGTGATACTTATGTAGAGAAAGTTAAGTGATGCAGATGCTGTTTGTTAGATACACATTGGCTTCTGCTGCTGTTTACTAAGTAGTTTCTCTGGTGCAGCAAGGGGTCAAGTGTTTTCCTGGTCATACACATTTTCCAGATGGATAGTAAAATCTAATTGGCAACTTTCCGGTCTCAAGCCCCGTTCTCTTTACTCCAACTTTGCCCCACCAGCATTTAATAAGATCTAGAGCTGAGCAATACTAATAAAATCAAATATTATAATGTATTGGACTCAGTGTCACTATATTGATAATAACATTATCAGTTTGACTGTTGACATTTTAATCAGCAGTGGAAATTATGGCCAAGCAGAAAGTCATTCATTATCATTTCACTCAGCTACAACTGACCAGTACTGGATTTACAAGGGCAATACCAAGATGGATGTTTGAGATTGTTAAGAGAGCTGTCTGATGTGTATTTTCAAATTTGGTTATCAAAGAGATGTCACAAAGATGTTTAATGAGGCCAGTTATGTTTCAGTTGAGCAATCAGCAATAATAGGCTTGATCAAAGATGGCAGCAGTCAAAATAAGATCAGCTAATGAGCAATAAACTTGAAATGTAGTTATGAAATTATTGTAAACAGCTGTAAATGCAAACATAAATACCAGACCTGCCACAATCTAACGGAACTGCCACCGACATTAACAATCTATGACAAGACAGAATTGGCCAATAATATACCTCCTCCTGATGTGTGTGTCGGGCTGTATTAGTGATGTAGTACTCGAGATAGGTCTTGGTCCCAGGACCACTTTTTGAAGGTCTTGGTCTCATCTCGGACTCAGTCTTGTCTCTGTCTCAGACAAAAGGGCTCAGGATTTTATTTCAAGACCACACCTGCAGGGATATCAATAAATTGCCTGTGCAAAAAAGGAGTGTTGCATAAAATGTTTGTTTTTATGTGTTTGCTCATAGAAAACAAAGGAAACTTCCCAGAAATAAAATTCACCTCTGCAATGCCTCCTGATTATCTCAAGACTTTTCTTATAGTGTCCTTATACACACACACACACACACACAGACACACACACACATATATATCCCATTGTGATAAAAAAAGGTGAATGAAAAGGAATCTTTATTTGTTTTCTGTGGGTGTTTTTATGAGGACGTGAATCTTTGAGATCAGTGTGAGGAGTGCACATTTTCTTGTATTAGTGTCCTGAAGTGTGGGACTCAAATTGGTCTGGTCTTGAGCTTGACTTGGTCTCTCAATCCCTCAATGCGTTGGTCTTTTCTCGGTGTTGAAACACTTCGGTCTTGGTCAGGACTTGGTTCTGGTGTAGGTGGAGCTGTATTTTGCGATACGGTTTAGACCATTGTATCTTATGGCTATAACATACAGCCTGTAAGATCAGCAAAAGACAACGTAGTACGGCTACAACTAACGGTTATTTTCATTGTAGATTAATATCTTGATCATTTTCTCAAATCATCGATTAGTTGTCCAGCCCATAAAATGTCAGAGAATGGTGAAGAATGTGGATCCATTTTTCCCAAAGCCCAAGGTGACCTCCTAAATTGTCTTGTTTTGTCCACAACCCAACATTCAGTTCAAGTCAAAGACGAGTAAAGAAACCTGAAAAATATTAACATTTAAGAAACCAGAAATGAAGGAGTTTTGAATTCACACTGACTAATTGATAATCTAAGTAGTTGGTGATTGTCTTAATAATTGACAGCTAATAGATTAATCATAGCAGCTCTACAGTGTGAATATTATTGTACTGATATCACCAAAATTCCCCCCCAGATCTGCCTCGATTTTTGCACAATCTTCAGACGGATGTACAGTATAACAGATATTAAATGATAGTGTTTCTCAAAGCTGCAAGTCTGTAAAATATCCAGCAGTGCTCTACGCTGCTGGATTTTGCCCACGGGCTCAAATGATCATATCAAGACAATAATGAATGCACAGTGTTGATGCATTGCTGATCCATCTCCCGCTCTTCTCAGTGCCGTTGAATAGTGAGGAGGCGTCTCAGGACAGGAATCACACTGTTGTTAGTTTTTACACCGCAGTCGTGGTTCTCTTGGCCACTGAGCAGCTCCAGCAGAGTGGCTGGGGGTGAAGTGCATTCCTTGAGTGCACCTCAGTTGTCATCACTGAGGCAGACAAGAGGATTGTTCATTATGAATTTTCTAAACAGAACATCTAAGCAAAATGTTTTGATAGGAACTACCTGTTGTTGTTGCTGCTGTTCTGTTCAATAATAGAGAAAGTGTTTTTTGAAAAACTGGAATCTTTGATCAGATATTCTCAGCATCCTTATCGCCTTGAGATACTGAACTACATTTGGAGGTCTGTCAATAGCTTGAAACAGAAGGTGGTTGAATTAATAATTCAAAGCTGTCATGTTATTTTAGCATACCGCGGGTCCACAGGTCACTTATCCACCCCTGCATTTCCACTGACTCGCTTACTCGAGTATGGTACTAATCTCGAAAGAGGTTATGCAACCGCTTTTCTATTTTCCATCACAGTTTACATCCTAAAGTCATAGGTTCTCCCATGGTTTGAAGGTTGAAGTTTCATCTCAGTTTTAGGCCTTTGATGTATATTGTAAGAGTAAGCAGTCTCTTGTTAACTCCTCTCCAGGCTGTGTTTTGATAGAAGGTGTTTGGGGCGTTGTGTTATTATGTGCTTGTTATTTTCCGCAATGCTGCGAAGGGGAGGGATACCCTCATCTCTCTCCTCCTCCTTCTCCCATCTCTTCCTCCCTCTCTCAGCCCTCTCAGTGACAGCAGACCCCCTGCTCCTGTTTTTGTCACTCCAGCATAGCATCTAATGAGCTCAGAAGAATTGCACCACGGGAAGAGTGACAGCCCCTGGTCATGTTTCCACCACCTCTCCTGCTGCTCTCCAATCACACCCACTCCTAAATGTATCTGTAAAGCCACAGATGTATTCAGTGAGCTTCTCCTCTTTGAATAGTTAGTATGCGCAACTCCCAGAAACAGGGGATAATTGTTTGGGTAAATGAAGGGTGAGGGTGTTGGTTTGCTGGTAAAAAAGTTCGGAAATGTTTCCCTGTTTTGGATATTGAATTTGAGGGAGAACGTACCTGCAAACCAATTACCTTGCTACATTTAAAATTGTACACTGCCAAGCAATACGCATTCTTTCAATTAGAGTTAGAAGGTTTCATTTTCCAAGTCCTCGAGAAAGAGCCAGTTATTTGACAGGACCCATATTCACTGTAGAAAATCAATATGGATGTGCACACTAAAAGGATTTTTTTTAGCATGATCCAAGCTTAAGCAGCTGTGACAAACCTCGCCCCTGTTTCCCAAGAGTATCTGAAGGCTAAGATGTTTTTAGTCCCAGTGTATGTCTGTGTTGGCCCAGATCATCTGAAGGTATACTTGGACAGTAATATCATCATTTCACTGAACTGCTTCCCGGCATGACTGGACTGTCTGTGCTGCCATGTGCTGTTTTGTTTGTTGTCTTCACCCGTTATGTGCCATCTATACCAGTACAGTGGTGTCAGGAGGTGAACTGCCACCTACTGCCAAAATAATCACCACTTAATTTGAATGCACTGTGAAAATACATTGGGTTTTTTTTATTCACCTTGAATGCCTGTAAACACATTCAGGCACAGTGGTCAGTGGAACAGTCTGCTGTACTGCAGGTTTGCCTCACCTCGCAGGAGACACTGGCTTCCATTGTTTTTCAAAAATCCATTAACAAAACTGAAAGTCTGAACTTCCACAGCAGCCCCCTAAAGCCTGCAATGTTCATCACACTCCACAATTTGAAACTGTTTGACAGAATGAACACTACAGTGATGATTTCACTGGGGATAAAATGTTAATATGTCCTCAGGGTGGCCAGAGAGGAAAGACCACATGGTCATTAGAATAAAAATTGGTTTATGTCCTTGGGAGGCTAAAACTGCTGAGCAAATATCACAACAATCTGCCTAGTAGGTCACGGAATATGCTGTGTGCCCAACTGACAGTATGAAGTATGGTCGGAGCAAATATAAATCTCATTAGGTGCTTAAAATAAAAGGATCGTCTTGTAGGGAACATGCATGTGCTCAGTCATTTTTATTGCCCATTGGTACTGAAGTATTTAGACCTAACTTTGGCATCATTACCAGGTTAAAATAAAGAATAAGGACTAGAACATTCAGTAATGGTGGCAAGTAGAACAACAAGTCAGTGTGCACAGTTATTTCCCCCCCATTCTACTTCCCTCTGTACAATGAAAGGCTTATTTATTTATTTTTTTTAATAAACATAAAAAATAACATCACATTTAATAATGATAAAAAATCAAATAAAGTGAACAGACTGACTTCATAATACTTTACAACGGCCATATACACATCTGCATATCAGTACTTGTCTGTATATTTCCTGTTATACACTCACAAACATATGCGCATATATGTACATACATACATACATTTAAACACACATATACACATACACATACACATATACGCAGGCATAGGTGTGCCTACTATGTATCCATGTATCTGTCCAAACCCTTTCAGTGAGTCATTTCAATTCAATAAAGCAAAAAAGAAGAAAAGTAAGAAAAGAAAAGAAGAAAAGTAAAATGGCACACAGAAAAATGGTCATCTTTTTGAAACCAGTAAATTCTATTAATTCTGTCCCAAATTCTATTCAGTTTGTTCAATTCCAATCTGGAAGAAAAGGTCAGCTACTCTGTACTTGATAGGCTAATATGTATTACATCAACCCACTCTTTAACCTTTGGTACCTCTTTCTTCAGCCAATGCCAATATCTGGCATTAGCTTTTTCTTTTACTTGCAAATAACATGATATCTAAATGTATATATGTTCATTTGTCATTTTCGGTAATTGCTTCTCCTGTTAGGGGTCTTGGGGGGGCTGGAGCCTATCCCAGCTGACATTGGGCGAGAGGCAGGGTACACCCTTGACAGATCTCCAGACTATCACAGGGCATGACACATAGAGACAGAAAACCATTCATGCTAACATTCACATCTACGGGCAATTTAGAGTCACCAATTAACCTGCATGTCTTTGGACTGCGCTGACATGGGGAGAACATGCAAACTCTGCACAGATGGGCTCCCCCACCCTAGGTTTGAATCCACGAACACTCTTGCTGTGAGGCGACAAGGCTAACCACCACCTTAACATGATCCTAAACATATACTCATTCTTTCATTCAATCATTTTCTGTATTTGTCTTCAAATCTTTTAAGTCCTTTTTTTCGTTTTCCTTCAGTATAATGTCTCCAATGTAAGTAGAAATTTCCCCTTAATATTTCCTCCATACATTTCTTTCACTCAAACCAGTAAAGGCTAAAAGAGGGGCAACCTCCCAAAACATGGGAGTGATCTGCTTTAATTGCATCTCATAATCTCCAGCATCTTTTGTCTTATCTTTTTGTCTGTGCTGGTGTTATAAAAAATCTTGTAAAATTTTTCCATCTGTATTTTCTACAGTATAAGGAGCAAGTTGTTTACCACAGTCGCATATTGATTTCTTTCCATTTGCTGATAGCACAATATTTTCCTTTTTCTCCTTAGGCTCCTTTGTATAATGCATCATTTCCACAACTGTATATAGTTTCGATATTAACTCCCTACCTGAATCTGAATCATATGCTGATCATTTTTAACTTGGACCCATCTGGGTTCTCCCTTCTTATTGTTTGCTCTAAATAGTGTCTCAATTGATCCTTAAATTATTGGAAGCTTTAAATTTCCTTCGTCTTTAAGAGCTTCCAGTATATCTTAGGGCTCCTTGCCTAGGTTTGAAACCTCTTATCTTTACTGTTTGGAAGTAAATCAGAATCATATGCAATCTCTTGTAATGTCCTGCTATGTACTTTCAAGCTGTTCTGTGTGAGAATTTCAGGCCAAATCTTGAGAGATATTTCCAATTGTAGATTCATCTCCCCTCTTAGGTGTGTTCTTAGTATAGGAAGGTTTATATTGTAAATTCAATTTCTTTGAATTTTTAAACCTCCCCAGAAAATCCAGCAGAAAGTTGCAAGTGAACACAGCAGACTTAAATGTGTTCAATTCAAAAAGGCTTAGATTGAACACTTAAAGTATTTCTATTCACATCAGTGTAGCGGGGATTGACTCACTGAATGGCACTTTGATGCGGTGTTGGTGGGATCAGCAGTGGGACTGGACAAGCATTTAAACCTGCATCACCTCCCTCGTCTTCATCTTTCCTAGGACGGACTGTTATACTTAGCGGATCCCACACCTTATCATCTTCTCGCTCACTTGGAGTCAGTTAACTTACCACAAAGCTTTCCTTTTTATGTGTGACTTACGGGGCTCCTTCCCAAAGACTCAAAGACTTACAAATCAAAAACCTGCAGAATGCCCCAGCCTGGAAACGTTTTTCTTTTGATCATGTGCTCAAATTATGGTCCTTTTTATCACACTTGTTATTTTACTATTCAATTAAAATGTGCTTTACAGTACCTCCTCATACCTAATAAGTGGCTGGTTGAATTGAATTTTCTCGGAATAGTTTAAGAGCAGCGTCTGAGTGAGAGTTTAAATGCCCTCTCCTTAAGACTCCTTTGGCCTGTCCAGCTGCCACAGCTGCTGTATCTGTGTACTGGTTTGCTTGGAGCTCGTCCTGTATTGCAGCAACATGCCTACTGTATTTCATTACCATACATTACCATTCCAGGTCTGAAAAAGAGAAGGAAGGATTGGAAAATAATTCTGTTTTCAACAGAACCCTTGTCTGTTTTGACCTAATATTTATGCTTTGCACATTTATGAAGATGTTTTTTTTCCTTCCCTTTGAGTTTGACAGTGAACAGTGAGCTAAGTATGATGCATGCAAAGGTCTGTGGGTGTGCTGCTTATGTTTTGTACTGCAGTTCTGGGTTGTATGCTGAATGTTATCTGCAGCAGGTAATTCAGGTCCAAGAATGACCCAGTTAAAAAGGCCATGTTTGTGTTTATAGCTGGTTCTGTCCTCTCATCTCTAGGCCACTGTTCTACTTTGCTGCAGTAAGGTAGAGCAGCCCCACTCTGCCTGGGAAGCAGTGACAGACGGACGGATAGACTGCCCTGCAAAGTGTTCTCCTTTTCATGGATGCCAGGGTGGCCCTGCTGCACTTATGGACAGTCCTTGTCCTCCTGACAGCTGAACTGAAGTGGATTAATGCTGCAGAGGTCTACACCAATGCTTGGGCTGTCCAGATCAATGGGGGGCCAGAGGAAGCCGACCGCATCGCCAGGAAACATGGGTTCATCAACCACGGCAATGTAAGTCCGACTTGCAGTATGTTTGTGTGTGAATGTGCGAGTTCATACATATTGAGGAGGCGTCTCTCACACTTGACTGCATGTACATACACAGCTACGTCTTGTAGGTGAACATCAATATTAAGAAGTGTTGTACATCAAAGCCGAGCATCAGAGAGTCAGACGTGACCCCTTCAGGCAATCCTGTTTTTGCAGCGGATTGCAAAAGTGTGGCCTCCTCCACTTCTTGTAGCTTAAGTGGGGCAAGCATGACTTCCAAACACACTGGCAGACAGTTGTGTTTACAGAGTAGTGTTAGGAATAGACAGGAATAATAAGGCTGTTATTTCAGGGTCTCAAGGAAGATAGTTATTTTTAAGTATGATGTAGGTAGTTTGGTTTTATTGCCACCACTTTAGCATCTGTTTTTGGTAATGCCAAGTCATATTAATTAAATGAGCTGTTGGTGTCATACATTTTACACATAGGCGAAAGAAAAAAAGCAAAGAATAGTGGGGGAAGTCATAGTGACTTATTGTTCTTTCAATGGTGTGTTAAGTCCCTTGAATATGAAAATGCTTCCAAGGCTAAGCTTTTCCATATTTGTGCTCAGCGGTTGACAGTGATTCGCTATTTGGTCCCCTCTTTCCCCTGTTGCTCCACTTGAGACTTTACTTCATTTGCATGTGTCTTTGTGGAGCTGCCTGAGTGCTACACACGCCAGTGAACAGCCTTCTGGATTACTTCTTAGGAATATGCGTAGGTGGTTCTGCATATTCCCACCCCACTTCTCCCCACCTCAAAAAAAGAGGATTTTCTGAAAGAGAGGTTTGCAAAATTAATTCAGGCTTATCTTTGCTTTCTTTATTTTGTCAAAGATGGAGTTTTGTCTGGAGTGCCAGATGTTTTAAGTCTCTCTGTTATCCTAGAGAACCGTTGCCACTTGGGTTTACGGCATCTGAACAAGATAAGATGTGTGTCATTATTAAATGCTCTTTATCGTCCGCCACCTTACATTAAATTGTATCAAGCACTGAGCTTGTCCGAAGAACTTACATTCTGCTTGGATCTAGAGTTCATTTAGTATTGATCTAGATAGCTGCAGTTGTTCCAACAGTCTAAACCCATTGTACCGCCCAGTGAAAGAAAGTGTACATTAGGTGTAATGGCCCCTAACAGACTTTTACTCTTAATTGCTTCTCTGAATTCTAAATAGAGAATCAATCTCTAGTCTTAGTGAATTGGGTAAAATGAAATGTTCAATATTCTGCTCACAGAGCACACATACATATTCTACACAATCACCCAGGGACACAATGCTGTGGAGCAAAGAAAAAAAAAGTCTCTCTTCCTCCGAACGAGGCAATTTTTCTTCTTTCATATTCCCCTTATGTGATCACTTTCCCCGAAAAAAACTTTTATGGCTTTCTTTCTCCTGTTTATCTCTCCTTCCCTCATTTCATCCATACCTCAAAGACGTCTCCAGCTTCTATTCTTTCCGCTAAACCACAAGATTAATGTGGAGATGTATAGTTTTGTTTTTCTCCCTCTGTTAATTCGTGATTGAGTCAAAGGAGTAGAGCTAGAAGCAGTCACAGGAACGAGTCTTCTAAGATGCCTGTCACTGAATCTCTGATGCCATATGGCAGCCTGTCATTTTAATGCATCTGACATTAAGCTGCTGAGGTCCCCAAATGGGAGCCTAGCCCCAAAGTGGGTCCTATAAAAAAACCAACTCACCTCATCCCAGCCAACCATCAGTGTCTTTCTGTGGGTCTGGGTGCATGACACCGCAGCCCACAGGATGTCTGTCTCCCTTACAGAGGTGCTCTCTTCCTGAAGAAACGCTGTAGTGGAGCTTCTTTTTGCAGTTTTGATGTGAGAGGCAGCTTTTCCAACAGTGGATATAGATGTCTGCAAGTTTAGAGAAATGTATAACAGGAAAAAAGGTGAAGTAGGAAAGGGAGTAGAAAGAATTGGGGTAATTGACAATTTCCTATTGGAAAAAAATAAGAGTAGAAGCTAGAGACATGTGGTGATAGCATAGCAGTATGGCTGTGTGTGCGTGTGGGAGAAGACTGGCAAAAAAAAGAGGAAGATAGCAAAGAGAGTATGGTATTACGAGCCGAAAAGCATGAGTGCAGGATGACTGGAAGGGTGAAATTTAGTATTATCCACTGTCTGGAATTAGATTTTGTGTGAGTACATCTTCCGTCATTGTTTCACAGAGGCACCCAAATAAGTTTTTATTTTAGTCTCTAGTCCCTGAGTAGGTGCAATGAGAAAAGGATGATCTACAGGCTATGTGCAGTCAGTGTCCGTGCTGTGACAGTACAGTGCGGGTTATTTGAGGCTATGGGTTAAGCAAGGCTTTGTATGACTCGGGGGCCTACAGGGTATATGGCTTAGTCATTTTTCCATCATCCTTCGTGGTTGTTCTACAGAGCACTTGAACAGAGTAAGGAGGCTGATGTATAATCAGGAGGTAATGGGATTTTTATCACTAACATGATTACGGGATCATCACGTAACTGATTATTTGTTCGCCGCAGTGCTCAGAAATGCCTTATTGTCTCAGTTCATCTTTACGTATCCGCAGATTCACTCATTATGCTTCAGTCTAATTTTATTTGAGTGGGCGTTAGAGGAAGAAAGCATGCTTATGTGATTGTGCGTGTGCGAGCGTGTGTTCAGAACCAGGGTTTAAGTGTAAATGTCATCAAGACTTCCCAGCGTGCATCGGCGGCACTTTACAAGTTGTCACAGAGGGCTGTTGTATCTGTTTCTCTGTAATCTGTTCAATAGGATGTTTTTTTTTCTTCTCCCAATAATGCTTTTGTGTCTGTGTGGGAGTTCCAGACCAGGGTTTAGAGCTAAATGTCATGTTGTTTTCTTGGTGAGCCGAGTCAGAATCATTGTTTTTATGAGGATGGGCAGGCTCTGTGGGCGTTGACAGACTGAATCACCCCGCTCTGTGGAGTAGACGTCTAATGCCAGAGCCTCTCTCTGTGTCTCTCTTTCAATCGCTCTCTTTCTACATCTCTCCATCTGGGTCTCTTGGTCTTGGTTTCTGTCTATTTATAGCTAACCTCCTCAAAAAATTGTCTATAGTGTAATCTGACATAACCAAAACGCAGGTTATCCAACTTCCCACCCTCTGCTCCAGCTGTCGTGGCTGGCCCTCTCTTCAAAAGCTGCAGGAAAACATACTGCTGGCTCTTGTGTTGCAGAGGTAACAGGTAATTTCCAGCTGGTGAGCAAATGTTTGATTGCAGTCACCCTGTGTCGGCTGATTGCACTATAATATACCTTCAAAATTCAATATTCCTGTCGCAATTTTGCTTTTTCAGACTGCTGTTTTCCAATTTCATACCATAACAGCCCCACACTCGCATAAACACACGCACGCTCTGTGCTAGGTGGAATGTAATGCGTTCCAAGGCCATTGTCCATTACTCATGATACCCTGCCAACTGTGTGTTGCATCAGCCTACTAGCCAGTTCCCTCTCTATCGCTCTCTCTGTTTGTCGATTCAATTCAAATGAGGTGTATTGGCATGAAATGTAACAAAATGAATACATGAAATACATCTCACTCTCTGTGTATCTGGTGTCTGTGTGAGCTGGTCACAGTCCATCAGGATTGAGTTCATGTTTTATTGCACAAGAAATGACACTGATGCTTTTAAGAATGCACAAGGGCAGTTTGCTCTGTGGGTGAGGAGAGTTTGATTATTTTATATTTGAATTTCTATTTGTAAAGCAAGCTCCGTCGGGCTGATTGTCTCAGATAGTGTCATTGCTTTTATCTTTGCTTTGATTTGGCTTGAGTGCAATTCAGAGGCATGTGTGTGTTTGTGTGTGTGTGTGTGTGTGTGTGTGTGTGGCGCAGTTGTTTGGCTTGCTGATGTTTTTGTCCTCATTTTAAGGTAATAGTTTATTAAAAGGAACATCAAAAGTATGTCTCTTTCCCTCTCTCTGGTTCTCCATCTCTGTCTTTGCTTGTTGTTTTCTCTCCAGTGCATACCCCTTCTGAGATGTTCATATCCTCACACTTTGCCACTCTAGTTTCACTCATAAACCCCGTACTACACTGTTCTGCAGCAGTGCCTGCACCTGCAGTATTTGCTGTCTTCTATTTCCCTCAGGACTTCGAAGGGAAATAAGGAGTGCCTCTCTGAATAAAGCTGTGAAGTCTTGCCGTTGGCACTAACGAATCGCAACAGAAAGAGTCTCCAGAGGTGCTAATATATTATAATGGTACCAGGAGAATATTCTCAGAGAGAGTAAGATTCTGTCTCCTTTTTCTTTTTCTTTTTTTTTTTTGTTCCTGTCAAACTAGTGTCCCAAGTCATTTTCAGGATGATTTGTTTGTCTTTCTTCCTTTGTTCTCTGTTTATTTTTTGATCGGTAAACACTTTGTCACTGCAATAAATATTCACTTTGGAGGACTGGTATTTACCTTTTTAGATGATGCAGAAGTGATTAATCTAACATCGTCTGATCCCTAATGTAAACAAGCACTCATATCCAAATTTGAATTCACTGGCTGAGCTTCAAGGCAGTTGAAAGAAATCTTTAACATCCACTGACTTACTTGTATTTGATAACTGCTTTATGTCATTGCAGTCGCCAAAATGGACATTAACCTAATAGGGCTGCCCCCTAATAGTCAACCAAACGTTAGTCGATCAGAAAGGTTATTAATCCGCAAGATTTCGGTTGAAGACATGGCATTTGTATGGCCCCTAATTAACAGGGCTGGTACATGCAATTATTATTAACATGTCGGACAGGAAATCCAAAGTGTGGGATCACTTTGAGATGGTGAAGGACAAATCCAAGGTGATATGTAAACTCATCTTCATTGGACGACTACAAACATGACGTATCATCTGAAACGTGTAAGTAGCTACATGCCCATTAGCCACTTAGAACAATCATTAGTGCTTTGCCGACAGCGTCATTAACAGGCGGCTCGCTCAGTGTGTGACGTGCACTTGTAGATAAAATATAGGTCTATATTAATGAAGGTTCATTAGTACAGTTTTGTATTTCTCTGTAATGTAGCACAGTGTTACTGATACTATTCTTTCTCACACTTTGAACTCAAACCATTGTGTTGCCCCGCCCAAAATATATCATTTAATAATTACATTAATACAGTAAACATGCGGGCGACTTGTTGACTAATGGTGCTAAATTACAACTATTGGTGGACTAGGAAAATTCTTAGTTGGGGGGCAGCCCCAGATCCTAACATAACCATAGACTGTATAAAAGAAGTGGACGTAGCAGCTGTGGCATCGCCCATTGGTTTGTTTCAAAGCCTCGAGTTTGGCATTTTGACAGTCGCCATCTTGGCTTTTTGGGAGGGCGGAGCTGTGGAGGAACAAGGGGTGGATCTGACTATGAACCTGAGGACAGGCCCTTAGTTGCAACTTATCAATCACAAGGCAGCTACACCCTAAGGCATACTTTACCGTCTTTTTAACTCTAAATGGGACCTTAGTTTACAACATTATCATCATGCTGTGTTGAAGACTTGAAACTAGCGATTTAGACCATTAACTTGTTAGGAAAATGTTTAATGAGTTAATAAATCAAGTGAGAAGTAGGGACATTTTCGCATGGACCACTTAACAGTCAGACTTCGTTTGCAACCAGCGGAGTCGCTCCCTCCTGCATAGAAAGAATGCAGGTTTAAGGCACTTCCTGGCTGGCTTCACATTTCAGAACCAGAGGCCAGAACCTCTTTTATACAACAGGATTGTGAGAAAAGTGAAGGAGGTGTTAAAATGAGGTCAAAAAAAGATGAGTGGTGATTTATTGAATGGAAGTCTGGTTGACATGTAGTATTTGGTCATAATAGCAACTGAGCGTTACAGCACATATACCTATGAAATATAATAGTGCACTTTCTGAGTTTGTAAATGTTGTCTTACACATACAGATGATTTCTGTTATTGGGAAATTACTGTATCTGGGAAGTGTTTGCTTTCTGCTTAAGTGGAGAAAAAAAAAGTGTAAAATATGCAGCGTTGCTCTTGGTGTGTTTACATTTTCAACTGGTTGGGAAATATACTGTCAGTGTGTTCATCATTATTTATTCAGAATATTAATATTCATACATTGATTGACAAACATTGCCTAAATTATTTTCTGCTCTCGCAGCACCATTTCCTCCCAAACATAATTAAGCTGCATGACATGATTCAAAGCTGCACAAATTTCAAGACAAGGGCCCTCAGATCCCCCATTTTCTTTTTTTGGGGCAGAACCTGGAAATGTGAGGAGCAGGGGAATAAGACCAGTAGAACACTGCTCGGGACATTTGCACCAATGCTGTTTGAGCTCTAGCCACTCTGCTATCGGTCACCTAGATCCCCCATTTTCAGTCATTTCACACCAATACCCAGTCCATTTGACAGAAACCAATCCAATACCACAGCATCACTAGCATGTAATTTGCACCACCACATAACTGAATTCGAATCTGAAGTTGTGAATACTCCGTGAAATCAATTGGCAGCGAGCCTGAATGGTCATCTTAGTCAGAACTTGAATTGAAGAATTTCCATCTAATTCAGTGTGCTGAAGTACAGCTGGGCTGTGGAGTCCTTGGCGTGTTGATCAATAGTGGAAAAATGAATGTAATGTAGATATCTGTATCCCATGAGAATTCTGAAGAAATGTTATCTTCTCTGTAATAACCTGATTATCTCTGTAAGCCACAGCTTTCTGTCGACAACCAGATGCTGCCTCATTCTGAACTACATGGGTGGTTAAAAATGTTTCCTTATGGCACAAAATGTATAAGAAATTACTCAAACTCATTTGTCTTGTTGCTAAAGGATGTAAATAACATTGAATTTATTAAACTAAAATACTTATATATATATCTTATATAAGAAAATAAGTGATTAATGAAAAATACCCCAAGTCAATAGATATTTTACTCATAAATATATTAAAAGAGTTTACTTTCTAGCTAAAGTCATGAAAACTAACTAGTCTTGTAGCTTTGTATCACCCTTCATATCACCCTGTATCGTGAATATTTTTAATCCACTTGTAGCAAGCAAATACTAATAAAATATTACATCTCAGGAGGGGATTGGGTCACAGTTTGTTGACATTATATGTCTTTTAAATTTCAAATGTGTAACCAAGTAACTGTCTTTTGGCATCAGAAATTAAATTTTTAACCTTACGGTCTTCTTTTGTTTTTGTTTCTGTATCGGGTAGTTACATGGCCTTTTCTCTTTGTCTCTCTTTCTCTTTGTGTGTGTGTGTGTGTGTGTGTGTGTGTGTGTGCATGTGTGTGTGTGTGATGGTTAGTTATCTTAGTGTTTGGTGCAACCTTCTGCTCGTTCTTACTGCCTCACAGCCACACTGTAAAGCCCCTGTGACTGTCTGCCCGCTGGCACACCAATCTACAGCCTGTTCTGGCATTAGGTTGCCATGGAGAAAATTGCCAGCATATTATTTGCAGTAGATTGACTCCAGTGCTGCAAAAGTGGGAGTCATTTTTTGTTGGCAATACATTACCACATATTTTCCTTTTTCTTAAGGCCACTTGGCATTTAAAAAAAAGCCGTCCCCTTCTTATTGCCGTTCGTACTTAATTATGAAATTTAAATGAGGCTCATATGGCTGAAGGACCCTTTTAGTATGCTTGTCTTCCTGTGTTTATTCATAAATATGTAGCATTCCGTATATATTTGATATCTATTTGGACACAACTTAAGTCTTCTTCCCCTTTTTTTTAAGGGTGTGTAAGGTATTCTATACCTGCACCATCCTCTTGCCACCACAGTGTCCTATGAAATTCACTGGGAATGTTGCTTTGCTTATCATTTCCCCTTTGTGGCTCTTTGACATTTTGACCCTCTATCCTCTTTAATCTCTTCCTTTCTTAAAACTTCCAATATTCGCAGGTTGTTTGCAGGTCTGGTATCCAGTCAGCCCCTCTTCTTCACCCTGCTTTCTCTTCTCTTGGCTCTCTCTCTCTCCCTGCTCTTTCAGCTGTCCTGTCCTCTCCTCCCTGTCTTCATCCTTGAGCTTCCAGTTTATTTCAGTGTTTACTGATCTGGGTGAAGTGTACCTCGTCGTCCCAGAGCTGTCTCTCATTTAAATGCACCACTTCATTATATGGAGCCTGCAGCCACAGACCTTTTAGCTGTTTCCAAAAATGTATCCAAGAAATGGGTTGGTGCTGTGCCAGAGAGACGCAGAAATCATTACTCAAAAGGTACTCAAAAGTATGTTTTATAACTGAAGAAACTTTGACTTATAAAGTTCTAGTTACGCATGCTAATAGCAGGGCATTGGTAACAAGTGTGTAGTCAGGTTCTGGGCTGAAAGAGAGGGAAGGTTAAAAGAGGGTTGTTTTTGTGAAAAAGGTGGCGAGATGACTCAAAGACCAGGCAGTATAAATCAAGTGTGTGGAAAAGGATAAAGTCTATCAGACTGCTCTCTGTTCCTCTGAGATATGGAGCCAGCCATGCATGTGCATTGTCTGCCTCCATTCGGGTCTCTTATCCTCAGGGAGGTCTCTTTTAAGACTACTCAGATTCATAATCTGCCCATTATTGACTTGGGATGGCCTTGAGTAAATTGAAGATGGAGCTTTTCTTTTGTAAAGCATTGACTTTTTTTTTCAAAGGGAAGAAATGTAGCAACAATATGATTGAGGCTCGGCTTCAGCCACAGTGGCCACCACTTTGCGACACTGTCTCGTTCTTTAGCTACAGTATTTAACTTCCACAGCTATTCTCTGTGGCATGTATGTTGAGTTTTATAACGGTGTAATCATACCATGCCATGGCGTACATATGATGGCAAAAAAAGGGAAAACACATGACCAAACACTGTTTTGTTTTGGGGGGTTTTTCAGATTTGCACACCTAATAATATATTTTCAATATCCTCCTAAGCATTTTTAATTTCTCCTAGCTATTTGGGATCAGTAGGACCTGATGAGTATAAAAAACTAAACACTGTCTATGTTAAGTCCCATTGTCCTCAAATGAGTATGTCCTAATTAACAGTGTCTTAGCTTGTTACTGTTACTAAATCTGGTCACATTTGTATTCAGTATCAAACTACAGTCATTATTAATCAGAAATAAACAAGTTTCAACCATAAAATGTGATCAGGTTTTGGACCTTGCCCACTTTTGTATCGGGATCGGATGAGGACTGACTTGGCAGAGATGGCCGTCATCTTGTTTTTACATGGATCAGTGTATTGTGCAAATGAACCTTCCGCATGTTCACCGACGAATACGTTGTTACAACCTTTACTTCTTCGAGATGATCAAGTTTGATCGTCTTCTTAGTAGTGTTGTCATGGTACCAAAATTGGGACCCACAGTACAATACCAGTGAAAGTATCACGGTTCTGAGTAGTATCACAATACCACAGCAAAAATGAGGCAGATGTGCCTTTTGTCATTTATAAAAAGATAAATCACTTTTCTATAATACATCAATGATATTTCAATGGAATAAATCACTTATTGACTTATTCATACTTCAAAAACAGCATCAATGAGTGATTAACATAGGAGGGGTCAAAATAAAATAAATAAATAGAATAAAAATCAACCAGCCACCCTCCTCCTCTGATAAGTTAAGAACAGTCCCTAAAGTGCGGTGAGGTTTGTGGGCCGTTACCTGCCACAAAGAGAGAAATGTGAACAGCTCGTCTCTCCATTGACAGGTCACATACCTGTGTGCCGCCACGGCTCGGCTGTTCAGGTATTTCTGGGCAGTCATGACACCAACGAAGAGGAAATTATTGGACCTGGAGCCGGGCTTCTCGGTCACTGGTAAGCCATTATCTTGCACCGCGGAGCACTATGGCTGCCGTATTTGACAGCAATATGGCGGAGACTCCGCCATATTCCTGTCTGTGACCCCCATTCACAGGATTCGCCTTTCGTTTCTGCTGCAGGTTGAAATCTGTACTCACACAGCATGCTCCTGAATGATTTCTTTTGCTCGCACTAAACTATTTGTAGTCACAAATGTGAGTACAATGCTCGCACCATAGAGCTCTGTACCGCGGTCTATCGTTGGTACCAGTATACCGTGCAACACTACTTCTCAGCTCCCTGCCAGGGCCCTGCCAGGGCTACAAGATGGAACAGAAAATTGCCCAAGAATGAGGACAACAGGTCTAAGTTCAGTAGAATGAAGTATAAGGTCATGTAAATCAAAATGAGATGTCCACATATGAGTACGGAGGGTCTCAGGAGGATATAAGCCTGTTAAGACTTGGTATTTAAATGCTTTTCAGTGATCTGAACAGAAGTAGACAGCTGAGACACAACACCATTGACATCTGTGTTTATCATATGTCTCCAGCAGACAACTTGTGCTCATATTTCATTAAGGCCTTAGAAGATCAAAGGGCCCAGTGCAGCATTATGACATCAACACTCTCACTAGCATGCTCATTAGTCACGTTAACAGTTGTGTCAGTAAGACTGGAGATAAAGCTTTCAGCCGAAATCGATCCATCTCCTTCCATAGGGCAAAACAATGGATGGTCACACAACACTTCATCCAACTCATCATGAAATAGGCAAGCTAGAGAGCATTAGGCCCTTGTCACCAACACAACCACCATGGCCAGCATTGATGATGTAGTCCTTGCCGGCAAGGACACATCAGGACACATTAGCATTTACATTACAAAAGATATGTGGTCAAATGTTCCCCAGACCACCTCGGCAAGTGGTTTGAGTTATCGGATCACAACCTGGTGGTTGTTTACACCTGTATTTAGCGCTGTCAACTTGTGATCAGACCACTTAAAGGATAACTTCGGTATCTTTCAACCTGGGCCCTATTTCCCCATGTGTATGTGTGCGTATGATTCATAGGTACAACTCATTTTAAAATTGGTTCGGTATTGAGGGAGGCGGATGCAGCCGGCAGCTGCGAGGTAGATATGGGGGCAAATGCGTCCCATATAAGTTTGCGCATTAAAAGTGCCTTTTATCGCCACTGACCAGTTCAGATCGCCTGTGCTATCTCTGTAAATAGCATACTAAGAGAATGAAGATGAGCCCTTTTATTACGATGGCCGCCCGTACTTATTTGAGCCCAAGTATACAGATGAGGAGCTCCTACAAATTGAAGAGCAGACAAGGATAGAGAGAGAGGGCCAATGAGAAGACGAGGATGAAGCAGCAGCTGCACGAACGCGAATCTCTGAGGACTGGTGGTGCTCCTGTGGTTGCTATGACTCCATGCCCACAGAAGAAGAATGTCTGTGTTGCAACGAGTGGGACCTGTTGCCCAATATTCATGGTCTCGATGTGTCCTGGGATGATACAGAAACTACCAAACACTGTGTAACTACATTAGAGGATTTCCCCCCTCTGATCAACAGGGCAGTGCTGGATACCTTTTTTCATGTGCCCAAAATAAATTAGAGAAGGCGGCCAAAACCACAGGGACCAAATGGTCAACTATCCATCAAGTAAGTATAACTAATATGTCTTTATGCATGTAATACTGATACCTAGAATTGTTGTTTTCTTCCGGCAACAAGCAAGCGAGATGATGTCACACACAGCCGGGAGGAAGTGAAGGGTCAGGGAAAAGCTGCTATTTACAGAGATAGCACTGGCGTTCTGAACCGGTCAGTGGCGAGAAAAAGCACTTTTAATGCGCAAACTTATACGGGACGCATTTGCCCCCATATCTACCTCGCGGCTGCCGGCTGCATCCGCCTCCTTCAGTGCTGAACCAATTTTAAAACGAGTTGTACCTATGAATCATACGCACACATACACATGGGGAAATAGGGCCCAGGTTGGAAAATACAGAAGTTATCCTTTAAGATGCATGTTAATACTAGGTATAAACAGGCTGTGTGAGTTTGCAGTACCAATTCAGTCTTGGCCTTTACATGACAATGGATCCAGTTTGAAGAGTGCTTTTCCATTATCTTGTGTTATATCATGATCCTGCACATCAAGCCATTGAAGAGCTCTTTTCAGTGTCTGATTTTTCTCTGAAGACTGTCTCTTTCTGTCTGTTTGCATCACTGCATATGTATTATTCACCTCGATGATAAAAATGCTAATGTAATGCCATTCCATAAAAGAGCCCTATTTTTTTAAAAAAAGCATTTCTAATGCTAATCCCAGTGTTTTGTTGAGACCGTGTCAGAGTGCTGTTGATTCACCTGTATGCTAAGTTAAGAGGTTTTAGTTTGTGTTGTTGATGTGAAGAGGTAGAGTTAGACAAGGTTAGCTTCAGAAAATAGGTCCACAAAACTCAATACACTGTTGAATCAACGCTTCTCTGCCACAGTCTTTTGAGGTTTTTAAATTTTTAAAAGGCCGTACTTGTTGCAGAACTATTTTATTAGTCCTTGTTGGTTCTCCTCGCTGAATGTTCCTGAAGGGTCCTTTGCAACGGAGAAGGGCTGTATGTACGTGAGCAGACTATCAGAGGTGTAGATCAGATGTAATATATGTGTGTGCAGGCATTGTGTGTGACATTATTCACACAAATCCTTGGCTGCATATTTTCACTCCAGCAAGTGTAACTGTCAGGGTGTTTTCCTGTGCCGTACATGCAGCATCCGGGTGTAAATTGCCAAGTAGCTTGTGTAAAAGTCGACGACAGCTCCAACAGTTGAAAAGAAGGCTGCAGATATGTTTTGCTGCGGTGGCTGAGTCTTGTGAACTCCATCATGTCAGACAGTGTACAAACATTTACAATATCACTCGGAGAAGCACTGCCTCTGAATTGCTCCGTAGCTGTGTACATTGCACTGATGCATCATTTATAAATGGTGATGCCAATTCAATGCATCAATGTGCAACAAGAAATAATCAAATCACTCCGGCTTAGCGGCAATCAATATGAAGCACTTTGAATTGCATTGATCAGATTGAAATGATACTGCTCACTCTTTTGGATTGAAAAGCATAAACTGGCACTATCACTGCTACAGCCATTACTGCCATTACTGTTGCTGCCACTGACAGTAATATAGGCGCTTAGACTCCTGCTGCTAATGTCACTATTACTAAGGCTGCTTCTGCCTCTGTCACAATACAAGTAATGTCACTGCTCAGAGTGAAATGTGCGCTGAACCCTCTTTCGGGGAATCATAAGTAAACACACTTACACAATGTGCGCAATTTTCAAAAACAAAAAGAAGAAACCATTTCAGTTAATTGTTACTGAGTCAGTTTATGTTTCCGAAAATTGAACTGAATCCCATCAAGAAAGAAAAATAACAACAGGCTTTCTCAAAGCAAATTGCGAGATTGAATAATTAAATTAAATCGATGTCAGGCCAGCAATCCACACACCTATTAAGCATTTTTAATGTGTGGAAAAGTGTCTTTCTTTGCAGTTCTACTGTAAAGCTTGGGAGCTCATCCCTTATCCTGCCCACAGGTTAAAAAAAACTATGCACAGACCTTGAGTCAGCCTTGGGCTCCCCACACTAGGAATAACCTATAAGCATACTGCATACCAAACAACAGGACTGTTGAAGCAATGCGAGCAAAGAGTTACTCACCGCTCACCATGTTCTGTTTTTCTCCCCACTGTTAACATAGTACAATCAGATGACATTTCTCCTCCCCTGCTTTCCTTTTTCGTGTGAGCATTCTGATCTCGGCTTGGAGATAATAATATTAGAAATGTAATATCTGTGGGTATCAAGAAGGGAATAAATGAAAATAAGAATTAGAAATAAAACAACGTAGTCGTAGGTGAGGGGGAAGGGGATTGTTACCCAGAGTTGCGAGTGAGAGATCAGATTAGTGCTCAGGCAGTATTACATTCTGCTGGGAGAACCTCTGAACACCCCTTTTTATCCCTGCTCCACTAAAACATCAAACAGCCAAGACACTGCAATCTGAGGCACCTACAAGTGAACAAACAATAAGTAATTTGACTGTGACTGAGAACACGAGACAAGTTATTAAGAAGTTATTAGTTTTTTGTGCTGCGTGTCTGCCCACAATCTGTCTGTCACGAAATGTCATATATCTACGGACAACTCACAGTGATGTCTTTTATTTGATATTTTAGCATTCTCTTTTTAAAATTTCATATCCTGCGTGGATAATACCTTAGATTTTTTTTTTCACATGAAACCAGTCAATTTGGCATGAATATTTTAAGACCCCATGAAATGAAAATGAAGCTCAGTACACAGAGTTAATTTTGATGAAAGGGAGTTATGGACGGAACCTCAGCAGGGGTTCAAGTTTTAATGTCTGAATTGCATTCATAACGCTTTGAGTTTTCTTTTTAATTTGTAGAGATATTGATATAAACCCCACTAGCAGTGATGAAACACTGTGGTTGAGTGTGTTACACCCATAGTTCACAAATTTACTGGGAGCACTGGCTTTGAATTGAAACTAAGCCTATCTACTAAAGAATTTGAGCACATACTGCTTTGGAAACCCTCCTATGGTACATCACAGGCTTACTAGATAAGAACAAGATGTCAGTTCAACTGTGATGCAAAAAAGAAAAAAAAGAAAAAGTGAAATGAGTCATCTCGCTTCACAATTACTTACAAGTGAGTTTCGCATGCAAGGCCATTTCAGTTATGGATTTCCATTACCCGTGTTATTTCTGCCATTTGACATTTGTGATGTTCCACAAGAGACTGGTGCAGCAATCAAGAACCAGCACGCCATCTTTTTTTTATTTTTTTTTTACTTACTTTTACTTCAGGGGGTCTTTAATGTAAGAGCAGCAAGCAAAAGTCATTTCTCTCGAAGCATACAAATGGCCATCTTTCCTGACCTGCCTACTGTGTTCTGCAGTGTTTCAGGGATGTATAGGAAGGCAAAATAACGGATTCATTTTTCCGTCAATAAGTAAAAGACAAATCAAGTGAAACTTTTATCAGCCAGCGCCAAAAGTATCTTCAAGGGTTCATTGTCATACACAGCCAGGCCCCGGCCTGTGGTCCATGAGCTCTCCCCCCCCCCCCCCCCCTTCATCATAAAGAAAAGTCTGACAAGCCGATATGATACCAGAAAAAAGTAGTGCAGAGCAAAGTGTGCTTTGTGCTGCTGTAAAAGTAAGAATATGACCTTTTGAGGAAAGCAGAATGAAGAAGTAAAAGGTCTGCGAGGCTGGAGATATCAGGCTCCTCTCTGAAGCGTGACACTTGGTCAATTGCGGGCTGATGCGATTTACCCGAGACAAGACAGAGAGTGATGGTGAAGTAACAAGGCAGCCGGGCCTCCCGGAATCAGGCACTGGTGGGGATCAGGGAGCTTCTTCCTGGAGTTTACAGAAAGTTGGTGGATTAGTTTTCATCAATAACTTGTCAGCAGACAGTGGCTGCCCTGTCACATCATACATTATTTAAGTTTCAAGGGGACAGACAGTGGATGGTCCAATAAACAGACCTTTATGTTTTATTCATACACAGCTTTTAGATTTATATACATGTGGATTAAAGTTACTTTATAAAATGTGTAGATTTTAAGTCAAGCTGTGAACGTTTGTGTAATTAGTGGCTAATGGTCCGTGTGCCACCATTAGGGAGTTCTTATGTATAAGTGGATGGGTGCTGTCATGCAGCTCCTTACCCAGAGATAGGGAGTTGTGTGCAATGGTTACAGTATAATGCAGCCCGATCACTCTCAGCCTGAATAATGAAGAAAGAGTGTCTGCCGTGTGGAAAGAATACTGTTCACAGAAGAGGATGAATGCAGAATACTTTCGCAGTGTTCGTCTCCATTTTCATTCTCCTTTAGAATCCTTTGTGGGCGAAGACGGAGCGCGGTGTCGCATGAGCAGTTCTCTCTAAAATTTAAACGATGCAGAGGTTCTTCAAATTGTATTTGCTAAAATAAAACTGACATGAAAGAATGGAGCAGCTGACCCAGAACATACCAGGGGCTTTTTGTTCAAGTGGCGCTTACAACCCTCTTTTAGCTCTTGATAAAGAGTTTGTCTCAGATATACAGCGATTTAAGCCGTGGAAAAATGGGCTCTATAGGGTTCCAGTTTATCAAATGCATTACCGTCTGTTTGTGTTCACATGTTCTCATTCCTTAGCACATGATGCTCATCCTTTGTGACTCCAACCTACTTCTTCCCCCTGCACTCAGAGGCCTGCGCCAACTAAAACATACTTTTGTTTCAGACTGCTTTTATTAACTGATAAAAGAAATGCAATTTCCACACATCGTGATTTATGCTTTTATTCCCGAGACTGGACAAGCAAGTTTATTTATGTACACTACATGGTCATAATAAGGAGTAAAGCACCCAAGACTTAAATGTCGCCTCATTAAGAGGTTGGATAGACTATAAATTTCTAGTCCACATTATTGTGTAATGGGAAGGATGACTACATTATTTATGTCTAGTTTTTGTGTACACCGGTTGCTTTGGTATAGCTCGCCTCATGTTACATCTGCCCTCCCTTGGCGCTGCATTAGTTCTGTGATGGAGGCTGCAGGCTGTCCTATCTTAGATGTTTCACTTTAGAACTGATTGGGAATGTTGTAATACAGAACTTTTAATTTTCCAAACAACAGCTTTTGGCAGTGGAGTAGTTCCACTTAAGCCAGACTACAGTACATGCTTTGTTTTTGCCATAACAGTGTGGAGTGATAGCATGGCTGATTCCGTATTTAGACTTGGACGGTGTAGATAAACAATTCTGTAAGCAAAAATAATCTAGCTCACGCCATATATCGTATGATATTGCCCTCATGTTTACGCGCATGTTTATTTACATAAGAATGCCACCAACGTGATGCTGGAATAAACAGCAGAGTTTTCATTATTATTATAAGATTGGGTGCAGAGCATCAGTGTTATTTCACAGCACCTCAACCAAATGAACAGAAAAAACTACACTGAGACATGTTTTGCTGTCACACACACACACATTTTATTTGATTTCAATAACTGTCCTTAAAAAGATTTAATAAAGACTCTGACATTCGGCAATGTTTTCTTATTGTTTTAAGGTAAGAATAGAATCTACGCACACTCAAGAGCACACTTATGCACATTTTAGTGTGGACGTGTTTGTGCAAAATATTTTTTGTGTTGTCATAAATTCTACAGTTGTATATTATTCTAGGACTTATATTACAATATTTTTTAAAATATTTTCTAATGCTTTATTAGTTAATTTCACTAATTTACAAGGCCTTATAGTCCTTCAATTCACATCAGTTATGTTAATCAGAACCGAGTCATCGTATAATGAGTGATTCATCGTGCTTGGAAATGTCATGGGTTTGGGTGGACACGTCAAGAAGTGACAAAGCAGCCCTCCGACTAAGTTAAATAGTCCACCTTTCACCTGATCTCCCACTCTCCATGTCATGCTCTGTCTGTCTCTGTCTCAAACACACACACGCTTATCTTAGAGAGCACCATGGTGCTTGTCTTTGTCCTCAGTCCTGATAATTGTGCTACTATAATGCATAAAGTAGGCGGTTTCGCGGGTCAGGTCAGGTTTGGGTGGTTGATCAACGCATATTTCCCCATACATCTTCTTTGTTGTTTCATATCCACTGCTGATGATGCTAAATACGCGAAATGTTCCTCCACTGCTTCACCTTCCATAGACTTTCACTTGGGCATTCTTGGAGAAGGATCTAGATCATGGGCTGTATAAATAATGGACGTAGCTACCATGACATCACCCATTGGTTTGCGGACCGCCACTTTGAAGCCTTGAGTTCGGTATTTCGTCCGTCGCCATCTTGTTTTCTTTAGAGCCAGAAGTGACCATATTAGGAGGAGCTAGGGGTGGATCTGCGAGCGCTGTGGAGGAGCAAGGGGTGGATCTGAGAAGCAGTAGACAGCCTGTCACTCAAGAAGACCTGTCTCTAAATATGCAAAACTTTGTGCATGAATAAAATGTAAATGGATGAGTTATAAAAAAGTTCACCCCCTGTACTGTTGACGTGAACGTTGTCATTAGCTGCAGAGTCCAATATTCTCTGTTATCTTTTTGTACCAGGCTGTAAACATTTTAACATGTGTGTCCATGGGGATTTACTCTGTTTTGGCACCAGGTTCAAGTGGCCAATCAATGAACTGCAGTTTTTGGCTCTTCAGCATTAGCTGTATTTGTCTTCCTTTGAGGTTGCCACTTGGTCTAGATGCAGTCTCGCAGACTACTCACTTGACTACACAACACACCCACTTCACTTTAGAAAAACATTTAGAAAGATAACAGTGAATGAGGCCCATTGCTCTTTGAAAGGGTGTACTTTCATTATTATGCTATTAAACTATCAGTATATCAGTGGCATAAAATGGTTTTAAGATTATAATAATATTGTTTATCACAATTATTTCTGGGACAATATAACGGTCACCCAAAGTAGTCATCATGACATGCCTACTCCCGTCTAAAGCAGTGTAGGGTTGGAGTAAATCTTGTTGAGAGATGACAATTGAGAAGATTCCTTTCAGGCTATTAACTGAATGCACCATAGTGGCTGTCAAAAATGACTGAAACGCTCCTCCTCAGGTTTTCATCATAAACCTAATGGCATTCTGCTACCAGCTCCATTGTTGTTGTTTTGTGTCGTAGGAGGATTGTGGAAAAAAAACAAACAGCATGGCGCACCAGGCTGTCTCGATCCAGCCTTCAGAAAATGTCTGTGTCTCTGTTATGGATGTATGAGAGGAAATTGAAAAACAAAATGAGGTTTTAAAAAAGAAAATACTATGGTTTCCAGGATGTTAATCCCTTGTTTTGTTTTGCAGAAGCCTTCTCTGTATGCTCGTACTAAGCGCAATAGGAGAAAAAAGCTGAAAGGTGGTAGTCATATGATGTAGCTTACCAGAATGCTTCAGCCATTTATCATTGTTATGAAGGCTATCATGGGACCTTGCACAAGAGTCCTTTATAATAAGTGCTGTGTTCTCTCATATTTTCAGGGCTGCCACACAAATGCATACACCCCACACAGCAAATATGAGTGGTAGTACAGTCCTTCTGTTCCTGCAGCATTCGATTTATATAAGCCTGCTGCAAGATCCTCTCTCATTCTGCCAGCTAATTCCTTCAGCTGACGCCCTGTAGGAGGCGCTCTAGATCCCTCCACACCAAATCATCAGGTTTAAAAACTGTTTTTTTTCCCCCACCGCAATAAGGGCTCTGAACACTTCTCACTAACCCTGGCAGATGTACTGCACTTACAACTGTTTTGTCAATCTGTAAATACTGTCTGTGAATTTTGTCTTGTGGTAAATAGTGTCTATTGTGTTAGTCATGGGTTCAATGTGACGTTCGTATCTGTCTATGTTTGATTAAGCATGCTGCAGCAAATTCTACCAATCCCTGTCATGTTGTCATTAATGAATAATTGATTAACTATTAATTCACACAGAGACATACTATGGCTCAACTGTATTTCCTCCTCTTACAAATAATTGTTATTTGAATCATCTTACAATTATTTTTGTCTCCTCACTTTCACCTGTGTTTGTTTAGTTGTAAAATGATTACAGGCGTTAGGCCTGTAAATCCTTGCCTCTACTGATCACACCGTGTTGTGTCGAGATGAAATGGCTGTAAATGTCATGCCCTTTGCAGCGAAGGGATGTTTTGGCTTGAATAGCACCATAACAAAGCTTACCTGGCTCGGCTGAATGCCATGGGAGACAGCTCTCTTTAATAGCTTCATTTACCGTTGTCTCAACAACACAGTCACGCCCCGTGTTCGTACTTTGCCGACGATAAATAAAAACACTGATAAATTATTAGAGGGAAATCTTCATTTTTCTCGTGTGGATGTGATGGGTGTACTCTGTGGAAGTCAAGGGGCAAAAGCATGCATGGGCATTTCGATATATAGAATTAAATGCATGCCTATGTAGCAGTCATATAAATGACTTTAGTTTCCTACTTTCTTGCCTGCCTTCAAAGACATGGCACAGCAATCAGGCTTCACGACAGCCCTTGATGTTACCTGCTTCTTCAGAAATATCTGTACGCCCACAGCAGTGACAGTTATTCCCTCTGACACTTTTTTCAGTTGGAAATGTGTCATTGTCTTTCATGGCCAAAGTGTTTGAGACTGTCAAGTGACCACATTTTAATTAAGATTTTAGTTTGATGTTCATATTAAATCACAGTATGAGTACTCGTGCCTCCACGGAGGATACGGTTCTGTATTTGTCTTGCTTTTTGTTTCTGATGCATCCGTGCAGTGACTCATTGTAGCCCCAGTGCTTTTAACCACTTCACCATTCCCTCAGATTCGGGCGCAAAGCCAGCTCCCTTACAGATGTTATTTCAAGAGCTCGTGAAGCTATGCAAAAGCTCGAGCTCCCATTCTAAATACACAGAGACCCTCGATTCTCCAACTTTTTTCTGTTTTGATGTCCTCAGCTGCCTGTGCTTCTGAGGTTCAAGGAAGGGGGCTTAATGTTCCATGAATGTGAACGAGGCCTGGTTCAAAGTCACACACACACACACCCCACAATCTTGTAGACGGCTTGCTCCTCTAGTTCCACGGCCGCTGCACTTTGGGTCTTGGGTTCCTCTCGGGAAACGAGCAGAGGGGGCTTGAGGCTTTCTTTTTGATCTGTGAGGCCACTGTGAACATGCTGCTTTTTCCGGTGTGCACGAGCATTGTAGTGATATGCGTTTTAATACAGATCTGTGGAACTCTTCTTCACTGCTGCGATGGTGACTGAGCTGAGATGATACTTTGTCTTATTTTTTATCAAATCATGTTTTATCACATTTAGTTGGTTTTGTTATATTTTAAAGCCCTGCCTTACTGTGGTTTATATAATACAAAGAAATCATTTAAATGGTTCAAGGAGAACTCACTTGTCTTTGTCCATAGTCTTGAATATTATATTAAGTTTTAATAAATAAGGATAAGCATCAGACCAAAATTAAAATGGAATTCGAACACACTTTCAGGCACTTTTTTATCTTTCCTTCAGGAAAAAGAATGCGACAAATTAATTAAACTGTGAATGTTGCTAATTATTATACCTCATGTGTGCTGAGTCGTGTGTGTATGTGTACGGTAGCACATGCCCAGAAGAAAATCATGCTGTCATTTCATATTATTAACACTCGTGAATACAGCTGCTTCATATCAGATAATTATTTTTATTACATTTGAATGCCGACTAAATGTGTGTGTACACAGCACATGGCAAGATCAAGTGTGCAGTCTTGTGGAGTTACTGTTGATCACATCAGGGCTGCAAATAACAATTGCTTTTATTATTACTTAATCTGCCCATTAGTTTCTCAATTTGTCAACAAAATGGCAGAATATAGTGAAACATGGCTTGTGTAATTTCCCAGAGCCCAAGTTGACATCTTCAAAAGGTATGTTTTATCTGACTAATGGTATAAAATAAGGAAGAAGTTCAGTGTATTTTGTGTATGACAAAGAAAAGCATCAAATTCTCACATTGAAGAAGCATGAAACCAGCAAATATTTGTCTGTTTTGCTTAAAAAATTATGTATGCAATTATTCCAAATATCAGAATAGTTGCCAACTAATTTTCTGTCGACTAATTGATCAATCGACTAATCATTGCAGCTCTAGATCACATATTGTATATTTAGACCATGTTCTTTGTACAGCTGATTGCATAAACACAGTCAATTTATATAAAAAAATATGTGTTTATTCTCCTGAGGCTAACACATTTAATCACATATATTTGCAGGTGGAAGTGGCTTTACTGTGAAATTAAAAAATAAATAAATACAAAAATAAAGCAGTGTTTTACAGATTGTATTTATTTTTTATGCAGCTGTGGGAATAGAATTGGATATTTTCTTTGTATGTGTCTACTGGTTGAAGAATGTAAAGTGAGACAGGTGCACAAATAAAAAGGGGTCGGTTTGGTCTTTGGGGAGGTTTATTCTGTGTGTGCCTCCATCTATTAAAGTGACACGAAGACGAAAGCAGAGAGGTGTGCCTTGCACACAGTGCTGTTGACCCTATCTTAGCAGACCGCCAGCAGACAGCACAGTCTTGACACCAAAATTGCATTGCATTGCAGGATTGCCAGTGACACCCATAACCTACTGCACCTTTCGACCCACTGCAGCGCATGGCGAGGCACCAAAACGCTGAATTGTGCAGGCACAGTAAAAACATAGAATTCACTACACATAAGGATAATGCTACAAACATGCATCCACAGTGTCCTGAAATACATACTGCACAATACATTGTTGACAAATGCGATCATTTGTAATACTTTCACATACAGCCTGAATCTGTCAGGGTCTGTACCCAGTTTATACTGAGCAGATAGGAAGACATGAATGATTTTAATAAGGGTCTCAACTTGAGGAGAGGGATAAAATGTAAGCACTAAACGTGTCGGTATTAATAGATGGAACCAGAGGAGGAGTCGCTAGGGGGTGAGTGAACGTAACATAGAATAAAGGAATTAAAGTGACGAGGGCTGAATGGAAATGGAAGTGGAACCTATTTACTTCAGTTCTTGAAAACTAGGGTGACGAAGCCTGACAGAGGCTGTTCTGGCACCAGGGAATTCAGCTTAGGTGATGTGTAAAAGAGCAGTGGGCTCAGTTACACTCTGCAAATGAATAATCCAGCAGCCTCACAGAGTCCCGGCACTCTTTAAACAGGCCACCGTCTGAGGAACAAGCCGGAGGGGACAGCTGGAGGCAGGAGTTGTCTTTTTTTATTGACCCCATCGCACACGGAGACTGGAAGACTGAGATACAGGAGTGTGAGTGTGTGTGCGCTCAGGTGTCTCTTCTTCGTTATGTGATGTTTAAGTGAGAGCATGAGGTGACTATTCTCTCTTGGGGTTTGTTTGTTCGTGCGGTAGGGTTGCATATTCTTGCTGCATGTCTGAAGGTGCTGACAGCTTCCATTTTCCCGGGCTGAGCCCTTGAATTGAAGGACATGCACCAGGCAGAGGACGTTTTGCACGTTTCCTTTTCAGTAGTCCATCACTGCAGCCGTACACCCACAGCGGCTTTCACAGCGCTCCTGCCTCCCTTCTTGCAACCATTGATAGATTGACTGATCTGAGTCTATGAAAAATCAATAGGACAACCCTGTGAGTGCTCTAGACATTGATTTTTCATGGACTGTAGTTACTGTACTAACAAGTAGCAGGCCTTTCATTTCTTAGAAAAGTGTGCCCTTTCATGACTCGTGGACAACAGGTCGAACAAAGTCATGTAGGAGCACAAGGGCGCTATTAACATAAATGATTGAGGGGGGAAGAGAGGGACATTGTGGAGGGGTTTTTTTTTGAGTCAAATGCAGGTTGCGTGTGCTATTCACTTCCTATCAGAATTGCTTTTAAATTTTTATGGCATGGCAATCAAGGCGACATGCCGCCTCCAGGCATAAACTAAAGGCCAACAGCACTCAGGTTGTGCTTGAACCGAACAACACCTTAGAATACTAAACACTGAACCATACTCAAAATTTTCCAGTCACATTCAGTTTTCGTTTTTTAATTCACTCTCCAGCAATTTTTTTTTTTTTTTGTCATTTACCTCATTTGCATAACACAATGCTTCATTGCCAAGGCTCTTTGTCAGAAGCGCTCACCGTGGTGGCATGTTTGCCTCCATAGCTTCTTCAGATCCAAAGAGCACTGCTGCTGCTCTCCTCAAAATGTCTGTTTACTCTAGCCCTCTCCCCACGGCTTGGAAATTAACCCAGTTTGATCTCAATCCTTTGCTTTCCACTGATGTTGTTTTCATACATCATCAAGTCTTCTGCTTTTCCTCGTGGCAAGAGGAAGAAGCCCCTTGTGGCCCCGTTATTTTATTTTTTTTTTTTGCAAAGATTCTGTTTACCAATGCATCTGATTCTCTGTTAGCCTATCCCTCATCCCCTCTCTTCTCTCTCCCCCCCCCCGTCTCTCGCTTTTTTTTTTGCTCTCTGTCTCCATTTCTTGCTCAGTGAATGGTATCGGCAGCATTTCATGGAGTGCTGGCTGGTTTCCCTCACCCCTAGGCTGGACAGACCATTGCTTTGTAATATCAGAGCAGGTTAACGGCATGATTACTGACATTACCAATAAAAGGGGAGAAACCAGCCCCTCTGCTGTGCTGCAAAAAGCAGCGGGTCCAACTCTCCATTGACTCCATGAATATTCGACGCTCCAGTGAAGCATGGTTAAAGTTGGGTGTTTACTAATTTGGTTAGCACATTTCTCCGACCAAGACAGGGATTTGAGACTGAAGAATCAGCCCAGTGGGATAAATCTCAAATTAAAAAGGCATCGAGCGATTTGAAATATTTAAAAGGTCTCTCTCTCTCGCACACACTCTCACTCACATGCAAGGTCTTATTATCTGTCTCCGTCTCCCTTTCTCAAGGCCAGAGTTCTTTGGTGTGTGGGTGTGAGTGCTTGCTCGCACATATGTGGATTACTTTGAACAGCGTGTTTGTGAGTTCGATATGCCGGCTGGATCTATCAGTGCCACTCTGAGCAAGGTTCGGCTGAGTGATGATGTAGCTTTACCCTGCATCTGTGTGTGTATGTTTTTTTGATAAGCCCTCCTCTCCCTGCTCTGTCCCTTATCTGTTCTCTGAAAAATCACACCACAGAGATAAATTACATCAGGAATGCTACTTTTTGCTACATTTTTTATGTCCGCGGAAAATGCATGAGGCTCATATGCTCAGGCCATTTAATTTTCCACTCTAATCTTACTCTTGTATCAAGGCGTAGGAGATACTGTGTAGATCCACCATGTTTTATTCAGGCATAGATTCACAGAGGGTGATATCATCATTGATTAGAGTTACAAGGCAGCAGTCATTTACTGTGACAGAACTGTTTGAATTTTGTTTTATGGTAATATTAGCCAAAGGTCAGGCATCAGTAGGGGCTCTCTTAGTGTCTGCATGACGCATGTCTTTTGTAGTGATTTCTGACTGAGTTTTCCACCTTCTTCACTTATCTTTTCTCCTGTGATGTATTTCTATCCCTTGCCTCGCCTTTATTCCCCTCCCTGCTTTCATATTCCATGTGCTCTACTCTTCCGGAATAGGAATAGGCCTGAACGGACACGCCATGATTTAGACTCTCTCTTTACCTTCAAGGTCTTTCCTTTACCACAACTGCTTTAATAACTCGTCTTTCTATTTATTAAAGACGATTTATCCTGTGGCCCAAATCGGTTTTCCCCACCTTTCATGCTGCCTCTGTCTTATTACCTCACCACTACTGGAGGGACGGTCTTCATAGGCATTTTGTTAAATCTTTGCTATTCAGCCACATAATTAGCCAAAACAGTTTTGTGGCTCGGCTTTTCCCAAGACAACAAGTCCCCTGAGCTGGGGAATGCAGACGAGGCGGGGAACATGCAGAATCGGAGCTATAAGATGCAAACAAATAATTACCCTTCATTTGAAAACACTCAATTAGCCTCTATTTCGGAGTAAAATAATGACTTTCTCCCACTAAGCGGAACCCCAGAGTTTCAGCTGTAATTAGTCCAAAAGATGGCAGCCCAGTGGCTCAGTGGAGACGATAACAACACGACTGTTTTATTAACCCAACAGCAAATATCGCACCATACCAACGCACAACAGCACATTCGCTGTGTATATAAACTGTAAGCAGGCGAAAAAGCACCCAGTCCTGTAAGGTTTTGCACTAATGTGTGTGTTGTGTGATTCAGCAACATAAATAAAAGGAAAGGCAACATATAAAAGGAGGAAGCGAAGGAGGTGGAAGGCTTTGTGGGCTGTGTGGCAATTCATTGAGCTCTGCTGTGCTGCTGACATTTCTATCTCAGATGTGCAACAGAAGCTGCCTCTGAGTGCCTCTCCACTGTACAGAGAAGCAGAAGAGCATTGTGTGCCTCGCTATGTGTGGCTCACACATTTGTGTGCCTGACTGTAGCATCCTCCATCAAGGTTAGTGGAATAATATATCACAGGCTGTGAATTAAGGTGCCCACTGTTCAGAGTGAATTACTATTATCGCTGTGTCTCTAACCAACCATCGATGCTAGTGTTTTTCCCTGAAAGATGGGTCTGATTGACGCCAGTTCCAATAAGGTGGATTTGCCTCTGTGCACTTTTCCCTGGCTTAAGGGAATACACTTAATGTGGAAGTGTGTCACAGTCAATATCAGTGTAGTGGACCTTTTAAGCTCCCCATGCTGAATAGTGAATATTTGTATTCAGTACCCAGGCTGAATACTTACAAACATGCACACACGCAGATACTCTGTATATCATTGCATTAGTCGGCAGGAACCCACAGCCGTGCTTTCATCCTCTGCTGCCTCTACACCACCACGTGTCTGAATATTGGAATTCCTGTGAGTCTCCCTGCAGAATTTCAGTGCGGTGATAAGAAAAATTAGATTTTATTATGTACCTTTTCCATCGCCTATCACTTGAGACAACCATGGCGTGTCTGGCACGAAACAAATTTTCAGGCACATTTCTCAACTAGCGCACTGCATAATTTTATCCTCACTGGTTTGATGAGAGTGAAAAAGAAAACTTTCCCTCATTTCAAATCAGTTTGTAGCATTGGAGAGTTGCCTAAACACTTGTATGCACACACACTGCAATGTGAAATAACATTAGGTTACAGCCCAGTGAAAGCTTGCTACATTTCTGTTTTCGACACCACTGATCTGAAGCCAATTCCCCGTGGCCAATATTGACTTTAACAGCTGTGGCGGGAAGGTGGCGAGAGACCAAGGCAGCCACCATAGAGGAGCGCAGGACAGGACACAGCAGAATATGGGATGTAGGAGACACACCATGACAATACTTTCAGTCACCTTGAAGTCTAACAACCACTCTGAGTGATAACGTCAGCAGATGGCCTCAATTCCCCAGTGGACTGTAGAAAAATGTAGTGTGACCTCTGCTTTGGAACATGCTGTGGTAAACCATGTCTTTTAACTTTCATTGCCCAACAGTGAGCGGTGGGTAGAGAAAATAGAAGAGGTAAAAAATTATCAGAGAAATAAAAAATTGAAACACTGAGTGGGCTGAGGAAATGGTGAGAAAAAAACAGAGTGCAACTGGTTTACGCCTCTTTGATGCTTCACACAGCTCTCGGACTGACGGAAGGCTTTTGATAAGTGATCTTAACATCAGTCGCATTAAGACTCAGCCAACATGGAAACTCCCACATCTGTCTGTCTCGCACAAGTGCGCACTCTTGTAAGTTCAAAGTTGTTCAAATTACAAGCTTGAAATACTTGACATTTACATCAGATGAGCCCAATTGAGACAAATCTCAGTTCATAAGTAATGTCATTTAAAAAACAGTCACAAAAGTTCCTCTCAAGGCTGTACAGGGGATTCCAACAAAGAGCAGTCATAGAGGAATATTTTTCTATGCTAAGTGTTAATTACCATAATAACACAGATCCGCCAGGGCACAGTCTCGACATCCACGCTTGCAGACTTACAGGAAGTGTTGTCAGAAATATCGATTTAGCAGTTAAGCGGTGCCCACAGAGCCCCGCCCCCTCTCACTCACTCACAGCAATGTTTTCTCATCACTCGTCTCATTCGCTCCAGTTGCATATAGGCTTTTGCAGTATGGTTTTGTCTTACACTTACACTTTATTTCATTTTAAAGGTGTTACCATTACAGATGCTTTTGAACATGTGCACTACTGCAAGAAAAATATTGTTTTCTTCAATGTAAAGATGTTAATATTTACTATAGTCATTGACAAAACAATCAGGTTATAATATTTATCTGTTAATTGCAGTTTTAAATTATATGCCCTCAAGGTGTATTTTTCACCATGGTTTCAAAAATTGATAAACAAAAATGTTGATATTTTTCGAGTGATCAAAGTTGGAAATTTTAGTATCTTTACAACACTACTCACTGGAAGCAAGGGCATGAGTGGGCTGTCCCACTGTGGAAGCTGTAGTTGCCTTAGGGCTTTTGTGAAGTCTTTTTGTGCCTCATATTTGTGATAAATTGATATTTTAATGGACAGTTTCTTTGTGAATTAACCCCAAATTAATAAGCTCATGGCATGTTTCATTGATGATCAGATAGGAAGTTATTTTAAGTATTCAGCAGGGTCAACGCTAAGGTTTTTTTTTCACTTGCCCGGTCGGGCAAGTTGGTCACAGATCTACTTGCCCGAAGTCAGTTTTTACTTGCCCTATAAAAATTGTTTAATTTAAGCGGCTATCAATTAACAAAGACTGCAGTTATTTTCATGTTATGTAATCTTTATTCACACTGTATTTATTAATTAAAACAACATATGTCATGTATTGTAGCTTAATTCCTACACAAATATCACAGTGTCAGGACTTAAAGTGAAAAATGTGTCAATCATTCTCCGTCTATAATTTTGCGCCCTACTTGAGCCATGCCCACCTCTATTTATTTTTCACCCCTCTCTCCAGTTCTGCTGTATTAACACTGGGTTTAATATATTTTGCTTCCATCTCTCTGCCCTGCTCTACTCTACTTCAATGCTACTTAGCTCTCTCTCTACTCTACCAGTAGACTACAACATCCACCTGTTGCACAAAACGCACACAGCAGTGTTTCCCCTAGGATAGAGTTGTAGCAGCGGAGGTGAAGCACACGCATGAAAAATAATTTTCACATGCGTGAAACTTTTTTGTATGCTTGCAAAGCACAGCCTGCTGGGATGTTTCTGTGTATCTA
The DNA here is from genome assembly GCF_041903045.1 of Epinephelus lanceolatus. Taxonomy (NCBI): domain Eukaryota; kingdom Metazoa; phylum Chordata; class Actinopteri; order Perciformes; family Serranidae; genus Epinephelus; species Epinephelus lanceolatus. The sequence continues at coordinate 28,064,297 of NC_135738.1, read as the reverse complement.
CTGGCACCAGAAGGGCTCTTTAGGACTAAGCACAGACAGTACATGTGTGCACAGTATGAGCAGGTGAAATGTCTGTCTAGCTTACATATGATGTGTCTCAAGATTTAGGAACATACAGTTGTATTGAATATAATAAAAGTAAAAAGTCACTTGACATGCTGCTGTTTCGTGCTATGACCTATTTAAGTGCTGGAATTTGTAATTTACATGACAATGCCTGACCGCAACACAAGCTCAGCATGAGTGCCGTGCTACGCTGCTCGGAGTGCAGCATGTTTGTCTGTGCGTAACAGCAATGGTTATTTACACAGTGTCCATAACAATAACTTTGTCAGCTGACAAACTGCGCCGGGCCCGGGGTCAGGTTTGGTCTGTGTGTGTGGCGGAACTCCGCCGTGCGAGATACAGAGAGCAGAGGAGAATTGTTAACGCGTGACCATGTAGAGACAGAAATGACACGATGACATAACACCATAAATAGTATGTTGTTATGTTATTATATGAAGCGTTCGTCGCGCAAACTAATATCAATGGGTGCTGTGGGCAGGACATTGTTACACAGCTGTGCCTGTGACTTCAGGCAGAGAGACCGCTGCATCAGAACCGAAGAGCACGGTTTAAAATACATTTATTTTATCAATTAGTTATTAACTTTTACAATTTTTAGCAACTTGCCCGATCGGGCAAGTGAGTTGTTAGTTTACATGCCTGACCATGAGTTTTACTTGCCCCGGGCAATCGGGCAATCATTATTGTTGAGCCCTGTTCAGTAATATAATAATTGGACTGGACTGTGGAATGGGCAATTTTATTTTGATTTAATTTCTTTTTATGCAATTATTTTAACTTTTGTTTATTGTTGATGAGGAAAAGTGTGGTGGTTATTTTTTGTCTTTTATGAGCTGCTGGACAGCTGAATTTCCCGGGGATGAACAAAGTCCATTCTATTCTTTATGTCGTATAATAATTAATGATAGTTAGATAGTTATTGTAAGTGTTTTGAAGTTTCTAACAGATCGATACAGTGGTTCTTATGCACCTGTTGTAATGAAATTAATGCAATGTAAATAAGTTAAAGTAAAGTACGTACGTCTTTTGTGTCTTCAGGGCTTATTTGAGTCAGTGAGAGATGTTTCATCAGAATGTACCTTGTGCTGCTGACATGTGCTTTTACATGTTGTAAGTTCTGAAATTGGATAACTAATGAAAAAGAGTTATTCTCAATAAAATGAATTTTGCAGCCAACAAGGAAAAAAGAAAAAGCAGCCCCAGATCTCAACAGAATCTCAGTGGATTTTAGAAAGCAGATAGAAAAAGTAGATGAAAAACATGAACACAGTGAAATGTGAGGTTCACTTATGGACGACTTTGGAGCTCAGGTCTTTAAAAGACCGAAAAAAAAGAAAAGAAGATACTATGCTCAATATATTATATCTTAAAATCCATTACAAGGGCTACTGTCAGTGGAGTTTACAAGGACATTTTTACTGTAGTCTTCTGTCCTTTCACCATCCAGTGCTTTCAATATCTGAGAACATAAACTTCATTGAAATACTCTTTGGAATAAAGCAAAAAAAATGGATGAAATCTGTTTGCAAAGCCATTATAAGTGACCCTCTTATACAAAATCATGCCCCTATTTTAAGAATTTACCTCGAGGCTGGGCAGCATGTCGATATTATATTGATATTGTGCTATGAGACCAGATATCATCTTAGATTTTGGATATCACAGTGTTTTCTTTCCCTGGTTTTAAAAGCTGCATGACAGTAAAGTGATAGAATTTTCTGAACTTACCAGAGTGTTCGTTCTCACTTAGTCATTATATCCACATTACTGATAATTATTTATCAAAAATTTGGTCAAAAATATTGTGATGTGATTTTCTCCATATCGCCCAGCCCTATAAATCCATGCACACTAAAAGACCACCAGGATCTTGTTAAGGTCTGTTACCAGCTACTGTTGTCTTGTCCTTGATTCACATACCGGTATACGTTATTAAATGCATTTAGTGGTTAGTGTTTAGTGCTGTCTTACTTTTCTCTCATATTCTTGCACTACTTGCTTACAAGGTCCTGGAAAAAATATGCAATGGTTCATTAAGTCCACTAAGTGCAAATGTGGATTTGGCTAGAGGGTTACCTCTGGTAAAGTCTTATAAACTCAAACTTGCCACGCAACTCCACTCAGTCCTCTCACAGAGCTGATGCTTTCATATATGTAACATTCCTCTGTGTAAATATATATTTTAGAGATCACATACTAGCCCTATGCAAGAATAATCTTGATGATCTAGTGCTGACTACGCACGACTGTCTGACTTCATCCAAATAAATGTCATCTCTTTTTATTTACCTTTTTAATATCTTTTGGGCTCTTGGTCAGGCAAAGTAAGCAATGTGAAGACAGAACCGTGGGCATTTTTCTCTGTTTTCGGACATACTACATAGTAAGAAACTAACCAATGAATCAACAAAACACTTGCTAGATGAAATGGTGATGAAAGGGTGACATGGTGGTGCAGCCATTAGTACCCATCTGTGTGGAGATGCATGTTCTCCCCTGTGTCAGCATGGGTTTTCTCTGGGTTCTCCAGCCTCCTCCCACGGTCCAAATGCATGCAGGTTAGGCTAATTGGTGACTTTTAATTCTCCAAATTGCCCGTAGGTGATTACAAGCGTGAATGGTTGTTTGTCTCTGTGTGTGTCAGCCTTGTGATAGTCTTGCAACCTGTCCAGGGTGTACCCCGCCTCTCGCCCAGTGTCAGCTGGGATAGACTCCAGCTCCCCCGTGACCCTTAATAGCAGTTATGGATATTGAATAGATGAATGAATGATACTGTTACTTCCTTTGTCCAGTTAGGCAGTTTTAGCTTTGAGTTATTTTTAGCTATATACAGTGCACACTTCTGTTAAAGATTGCCTCAAGGCTACAGGAAGTATAGACAAGACGGAGATGGGTGCGAAACAACTAAAGTAAGAAACACATGAGATATGAGTTTAAAGGGCAGTATTCCTCTAAGGCAGACTCAGAGCATAGTGGCAGGGTGACTAATGACCCACAGTGCTCTCAATTATTATCGCTGGCACGCACGCACACACACATACCCACACACACCATATGATTCATTTTGGTTCAGGCTGTAGAGAGGCATGACTCAGCCGCACTCATGGGCAGCTACACCAACATTTCTATCTCCATCTCAATTTCCCAAGACCCATAGACTCTTGGTCTAAATGAGGACATCAGCACTCTAGGAAATAGGTTTGTCCCACAGAAAAGCCACCCCGGTGCAGCTCAAATTATCTTTCTGCCCTTCCGCAATCAATGCGAAAGTGGGTCTCATTAATTTCTTGGGTCACGTCCCTCATCACACCTCAATCTTGCATCATTCAGAGGCTATTTCCTTTTGCATGGCTTTGACGTTATTTTCGAAACAGGGTGGTTGTAAGGTCAGTCGCTGATTTACTGAATTTACTGACGATGTCAAAGAGTCATCATCAACTAAGAACCTGTTACAACGGTGTCTCCAAGGAGAGCGTCCTGTTATAGAGATATAGATTGACTTTAATGTTTGGTGTTTGTTACAGTACATAAACTTTACTATATTGCCTATTTGGCATGCTTATATCTCCTTGAAGTCTGAGAGTTTGGAGATAATTATCAAGTAACGCTAGGCTTGAATGCACAAGCTTTTTACCCATGTCTCTGTAAGTTTAAACCAGTTTAAATCTTTTTCTGTGTCGACATTTCTTCCTGCTCTTGCCATATTTTAATCATTTAATGATTGTCCTTCCACAGAGCTGTCTCCTCACAAAAGTGGTCTTATTCATCTTCCCAAACGTAATTGTGTGGAACCTGAACTCCACAGCAAACGAGATCATTTCTTTCGCACAATGCTGAGTAATTTAAGACTGATGGTCACTCGGTTTATGCGGAAATTATCACAGCAAGCAATTTAAAATCAAGTCTTAATTACAAATATTTGACAAATGAAGTCAAATTGGCCGGCACCAGGCTGGCAGCTTTATATCAGCGCTGCCAGACTAGGCCTCTGAGAGCTTCAGCCTCCAGTCTGGTTGGCTTGCAGACCGCCAGCCTGCAGAATCAGCCCGCAGCCCCAGGAGAGCCTTCCATCCTGCTGCGTCTGCTCTTCTCCCTCCTCACACACATCCATCCTGCCTGGTCGGCCTGTCAAACCCTGCGCCCCCCCTCCCCCCTTGCCTCCCTCCATCACCCCTCCTCCACCTCCTCCTCCTCCTCTCCCCCCTCTCTTCCTTCGCTCCACTGGGCTTGTGAAGGTGAGCCAGTCCCCAATGGCACTACTGTACAGATTGCAATGCTTCCTCTTCAAATAGAGGCTTCTCTCTGGTGAATAGTCGTGTAAAGAGCGGCTGCAAGTCGTCTTCCTCTTCCTCCACCTTTTGTTTGGTTATTTTTGTCCTTTTTACCATGCACTTATCTCTGGATGTCTGTATTATTTAGTCTCTGTCTTGCTCTCAGGTCAGTTGTCCTTGACCATGGCTAGGGGTGGCGCAGTCTGCTCCTTGTGTCACTTAAGAGCAAGACTAACAAAAAGAAAGCACTCCCTGAGGTTTTAGGACGGTTTAGGTGACAGCTGTCACCCAATCGCTTGTCCTTAAAAGGTCTTTTATGAGCAGGCTGTGTGACAGAACAATGACAGCGGCAGGACGAATGCTTCAGTCTAGCTCTGATGTGACACTACCTCTAATGGATGTGTCTAATCACTGTTGATAGATAGTGTCTATCTGTAGTTGTGTAATGGATGTCTTTCTGTTGGGGTGTATGTGTGTGTCTGACATTTTCTCCAGTCTGCAGAGAGCCTAAGTGTTTTTAAACCTCTTCCAGGTTAGCTTCTGTTCCTCTATGTTGTGTTGCTCTGTGGCATAGACAGGTCATTGTATCATTTTAACAAAGCTTAAACAAGATTCTGGGCTCTGTTTAAATCCTGAACTAAATAAATATCCAACACAGCACTGGCTAGTGAAAATTTAACACCTCATTTAAATAATGATAAAACACCCATTTTGTCAGCATTCAACAACTCCAGCTCTCGTAAGGCTTTTACAGCACTTCTGTGGCTGAGACTCGCGCAATATGTTACGGGTGCTAATAAAATAATGGCTTCTACTAGCCAGTGCAGTAATAGATACTCATTTAGCTTTGAACATGGACAGAAAATGCCAGACTCTGATGTCCAAATGGATGTGTTTTCAGCTCGTTTCCAGAACGAACACTGTCTGCACATTGGCTGGTGTGCTTGCGAATGCCTCGGCTGGCACAGAGTGTTATTCGGCCATCCTGTTGCTGCAGGTGAACTCATTGCCTTTCCTTTTATGTTTGTGTGTAGGTTTTTGGAGATTATTATCACTTCAGGCATCACGCAGTGGAGAAGAGGGCTTTGTCTGGCCACAGGGGGATGCACATCAGACTGCAAAAAGAACCGCAGGTAAGACCGTTGTCAGCTCTCACACAACTCATTGCAGCACTCTATGTCAGCAACAAAAGGCCAAAAGACAGATTGGATTACACACAGAGAGCGTATATCACAAGAGAACAGGATGCCAGCATCAATGAAAGCTCAAAGTCTGTATTCTTTTCGGTCCACGCCGGTCCTTCCATCTGTCCCCCTGACCCAATCTGAGGTACCACATAGCTGTAAATATGCAAAATAAACCCACCCAAACAACACAACAGCTGTGACTGTCGCAGTGTTTGGCCTCGCCTTTTCTCCAGTCTTGTAAAATAATTATTTGCACCTGAATGTTAACTAGAGAAGAAAATTGGCATTTATCAGTCTAACATCGGAAAACAAGAACATTTTCCATCCATGAATGTCATCTTCATTTGGACATCTGGTTCTGAATTTGCACACGGCCCAACCAACTATTTATACCTGGCATACTATTACTCTGAAAAATCTCAGCCTCCGTGTATACCAGATGTAATTGAGTCAGCATGGAAATGCCAGCATAGTGGAAGGAAGTTATTTTTTCTTGGTAGGGATTTAGAGAAAAGCATTCTTGCGTTGCCAGACCTATATCTATACTACATATATGTTTGCACTGCTCCTACAAAAGAGAAAGGTCTGGCAGTTTCCATCATTATTTCTATTGTAGGTAAAAAACAAAATGATATTTCTTATATTTCTCATAGACTCTGAAAATGACAGTGGAAGTCAGAAGAGAAAGTGGAGAAGGGCAGAAAGCTTATATTCTGTCCTGTTTTGAGTCAACAAGAGCCTTTTTCTGTATTTAGAAGGCCTCTTGAGTTTCTTTATATAATAAAGTTCATGCACTGCCTGGGAACAAATTTGTTGGTTCATTTTTAACATTCTTTACACTGATTAAATTCACATTAAACATATTACTCTTGACCTGAGTCTACACTGCTGGGAAAATAATCCTCAAGGAAACACTTGATAAAATCTTTAAAAAAAAAAACCAACAACTTCCTCGTACATAAAAATGGTAATTAGATGTGAGATTTATAGATTATTACATTGCTGTCTTGTGAAGGCAACAGGAGATATGCTAATAACAGGCCTATATGAAAAAAATAAATTTACTTGCTATCAGAAGCCCACATTAGTGGGTTGTGCTTCTAATCAAAATGAAACAAACACTTTTTAAATGAACTTCATACTTCTTCAGTTTGTGGGCGGACAATAACTGTGGCAGCTATAAAGGTTAATTTGGTACATTCTTAAGTCTAAGAATGTCACAACTTTTTGCAAGCTGTGTTCACAGGGCTTTGCTGCTTTTATTCACACCTGGGCTGCTGAGGGAGGAAATGTTTGGACTATAAGTGAGCAAAATGCTACACAGGTCAAATATATTGATACTCCACAAGCCTTGTTGTGAATAAAATATAACACTCTGATGAAGGCTCTGTGCTGAAATGCTTAAGAATATTTTTCTTGTGATGTGAGCCAAATAAACAAGTGGAATGTGAGTATTTTGTCCTCCTCGACTTGGAAGTTTGAGACGTGCTACCTTTTCACACTTTTTGGAATGTGCTCGCTCTGAATGGTTTTATTTGTTTTCAAGAAAATAATGTAGAAAATAGTTCTGTTGACAGTGAGAAATGTGGAGGAGACGTTGTTGTTCGACATATTTTTATGCTTCGAGTGCCGCAAACAAAATGCTCCTCACCTCCATTGTGTGTGAACTCAGTGGCAAAAATCTCAAAACCTAAAAAAGAAAAAATCTATCAGCATGACAAGATACAGTTCCTCCTGTTGTAAAAAGGGGAATGTGTTATTTGGGATTTGGATGACCTGATTCTATAAACCAGGGGTGTCAAACATATGGCCCGTGGTCCAGAACCAGCCCACCAGAGGCTCCAGGTCGGCCCACAGGGTGACTTTACAAACCTAATATTGATGCACTTGTGAATCCTAAGAGCGCATTCACACCAGGATAGTCCAGGGAACACAGTTCGATTGGGAAAAATTTCACACCTTCATTTGGTTCAGTTCACTTTCACACTGCACTTTTTAAATCGGACCAAACAGCCTGGACAACGTCACGCAGTTACAACAGCTGCTCGTCTGGGGGAAGTATTGCCCAAAACGACCACTGACCAGGAAGAATAAAAAGCATGAGAAAGAAGAAAACCTGGCTCACTGATTGGCCAGGACCGAAAACGGAAATCCCTCCCTTCAGCCGGCGTGGTCACCACAAACTCCACATTAATGCAATCTTGGGGTTTCTGTTTTTAATTTGGTGTTCAAACCTAATTGTTTTTTACCTCTGCTTCTCCCGGTTTGCACTGTTGGCTTTGTTTTTTCTACCCAAAGTACACTGCGCTCTACTTCACTTCCTCTCTTTGGTTCACTTCCTCTCTTTGGTTCACTAGATAGTCCGTTTGCATTTTCCATTGCAAGTGAACCACACCAGGGTTCACTTGCAAGTGAACCGATACCCCCAGTTTTCAAGTAGACCAGGGTTCTCTTGTTTGGTCCTCACCAGAGTTTGAATGAGCGTTTAAACCACTCCAAACGAACTGAAATATCTGTGGAAGCAGACCGGGGTTCGTTTAATGCGGACCAAAATGTGCCAGTGTGAATGTGTCCTAAGAGGAGCAGCTACTTCATTCAAAAAACTGCTTCAGAGGCTTTTCCACCCTGACCAGAATACAGAAAACTTACTGTGGTCATATTTGAGTGTGGTTTGACCACTGTAACAATTTTGCAATGATACTAGTATGGTCAGATAAAATCATCACTAAAAATAAAGCCTTTCCCCTGAAGAGTTTGTTGATTGATGTCAAAGAAAAGTTAAGCAACTGTCAACCCTGGGCATCAGCAACAAATAGCACAGCTATGTTTGTACATTGTGCTGTAGGTGAACACCCTCTCTTTCAGCCCTGCTGCCACCTGACTCAGCAACACGCTGCTGTCATGTTTACATTGGAAACACTGGAGGCAGCGGTGGAAATGGCTTCTATTTAAAAGCATCTTGAGAGGTACCTGACTGGTGCTAAAAGGGGGCAGTTATGAAGCGAGAACAGACTTAGGCCATCTGTAGCAAAGAAGGCCTGCCAAGTAAAGCCCAAGGACTACTCTGTGGCTCTGTAGCTTTTCCCGAGCCCGAGTCAAGCTGGCTGAGGAGAGGGACTGATGTGGTCTGACAAGTGCTGAAGCCCCAAGACATCATTAGTGAGATATGGTGACATTCAGTGAGGCCATCGGTGTCAAGGGTCAGGCAAATCGGATGTTAACAAGGGTCTGTGGGCATATGGGTTTAGAGGTGTCTGCCCGGGAGCTGGGAAAGTACTGTAGCACTCAGATAGTTAAAAGATTTGTTCTGAGAGCTCCAAAATCAGCAACAAATGGGATTTAGTATAGGCAGTGACAGAGGCAAGGATTTTGTCATTGTCACCAAGAAGGATTTAATGATGTCCTATACTGGATTTTAGTTGTAATGGTGAGGGATAAAATGCAGAATGAACTGTTGGCAAAACCACAAGACTAGTAAGAGACACTCAGTGGAAAAGCTGTCCTCTTTAATAAATGGAAAAGTGTATAGAAAGGTTTACTGTGTGCCTAGATTGCTTTTATACTGTGTGTGCCATTTGGCAATACTAAATGAGAGAGAAGGCATCTTGACTTTTTTAATAGGCTTATATACCAGGGTTCAACGCTAAGGTTTTTTTTCACTTGCCCGGTCGGGCAAGTTGGTCACAGATCTACTTGCCCGAAGTCAGTTTTTACTTACCTTATAAAAATTGTTTAATTTAAGCGGCTATCAATTAACAAAGACTGCAGTTATTTTCATGTTATGTAATCTTTATTCACACTGTATTTATTAATTAAAACAACATATGTCATGTATTGTAGCTTAATTCCTACACAAATATGACAGTGTCAGGGCTTAAAGTGAAAAATGTGTCAATCATTCTCCGTCTATAATTTTGCGCCCTACTTGAACCATGCCCACCTCTATTTATTTTTCACCCCTCTCTCCAGTTCTGCTGTATTAACACTGGGTTTAATATATTTTGCTTCCATCTCTCTGCCCTGCTCTACTCTACTTCAACGCAACTTAGCTCTCTCTCTACTCTACCAGTAGACTACCACATCCACCTGTTGCACAAAACGCACACAGCAGTGTTTCCCCTAGGATGGAGTTGTAGCAGCGGAGGTGAAGCACACGCATGAAAAATAATTTTCACATGCGTGAAACTTTTTTGTATGCTTGCAAAGCACAGCCTGCTGGGATGTTTCTATGTATCTACTGGCACCAGAAGGGCTCTTTAGGACTAAGCACAGACAGTACATGTGTGCACAGTATGAGCAGGTGAAATGTCTGTCTAGCTTACATATGAGGTGTCTCAAGATTTAGGAACATACAATTGTATTGAATATAATAAAAGTAAAAAGTCACTTGACATGCTGCTGTTTCATGCTATGACCTATTTAAGTGCTGGAAGTTGTTATTTATGTGACAACGCCTGAACGCAACACAAGCTCAGCATGAGTGCCGTGCTACGCTGCTGTGCGAGCAGCGTGTTTGTCTGTGCGTAACAGCAATGGTTATTTACACAGTGTCCATAACAATAACTTTGTCAGCTGACAAACTGCGCCGGGCCCGGGGTCAGGTTTGGTCAGGAAAATACGGCCTGAGCCGCTCTAGCGTGTTCACCTGTGTCTGTGGCGGAACTCCGCCGTGCGAGATACAGAGAGCAGAGGAGAATTGTTAACGCGTGACCATGTAGAGACAGAAATGACACGATGACATAACACCATAAATAGTATGTTGTTATGTTATTATATGAAGCGTTAGTTGCGCAAAATAATATCAATGGGGGCTGTGGGCAGGACATTGTTACACAGCTGTGCCTGTGACTTCAGGCAGAGAGACCGCTGCATCAGACCCGAAGAGCACGGTTTAAAATACATTTATTTTATCAATTAGTTATTAACTTTTACAATTTTTAGCAACTTGCCCGATCGGGCAAGTGAGTTGTTAGTTTACATGCCTGACCATGAGTTTTACTTGCCCCGGGCAATCGAGCAATCCTTATTGTTGAGCCCTGTATACTTTAGTTACTTTTTTATAAATGGTTCACACCTCTGTACATATATTTATCTCTTCTCATTATGAATATAGAGTACATTTACTATATTCCTGATTACATTCTGTTTATTAATGTGCAATACTGTCTACACACATTTATATTATTTTATTTATGTTTTATGTAGGGGTGAGTGAGTACACCATTATCTACTAACTGCACTAACTGCACTCCCTGAAGAAATATTATCGTATTTTTTGGAAAAGTGAAACAGTGATTCCAGAGAGAAGCAGACAGAGGGGTCTACAGTCTGTGTTTGAAGGATATATCCAGGATGTCAAACTGACTTGGCAGTAACAACAGGTTAAAAAGAGAAAGATAGTTAGAAGCTAAAGCCGAACTATAGGCTACAGATCACAGTGTAAAAGTAAACAGACAATGAATATTTCATTGATTTTGAACCAGCTGTGTGGCATTGCAGTGTGTGCAGATGAACGGTGTTTGGCTTCACTCCCGTGCTGCTGCCAGCACCTGGACCTCTGCCGCCAGACGGGCAGGGATCTCCGGGGGGATGTCAAACAATGCTAATCTGCGCACAATGCGATGACACACAGCTGGCTGAATGTCAGCAAAGTTTCCCTGCTTCTCTTCATTGGTCCCTGTACAGCAGGGTAGGTATTTTTTTTACTGTTGTAATCATTAAAAAGCAAAAGCAGCATGTGTATACATTCAGTAGGCTATATCTTCAGTAGCTAGCTAGCTAACCCTACACTTTTCAGGGATTGATTTTGGTTTTGGGACAGCAAGAAATATATATCCTATCCAACCTCTCCAGGTAATCTGAAATGATTGCATTAGAGTCAATGGAGCACAGCTGTGTCGTTGTCAGACCCTGGTCTGAGCTACGTAATGTTATGTTATGATTGGCCAGTCTGCGCCCGGGGGTGGGTCTTAGTAAAGGGTCAGTTATCTGTATCCGTATTTGTACTCAGAATGGGCAGGTTTAACATTGAGGTGGGTTTAAATTAATAATTGGTTGATCAGTAGTTGCTATACTCATTATTTATTTGAAAACTATTTACAGAACAAGCTCAGGATTGAGCTTGAGATCATTTGTGATCACAAGGGGAAGAGATTGAAGACAGCTAACCAAATGAGGATTCACCTGCATCACAAATGCGGATATTGACACATTTTCCTCAGATGGTTCTCGCGCTCTTAAAAAGTACGTTATCTGTACTGGATACTTGTTTTGTTTGAGTATTTGGCTCAACCCTTATTTTATCTATGTTTATTTTTTAGCCCTATATCTTGACTTGCACTTCTTTATGTCTTTGACTCAGATCTTTGCTTTTACTTGTGTGATTTCTTTTTGCTAGATATTTAATGAGCGTAGCTGGAGGATGCCTGAGGCCTAAGATTTTCATTGCCAGCAACTCCTTCTTTGTAATCTTTGCGCACATGATAAGAATAAAGAACTTGAAACTTGCACTGAAACCTAGAGCTCTTGCAGCAGAGCCAGGAAGATAAAGACATTTTTGACGGAAGAGATTCCATCTCACAGGCTTCCTCTCTCTTAGTGGTTCGACTTAACACCGTGCTTGAACCCCCAGCTATCTGGGCCGTCAGGTGTCTGGCTAAGGAGCAACAGTTTGTCCCTAGGTTATCTGCCCACCCACTCAACCAGAAACAGGCCAAACCTCAGGCAAAGCATGACCACTGCCAAAAAGCACCACTGTGTAAGTGAGTGGGTTTGTGTCTATATGTTTTTATTTATGTGCATTTGTATAATCATGTGTGTGTGTGTGTGTGTGTGTGTGTGTGTGTGAGAGAGAGAGTGTAAGTATGTGTGTGTAACCATCTGATCCCTGGAAAAGGAAATAGAAAAGGTTCTGCTTCACCTGGTTCAAAGAACACACATTTAAAAGGCAGTGAAAACATAATAGTTGGATTTAGATTAGTCAATGCTTAGCTCTGAGCTTGTTACAGTGTTTCCTCTCTGTAATCCAGCTGCCGTCTCTCACATTACCTCCGCTGTCTCTCCATGGTGCTAACATGCCGCTTATCGCCATCCCCTTTGAATTATCACACAGCGGCATGACGACATTGGCAGCTGTATAAGCTTTTACCATTATGCTTACGAGGGTTGTTTGTCATCTCCTCTCCACACCCCACACCTTTTCTATGACGGAATGAATCGATTTGTTTTGGGGTGGCTGCTGTTGGTTTTGTGCAAACCACAGTGCAAGGCAGCTTACTGCAAGCTGTGTTTCTGAAGGACCTTACCCTACATCTGTCTCTCACTCTGTCTCTGGCTGTAAGACTGCACTTTGTGTGCACTTCCCTGGGCTAAGGCCTTCATGTCAAAAGATAAGGTTGGAAATATTCAATAGCCTTGGATTTGTCAACATATCCGATGAAAAAACCAAAACCTACAATGTGTTAGTTCGTCTCTTTATAGCTTGTCTGTGGCACTTAGCCCCCAGCCCACCAGTTTCTAAGATGTAATTGTTTTGGTGTGAGTCACAGGAGGGACAGCAGGAAATAATGTATGTGTTGGAGACTATTTTCAGCAGCAGATTTTCTGCACTAGTGAGTGTTTAAGACAGTTGCATACATCCATGGGTTGTGACCAGCTGAACTCTGAAAGAGTGATTCATCTCTCTTAGATTGTTTTGTTTGAATATTTGTAGAGACCTTGAGAAATGAAATTATTCAGTAATTTGCAAAAAAAAAAAAAAAAATCTGAGCCGTTGTTTGGGGAATACTGATTTATGATATAAGAAAAGTGTATGTGGGATCAAATAAACCACAGTGCCCACGTTTATCATAATGTATGGCTCACTGATGGTTTTTTAATAGTCTCTGGACAAGGATGGAGATTTATGGCATAGAGGAATAAGCTATATTTGACTTTGAAAGCACTGTCTGTAGGATAAGTTCAATGTTGGATTTGGTTATTTCATGGGATTTATTGTTAATAACAAAGTAATTAATATCACCAGATTTAAGAGCTGTCCATACCTATAACGATAATTATAATGATAAAGATGTGAGCATCCATGCTAATAAACAATAACCTTCAGTAAACAGTGGTGCTCCAGCTGTGACGCCCTTTGAATTCGTATAGATTTTGATTGGCTGTCAGTTTTTATTGGTCAGCAAATTGCTCTGAATGTGTCCCAACAATACTGTTCGTCACTGTTGTTGTTATTGTTGTGGTGTGGTCTCTGGGGGTCTGTGGCCACTCTACCTCCTGAGTGGCTTTGGCTCTGCAGGTAGAGCAGGTTATCCACTTATCAGTCCACTTATCAGAAGATTAGCGGTTTGGCTCAATTTAGAAAAAAACGTCTGTGTATGGCCCCTACAGACTTTGCCTTTCCTACTGTAGATGTCCCCCTAAGGGAAACTCAAATGGATGAATGGACCAGAGCCACAATTAAAATTTGGAGGATAATAAAACTGTTATTAGGATTGCCCACAGCAATTATCAGAGCTAATCAACATTGGATGTGTAAATGACTTAACCCCTTCCCTTATAGATGCACAGTTTAGAAAATGGACAGACTCACTAATTTACCCCAACTCTGTAATGATGGCAGCCTCAAGTCATTTGTACAGTTAAGGGAGGAATATATGCTTCCTAAAACAGACTTCTTTAGATATTTACAATTAAGACATTTTCTAACAAACATCAAGAGTGGAATTAAGTTTTGGAGCCAACCCCAATTGAGGAGTTTTTGATAAAAGTACAAATAGGAAATGGGGGCAAAAAAGTTGTAGGTCATTTTTATCCGATATTTTCAAGCATGACTCTTAACAGTATATTACATATAAAATGGAGATGGGAAACTGAAATGCATACAGACATACCACAGGACAAATGGGAGGGAGTATGTACTGGTGCACACATAGTAATCTATTCAGATACTTGAAGGGACTTAAGATGGAAGGTGGGCAATGAGATTTTTTTCGGGGACCAGAAATAGTGGCTAAAATGGGCTCAACATACTCAAATAAATGTCGGAGAAACTGTGGTACACACATTGTTAACCATACCAACATATTTTGGACATGCACTAAGTTAAGTACATTTTGGGAAGAGCTTTCTGATGCACTTAGAAAAATATTTCTCCAAAATTTCACAAAAGATTCAAGGACAGCAATATTAGGTCTAAAAGCAAAGAAATACCTTCTGCAAATGTTGACAACAGCAGCACTTAAAAGCATTACAATCAAGTGGCTACAACCTGACCCCCGACATATAATATGTGGACTGAAAAGGTATGGGAAATTTACCAGATGGAACAGATAGTGTACTCCTTGAGACTCCCAAAAGAAATATTTATTAAAAGTTGGCGCCCAGCTGTTGCCTGCTAACATAGATCAAAATCCGCCTATATATTTTACAGTACATACATATCTTCTCCCTAACCTTTTACCTTTTCTTTTACTTGTATTCTTTAGTTTTTTTTTGTCCAACATTCCTTTTTTCTAATTTATACCTTTTGTTTTATTTCAAAAGTTAATACTATATTTAACTTTAATACTTTAAGCTGGGATGTGTTTGGTTTAATTTAACTTACTGTTGCCTATAAGCCACATAGGCACAGCTGTAAAAAATAGGAAAAAAACAGCATGGAAATTCTGAAAATGAGTGTAATAGGGTTGCTAGAAACTTGTGTGTGTATGTTTAACTGAGTAGCAAGTGTCACCTTGTATGGTAGCCTTGGCCGCCAGTGTCTGAATGGGTGAATGTGTGTAGTGTAAAAGCACTTCAAGTGGTCGGTCCATTTACATTTCATTACTCTGCCATCCACTTGACTTAGAACCACTTTTAAAATGGTGTAGTATGGTAATAGTTGTTGTTATTGTTATATATCTTCCTCCTCCATAAACTGTGGAAACACAGATCTATAGATCAAAGCTTAGGCTGTCTCCCTGCATTACAGACAATACCAGCACAGCTTTTCCTTAGTCGTCAGACAGGAAAGCCCTCAGGACACTGTGCGAGGGATGGAACAAATAGTGTGTTGCTCAAGCAGATCACAGACCTAGGCCACGTTGAGACCTTCTTCTTGTCTCGTGATTGCTTCTTTGTGTGGTTGTGTTTGTCTAATATGTGTCCCAGACCTCAGGGTGGTGCTTGTACTGTATATCTCCGTGCACTCATTAGTTCTCCATCACTGGCTTGGTCTTCTGGAAGTTATCGATCAGACCTTGTTTTTCTCAAGAGTGGGTTTTCGCACATATACTTAAAATATTCCACAAGTAAAAAGATCAGCTTACATTAGGTTTATGACACTGAATGTCAGTTTTCCTAAGGCGATGTTATATAAGTAGGTTGTGAGTTGAATGTGCGAATTCTCAATCATATGCATTAATTGGCTGTATAAATGAAACACTATATTCTACAGTAAATGGCCTTATCCAGATAATCATCTGATTCATCTATCGGTTGTAATTTCGCTCTGATAATAATGTGCTGTGCAGTGGGCAGCAGTGCAACGAGGTCAGTCGTGTGCAGTTATAAATGTAATGAAATGAGATAAATGTTAATTAGTCTGGGGTCGCTCGAATAAGGTTAATGGCTTCATTCTCTGAGGCAAAGTATTCAACTAGGTTAGGAGCTTCACTGCCCTCAGTAGCTGCAAAGAACCCGTTCTCATTCAGACCACGTGCTCTATACTGTAAGAGCATGTAATCAAGAAATCAAGCGTTCACTCCTAGAAACAACTCTGACAGCAACAAAGCAAAAAGGAGGAAAAAGGGATTGAAAGGAACTTAAATACTCAGAAAAAGAGGTTGGTCCTTCAGAGTTTGCCAGGCATTGTGCAGGGAATACACAAGTTTAGACATGCTTCACTTGAGTGCTCTTGACACAAAAGTGGATTCAGTTTAAGCTTCATCACCTTCAGCGAAAATTCAGCAAAGGATGCATTCATCACTGACAATAATAATGCACAACAGCATCTGCTTAAACTGCTTCAGAAGTTAAGCGTCTCTTCTTTAGTTTCACTCCATCTACGCACGTTCCCTCTGCGGCATTAGGAACACTCTAAGTTGGTGTTAAAATATTATTTGAATAGCTCAATGCCTTTCGTTTAATTAGAATACAGTGTAATGTTTGTCGAAGCAATGCAACAGATCCTTCACACCAGATGGTTCTGTCTATTACATGTCTAATTTGTTTATGTAAAAATCATTGTATTAAAGACAGACATGAAAGCATTGTTAAGATGCTTATCTGGGACATTAGGTGGAATAATGCTTTAACTGTGAGAATGTAATGAGAGTCACTGCCTGGTTGTGTCTTCCATATTCAAACAAAGCAGTGAAAGCAGTGTTTTATGTGCTTTCAAACTTCACATTCTTCTTTGCATTGTGGCCTTTTGTCCTCCTGCAAACTGTTTTTAGGTCACTGAAAATAGATCTTTTGTTAAACTCCAGTGTGAAGATTTTCAGAAACTGTTTTCAGTATTGACGTGTCAACAAATAAAAAACTGCGTTCTTGGTTTGAGGAATCAGTGTATGTGCAATTATCTCCTTTGTGAGGCCTCACAAATGAGGCGACATTTCATGCAGTGGCTGAAGTGACAGAAATAGTGCTGGCTCTAATCTTGCCAACAGGACTTTACACATAAATGTACAGTTACTCCTCCACTATATTGAGGAACAGAGGCGTCAGAATGCAACACAAAGGTCACTGCTCCAGGCTTCTGATTGGCCAACATCTTCCTATTCTTTGCGATACGTTCTTATCACCTGACTAGGCTTTTGTTTTTTTTAGAAGTGGGAATATTTTTGATTGATTAAAGTTACGAAGTGCCAGCCTTTATCAGATTTTGTCTCACAGCTTGGATATGAAATGCTCAGTTATCAATACACAATGTGAGATGTGCCAAATATATATTTGGCAGTCTGGACAAATCTGAACAAATATCAAATGCTACGGGTGTCTTTAATCATCCTCACTACTGTCAATCATGTTCACGGAGCAAAAAATACGCAGATATAAGCCTGACAGAAGAACAGAAAAATGCTGAGTGCACCAGTCACATTAACTGGCGAGTGGACAGACATTAAATGATTTGCTATTGTGCGCCTTTTGGCAAGCGTGTTTGGAAGCAAGTGTCTTTTTTTTTTTTTTTTTTCAACTTCAGAAACCAAACTATAAAATGACATTTACTATTTGTGGTATTAGCATTTACTGTCACCCACCCCGACCAATCCTGTGCATACCCCAGCAGCCTCCAGGACTTCAAAGGCGCTTTCTCTCTGGCACACTGTACAGCAGCCACTTTCCTTCAGCATCTCAGGGATGAAATAAATTAGATTTGCTTCACATCTCTGCCTCTCTCTCTAGTTATTGGTTTTGGAACACAGCTGGGGCCTTGTTTTTTTCATGTCCACTGTCTGTGGGACATTGCAACAGTTTCTGAAATTAGAACATTCATAACGACACAATAGCATGTGAAGATAACTTGGTAAACTATGAATTTTCTCTGTGTGTGTTTTTGTGTGTGTGGGTGCCCCAGGTCCTGTGGGCGGAGCAGCAAGTGGTGAAAAAAAGGAAGAAGAGGGATATCTACGAAGACCCAACCGACCCTGATTTCCCCAAGCAGTGGTACCTGGTGTGTGATTGTCTCTTATCTTTACAGCCTCAACTTAATGAGTCTGTCATTATATGCAAAAATGAAATTGAAAAGTTCAGACATTCATTATATGTGTATTATTCATAAAGTAGCACACACTGTGTACTTTGCAGTAGCATTTTAAAGTTGCATCTGTGTGACATAACCAACAAATAAATTAGTAGGTAGGCGCACAGCCAGAAGAATATATATGGATTTTTTTTTTTTTTTTTTCATATTCAATTCAGAATGCCTTTTAAGATTTTGAAGCCTGGAAGAAAACTGTCTTCTGCATTCATATGTGTTCTTAGCAAATTGCTGTCTTGGACATTTTTCAGTTTCTACTCTGCAATTATTTCTAATTAAACGTTGAAGGCCTCCTCATTCAGCCCCGTCTGACACAGCACAGCACTCAGCTCTGCAGACGCTTGTAAGGATACCTGATTTAAAGATGTATTCATTATCACAGTGGCAGGAGTTATTAATTCCCTCATGGTCAGTCAGATAAGCATAAATTGAATTGCTGTCTTTTGGACTAACCCTGATGGATTTAGTCACATCATCATCTTCACCACCAACACAAGGTTTCCACAGTCAAAGGTGTGATACAATGCATCCCAAGACGCTGGGTTGAATGGAAAATGAAATGTCAGGAGAGATCGACTGCTGAACTGTATCACCTGTGAAACATTGATAGCAAATGGCCCTGACTCTGTGTCTATTTCGTTATTCACAGCTTTTCATTGGGGATGCTTCAATTTGCCTTAATCTCCCCTTTTTCCTTCTTTATATGCACAAAACCTGTGTCACTGCAACGGATTAATGACAACAGTGACTATCCCAGACATTAATCACCAGTGAATAGAAGTTGTGAAACCACCTCTGCCATTCAGCATTAGACCTCCAATCTTCTCAAGACTTAAACCTTTTTTTTTTTACCCTCCTATATAAAGTATTCTGCACAGTTTAAAAACCAAACAAAGGCGGTTCAGCTTAAGGCATATGCCACCAGTGCTGAAGTTTTGTCTTGGTAGTACAACCAGTTTAATGTATTTAGAGGGCTTTTGTGTTGGTTTATTCTGGTGCAGTTTGTAGCAAACATTCACTTAAAATGTGTACTGAATGGTGTCGGTGCCAGTTCAAAGCCTACATCCAAGAATTTACTTACCTAAGCATCCAGGCGTCCTCACAGAAGTGCACATGCAGGAGTCGTACCCTGTGGAGGAAAATCAGCAGGAAACAGAGGAGGGGGCGAAGAAGATCGTCTGTGATGTCTTTTCCATTCCTACTCGTGTTTATCTATAACCATCTCCTTCACCTCCAGCGCTCACTTCTGCTCATACTTCTTCTCACCATACAAATTTTTCTGTTATCCATCCAAATCACACTTTACCACTCCAAATCCCCCCTGTTTGTCTCCCACCCCCTCCTCTCAACACTTGCAGACTGCTATTTCTTCTGTGGGAGAGGCAAATGCTCTTACCAAGATTTCTGACCTGCAACAGGTTGTCAGTCTTTTTTCTGACAGCTTAACTACAGGAGGATGCTCACACTGGGCAGCTCAGCCTGAGGCAGGCCTGTCGGGGTGATGCATTAAAATTGGATTTTAAGTGTCCATGAACCACCTCTGATCTGCCTATTTTATGTGTTGGTGTTTATTTTTGTAGTGAGCATTTGTGTTTTTAATATAACATTCTGCAGCAAGTATAAAAGGTCTCTGGGGATGATTTAAGCCATCCTGACACCCATAGACCTTTTCTGTCGGTCTGTCTGGGACGTGTCAGTCACAGCAGATTGACAGCTGAACAAAACCCTTGTGTCTTTTGCAGTCCAACCCAATGCATCAAGACCTGAATACTGAAACAGCATGGGCTCAAGGCTACACAGGAAGAGGTGTAGTGGTGACTATCCTGGATGACGGCATTGAGAAAGACCACCCTGACCTCATCAGCAATTATGTAAGTCAAAGATACAAACAAGTATAAAGCAGTTGACACACCTCTTAAGGCTTAATCCAATGTTAATCTCAAATGCAATTTTGGCTTCCCACAATTAAATTAACATGATTGACTGCAGTATTTAGATGGAATGGAAGATGTCTTATTTATTTTAAGTTAGCCTTTATTTTGGTTACAAGATTATTCGTATTTTGCTACTAGCAGATGCATTGAATTCAGGTGAAGAAGAACCTTATGTTAAAGATCCAGTGTGTAAGATTCCTTGTTAGAATTCCTTCAGTGTTCATCGTCCAGGAGGTTTTTACCAGGAGCCAAATTATCCACCGAGGTCTCTTCCTCTCCAAAACAAACAGACCACGTGACTGAAACTGGTAAAAACACTGAATAAAACAGTTTCTCATTAAAAATCAATGTTTCTCGAACGCTGTTTGGCATGTCAGAGATAGGCCGCTAGCTTAGCACCTCCTGATCTGTGCTCACCCTTTCTCTCCAATAAATTAAGATCCAGATGTTCAGGTTTTTTAGCAGGAGCAGAATTATCTGCACAGGTTGTTTTTTTCATCTCCAAATAAAATGGAGCCAGTGGTTTTAAGTGGTAAAAACACTGAATAAAGCAGTTTATCTATCTAGAGTCAGTGTTCGGTTTGTCCATTCTGTAGCGGTGCAGCATGGTAGTCTCCAGAGAGACATGTAGATATAAACAGCTCATACTAAGATAATGAAAACACAACTATTCTTATTCTCAGGTGATTATACACTAAAGAGAACATACATATATTAAATTCAATTCCTGCCAGTGTGTCCCCTAAAATCCTACACACTGGACCTTTGAGTCTTATTATGCAAAGATTTTTTAATTAGCAGGAATGTAAGCAGTGCTTTGTTTATTTAATTTTGAGTAAAAAATGCATATACATTTATAGCTGATTTATATTTTGCTCGTAGGAGGTGAACTGTGAATAAGAACCAGTGTAAATTTGATGCAAATATTTGTACTTGAGTAGGAATGTGGCACAACATGGAGGTAAAAACAGTGTTCTGTTTATTTAAATGTGAAAGTGCAGTAAAAATATTTTCCCCCCAAATCAGTAAATAATCTTCAGAAGAAATCGTGATATTAATAATTATTGAAATAATTGTGTTTATCCTTTTGGTCATAATTGTGCAGCCTCCGCACCTCCACAGATTGTCAGAGAAAAATGAAAACATGAAAACAAGTTAAAGTTAAATAAGAACAAATAAAACGGTATGACTGGAGTCCTAACTTTTCATGTTGTTCCTAGGACCCTGCAGCCAGCTATGATGTTAATGATGGAGACGCTGACCCCCAGCCAAGATACACGCAGCGAAATGAGAACAGGTAATTTGGCAAAGGCAGCAATCTGGCAACGCCACAACTAGGAATAGATCTTAATTGCTCCAAAATAAGCTTTCAATCTTTATGGAAATTTGGCACACAGGAGCAGACTTGAATCATTTTATTGTGAGAGTGGGCAAGTGTATTCGTACTGAGAAATAATTTGGACAGGGATCTTCAGGGTTATTTTTTGACAGCCCTTGTTGTTTTTGACTCGTCACTCACTTCCTATAAATGTTAGTTGACAGGGAATGACACTGGTGAGAAAGCACCGTCTATACAGCTTTTGGTCCAGTGCTTTTGGCTGAAGCATTTACATTTAGGAACCAATTATATAAAGTTTGAAAGCACTGGTGCAGTCATTCTGCAAAGTCTTGAAAGATTGTTCCCCTTTTTTTTCCTTTTTTTTTTTTTGCTTCAGTACACAAGCCAAGCCTCTGTAGCCACATCTCAAGGTCCAGCCCGTGCAGCCCACAGCCACTTATTTGTTGCTAATACAATACTTGCCCTCAGTGATTTATGCTCTTCCCTTCCAGTCTTTGTTGATCGCATTAAATCGTGTTTGCCCCAATTTAATGATGGAACACTAAAGCTCCGGCAAGGGCGAATCCTAAACCTTCATCTCCTCCCTTCTCCCCGTTTCTCCAAACGCCGTGGTCTTCTGCCTTAGTCCAATCCCCCTGGAGCAGATGAGAAGCTACATCCCGCCTCTGAAAAGCACAGCAGGATTTGTCTGAAATCTCTCTCTTTTCTGGGACTACTGCCACCAAGTCTTTTGTAGTTGTTTGTTGTTTGTTTCTGGTCTTTATTTGGGGTTTCAAAGCTCTTGCAGTTGGTCAGAGGGAGAAGCGAAATCAGCTTAACGAGTTTTCATGAGATTGGAGGAGCTGTTGTATGAGAATAGAATCTGCGCAGATGTTCCGATTTGAACTCTGACTTTGTTTATTTCTCCAAACGCTCTCTCTCTGTTTTTCTCTCTTCATCTGAAAACATGATCTATTCATCTCCAGCATTTACTAATCTTGAGAGAGGCTGGCATCAGCAGTTTTCCGCGCAGAGGCCTTGTTTCTTGTCCTTGCCGACAGCTCGGGTAGCCATGCAGAGCGACCCCAGCCCTTTCTGTCAGTGCAAAGTAGATCCCACTCTGTCCTGCTGATGGAACAAAGCACTACTGGAGGGGATTACTCCCTGCCTCTGGTTCACTTCAGCTCCCCAACTGCACCATGCTATTACTTCAGAAAGACACACACACATAATAAAAACAGAGAGTGCATAGATTTGCACTTGCACACACTCTACTACCCATGACAGTGGAATTGCCAAAGCAATTATCTCAGACTGGATCGATTTATGGGCATGGAATGAAAAGCAAGGGTGTGTCTGTGTCTACAGCGTGGAGCTGCGGTGTTTGGAGTGACCTGTGGACAAATTATATCCAATGAGTTATGTAAATCACCACAGAGTAATACAGGCCGACAGTGAGTAATGCTCACAACACCCTCACAATGAGATTATATGAATATATTCATAGGACAACAAAAAGCAAAGGAGAGTCGGAGGCGGGCGTTTTCCATCGCCACGAAGGCAAGTTCATTTGTACTGATGACACGCAAGGCTGATTTTTGAATTCTCATCTCTGTGTTTATGCTTGGAAATGCTCTGTAGTCTTGAGTGGGCAGCTTTGGCAGATAGTGTTGAAGGGGATGCAGGCGAAGTTGAAGGAAGGCCAAGCAGGTAATCCGTTTGTGCTTCATCATGTCAATGTTTGTCTTTTTTTCTACACTTTTCCTCCACTTTTCCTCCATTATGTCAGTGTGATGTGGACGTAGAGGGTGAAGGTGAGAGCAGAGGATAGCAGGATTGATTTCACCTCCTGTCTGCAGGCTGTCATTACAGTAGAACACTATATATTTCTAAAAAACTCAACCAGTGACAAGAGGGCTGTGCAGTACCGTGAAAATAATACATAGATATTTCTGTATGTATCAATGCATGTGACCAGACTCTTTGAACATGTCTGAGAAAAAAACAGGTTTCATGACCAAATTTTGTTCATTTTCATGATTATAACATGATTTTGCTCAGATTTATAGCCATGATATTAAATCATCAAACTCCTCGTAGTGACTAATATCCTATAGTTTTTTAATATCTTCAGAAAGTATTTATCCTCTATCCATTTTCTGGCAGATTTAAAGTCCACATTAAATGAAAGATTCATTTTCCCAGTGTCGATTCTGTATCCCTGTGTTAATTGATCATTTGTTTCTTGTTAAAGGTCAAACATAATGTCAATTAATCAGTATCAGAATGTATTTACTCTGACAGAAACCCTGTGTTTCAAATGTTAAATGACTCATCCTGCCCTCCGAGGGCATTTACAAAAGTTTATCCAATCAAATGAGACTTTGAGTCACTCGATAGCCACACCAGTCATATAAAACCACACCATTTGTGGGTTGTAATAGCTAACAGCAATATGAAGAAAGATAGGAGGAGATCTGTGTTTGTATAGCAGTTGGCAAAACCTTTGTTTTCGTGTCCAAATCAATGTGGAAGTCTAATGTTATTTTTCAATTTGTTTTCATAATTTTCTCCCTCGTCCCCCTCCTGATCCAGTGCCGAGGGAGGCGTGTGTGTGAAGCCAACAGTCTGGTCAGCGGCAGACTCAGCTGTGCTCTGTATCACGCTAAACTCTTCGCCTGCCCACTTTTTAGCTGGCTAACCAAATGTGAAGGATTTAATTGGAGTCCCTCTTGTAACTGTACACCGTCAAATATACTGTTTCACTGGGGAGTCTGTCCGAGTACAGAAGCTAAAGACCCCCCTAACTATTGTGTCAGTGGGTCTTTAAATAAATACAACACAATCTTATCACTGATCTAAACAATATAATCCATAATACTTAAACATTTTTTAATTTGCGGACCTTTATAAGTCAATCAAATAAAACCTTAAATATTTTGAATCATTAAAATAAGCAATCCTCGCAATCCAGACTGGGTAAAAAGATGATAGACTTGATTATCCTCCCGTGCTCTAGAAGTGCCACTATATTAACATCTGATCGTATTCATTCCACATCAGAGCGGCTCACCACTGTGCAGATTTTCAGTTGACTTATTCTAATTTGGTGAGCTCTTTGGTGTAGTGATTTAAATTTGTCTCTTTCAGGTTGTTACAGTGTCCCCGTCCCTCTAAGTTCCCCGCGGAGAGCTATTAGCTCCTGTAGGGAACTTTTCACAGGGGTCCATTAATTGAGATCCACATGCCTGCACCGCAAGATTGTGTAGTGACAGCCGTTATTGGAAAATGATTGGCATGCTACACAGCTGCGTGTGCCCTTCGGTCCAAACCAACCCATCAGCACCAGAATACTAAAGTGGCTCAAACTCAAGGCTGGAAAGATAAAGGAAAGACATGCGGTGGCTCATCTGGTGGATGGCATTGAGAAAGACCAAGAGAAGTGTTCGCACGCTGCTCTCCCTCTCAAACTGCTTTGTCCTTGGTGGTGTGTGGCTATTTGTTTCTCTGACCATGAAAGTGCTTCTTCAGCAGAAGTGCGCTGGGTAGGAAAAAAATGGCAAATGTACCTGCATCAGTTGTGCTCAAGGGACTCATATTTTTCATTATTTAATTTCATTAGATTCTTGATTTCTCAAAACATTAGTCAAGGTTGAGCAGGCGGCCCCTGCAAAAGCAGGGAGATAGACTAGCTGCTGACTTATGCTGGGGGACTTTTTTATTAAGAACGTAAAAACAGCTATTTTTAGAGCAATAAAAAGGAAGAAAAAAGAATCTTATGCCAATAATATAATCTCTCAACCTTGTTTTCATTTAGATTGACTCATAATCTAATTTCCTTTGGTAGGGTTGGTCATGAAAAAAGAGCCATAACATAACTACACACATCCAGAAGGTAAAAATAGAATAAAATAAATAGAAATGCATGGAGCAGTTTGGCTTCACATAATCTTACACATTACCGTGAGATATTTGGACACAGAAGAAGATTCGGTAAGAAGAAAAAAATAGATTAAAAGTTAAGCGAGTTCAATTTATTCTCCTGACAAAATCAGGTCATCTCAAAGGTTTGATATATTGCACCATTTTTCCCAGTGTTATATGAAGATGTCCATCTTTAAGTTTAAACAGTAAGTAATTTTTTCCATCATGTAAATCTCCTATTGTCGCATCTATCCAGTTATTTATAGTTGGTCCAAAATGCATCATCCATCTTCTGGTTTGAGCCGTTTTCCCTCCTGCTAGCGATATACACATTCAATATCTGTCAATACGTTTTGCTTCCCGGGGAATATAGCCTAAATATGTGGCTAAATGGAGTGTATATATATGTATGTGTGTCAGAGATGGGCTGTATCGCCTGTGGTATTTCTTTCCAGTAATTTTGCATGTTTTAGCATTCCCAGAAAATATGATAGTGGTTCGCAGCTTGACAGCAACAACTCCTCCAACAATGAGAATTACCATTATCACAGTGTGCCTTCATAAGCAGCAAAATTCTTTCCATGCATGAGATTTTCATCAATAAGACATATAAACGTTAGAAGTATTGACAAATTATTACAAAAACTGTACTTGGCAAAATAATCTTTTTGGCGATTTTTAACATTTATCAGTGATTTCCTGCTGATAAGACATTTATTCATGATTTTTCATCTTACTTAGGCAACTATATTGCTTAAATCAAAATGTGACAGCCACGGACTGTGGAGGTTAAAGGTTTATGTGCTTAGCCATAAACACAACATTTTAAATGTGTCACTGTGCAGAATTTTGTGTACTTAGTTGACAGAAAATAAGTCTCAATCCACTTTGAATTCAGGCTGCAAGAGAAAATGGCAGTGGGGTTAAATACTATATGCGGGCGCTGTGTCCTTGGCCAAACCGCTGGCAGACAAGTGGCTTCTAAGGCCTGAGACGTTCCCTATTTAAGTACATGAATGCCAATGAAAATGCCCGTCCTGCGCTCTGCAAATCCACAGCCCTGCTGTTCACACGCCGCATGCATATCTATGGCTGTATAGCGGTAATAAACCTGCGTCGTCAAGGGTGCAATACAGGACAAATCAGACTGAAGGAGAGCACAAATCAAAGAGGACAGCTTCCTCCTGCGTTGTCTCCTTTAGCGCCTCTGTTACAGTGTTTGACACAGCGGGTAGCACCGTGTCACGTTGACTTTGCCGCTGACACATCTTAGAACACAACATTGTGTTGAATTGACATTCCTCAAGCATCCGTATTTATGCTCTTACGTCAAGTGTGTTTTTTGACATAAAAGATATAGTTTGTCCTTGGAGACATTTTTAAAGAGACAAACTGCAGTCTGTGCAGTATTTGTGCTACTGAATTGAGGCAGTTGTTTCTCAATCCACCATTGTATATAAAAAATGTATTCTACCCAGCAGATAAACAAGTAAACACTGCTTTCAGTAAGTAAAGAGGTGTAAAGGAAACTTGTGTAAACCCTATTATGAGACTTCATTAGTCATTCTGAGCTTTGACAGTTTGACAAAAGTTTTCTCAGACTCTAAAGTGGTCTGTTGGCAGTGTGAATGGAGAAAGAACAATGAAACAAAAAAAAACAAAACAAGAGAAGAGTAGGGAACCTGTGCACACAAAAATATTTTCTCTATTTACTCTGGCCATCACTTGCTGTAGATAAATGCCCTCCACTGTTTACACTGAGTTTATCAATTATTGTTTACAAAGCTGCCACCCTTTGTCAAGCCTGAATAATGTAACTCTGCTTCCCCCCGTCTTGTTTACTCTGCCGGGGACGGCTTGTTTATTTTCCACTCAGCCAGGCAGACTTTTTTGGAGGTGATGTTGGCAGGGATCTCACTCTTCAACCCGATTCCTCCGGCTTTCTGTCGGCTCTCCCGCTATTATTTGTGCCTAAGAAAAGGACGGTGTGATTGAAAGCTGTGGTTTTGTTAATATTTTGACAAGTTAGAGCCGATGGTGATTGGAGGTTGCAGTCTGACACCTGGAGCCAGTCAATATCACCCTGCTCAGTTGACTGGATTCTGTTGAATGGGATATTAAAGCAGTTGGATCTGTGTGAAAATAGTCCACTTTAGACACGATAAGCGATGTCAAGCAATTTGTATTTTTTCCCCAGTAGGTTACGTTGATTGCTTTCCACCCAGTTAGGATAATTTAAACATGCTTTATTGATTGACACACTGTATCTAGTTTGTTTTCAGTAGCCCACGCAGAGTCTCTGCATCTCCTTGTTTTCATTTATGTCCTTTTCAGATACCTCATCATTGGGCAATGGTCATTTTATCCACAATGGTCCCATTAAAATTGTTTATTTCCACTCCTACCATAGTGCTCAATATAGCACAGTAATGAATTTTATTCAGAGAGTAGCACAGCTGTTGCCTCACAGTAAAAGAAAATACATTTCGATTTCTGGCCCCCATCTTTTTTAGAGTTAGATTCTTTCCCTCCACGTCCACATGAGATTCCTCCCACATAAGGATATATGCGAGGGAGATGGATTGGAGATTCTAAATCGCCTATAGGCACAAATGTCCGTCACAGTCACTGCGTCAATCTATATTGGACTGACAGCCTTCCCAAAGTCTGTGCCTGCTTTCTGCCCATTGTATTGTAAGACAGGGAATTGTTAGTGTAAGTAGCCAGGAATTAAAATTAAAGTGAAAACAGAAAGGTTTTTTGCTTTAACCTACTATTGTGAAGTAAATGTTGATTGCAGAGTTTACTGACCACCATTGATGTTTAGATTGCTTCCCTATATGCCTCACTTTCACTATGCGATTCTGTCTGCTACCAGGTACGATCTCCTAGGAACCATTGTGCGACCAAAATAGGAGGACAGGGCTTTTGTTTACTCCTGGTACAGTGGCTATCAGTACCATTACCCCAGTTACCAAAGAGTATCAATAGGTATGTTTACACGGACCCTAATATTCCACTAATAATCAGACTAATAGCCCAATCACAATAAAAATGCCTCATGTTGCCCCCTCAATCTGAAGAGACTGGTGAGGTCCAGCCCAATCAGAAGGAATTTTCATTCAGGTTGAGAGTGGTGGTGTAAACCTCTGATAATCTGTTCAGTAGGAAAATATTAGCATGTAAATGCTCAGTGCAGTTGTTTCTCTCTGGTTGGAATAATTCTGTCTGCAAGTGTTTGCCCCATGTAGGTGTAACGTTTGGGGATGTACCTTGCACACGACATGCCGCAACAGATGCTTTACGTGCCTCACTCTGCTGGTGCTGCGTTCTTATGTGAATGCTCTTTGATTTTGAAACAGTACCCTATGTAATGTTGTTGTTACAGGCTGCAATGTGGAGTCACTGGACATAAGACACATTTAGGGAACATCAGTAAATTGTATCCTGCACTGAAAGTCTGCATATGAGGTGTTTAGGTGATATCTGTTATTTGTAGATACAGAAAATAACCTAGGTTACACTGACTATTACTGTCTACTAAATAGTATTAATAGGTGCAACCACTTTCTCTCCTTCTATATTTTGTGTTGAATAAATTGAATTTACTCAGTAAGTTTGGGGAAAAATTATATTCTTCTTCTTTTATGTTTCTGACTGATTAGATGCTTCACAGCGGGCAGAACCATTTTTCACAAGGCACATTCTTAATAAAGGCTTGGGGCATGTAAACACATTTTATCAGATCACTTTATTTAGTGTCCCCGGAAACTGTTCAGTTGGAATCTCTAACCAAATTAATTTCAATCAGATTGAAGAATTATTGTCCATGCAACAGCAGCTAATGTACATTCATTTTATTTCCTTTGCCCAGTAGCTGAAAAGGCAGACGGTGGAACAGCCAAAGTAACTGTGGAAACTGTGGTAGTCACTAGGCTGTGGGGAAAATGGAGAGCAATCCGGTTGTCTTTGCAACAGCAGCACAAACATTAATGCCACTTTGAAACCCCAGTGAGGGAAAGATGTCTGTTTCCACCGTAATGTAATGTTTTCTCAAACCCAAGGCATTAAAATCTGAATTTTTAACAAACTGATTATCTTCAGTACAAGTCTGGAGACAGCACCTCTGTGTTTGACCACACAATGAAGAGCTCTCCACTTCACACTCCAGTGTAACCATTTGAACAAACCTGCCTGAGGCCACAGCTCAGCCGAGCTGAGCTGAAAATAGCCTAATCCGTTTGGCAGCTCCAATGAACGGACCCAATTGAGTCCCTCTAAAAACAGATATAAACCAACAGAGCCATGCCAAGACTCAGATCCTACCGTTAAGCCGAGCATGGGTTAGACATCAGTCACACTTGGTGATGCAAATTTAACACACATGCTCTATACAACACAAGCCAAACAGTACATGAGTATGTGTGTGTCATCATATTTGTTTACCATCTGTACACAAAAATGCTCAGTGCTTGAATGTAGTCTTTCTGTTTCAGGTGCTGTATGTGAAAGTATGCCGTGTCAGCATGGAGAAATAATGTGCCTTTCTCGCTCATCAGCACCCAGTAATTCCTGCAGAACGTGAGAATTTTGGTGAATCATTTGGGCCCGCTCATTTAGGGGGCACTCCACTAACGTTATCAGTTAATTCATCGCAAGCGCTACTCAGCCTGTTAGAAAAGTTTTTATGGCTCTAGAGGAGCTTTCAAAAAGTGAAACTTTTTAATAGAGATCTTGCGTATTAAACCGGAGGTTTGGAGTTTGAAAGAAGTGGGCATTTTGGAGGCAGGGAGAGTCTAATGAAAGAGGCTGTCAGGTTGCATTATGGGAAAGGTAGGTGTTGGGAGTTTTACCCACAATAGGGAGTAAAAGTAAGGTTGCTTCAGCATCTGCTGTTTGATTTTGACTTTTCTTTTTATCCGTCTCTTGTGAGCTTCCTGACTTCATGGAAAAGCAATACTAAATCACTGGAGCAACCCTTTAAGATAGATTTATAGCTTTGTGTCTAGAGGTTAAGCATGTAGCTACAGTGAAAGCTATACCATATCTGACATGAACCTTTTAAAAATTTAACTACACAACGGGGGTTGCTGCGCCTGCAGAGATACCACATGGAGGCAGAAAGAGCTGTGATTGCTCGTCAAGGTTTGCTTGTGTTGTTCTTCCACGTTTGTGACACTGGGACAGATTGTTGTGAGTAAGGACAAAATGAGAAATGTGAAGAAAGACTGCGTTATCTGCTCCTTTTCAAACACCCAGCTCTCTGTCACAGTGAGTGAAAGAACGTAAATATTGCGACTGCTCGGAAATAGTCTTATATTCAGTAATGAGACGAGGCGAAACCTTCCCATCATCTCTCACATCACAAAGTGAATGAAGGAATGTAAACACAGTTATTGTGGGGGATATAATTAAAGCATGTTTATTACAAAACATCCGTCTCGTGCTGCCGTGGAGAAATTGACCAGTGAAATCTGACACTGATCTGAAAAATCAAAACCTATGCCGCATGTATCTACAGCAGTACGCCTGTTTATCCTTTGCATTAACTATATATCCAGTCATTTCTACTGTTTTTTTTTTTTTTTTAAAACAGAAAAAACAGCAGCATCAAATGGGATACATCATATGGCAATATAGATCTGTAGAAATAAGGTACATGGACTTAAGAGGTTGTATACAGTTGCATAATTAGACACAAGACAGTGCTGAGACAAACTGAGTAAAAGACAATTAACAATACTTAAATCTGAAAAAAGTAAATAAAAAATAAAGATTAATGAATTCAGTAATCATTGGCAGATGTGAGAATAACTGAATGTCTCATGACACATTTCTAATCTTCTTAATTCACCCTAAATAACCTTGCAGAGGACCAATATACTCTGTTTATTGTCTGTATTTAAGTGTAATGTCATATTGTGTCAAGCTGCTCACAACATTAGTATCTCCACGGTGAACGAAGAATCCAAAAAGGTGAACATTCTTCATTCTTGGTTTACTGTGCAGGCATGCAGGGAAAGAAAAGTTTTCTTCACAAATTTAAAGTAACGCATGGTGAGTAATTGATACACAAATGGTCATTCTGCGGGTAAAGTGTTCCTTTAAGGGTGACTTTAGTATTAGGTCAGAATTCGGGTTAAGTGTAACCTTCAATAAGATGATGCAGTGTACAGTATATACTGTAGTTGCTTGGTGTGTCTGCAGACTGCACACTAATAAACTGTTCTGTACAGTATATCATCTCTGTTGTTACATAGCATCATGTCTGGACAGATTGTGTTGGGTGACTTGTCTACATTCTCCAGTAAATGGCGGGGCAATGACTTGACCAAATATGGTGCCTTGTCCTGAGGAGGAAAGATAAAAGCATTACCTCATTCTGTCCCTTTGCTCCCTCTGATAAGATAAGGGAGGTCACATTGGCTGTGAATAGAGCCTCTCTAGTTCAGAGGCCTTTTATCTGTAAGCTTTGTTGGGTCCTTTCTCCACAGCTTGTCTTGTGGACAAAGCGCGGAGCTATTGCCGTCCTCCAGCTCGCGCGCGCTAATGATTTATTTACCGTGATTGTATTTCTCCGAGATGAGGCCGCACTGTTTTTTAAAGTGTTTTGTTGTTTTCCCTCACATCTCTCGTGTAAACTTTCACTTTTCAAACTACACTTAACGTGTGACCCCAGGAGTCGTTGCATCTGACACCACTACCAATATTATTTTAAATGGATATAGAATGGAGGCATTCAGTAAAGTGTCTCGGAAATCATTTCATTTCATGGATATTTGACAGATAGAATTGTGGCTTCGCCTCAAACTCTTTTGTGTGCTCTGGAACGTCTGAGCCTCCCTGGATATATTAAGCTGTCTGGCTGGTTTAGCTGAATTCAATCCAGGCCAATCACTCATTTGCACACATACACACACACACATGTGTATAGTATTCAAAACAGCTGCATCTTGGTATATACAGCCTCTCTATATTCGTCTTCCCAGGCCTCTGGCTCTGTGTTGGCTCTGCCCATCCTAGCTGAATCCCCTGCCTGGCATCACATCCATGGCCACAGCTCCTTGGTGTGAGGATATGTGCTGTCTGGAGCACAAAAGCCTGTTTTTTTATGATGCTCTGGATGAAACAAACCTGTGCATGCCGGAAGTTACAGCTAAAGGCATTGCAGACATCACATCAAATATTAACCGTGGTGTTTTTTTAATTTGAATTTTAACGATAACGCACCGCTTTGTTTTCAGATTGAGCTGTGACTGGTTGGTTGAATCACAGCATCACTAATCAGACATTAAAAAAAGGCTAAATTTTATTTCCCAGACACACACAAACATCTTTGTTTCAAAAGACAAAGCTCCGAGCCAAGCTTTTTTGTTTGTTTTTAAACAAAAGTCAGAGTTGACATTTTTGAAGCTGCTATTTGCAGCGCAATTCAACGGCAAATGCCTGCTGCAACATTGCAAGCATGTAGTATTTTAGAGCAAGCCATCTGGCCGGCCACAGTGCTGACGATGTGTGTTTTTGGCCAGTGTGGATGGTCGCAGACTCCCCGGACTGTGTATTAAAAGGATAGTGAAAGAATTTATTCCCATTTGAATTTTTTTTATCCCTCTGTGTTTACTCAGTAGCATCCCACCACCAGAAAATTAACAGCACTGCAAGAGAAACGGTGACATGCAAATTGCTTTTAAATCTAAATGAGCCTTATACTAAAACAAACAAGTGCAAACCTGATGTTCTCTGTATCATTTAGGTATCGTCTCCAAGAAAAGTAGCCCATAAATTTGAACCTGCACTGGATCCCCAAGCATTAAAATGGAGGCTGGTGTGCAAGCAGTGACCCTCTGCTACATTAAATTACAGAGGGAGCACTTAGTGTCTTGTATGTCTTCAAATATAGATCTCTTGTACTTTTGCTTTTATGTTTTATGTTAAGCAGGCTCATTAAAATATAAAAATGCAGTCAGTGATATTGTGCTCCGCCCTGAGTCGCACCCATGCCCGGCTTTCTCACTGTCATTAAACAGTCTTCTCACTCATATTTTTGTAGTGAAGGAAAAGAATACTACTTACAAGCTAGTCACTCGTACACTTCTTTTTTTTCTTTTTTTTTTCTTTCTGGCGTGAAATGACTGACAGTCACCATTCAGCACCCACTCCGTAGTGTTTCAGCACACAATGACATGATTGACTTGTGTAGACGAGCTTGTAGAGCCAGTCAGTCAGACATTGTCAGGCACACAGCGGTGAGCTAACATGTAATGAGTGGGCAGGTCCGTGGCTCTTTAGCGCTCTGATTAAACAATAGATCCTCATTCGAAAGTCTGCTTGCCACTTCACATGCAGACAGAGATGTCCTGCTGTACAGAGATCAACATGCCCAGAAGCTGAATAACAGACTACGCCTCGAGCTTTTTTCATACACTTGATATTTCTTTGATAATCACACAAACGCACTGATTGGTCCATGTGAATTGTAACAATTCCCTCGCGCTCATTAGGTCATTACGATGTTTGAAGCCACATTTTTCACAAAAACTGCAGCTGCTGCAAAACACTGCTAAAAAATGACCTCCCTGGGTAATAAGTCCCATTTTAACCCCCGAGTACATATATTGTTCATGAGGGAGCCGTCAACTCTCCATCAACTGCTGCCATTTATACAAGCTAGTTAGCAGTAAAACAATGTAGTTTAACCTCTTGATAGCAATGATAATAATTTAATTGCATTTGTGATGTATTACACCCTGCCATATGTTGTGCCAAAGTCCTTGTGTAAGGGCATATCCGTCAGTGAAAAATAAGACCTGTCAGGCTCGTTGATTACTTGTTTAAAAATCACTTTAATGCTTGTAGTTGTTGACAGCGCGGGTCATGTGAGAAATGATTTGTTAGGAGGCAACACTGTTTATTCCTCATCGTCTTCTCTGTTGTTGTTGTTGTTGTTGTTGTTGCTGTTGTTGTGCATTTTGCTCTTTGACGTTGTTAATCCTGAGCTAGTAAAAAAAGAGACAGATATTTGGGAAGAAAAGAAGGCAGCAGCAAGCCTCTGCTAAAATGTTTTAGAGTGAACAAAACTGCGAATTAGTGGGTGGGTAATGTATCACAGAGCTACACAGAGTCTAATCAGGATCCCAGCTGGAGGCGTAGCAGTGCTCTGACCCTGTGAAACGACTTTGTCCTCTGCCTCATCATCAGGGGAGGTTGGGAGATCAAAAAGGAAGTAATATTTTTTTTCCGGCTCTTCCAAAACAATTCTGCGGCTGTAATTAGCTTTGTTCTGATAACATTCACACAGCACGTCCCAGAGATGGGTGTGAAACTGTACACCTCCTAATCAGATATCTGCACTGTAATCAGGAGACAATCTTAATGACCTGTGTTAAATGCCAAGCGCTCATTCTGCTTCATCCATTCGCAGTCTGATCACACTGATTCAATCCCTGAAGTCAATGAAACAAATTAAATCCATTTCACTAACGATTACCTTTCTTTCCTTTTTCGCCTGAAATGATGTAAAGCTGGAAAGGTTTCAGTTCAGGCTTTTCATTGTCTTCTGAAAGACAGAATCTGGGGTTGATAAAGCACATTTTTTTTTGGGGGGGGGGGGGGGGGGGGGGGGTTTGTTTGTGAAGTGCTGGTGTATGAAACATCAAGACAAAGCTCTATAGGGAATCTGTCTGCTCTCTGAAACTCAAGACTGGTTGAAGGTATTAATGAGAGACTTGGTGAATAATTCATGCACATTGATAACGTCTCATATCTCATTTGGATGGACAGTGTCAAGGTAAAGTTAGTTTCAGACAGGTCTTTGTGTTTGTCCTCAGGTTTCACTTCAGTTGCTTTTGATTAGAAGTGCCTTGATCCTGTAACCCTGTAGGCTGTGCACCAGGTGAAAAGATTTCCAATATGGTTTTTTTCTCCAGAAATTGAGTGGAGGTGAAAAGAGGAGCTCTCTGAAGTGGTTGTGTTTAAGGAGGATTGTGAAAGTACAGTATATTCTCAGTATTCACTATTGCACTCAATGGTACAAACTCTGTACATGCTGTGATGAAGTATAGTCCTTCAGAAAATTGGCTAGAAAAAATTTTCTTCTTCTTGGTTTTCAATCAAAGCATTTTTTGATAACATTGAAAATTTGCCACAAAATAAGCAACAATCAAAGTTCAAGGAACAATGTTGACGATCTAGAGGGATTTAGTGGTATCTAGCGGTAAGAACCGCAGATTGCAAACAGCTTAGGTTTTTACAGAGGATCAAATTTTCCGCAGAGGTTCTTCCTCCTCAAAACAAACAGATCAGGTGATTAAAACTAGTAAAAACACTGAATAGAGTTAGTTAATGTTACAAATCAGTCTATCTCTTACTCTGTGCGGCACGTAGCAGACAGCCTGTTAGCCAAGCACCTGCTAATTTTTCACTCCCAGTGTCAGCTGGGGGTCTGGAGCCTATCCCAGCTGACACTGGGAGAGTGGCGGGCTACACCCTGGACAGGTTGCCAGACTATCACAGGGCTGACACATAGAGACAGACAACCATTCACGCTCACATTCACACCTACGGGCAATTTATAATCGGCAATTAACCTGCATGTCTTTGGAATGTGGGAGGAAACCGGAGTACCCAGAGAAAACCC
Source organism: Epinephelus lanceolatus (assembly GCF_041903045.1). Taxonomy (NCBI): domain Eukaryota; kingdom Metazoa; phylum Chordata; class Actinopteri; order Perciformes; family Serranidae; genus Epinephelus; species Epinephelus lanceolatus. The sequence continues at coordinate 28,028,219 of NC_135738.1, read as the reverse complement.
ACGCTGACACAGAGAGAACATGCGTACTCCGCACAGAAGGGCTCCCCCACCCTGGGTTTGATCCAGGAGGCGACAATGCTAACCACTCCATCAATGTGCCGCCCTGTCCTGCTAATATGTGCTCCCCTATTTTCTATGATAGCTTCATGTATGCTCACCTAAATTTTGAACCAGAGATTCAGGAGGTTTTTACTGGGAACTGAATTATCAACAGAGATGTCCTCTTTTCCAAAACAAATTGATCCACTGATTTAAACCGGTAAAAATGCTGAATAAAGCAGTTTTGCGTTAAAATGTAAGTGATTTTCCAACACTGCTTGATGTGGAAAGGCTGCTAACTATAGCCCTTTTTAAACAGGAATTGTGCAAATTTGCAGGAAAGCCCAGTCAGTCTTCGTTCGGCATTGGCAGTATAAAAACAAAATCGGGGAGTGCGGCAAAATGCCGCATGCCTTCTTTTGTGTATACAGAATGTGCCTTTTTGGGGCAATGGGTGGCGTGAGCAAGTAATGAAACGTGTGGCTCAGCGTGTAACGTAAACAGTGATGCGGGAGGGAAGCCGCGGCTGGTCAGTCTTTTGGCAATTCTCTCGTAAGTCGGCCCGTTCTTCACCGTTCCTGTCATCTGATGGTTAATGGCTTCTTCATTTGCGAGGACAAGGAGGGCGCACAATTCCTTGTCTCCTCAGTTGCTCATCTTTACAGTGTCTGTCAGGTTTGCGTTTCCCTCTTGCTACTAGCTGCTCGCTAATTCCTGCTATCAGCTGTTTCCTGTTTATCCACTGTCAATGGGTCACACGTGCGGTGTCATCAACAGCTCCTCCCACAAGTCTTCAACAGCCCCTCCCGTTGTGGAAGGTCGCCTCTGTCTTTTTAAAATAAAAGGGTTCCGCCCATATGACTACCCAACGAGGCAGAACATTAGGCAATTTGTATCAGCTTGACAATCCGGCTCTGTGTGTCTAAACACTCACAGCTTGCCGGCAAAACGGCCCAACATTCGCGGAAAATCTGGCAGTGTAAAAGGGGCTTATGGTGGCCAATGCAAACACACAAATGGCCCTGTCAAGAGTCATTGTTTGGTTTGTCTCTTCTGGGCTACTGTAGAAAAATGGTGATGCAACATGGTGATCTCCATAGACAGGGGCCCGCTCCCTCTGTTGATATAAACAGCTCATTTTAAGTTAAAGTTAAAGTTAACAAAAACAAAAATTCTTATTTTCAGGTGATTATACACTAAAGAAAACATTTTATTATATTCCATATATTTGCCAGTATATCTCCTTAAATCCTACACACTGGACCTGTAAAGTACCTAGTTAGTATATATTGAGAGTTTAACACTCGTCTTAAAACCTCAGCGAATCTGCTTCATCAGGACTGTGTAGGTGTGTTTGATCAGATTTGACTGACAGTGCTGGCAAACAACCCCACAGCTGTCATCAGATTCTGATTCAAATGTTGCTAAACCCTGATTGGAGCACGGACGTACCGAGCATCACCTTTTTTTTCTTTTAAAAAATGGAAACACAAATATGGAAATCTCTCTTAAACAACCCAAACTCTTCAGACTGTGGCAGAACATAGTGTGTAATTGAAGGTCCCCATCGCTCATTGTAAGACACTGATTAAAAAAACATGTTTTCAAGGCCTTTACACATTAAAATGCAAATGGGAGTCGTTGGAAAAAAACACAAAAGCCAAACATTTTTTGCCATCTAATCATCAAGTGAGAAATTCACTTGCTCTACACGCGCTACACTTTTCGTTTGTGCGCATGATTGCAGTACTCCAACTTTGATAGAGCACAGGTACAAGCAGTGAAGTTTTTACACTTGAAAATGCTTGTTGGTGCTTATTGTGCTGTGTGTGAAAGAAATCTACCTTGTCCTCGATACTTCTAATTGCAAGTAATGTTCACCATGAAGGTCGTCGCTCTCTGCGTTGTTATAAGAAGTCTTGAATTCTAAAACTGCTCTAATGAATAGCCTTTTCACACAGTAAGGCGTATCAGGCTCTGTGGCACTTATTGTTATACGACTGTGACACGAGTCTGCCGCAGTCACAAAAGGGCCACTGGGTTTATGCTTTTTCTTTAGACTGTGGTGTATTTTTAGCAACACTTCAGCTACAGTAATGTTTAAAGGCCCAGCTTGGTTCAGGAAGTTACAAACAATTGCTGCTTTTTTTCGCTGTCAGTATTTGGTTGAGTTATTGTGACGCTCCTGCTTGATGTGTAAATTGTTGGGGGGTTTTGTAATCTTCCTCCTTCCTTTGTGACTTTGTCTCTTCCCAGACATGGAACTCGATGTGCAGGAGAAGTTGCAGCGGCAGCCAACAACGGTGTGTGTGGTGTAGGTGTGGCCTATAATGCTAAAATTGGAGGTGAGTGAAGCACACAACCGGGGTTTTTAATTGGGAACAGTGTTTAATTAGAAATAATATTAATTTAAATGAGTTTAATAGTGTTTTAATTAGAAATAATATGTACAGTAGTGTTCACATTCAAACTAATTAACGTAGAAGTGAATTTGTTTCAGCTAGGCTCCATTTAGCTCTTCACCTAAAGAACTGTGACTGTCTTCACATTTAGTTGTAGGCCCAGTAATAGATTTTAAAGTTGTTATCCTTAATGTTTTTCTTTTCTCTTTTTTTTCTGGACCATTGACTGTCTTTTATCCACTGATTGACCCCCTGTTGTTCAGCTGCATGAGTGAAAGTGTGCTGCAGAGACAGACAAGAGCTTGCAGGGAATTGTCTGATCTGTTGATACTGAGAAGAAAAGCTTCTGCCTTCTGCAGGTTTTCCTCTGGAAATGAGATGACAGGGGCTTTATTAAAGGGGACCTGTTGTGCTTTTCTGTTTTTTGTGTCTTGTATATAGTGTTACAATGAAGGATGCTCATATTAAAATGGCCAGAGTTTGAAATTATGTTAATATATGTAAAAGTCGTCCCTGTGTGCAAAAACCTCAGGTTACCTAGTGTTCAGAACACTCTGTTTCCAAATGCTTTTTCTTTTCTCTGACATCTTTATATTGTCATCTGCTCCAGGCACACTGCTGCAAGCGTTTACATAGCATAGCCTATGCTAAATTAAGCTACATGCTAATGTCCAGGAAACATGTAAACTCAGTTGCTGATCATATTCCTGCTGGAACAAATTAGTTTGTGTTAAAAAGCTTTTATTAGTGATTTTTCATGGTAGAGAGTCCCATTATTCTCCATTACAGTTGTTCCCCAGCTGCAAGTACTCTGCTAATGTACTGTGGCTACATGCTAGCGTCAGGGAAACATGTAATCTTGGTTGCCAGTGTTGTTAAATGTCTGTTTGATTTCAGATCATATTCCTGCTGGAACACGTCCGGCTGTGTTTAGAAGCTTTTATTGGTGACTTTATTCTTGTTATTCTCGGTTACCGTCATTCCTCGCCGCAATGACGGTGCAGAGGTGCCGAGATACAGAAGACCTGGAAGTGCTGAACAATCAGAGCAGACTGGGCTTATTTGAGAGGGGGGCTTAAATAGACAGGTGCTAAAAGCGTGTCAAACACAGGGTGAATACAGATGTTCCAGCACAGACAGTATGAGGAAAAAAATGAAGTGTTTTTGACCATTAATGCATGTAAACATGTTCTGGAAATGAGAATAATAAGTCCCTTTTAAGGCTACTAGAACAATGCAGAGACATGTAGATTTCAGATTCAAGTTTTTGACAATCTTTTTTTATGCAAATATAATAACTCACTCTACCTTAATTTGGCAGGTGGCCTGAAACTCCATTCTTTCTTCCGCCTATTAGATAAAAAGCAAGTTCAATTTTTTAAGTGTTTTGTTGGGTCTTTTGTGATTCGTAAATTTAGCATTATGTTGATGCCAAGAAAACTGACTTCACAACCCAGCGGACGTCTTCTCACACCACCGTGTAAATCACCTACTTAAAACGCTGGTCAAAATACGACTCTTAGGATAGGCTGTTGTTTGAACAGTAATAAAGCTGTCAGCATGTGTGGATATACATTAAGAGAGAAGGTTTTATTTTGAAGTGGTTCATTTAAATCAAACCTGTGATCGCAAATTTAGTCTGAAAGGTTGTTTTTTTTTGTCACCTAATAATGGTCGCACTTGATAAAGAATTCCAAGGAGGCTCTTAGTAACTTTTGTCACCAAACAATCTATCAGTGACATGATGGCAGCCAACAAGACTCAGCGGAGTCTGCCGAGCCCTGAGCAGTCCCGTTCACAGATGTTACTCATAACTCTCCTTCTTTGTCTTCATTACCATTCGTCTCCCGACGGTGCCGTGCATTGGCCCCGTTCTCGTAAATTACTCCTCTGTGAATCTGTTCACGTCAAGGGGTCAGTGGATTGTTTATAAACAGCTGTGATTTGCTCCCAAATACCAGTGGTGTGTGTGTGTGTGTGTGTGTGTGTGCGTGATTGTGTGTGCACGCAAGCAGTCAGGTTCATGGGAGAAGCCTACATGTGTGTATCCTTACTGTGCAATGATTAGTGTTTAGTGTTTAGAACCTGTAATTGACCCCACTTGGCTCACTCTGTTTCCTTCCACCTACTTTACCCATACCCCCCCCCCACACCCACACACACACACACACACACACATAGCTGCAGTCTTACCTGCTACATCTAACTTGCTAGGGGTTGCAGGGAACTCACACAGCAGTGTCTTAATAAGGAAGCGTTGAGCTGCAGGAAGTTGATGAGAATTGTTACGACAGCGATTATCATTACCACTGCAATACAGGCCGTGCATAATGATCAACCAAGCAAACATTGTTCTTTATGACACATGCTTAGTTCAGTTAAGTATGGGGGTTTTTTTTTTGTTGTTTTTTTTTTCAGGCTGCTCAATATTCAAACTTGCGTTACGCTGAATCCCCACGCCAACAGAGTAATTACTGCTTTGGCTACATCCCTTCTGGCATGTGTTTGTGCCTCCAGGGCCAGGCAGGTTGTCTAGAATAGATTATTGAAGTCTTAATGTGGACGTCGTCAGTCGCTCTGTGGCTCTTGAGGTCTGGGTCTTCCTCTCCCAGTAATGGACCTCATTTGAGGGTGGTTCATTTTTACGCCTCTCTGCAGCCATTAATGTTGCGAGGAGTGATCTGAGGCTGCTCACTTCAAAGGCTCAGACAGGGTTGTGTTCAGGTATGATGAAAGGTGACATTCAGTGCTACCCTGTGGACACAGCAGGCTCTGTACACTCTCAGCTCATTTATATCCGTGCGTATATGCACCTTTCTCTCTCCTGCAGTCTGTTAGCTTTGTCTACTTGTCCTTTCTTTGTGTTTTGCTGGGGTCAGGAGGCGGCCTTTCTTGGTTTAACAACCAGCTGGGTATTTGTTTATGCGATGGTAAAATAATGTAGTATCCATCGAAGCAGCATCTGTGGGTGAAAGCTTTGTACACTAACTCATTAAAACTGGAACTCTGTGAAGTCTTTTGGTTTTTCCTGTGAAGTCTTTTGTTTCTCCTGTTTTTCTGTTTTTGTTTTGTTTTGTGTTTTTGTGGCAGAAGATAAAATGGGAATTTTCGGTTCGACCGATTTCTTTCAGTCTTTTCATGACAAGTTTTCTCTTTTTGTCATCTCACGCTGTTTTTTTTCCTCAGGATTTGACACCTCCCCACCCATCTGAAGCTAAAATTCTTACGCTCACTTTCTCTTTACCATCTGTCATTCTGTCACTCTCTCCTCGCCACTTTTCACATCTCTAGTCTGGTAACCTAATCTGCACTGCATTGCCTGTTCCTTTCACAGGAGTTCGCATGTTGGATGGGGAGGTGACAGACGTGGTGGAGGCTCACTCCCTGAGCCTCAACCCGCAGCACATCCACATTTATAGTGCCAGCTGGGGCCCAGAGGACGATGGCAAGTCACTGGACGGCCCTGCCAAGCTGGCCAAGGAGGCTTTCCTCCAGGGAATCACCAAGGTCAGTCAGAGCAGACGCTCAGACTTTTAATCTACTAATATCGTCTCTGTTTCTTTCTTCTCACATCACCATTAAACTCACATCAGCTCTTTAAAGGTTTGACATAGGTTTGCACTTTTGGGAAATACGCTATTCCCTTCCTTTTCTTGCAGAGAAATAGATGCGAAGATCGATACCACGCTCATGTCAATATGGCAAATATGAAGCTGAAGCCAGCAGATTATTAGCTGAGCTGAAACTGACAGTAGGATGAAACATATAGCCTGGATCTGTCCAGATGTAACAAATTCTGCCTACTAGCACCTCTAATGCTCACCTATTTACATATTATATCTTGCTTCTCTAATCTGCGCAAAACCAAAAGTGTAATAACAACATTATTTTGTTTGCCATTCAAGTGTTGAAGACACTTTCTTATTCAGACAGTGTTTCCCAGACCATTGCCCTCCACAGCTGGGGTTAGGGCACAGGATGAATTATGGTTGGGCATCACAGAGGTAACTGCTTGGGGTAAAGGTAGTTGTTTTCAAACAGTGGGGCATGCCACGCTAGGGGGGCATAGAACCACTGCAGGTGGGGTGTGGATGTCCAGGGTAAAAATATGGAGTGAAACAAAGTTGAATGATGTTATTTATTTAGGGAAAATAAATAAAAAAGAGTTTGCTGATGCTGTCATGCTGCCCTTAATTTCTCTAAACTTCAAAATGGTGGGGGGCGTGAACGTTTTCTGGCCTCTGAAAAGGGGAATGACAGAAAAAGTTTGAGAACCACAGGGTTAAGCATAGCAGAAAATGACAGTTTGGGTCTAGGGGTGCACGTTATACCAGTATTGGTAATAACCATGATATTTATAAATTAAATATTGATATCATGTTAATTATACACATATAATAATATCATGTAAATAATCCAGCACCTTTTAAATAGTATCCGTTTCTTCCCAGTCTTGCTTTGTCTTCCCCTCCAGCACCATCTGGTTTCCTTTCCACTATCCATTAAAGTTCCCATATTGTGCTCATATTCAGGTTCATACTTGTGTTTTGGCTTTCTACCAGAACATTTTACGTGCTTTAATGTTTAAAAAAACATTATTTTTTCCTCATACTGTCTGCCTGAAATCATACTCATACCGATACTAGTAATCACCTTCTGTCTGAAATGCTCAGTTTTTCTATCTCAATGGGCCGTTACACTGGAATTACATCACTAAGCAACAGCTTGGGTCCATGTTTGCTTTGTGTCAGCTGAGTTCATTCAGATTCACTGCAAAACATTCAAACAGGAAATACAAAAGGACCCGTTTCAAATGTTTCTGTTTGAAATGGTATCTAGAGTGTACTCGTGACATCACAAATTCACAGAAATCCTGACAGTTGGTTTAAAGGCACAGTTTCTGAATATGAATTGTGTGCATTTCTCTGTGGATTTAGCATTTCGATACTTTCATAGTATTTATATAGCACCTGTACATGCATTTTCTATAGATATCGCAGTATGCGCGCTATCATTAAAACTCTTGGTCTTGGCACTCATTTAGTGAAAATCTTATAATGTGCCAGCTCTAGCTTGGAGTTAGGGATATGTTTGGGCTCAGGTTCAGTTTGGGGAAAACACAAATCGATTGGGACACACACTCACCAGTATCTTCCTGATAGTAGCCTGATAACTGGTCCCAGCCAAGAAATAGTCTGACTCATAACTCCTTAGAAAAATGGAAAAATTTTACAAGTCAGTTTATGTACAGATTAAACAAACAAGCTGTAACATGAGTTATGGAGCTTCACAGATGTTGGTAGGTGGATTTCATAACTTTTATAACTTCATAACAGAGCTACATGTTTCCAGTCTTTATGCTAAGCTAAGCCAAACAGCTGCTAGCTAATGTTTACCATACAGATGCTATTGCTCTTCTTATCTAAACCTCAGCAAGTAAGCAAATACTTGAAGTGAATTTATTCCTTTTAAGCAACATATGGAGTGATGTCTGTGGTGAATCTCTCTCTGGGGTATACTGTAGGAAAGGACAAACTCAAGGTGAGTCTGTTAATTGCCCTCTGACTAGCCTTTTAGGGTTGGGTAGAGTAAGACATTAAAAAGTATGACATATTATCTTAGCCTAATGTCATCATTTCTCATGTGTCAGCATGCTGCATCAAAAGGCATCAGCGGAGCGGCCTAATGATAAATGTGAGATGAGAGGGGGAAGAATCAGAGCAGCACTCACTGATACAGAACAATAGTTGGATTCAAAGACCGCAGTAATTGGCGTATAAATGAATGAAACTGCATATTTTCTGTGAAAAAAGAATGATTCATATGCCACATCCCAAAATATGAAATGCTCCACATATCACGGTGTGTTAGTGAGGAGAAATTGCCTGACAGCCGCACAACAGGACCTTTCTGGTTTAGCGTGTGTTCTGTTGGCAGTGAGATAACCCCTGGCACTGAAGTGTTATCGTCTGGCCTCTGTAACCTGCAGCAAAGGCAGCGTCGGGTCATGAATTGGGCTGGAAGGTTTAGGAGTATTAGCTGCAGCTTCAAGACTCTTGTGTTATGATACGGTGGGATTCAGACAGCATCACACACACTCGGCATGAGGGAAAATTTCCCTCAAATTTGTGGTAATTTGTGAGACGGAGATGTAGGAATCCATTAGGAAAACTAAATGGATAATCCTATTTAAAAAACTTAAGCTCATTTGAAGTCTGTGTTCAGGTGAAATTGAGGTCCCTTTGTACACTTACACGCTCAAAATGTGATTAACCGAGCCAGAATAAACAGTGTTGCAACAACTGTGATAAGGAGGCAAAGATTACTGTGTCTTTGTATTTGTCGGGATTGCGAAGCCAAAATGGTGGAACTGATTATGTGACAGGACTTTTATTTTTTTAGCAGCCAGGCCAGAGAGCAGAACAGACAATCACGATCTTTAACAGCCAGAGTAGCGAAAGATTCCTGCAGCTTTCTCCATCAATCGTTTTTTTTTTTTTTAATGTCACTTTTTTGTAGTTTTGTGCATCTGCGGGTGACCGAGAGGGAGGGAGGAAGAAACGGTGCAGGACTGCGTTCTCCCACCTTATTAATGTCTTGCTTGCCGACAACTGTTTCATTATTCCTGCTCTCTATATGTCAGATTTGTTTGTTCACCATATGTATTTCTCGGTTTATTGTTTTGTTCTCTGAAAAGAATATTTTATTCGCCCACTTGGTTCAAACTGCATGTGGACAAAGAGGAGTTTTAATCTTTCAGCTCCATGCTGAACGTCCGTGTTGAGGTTGCTGCTTTCACACTCTTATAAAAGGTTTTATTTTTATTGTTTAATTAACTTTTGAATGACAGGGTGTGATTAACGCTGAATAGAAATGAGGGTTTGTCAGTAAATTGTGATGATAATGATACCTTTATTTATTTAGCACTTTAAGAAAAAACACTTAAAAAGCACTTCACAGAAGAAAAAAATCAAAGGCTGAGAGATAATAAGGTCTAACAAAGAAGAAAAAGTACTTGCTAAATATATTGTTTAGAGGAGGAAGAAAGGCTTAATTAAACATGACAGGAAAAGTAAATCTAATTAAAAGCCAATTTAAAAAATGTGTCTGTATGGCTTTAACAAAAGGGACACTGAGGTTGCTCTTCACCCGGAGGCTATTTCAGAGCTGACTGCAATCTCTTTTTGCCCTTTGCCTCCAGCCCGAACCCTGGGGACGACAGCAGGTCTGCAGACTTCTGCAGGCTTCTATCAGATATGTACTGAGAGAAAGGAGGTCGACGGTGTAGGAAGGGTTGAGACCAACCAGTGCCTCATAAAATAAGCACTCAAACTTTAAAATCAGTTCTAAAGGTCATAGGTAACTAGTGCAGGGAGGCCAAAAAAACTGAAGAAAATGTGCAAACATTTCCTACAACTCGTGAACACCCCTGGCAGCTGTACATTGTACAAGCTGAAGGCGGTCCATTGATTTCTGGGGCATTTCAGCGATTAAAGAGTTGCAGTAATCTAATCAGCTGGAGACAAATGCATAAAAAAGGATTTGTTTGTCTTGGAACAAAAGTAGCAATCTAATCTTAGCAATGCTCCTGAGCTGACAAACGACACCCTTTGTTACTGAAATGCTTCAAGCCGTCTGTTGGCACGTCCAGGCCCAGCTGAACTAAATGCCCGTCTCATACAGCATGTGTACTTTAGGAGCGTATAGTCTCGCTGCCAGATATCATGTTGTCATTTATCATGCCCTTAAATTATATTCAGCTTGAGTAGATTTTGTAATTACATTTCTTCTGTTTGTTATCTGATGTTCTGCCGCAATAAGTCGCCTGACATTATGATGTATTAATAAGAGTTGTGCCTACAGCGGTTCACTGCTTCTGAGCGAAAGCACATAAGTGACAAGGCGTTTAAGCAGTGAGACAAACGTCTTTGTCAAAGGCAATTTTTCACACTTCAACCAGCGCTTGTTAGCCTCTTTCTCTAAACCCATTCCGTGCGTTTCTTTATGAATGTATATGTGTTTCTATATATCACAGGGACGTGGTGGACAAGGCTCCATCTTTGTGTGGGCCTCGGGTAACGGCGGCAGGGAGCAAGACAGCTGCAACTGTGACGGCTACACCAACAGCATATACACCCTCTCCATCAGCAGCACCACGCAGTCCGGCAACGTGCCGTGGTACAGCGAGCCCTGCTCCTCCACCCTCGCTACCACCTTCAGCTCTGGAAACCCGGGGGAGAAACAGATAGTGGGTGTACATACACACACACACTCACACTTTGAACATCTTAGATTTCACGTAGGATTGTTTTTGTACTTTGAATCTCTAGCGCACTGTAAATGTCAGCATCGCAAAAATAAACATGCACCTCATACTTTGCATTGGCCTGTTCAGTCAGCCAAAAGTCGACGCATCCACGATGAACCCTTCTGGAGTGTACATGCACATTAATATCATCTCTGGCAAATCAAAAGCAGGCATCGGACTGTCAAAATCAGAGTGAATGATGTGTAACATACAGTGAGCAAAGCTAACAAACACTGAGAGATGCCACATGCTTCCTTCAAGCTGCTTGTCAACTGAAGAAAGGCTCGCCTCAGGGACACAGAATCACATAAAACAACCATAAATCTACCATTCCCTCCAAAATACACCAGAGGCACGCTGCAGGCGAGCAAACACAACTCATCAAATGGATGAAATTGAAGTCATTTTAAAATTTACGGCAGCTGCTGTATTGTTGCTTTAGCAGTCAGAAGCTGTCATTTGTTGTGTCAGTGATTTCATACAGCTGTCATTTATCCAAAACTAGGATTTATGTTCACTTTGTTCGATCTTATGTTTGGTACATTGGTGTCTAGACTGTTTATTACAAGCAGACCAGGATCAAGCTTTCAAATGTGGACTCACAAGTAGCTCATTTAGTGGATAGATTTGGTCATCTGACATCTCTTGAGGCACTGGGTATATTTTACGGGGTGTTTAGAAGATGCTAGGTTTATAGCTTGTCTGTAAATGTAAAAATATAATCAGTGTTAGGCTGCAACTGACTATTTTTCATTATTGTTATTCTAGCCTTAGCATAAAATGTCAGAATATAGTAAAAAAAAAATTGCCCATCACATGTCTCTAGGGGGACAGCGCGGTGGTTAGCACTGTCGCCTCACAGCAAGAGGGTTCCTGGTTCAATCCCAGGAGGGAGCCTTTCTGTGTGGAGTTTCCATGTTCTCCCCGTGTTATCACGGGTTCTCTCCGGTGTCTCCAGCTTCCTCCTACAGTCCAAAGACATGCAGGTTAATTGGTGACTCTAAATTGTCCGTAGGTGTAAATGTGAGTGTGAATGGTTGTCTGTCTCTATGTGTCAGCCCTGTGATAGTCTGGAAACCTGTCCAGGGTGTACCCTGCCTCTCACCCAATGTCAGCTGGGATAGGCTCCAGCCCCCCCACGACCCTTAAGAGGATAAGCGGTTACGAAAATGGACGGATGGATGTCCCTAGGGATCAGTTTTTCAGAAGTAAACTGATCAGATTTCAGATTGAATCTAATCTTTAATCTAATCTTTGTTCAAAAGAAAAAAAGGATTTGGAAATCTGATTAGAATATGTAATCTAGTCACATAGTCCAGGCAAAATAGCCTTTTACGACAGACTAATTGTAAGAGATTTTTTTTCACCCTACATCATTACTATGAGGTGTCCAGAACAACATACTAAAAGTCCTAAGAAATCCTAGTTGTGGAAATATGTTTAATTCTCATCAATCCTAGATGTGTGCCAATATGGCCGTACAACAATACACCCAAATGGGCTTATTTTTTTCTTTTACTCCTATCACAGTGAAACATTCCAGAATGAAAGTAAACATGAAAAGTAACATTTTTTGTATTACAAGTTTTTTAACTCGTTAAAATATGGCCGAAAATACACCTCAATAGGCTTATTTTTCCCTTAACTCTTATCACAGTAAAACTTAACATAATGAAAGTATACATGAAAAGTAAAATTTTTTGTATTACAAGTTTCTTTGGAAATTAATTTGAATATGCAAATTAGCTCAACACTAATTGAATATGTCCTAATTTGCATATCACGAAAATTGTTTTTTTGTTTTTCCATAAAATGTATTATATTTAAGATGTTTTTCATTATGATATCAAACACACTGATAAGACTTTCATGAGCCATTTCATCAAAATATTGTGATTTCATAGAATTACCTCAGAAACACCATTCATTCCATTCGCTTGAGTTCATTGTTGCTTGGCTAAGACTGGATTATGGTCAAGGCTTTCCAGAAAAGGGGTTGGTCGAACGTCAGAACAGGGGTCACATCATACTGCAGAGCTTGAGTTGCCACAAACCTCAATGTTGAGTATATGCAGGATTCATCACTGGGATCAAGATCAATCATTGGAAGGAATGTTACTGAAGCTCTCCCATAGCAATGAGATTAGCCTAATAGAATTTGCTAATGCTAGCAAACTAGTTTGTGTCAATAGGCGATAAAGTAGTTTTGGTTTTGGGCCAAAAATTTAGAAAAGAGTTGGTAACTTAAAATGTCCAGATTGAGTTTCTGGAGAGATCAAGAGTGGTTTCCTGCCAACAATGTGTATAGATTTTGCAGGTGTTAGCTACTTCTCGTACACAGTGCATAGCCAAACAAGGGTTGAAGCCCAAAGTGTAACCCTGGTCCGAAACACTTGTTTATAGTTACAAAAAGAGGTAGTGTGAATTAATAAAGAAGTCGAGTTTGGGCTACAGTTAGGCTTACTTCAAAATGTGAAGTAATTTTGGTTTTGGACAAAATTGTTAACTGTTAGCCTAAATTGTCTACCTGTTATGATGGTTCAGAAATATAGTCTCTAGCCTACATAAATAAGTAGCCTAATCAGTTCAGTGTAGCTTATTTGAGTTGAATTTTTCCCCACTTGGCTAGGTTTCCCACTTTGATTCAGTTTGTTTTTTTCCCCTATGATACTCGCTGTTCAGGGATGCTATTTGCTATTGTGTATAGCCAAATTGGTGCAAAGTGCATTCTGCATTGTGTTGTCTGCTATTGGTGAATGTGTGTCTGTCAGCTCTGTCTGGTTTTTCGGCTAGACGTGCTGTGTGCGAGTTAATCGTTGCACTGCCTGCAATTGTTAGCTTGTCTTTACCAACAATGTCTAATCTTACCAACAATATCTTGCAAACAATCTGTAAATTTACCAGCACAAAATGTTGTCACCACATTATCGTCTGTGATTTATTCTATATTTGGAATGTTGTCTGCGGAGGTGGGGGCGGGGGGGTCATAGCCTGACATATTTTACACAGCTCATTTGCATATTTAAATTCATTTCCAAAGAAACTTGTAATACAAAAATTTTTACTTTTCATGTATACTTTTATTGTGTTAAGTTTTACTGTGATAAGAGTTAAGGGAAAAATAAGCCTATTGGGGTGTATTTTTCAGCCATATTTTAATGAGTTTTGGGCTCATTTGCATATTCAAATTCATTTTCAAAAAAACTTGTAATACAAAAAATGTTACTTTTCATGTTTACTTTCATTCTGGAATGTTTCATTGTGATAGGAGTAAAAGAAAAAAATAAGCCCATTTGGGTGTATTGTTGTACGGCCATATTGGCACACATCTAGGATTGATGAGAATTAAACATATTTCCACAACTAGGATTTCTTAGGACTTTTAGTATGTTGTTCTGGACACCTCATAGAAATGATGTAGGGTGAAAAAAAATCTCTTACAATTAGTCTGATTTTTGGGTCCAAAATGAGCTAGATTTCCTGGACTAACAGTTTTGATCTGGATTAAACCCTCAGTATGTGTTCAAAATTTTTTAGTAGGATTGGGATACCTTTGATCCAAAAACATCAGGATTATCCTGATTGGTCAAATACATAAACATTTATGTATATTTTGCACTTGATTTGTTTAATCGTCACAGCGATAAAGTACAGAAAGTCATTATTAGGCTGCCTAAAGAGCATTTTGGTACAGTAAAAAAAATAATTATAAATAATCATTTCCTTTGGCAGCACTTATGGCGATTAGCTGTAATTGTAGTGTGTTTGAAAACCACGCTAATGATTTTATTTATATCAGCTCATTTTATGAGCCCTGCAGCTGCCGAGAAGGAAGGGTTACCACAGCATGAATGTATGTTTCTGTGTGTGTGTGTGAATGTCGCCACACACACTCAGTTAGTAATACAGCAAATGCTTTCATCAGTGAGCCATTGTGCTACCTCTTTCAGTGATAGACAGTGACATAACAGACATTTATTTATATGAATCTCTTCAAGATTATTACTTTAATTTTAACCTTCACGTACCATTTTATATTAATTACATTCACACAGTCAAAAGCAGTTTCTAACTATTACATCAACCATCTCTCTTTTAATGACCCCACACTAGCTGTTCTTTCTGCTCTACAGCTAGAAGCTTACATTGTGATATATAGTCCCATTTAGAGCACTGGTTATCTGGATTTAGTCGTCTTGACAGTGTGCATCTGGATCAGGGTGATCCAATCCAATGTTGCTTTGAAAAACCAGCACAGAAGTAAGATGGATTAGCTGATCTTAGGTAGCAAAACACGAGATTTTAAACTCCAGATCTTTGTGATTCACACAGAATTTCTTTGAACTGTGTTTGTGATTTTTGTCACACAGTCTAAAACCCAAAAATATTCAGTTTACAAAGAAAGAAAACAGAGAAAAGCTGAAGATCCTCACATTGCAGAAGCTGGAACCAGCAAATATTTGGACTTTTTTTTCCCTCGAGAAATGACTAATCACTAAGTCAATGACTGCGATCCAAAAACAATTAATGAAATATGACTGTGTTTCAGTGTTGTTTCATCCAGTCCTGATATCCAACAGTTGGCCTGTGCAGACACCTCCCTTTGTTTACTCCTCTGACACGTAGATTTCTTTCCACAGATAATGGCCATTAGTGCCACAATCTGTCAGGCCAAAAGTTGCAAACCAAGAATGTGTCCCTGACCTTCACAGCTCGCCTTGCCCTCTGGCTTCTTGTCATTTCCGACGTGTCCCCATCGCAACCCAGACAGGCCTCATTAGCTTTCTGGCATTGGCAGAGACTGAGAGCAGGGGTGTACCTGAAGTGCTAACATACTTTGTCTCACCTCCACCCGACCTAACTGCGCTGATTTGGCTGACATTCGCTGCCCCGGCTGCGACCCTCTGGCACGGATCCACAGACCTGAGAGTGAACCTACCTGCTTGTTCTCTCCTCCTCCTCCTCCTCCTCCTCCTCTTCCCTCCTGCCGCGGCTTGCTGCAGGCAGAGCTCCCATTGTCCTCAGCCCTCCCCTGTCTAACCTCTCTCGCCGTGAACTTCACTCATGCTGAAGTGGGAAACTCAATGTGTCATATTAACTGTGTCTAACCTTCTGTATTTCTGTGCACTTCTCTCCCTTCCCCTGTCTCCAAGGTGACCACAGACCTGAGGCAAAAATGCACAGACTCGCACACAGGGACATCTGCTTCGGCCCCACTGGCTGCTGGGATCATCGCTCTCGCTCTGGAGGCCAAGTGAGTGAGAGCGACACAACCTCCTCCTCTAACAGGACTATTTTTATAGTCACCCTTGTAGCCATTACGCTTTTACAGTAAACACTTTTTAGATTAAATTTTATTGTAAACTTCATTTGTTATGCTCTGCTGCACACTCATAGGAGGCACGCGTGTGTGTGTGTGCGTGCGCGCACTTGCGTCTGGGAGTCGGTGTTGGCCTAAATCCCAGCCTAGAAATTCCTTTCCTCAGCAAATTAAGCTTTTGATAATCAGTTAATTAGCCAGACAAATCAGCAGCTGCAGCCCACACAGACATCTGAATACCTGTAGGGCCAGGCAGTGAAGATTTTAACTGGAGAATGTCTCTCATTATCGCTCACTCAGGACTCCAGGTGTCAGAATCCAAGTTTCTGTCAGTAGCTCTAATGTGTTCTCCATTATGGTGGCATCTTCACTCATATCTCGCGGTGTGTTAAGTTCTCTTATCAGTCAGCCGTCCCCCATTCTGCATAATTCTCTTCATTTCCACATTAGCGTTTAGCTGACAGGTGTCAAAATCAAAGCCGGTGTTACCTCCCAGTCTAGGCTTCAGCTCAGGTATACATACTCTGCGTCCTAGGTTTATCTCTGTACTGTCACCTCTGATATCACAAGAGAAGGGCACTGACTGACAGACCTAAAGTTTGCACGGTGTAGACTATCTCTCACATTTAACACCACCCTGCTGACAGGCAGCAGTAATAACAGGGCTGCTAGTTTATCAGACTGGGACCACACTGGAATTCACAGAGATGGAATCATTTAATAGGCAGTGTGTTTGGGCTTTCTGGTGTTTTATTATTTTATTATTTTTTCCCCTTCGCGCTTGGCTGAGGTGACATTGAGTGGATCGGGGGGGGGGGATCTTGTCCATTAATAACACATGAGAGGATGTGAGATGTGAATGCTGATGCAGAGAGCAGCGGAGGTGATGCGCAACAGTGCAATTTCGTGTTTCTATTTCTGACTGCTGTGGTGTTGCACTCAGTAAGCAGTGTGATTCATGGTTTGATTATCTTAACCCACAGACTGTCTTTTTCCTCATTGGTGACTTAAAGGCTTTTCCTCTGAATGCTTCCCTGATGTGCCTCTTAATAAATCTATATATATGTATTTAAAAAAAAAAAACATTTTTATTGGAAGGTGTGTGGAAGGTGACCTCATCCCCCAATCCCAGACCTCATTAGAAACTATCATCACAGCGAGGTCTAGACACAGTCCTCCACAGTGTTGTATCCACTGTTTTACTGTGTTCCCTGACCTTTCAGCACAATGGGTTATGATGTACCTTTAATACTGGTGTTTTACACCGGTGTTAAAACCATAATGTGAGCTCATACCTTTGTTATGGTTGACTGACATATCCCTCAAGGCTGTCCTTTACGTCTCAGTATAACACTTCAGAAGTATGGCTGTCCTCACTGTAAAGGCTCAGGTGGATTATATTTCAGGTGACTCAGACTCCTGACCTTTCCCATATCCCACAGCTCCTCACCTTTCCTCTGTCGTATTGTCACACAGCGGAGGTCAGCGAGACCTGGCTTTTCTCATAATGTGCATAATGTAGGAAGTTAATACCTTCCGCTGTTACATGACAGAAAGTCAGTGCGGTTACTCTGCTTACCTTCCTGTGTCTGTGTAGTATGAACCTGACCTGGAGGGACATGCAGCACCTGGTAGTGAGAACATCCCAGCCCGGACACCTCAGCGCCGGAGACTGGAGGACCAACGGAGTGGGACGCAGAGGTAAAGGCTGGTTGCTTCAAGTCAAGCACAGATGGTGTTACCTGCTGTCGTATTTGTGTGTCTTTCCTGAGCACCTGTTGGGACATTTAGAGCACAGGGAAAGGCTTTTGTTAGCATATGCATTATACAATATATATTATAAAACTCTATTCTGTGCACAGTAAATTGATTGCTATTCTGCACACAGTAATAACCTCTCACTCAGTTTCAAACTCCCTGCTCTGTGTACTCCCAAATTCTTATAGACTTGCTCTCTCAACATCTCTGCACTGTGCGCGCTCAGGTTTGCCTGCAGGCTCAACCAACATGACAAAGCCTTACAGTATGCCACAGTTTCAGCCAACCAAAAAAAATGGGATAAAATTGGTAGTTTTTGTTGTTGTTGTTTTTTGTTTGTTTTTTTTTTGCATGTTTTTTGTCTGCTACAGCCAGGGCAGGAATTCCACCGTTGGCGGTTGCCGTCCTGGCCCCTCTGTCTGGTCTCCCTTCATAAAGTTCTCTGCCCATCAGCCAGTGTGGCCTCAGTGCCCCACTCTCTGCCTGCTTTGTTCGTTTGTTTTCTTGGCCCTGCCTCTCTGCCCTCTCTTGTCAAGTTCACCTCAGCAACAGAACATTAGTACATGTACTTGATTGGTCAACAGTTACGTAATCAACGTGTGGTGTGACCAATACAATGCAAGCTGGAAAGACTCTTGTTTTAAAGTGTCTGACAGGATTTGTAAAGTGACAGTATTGTCACTACCTGTGTCTGTACATCCTGCCTTATCGGTACTGCACGTGCAGCCTTGAGACAGAAATCAGAAGGAAGCGAGACGGCTCACTCGTTAGCTACTTGAATGAATGAATAGTTTTTATTTCAGTTACATACATCTGGAGAAACAAAGATTATTTCAGTTTTTCTCACAGTCACGTATATCAACCAAAGGATAACCAAGAATATCAACAATACCAAAGAAAGGAAATAAATAAATTAATAATTAAATACATTATACTCTAAATTATAATCCTTAATTCTTTTGCATTTTGATCATTTTACATTTCAAGGCTTTTTTAAAATTCAACAGAGAGCTACACAATTTCATAGTCCATTCCATAACATGACACCCAAAACTGAAACACATCTGTATTTTACTTTAGTTCCTACTTTACATGTTTCATAATAAACAACCCTCTTTAATTATAACTTCCTTCTCTTAATTTAAAAAAAAATGACTACCCATGTTTTACAATATACAATGTTCTTGTGAAGCTAAAAAACGTAACATCCTGCTTAGATGTCAAGTTATTTCTGTGATATTTGATGGATTGGAAGAGCAGAACAACACAATGCATCTTACCAGCAGCCATCTTGGATCCTCCCCTGTAAGAGGGAGCCTATGAAAAATATGTGCTTCCATCATCAGCTACAGAAAAAACAATTTGTTTAATTCAGAATGTTGTTGATTAGGTGCTATTAATGTTATTGACTATTTCGCCATTAGGAACAACCTCATATATAAATCTGACATATGACAAAATATGTAATCTACACACAGCGTATATGTCTCACACATATATGCTTATAAATGTGATGTAAATGCAAATCAACATATATACTCATGTCATTTACCTCATCAGATGACCAGAAGACTTTAAAACTTGATTTTTAAAACTTCAAGTTATTCTTTTGATAAAAAATATGTTTATATTTCTGTAGAAGTGCTACATCATTTATTAAAAAAACATTAATGCTTTTAGAAAAGGATTTGCCAGTTTAAATTAAATAAAAATCCTGGTTTTAACTCGTGGTCTTGATGCCTTGGCATGTGGCCTCTGTGCCCTCAAAATAATTGCCTAGGCAGAGCGGCCTTGCCCATACAATTACAAAATTCCTGGCCTGACTACAGCGTACAGATCTCCTCTGAAAATCACTTGTCTTGAGTAAAGTTCAGAAAGACATTGATATTTTACATTTTTTTAATTTCACAATGGCTTCATTTTAACCCATGTTTGCACAAAGCTGTAATGTTAGCGTGTTATCACAGGCAGAGCAGACGGTCACACTGAGCCAGGCAGCAGCCTGCTCCACAATCCGAGATCCGCAGACTCTGAACAACAACCCACATTAGCTTTCCTGCTAAAGTCTCCTTCTTATCTGACTTACAAACATGAACACACGTCTTCTTCTTCTTGGCCACCAAACAAAAATTTGCTGGGAATAAGTGCACCGCTGACATAATTTTCCAGGCTAGATGACTAATTAGCCGCTCAGCTGCAGCACATTTAACAGCATGAGAATTTACCTGCGAGTATCTCTTTGGTCCATTTAGATGCTGTTGTGGTCGTTCCTCTTCAATTCCACTGCTAAAAGCAAACTGTGTGACCATGACATGTCAGCTACCAGCTGAGATGAAAAGAGTTTCTGATATTTCCTGGAGACCATGTTTTCTTCCTTTTATGCACAACAAACAAACAATTTTATGACATTATATCAGACTGTATTTGCAGAAAGGGAGGTCTAAATGTGATTTGTATAAGTAGAGGAATTATATTTATGATTGCAGGCTCAGGATTGAGGCACAAATATAACACCATGGTATTAAAGTAAAAAGTGAATTGTTGACTGACAGTAATTGTGATGTTATCTCATCGCCTCCACCCACCAACCTGCCACTCTCATGCCTCTCCATCTTCTCTCTCCACAGTGAGTCATTCGTACGGTTACGGGCTCCTGGATGCAGGTGCTATGGTGGCTTTGGCACAGAACTGGACCACAGTGGGACCACAGCATCAGTGTGTTCACACCATGCTCACAGAACCAAGGTTAGGGGGGTGACTAGCAGCTCTCTCAGTGTGTGTGTGTGTGTGTGTGTGTGTGTGTGTGTGTGTGTGTGTGTGTGTGTGTGTGTGTGAGTGTGTGTGTGTGTGTGTGTTTGTGTGTGTGTGTGTAAACCACAGTGAGGTTTACTCTCGTTATTAGCACTTCCTGTTCTATCATCCAGCTTCAGCCTGATAGATGTCGCTGCGTTCTCCTCGGAGCCGGGACGGTCGCTTAGATTTGCAGCACAGCGCTATTGTCTGTGTCCGTCTCTACAGCCACACAACATTACCCACCCTCCCTCTCTGCTTGTCAACCTGCAGAGACATCGGGAATAAGCTGGTGTTCAGCAAGAGCGTGGATGCCTGCTGGGGACGACCGGAGTACGTCAGCTCTCTGGAACACGTTCAGGCTCGCCTCACTCTCTCCCACAGCCAGAGAGGAAAATTGGCCATTCATCTCATCAGCCCACTGGGCACACGCTCCACCTTGCTTTTCCCCAGGTACACAGTAAAACACACCACAATACACACGTAACAGACGAGCCATGGTATAAATCTCTCTTTGCCCGTGTCTCTTTCACACACACAGACAAACACAATGTGCATGTACCTCAATTTTATCTGTGCACAGTTACTCCCCCAAGTGTACTCTCTCTGGGAAAAAAAACACACTTTCTGCATTCTGCCACAGGAAAAATAAGACGAACGCCTCATCTCTACCCTTTGCTTTCAGGCCCAATGACTTCTCTTCAGAGGGATTCAACGACTGGGCCTTTATGACCACCCACTCATGGGGTGAGGACCCTCAAGGGGAATGGACGTTGGAAATAGAGAACGTAGCAGCTAATGGACGTGACTATGGTAACCCCACTCATCACCATTAATTGTTCAGTCTGAACACATTACATCAAACGTACATTCATGCCAGCATTCACTGCCCCCTCATCAACTCGAGTACTCTTGAATATTTTCATGCTTCTCCAAATAGCCTCTGCTCAGCTCCCCCTTTTTTTAGTCTCTTTCTAATGATGCCATTTATACTTTTTTTTTTGGAACCAGGGGGAGCAGCTCTCAGAAACACATTTGAATTAAATCTTTGCAGCTGCTGGACAGAGAAATATTCTTTTGAAATAAAGTGCTCGGTTTCCGTTTGATTATCATATATTTTTTTTTTACAGTTATGGGGCTGAATTTTCTTTAGAATGGCAACCAGCAGCATAACGTCAAGAAGAGTTAATTCGTTGAGTCCTAGAGACCCTCGTGAGGCTTTGTTTACTCCGAACAGCCAGAGAAATAAGACAGGAAGGAATCTCTTCCTCTGCCGGTGTTGATCCTCCTCCAGTGTTGTGTTTGGTCCGCTCTCGTCAATTTCCTTTTCTTCCACCCCCATATCCTCTCCTCAGCCAGTTCATACTGTTCCCTCTCTGAGAGGTGTTATGGTGATATTCTCCTCCACATCTTAATACCCCCACCACCGCCCCTTCTCTGTCTCTCTCCTCTCTCTCACAGCCGTGCTGAGTCAGTTCACCCTCATCCTGTGGGGCACTGGACCCAGCGTCGTCAACCCCTCGTCATCCGACTTCCCTCGGCCGTCCAACAACAGCTGCAAAACCTTCGACGCCCAGCAGATCTGTATCGGTGAGATCATTCAGGCTTCGCACAAACTTTGAACAGGAGCCTTTTAAGTGGAATGGGCTCATTTGTATTGGTGCTGGCACACAGTCATTGTTACAAAACAGGCTTTTGGTCAGACTGTGTTGAGTATTTCAACTTGTGAAAAGTGAATGTTGTGAATACAGATTGCCCATTTACGAGCCTCTTTTGCATATGTTTGCCCGCACGCTATGAATATGCACATTGCCATATGTCGTATTAGTTTGAATCAGAGTGCAGGACGTATGGAGGAGCAGCAGGGGAGATTAAGAACTGCGTCAGTGCAAGAGGTGCTACGTTGTCAACAACTGTTCAGGAGGATGACTCCCTCATTGAAAGGCAGATGAGGTCGGAAGCTTCATTCTGCTTCCAAACGTTCAAACGCTTTCTTCTTAATCATTCCAGACTTCTCCATAATTCAGATAAAATCTACATTTCAAGCATTAGTGGGAACACTTTGTTTAAAAGGGCCCCAGTTTCCTTCCTAAAAAATTAACTGGAAGGTTTCTGAAAAGACTTTGTAATTTGGGGATAAGTATATAGAGGAAAAAGGGCACCTCGTTCAGTTTGTACAACTTCCGTTTACTGGTTGTGGCCTTCTTTTGACAAATTAAACATCGAGTCGGTGCACAGGAGATCAGTTGAAAATGCAAATGTGTTTTTGTGTGGTTGTAAATAGAAGTCAAAGAGACAATTCTGCAAATATAAAGACGAAGAGTTCTAAAAAATAAATGAATAGTAACACAGGCTAAATGGTTCTCCGTTTTCCTTTCATTAAGATTCTAGCAGTTCTTTTAAGAAAATTCCTCTGGAAATCAGACTGTGCCCAACCACTCTGTACAGTAACTGTTATATAATATCCTGATTTTTTCATAAACACTCAAATGAATGAGTTATTATGTGTGCTGTCCCAGAACTTCCTATCTCTCTGTAATTAGTAAAAAGATAACTCAAGCATTTGATGGATCCAGATTCTCAAATAAGAGGTTCTGCTGGTTTGTCTTACATTATTGTAAATGGAGATATTCCTGCTTTTGGACTGAAGTAAAAAGCAATTTGGAAGCAGCGCTTTGCTCCCTGGGAAATTGTGATGGCCATTTTTCACTATTTTCTGACCTTTTACAGACAAAGTGATTAATCAGTGAATCACGAAATTAATCAGCAGATTAACCGTGGTCCTAAATTATAAGCTATAGCTCTTACCAGTAAAGCTCAAAGGAAATTGAGGAGAAATTATGGGACTTGTAAAACCGGTTATTTGTGGATGTCATTTTGGTTGTGTTTTATTGGATTGTGTGAGGCTTAACTTCCCCTTTTGCTTTCCTCTCACGTTCCATCCAGAGTGCAGCCCCGGCTTCTCCCTGTTCCTCCAGGGCTGTGTGAAGTTATGTCCACCGGGTTTCACCTCGGGGCCACAGCTCCTTAACCTCTCCCTGGAGAACTGGGTGGACCTGTCCTCCGTCCAGGCCTGCCTACCCTGCAACCTCGCCTGCCTCACCTGCTCTGGCACGGGGCCTACAGACTGCCTGTCCTGCCCGCCTCACAGCCACCTGGTTCTCACCTCCTGCCTGCACCAGAACCAGGTCCAGCGCAAATCTCCGCTAGCCGGGGGACTCCAGGGTGACGGAGCACAGCCAGAGGGGGAGGTCCCAGCAGCAGAGGACGACAGCACAGAAGGCGAGGAGCCTCCGGGGATCAGCGTTGCTCCGTCCAATCAGCTGCCTGTCATCGTGGCCGTGCTCAGCTGTGCCTTCATCCTGGCTTCCTTCGTCGGGGTCTTCCTCTTGCTGCAGATGCGTTCAGGTGGCGCATCTTTGGGCTGGAGGACCAAACTGCCCTCTGTGTATTCACAGACGAGGGGGGTGCGGGTGGGCTTTGGTTTTGGCTTCGGCCAAGG
This sequence comes from Epinephelus lanceolatus, assembly GCF_041903045.1. Taxonomy (NCBI): domain Eukaryota; kingdom Metazoa; phylum Chordata; class Actinopteri; order Perciformes; family Serranidae; genus Epinephelus; species Epinephelus lanceolatus. The sequence goes on along the minus strand of NC_135738.1, from coordinate 28,004,100 downwards.
ACGGGAGAGGAAGGCACGGATATGCTACAAGGGGATCCCCACTGTGTGGGGGGACGAGGACATGATCGCCTACCAGTCTGAATCAGACAGCGAGGATGTGGATGGTCACAGCGAGAGGACAGCTTTTATCAAGACGCAGAGCTCGATCTAGCTGAATCCGCAGAATCTGCTGTTGTGGTGTCTGACACTACGACATCCTGGGTTTTATCAGATCTGACTGTTTGGAGCTGATACATGAAGGTGAATCACACAGGCTGCTACGGGATGAAAAAGAAACACATACGCAGGCCTTACTGTTCCATCAGCTTCCCATCCAAATACATTAAAGAGTCGATCATTAGTTTTTGTCATGTATTTATTTATGTTTGTTAATTTATCTTATTTGATTAATATTTTAATGTCAGATGTAGTCATTATGCATTTGACTCACCAGTGGGCACCAAGCTGAGGTGTTATGCAACTGTGTTACTTATTTATAACTTCAAGGAATACTTCACCCACAAAATGACAATTTCTAAATCAGTGAGTCATGTTGTGTTACCTTAAATTCTTGGAGAAAACTTTACTTTTCTTGCATGCCTCCACAGAAAGCAGCAAACATACTGATTGATTGGGGACCGCGTTCTACAAACTATATCAAAACATCAGTTTACAGATTCTCATACAACTCATGCAGTATAATCCAAAGCCCTGTTTTCCCCGAGCAGTATGGTACTGTTCAGATCAGTTCAGTATGCATTTTTTCTGTTGTGGATGGTACCAATGGAACCTTTCTGTACCGTCCCCATTTTTGGTCACCCCTCTGTTGGGGTACCTAGCACACAGATCTGGTACTAAAACAAAGAACTGTGAACACTGCAGTCCGATGATTGGTCAATAGCGGACGGTCACTCTGCTCAGGGCTGAGATCTGGCTGGTTTTGTAACCTCTGTTCATATCTTGGCAAGTTTTACATTAGTAGACTTTAACTGTAAAATGAAAGGATGTTTGCAGCAGCTGTAGACTTTTAAGGTGGAACATTGACTTGATGACGTGAATCCATCAGCACACCTTAAATTTCAGTTTTTATTGTGTCTCTTGGATGATACAGACTTTTAGTAATGAGTGGATCTTCAAGAGTTTATGTTAACTGCAGATATTCCAATGCTCACTTGGGGAGAAAAAAGCATTGTGGAGAGTCGTTCCTGTGGGCTCCGGCAACACTAAACCCCTGAGCTTGCCTGAGAAGGACTCAATGCACAAACTCACTATTTTTAAAAATCCCATGGAGAGAGACTCTCACTGCAGCCTGTCCTATTTTGTTCTGAAAGTGTCGGCACACAGCTTTGTTCAGCGGACAATAAACGAAGTGTAAACGTCCATTTATGTCATGGGTGATGAGGAAATACAGCCAGTGCTAGACGGAGCAGTGAGTGACAACATACCCGGCTACATTTAAGGGTACTGTTTGCAATGGAAACACTAAATGGACCTAGGGTCTAGGTACATGTCTGTTACCCTTGGTTCCAAAGGTACCATACTGAAAATGTTTGGTGGAAGCAGGGCTCAGGTCTCATTTATCAAGTTTTATGCTCAGTGCTTCCCAAACACATGCATTTTCGGCTAACACCTTTATATTCAAAACTAAGACCTGAAAATGAAACTCATCTGTGCTACACTTTTCAATGAAAATGCATGTGTTTGGGAAGTACTGAGCATACAACTGAATAAGTGATACTTGGATTAAGCTGCACCAGTTGTGTGAGAGATTGTAAACAGATGCTTTGATAGATTTGCTGCTGCTAAACCTGATCCCCAGTCAAACAAGAAATCAATATATTCACTGTTTCATGGGGAGGCATGCAAGAAAAACAGAAAGGAGAAAAAGAGAAATGTTTACTTTACAAATTCAAGGTAAAACGGCATGACTAATTGTTTTACAAATAGTCTTTTTGTGGGTGGAGTATTCCTTTAATGACCTGCTTGACCATGTTTTATCCAGTTTGTCGAAAGGTTAATCTGCCCTCCCATAAAGCTGGAGGACTTACAAGAGAGCTCAAAATTAAAGACACACAGGCCGAGATATCCTGGCTTTTAGTCTCAAGTACAGGTAAAAGGTAAAAAAACAAACCAAAATAAAACATAAATCCTACATTTCCCATAATGCAACTTACTAGCATCTTTCACTAGAGCTCCTCAGCCTGATAAATGCTCATGTTTACCATACTCCGTACTCCCAGTCTCTGAAAAAATGAGTCTCCAAGCTCAATAACAAGTCAAAGCTCAAAATAACCCTGAAGACATCGCCAGGGTTATTGTTAAAGGTTCAGTGTGTACGGTTTAGGGAGATATATATTGGCAAAAATGTGTATAAATAACCTAAAAATAAGAACTGTCAAATTTTTTTTTAGCTTAGAATGAGCTCTTTAAATCTCATAGGGAGCGAGTCCTCGTCCATGGAGTCCCCCATGTTGCACCGCCATGTTTCTACAGTAGTCCAGAACGGACAAACCAAACATCAGCTCTAGATAGGGCCATTTGTGTTTTGGCGTTGCGCCACTGTAGTTAGCAGCCCCTCTGTGACAAGCAGCATTGGAAGAATGTGAAACTACTTTGATTAGTGTTTAAATCACCTGGTGCGTTTTTGAGAGGAAGACACCACTACCGGTTATTCAGTTCTTGATAAAACCTCCTCAACGACTTGATCTTAAGTTGTCAGAGACTCTGACATGCCCTAAAGCAGTGGCTGCCAACTGGTCCCACCACGGGGTCCAGATTCCCCCTTAGTCATTAGTTCAAGGTCCACACAGTTTAATATATTCAGCATCATACCTGCGTTTGGCCATGTCGTCGAGCTAGTTTGCTGTCTCTGTTCAGTAGCTGTCTGTTGTTCACTAACTCTACAACAGGAAACAGCGCTTCAAAATAAAAGCTTGTGCTTGAAATTCACTGTACTTAAAAAATAGTGTATGTTTTTTTACAAACTTGACACATTTGCGAGTCACTTGCGGTCCATTCAGAATGGACCCATGACCCACTTTTGGACCGCTACCTACCACTTGGGAACCACTGCCCTCAAGGAATCTAACCGGGAGAAGCTGCTGGTTGCAGTCTGCAATCCTCGTCACTAGATGTCACTAAATCCCCTGAAATATTACACACTGGACCTTTAAGGCTCGTCAAAGCTCCTCCAGATTGACAGAAGAGCATATACAACCCTAACAGGCTGAGAGGTACAGTCTGTGACGAGTGAAATGAACTCCATGTGTATAATGGTTGAAGTGATCCTTTGAGCCAGTAGAGTGCATTAAATTCTCACATATGCATCGATTTGTCCCCAACACAAACACCTGGCCATCAGCGCAAGCAGACGTCTCATAAATTGGTGTTATATCTTATCAGATTCTTGGCAGAATGTGGGCCAGGGGTCGTGAAGTTGACACGCAGTTGATTAATAATAAGAAAACTTTAAATTGAAGATTTCTGCAGCGCACTGGGACGGCATAATAAAACATCCCGCTGGCTGTTTGATAAGCAGGAAACTGTGGAGGATGCTCTGTTTTCAATCAAGGCGCAGTGGGAATTGCCACGGCGGCAGAGCCATATCAGATGTATCAGTCACAAAATCTCATTGACTTGTTGTAGAGTAACACTGTTTTTGGATGAAATAAAAAATACTTAGCCGAAAGCTGCCAGGCTGACCTTTGCAACATTTTTCCTCCTGGTTGCTGCGGGTAAGAAATGAGATCATTTTCTCTTCATTTTCCCCACGGAGCATATATTGATTTTGGGGCTTCTCTCCCAGAACATCTTCATCAGGATGAAGCTCTTTCCCTTTCTATTGTGAGTGCCATACATTGAAAGACAAATACATGCTTTATTTGCCCATCTATAACAGTGTGGCCTCCACGCAAGCTGAATCAAAGCCTTTGGATTTAGAGGCCCGAGTGGAGTATAAGTAATGAGATCTTGTATCACATTTTCTATGTTTGTTTTATATATCCTTTTTTATTTAACGGACAATGGGTGTTAATATTGTGGAAATCAGTTTTCATGCTGGAATAAAACGACTTTGGCTGTTGCATAGATAGACTGTTTGTCTCTTTACTGCCAGATTTGAAAACTTTTAGGGGTTTTACGCCTCTTAAACTCAGCCTCTGACACGCAAACACGGCCCGAGAGAGCAGATGGTTCATCACTTCTTCATGGCCGTATATCATTGTAGCAAGTGTGTTTTCTCCACTCCAGGCGTTTAGCTTTAACGGGGTGCCAGCATTCTGTCTGCTGCCTACTATCCAGTTGCAGCGAGCGTGCTGCCAAAAAAAGCCTTGAAGAAACTGTTTTCTCAGGCTTCAATATGGTGGCCCCCTTAAAGATTAAATTAATGTAAATGGAAAAGGTTTGTATGCACGACAGGAAAACAATGCCCGCTGGTAACAGCTTTGTTCATTAGCAGCTTTGTAACACCCTCTACAGAGGCAGGTAACTGGGTTCATGGGTGAAGGTACATTCATTCTGTGGCCCATAATTAGATCTGCGGGGAGAGCTCGCTGCACAATTCAGCGCCCCTCGGATGCATCATTATAAATGCAGCATGTGTGAAAATAAACGTGTGCGTGAATTGGCTTGTGTAGTTGTAAGGTGGATGGGGTTGAAAGTGTTTCGTCTCCTTGTTCACACCTTGGTTGCGTTTCTGAGAGCTGGTTTTGTCTTTTGTTTTTTTTTCCTAATGTATGCCCTTTAGCCTGTATTAATGAGCTGTCATGTTCTGCACAATGCTGCCCACTAACAAGGCTTGGCAACAAGAAATATCAGATTAATTAGATCAACACCAACAAATCAGAGCCCTGTTATCTGATTTCACATTCAGATCAATTAGACACTGAGGTTCCAGTCTCATTATTCCAGCTGGTCAAACAGTATTTGTGCTGAATCTGAATCTGAGAGGCTGAGAATCCAAGTCGGCACCAGCAGAGTCTGGAGTAAGATGCAGCGGCTGAGTGTCCCCAGGGTGTCTCCACAGGCATCACTTCCCCTTGCACACACACACACACACACACACACAGCCACTTCATCTCTCCACCACACATGCAGCACAGTGATCACTCTCAGGCCTCAGGCATCCCTGCCACCACACTTTGTCTCCCTCTCCCTCCCCGATCCGTCTTTATGAAGCGTGAACAAAGAAACATTTCTTCTCATGTTTAACTCCTGCTCAATGCTGTCGCAGACACCTTCAACACCTTCGCCTCGCTGACGTGTACACATGGGTGAAAACTTGCTGCTGTTAACTACGTGTGATTTAAAGCGTGGGCTACCACACTGACACCCTGCTCGGTTCAATGTCAGGTGGACTTCTTGACAGCGAACCGCTGACAAGTGACGCACTGGACAGTCTCAAAAGGCTGATGTCTCCAACACTTATCTGACTGGCAGCATCTGTAAGCATGTGCTGCTGTACTGACTCAATGTTGCCCCCTATTGATGGAGAATTAATTGAGCTCTTTTGACCAAAAATACTTGTGCATTAAAAGTTCAAAAGAATCGAATTAATTTCAGATAAAGACAAACTATTGAAAGAGACGCTCTTTATATTTTGATCTTTATTTCAATCCCCATCTTCTCTGTTCTACTGCTGCTTAAACCCATCACGAATAAACAAATACAGAAGAGACCTTGCCTTCATATATTACCTCTGGACAAACAAAAACAGCGCTACAACAGATATCACATACTGAAAAACACATTTATACAGAGACTCAGACACACACCGAAACAGCAGGAGGAAAAAGGTTATGACAAGGTTAGACGACGGGAGAAAGTGCAATTTAAGATGCAGTGAAGTCTGGCTTACAGAATTGTTAACAGCAGCTGGAGGCAGGGGAGGGGGGCAGAGAGGGGAAATCTGCAGTGCTCACAGTGGAGAGAGAGAAAGCAGAATGTGTTGCGCCATGGCAGACCAGACATCAGGCCAGAGGAGGAGAGCAACAAAGCAGCAGACCTCCAGCTGAAAAATGATGAGCGATTAAAGTGGTTGGACACAGTGGGGTGGGGGGGTGGGGGGGCAGAGGAGGGGGGGGGGGGGGGGGGGGGGGATAGTGGAGCAGTACAAAGTGTGACACAGGTGGGCTTTGAGATGTCCGGCCTCAGCTTTGGACACAGATGACAACATCCTCCACGGCCGTTGTGGAGGCAGATACGCACCAGAAACAGGCTGAGTGCCTCGAGGCAGCCCCCCCAAATAAGAAGCACTGTGGAGCTGAACTCTGAAGAAAAAAAACTGCAGCTCATTTGAAGAAACTTATTTCTTCGGTGTTGAGGATCCCTGCGAATGGTTTGATACGACTTATTTTTAAAGGGTCAGCTCACACAAATTACAAAAATAGATTGTGTCTTGCTTGGCAGCATTTTGACATGCAGACAGTTTTGGTTTGATGTGGCATGGTTTTGAGAAATCCCTCTAGATTTCTACCACTAATGGAGGTGAATGGAAAATTACATCTAAAAATAAAATTAACAGCAACATGTCCCTCCAGAATGAGTGCCCCACCTTTCACACTGTGTCCCAAATCCATACTACAGAGTTAAGATATTCTATTTACGAGCTTTGTAATTCACTTTTTTGTAGTTAGTGTACAAGAAATCATACTTTACTGTTCCAAACAAGCATTCATCCTGCAAAGGCAATCAATCCACAGATTTTGGCGAGGCAGCAAAATATTTTTCGAGTCATATTTTTGTTTTCTGGGGAGTTCCTGGAGCTGTTCCACCACCATCCACACTTAGTTTCAGCAGCTGTGAGCAGCTTCTCCATTTCCTTTGGGCAATGCATAGTCATACACACCCAAAAGTCAAGCATTTTTTTTAGTATGCACACTGTCACTTTTCCAGAGTGAACACTGCAAACTCAAAACCTGCTTATAATTAGTACATAGTGTGGCATTGGTGCTTAGTAGAAAGCAGTCCCAGTGAAATTGCCTCACAGTGAAAGCTGTGGATTATCCCTCAGTGATGGGGACACTTTTTCTCGAAGGACCAGTTGCCAATTTATTTTTTTTATACAAAAATTATTCCATTCTGCTTCATTTTATTGGTGTGGTGGCAGAAGTGTCAGAGACAGATTTAGTGCTGAAACAATCACAAGAAAATTAGCTGACAGCAATTTGGAGAATTATTTCACTCACTGTTCATTTACTACAAAAACGCCAACGATTCCCACATCGCAGCTTCTCAAATGACGATGGCTTTTTTTTTTTTCTATTTAAAATGATTGAAAAATCTTTAATACCTCTGGGTTTTTGCTGTTTGTACAAAACAAGTGATTAAAGACACACATGGGGTGGGCACGTTTCACTATTTTCTGACACTTTATCGACTTAATGAACAATCATTAGTGGCAGCTCCAGACAGATATCTCAAAACCAAATGTATCTGCATGGCCCGATTTTGTAATTTGGGTGAACTAACCCTTTCATTTCTCTTCTGATCATCAATGGGAAGCTCACTTTGTCCTGCAATGATATGACCCATGACTCGACACAGATAAACTGATCAATGATGCCTAACAGTACTATGAATGGTCCCTGATAGAGTGCACTGTGTCCTCAATACACCCAAAAATAAACCCTCAAATATTCACATTAACATACTCTACAGACGCACACACACGCACACATACTGATATATCTGTCGTATGGTATATATGAGGTAAAGTCTTTGTCTAGTCTTCTACTGCATACAGTATGGTACACAGAACCACCCTCTCAGCAGTGAAGTACGAGCACAGGAATGATGGACAGAGGCTTGGAAACACACAGATTTCCAGTTTTCTCGTCAGGAAAGAGGAAGCTCAGGGAGGGAAAAAGAAGTGAAGGAAAGAAAGTCTTCCGACTATCTACAAGCAAAACCAGCCAACAGAAGGTAAACAGTCATCCGATATGATTAATGATCACATTGTTATCGGCGGTGACCGAACTGGGACTCTTGGACGCAGACATACGATAGCTTAAAGAGCCGCAGCTTGGGTCTCCTCGTGAGCTGAGATGAAAGAGACCACACATTCTCTTTGCTGCATTCGAGTCTGTCGAAAAGAAAAAAAAAAAATTGACAAGTACAAAAACAAATTGTCGTGATGTGTCTTCTTCATTGCATACATAAAAAAAAAAAATATAAACCCATACACCAAATAAAGCTTTGTAAATTGCACTCTGATGTGGCACGAGTCCCAGACCCCCCCCCTCCTCCCGTCATTTGGGATATTTACATTCAGTAGTTCAGTCCAGGATGGAGCAAAGATAGAAAACGATGAGTTCTTACAAAGCAGAATTAAATGAGATTTCATTTTTTTCGATTACAGAGACAAACAGACACCCGGTTGTATCTGATGAGCGATTCTGGCAGTCCTTCTTGGTTTGGAACAGCTGCGAGTTCACCAGGGTTTAGCTGCTCTCGGAGACGTCCACAGTAACAGCTATCGCCTGCCCCCTGCTGTGCAGTCAGTCCTGTTACAGTGGTACCTTCCTCTCCGAGCTGTAGTGTTCGTGGTTCTGCTTGACAAAACAGAGACACCCAGACCCCCCTCTGTTGCCAGTCTGTGGCCGGCGTTGGCCTGGTTCTTGGTCCATGGAGTCTGGTGGGTTTTTTATTGCCTCTTTTTGTCTGGACGGCTCTTAGCGCAGTTTGAGCTTGAAGGCGGAGATCTCCATGGGATCCAGACTGATGGTGGAGTCGTTGGCCAGGGGCGCACTGGAGTGCATCAGAGTCAGGGACATGGGCTGGAGCAGCTGCAGGTCCAGGTTCTTGAACAGTCCTGATACGCTCAGCTGCACAGACAAGGGCAGGAGGGCAGAGAGTGTTAGAAGCTAAACAAGCTGCTTTGCTCAAGTGAGAATGCAAATGTGGGGATGAGGATATTTCAAGTTTCCTCATCCCCGCAAAACAAATCCAACGGTGGAACAAGTAAATAATTTCATTAAGCAAAAGCAGCAATAACACACTTTAAAAAAAAACACTCCATTTCAGCCACAAACTCTGCATTCAAATTCTCACCTGAGTAAAAGTAAAGAAGCAACAAAATGCTCTTTAAGCATCACCAGTTAAAGCACTCATTATGAAGAATGGCCCCTGACAGTGTTATTATTATATTATTGGATTGTTATTAATGTTGCATTAATATTTAAGCAGCACTTAAACGTTCAAAGCATAGCTAACTCTAACTGCTTTATGGAAGCTGCAATAAAGCATCATATTTTCCATCACACATATTAATATGAAAGCCAAACAGCAGCTACAGCTGTCAGATAAATGTAGAGGAATAAAACGTACAATCATTCCTTCTAAAATAAAATGGAGTAGAAGTATATAAAAGTAGCATAGAACAGATTGTGAACACACTCGCTGGCAAGAATGAAAGTAAAAAAGCCAGCCCCAGACTGACTCTCGTTTGGTGTTTCACCTCGCTATATTTGCTTTTTTTGCCACCGTTTCTCTCGAATGCCTGCTGCTTACAGTCTGACACCTGGTCACTACCTTTTTATAAAGTCTAGACCTCACCTGAGCACTGTGGGGTCACACACCAATAAATGTCCTGAACACAGGAAATAAGAAAATACAGGCAGAGGGCAGAGTCTGTGCAGAAAAATGCACCTCCACAAAGTTCTTGTGGATCATAAGTGATGATTGAGAGGGATTACGTCTGGACATTGTTTTTTAAGAAAACTGCATAGTATATCTTAGAGCAAAGCAGTACCTGACTAAATGTACACTGTCACAGCCAAACAAATCACTGCTCGTGCAAAAAGGACTGAGAGTTTAGTGGAAAATACAGCAGACTGATTATTTCTCTTTTGTTTGAGTGTGTGTGTGTGTGTGTACTTGTACATGCTACACAGTGGGGACCAAAACCTGTATTTTAGCAACAGAGTGAGGACATTTTTGTGAAGTGAGGACATTTTGGCCGGTCCTCACTTTTTTAAAGGCCTGTTTGAGGGTTAAGACTTCAAGTTAGATTAGGTTTATGTTAGGGTTAGGATAAGGCATTTTGTAGTGATGGTTAAGGGTAGGGTAAGGGGCTAGGGAATGCATTATGTCAATGAGGATCCTTACAAAGACAGAAGTATAAGAATGTCTGTGTGTGTATGTTTGTGTTTCTACCCTGACCTGTCCTTGTGTGGTGGTGCAGTTGAAACCCAGGTTCTGACTCTCCAGACCACAGTCCAGCGCCAGACGATGAAGAAGCAAGGCCGTGTATGGAGACGGAGAGTTGGGGTCCTGCTGCTCACACAGGAGACAAGAGTCAATTTCGAAGTAAACACACAGAATATCTAAAACCAAAATTGGTATGTGTGTTTTTTATTTCTCGTCACCTGGCCTTGGATGCTGCGCAGGTTCAGCAGGTGGAAGTCGCAGGGGAGGATGGACTTCAGAGGGGCGAAGGTCTGTAGAGGAGGGATGCCGCGTCTTTTGGGCAGGACGGGCAGCGCCAGGACTTCGTGGTTCAGGAAGGAGTTGGTCATGTGACTGAGTATGGATGGGAAGCTGGTTGTTGCACTGTCCATCATCTGGAGGGGGGTTGGAAACAGATTTAAGCCACAGAGGGTAAGTGACAGTGTAACTACAAAGACAGCAATGACTCACCTCTAGAGCCATTGTTCTGCTATGACTGCACTACATGAGGAATGGGCTCTAACTGTGTCTCTGTCAGAGTATGAGGTATATTTCTAATTCTAGTCCAGACAGACACAGTACTAATCGATCTATATTGGGTTTGTTACAGCGACAGCATCGGTCATTTTTAAATTAAGAGCATTACAGCGTTTCAAACATGACGCTTGATGTTTAGTGGCAGGCCAGAGCAACTTCATCCCGAGCCCATCAGCAGTTTTATGAGGGAGCTGGATGATAAAACTGCAACCAGTGCTTTCTATTCTCTGCCAATGTGTATTCATTTACTTGATAAACAATATCATTTGTTACTTTCAATGCCACTGTTGTAAAGATGGACCAAGTTGGCTACGGCTACGAGGTGAAGGGAAGCAAAAAATAGGAACTGGAGCTACAGCAAAGACAACGATGTTGGCTACTAACAAGCATCCTCACTGTTGCTGTGGCAACGTTACCTCTTGAACTCCGCCACTCAAGATTTTGGAGAGGAAAGAATGAAACAAGGAGGAGAGTTTGGCAAAGAAGCCATCATGCTGAAGGTAATGAAGTGGAAAAACAAAGGGAAACAAAGTTAGAGTGGAGCAGAGAACAAAAAGACAGATGGGGCGGTAATGAGTACTGACAAAAGATATGAACAAAGGTGTTAATGAACACAGACTGAAGGACAAAGCGCTGTTATATTGCACAGCTTTGCCCAGGTCTTATAGAGAGTAATTTAGCACCCCAGAGTCAGATGTGGTGTGCTGCAATTTCAAGAGCGCAATAACCGCCTTTGCTGTCACCCTGCTGACCTTGTTGCCCGTGGACCTCCTCTCCAGCAGCAGTCTGAAGCGGTTGGCCGTCTTCTTGTTGTCTTTTAGGCCCTGACCCAGCCCACGGTTATCATCCTGCATCAGCCGCCGGTCCATAATCACTTCAAGCTGGCCTGAGGGAGGAGGAGGAGGAGCGAGGATGGCATCTATTACACAAAGCCTGTGTATTGAACTTTCGGACATCAGTCGATGAAGACAAACACTTTGAGCTATTTGTCATTTTACAAATGCCTCCGTTATTCACATAACAATGATAAAAGGATTAGCTCGGTACATTAACGTGAGAGTATGAACTGTTTTGCTCTCTGAAAAACCTCTCGAGGGACAAGAGGCAGAGATAAGTGCTTCAATACCGTTCCATACAAAGCTAGAGATGGCAAACAAAGAAAAAGAGAGCACTCTTTCAAAGATAGCTTTCATTAAAAATGAAATGAAGAAAAACGACACAACATTAAATAAAAAGTAATAAAACACAGACCACTCTCCAGACTGGTGACACCCAGGGACTGAGCTGTGTGCAGCGTGAGGCGGTGATGGCTGTCCTGGATGTACGCCTGGCTGGGCATGGGATAAAAGTTGGCCTGCAGGGGAAGTTTTAGGTAGTGGCGACGAGGCTGCATCTACAAGAAAAGATCAAACTCAGAATGACACAGTACTTCAAACTTAAAGCGCAAAGAAAGATGTGAACTTTTCAAGTCAGTGATAGTTAACTTGAGAGATACATATTGCGATATTCTCAAGTTTAAAAATCTCTCTGCACCATTCTCTGGCTACTATCAGCTGACTGTGGGCGTCACTCTAAATTAATCCAACCAGATTTTACCCCCATCTCCCTAAGCCAATCATATTGTTGCTGTCAAACTTTACAAATGTTCTCCTCTCTGTGGCTGTCAGGTGTCAGATCAGGACGAAGAGATGTGACCCCTCTCCACCTCATTTACCCCCTGTGTTCTGCACATCCTCTGCCCAGTCCTGGTGCGTCTGGACTACATCAGGGGAATGTTCCTAAACTAACCATGGCATCTCTACTCTCTTAAATATACTACGTCACAATGTTATCTTATTGCTTTCCTTATTGCTTTTCCACTGCCGAGGGTGGGACTGACCTGGAAGCCATTGAGATCTGTGTAAAAGACGTCTCCACTCTGGATGTCTGTGACCAGTCGCATTGCCAGCTCCTTATTGGTCTGATCTCTGATGTCCACCATGGTGGTGATGTCTATAGACAACCCATCCACTCCTGCAAATACAAAACCATAAAGAACCAAACTCAGGCTACAAAGGGAAATGAGTGGAAAAATGCAGTCTAAAAAATGCCACTTTCAGAAAGTATTTTGCCAGCTGAAAATAAAAACAAGGCTCTTCACAAGTAGAAAAAAAAGGACTTAATTTCATTATTAATTGTTATTAATTTTGTAGAACATACTGGCCCTTGTTGTACTGTACCATCTGGTGCGCTTAACTAAACATAAAAAGCTTTTGCAAAGGCCATTTGAACCGATTCCATTGTGCAGTTTTGTTTGATTATTACCTGGCACATTGTGTATGCGAATGGTCTGCTGAAAATGCTGGTAGTGTGCCACCACTTCCGAGAAGAGAGGCCCCTCCACAACTCGCACCACAGGTGGCTCTTTCTGGTTGTAGGGCTGAAAGCAGGATGTGAGGAAATGTAATCATGAACAGAATTTGTGCTAAAAATGGGACAGGAAGGACGAGAAAGAGACAGAGGGGAGAAGCCAGAGGAGCAACCAACAGAATGTGTGACTAGATACAGTATGGCAGCTAAACCCTTACGCTCTTGTTGTCTTTAAATCAAGGAGAGATGAAGCAGCACCCAGTCTGCCTACATTCCTGCCCTGAGCACCCCAGCATGGTACAATGACACAATACCCAAGAGAGACTCTATCAAAGCCTTCTGAGAGGCAAGGAAACATCTGAGATACAACAACTGAGAGAATACCTTTGCTTTTCCATCAGGCAGGAAGAGGTAAGCTCCACTTTTGTCTTTAGAGGGACGGGTGCCGTAGACCATGAACTGCATCTGAACCTTCACTTCCTGGGGATCATCCTTGCGCTTGATGCTCTGCGGATGGAAAAAAACGCCACAAAGAGGAAGAGAGCACAGAATAATAAAACAGAATTAGAAAAGAGATGAAAGGATGTTTGAGTAGCAACAAGACATGCCCTGTTCACTTTGATCAAACAGCCAGGGTTTATTGGGAAATCAAGCTCACGGCCTTTTTTTTCTCCAAAAAGATCAAAGTTAAAAAAAAAAAAAAAAAAAACAGATGAGCAAATCCTTGATTCAGATATAAAGTCAACTTGTGTAAGAGCTGATAAAACACACACCTCCAGCAGGCCAGTGGTCCCAGAGAAGCCCAGGGTGAGAGACTGGCTGCTGATGTAGAACGTCTGAGGGTCGGACTGCTGAGAGCGGACTGGAAGGGGGTCCGCGGCTCGAGCAGTTGCGCCCCGACCTGACAGCCTCAGCAGGGTGTCAGAGCGGAGCGTCATGGGCGAGTCAGGCGAGTTGTAGAGATGGAACACAGCCAGGCCCAGCGGCGGCACACGGACCATGAACGTTGCCTGGATGAAGGTGGATATAAAGACATAGAGCATTCACACACACAAAGAATTGAACAAACACACAAAAGCCTGAGTTTTACAGTGCTGGCTTCATTTTCTTATTATTCTGAGCAGCGAGTGTTGACCATAAGCCATTCATTAAAAGTTAAAAGCATTTCGACATTAGCAACAGTGTGCTATAATTAAAATGTGATGAGAGGTGGTGTTAATGAGTCTCTTTGTGTTTCTCTGCTACATTTAAATTCACTGCTTACTGTGGGTGGAAAATGTATTTGGGCACAATAAATGAATCTACAGAGATGTGCTGAAGCAAAGGGGAAGGGTTTTTTTTTCTTACTACTGCAGATTCAGTACGCATTATGAGCTGATTCAATGGGTGTGTTTGTTTTGTTTTGAGAACTGAAATTAAACACATCTGTTCCAGTGCTTGCAGGTAGAGATCAACAAGAAAGATGAAAACTACACACTCAGAGATCTGAGGCCCTTTTTATTCAAAAATCTCTGTTTTGAAGCGTTTTAATTTTATTTCTACATCACATTACAAACATTATCTTGGCTTCTGTCAAAGTAAAACTTCTCATTTCTATCCAGACACACACAGGCTCTATCTTTTTTCCTTGCTTTCTCTCTCTGGGAGTAATTTAGGCTACTTAATTCATTAGGCAAGATGCATAATGGTACATGGAGACAGCTAAAAAAGTACTTCTCTGATTTAGCATTGCTCTCCTATTACATCGTTTTACTCACAATGGACACGATTGATGCAACACTACCAGAGATGCCATCCTTTTTAATATAGGCGTTCTTCCTCCTTGTCAAAAAACTGGTGCCTACACTTAGGGATGACATCCCTCGGATCGGTATCGGCCACCGATATTAGCAAAAAACGTGCATCGACATCAGATCGGACTGCATGGAAAAATGCCGATCCAAGAACTCCGATCCAGTTTTTCACGGAATCCGATCCAGGTTTTCTGGCCAGCCCAGTGCTCCGCGATTCAAGCAGTCCATTCCAGTGATCCGCTCCAGCACTTACTATCAATCCACCAGGCCAGCATGCAGACGGCAGACACGCATGGAGGGAAGGGTGGGAAGAGTAGCAGTCAACTTAGTTAACTGACTATTTGTTTTCTGCTCTGGTTTTTTTGAGAGTGATATTTTTATTTGGTTTACACTCTTACTGTTTAAGTAAAGAGCACTCATGGCATTGTTTTGAGCACAATTAGTGAAACTGGAGCCATGGATGGACTATTGCTTATATTGTGTGCCTGTGCACCAGGCTGGCACTGACACTTGTTAAATGTCAACAATGTCTTGTGGTGTTAATCTTTTTTTTATTTATTAGGGGGCCAAAGCACAAGTGTGTGGAGTCTTGCTGCTATTTTAATTTCAGTGTTAGACATTTTAAAGATTTCTTGTGTTGATTTATTTTCTATTTATTAAGGGGCCAAAGCAGCCAAAGAAAACCAGCTATATTTTTTATTTAATGTTAATGTTCAAGTTTAAAGTTTGTTTATTTAACCCTGTTCACAATAAATGGGTCAGTTTCTCATACCAACTGTTGTGGATCATTCTAACTAACCCGATTAAGTAGTTGTTCTTGTTAGAGTAATATTGCTTGATCAAACCCTTTCTAACATGACTGACAACAAAATAAGTGAATATGTATAATACGCGCTTGGATCGGATCGGTATCGGCCAAAACTCAAGGCTGTAATATCGGTATCGGATCGGAAGTGAAAAAGCCGGATCGGGACATCCCTACCTACACTTCCCCCAATGCAACACAGCTGCTGACAGTTCGCACATTAAGTGTCTCTATAGTCTATTTTCTATTAACTTAAAGGGGACCTATGATGCTTATGCTCAGCTTCACACCATAGATGTATAAAGAGAAGTGGCTGAAGCATTGGAGGTGTTCCTATGAAAGTTGCTCAGTGGTGCATGAAGGCAAAAAAGTTCAACTGCTGCATGTACAAAACTCAGATGATGGGCACTGCTTCCGCACTGTGTGGCCCCTGGAGCAGGTGCACTACAGATTTCTGCCGGCTACTTCCAGTTTCCCTCTCCACTACCTTGAATGGAGATAAAATGATTCAATTATGTGGCTCTTCTAGACTTTCCCAATTTTATCAGACCGAATGGATCAAATAAAACAAGTTATTTTGCAAGAGTGATGCTCAAAATGCTTCAATCACTGATGTACAAACGTCTCTTTTGTCTTGTAAGTCCAGGGGGAAAAGTCTTTTTGGGTGCAGGACATCACGTGAGAGATGTAATTACACTGTTTGGCCACTACAAAAACTGCCGTCAAAGCTAAGCACACTTCCTGGGGGCCTGGTTTGCAGCCATAGTTTGGGTATGTACTAGACCAGTGGTTCCCAGCAGGTCCAGCCACAGAGTCCAGATTTCTCCTCGGTCATTAGTTCATGGTCCACATAGTTTAAAATCATTAGCGTCATACTTGTGTTTGGTGAAGTAGCTGTCCATTAGTCGATTACTCTACAGCAGAAAATGGCACGTCAAAATAAGAGCTATGCGAGAGAAATTCACTGTACTTCAAAATAAGGTGTGTTTCTTACAAACTTGCAGTCTATTCAGAATGGACCCGCGACGCACTTTTGGACCACGACCCACCAGTTGGGAACCATTGTAATAGAACATGTTTACATGCTTTAATGTTCCAAAAACACTTTATATTACTCATACTGTCCATGCTGGAGCACCTGTTTTCACCCTCTGTCATAAATGCTGCATTTTTGTGCCCGTCTCTTTAAGACCCACCCAAAAAGCCCAGTCTGCTCTGATTGGTCAGCATCTCCAGGTCTCACTGTCTCTAGACTCTGTCACAGCAGCAAGAGATTTCATGTAACAGAGTAGCAGGACTTTGTTGTGAAAAATCACCAGTAAGAGCTTCTAAACAAAAATCTCCACAACCAGACATGTTCCAGCAGGAATAAAAAAAAATAACAAAAGAAATTAACAACATTAGCAAGGCAGGTTACAGGTTTCCCTGACGTTAGTATGTAACTACATGTAGTAGTGTAGGTTACATGATGTAAACACTTGCAGTAGTGTGTCTGGAGCAAATGACCATATGAAGAAATCAGTCACAAACTGGCGTCAGCTTGTCTTGAAAGCAGAAGAAAAATTGGAGACAAAGTATTCAGAACGCCCTGAAGCCTGAGGTTTTTGTTCACAGGGATTACTTTTACCTACATTTACTTTTTTATCTGAAAAACTTTAGCCATGTTTTATATAAACACCCAACATTTTAACATTATATAAATGGCAGGAAATAAGTAGAGCATAATAGGTCTCCTTTAAGCACATGGCTAAAACAGATCCAGTGTAGACAATGATGGAGAGCTGTGCAAACACTGCTGCTGTGCTATGTTCCTGATATGCCAATTTGACTATGCAAAAAAACAGCCGTGTCAGATAAATTTAGTCTCTTACCTCAAATACCTCTGCACTCATTTGACTGGCAGAGCTCCACTGAGCACTCAGCTGCACAGGGAGGGTCTGTCCATCCTCAGTAAGCACCCGCACCCTGACTGTGTTGACCAACACGGTCACCACGCACAGACGCTCCTGCTCGATGGGGTTAAACAGAACCAGGTATCTGGTAGTGAGGAGGGAAAAAGCAATCATAAGCACAGGATGAGCGAGGAGTGGGAGGTAGGAGGCAGCGGAGATGAAAGATTTCAGGGGATGCAGATAATACCTCGGCCCTGCTGGGTCCAGCTCGATTAAAGTGCGCTGAGGCAGAGAGTCTTGAGTAGCGCGCCTGTCATCCTACAAGATGAAGTATATGACACAGAAAACACACTGAGAAAAATGCATATTTTGTTCCTTCTGTTAATTTTCAAACAGTTTATTATACAGTGGCGGGAGTGTCCCTCTGTGTTCCCTCTTACTGTCTCCAGGAAGGGCTCCGTCTGGTAAAAGCGATAAAACTCTTTGTTTTTCATCACCAGGAAATGAGCAGCATTGATGATTACTCTTTTCAGGCCGATGAGTGAACGCAGTAATCTAGGGAGGAGGAGGAAGAATCAATGGCTGACTGCAGCAGTCACAGCAGATGGCTTGTTTTTTGCTTCAAAGTATTGAACGGGTGGGTATAAAATAGCCACAGAGACAGAGGATTAAAATGAGGTGGCACAGTTTTTCTTTTTCATACAAACCCTGTTTTTTAAAAAAGAATTTAATCTACCCGATCCATATTGTCATTTCTCTCTAAACCCTCAGAACCTCACCTGGTGCCGTAGTCTGTGACAACATTCTCCTTCGCAGTGCCGGTGATGGCATCGTGATGTTGGAAGAGGCCAACAGAGCGCCTCGCGTCAACTAGCAGGGCATAATCTGAGACTGGGTAGCGCCCTTCCATGCCCGCGTGCCGAGCGTTTGCAACCGCCAGACTGTAGAGGATCTCTGCCCCCCTGAGGGACACAGACAAAGAGTTAGCACTGAGGAGCCTCTTAGTGGCTTTGTGTAGTCAGCTCATATTAGTGGTGTCACAATACTGGAATCTCCAACTTCTATTTAATACCTTGAAAAATACTGATATTTGATACCATTTTTCATACGGGAAAAAAATGACACTGAGGGCATACCGTTTAAAAAATGTTATTAAAAGATAGATATAAGAAGGCTGTAACATGACAACGACTTTTCTTTTCTTAGTTAGCAGCAGAACAGCAGAATAATTGTAGGAAACATTAACAATAAGTAACTAGTTTAAATACATTCATTCCTTTTCTGTAACCGCTTATCCTGTTAGGGGTCGCAGCTGACAACTGACATTGGGCGAGAAGCAGGGTACATCCATACTATTGCAAGGCAAACACATAGAGACAGACAACCATTCATATTCACACCTAAGGCCAATTCAGAGTCACCAATTAACCTGCATGTCTTTGGACTGTGGGAGGAAGCCGGAGCACCCACAGAAAACCCACGCTGACACAGAGAGAACATGCAGAATCCGCACAGAGGGGCTCCTCCACCCCAGAGTTCAAACCCCCCCCCCCTAGATTTGAACCAGGAACCCTCTTGCTGTGAAGCAACGATGCCCAGGGCAAGTAAAATGCCACGTCAGGCTAGTAAATCTAGCAAATCACTTGCCCAAACAGACAATTAGTAAAAAAGAATTAAACACATCATTTTTTTTTAGAGCTGATGATGGGGGTGAGCCATCTCGCTTCCTTCTTATCTCTGTTGAGAGTTGCACATGTGCAGTACCAATTAGTCTTTGTTATTTGGTAAATGCCAATGAATAAAATAATTTCTATGGGAGCACGTATCAACTGACTTCAGGCAAGTAGATTATTGACCAACTTGCCCAACCAGGCAAGTGAGAAAAAAACATTATTGTTGGACCGTGTCCTATGCTGTATTTTGATTTGGATGGTGCCTTTAATTTGTAACCAGGATCATGCAGGTACATGTCTGCACCTTAACCCAGTACGTCAGACCAATGCACACCTTGTTTGCAATGCAAAGAAGAAGAAACAAAGTGCCTATTGTTGTATTCACTCACACAAACAGCTCCAGTGTCATAAATATGCCTCAGGTTGTGGGTGTCAGGTATCAGTGATGTGTGGTTAAATCCGCCTCACCTGAGATGTGACTCTATGACACGGTCCAGGCTCTTGTAAAATGGCCGAGAGGTGAAATAACCGGTCCAGTAGTGGTCCTCCCGGTCCGCATAGGCAAAGAAATCTCCACTAAGCACTGGGAAGTCTGCGGGTCTGGATCCCTGGGCCACTCCGTTCGCTTTGTATACAGCATTGAAGTAGTCTGTGAGAGTCCCAAACTGAGCCTGGAGGATCAGCCAGACAGATGACAGACATTGTTCAAAAGAAAATTTACTCAAACACAGCTGTACAGGGAAGAAAAGGAAGTTTCTCATTATAAAGCACACGCCTTTCATCTTACATGGCATCTTCTGAACCAAACATTGAGTCGTGACAGATTCTTTGTTCTGTCAGCAAGTTAAAATACCACTGCATGATTCATTATTACAAGAAAGGCTGTACAGAGCGATACACCACACACTGCAACGCACAAAAACAATAAAAAAAAAAAAAGATGCAAAAGAACAAATATTTGGCAACAATGTTTGTGACAGTTGACAAATCATTTTCTCACTTGTACGTGCATCTCTGGGTGAGAATTCATGTAGTCAAACAGCTTCTGATAGTTGATATACTGCTGATCCCATTCCAGCGCCTTGTCGTAGCGGAAGTCATCTCCCAGGGGAACGAGAAGCACCTTGCTGCGGTACAGTTTGGACTTTTTACGGTATTGATCCAGGAGCAGCTGTGCCCTGATTGAGGAAGAGGAGAGAGAAAAAAAAAATGGGGACACATTTTTTGGCATCCAAACTGCCCTGCTTTGCATCAGCCAGATTTGTAGGGAAATCACTATAACCTTGGAAAGAGGAGGATCAAATTAGCCCTGGGGGTGTTTTCCATTAGCCACATGTCCTCTGGAAAGTTCTGAAAAGACTATCTGCAGTCCGGGTCGGTCTCCCACCGTTCAGCCACCCTCTCTGGCTGTTGTCGCTGGCGCAAGTTCAAGTTCGGTTTATTTGTAAGGGACCATTAGAGATAACACGGAGAGTTTTGCAACAGCAGTGACCAATCTGCTGCGCATGTGTGTATTCTACATCCACGTAAAACAAACAAACAGTGTTGACAAGCTCAGCTTTGGTTATATAAGGACAGACCCAAGAGCAGAACATTTTACAGTTTGGTGGGCAAACAGGGTAATGGAAACACTGTCTCTAAATAGCAAACATAAAAAAAGATGTTTTGCATTTTTGTATTGCATTTCCTGTTACTAAAGGGCCAACATACACACCGCAGCTGTAATCATTTTCGTTATGGATTAATCTGCCCATTATTTTCTCATTTAATCCATTGGTCTGTACAATCTCAGAAAACAGTGAACCATAGCCCAATCTGATGACCTCAAATGTCTCGTCATGTCATTATACTATCACATAAAACAAAGGAAAACAGCAACTGCTTACCTTTAAGCTGTAACTACAGAACATTTGGCATTTTTACTCAATGAATAACTTAAACGATCAATCAATTATCAAATTACAGATGCAGATACGTCCTCTGAGAATCAACTTAGTGACTAATCAGCTCTACTTTCAACTCTATGATACCCTTTTTCCACCAAAATTAGTGCACAGATGCTGGTTTTTCAAACGCAGAATAATCCGCTAAAAATAGCCAATAGACTCCTTTCCAATGCCAGTAGATGAGTATGAGTTTTTTTTAACTTTGTCACATTCCACGTCACAAATATGTCTCAAACAAACTTCTTTTTTTTAATATCTGTTTCTCATTTGTCTCTTTTAAACTTGTTGCTGACTAATTTGATGTTAGAGCACTGCTTGGACGGAGTCAGACAGAACTTGTGACTGAGATGACAAAGAGTCACATAAGTTACCGACGCTCACATTCACAACTATGGTGCAATTTGGAGTCACCAATTAACCTAACCTGCATGAGACCCAGGAGAGAACCCACGCTGACACGGGGAGAACATGCAGGCACCAGAAAAGGGGTGAAAATTAGCATGTCCTCCCTGAGTGTCATGGTTCCATCACTGCCAATCAGAGCTGGAGTCAGTGAATACCAATATCTACTGCCAAGTCATTTCTCCCAGTAATGAATGCCCATTCTAACCTTTCCCACTAAAGATAAAATCAGACGTTAGTGGGTTTTTTGTCCAGCTGGAAAAGAACTCTATATGCCAATAACGATATATCCGCAATAATTAAATTTCAGCTGATGTATCAGCCCAGCCAATGTATCGATCTAGCTCTAATAAGCATCTGAAAATTTGTCTCACCTCTCTGCTACATTGGCTTCCACCACAGTCTTTGGCGGCACTTTCCAGGGACAGTTTATCCGACCACCTGGCAACCTCTTGAAATCGAACTGGCAGCATATCTTCGGGTCGGGCCCACACGTGTGTGGCACGTCGTAACTGTAGAATGGCATCATGTGGCAAAACATGTCTGTGCTCGATCCCGTGTCTGTGAAAGCAGTAACGTGGAAGTCAAAACACTGGCTTGTTGTTCTGTTGTTGTTGACAGCAGCCTCAAAAGACCAGGATCGAAAACACTGATAAGTTCTGCTCTGAGTAAAGGTGGTATCTGCGATGATACACAACAGTGCTCATAAAAAAGTCAAAAGTCCTTCTGTATAAAGCAGCAAAAATTACATCCTAAAAAGAACCGAGTAGCACAAATTGATAATATCTAACAGTGTAATATCGGAGGATTTCACCGTGAAGAACAAACGGACAGTAAATCTTCAACAGATGTCCAATTCATTAAGAAATAATAGCGAAGATAGCGCTTCTGAGGATATTACACAGTGGTAGTTCTTCTAAAACGTCCCTCTCTTTCAAAGGCCATGAGAGGTGGCATGACTCATTCTGCAATAAGCTTAACAAAGATAAGCACATGAATCAGATGACATAGTTGGCACCGGTCCACTCACCCCAGGCCTGCCTCCACATAAACTCCAGGCTGCGGGTGGAGGCAAAGTGTTTTTTGATTGAGTAGTGGACCCTCTGGATGAGCATGCTGGTCAGGTTAGCCCTCTTCAGCAAGTAGGGCATGGTGGCACTGTGACCGAAAGGGTCTACCGCCCACCCGCTGCGGGGAGTTATACCTATGACGGTGAGCAGGGAGCAAGTAGTTCAGGTTTATGCTCAGATAAAGGAAGCAATGCATCTTTTAGAAAATCATTCTCCCCAGCAGGGAGCAGGGAAAGTGGCACAAAGTATTTTATCACCCACTGAGTGAGAGGCTACACCTGCTGCATGTGGGATGACAAGCTTAGATTTCACCATCAATCCCTGAGGGAATGAGGATCATTTTGACTTTTAAATGTAGTGAGAAGAATTGGAATGATGGCAAAAGGCCTAGAATTTCACAGAGAGAATAAGAGCGTCTTTCACATTTAAGCCTCATTCGTCAAAATACACAGAGAAACACTCCAGTAAGGAATTGTTTCTGATTATGTACCTAGATTTCTCTCCAGCCACTGATGTCCTTCGATGAGCTGATCTATCATGGCAAAGTAGTGAACATTGGCTTCATCTGTCATAACCCAGCCTCCTGTGACAATCTCAAGCTGCCCTCCAAGGATCAACCTGTTGAACAGAGAGGATTAAGATAGCGAGGTGAGGATAATCTGATCCTTAAAAGAGGAGAGTCACATTAACCAGATAACAAGCTATTTTTAAGAGCAAGCACAATCTGCCAGCAGATACTATCCATCACATTAAATACTGGAACATAAGGCCAGCTGGCATCAAAGAAATCTCAACTAATTTTCAGTGAGGTGTTTAAATTAAAGGCAAAACTGTGTTCTTCTCTGAGCTGTGACTCACTTGCGCATTGCCTCCTGCTTGTGTACGTCTGCGGTTTCCCACCACTTGGAGAAGAATGAAATCTCAGACCAGATGAACTTCCTGCGAGGATCCTCGGCCAGCTTTACCACCATGTTGTTTAAAATATGTTGCGTCTGGTCTGTGAAGTACTTGTCAAAAGTCTTGATCCAACCTAACAAGACAAGAGGATAAAAAAAATGAACAACTTACACAACAGTTGGCAAACAGACTGCCCGCTACAAATTGGACTGTCTCTGAAACAACACACCCCTACCAACACCACCACCCCCACCACCACCACCACCCCTTAATGTAGCTGGCTGATACAAAAGGCAAGAAGACAAGGCAGGTACGAGGCTAAATGCTGTGGGAAAAAAAAGTGCTGCAGCAGATCAAAAATAAAACTCATATTTTATTCAAGTTGAGCTGTTCCCCCTCAGAAAGCTATTTAGCAGAGTGGTTTCAAAGAAAATGACTAAAAAGCACTTTCTGTGCACTTCTTGTGTGCAACAGTGTAGAATACCAAAGTCTATAAATATCCCGTCAAATATTTATCTCGCATATGGAAGTCTAATATATTTCACAGAGATCAAAGTTCCACATCATTCTGCAGTTGAGCAGAATCATAAGTAATTAATGCAACTGAAATGGTGATAGTTAAGTGCTCGTAGTCAGCTGTGAGGGATGGGACTATTTCCTGACGTCTTTTAAACACTATGTTACTTATTGTTCCAAGTGCTTACCTGCAGTTGACTAAAACCCTTAAACCCTTCTTTGCATTTAATGAAATGAGCCTATTACCATTAAACCTGCTTTCACGTGCCCTCGGTGTGAGCTGGCAATATGCTTTCTATTTACAAAACTCCCACAACATCTATAAATCCTCGACACTGATTGCTGCATACAAAAGACACTAAGAAAAAAAACAGAGTTAAATCAAATGCAGCTCCAAATGAAGCCCATTCCCATTATTGATGGACAGAATTTGCAGGTCCCTGCAGCCTGTCAACATATCAATAACTGTCAAGTTAGCAAGCATGTGGCAGGCTGGTAAACAAGTTTAATGGAAATGTCAGTCCAAAATAAAATCTCAGTCAATTCAACCTATAAATAGTCGGAGCTTTCCGATGCCAATAGCTTTCTAATTCCATTGTTTGTGGCTAAGCCCTCAATCGTGTCAGCATTATGCTAATAACAATGAGAATAAATGAATCAAATTTTGAATGATTTCTGCGTCCCCATCATACCTCCCACTCAGGTAAGGCCTCACAGTAGCTCACAGTTTTAAACTGTTGTGTTAAGACATGCTTAAGGCTGCACAGACTTAAAGACAAGCACTGAGACATTTACAACTTTCAACAAAGTTTTTCTGTGTGTGTTACGCCTTGTCAACTCACCTGGATCATTGTGAGAGTGGGGGACCACGAACACTTGCAGCGGTTCATTGTCCCACTCATCAGCCTCATATGTAATATCAAAGCCCTGTTTCCATACACCGCCATCAGGGTTGTCAAATTTGAGGATGGAGTACACATCCAGCATCTAAAATGAAATACAAGCTCATCATTTGCTCACTAGACACACCCAAAAATAAGTATGCCAAAACATCTAGAATACAGCCGTTCTGGCCAATCAATTGCTTAGCATTTCATCTAGAGGGAAAAACTGTCAGCAAGCTCACCTGAACGTCTGCTTGACCGTGGCTGCCTAAAGCAGGTTGGCAATCTTGGGGCTTGACAGCGAGGAAAGTGGGACGGCCGTCGAAGGGTAGGACCCAGGAACCATTGGCACTTCTGAATGGCAGATGGCCGCTGGGAGACACAGCTCCTGTGTCTGTGAGCTCCATCACAGAGTCCTTTATGTGGCTGATGATTTGGTGGTTTTCCTCCAGGAGCTGCTCCAGCTGCTCTATCCGGTTCTGCAGGACTGAGATTTGGCTCTAAAACACACACAAAAAAATCATAAATCACAGATGTATAAAATCATAAAACATCTGTTGACCAAACCCACATTCCTCCTCTCTTTTACAGAGAACAAACTTTGGCTTTAATTCTAAATATAAGACCATATGTAATGAAGAATCTGCTGATTCAGACGATGTAGCAAACAGCAGTATGAGATCAATCAGCACTGAAGGTATCTATACAACAAGCACATGATTGGACATGTAAATTTGAATATTTAGAATGCATTAAGCCTTATGTAACAGGATGAAACATTTTAAAATAATGTTTTCATGTTAGTATCTTTCTTCTGGTTAGGGCTGGGCAATATATCACATCGATATAGGAATATGAGACTAGATATCATCTTAGCTTTTAGATATTGTAATATTGTGCATTGTCTTTTCCTGGTATTAAAGGGTGATGATTATTTATCAACAATTTAAGTGTGTAAATATTTTGTAAAAGCACCACTCGTCAACCGAACAATGTCGCAGCAATACCTGTATTGAGGTATTTGGTCAAAAATACTGATATTTCATTTTCTCCATATTGCCCAGCCCCGCTTTTGGTGAATCACAACATGCAAAAAGAAGCGCAACAAAACTAACAGCAGAAAGAGGTTTTCACAGATAATATGCACCACCACAACGGCAATTATTCTTACCCGTGGAAAGTTCCCGCCATTCTGTCGCCTTGCAGGGTCATGCTGGACTCGATCCAACATCAGATACAGTGAGAACACAGCCACACAGAATATGGCCCCTCCACACACTGTCACCTGCTTCCTCAACTTCATCCTCCTGTGGAGCAATCTTCTTTCCAGGGGTTTAGATTAAAAAAATGACCTTGGCTGTGTTTTTTCCAGGACAGAGAAAAGAAGTCCTTGAAAAGCGGAATTTAATTTTTCACAGTGTAGGAAAGAAATGATGGGAAGTAACCAGCTACACCAGTGTTAATGGTTCACTTCCACTCCGGCGATGCCTCCAGCCTCCACTCACCATACTGGAGACCACAACCAAGGGGGCTACAGCAGTGGCAGCAGTGGACAAGGGTACTAAATCAGCAATAGCTGGCAAGCAGTCTGTCAGCTTTGGCCAAACCACAGCCACCGGTGGGCTCCTTCAAAGTAGCCCTTGTGTTCAACCATCCAAACCGATGAGACTGCAGGAAAAAGGAAAAAAAAAACAAACGACACACACAAGGGGCTCAAACAGGGAGCCTAGTGTCCCCGCAGCATGATGTGTGTCGCTGTGGGCCTGCTCTCCTTGTCCAGTCCCCACTCCCACAGCAAAGTTTAATTCTCCAATAAAGCCAGAGTCCCCTTTTGCTCAGTTGGCCTCCGGTGCCATAACAGTTTGCACTCTAGGCTGCAGCAGCGCAAAGAAATAGGCTGAGAAAAAGACCAACTTGGCTTGGAGCAGTCGCTTTTTAATCAAGCCTCAACTCTGCCTGAGGCAGCTCCAAGAATTAAAATGAGACAAATGTCATTCTTCTCTCAGTGGCATAGTGACGGCGTATCTACTGTGGCAGCATGGGCAGTGTGTCTGTCCTCGATCACAAGCGCCAAGTCACATCGGAGGGTCTTCTTCAGCTGTTAGGAAAATTTTAGATTAATGGAACATGCCGAAATATGTATTCGACTTCCAGACAAACTGTCACTGACAAGAAGCGCAAGTGAAAGGAACTGTGTGGGAGAGTGACAGATACTTTTTTGATCTGACAAGTAAAAGTCAACAGGGAAAAATCTCAAGCTGAGCACAGTGGCCTGCATTTCCTCACCACGCTAATAGGTGTTCTTGTTTCCCTCTCTGTGCAAATCCAACGCGATCATAATCCGCTCGCTTCTCAGGCTGGGACTATCTAAGCATTACCACAGGGAGTGGGGATAATAACCTGGCACTTACATTTGCTCTGACTGACTGAAAAACAGCCTCACTGTCAGCGTGGGGAGGAATATTTCTTAGATCAGCTGTGCCACATGATGAATATATCCAACAAGAAAGGCTTTGTTACATGGGGTGCCTGACAGGGATAATAACACTGCAGCTCTAAATTTATGTGACATAATGTAAACCACATATCTCAAGCTGCTCATATGATGCCACATGAGCACCAAGAGAAATATTCTTTAGTATTCACAACCCCTGTGTACACTTTCAAATCCCCTTTGGTGTATTGACTCAGTAGGTGGCACCTCTGTTAAGGTTTAACTTGGTTGACTTTTAATCAGCTATCACTGGGCAGCTAGCCAGCAACATTGCGTTGCTTCAAACTTGAGAGCACTAACATACCTGCATTTGGATATTACCCTGTGTAAGCTCAGTTACACGGCAGCTAGTTAATACACGCAGCTCGTTAACCCATTAACCACATTAACCAAACTTTAACAACCCCCTTACCATTAACGAGATATCAGGAATATGCAGCGAGACAAGCTAGCGCTAGCCACCAGATGTTCCATTATTAAGTTACCACATCAGCTCGGCTGCTTTGCCAGCTAGCTTCGACAGTCGGACAACGTTAGTGGTGTAGGGGTTGTAATTGCCTGGTAAATGTAGGTGAACAGCAGTCACAGCTGTCCTTCTGCCTCCGCGACAAGCCTGTGCTGCTCGGCAGATTAATGTCTAACCATACGGACGGTAGCAAGTATTGGCTTGATAACATTAAGACAATACGTGGCTGATATTTCCTGGCTAACCGCTCACTTTGAATCTAAACCTCGGCTAACAGTCGTGTACGACCTTGGGATCCTGTCTCTTTGTGAACAAAATAAAGAAATCTGACGTTACCCATCAAAGGAGAGTAATCCGGAAGAGTGTAGAGCCCAGCAGTGTGTGTGCATTTAGCTCCGGGCTGACAGATTACCAACTGAACCAGTTAGCCTAGCAGCTAGCACCACTGAGCTAACGCAAAGGCCTCTGGGTAGAGAGGAGCTGCGCATCAGTCGGTGATTGGCCAACAGTTTCAGCAGATTGTATAATAAATGCACCAACCTTTGTACGGTGTGTGAGGGTCTGCAATGCAACATAAGTTTAGAACTTTAGAAATGTCTGAATTATTATTATTATTATCTTTAGAAGTAGTAGTAGTATGAATATGGGCTAGCTAAATAAGTGACATGTTTTAAATCACTTCACAAAAAAGCCTTTTATTAATTTCCACACACTATATATATATATATATATATATATATATATATATATATATGTATATGTGTGTGCGTGTGTGTGTGTGTGTCTCATTTGACTATTTTTATTGTTTTTATCTTGTGTTGTCATCGGTTATTGTATTCTTTTATTTTGAATAACTCTAATTGTTTGATTTGCTGTCCCTCAGTGCAATATATAGGGCAATTAGTTGCCAACTTTTCTTATCTACTTCAGTGGTGTTATTTTATCCTTTTTTTTTTTTTTATTGTTCTTTCTATTTTCTTAAAATTGCCTCTTTTTATTTGCCCTGATCCTGCATTTTAAATCTGGGATCAACCATGTAAAGCACTTTGTATCTTTGTTTTGAAAAGTGCTTCGAGAATAAAGTTTATTATTATTATTATTTGTATTATGAATGTAACAATGTAACGCTCAAGCTGATTACAGAGCTAAAGTATCCACCATGTAATGAATTATGAAATACATGACAGCATAATTACAGTAACACAGGTAATTAAAAAAATGGTCTAGAACACAGTGGGTGAGGAAGTATTCAGATCCTTTACTTAAGTAAAAGTACTAAAATCACACTGTAAAAATCAGGAAAATGTATTTCAGTATGCCTTTTAAAAGTGAAAGTACTCAGTGCAGAAAAAAATCAAATCAGTTTAATGAATGAAAATGATATATCTCAGAATATGTGAGAAGCTGTAACCATGTAATGTTTTTGCATTACACATGATTTAAACAATTATCAAAATAGTTGCCAATTAACTTTCAAATCAATCAACTAATCGTTCTAGCTGCACTTGTGTATTTTAATATGGTTTGTGTGCAAAACATATCAATTTCTGAAGTAACTGGTGCTGAAAATTATCAAAAAAAAAATGCAGTGGAGTCAAAAGTACAAGATTTCTGTCTGAAGTGTGGTGGAGTAGAAGTAGAAAGAAGCACTGAAGAAAAAAATGTGAAGTGAAACAAAAATACCTCAAATTTGTACTTCGGTGCAGTACTTGTGTAAATGTACTTAGTTACATTCCACCACTGAGGGTAACCAAGTAGATTCAAGCATTATAGTCACACAAGACATGTAAATAGCGAGAGTGGACGCAATCTTTGCAAAGCTCCAAGTTCAACCCATTTACAAAACCTTGGGACCCAGTTACATTAAGCATAGCGTTAGCTCCGGCAGGACTTGATGTCAAGCTCAGCTCACATCCCAGCTACATCAGCTGATCTCAAACAGCCAATCAACTGCTGGAGCAGCTGACTAATGAAAGGTAGTCAGCTGATCACATGATTCATTTCTATGCAACCAACTGGGAAAGAGCCATACTGCCAAATATAATACTGCAAATGGACATAAAGTGTTCTTTGACTAAAGTGTTCCTGACTAAACTATAATTGTTACTACTAAAAAAAAATTAAAAAAAAAGGTGTTATACTTAGAACAATCCACTCAGTAGCTCAGAGACAAAACAGTGTCAGGCTGTTATCATATGTATCGATGTTGACAAAAGGGCCATGCTTCTGCAAGACAAATACAACTGTTAATAGAGAGGTCTGTAAGTTTTCCTGAATAACTGGTACATCTTGTTTGGAAAGGCACGCTGAAAACTTTCATCACTGACTAAAACATTGCATGTAGGTGGCTGCTGTTGTTCCCAGTGCAGAAATATTAGTGTAAGAGCAAGAAAAAAACACACAGTCCATTACCGTGTGGGCTGTGCCTGTGATAATAGGCCACAACTGCATCTGGTTGGATCGTTTTCTCTGATACACCAGAGAGCGTCCAAAATACAGAAGCCAAAAAGTTACATAACGTGAAATATAACAAAACATATGTCCTGGTAAAGGCCCATGCATTACTCTACTTTATTTTCTTGGCAAGAACAAGAAACAGATTTGAAATTAAGTAATCTGTGAGTTTGGCTACCCTAAAAAGCAGATGGCTGTGAAAAAACGACATATATATATACATAGCTTTTGAAGTGAAGAACTTTTTGTTATTTGTGTTTTCATGTTTGGACAGTGTAGGAGCCAGAAGAGTCCAGAAAATAATACATAATTTCTCACATCTTGCGTACTCAGTGGGTGATTGCAGTGGCAGCATTTGAATAAAAAACATGCTGTAATTCAGGGGGAATGTGGCTAACAGTTTGTGCCCTTGTGCATGATATACTGAAGATGTCCAATAGTCAGAGAGGAGTAGGATAATAACTTGTTTGATTAATGACTGTTTGGTACAGTACTTTAAGAACTGGGAGTGGCTTCTTTAGATGAATGTCAGTATGCAGCTTTTATATTGTTGTTGGACTGCTGTGACCCCTGGAATGGCGACCTCCATGTCTGAGATATTTGCCTTTAGACAAAGAGGCTCAAGCAGTGCTGCCTAGTCTGTCATTATATCGCCAAAAGTGAAGATCAGCCTGACTGCCGATGAACGCCACTGTGCATGTAAATGACACCTGAGAAGCCCCGTGTGGAAAATATAATGATGCTTTGCATGCGAGTCACATTGTTGTGCTCTTTTGATGGATCATTCGGGAACTCTTTATGTGATTATGGAAACAGGAGCTTAACTGAATAAATAATTAATTAACAGACTGTGTGGGACATGACAGGAACAGATGGCATTGTTTTGGTTTTGCTCTAGTCACAAGAGACTGATAACTTTTCATGGGGTCTACAAAATGTTCAAAATTATGTGCATGATTTTGGTGTATGAGAGTTTTATTTTAATAAAAATTAGGTTTGGTACCAGAAAGCACACCAGCAACGACAGAATCTCGTTCTGAAAGCATGATCTCTCATAAAACAAAGTCCTGATAAGGAGCAAATGTTTACACAGCTGGTTTTGATTGTGATTTCACAGCCTTCTCTTTGGTTCCCTGGTGCTGTCACTGAGCCTCGTGGATATCCTGTGGATCTGGTATGTATGAGGTCTCACAACAAGCCCAGCCCTGAGGAGGAAATATATACCAACAGCCCATGCTGGATCTTGTTGTAAAGTCACAAAGCTGCCACAGTAATATGAGAGCCTTCACAGGTGTACCTGAGCACAAAGCTAAAAGGTAACTACCTTGTCTCCACAGCAACAGAGGGAGAACAACAACAGTGCTTGACTGTCCTGGTAAATGAGAGTCCCCAGGTGAGTAATGAAGGAAATACCATACCAGGGCATTTCCTTTTGTGGTTTTCATCTGAAAAGACACTGTTGCAAACACACTTTTAAAACTCACAGGTGAAGACTCAAAATGCCTTAATTCCAAAGTGACAGAAGTCACTTTTCACCATGTATAAAATGGAATCCAGCCCCCTACAAATGTACAATTTTGATGTACTGGTATAAGCACTTCATTGGAGCTTTTCCATCTTATGCCACTTTACATCCACTATATTTGTCAGACAGTTGTAGCTACTAGTTAGTGATTAGTTATGTAAAATGTTCTGTATCAGTCCACATCAGATAAATGTATGTGAATTCAGTGCCGGACCCAGAACATTTGGTGCCCTACACATGACATTATCATGATGCCTCTCCTCCAGGTGGCACCCACTGCAGTTTCCTATGTACCCTGTAAGGTAGATTGGTTTGTGTTTACTTTAAGTCCAGGCTTAAAACCTACTTCTATTCATTAGCGTTTGAGTCCCACTGATGTGGTTTTCCCTGATGCGTGCCTGTGTGTGTTGTGTCTCTAAATGTGTGAGCTGTGTACCTGACAGTTATGTCACTTCTTATGTATGTGTTTTTAGCATTTTATACCTTTTGTACAGCACCTTGGTCAATGTGAGTTGTTTCTAATGTTCTTCATAAATACATTTGAGTTGAGTTGAGTTGAGTTGAGTTGAGTACTGGCATTGTATGTTTGCAGAACTGTATGATTGTATGTTTTATCCAGTGTAACCTTGTGTAGCCCTGTCCAGTGTACAGTGCCTTGCAAAAGTATTCATACCCCTTGAACTTTTCCACATTTTGTCACGTCACAAGCACAATCTTAAATGTATTTTGTTGGGATTTTATGTGATAGACCAACACAAAGTAGTGCATTATTGTGAAGTGGAAAGAAAATGATACATGGCGTACTATATACATACTATACTATGAGTTTTTTCCGCGATTTTTGACAACATACCATACTACAATGTTTTTTCGTGATTTTTGACGACATACTTTACCATAATCTTTTTTCACTATTTTTGATGATTAAACTATGATTTTTCACGAAGTACTATACAATGAGTTTTTTTCATGATTTTTGACAAAAAAAAACTATACAATGAGGTTTTTCATTATTTTTGACGAAAAACTAAACTATGAAGTTTTTCGTGATTTTTGCCAACATACTAAACTATGACAGGTTTGGTTTTTTTTGAGATTTTTGACAACATACCATACTACGTTTTTTTCACGATTTTTGACGACATACTTTACCATTACCTTTTTTCACTATTTTTGACAATTAAACTATGACGTTTTTTCGCGTTTATTGACAACATACTATACTATGTCGTTTTTTTCATGATTTTTGACAAAAAAAACTATACAATGAGGTTTTTCATGATTTTTGACGAAAAACTAAACTATGAAGTTTTTTGTGATTTTTGCTGACATACTAAACTATGACAGGTTTGGGTTTTTTTGAGATTTTTGACAACATACCATACTACGTTTTTTTCACGATTTTTGACGACATACTTTACCATTACCTTTTTTCACTATTTTTGACAATTAAACTATGACGTTTTTTCGCGTTTATTGACGACATACTATACTATGTCATTTTTTTCATGATTTTTCACGAAATACAATATGATGAGTTTTTTTCATGATTTTTGACAAAAAAACTATACAATGAGGTTTTTCATGATTTTTGACGAAAAACTAAACTATGACGTTTTTCGTGATTTTTGCAGACATACTAAACTATGACAGGGTTTTTTTTGTGATTTTTGACAACATACCATTCTATGAATTTTCGCGATTTTTTACGACACACTATGACTTTTTTTCATGATTTTTGATGAAATACTATACAATGACATGTTTATGTGATTTTTAAAGACATACTAAACTATGAAGTTTTTTGCAAGTCTTTGGTGAAGCTGCAAGTCTTTTGGGGTATGTCTCTGCCAGCTTTGCACAGCTAGAGTCTGCAATCTTTTCATTCCACTTCACAATTATGGGCTACTTTGTGTGGGTCTATCACATAAGGGGTATGAACACTTTTGCAAGGCACCGTATCTAGTCTTATGGTTTCCTAAACTATAAATTTAAACTATAATGATACCACATGCTTATGAGTCACCCTTTACATAAGGTTTTCAAGGGCTTTATGGTTAACAAATAATGTCATAATCCTTTGTAAACCATTATAAACCAACAGAGCAACTGTTGGGTAGCTATGTTGTTAAAAAAAATCCCTCAGACTAGTGTTTAGTCTGTTTCTTAACAGCACAGATACAAATGTTGGCAATCCATCAGTAGATACTCATGAGTTACTCACTTTATAATGAGCCATCAAGTCTGCAGCTATAAATTCCAATACGTCATTAGTAAAGTGTTTTTAATCCATCAAGTCTGCAGTTTTAAATGTTAAACAGGTTGTTAATGAATGGATTTGGCCCCGAGTAAGTGGTCAACGGTCCAACCAGCCAAAGTGATTTTTCACAATTTGGCAAGCAGAAAGTTGTTGTCAGATACTGGCCTGTCAAACCTCACTAATGATTCATGAAGTGTTAATAAAGCAATTTATTACACCTTGAAAGTATTTAGAAAAAATGGCTTATTAGAAAGTGTTACCAGAAACGTACATGAGATATGCTTGTATAAGTATTCTAGTATTCTTAAGTATTCTTTGCTGAGGTTTAACCATCTAACAGTGAGCCAACAGCATTAAAATGCTTGACAAAAGCCTTGTGTGTGTGTGTGTGTGTGTGTGTGTGAGGAGAGCCACAGGATGAAAATGTAGCCAAATAAAGCAGAGATGGAGACTGACATGCTCTGGCTCCTCTCTTCCTTATATGGCAATGGAGCACGAGGGGAAGGTGCGTAAACGTCATCAACGTGCTGCGGACACCCGGAAGCGTAGCAAGATGAAACATGTTTGGCTGAAGTTAGCGGTGTTTGTGACGAAGTAAAGTAAAATTTAACTACATATTCTCCATACTAAGTAACGCCGTTTAGTCTATCACGCCTTGAAGATGAGTGAGAGTGAAAAAGAAAAGGTAAGGCAACAGCAGTTAGCTACGTAGCATCTTTAGCTTAGCAGATTTCATTAGAAAAGCATTAACTCGTAGCATTTCTGTCATTCTGAGCCCCTGTCACCTACCTTTCTCTTTAACCCAGGACCCTGCCGCCTTGAAGGAGGAGGGGAACACGCTTTTCAAGGCAGGAGACATACAGGGAGCTATCTGCTGTTACACCAAAGCATTAAAGCTGAGTGACAACCAAGAAGAGAGTGCTGTGCTTTATCGCAACCGCTCTGCATGCTACCTGAAACAGGAGGAGTACAGCAAAGCAGAGGCTGATGCCTCTAAAGGTGGGATATAGCACAGTCTAGGTTATTGTAGGGTTTATACATCACTGAGCCCAAAGCCACGTTTTAATCTTAGTTTAAATTAAGGGGCACTTAACCTAAATACACAATGAAGCTCACTTTTACCTGGATTGCAATCTGTCCATATATTTACTGGTTTGGATCTATAGAGTGTAACTTACCCCTTACCAGGATCCTGAATGACATGCGATTAGGGATGCTGTAAGTGTTACATTTAAAATGCTCAGCAGCAGCTATTTTCCATTGACAGAGACACTCATGATGATATATAGACCCTTGGGTTAATAATTTAACTGAGAAACCCTTTCAACACACATACACCCACCAACTGTCTTATCTTAAAGGAAAGAAACTATTTGCAGCTGAGGTAAAAGCAAAAACTATTTAGTGTATTGAAACATGAACTGTCACTCTGACTGGATTAAAGGAATACTTCACCCACAAAATAACCACTTATATATCAATTATTAATGCTTTGTTACATTGAATTTGTGAAGAAAATTTTTTTCTTGCATGCACCTGGTAAATGAAGGATCCAAAAATGGCAAACATTACTTAATTGTAGTCAAGGGGAACCAGGTTTAACAACAGCAAAACTAGCCAAAATCAAAACATCTAATACAACATATAAACCCAGTTTCATGTATGCAGTCGTATGCTTCAGCCCCTTCTGAAAGGGACGAAAAGTGAAGGCACAGTTTCACTTTTAGTCCCAGTCAGAAAGGGCTGAAGACAAGGCAATGCAATGTGTTTTGGAAGAACTGAGCATGCAACTGGATAAATGACACTTGGATGATGCTGCATGAGTTGTGTTAGAGTTTGTGAACAGATGTTTTGATAAAGTTTTGGTGTTGTTAAAAGTTTAATTAACTCATCAACAATGTATGCATGGCATGCAAGAAAAATGTTGTCTTGGTTTCAAGGTAACACAGCGCGACTAACTATTATATAAATGGTCATTCTGTGGGTGAAAATTTCCTTAAAGATTTATGGATGTGTGTGCACAGTTATATTAAACGCCATGTCTGTCACTCTTCAGCTCTCGATACAGACCCAGGTGATGTTAAAGCCAGGTTCCGGAGAGCTCAGGCTTACCAGAAACTCGGTCGGCTTGATCAGGCGTTTCTGGATACTCAGAGGTGTGCACAGCTGGAACCCAAAAACAAAGCCTTCCAGGATCTGCTTAGACAACTGGGAGCACAGATCCAACACAAGGTGATGTGTTTTTGTTTTGTTATTTTGAATTTTGAATGAAGTAAATGAAAGGTCATGGAGGTTTGTCTTGTATTTTAAACAGTGCCCTGAAAAAACTCTTGCTAATTAACATCTTCTCTCTTAACCGCGTAGTCGGCGCAACTAAACTCCACAGATGCTCGTGTGCAGCAGATGTTTTCCCTTCTCTTAGATGCATCTGCAAAAGACTCAGATCGACAAAAGGTAAGGGTCACTCAAAAGGCAGGAACATATCAAACTGCTGGAATCTGTTCTTTTATTATGTGTTTGATTTGTGTTCATTGTATCTTGATCTATCTGCAGAATTGTAATACACCAAAATTATATGATCCATTATTTAATTTCAGGCTGCTCAGAATCTAGTAGTGTTATCTCGAGAGGACGCAGGAGCTGAGCAGATCTTCCGTAACGATGGAGTGAAGCTGATTCAGAAACTTCTTCAGTCAAAGCAGGAGGATGTTGTCCTCTCTGCCCTGAGGACCCTGGTAGGGTTGTGCACAGGACACCAGTCCAGAGTAAGTGTGACATTCATTACACCATCTTTAAAATCCCTTTTCTCACTGATATGCAAACTTGTATTCACTTATTCAGATTCACTTAACCTAGGTAAAACAGTGAGTGCATCCATAGTGATGGCCTTTGGATTTGTATTTTAATTTCTATGCATTTCAGTTTCCATTTATTGTTAAGTCTGCTGTAGCACTCTTCATCAACAGCCATGTCTGTCAGAGGCGTCATTCACCCTGCTCGTAAAACTTGCAAATGGCTTTGTTGCTTTTTATTGCTAACATCCACTGTCCTGTTCCCAGACTATGGCTATCGTGAATGAGTTGGGGATGGAGCAGCTGTGTGCCGTAATGGGATCAGGAGCCTCCGCTGTGTCTCTGGCTGCCTGCCACCTGCTGCAAGTGATGTTTGAGGCTCTGACGGAGGGCATGAAAAAAGAGATCAGAGGGAAAGATGAAGCCATACTTCCTGGTGAGTCTGGGCTCTTGATCATGTTTGTGTTTGGACTTGGCCACATATGAAAGTTAAGCAATAAAAAATGCTTTTTTTGTGTGTATCTGCTCTCTGTCCTTTGCTTTGAATGACAATTGACTTTCTGAATCTATCACAGAACCTTCCAAGGAGCTACGCTCAATGTTACGCCACCTCTTGGAAATGATGCAAGCATCTAATGTGTCGGGGCCGGGCAGAGACAGTGCCATCAACCTCCTGGTCAAACAAGTTCCCCGCAAGTCCTTCAAAAACCCAGATAACTCCCTCACGTTATGGGTGATAGACCAGGGTATGAAACACACCTGCACATAATGTTCTCACATTTTTATGCTGTGATTGATATAAAACAGACATAGACCTGCTGCCAAACACACCCAGTTCAGTTTTTAGTACAGTTGCACTACTATGGAAAGGAGAAGGAAGTGTTCATTCTAGGCCTCAGCTATTTCTAGCCCATTTCAGACATTCTGGCACCAGTTTTATTTGTTGTTTGCTCCAGCCAGATTAATGAATGATTAATGCTCTCCTGTAGGCCTGAAGAAAATCCTTGAGGTAGCCGGGACAGTCCCTGAGCTTTTAGAGGGACCACCTCTCACAGACAACTCCCACATGAGCTGCTCTGTCCTGCTTAGCAAACTCTACGATGACCTAAAGAGCGACAAAGAGAGGGACAACTTCGTCAAGCTGTGTGAAGAATATGTACAGTGAGTTTCTGTTACATGAGCATCTTCACACTGCAATAACTTAAGTACACAAAAAAAAAAAACTTATCACAGGCCATGAGATGAAGAATGGTGTTCTTTTACAGACTTTTTTATCTGACGTTTTTCTGATTAGGCACCATTTTAACCGACAAGGCCTAGATAGCAAGCTACGAGCCATCCAGACAGTATCAGTGCTCCTCCAAGGACCGAGCGATGTGGGTAACAGAACTCTGGAGATGTCAGGGATGATGGATGCGGTGATCTCTCTGTGTGCCTCCGAAGATGTAATTCACCAGCAGGTAGCGGTGGAGACTCTCATCCATGCTGCAGGCAAGGCCAAGAGAGCCTCCTTCATCACGGCCAACGGCGTCGCTCTTCTGAAGGATCTCTACAAGAAGAGCGAGAATGACAGGATACGTGTGAGAGCCCTGGTGGTGAGTGCTGCAGCAAAGCACGTATATTTATCTCAGACAGGTGGAGGAGTGAACATCTATAAATAAAGATAAATGAACTATGGTTTCTGATGATAATTATACAGGGTCTGTGCAAGCTTGGATCAGCAGGAGGGACAGACTTCAGCATGAAGCAGTTTGCCGAGGGATCCACGCTAAAGCTTGCCAAGCAGTGCAGGAAGTATGTTTGCCCGTATTAAATCTCTGGCATGAGGTAGATTAAGAGAAATGTGTCATGCCTGATCCACATTGTTGCATAACCAGATTGGTTCCTTGGATTCAAAATAAGAAGCAAGCTGTTTCTCTTTCTCTTTTAGGTGGCTGTGTAATGAGTCTCTGCCGGCAACCTCCCGCCGGTGGTCTGTGGAGGGCCTCGCCTACCTCACTTTTGATGCTGATGTGAAGGAGGACTTAGTGGAAGACAAGAACGCTCTCCTCGCCATGTTTGAGCTGGCAAAGGTTTGACTGATGTTTGTAATTAGAGGTTTTAATACTTGTGACAAGGAGACACTACAGAGCAATCATGAAGCCAGATTCCTCTCAGAAGAGCATCTCAGTGGTTTTGATGTTTGCTTTTGTGTAGTATTTGAAACCACTACACAAACACTTTTATGGTTTTGACAACGTTGTTTTACTTTGTGTTTCCTGCAGTCTGAGGATAAAACGGTGCTCTTTGCTGTGGGCTCCACCTTAGTAAATTGCACCAACAGCTATGATGTGGAAAAGCCAGACCCTCAGATGGTAGAGCTGGCCAAGTATGCAAAGCAGCATGTGCCTGAGGAGCATCCCAAGGTACTATTTTAATTTTTGTGTATTCATGCTGAGCAGTATTTGCTACATACTAGGCTTGGATGGCATCCATTTTTTCATACCCTCATACCTTCCTAAAACATTTCACCGGCGTAGACACTATGACTCCCTGTGTAAAACTAAAAATAAAAAGTTAAAGCATAGTTTTCTACATGCCACAAACTTAAGAAAGGAAATATTCTTACACCTATTTTTCTTACTAAACAGAAAATACAGCTGTACACTAACTGAATTCAAATTGCTTTCTTTTACCGTACTAAGATTAATTTAATTCAGTCAGATCTGAAAATATGTAGACTTTACATGCTGTTTCTCCCCACTGTGTCTTTCTGCCGTTGCTGTTTTTATTAGTCTGGTAATGTTTTCGGCACCACTCATAGTTGCAGCCATTCTCAGCTGAGACTGACCTCTGGTGGCGCATGTTGTGCACTACATCATCTCTATACAGCATCTCCTTGTCAGTTTAATAGAAAGAGCAGTCCCTGTATTTGTTTCGGTGTTAAAAATCATACCTTCAGGATTTTTAAATACCCTGGTAATACCTTGATACCGCCCAAGTCTACCGCACACAACATTACTTCAGTACTGAACAGAGACTTTACTACTTTTACATGCTTTTTTTTTTTCTTTAGAGATGGTTTGACATGAACCTGTCTGTCTTGTCATATGTCAGGATGCACAGTCCTACGTGGAGAAACGTCTTGTGAAGCTGCTGGAGGCTGGTGTGGTGTCTGCGTTGGTGTGTATGGTCAAACAGGAGAGTCCTGCCCTCACCGAGGCTTGCAGAGAATGTATCGCCAGGTAGGACAACAGCAGTGAGTCTTTTTCACTCAGCATTCTCTCTGTAGATTCTGTGTTAATTGCATTCCTCATGGCAGGGTCTTCTTGGCTTTGGTGGAACGACAGGAAGACAGAGGCACGGTGGTGGCACAGGGTGGAGGAAAGGTAGAGCACCCTGATAACTATACTTATTTTAGCCTGTACACCATTTAGCCTAAGCACTTTGCTTTAATAGCTTAAATGATTCATGATGACTGTTTTCCTCCGCAGGCTCTGATCCCACTGGCATCTGACAACACAGACATAGGTAAAATCAAAGCAGCACAAGCCCTCGCAAAAATCGCCATCACATCAAACCCAGAAATTGCCTTCCCAGGAGAAAGGGTGAGATTTGCATGCTGGTAAAAGCCTCTTCGGTTTAAAAAGAAAAGTGCTTTTACTATTTAACCTTGCCTCACTTTTTGTTGTCAGATCTATGAGATGGTGCGCCCCCTTGTCAGTCTTCTGAGTCTTGAATGCACCCTGCTGCAGAACTTCGAGGCACTCATGGCTCTTACCAACCTGGCCGGCATCAGTGATAGACTAAGGTTGGCCACTAGGGGGAGTCTCTCCTAAGAATACATGTACAGTGCTGTTTTTAGGACTTTGAGGATGCAAGTATTTTAAGTCTGAATGATGACCTCAAAAGCATGTTAATAGTTTGACAGTGTTAATACTGTTTTTTTAACATAGCTGAGGTCATGTCCTGTCAGTGTGCAGGCATTTAAACCTTTTAAGATGTACAACAATGCCTTCCTGATTTTGTCTTTACTGATCGTAGATTTTATCAGGTCAAAGCTCCACACTTGAATGTTTTTGCTTACTAGTCTACAGTTTTCCTTTCATGATTTATCTTTCATCATGACATTCCAGTTTTGTATCTGTGTTCAGAGTATCTGAAGTGTGTTGTCTTACAGACAAAAGATCATAAAAGAGAAGGCAGTCCCAAAAATTGAAGGCTACATGTTTGAGGAGCACGACCTGGTCCGAGCTTCTGCCACAGAGTGCATGTGTAATCTGGTTTTAAGCACAGAGGTACGGCACATATTAATAAATGACTGTATGGCACAAATACTATGAAAAGTAGACGTAAACATGTGTGTGTTTGTTGTGTCCTCAGGTGCAGAAGCTGTACCTGGCCACAGGAAACGATCGCCTGAAGCTGCTTGTGCTCTACAGTGGAGAGGAGGACGAGAGGCTGCGGAGAGCTGCTGCAGGAACTCTGGCCATGCTGACCGCTGAGCAGCCTGAGCTCTGCGCCCGCATACCTGGAACAGTAAGCAGACCACTGCAGCAGCTTGCTGTCCCCACACATTCATCAACTCTGTGGCACACTAAAATAATTTTTTATTCGTTTTAGCTCACATTACTTCTTGTTGTCCTCTTTTCTCAGACGACCCACTGGCTAGAGATCATACAGTCGTTATTGCTCTGTGACATACCCGACCTGCGCCACCGTGGAGTGGTCATAGTGCGGAACATGATGGAGGCAGAGAAGAGTCTGGCCGAGATGCTCATGGAGAGCGAGGCTCTGGAGATTCTTTCTGTCTTGGCAAAGGGAGGAGAGGGCACGCCGGAGCCTGTTTCTAAGATAGCTCAGAGCTGTCTGGACAAGGCGGTGGAGTACAGCATCATTATGAGCAGGGAAGGGAGGGAGAAGGGCAAAGGAACTGAGCCCTGAAAAGACAGCTGCAGCGTGTGGATTTGCCCTCTGGCAATGTTAAAGTGCTTTGAGTATTAAGTGGGACCAGTGAAGTCATTTCACTCTTGCAGGAAAATCAGTTTTGGTCTGGATGGGTATGAGCTGGTCCTGACATGCTTGTGTCTTAACCAAAAACTGTGAGAAGCAATAAATAAATAAATGAATGAAGAAAAGTAGTAAATGAAAACCAGTGGATCCTCACAGAAGTGGTTTGCTGTTTCACATTGCTTTTCCACTGATTGTATTTATCTCAATTATACTGTATCTCCCTCTACTGT
This sequence comes from Epinephelus lanceolatus, assembly GCF_041903045.1. NCBI lineage: Eukaryota > Metazoa > Chordata > Actinopteri > Perciformes > Serranidae > Epinephelus > Epinephelus lanceolatus. Next base: position 27,961,980 of record NC_135738.1, on the reverse strand, counting down.
AAGTGTTTGTTTGACTTGGAGACCAGTAAGGCTACTTTACAGAAGTATCGCTATTTCCTCGTATTTGCAAATATTTTGTTTCGTATTCTTTGTTTATTCCCCAAAATACACTCTTTATTTTTCATTTTGTACACTACTATACTCAGTGTGAATTCTAATTCAGCAGTTTTCAGCGTGTGCACACATTTTCTGCAGGTAACTCATTTTCTAGTAATTGTTTTTATAAAATTTTACCATTTCATACACATAATTGTGTGCTTTTTGTTTTTAATGTCAGTTATTATCATCACTCCACTCTATTTCCAGTGTCTTACTTGTATGGTTTGTCATGTTTTGACTAAACACATGGGAAATAAATAAAACCTCAGACTTTCCCTGAATTATATTGTCACGTCTGAGTTCACCCATCTTCACTGTCAAGTCATTTTGTAACAATACTATAGTTCTCTGGTTATTTATTTGTGCATACGATAAAATAAAACAGAAAATTAAAAAGACAGCTGTAGACTTGTATTGCCAATTTACAAACAGACATATTTTAAAAATAATATTTTAATTTAACTTTAATTAAATAATAATAATTTTATTTTAATAATACATCTTTTTTTTAAATAGAGAAAAAAACCCATGGAGGAAAGAAATAAAAGAATTTACAACAGGACAGATATTTTTAAAATAATATTTTTAATTCATTTTAATTAAATACTAATAAGTTTATTTTAATTATTATTTCTTTTAAATAGAGAAATATTCCAAAGAAGTCAAACTAAATTGAAAAACACCATGGAGGAAAAAATAAAATATACAGTCAGGTCCATAATTATTTGGACAATGATACAGTTGTCGTCATTTTGGCTCTGTACACCACCACAATGGGTTTTAAATGAAACAATGAATACCTGCTTAAAGTGCAGACTCTCAGCTTTCATTTAAGGCTTTTTTCAAAAATGTAGTATGAACCGTGTAGGAATGACAACCATTTCTTCACACAGTCCCCCAACTTTAAGGGCTCATAAGTATTTGGACAAACTAACATAATCATCAATTAAACAGTCAGTTTTAATACTTGGTTGCAAATCCTTTACAGTCAATGACTGCCTGAAGTGTTGGACACATAGGCATCATCAGATGCTGGGTTTCTTCCCTGGTGATGCTCTGCCAGCCTTTTACTGCAGCCGTCTGCACTTCCTGCTTGTGTTTTGGGTGTTTTGCCCTCAGTTTTGGCTTCAGCAAGAGAAACACATGCTCAGTTGGATTCAGGTCAGATGATATGACTTGGCCATTGCAGAACATTCCACTTCTTTGCCTTAAAAATGTCTTTGGTTGCTTTTGCAATATGCTTCAGGTCAATGTCCAACTGCACTGTGAAGCATCGTCCAATGAGTTTTGAAGCATTTAGTTGAATCTGAGCAGGTAATGTAGCCCCAAACACTTCAGCTTTCATCAAAGCTGAGAGTCTGCACTTTAAGCAGGTATTCATTGTTTCATTTAAAACCCATTGTGGTGGTGTACAGAGCCAAAATGACGACAACTGTATCATTGTCCAAATAATTATGGACCTGACTATAATTCCCCAAAAGGAAATACCAGAAGCAAAAAAAAAAATTAAAACAAAAACAAGATTCACAGTTTTTTATATATATATATATATATATATATATATGTATATTCATGTATCATAACTCATTTGCGTGGTACTTAAAATCTTTTTTGAAAATCAGAAATGAGGAATGACTGCGCGATACTTCAGCGCATGCGCAGTACACCCCGGTGCTCCATACACCAGTGTTCAAACTGTGCGAACAACTGCGTCGTCCGGTTCAGCAGCGTAAACAGAGGTTCAGCGTTTCCAATGCGGTGGTTCGGATTTGGCTTCAACGCTTTTGGACAGATATTCGTCCCCGATAAATTAATTAAAGGAGAGTGCAGCGACCCTGTAAAGGAGGTTAAAGTGAGTAGTCCAACAGAGCTTAATGGTCAGGTGGACAGAAGTGGAGGCTGCTTTGATACTGATTTTCAAATTAGAGCAAGTTGGAGTCGAAGAGCATCTGTGTATTTGGATGGTGAGTCTGTCCAAGATAAAAGAGCTCTGGTTGAGCACTCTTATCAGAAATAGAAAGCGTCTTTCATGCCACACTCATGACATAAATATTAACTCGTGTATTCATCATGTTCTCTCTCTGTGTCTGTCTGTCTGTCTGTCTGTCTGTAGGTGACAGCTGTGTGTGCCTGGCAGGTTTCGTCTCCACTGAGTCATGTGGCAGTCCTCTGAAAGAGAGCCGGGGCTGTAAGGATGCCATCATCAGTGAGTCCTACCTGACCCTCGCTTTCTCAGACAGAGTTGAGTCCTGGGATCTGCAGAAGGAAGAGAAGACTCTAACATGGAGCATGGAAATAAAAACACACTCAGACAGCTCAGGTAATGTATATCCTAATACAGCGGTGGAGGATAATTAAGTACATTTACTTAAGTACAATTTTGAGGTACTTGTACTTTGCCTGAGTATTTCCATTTGTTGCTACTTTATATTTCTACGTCACTACATCACAGAGGGAAATATTGTACTTTTTACTGCACTACATACACCGATCAGCCGAAACGTCAAAACCACTGTCAGGTGAAGTGAATAACATTGATCATTTTGTTACAATGCAGTGTTCTGCTGGGAAACCTTTGGGTCCTGGCATTCATATGGATGCCTCTTGACACACTCTACCTGCCCAAACACGGTTGCAGATCAAGTACCCCGCCTCATGGCTACAGCACTGTAGATGGCAGACTACTCAAGAATGGCTCAAGGAACATAACAAAGAGCTCTAGGCGTTCACCTGGCCTCCAAATTCCCCAGATCCCAGTCTCATTGAGCATCTGTGGGACCTGCCAGTACCTCACCTCACAACCCACAAAACGTAGAGGATCTGCCGCCAATGCCCTGGTGCCAGACTCCACAAGGCACTCCTCAGAGGTCTGTGTCCATGCCTCAACAGGTCAGAGCCAAGTTTGATCCAAGGAGGCCCCAACAGGGTTTGGGGGTGCAGTGCTTGGTCTTAAACTGTGTTTAGGTAGGTGGAGTGCATCAAGTTGCATCCATGAATGCCAGGACTAAACGTTTCCCAACAGAACATTGCATTGTGACAAGATGATCAATGTTTTTCACTTCACCTGGTTTTGGTTAATCAGTACATACTCCACTACACCACAGGGGGGAATATTGTACTTGCAACTGCATTAGCCTACATATATTTTACAGCTATAGTTTCTCTGAATCTTTATGTATTGTTATAGACTAAAAGCCGACATCCCTTGGAGAGACCCTGAAGTCACACCTATAGAAAGCTCCATAATTAAACACTCTGAAAGGGGTCATTTTGCATTGTGAGGTATTTTACTTTTGCTACTTTTAGTACATTTTGCAGGTAATACTTGAGTACTCAAGTAGAAATTTTAACACAGGCTTTTACTTGTAGCAGAGTACTTTTACAGTGTGCTATCAGTACTCTTACTTGAGAACCAAATCTGAGTACTTTGAGTACTTTCACTACTATCCTAACTTCTTTGACAGCTTCTAGAAGTCGAATGTGTTAATTGAATAAACAGTACTCTTCTTGCTGCCTTCCAGGACCCCCTGTGAATCTCCCATTGGTCCCTGGTGGTTACATAGCCACAACACCGCCCCTCTACCGCTCCTTATCACCACACCTGAGAGCCAAGAGTCTGGCACTGAGTGCAGAGCATGCCATCCTTCTCAGTGCCTCTGGAGCTGTGTACACCTGGGGACTGGGCAGGTAGACCTCACACATCTGTCTTTACTGGGAATCAGAGAAGTAACACCCACATGCATATCTTGATCTTATGTGTGTGCATGTGTTTATTTGTCAGCCATGGTCAGTTGGGGCACGGAGGCCTCACCTCTGAGGACGAGCCCAGGGCAGTGGAGGCACTCTGGGGGATGCCCATGAGCTGTATCGCTACAGGAAGCTGGCACTCTGTCTGTATTAGTGGTAAGTGTCACACAAGGTGTTGGCAGTGGAAAGAGTTGTACCCTCACTGTGAGGATTAAATGACCTTTTGCTTCAGATGGGGGTGACCTTTACGTGTGGGGCTGGAATGAAAGTGGGCAGCTTGGACTTCCATCACGAGGTCTGAGGAAGGCAGCAGAGCAGCAGAGTAGCCAACAAGCAGGTAAATCTGTTTCCCTATAACACTTCACCTTAAAACACAATCAAAGTCAGTTCTTTTTACCCACCGTGCTATCTGTTGATCCAGACACTTTATTGTACTTAGCTGCATTGTTTTTTTATGGCATGTATGATTGTTACAATATTCCCACTCTTAAGTATCAGCATTTCCACAGCATCTATAAAGGACGCTTGCCAAGTGATTAACTCTGAGCATCAGAGATACTGTGGATTCACTCTCTTTATATCTTTTTCAAACGTGTGTTTGGCACTTGAAGCACCATAAACTCATTGCCGTCAAGCTCCATTGTACCTCAAAATACAAATTTAAAAACTACTTAAATGTACAGACATAATTTGGAGTAAAGCATTATATCGTCATGAATGAACCACCCCCTTGAACTGTTATATAATTTCATACATGTTGCCAAATATGCTGCTCATGGTAGCCACTTAAAGTAATGACTTGAGTTGTAGTAAGTACTACAACATTAACTGTGCTGAACAGGAGAACCACGCCAAGATGCCCGCACATCTCTCGCTGACGAGCAGCAGGAGGGAGAGAAACATGAGGAGGTATTCATATCGATCCAGGCATTCCCGGCTCTGCTGGATATCACTCCATCATGTGAAATCAAGACGGTCAGCTGTGGCTGCAGACACACAGCTGCAGTAACAAGTAAGAAATCACATCTGACAAAAGCTGTGTATTGATCATTGTTATTGAATGGGTGCACATTTTCTTGGCAAACCTATGTCATTGTCTTTATCTTATATTTTCTAATTCCAGCCACAGGTGACCTCTACACATGGGGCTGGGGTAAGTTTGAATTCAGAGCCAACAAGACCCAAACAGGGTGTCATTGGCTGTGTTGCAAATGTGTTAAATCTCTGTAGCATGTTCCCAGTATCAGTTTAATTAATCAGTACACTTAGAGCAAAACCTAGTTATATGTTGAACTCACCCTGTCCTTTTTTTCCCCATCATTTCAGGGGAGTACGGCCAACTTGGACACCAGAATTTAATCAGTTCGGATGAGCCCCAGCGTGTGGAGTTCTTCAGGGAGCAGCAGATGTGTGTGGAGGATGTAGTGTGCGGGGCGTGGAATACTTTTGCTGCTGTCACCAAGGAGGAAGTAGCTTGATCATAAAAATACTTTGGAATCCCCTTGAGAGACATGGACACTGAACTTTGGACAATGTACAAGGAAGTGTAAATATTCACAACAAAAAGACTTTAAATTAAATATATTTTGTAACATACAAGTTCTTCTCATTTGTCTTTATAAAAAAACAAGAAAATTTGTAAATGTATAGTTTTTGGAAATAATTTTAATTTTCTGTATAGTAATAAAAAATCACAGGTTTTATATTTCACAAACGTTGCATAAAATAGTTAAGGCAGTAAAATCCACAGCTTATATTAATTTAAGGCAAATGTCTAAAATAGTTCCAACTGAAAATTAAACACCATGTGAGAGTTATAGGTTGGTGCATTTCCACAGTCCGTTAGATGTCTTCACAGCACAATCTTGAAAGAACTGCAGACAAATCAAGATATAACAGGCGGTTAAGAGTGAACAAAACTGTGTGAAGTGTCAGTGACAACAGTGGTTAGTTTTTCACTCACCTGACAAAATCCGGCGACCTTGAAATGACGTGCTGAAACTCCGAGAGGTTCACGGTTCCATCCTTGTCGATGTCTGACTCTTCAAGAATCTGAAGAACATACAAAGGAAACAACTATTGAGCCCACTTACACATCCTTGTACCACTCTATTTTAACCATCTAGTGTGCCTCTCACATCTTCAAAGAGGAGAAGCCTCAGTGAACTTACATTGCTGATGAGCTGTCTCATTTCATCAGGGTTTAGTCTTGTGTCATCTGTCTCACCGGTCAGGCAGTTTACCAGCTTCTCCAGATCACCACTATCAAGAGTTCCGTCATCGTCAAAGTCTGAAAGTATCAACATTCTTATTACAGACTGATAGCCCACATGAATCAATAATAACCAGCTCGCTTTTATTTTTTTTAATCAACGTCTTTACCAAAAATACGGAATGCATAGTGGGATTTGATTTCCAGAGTAGCAGAGTCGCTGAAGGCACTCAAGAGATCCAGAAAGTCCTCGAATGTGAGGCTTCCATCTTTGTGTTCAGATGTGGAGAATACATGGCAGATTCTTTTCCTGAAAGGGTTGGACTGTGACAGGAACAAGCACAAGGGTCAGCACAGATTGTCAGCGCGTGAAGCACTTCCTCAAGAACATACAAAGTACAGGACAATCCTAGCCATGCTTTAAGAACTAAGTGCTCCACATAACACCACATTTCCACTGCTTTACTATCAAACAGTTTCTCACCTTGAGCTCTGGCAGAGTGAGAATCCTCTCCATGGGCACTCTGGTGTTTGGGAGGTCTTTCTCATCTTTTGTGAGCAGTTCAGTGAATCTCTTGTGAGCGCTAAACACACATACACACACGCACACAAAGCTTAATCATGGATCACAATAAGCGGTGCTAGATTGATTACAGTGCTTTTGTAAACTGGTAACGTGTAATGTGATATGCAGCTGATCACTTACAGAAGAATTTCTTGTTTTGTCAAGAATGTCAGTTCCTACGAGTAAAAGTGAGCATTATTAAAATAAGTAGTCAAAGATTAAACAGGAACAATACAAATAAACAACACTGGAATACATTTATGAGTTTCATTTATTTTAAAACATCAATAGTCTGATTAACTGTAGTGATATTGGCAATATTAGCTTTTATACTACTAAAAAGCTTCATGACAAGTGGTAGTTCATTATGGCTGCCATTAGCGTTATGTATAGTTTAACGTTGTAGGAAAGACAGACCGTAAATAAACCAAACTTTACTCCTAATGACAAGGCTGCACTAGTTTTATTTTACCTGAAAACATTAGGCTAAGATTGCTACGTCACGACATGTTATTACGGTACGTAAAAACAACTGTTGTCAAAATTAGCCGCTCGGTTAACAGTATTACGATACAAAATTTGCTTTTGAAGACATTATGGGCACTTACTTGATATTCCGAGAGCAAGTCCTTCCCAAGTTGACTTGCCGTGGTGCCCATTTTCAAAACTTCGACTCGAAAGTATACTTTTGTTGTTGTAAAAAGTTATACACCGAACTATTAGTCAACAACTCGGTTTTACATCGCTTACTTCCGGTATCTGGCTGGATTTCCTGTGAGCTACGTAATGGTTTCCATAGTGACGTACTTGCAAACAGCTGCCATCACGACAAAAGGACGGCAACAGGTGACAGCTAGGGCTAACCTGTGCAGTTAGGACTTTTTAATCCAATTTTGACACAGTTTATATGTTAGTTGAATAAAATAAAAAAAGCTTAAAAGTTAAAAAAAAAAAAAGCTCGTTACATACATTTTTATTTCCAATTGATGTGAAAATCTTAAACTTCTTTTAAAAGTATTTTCGTGGCATGTTTGTTTCTTTGCTTTTATTTGAGAGTAACAGCTGATAGGTGACAGGAAACAAGGAGATAGAAACAGGGGAAATGACCACCCAGTCCACATCAGGGATGTCAAACTCATTTTAATTCATAATCCATATACAGTCCAATTTGATCTCAAGTGGGCCAGACTGGTAAAACCTTTACAGAATATCCTATAAATAACAACACCTGTAAATGTTTCCCTTTCTTTCAGTGTAAAGAAGTACAAGTACTCTGAAAACGGTCATCCATTTACAAAACACATGATGAAGAGGCCTGGGATTTCTTTAGAAAAATATGTCAGTTTTCCCAGATGCAGTCAGTCTGCTACTCACATGTGCATACATTTGTGTAGTGCTGGCATCACAAAACCAAACTAAAGTGGAAGCTATTGAGGAAGCAGTTTTATTCATACCCCTGTCTTACAAACCATTCATAAATCAAAGGTTTTGGCAGTGCTTTAAAAATTGTGTTCCACAAGCACAGTTTTAAGATAAAAGTCTGAAGCAGATTGTTTTGCACTTTTGAACAGTGTTCACTATCTTTAAATATGACCACAATAAGTATTTACTGTTATTTCAGATAACCATATTCTGGTTTGGTGAAAAGCATTTGAAGCAGCATTTTACATGAAGTAGGATACTCACTGCTAAACTGTGCTCCTGAAACCTGCCGCCGCTAAGCCTTGACAAGTGCAATATAAGTCAACATTAGGTATGCAAAGTCATCCAGTGGGCTAGATTGGATCCTTTGGCCGACCACTTCTGGTCCACAGGACATATGTTTGATGAACCTGGTGTAAGGGAATGACCCTGGATGGCAAAAGTGCCACCACCCCATCATTTAACTTGCCTACTATGCTTCAGTATACCAAAAAACGTTCCAGCAAAAGTAAAGATACTGCATTTAGAAAATGTATCTAAAAGTAAATCTTAGCTATAATTGGCAATTAGTTGTAAAAAAACAAAGGAAACCAAACCAAACCAAAAACAAACAAAAAAACACCAAAAAGTCTCAGAAGTAACCCATCATAATGTTGATTTTAAAACTTTATTTTAACAGGGTTATTTTGTTTTGTTTTTGCAGAAGATCCAGTTAGTGTGTTATGTCTCTAAATAGAAATGAATTGTGCCTCTTAGCCTGTACTACATACAAAATGAAAATACATAAGGGAAGTTCCAGCCTTCTACCTTAAATTTACAGCAGGCCTACAACAGTAATTCTTTCTATATATGTTGTCTCATTTGTTTTCTTTGCAATGTCTTGATGCCATCCGGAGTTAATAATATATAAATTGCAAAATTAAAACAAATGTGTTTCTATTTTGCTAGATATTTTTTAATAGTATGTCATTTCCCTTAACAAATACAAAGTCAAACTCTAACAACTATTACAAACATCTTCATTTTATAATAGATCATGTTTTTGTTGTTATAACCATAACCAAACAAAATCAGGACTTTGATGCATGTTAATAAAATCTACCATTAAAAAGGCTTACTAGTATACAAACATATAAAAAAAGATATGTGATCATATATCTACAAAGCCACATCTTCTGGTAATGCATTAATTCACAGAGTATTTGCTAACGGATTTTTCTGAACAACACTGGATGAAGAAGAGGATCTTGACAGGATGATCAGGAGAAGTTTACTTCAGTCCTGGCTAAGCTCCTTGATTTGTCTCCCAGTCTGTTGTATCTGAAAAATATCAAATAATAATAATTAAAAAAACTCTTATTGCAAGAAATAGAATCATACAAAACTGAAAGAATTGTACCTATCATTTTTGTTCCCTCCTTGGTCTCAGCTGGAACACCGGTCCCGTACTCATTCACACCAGTGATTCTGAAGAAGTAAATTCCTCCCTCCTCCAGGTCAGACACCTTGTAGGACAGTCGGCGGCATTTGTCTGTGAGTCTCGTCCACCCCTTCCTGCTGAGGTCCCGTATATCTACAAGGTAGCTCTTGACAGGGCCTCCTCCCTCATTCTCAGGGATGTCCCAGGTAACGGTGGCAGAGCTCTTGGTCACATCTTTCACTCTGATCTGCGCTGGCGGACCAGGTGAATCCAAAACCCTCACACTCAGTGTCAAAGAGGCAGATCCAGCAACGTTTTGAAATTTGACAATGTATTTGCCAGAGTCATCACGAGTTGCCCCTTCCACTGTGATAGAGGTGACAGAGCTGCTGGTGTTGATCAGTCCTCTGATCCTCAGATCTACATCTGCTTTTTCCCATGTCACATTAGGAACAGGTTTGCCTGTGAAAGGCACAGTCAAAGTGAAGGAGCTGCCATCTTTAACAAGCAGGGTCTTCCTCATATCTGGGCTAATATCAAACCTGGGCTCCTCCTCTCTATCCACGGCCACTTCAGGATCTGTCTCAGGACTTGGCTCGCTGATGCCAATCTTGTTTATGGATCTGACAGTAAAAACATATGCCGTCCCTGATGTGAGGCCAGTTACTGTAAACTCTGTTCTGTCTGTGTTATGAACACCAACAGTCCACTCTTCTTCTGCTGGTGTTTTGTATTCAACCTTGTATCCTGTAACTGCTGCTCCACCATCAAACAGCGGCTTGTTCCATGACAGTGTGATGGCAGTCCTGGATGAATCGATGACAGTTGGTTTTGCAGGAGGGGAAGGGAGAAACTTTGGATCCTCAGCCAGAGTGAGTGGGCAGGGGAGACTGGGTTCACTTAGCCCAGCAGCATTCTCAGCGAAGACTCTGAATTCATACTCACACCCCTCATGCAGCCCGCTAGCTTTGAATCGTAGGTCATAGACAGGCTTCTTGTTAATACAAACCCATCGGACACCCAGCTTCTCCCTTCTCTCAACGATGTAACCACTGATTCGGCTACCACCATCAGAGGCAGGTCTCTTCCAGCAGATAGTCATGGCCTCGCTGGTTGCACTTGTGACCTCAACATCAGTCGGGGGGGATGGGATAGTAAAGGGATCGACGGCCTTGATGGGCTCACTTTCCAAAGTCTCACCTTCCCCATATTTGTTTACTGCCTTCACCCTAAACAGGTATTCGTTTCCTTTGAGTAGCTTTGTAATTTTGCAGGTAGTTGCCATCATGTCACCGTACATAAGGGTCCAGGCTACACGGCTGGTTTCACACTTTTCAACAATGTAATGCATGATCTCGGCACCGCCAGTCTCATGAGGGGGTCCCCATGACAGGGTGCATTTCTCTGCTGAGAGTCCAGACACTTCCAGAGGTCCAGCAGGTGGGCCTGGCCTGTCCAGGACCTTGCAGGTGATAGTCCTGGATGTCACACCCCCTGTACTCTGTAGGGTCAGAGTATACTGTCCAGAGTCTTTCCTAACACTTTCTCTGATAAGAAGAGAGGTATGCGTCTTTGTTGCAGTTACCTCAACCCTTCCCTTGCTTCCGATATTTCTACCATTCTTCAACCAAAACACTGTGGGGTTAGGGCGGCCAGAGATGTCAGCATCTATTCTTAGGAGGTCTCCTGCTTTGACAACCACCGCCTGTCTAAATTTGTCCTCCAAGATAATTTTGGGCGGGTCCACATCATGCTGCACTGTAACAGGTCCGGTGGTTTCAGAGGGCGCACTAAAGTTCTCGGCTGCATTCTTTGCAGTCACACGAAAATCATACTGTTCTCCCTCTGTGAGGCCAGTCACTTCCAAGAAGGTGTCCAGTAAGTTGGTGAAGTTGCACTTAAGCCAGCAACTCTCTGGCAGCTCTTTACGCTCAACAATGTACCCAGTTATTTTAGCCCCGCCATCATATTCTGGTTTGTCCCAGGACAGGGAAACTGAGCTGTTAGTTATATTGGTGACTGTGAGGTTGTGTGGGGGATCGCACTGGTCTCTTGCTGCCACAGGCTCAGATGCCTTACTGCATGGTCCAACACCGGCTATATTCTCAGCACAGACCCGAAACTCATATATCAGACCTTCTTCAACACTTGTTACCTTAAACTGGTTGTCAGTCACTGGGCTTCTGTTTAACTTTGTCCACAAAATACTGCTCTGATCTTTGCATTCAATATGATAACCAATGACAGGACTGCCACTGTCACTGTCTGGCTTGCTCCATGCAACCACCACGATGGACTTTGAGGCACTGACAACATGGAGATTAGTTGGTGGACCAGGGGGCTTAAAGGGATACTGGGCAAAGACATGCTCAGACTCAACAAACTGGCTTTTGCCGTAGCGATTTTCTGTAGCAATACGAAACTGATATTCAGTGCCCTGTGTCAGACGGGAAATCTTGATTGATGTCCTGGCAACTGTAGCTGACACAGTCTGCCATATTGTGCTGCCTGTATCTCTCTTCTCAACAACGTAATTACTGATTGGACATCCGCCAGTGTAGTGAGGGGGCTGCCATGACAATGACATAAAGTCAGCACTCACTTCATCCACTCTGAACTCACTTGGTGGTCCAGGTCTTTCAAATACATTAACAAAGATTTCAGCGGATGTGGTTCCAGATGAGTTGGTCAGGGTCACCTCATACATGCCAACATCTGATCTGGTTGCATCTTTGATAATGATCTGAGACGATGTGTCAGATGTGTGCACATTTACTCTGCTTGTCTCTTTCAGCAAGTTGCCATCTTTCTTCCAGGCTGCTGTTGGTGGTGGCACACCCTTGAATGGAACGTCGATCTTTAAATCATTTCCTGCCTTTGCAGTGAATGTGTTGGACAGCAAATTAATAACGGGCTCAGCATTGGTATCCTTTACTGTAACAGGTGCCAAAAGGGACTTTGGTTCACTTTTTCCCTTTTCATTCACAGCAGTAACTCTAAAGAAATACTCCTTTCCTTTTTCCAGCCCATTAATAGTCACTTCTGGTGCTTTACTCTGTGAACACAATGCCCACGTATCATCTCCCTTGGCCTGCATTTCTACCATATAACAAGTGATTTTGCTTCCTCCATCATGGCCAGGCTTCTCCCAAAAGAGTCTTGCACTATTGGAAGTAACATCACTGACTGTGATTTTGCCAGGAGCCAGAGGAGCCTCCGACACTTTAACAGGCTCAGAGATCTCTGCTGGCAGTCCAGTGCCAAACTCATTCACGGCAAGGACACGGAAATAATAGAAGCTCCCTTCCTGGAGATTGTCAATCTTGTATGAGTTTCTCACACAGTTGCTACAGACACTTGTGAATGCTTTTCTGGCCTCCTCTCGCTTTTCTACAATGTAGTGGGAAATCTTTGCTCCTCCGTCGATGAGAGGTGCCTCCCAGGAGATGGACACAGAGTCCCTCTTCACATCCTTTACCTCTAAGTTGGTTGGTGCGCTGGGAGAGTCCAACACTCTGACATTAATGAATGCTGATTTAGTGCCTCTGCAGTTCTCAGCAGTCAATACATACTTTCCTGTGTGACTTCTATTGACATTCTCGATCACTAACTCTGTGTGGGAGCTTGTTACTTCAATTTGAGCACGTTCACTGACAGCGCCGCCTTCTTTTGACCATTTAACCTCAGGCTCTGGCCTTCCTCTGATGGTGACAAGGAGACGTAACGTGGAGCAGGCCCGAACACTGACAATCTTCCTCAAGGTAGAGTCCAACTCAATCTCAGGTGCCTCCAGTTTTTCAGCAGCTACCACAGTCTCAGGTAGATCCACATGCTCTCCAACTCCAGCGACGTTCATTGCACGGATACGAAAATTGTACTTTGCATTTTCTCTCAGTCTCTTCACAGTGTAGCTTGTGTCCTCTACACCTGTGCTTGGTGTACATGCGGTCCATTCGTCTTCTGCTTCTTCTTTCATCTCAACTACAAATCCACTGATGCCTGCACCTCCATCATAGATGGGCCTTGACCAGGTCAGAGACACAGTACTGCCAGAATAGTCTGTCACTTTGGGGTTGGTGGGGGGACCAGGTGGGTAAGTAGCTTCACATATTTTTATAAATTCACTTGGCTCACTGGGTGCACCCACGCCACCAGCATTCTCTGCCATTACTCTAAACTGATAGTAATGTCCCTCAGTGAGCCCTGTGCATCGGAATCGCAAATCATTCAGTCTTCTCTTGTTGCATTTGGTCCACCTGACACCCTCTTTGTCACATTTCTCCAGGATGTAGCCTTCAATCTCTGAGCCTCCATCACTCTCGGGTCTTTCCCATGATAGCACGACAGAGTCACCAGTCACAGCGCTGGCTGTAGGGGTTGAAGGTGCACTAGGTGTTTTAAAAGGGTTCTGTGCAATGAATGGGTCTGATTCCAGGAATTCACCAACACCAAATTTATTCACAGCAGCTATTCTGAATATATACTCTTTCCCCTGCACCAGTTTTGTCACTTTGTAGCTGACAGCTTCAACTTGAGACTCAACCCCTGTCCATGTAACACGGCTGGTCTCCCTTTTTTCAACAATGTAGTGAGTAACACTGGCACCGCCATCATTTAAAGGAGGGTTCCAGTGAAGATTACACTTCTCTGCACTGACAGCTTTCACCTTCAAAGGTCCGTCTGGAGGACCAGGTCGATCCAGGACCTTCACATTAGCTGAGACGGATGTAGTTCCACCAATGTTACTGAGGTTCAAGACAAAGCGTCCCCCATCCACTCGAGCACAGTCCCTGACGGTAAGAGTCGTATGAGTGAGGGTGTTTTTGATCTCCATTCTCGGCGTACCTTTGTCAATTTCTTTTCCATCCTTCAGCCATATTATTGCAGGAAGGGGCTTCCCAGAGTAATCAGCATCAATAACGAATGTCTCGCCAGCCTGAACAATAGTAGCGCTCTTGAATTTAGGATCCATGAACGCTTTGGGTCCTTCAATGACATCCTGAGCGATGATGATTACGCTTTCTGAGGGTGTGCTCCAGACGCCAGCACCGTTCTTAGCAGTTACTCTAAACTCGTAACCTTGACCTCCTGTCAGACCTGTGACTGTGAACTCAGTCTCAATAACATTGGTGAAGTTTGCCTTCATCCATCTGCCATCTGGGAGCTCCTTCTTTTCAACAACGTAGCCTGTAATTGTGCTTCCTCCGTCATACTTGGGTTTTGCCCACTGAAGTGTGATTTTGTCTCTAGTGATGACAACAGCTTCAGGTTTACCAGGTGGATCACAGCGGTCTCGTGCCACGTAGCTTTCAGATATCTTGCTAGGTGGGCTGAGTCCTGCAATATTCTCAGCAATGACTCTGAATTCATACTCAATGCCTTCCTCCAGTCCACTTGCTTTGAAGCGAGCATCAGGTAGGACAAGTTTGTTCAGCTTGGTCCATAAAATGCTGTTCTTCTCTTTGCGCTCAAGGTGATAGCCGGTGATGGGGCTGCCTCCATCTTTAGCTGGAGGCTCCCATTCAACCACCATGCTGTACTTTGTCACTGAGGACACGAAGGGGGTGCCAGGAGCTGTTGGCACACTGAAAGGATATTGTGCAACCACAATAGGAGAGGTGATTGCAGTACTCTTTCCATACCTATTTTCTGCAAACACTCTGAATTGATATTCATTTCCTGTCTTCAGTTTGGTGACTTTGATTGTGGTTCTTACTGTCGTTGCCGACACAGTCTGCCAGTCTGTACTTAAAACGTCCCGTTTCTCCACTACATAGTTGTCTAGCTGACAGCCTCCTGTGTATTCTGGCGCCCCCCAGGAGATGGTAACATAGTCAGAACTGATCTCATCAATCTTCACAGGCCCTGTGGGTGGGTCGGGCTTTTCAAGAACAACCACAGTAATTTCTCCTGTATATTTTCCAGCGCTGTTGCTTGCCGTGATGGAGTATTGACCAGAGTGCTCCCTGGCAGCATGTCTGATATGAAGAACTGTTAATGGTGATGTATTTGACACTTCTAATCTTGATGTCTCTTTGACTGGCTGAGCATCTTTTTTCCATTCAATCTTCGGTGCTGGGTGTCCAGTCACTGGGATCTCTACTTTCAGATCTTCCCCATTCTTGACAGTAAATGTGCCAAAAGTTATCTGGAGCTCTGGCTTAATAGCCTTTTCCTTATCTGTGACAGGGCCAGGCTGGACCCCAGGGTGGTGTTCTGCACTCTCTGCAGCAGTAGCAGCCTGACCTGGTGTGAGGAAAGACAGCATCAAATAAGGAAAACATTTGATGGTATCACTGTGCAGACTGGTTATACAAAATTAGTCTATGTGACTTTTAAATGCATTTGAGTAAACGGATTAAACTGTTGAGTGAATGTTAAAATATGGATAACTTGTGTAATTTGTTTTTTGAAATTTTCGGAACTTCCAACTTTATCTTACATAGATAACACCGTCAAGAAGTGAAGGTTAGATCATTTCCACAAGTATGTTTTTTGCATTTATCTGTGATTGTTAATTTAATCATAATTAAATTGAATTCTTAAGAAAAGTATGACTTTTTATTATCTAGACCACACAGTGATGGGATGAATGCATGACATACCTTGGACATTGGCTGTGAGGGGTGGCTGGGTATTGTTTGCTGTGAGCTCTGCGTGAGGTGTCACATTTATATTTAGAGTGTGAGATGTGTCTTCTGCTTTCTTCCCCGCCTACAAAAGAAAATAGTCTGTCAGAGAGTATAAAGATAAACACCAGCTTAAACAATCAGCGTGACGTGTTTCTTTTTTCCCTTTTATTGTAAGACTGTTATGTTGTTTGGTGAAAAAAACATTTTAAAATTGCTATACATCTAGAATCTTTAGACATATTTTCAAAGCAGCATAAACAGTCCATGTTTCCTTTATCAGTTTCTGTATAATAGGCTATGTAGTGCTTGAGCTATTCTTTATTTTGTTTAGTTTATCTTCTAAACCCTCATCTCATGAAACTACACATAATCTCTCACAAATTATTTATTTGTTTATTTCTTAAGTTTTATTTTATGTTGTTTTTTCTTTACTATTTACATTTATATTGTCTGTTTTTCTCACCTTGTATACGTAGCCTATATGTCTTAGTATAAATGAGCTCTTTCTCTTTTCTATATGTCGAGAAGATCAACAACAGTTCAAGTGACAAAAACACACATTTTGCTATTCATAATAGAATTTTGACAAAACTAACTTTAGTAATCAAGCTAGCACGTAGGTTATCATAGTGAGTGTGATGTGTTGGTAACAGAAACTGTTGATGGAGTTAAAAATAACTAGAGGCATGGCAGACCAGGCTGCCATCTGCTCGACTGAACAGATACACCTCTATTATTATCTAACCCTTAAAGCTCTTACCTTTTCACTTTAGAAAGAACTTCAATAAAGACAAATCATTACTCAAAAAGTAGCTGCCAGATAGTTCAATAACTATCAAGATACGATATAAGATATAAGATTGTTACAAGTATTATAGTTTCAAACACAACTGTACTTACTTCGTTGTTGCTGGCCTCCATTGTTCCTCTCACTTGTCCTTATTTATGTATAAGAAATGAGATGAAAATTCAAAATCCAGCTAGTTCAGGTAATCAGTAGCATCGACTGTGATGAGCCCCCAAACTGTGTGGCAGAGATTCACAACTCTGCCAATCACTGCTTGCTTTATCTCTAAAAGCATGCAGAGACTAAAATAACCATGTTGCCTGATTGGCCAGCTGCTCATTCTTTCAAAGTTAGCTGAGCCATCGTGGGTCAGCGAGGGAAAACTTGGACACTTGCTCAACAGTAAAATATTGCACACACACTCTTCCAGTTATAAGGGGGATTACCATATTACTTTACAGTTTAGATATCATCTAAATAGCTTTGTGTATGTGTGTTCATTGGGGGTTGGTTGAGTTATGTGAGCACATTAGTGAGCAGCCTTCCTAAACAAATGCTCGGTCACTGCAACACTATGAGTGGGTGAGGGCAGTGGTGGAATGTAACGAAGTACATTAACTCAAATACTGTACTTAGAATTTTCAGGCACTTTTACTTTACTTAAATATTTTCATTTTCTGCTACTTTATACTTGTAATAAACTACATTTCAGAGGCAAACACTGTCACCTACTTTGCACACTGTTCATGGGCAGATTTTGAGACACTGGGCACAGATTTACTTAGGGCCCCACCACCTCCTCAAAATAGGAGCAGGACACACAGTCTTTGCGGTGGTTTTGTGTCTCTTTGCAGTCGTTATGCTTCTTTTTGTGTCACTTTGTGGTAATTTTGTGTCTCCTTGTGGTGGTACTGTGTCTCCTTGGTTTAATTTATGTGTATCTTTAAGTAAATTTGTGTCCTTGTCAGATTCTATCCTTTTTTTTTCTACTTGATTATGCACTGTACTGAGGAAGCTGCTACAATTTCGTCATGCACCAGTATGATGACAATAAAGGAAATTCTGATTCAGATTCTGATGTAGGCTATAGGATGTAAAATTGTTCTTTTTTTTATGTTATGAAAAAGTAAAAAGTAAGTATAAAAAGTATATGTTAGACTGCCCCCTGAATTTAATTGATATGTATCTAAGGAATAATTTTTCTGCTATTTCTTCTGCTGTTATCAAATACCAACCTTTTATAATATTAAAATGTAAAAATATTAAACATTAAACTTGTAATTACACTGATATTAACATACATTTATACAGTTTTAATGTGGAAACTACGAGATCATTCAAGTACTTTCTAGAAACATTTATTCTGAAAACTTGAACCGGAAATACACCAATAAACACCGACGAAGAAGAACACGTGTAACCAAGGAAGCCGGATGAATGAAGCTCATGATGAAGCTAGCTGAGTTAAGCTAACACACCGGTGCTGAGAAAAAACAGGATATAAAACAAATTATGCGAATGTGAATAAGAGTTTGTTGTGTGTTTTAAAAAAGGCCTTTAATCTGCTGTTTGTTCCAGGACACTGGCTTTGACACGGTGATATTACGCGACTGTCAAAATAAAAAGGTGAGTACCTGATTGTGTTATGGACAAACAACCAGTAGCTATTAGTTTCTGTCACAGACATTATCAGTGTCAGTGGTGGAATTCACTCAGATAACCTTACTGCAGTTTAGTACTAATTTGAGGTATGTTTATTTTACTGCAACTGAATTCATTTCGGGGATATGCTGCATTTTTTTTACTTTACTATCTTACACTTGTCTAAACAATGCATCATGTTTTATAAATTCATAATATATTTTGTACATAAAAAAAATATGATTAATATATTGATTTATCTGTAAGAATGATCCATTAGGTCACATAATAACAACAGAAATCACTGGGTCAGCAATATGAGTACTTTTAGTTATACTTACTTGCTTAAGCTGATAATATATATGCACTTACACTTGAGTAATATTGAAATGCATGAGTTTTACTTGTAATGGAGTACTTTAACTGTGTGGTACTGCTATTTTTTCACTTAAGTAAAGGATCTAAATACTTTTCCAACCTCTGTTCAGTGTGAAGGGGGTCTGTTTAGGGTTTCTGTCTTCCACTGATGTTAACAACCCTGGTTGTAGAGTTGTAGTACACTAAATTAAATGTCATGCCAGTTTAATAACTGATAAAATGAACTGGCAACAATTTAGATAATTGATTAATTTAGTTTAGTTTATTTATTTGCACATACATGTGTGTAGAAACGATAGTATAATGTTAAAAGTTTAAACATTGTGCAGGAGAGGTTAGAAGCCAAGAAATGTCTTACGAAGATGCCTCCCTTATTAAATATCAGCAATCATACATAAAGAAAAAGATGAAAACAAACATTGCATAATTGATCAAAGTTACAAGACTAAGCAGTAATATAAAACTGATAGAAATGTACAAATTACAGAAAAAGTTTGTTTATAAGTTAAAATGCATCACATATGTATTAATGAAGTGTTATGAGTCTTTGCAAATTAGTCCCTTTAGATGTTTTTAAATAATGATAATAAAGATTTTGATTGCATAGTTGATTGATTGATGTTGAATAGTAGTTGATTTATCAATAAAATCACAGGCAGACTAATCAATAATTGTTCTTTGCAGGCATGTTCACAGGCTACTCATGTGACCCAGCGCTCTGTCAGCAAAATGACATCTAAAAGACCTGCTATAGTGAACCCCATTGTCAAACCTCATGCCTCTGTGCCTCACTGCACACCAGCAGATCCAACCATGCCACTCCAGTTTGTGTATAGCAACTGGGACTTTGTCACAGATGTGCATCGGAGCAGCGAAAGCAGACTTGGGGTTGAATCACCACCAACCAACTTTGACGCGACCATCCAGTCCGGCTGGACAGACAGGATGAACAGGGGGCTCTTCCGCTACCATCTGGGTGATTTACAAACGCGTATCCTGCCGGGTCCGCGTGGCTATGTGGCCCAGCTGAATATTCAAAGAGGAATAGAGAGAAGAAAGCCTCAGGAGATACTCAGCATTCAGCAGGAGTTCAGTGCCAAGCAGTTTAATTTTAACAAAATCAATCCAGAGGAAATCATATTTGAGATGATTAAGGACGCTGAGGGAGGACATGAAAAAGGACAGGTGCATCAACCCTGCAGGATGGTTGTGCTGGTCAATGTCAGCCCTTTGGAGTTTGGACATTGTCTCTTTGTTCCAGATCCTTCACGCTGTTTCCCACAGGTCGTGACGAAGTTCGCCCTCCAGGGTGGTATTGAATCTGTGCTCCTGAGCTCTGATCCTGGCTTCCGTGTGGGGTTCAATAGTCTGGGAGCGTTTGCGTCTGTCAATCATTTGCACCTACACGGGTACTACCTGGATCATGAGCTCAAGTTAGAATCGATGCCAGTCAAACCGCTGGTCCCGGAAAAGGGGTTTTATCACTTGTTGGACTTTCCTGCAGGCTTTTTGTTTTACACAGAATCAGAGGGGGTGGAGAAAGTTGCAGGAGCAGTCTGTCAAGTCACAGACTTTCTCGTGGACCGTAATATTGCTCACAACCTGTTCTTGACTAGAGGATGTCCGCCCTGTGATCGCATGCAGAACGAAAAGGATCACAGTTCGAGAAAGGGTGTTCGTATCGCTGTATGGCCCAGAGCATCGTGCTTCGGTGCCAAGGAGGAGTCTGCCTTCAATGTTGCGCTCTGTGAGCTGGCTGGACATTTACCATTTAAGAACAAGAAGGACTACGAGCTCACTTCTGAGAGCGATGTAATAGGTATCATCCAGCAGTATCTGTTGCCTGACGCAGAGTTTCACACGCTGGAACAGCAGCTTACTCGTCATTTGTTGGATTTATAGTGTGTAGACATTAAAGACTTTTTAAATCCTGTGCTGGGTGTTCAAATCAACCAGAAGCTACGCATTCTTCACAGGTTCTGTAATATGTTCAGGCTTTTGTTGACATCAGTAAGTAAAAGGAATATCTTTACACTTGGTTATACTTTGGGAACTATAAATCTTCTGTCCTGTATCTGGCCTAAACAAAACACTGGATGAGCACAAAATATCTTCTTATACAAATATATCAGTCAGAATAAACTGTATTTAATGGACGACTTGATGTGCTGTATTAAAACTTGTGTCAAATAAACTGCCAAAAAAACTTTATCTTAAGATATTCAAGTCACTTTTGTATTTATTTAGGGAGTGTGCATGTGAAGCATAGCGACACACATTTTGGTTATTTAAGTCACAATACAATTTTGTGGCGAGTTTAAATATGTTGCGACATGCTGAGTATTGCAATAAAATATATTACAATATATTGCGATTTATTACATTTTTTTAAGTGTAAATTATGTCCCCAAAAACGTTGTCTTCTGTTTTATCCAGTAAGATAAAGTTTTCAGTCCGTTCGTCTCACCTCAGCCATTTTATCACAGCAGCAAAATGTACCTAGTGGGCTGAAAAAGCAATTTATTATATTATTCCAGTAAGCTATCTAAAATTTAATTTGTATTTGTAATATTTTTAATTCATATAATAAAAAATAGATATTTGCCAGTGTGTGACGATATGATAATGCCACACAAAAATATCGGGATACTGTGCTGTATCGTTTTTTTTCCCACACTCCAACTGTTTAGCTGTAAAATGAGAAAGTTTGTGACATGGCCACCATGTTGGATACATTTAACCGAAGTAATAAGCACAGCCCACAAGCCAGACCACCTTGCTCATGTTACAGCTAAACAGTGCACTAAAATATGTGTCTGAAAACATTTTAGGTGAGAAATAGGCAATGCAGTAATGCAGTAGAATCTTGATTCATATTAGATCAGCGCTGCCTAGTTTGACAGTCACAGTTAACGAGCAGTGATTGACAGCTGTGTCAGAGAGTCCTCAGCTCTGATTGGTTGTTGTTGCCGAAATTCCTGTCTGATTTTAGTGAATGCCACTGGAGGCGGCAGGAAGAGGAAGAGGGACATAATTTTTTCACAGATTATCTTTCTCATGTACTTCTTTCAGAATATAGTGACAGTTTTAGCAAATATGACAAAGATATTTTCATAAAAATTACCGACTGTGACTTTAAGGGATTTGGTTGTTCATGCTGGCTCACTGACATTGTTTAGGATATTTGTTACACCTGTGCTTTTTCTGTGAAGACATCAGATAATCAGTTGTGAAAAAGCCCAGGGTGTTATGTTTATTGATTAAGTAATAAAAGTAATATGGAGATACATTTTTCCAAGGCATTGATTTGATGAGTTTAAATCAGTGGTCAATTGTAGGACAGCACACAGAACAGCATGAGGCGGAGATGAGAGGATTAAACATAATTAAATGTATGTAAAACATACTTGTGTTGCTCTCAGGCTCTCGGGTTGTCCTCTTGTAGCAAAGGGAAACAGCCACAAGAGAGTGAGCATGCAACAGAAGAGTTGTGCAAACTGAAAATTGCTGATGATGCTGACAACAGTGTGTGAGAGTGTGTGTGTGTGTGTGTTTGAGATTGACCAAGACACCTTGGAGCAAAAAGAGAGGGGGGTAACAAGGTATTTAAGTGTATTTTGCACTCTCTCTCTTTAATCTCCAGCTTTTTATTTGTGTCAGAATTCTCAGTCCATGATATGTAAAATACTTTTGCGAAGCAAGACGTTCCAGAAGTTGGCTAAAGCCATAATAGATTTCTCTCATGGAAAACATTTCGACATTTCACATTAGGAATAGCAAAGGTGTAAATAATACTACTAATGATGGCTGTTTTCCATTTAGCTACTTTAGTTTCAGGTTCCTGGTATTGTGCATGCTGGCTCCCTATCACACTGTTATCACTAGGAACACCTGCGCTATGAAAAAGGCCCAGGCTGTTTAGACTGAGTACATCACCTTAATTGCTGTATACACATTATGGGAATTTGCTCATAGTTCCTGTTGGGATGTGTGAGGGTAGTCTCCACATTTCTTTACCATTCGGCACTTCCTGTTTCACACATTGTGCAGCCGGCAGTTGAACTGACAGTGGAGTGGTGGCCCAAAGGTTAGAGAGGTGAGCCTGTGACTGACAGGTCGTGGATTTGATCCCAGGACTTACAGGATAACTCAAGTGTGGAAAGCACACTTGCCCCTCCCTCATTACCACCAGTTAACTGTCCTCGGGCAAGACCCTTAACCCCAACGGTTGTAGTTAAGCTGCTCAAAGGCCGCGACAGATGTGACGCTCTGTTAATGCTCACGGTGAAACTTCACTACATAAATAAAGGTTTAGAAAAACGAAAAGAAAGCTGCAGTCAGACACAGTTTACACACATATATATGCTACACAAATAAATGTATAATGTTTTATTTGTTTAACCAGTTTAACTTGGAAAAAATGACTCCTCACATCTTTCTCTTACTCTAAAAGAAATACAAGGCACACAAGCTGCTTCAACACGCCTGACAGCAGCAATGCTCAGATCAAGGGAGATGCCACACATCCTCCCCGAAGAGCAAATCATGTGCCAGAATGACATCACCAAGGTAGCAGTGCTAAGCCGAGCAGTAAGATCAATGAGCGTAGATACCCGCTCACTTGTTTTAATGAAGTTCCTCATTGCTGAGCACACAACTAGTGCAATAATCTATATGTTGAGCTGCTGACGGTCTTGAATCGGTATCAGTATCTAGGAAATTTGACTGGCGGAGCACAAAAATACATTCTCTAGTTTCTGATACATGTTCTCTGTAGCACTTATTTATCATTTTGCACAAAAATAATGCAGCAATAAAAGCTGAAAAAAGATTTAAGACTTTTAAGGTTATGTCTTCACACTTATTTGTGCAGTTTAATTAGTTGCTGCATCTTTTTACTTATGAAATGACACCTACTCTATGCTATTGTAAGTCTTGGGTCTTTGGCAAGGGGTCCTTAGAGTTACTGCCAGGGAGGTGCTAAATTATTGTTTGATAGTTTTTTTGAAAATGAAAATATGCCCGAAATCTAAACAGCTTACTTTGCAACAATAGACATGAACAATAGAGATGAAAATGTCCTGTAACAGGGTGGGCATTTGGTGTCAGGATATCCTGAGCTGGACTGATACATTTCTCTTATAGTTAAACAAATGTTTTAATACATTTGATTTATTTTGGTGGTACTGGGATAAGTAAGACAAGTACACCAGTTACAAATCAGAGTTGTCAATTTAATTCTCAATCAATAGCAGTTTTATTGGCCTTATAGTATGTAACACAGAATAAGCAGTGACATAGCTTTTTCCTGTTACTGGTTTAAGGCAGTGATCCTGACTTTGAAGCACACTTTTTAAACATGACACTTGAGCTGAGAGGCAAGTGCAAGACAGGACCGGATAGGTAGGTCTGGATCATATTTACTATTTACATTTGGGAGTCTGTGTTTAAACATTCACCCTTTTCCCACTGTGGATGTTACGTAGTGCAAACTGAAGTGACAAAGTTAACTCTAACTCGTACGTCACCATGGTTGAATACTGAGAAAGTGACAAAACCATCAAAACAGTTTTTGCCAGTCAGGCAGGAACTTCTGAGGAGACATATGGCAGCCAGTATATGAACAAAGAGATTATTTACACAGAGGCATCACTGTTTGACATTTTGGGAAGTACGCTTTTTTGCTGCCTTGCTGACAGATGAGCTGCTTATTTTGGCATAAAAATTAGAAATGGGTAAATAGCTCGCCAAACTCTGTTAAAAAGTAACACAAACTGCCTACCTGCACCTCTCACGCTCCCTAATTAAGATATTATCGTGAGCAAAGTCACCTCTAGTTGCCTGGCAACTGGAAAATAGTCCAGCAAATAACCCTTTTCAAAACAGTGAATTGTTGTTTTTGCACTTTGGTTGTTGGTATAATGTGTTAATAAGTGAGCTTTGGAGATGCTGGTGGGAGGGTATTGTTTTAGGCAGATTTTTCTGTGTCCTTGTTTCTAGTTTGTATGCAAAGATGAGCTTACAGGCTCGATCGACAAACAGACCAAACAGACATGAGAGTGATATCAACATGTCATCTTTCAGCAAAAAAGCTAAAATGTTAAAGTATTCCGTTAAAGGTGACTACAACCTACCAAAGCAATAGCTCTCTGTGGATGAAACACTGGTTTTACATGATTTTAACATCCTCATACAGCCCAAAACATTGAATTTGCTGAGTTGCAGTTACAAAAGCAAGGCCCCTCAACAACTTCCAGTCATAATGTGAATGCGTAGTGTATTTTCTGAGGAAGACGTAGGTCTATAATGTCGGCTGGGCAGTGAGGGGTAAACTCACACGCTACAAGATTGTACATAGCTACTCTTTCACTCCACACAAACTCTATAAAATGAGTCTCAAATGTTTTTCAGTCCAAGGACCCCTTAGCTGAAAGAGAAACGGAGCAGGGACCCTCTACCGCATATATGGTATAAAAATGAGCTGCATGTTACACTGTGCCTACAATAAAGTGTAGGGCAGCCTAATGTGCCATGTATAAACATGACTTTTTATGGTGCATATAATATGAAGTTATTAAAATGATAGTTAGTGACAGATACATATATTTACACATCATATTTTAATGTTTTATTTCATTTGTTTTATTTATAATGACAACAACATTTCTGTAAATGTACCAGTGTTAGCCAGCTGGCTAGCTTTCAACTGCAGTCCTTTGGCGAGATGTTTCGAAAGCAATGAAAGGACACAATTCACAGGACAAAAACAGCATAAAGACATAAAGAGAGTATTAACTACAGCAAACAGCAGAGCATCAGTACAATATAATTACACAACAACAACAAACAGCATGTTAGCACAGACAGACATGCAGAGCAACATGAAGAACCTACACACAGATCAGCATTACATTCAGACGTGCAGCGCAGCAATAGAAAGTAAACATAGATAAAACTCAATAGTCATTATGTATGGTCATATGCACTAACACATAAGCCATGCTACTGAAAGTTAGCAGCATGTAAACTAGAAAGACAACAACAGCGTTTCGGTGAGCAATGTATTGAGTTGAGTAGTAATGTTCACGTCTGATTGTCCAAAAACAAGTTCTTGAGCCTTTGTTAAAAGTTGTGATAGATGTTACAGTGTCTTATCTCAGATGGGAGATCATTCCATAGTGTAGAAGCTCTGACAGAAAAGCGTGACTGGCTGACGGAGCTTGACCTGTGAGGGATTGCACAATCCTCTCTCAGCCTTGCCATTTCATATTTTAAACATCAGGCAGATGTCAGCGTATTTCAGTAGATTTTCCCAACTGACCGGTTACCTTAGTGAGACACCTGACGCTGGTCGGTGGCACATGGTTTGTCTACAGGTCAGATGGAGGTTGTTGCGCAGAGGGCCGCATCAGCCTCAGGCTACAGTCTTGAGCTGTACTTGCTCTGCAGGTAGCTGAGGGAGGAAAATCCACTTTTACAAAGTTGTTGCAGAGGGCAAAGTATGTTGGATTTGTGTTAGTGTGGATTTTGAGACACATACAGAAAACTTTCAAGGAACCATCAAACAATAATTTGGCGACCTCCCTGCAGTGATTCTGAGGAGCTCCAAGGGGTTGTGAATTTGAAGACCTTATTTGTTCATACAATTTAAAACTCAGTTTTCCTTTCTAAATAATATCATGTACAGTTTCATGTCACTACTGTGGGAATTATGTGATGGAAACAAAAATTTAAATGAGAAAGAAAAGAACCACAGAGTTTTAATCACTTTTTTATTTGACACAAATGTCATGTTTCCTGAATTCTTTAAGCGCTTAAACTCAAAAAAGACTTAAATGTCCAATTAAAATGTATAATTTCACAACTTTCACATACAAAAGTGTGGAAACAATTAGCCTTTAGTCAATAAATAACTGGCCCCTTGTCTCGACTTTGAACTGTGCATGTGTCATGGTTGACTGAGTCAAACCTGTCGTGCATCTTTCTAACGGGGCCCAGCGTGAATACGCATTATTTACAGTTAATGCTTCACAGGATCAGAGGAGAGGAGAGGAGAACGCCCTCACCCTCCACCCCTTGAACATGCAAAGAGTGTTTGTGTTAAGGGAGGAAGGGCAAGTTCAACCGACACAATCTGTTGACAGGATGTCCCAGTAAATATCATCTTCACAAGTGCAGTGGTGGGGGGGGGGGGGGGGGGGTGACTGTGGGTGTGTCCGTATATGGAAGCAAACACCCATCTTCACTTATGCATAAGATGCTCGGGGCTTTTGAAGTGTCTCATACTTTTCCAGAGGACAACTCACTTTAATATTTAGGCTGTTTAGCAGCTGTTATGTCTTTTTAAAAAATAATAATAATAATAATACAAAAAGATCTAAACTAACCAAAAACAATGGGCTGCATCCAAAGCTTCAGGGAGCTGTGTGACCGTCCAAAGAATACTAATGTTCGTATCAGTCTTCCAGCAGTTTGCATTGTGTGGCAAACAGCCATGATCATCTTGTTCGGAGTTTTTATTCGCTACAATGAAGAATCGGATACACACTGGATAGAGCACAGGAAAGCTAAAAATATATCAAGTGACATTGAGAACGACTTCTACTTCAGATATCCAAGTAAGTGACTTTTTTATTTCTTCTTCCTCTAAATGATTCTCTTTTCCAACTGTCTAATATATCAGTCACTTTTATTTGTTAATCTAGCATCCATCTGTCCTCATACTATAAATATCTCTATATTTATGCATCTACATTTTTATACATTTAGCTTTTTGTTTGATGATTTTATGAACATTTGTCTGTAGCTCTCAGATTGTGTTGATCTATCTATCATTCCTGCTTTGCTGACAAGGCTCTGACACCCACAGGTGCATGTTTCCAACTCCTGTGAGGCTTTTCTTTCCAGTTTAATAACTGATATGTCAACGCTCACCTTTTTGTACAGATAAAAACATATTTTTGTCATTTGAGAGTGTGAGTGTATTGTATGGGTGTGGCTGTAGTCTACACGTCCCCAAAAACCCACGGTGTCGGTGTGAGGCTATTATGAATCCATCTCGGATACGGTGTTGGATGTCCGATGATAGATGTACATCTTGACACAGTTTGTTGTCAGGAGGCCTCATCTTAGGTCATGGGACCTTTTTTCCAACACTTGGGGGGGCGCCAGTGTCGACATGAGGACAGTGTGAAATGCCTGTAGCATTTGTTGTTTGTTAGAATGTAAAAATAATCACACATCCAATCAGATGTGATGTAGAATTTGGGCTATACGGACGATAATGTTTCATGGTCCAGTGGGAACCCATTGTGCCCTGAGGTGTGTCTGCTGTAAATGATACTGGCTGGTTATAGCAGACATGAGATGTCTTACAAAGAAGTGCCACCTGTTCCACAAAAGGTTCAAACATTTTAATGTACAACAACAGACGAAACTCTTTGTTACCACTCTATCTGGTGTGTGTGTGTCTGTTTATGATGGCTATTGTTGTTGTAATGGAGCTCGCAGGTTCATTCTTGGCCTTGGAAACAGCAGATTCACCAAAAAATTCTCAGTATGAGCTCAGTCACTTTGTTTCTAAGGCTTTCAACCACATTTAATGGACTTCCTCAGTCTTTTCTTTTCCTTCTATTATTGATTAACAACCTACACCACTGGATACAATTATGATTTCATAATATATAACACAATTACCTTATTATGTTTAATTATTTGCTTCACCTGATGTGTCTTTTATATTGGGAAACAGCCTTTTCCAGAGAGCAGAGCGATATAGCTGCAATAAGCTGAGAATGTAGGACGATATTGGTGTTTTAATAAATAAAAACAACTCTCAACAGGACTGAGGAATACGAGGATGATTGCAAACATTACTCACCCTGATACCTAACTGTCTGCAGCTTATCTCAAAAACTACTAGAATAATCAGGCATATACTTTGTGTGCACGTTAATAACTGTATAGTCAACATTCTCTTTTATGAGGTGATTCATAATTGTTGAGAAACCTGTTTTACTGACTGTTCTATACCATCATTGACTGCTGATGCCTCACTGTTCTTAAGCAGCCACTATAAGCTGTACGTTTTCTGGAAAATGGCTCAGCGAAAAGCAACAGGCCTAATGGTCTGTTGCAGGCCACATTTTGGCTTTCGATGTGGCACAAAAACTGATCAATTGCAAAGTTTAGTCTAAACCAAAACCAGAGCAAATCCTTACCTGATATGTTATTACCTACTAAAGTTAGGCGTGATATATTTGCCAATATCTTGACCGTAATGGAGCCAGGAGGGACAATTTCTCTGGGCACAGCCCTCCATGGTCCACCTGCAATCCAGCCTTGCTCTGTCTGTCGCATGGCATCATACCACACTTGGTGCATTTAGGAAGCGAAGCATTTGCCTGACTGATTTGGTAGACTTTGGTAGTGGTTAGATTGTTTCTTTTCTGGCCTATTGTAATTGTCTTTATTGTTGTTATTTATCACTTTATTATGCTGTTGCCTACAGACAAAGTTGTACTGTTAAAAGCCCAGTTATATGAATGACATGGATCTAAGATTTGTAGCTGTGTTTTACTTATGAAAAATACATTCATCCTCATAATTACAGTGAATCTAGATGAGGTGCATATTTTTCTTAGCTTCTAGGACTCTGCTAGACTTACAAGATTAGCTCGGGCAGTTGCCTGGAGGAGATCTGTACTCTTTACTTTTGATAATGCATTGCCTCCAGATGTGGAATTCCTTACCCTCTCCTCCACTTTTCTACTCATTGTGCAAGTTCTTATCATCATCATTTTGTCTGTGCCCCAGGTTTTCAGGATGTCCATGTGATGATATTTGTTGGATTTGGCTTCCTGATGACATTTCTTAAGCGCTACAGCTTCGGCGCGGTGGGTTTCAACTTCCTCATTGCAGCCTTCGGCCTCCAGTGGGCGCTGCTGATGCAAGGCTGGTTCCACTCCCTGGATTACACTGATGGAAAGATCAAAATTGGAGTTGAAAAGTAATTGTTGTTGTAAAAGCACCCCTTATATTTATTGTATTTAATTTTGATTGATGCATACAACTAACAACAGAAACTTGTGGCTCACAATGTTATATAAAAGGCTGCAATCGTGACCATCTGAAGCAAGTTATAATATTTAGCTCTGGAAATGTGTCTTATAGTTTCCACTTGCAGGAGACATGCCCCCCTCAATATTTAGAACATTTTTACCCTTCATTTTAAAAAGTAATTCTGTCCACACAATCTTAGATTTACAAAATATCTCCATCCACACTAGAACACAAAGATGACCCCAAACACTGTCTCTAGCAGTCTCCCCTTGTAGCAAAGGTAGTGAAGTGTACTAGCTGACATCACCTTTTTCAAAACACCTACCGGAGATCACATCACCGCAACAATTCCCATTGTATATGAGGATGAAGGAGATCACTCAAACATACGAGTGATGCTCTGTATACACTTGACATAATTTTGGCGGATTTTAAATCACACGCTGAGGTGGAACAAAAACATTTGGTGCAGCAGATGCCTTTGTTTGTCAGTGAAGTGTTGCAACGATACCAAGTTTAAGTGTAAAGACGTCATTACACCAAGCAGTGTTGACAAAATGTTAGCAAACAGGTAGTCCGCCATTGTGGTTGTTGTTGCTAGCATATGCTCATTACACAAAGCAACAATGAGCATGCACAATTATATCATCATTTTCCAAATGTTCCATTTTACATGTCAACAGTTTTAAAAAATCTCTGTTTGCGTGTAGACAAGAGGTCAAAACGTTGCGGAAAATATCCATTTTCAAGAATAGTTGTACATGTGTAGACGGGTTCCAAGTGCAAATGACCCCCCCACCACTATTGAGGCGAAACCAGTCTGACTGAGGAAATTTCCAGGCGTTAGATTTACTGTTTGTGGACTCAGTAGCTGGGAGGTAAACAGAAACTCAGACTACTGAGGAGATGAAACTATGGAAATTCAGCCAGGTCATTGTGTGTCAACAGATATGATGGGTGTTTATCTGCAAAGAAGGAGAAAGAGCAGAGTAACTAGATCAGTTTATGATGCTTCACTGCTCAAAACAATGTCCTTTGATGTTTGTACTCTTTATTTGGCTTATTGCTACTAAATAGGTGCGTCCTTAACCAATATAGACACTGTCTAATATCTGGCCAGTACACATGATCTCATATTGCCTTATTTGTCCACAACATGTTTACTTCTTTCCTCTCCTCAGCTTGATCAATGCTGACTTCTGTGTGGCGGGCTGCTTAATAGCCTACGGGGCGGTGCTGGGTAAAGTCAGTGCAGTCCAGCTGATGGTTATGACGCTGTTTGGGATCACGTTGTTCGCCGTCGAGGAATTTATCATCCTGAGTCTCATTCATGTAAGTTGAAACAATAATGTCTCTTTGTTTTGATATGATTCGGCTATTTCAATAAAGCTCTCTGATTTGTGTATTTATCCTCTAAACACCACACATGCAGTGCACCTGAGTCCCAATTTAACTGTTAAAAGCACTTTCTGGGCTTTCTAGACATTTTTTTAAGTCGTTGTGATGTGTTTGTTTCCTGATTGTTGATCTTGAAGAAGGCCTGAGGGCTTGTGAAAGGAAAGTGAAATGCATATGGAGCCAGAGTGTGTGACACGTGTTTCCTACTGTCAAGTCTACTGCCAGGGATCAGCACCTAACCGCACCCCTTGGTGTGCATTACTATAATATTTGATATGTTTCTTACATCCTTGTTACTTTAATTTTTTTGGGGGTCTGAGGAGTTCGGTTGTCCTCTGCTTCTAAAACTGAGCATACACCCAAATCTCGTGACAAACAGGTGTGTACATTGTTCTGTTTGCTTATGTTTTGTAATCTACGCCACCTTCCAGTTGCGAAATGACAACTTGGTAAAACACCTCACAGCATTCTGCCACTGCTACTAATGCTGGTATTTTATTTACTGAAGGCCAGAGATGCCGGAGGCTCCATGGTGATCCACACATTTGGAGGTTATTACGGTCTTTCCATCTCGTGGATGCTCTATCGGCCAAACCTGAACCAGAGCAGTAACTTGCAGGGCTCCGTCTACCACTCAGATGTCTTTGCCATGATTGGTGGGCCTAATTTGATTACATGCTGATATTTATTAACTCTCACAATACTCACCTTTATTCTGGAGGTACGTTGGATCTGCAGGATTTTTAAGGTCCACCCTGCTCTCTGCGTAGGTACCCTCTTCCTGTGGATGTTCTGGCCCAGCTTCAACTCAGCCATCACAGACCACGGGGACGGGCAGCACAGAGCAGCCATCAACACCTACCTGGCTTTGGCCTCCACTGTGCTCACAACCGTGGCCATCTCGAGCGTCTTCCAGAAGCATGGAAAACTTGACATGGTAACACTGTTTTTTTTATGTCGCTCAGGAACATTATGTGCATAACAATAGGTGTATATATTTGTCAAGCTGACAGTGCCTAAGGTATGCTGAAATGTCAAACACGACTTGCATGACTTGTGCCGCACCTGAACAAACTCAAACTTCATTTTGCCCTGAAGTGATTGGATGCATGCTCTGATTCAGCTGAAACGCACCACAAACTGATAAACAGTTCCCTCTGTGGCTAACAGATTTTTTTTCTGCACATTTTCAGGTTCATATCCAGAACTCAACTCTTGCTGGAGGTGTTGCAGTGGGAACTGCAGCAGAATTCATGCTGATGCCATACGGGTCTCTGATCGTAGGATTCTGCTGCGGTGTCATCTCCACGCTGGGATATATCTTCCTCTCAGTATGCCATTTATCTGGGTTATTGTGTTGTAGCTATTATGAGATAAGCCGAAGTTTAGTTTTTGAAAGAAGAGTTTGGAAAAGTTCATTAACCAGTCCAGGCAATTAGCCAGAGAAATGCAAATTATTTGCTTTTTTATTTGCTTTTTTTCTATGTTGGGTTAGAGTTAAGTAGATGTAGCATCTTTAGCACAGAGGGTGTTTTCCTAAATGTGCCACTCATTACTTTTACTGTTTTTTACTGCCCTTAAGTCAGCTGTCAGTGTGAAGCCAAGTCAGACAGAGCTGTTGAGTAAACTCAGCTAATCCTGATTTACACATCTCTTTCAGCCATTCATGGAAAAGTACCTGAAGATCCAGGACACATGTGGAATCCATAACCTGCATGCAATGCCAGGAGTCATAGGTGGCATTGTGGGAGCCATTACTGCCGCAGCTGCATCAGAGTCCGTTTATGGCGCTGAAGGGTGAGTGGTCCAAGCTTACAAAAAGCAGCCAGAGGCCATGGAAACTCTAACATAAAATTAAATGGATAGAAGATTATCAACCAGAGGAATCGTGGGCAACTGGACTTTGATTTTGTCTAGAAGACGTTTCGCCTCTTATCCAAGCGGCTTCATCAGTTCTCAACGCATCAGTCTGACTAGTCCTCACTAGTCTGACAAACAGTGGAGTCAGACTAGTGAGGACTAGTCAGACTGATGCGTTGAGAACTGATGAAGCCGCTTGGATAAGAGGCGAAACGTCTTCTAGACAAAATCAAAGTCCAGTTGCCTACGATTTAATTGTTGCCAGAATGGAATTGACCTGGATAAATGAGAATATCCACAGACCAACCAGAGGAATATTTGTATTCTTGTGGCCAAATTTGTGTGAAAGACCAACATTATGAGTTCTTCTTTTTCTTTGTATTAAAGGCTCGTCAACACCTTTGACTTTGAGGGTAATTTCAAAAACATGACACCCTCACGACAGGGTGGTCATCAGGCTGCAGGCCTCTGTGTGGCTATCCTCTTTGGTGTGGGTGGAGGCATCCTTGTCGGTAAGGAATAACTACTGCGACCACCCGTCAGCCTGACCACATAATCAGAAATATACAGTATGTAAATAGCAGTGATATAACCGAGTTTGAATAAGATGGGTGTGTTTGCATGCAGTGGGTGACAAATTGTGTGTGTTGGGATAATGACTTTATTTGTATTCTTCTCAGGTTGCATCCTAAGATTACCTATCTGGGGAGATCCTGCAGATGACAATTGTTTTGATGATGAGCCCTACTGGGAGGTGAGGGAGTTTGATTTACTACCATAAAGAGGTTTTCGCAGTTTGAAACAGGGATGACAATATCAAAAATCAAAATTCAGTCAGGAGTTCATTGCACAGAAATTCTGAAGTTGCCTAGAATAAACACCAGATATCATATGTTTCAATTATTTTTGTTCAAGTGGTGTTTTTCTAATATTTGACAAATGCAGTTCCGTTAAAGGGCAAGTCTTCAAGACACGTACATTGAAAAAAAAAAAAAAAAAACGTTTCCTCCCAGCCCACTGCAGTGCAACAAGAAAGGATAAAAAATACATATTTAAAATTTCTCTCAAAACAATACAGCCGTCCATCCATCCACTTTCGTCCGCTTATCTGGGCCCAGGTCGCAGGGGCAGCAGGCCAAGTCATGCACCCCAGACATCCTCTTCCCAGCAACTCTTTCCAGCTCCTCCTGGGGGACCCCAAAGTGTTCCCAGGCCAGATGAAATATGTAATCCCTCCAGCATGTTCTGGGTCTGCCTTGGGGCCTCCTACCAGTGGGACTTGCCCGTACCACCTCAAACAGGAGGCACCCAGGAGGCATCCTTACCAGATGCCCAAACCACTCAACTGACCCCTCTTGATGCAAAGGAGCAGCAGCTCTACCCCGAACTCCTTACCCTATCTCTAAGGCTGAGCCCAGCCACCCCATGGAGGAAACTCATTTCGGCCGCTTATATCACGATCTCATTCTTTCAGTCACTACCCAGAGCTCACGACCATAGATGAGGTTTGGGACGTATTGACCAGTGAATCAAAAGCTTCGCCTTCTGGCTCAGCTCCGTCTTCACCACGACGGTCCAGCATAGTTCCTACATCACTGCAGAAGCCTTACCAAACTGCCGATCCATCTCACGCTCCATTCTACCCTCATTCGTAAACAAGCTTCCTCGCTTGAGGCAATAACTCTCTCCTAACCCAGAGGGGGCAATTCACCGGTTTCCGGCGGAGAACCATGGCCTCAGACTTGGAGGTGCTGACTCTCATCCCGACCGCTTCACACTCGGCTACAAAACTCCCCAGTGCATGCTGGAGGTCACGGTGTGATGACGCCAACAGAACCACATCATCTGCGAAAAGCAGAGATGCAGTTCTAAGGTCCCCAAACTGGACTCCTTCCTCCCCCCGGCTGCACCTTAAGATCCTGTCCATGAACATCGAAAACATATTGTATATTGATATGTACAATACAACTAAAACATATAAACACAGGAAAAAAGAAAAAAGCACAGTGCATCATAGTGCATTTAGAGAAAAACTGCAGGTTTGAGTTCAGCAGGACTGAGTCCAGTTCTGACGCATTACAAGAGATGCGCAAAAACGCTTGAATGAACACACTTTAAATGTATCAATTCAAACTGAATTAGATTGTAACAAAGTTTACATAACACGTCTTTGATCACATTTTACTGTTTTGTGTTCCCTTATTTACCCTGAGGGTGTTTAATGTTAGTGATCATGCTACCATCATTTTTCCACCTCTATTTACTGAGAAACGGTTCATAAGTTTCCATTTTACAACACTGACGAGTTCTCATGACAGCACACATTCAGTTGCAGGTTGGTCATGTGGTTATTATTCTCCTCCTGAATCATTATGTTAAAACTGTATTTGTTCACAGCTTCCTGATGAAGAGGAGGTGATCCCACCCATCCTTCACTACAACAACCACATGCACAACAAAGATATGTAAGTGCCCTTTTGCTTTGTCCGACAACAGTGCTGTGGTCACGGAGTTGTGCTATTCTCACACCAAACAATCCATGCAGGTAGCATCACGTGTTGCATTCAGTGTCCTCTTGGTGGCAGCAGATCCAAATGTGTGGAGACTGCATGTGACTCATTGTTATTCTTGCCCTTTGTTGGGAATCTATTCATAGTGTTCCATACAGTGTGTGTATGTATAATATATATACAGCATGGCAATGGTATCACAGAAGTGTGCGGCGCCCTGTCACTGGACTATGAAATGCCGATGTGGCCCCTGCGCTCTGTGCTTCCACATGCAGGTCACCTGTGCTGTTTGTTGATGTGGGGTTTTCACCGCACAGTTCTGCATGTGCAGCTCTTCAGAGTGACCTTGACCTTCATGTTTACAGAGGAAATGAAAATGATGCTATTATAAAAGCTGAATTGTCAGTGTAATCTACCAGAGAGAGTGATACAGAGTATACATGGACATCTGCAGGCCATAGAGGAAAATGTGACACTGAGCTACAACTTTTCTATGACGTTTCATTGTTTTTGACACATTATGTAATACTCTTTTTTTTCAGAGCGGAGTCAAATTTCACTGTGGAGCAGGCCTGACTGTAGGCCTCGATCCTGATGGATCTGTGTCTATCAACCACACCCTGTTTGTTCCTTTTATTCTCCTGTTGGACAGAAATATTCATTTGACACGACGAATCCTCACCAAGTTGTTTAGCCAAGAATCAAGTCTGAAATCTTTTTGTTTGTGTGAAGTTTTTAAAAAAAAGTCTGCCTGTGAAATATGCTCTTCTCTGTTTTGCAGGATATGTATTTCAGTTTAAAATCACTTCATATACAGTCAAATATTGGCAGGAGTGTAGGTTTTGTTTCAGCATTTAGAGGGACACATATGAAACGGGGAATTCAGGGGTCCTCCGCTCGGAAATTTCTCACATTCTGGTGATTTTTATGGACCAATTTGTGCCTTTTCTGCCTCAATTTTCCGCGTGTGTCTTTATTTTTGTCAAAATAGATGTCCTTTGCTACGTTCATGTTTTTCTAGAGGGAACAAATGCACAGGTTCTAAATATTGAGGGGCATGTGTTCAGTTTCAACACTGAGAGGCAGGTACAACAAGATAAAGGCTCAGTACTGGACTTAAACTAACTTAAAGATGACTATGAGAATATAACCATGGAAAATTTTACATATTGAAAACCATACATTTGCTTCAGACCCTCTTGAGTGGCATTTGCACTGGATTTTCTGGAGGAGCTGTCACACATTTGTTTTTCCTTTTTTTTCTGTGTGTGTGACGTAACGGACCGTAGGTACGATTTTAAGAGAATATACAGACGATGTCAACTTCATGCTGTCAGCTTCGTTTGTTATTATGTTTATTTGCATCGCTGCTTTTCCTTAAAGACAGAACTTTAATAATTTTGTGTGTCTTCATAGAGAGGTTTTTACCCTGAGATGTAATGGGAGTTATGTATCGTGTTACTGATTATGGAGTTTAAAAATAAGAACTGTGATATTTGTTTTGAGCTAAGTTATGCTGCGACATAATGGATGCCTGGTAACAGTCTACTTTTACCCGCCCTCACTTGGCATTTATAAGCACGTATATAACAAACACTTGATGAATAACTTACAATATAATGTAAGCACCAAAGGGATTTTTTTAGAGTTGTGTTTTCCATGTTGTCATTTATTATCTTTTTTACTACACATTATTGTGTAATATAAATAATCATTAAATGTTTATGTACTGCTTATAAATGTCAAAAAGATGGATTAAAGTAAAGTGTTAACAGATATTGTTACGCATCCGAAAATGAATGATTTTGTCAAAAGCTGATGTTTGTATGTTTAGATGTTGCTATGTCAGACTGTATTTAAAAGTAAAGTTTGTTAATGGTAATGTAACTTTGAAAATTAATAAAAGATTGTTAATACAGCATTGTAAGTGCATGATATATGTTGTTCCCACTTTATTTGAATTTTAAAAATTAAGTAGGCTTATTTTTTGTTGTAATTAAATACCGTAAACTACTTTAAGAGATCAACTTTATAAAAAATAGTGGATTAAAAAAATCAAGATTTACCGATAAAAAGAGGAGGAGATGAGTTGTTTCCGTCATTTAAGATCCCCTCGGCGTGCCCTGCATAGTGGAGTCAGACTGAGGGCAAAGGTCACACCCTTATTGCTCTCTCGGGACACTGTGGTGACCAAAAACAAATGGCAGACCAGTCCCATTGTTATGACCTCGGGTCAAAGAGGAGCTAAAGGACAAGGTCACTGCCAGGCTGCACACATATGCTGGAGTCTATCAGTTTGAATTGATTAATAGAGAGGATTCCTGTGGATTCACACACTGAATGTTGCTGTTATTGTTTTGCGCATTGATGGGTAGAAATATGGAGGAGTAGATTAATCAAAGATAAATAGTCTTTTAGTGAATGAACCATGGTGTATAGTGTCTTTTCAGCCTTCCTGTCCATCATTTTTTAATGATGGCTGTAATTTCCACGTGCTCTGTCCTACATCCACCTGGCCGCCATGTTTCATTGATCCAAGACAGGCAGCAGCTCATGGCGGGAGCGCGTATGATTCCCACACATGAGTAGCAGAGAGGAATCCATGGCCTCGTCCAGTCTCCTCGCTAACAAAGGCAGGCTTAGTGCTGTTTTCTTTTGTCATCAGTAACGTGTTTGAGTAAAGGAGGTAATGGTGCCACAAGTGCTCCAATTAAACGAGATGCAGCCCTGCTGGGAAGAAAGGCTCCCCCATTGCCCCCGATACCCCCCAAATACATACACACACACAAACCAGGCCTCTTCTCATCCTACCCCCATGCAGTTCCCGCCCCAACTCTGCTCATGTTTATTCATCAGCCACTTACAGGGCAAATGCAGGGGCCTGTTAAAACTAAATCAGACTTATTTATAAATGATGCCAGGCCTTCCCCTGTGAGGCCAAGCATGCCGAGCCTTATGGCTTCATGACAGCCATGTTTGATGTTCACCCTCTTTTGGACAGACACTGACCACAGATGTGACTTCCTCAGGAGTAAAACACAAACTGTACAGGGATAGCAGGGGAGCAGAGGGGGGGGACCGAGAGGCCACAGAGAAGGTGAGATGGAAAAACTCTAGGAGGCAAGGGGGCATGAAAAGGGGGAGGGACAGACAGAGAGAGTGAGGCCTCACTTTCATTGCTGATGACTGACTGCCTGCCATCCGGGCTCAATCATGATCTTTGATTGACAGGTCCCGGGGAAGGAGAGGGTGGGAAAGAGGGTGCGGGACGGGAGCTTAGAATGGGAACTGCACAAAACACACTCCCATACAGGGGGCCACGGAGACGCTCATTAATGATAAAGAACATACCAGGAAAAGCATGTTTTCTCTGCATGCCAGCGATGTTGTTTGTAGGTTGAGATTAGTTTGTAATCTTCTATACGTGGTGATGTAAAATGCACAGAACACTACAGGGCTAAGTACAACGTGGGAGGTCGTTTTTAGAGCACCTGCTTGTGGCTATTTGGCTTTTTTGTTTTCTTATTTTTTGCCATTCCTTTAAGAAAACAACGTAATATGCCTAATGGTGATTATGTTGCCAGCGTATTCATCTGATTGTCTTCCAGTTTACGTATACGTGTCAGTCACTCTGTAGTAAAACTCAGCTGAATTCACTTTACAGTTACGAGGATCTGCAGCGGTTAGGGAAGCATTCAGGGATCCATGTTAACTCCCTTATAAAGAGGGCAGTAAAATCCCCTATTGAAAGAAACCACAAGTCCATAGAACTGGTCATAAACTATTCAAGCCCTTACTCTTTTCTCTCTTTACTTAATCTGCTCACGTTTTGTGCAGCTTCAGTGTCTCCTAAAGGTTACTTCTCAGCAGGTGCTTCTGACTTCCAAAACCTCTTCGACCATTTGGATCTGGACTGTCTTTTTGATGTCCAATACTGGCATTCATTGAGCGCTATCATTTCCCAACACCAGTCCTGTGCTCGTCACCAGTGCTGGAAAGTAATCAATCTCATTTAATCAAATTCTGAGATACAGTACTTGTATTTACATACTTTCAGAGGGGATTTTATTTGACAGATATACCTGCAGCTTTACATAAAAAACACACGATTAGCTTATAAAATACAATGTGTTGGCTCCCAGCGTTTTTGTCTTGTGGCCCTTTATGAAAAAGCAGTGTCAGGGCCCCTCCTCACATTTCAGATGTCTATGAGCAGTTCCACCAGAGTGAATTCACTTCTAAACTTTTCAGATCATTTCTATTACATACTTCTTGCAGGCCTAAACAGGGGAAATTTACAATGACTTTACAAATAAACAGCAAAGATTAGAGAAAACTAGAAAAAGATTAATACAAATTTGGGTGGCACAGCATTGTTTTTTCTTTAATAACCTTTTAATCATTGAAATGTATTTTGTAATCCACTCAGCGTTGGACAATAAATGCTTTTACACTTTACTTAAGAACAAATTTGAGGTATTTGTATTTCACTTTAAGGAAGCCAAGAACAGTCGTGCTTGCAATTATTATCTTTAATGCTGTTATCTCAAGATCAAATGTTAATTATTTTGTTATCTCGAGATGACAAAGCTCGTTTTCTTGGTTAATTTATGTAAATTTTAGAGAAAACAAAAGGCTGATTTCTCTAGATAACAAGATGAATTATCACATGAATACATCTTTGCTTTCTTCAGATCATGGGATAACTATGGAGAACTAAAAAATATCTGGCATATTTGGTCACACCTAATTTCAGCCTCCGAAATCACTCATGCCTGCCCTCCAACAATGTGTTGAGCAAAGAACGGGCCATTTCCAGTGATTCACATTGACACCTTAGAAATACAGCTGTGTTTCAAAGAAACATCTCATCCAACTCCATCATGTTTTATTTTTGTGGTAAAACAGTTCTTAAAATCGATATGAAGTATATGCTTATTCTACATAAACTATAAAGACTATAAATAAACTATATAAAAAAAACTATTCAGTTAAATGATTATTTCTCATTTTCTTTGGTATTTTTGTCACATACAGATTCGCA
This sequence comes from Epinephelus lanceolatus, assembly GCF_041903045.1. Classification (NCBI taxonomy): domain Eukaryota; kingdom Metazoa; phylum Chordata; class Actinopteri; order Perciformes; family Serranidae; genus Epinephelus; species Epinephelus lanceolatus. The sequence continues at coordinate 27,921,204 of NC_135738.1, read as the reverse complement.
GTGATGATTGTTGGGTAATTTGTATGTTGATGTTGTCCAGTGTCAAGTCTGCCTTTGATCATGTGACACGTGACACGGCTATATGATGTATGGTAGCTGCTGGTTTAGGCTGACAAGCTGAGCATCTCACCAAGCCGAGCGAGCAGTCATGCCTTTCAAACACAGAAACAACATAGCTAGTGCTTCATGAGTATGTAGTGTGCACGAGGGCCCTTCATAATAGCATGTATAATAGGGGCCCGTCGCAACTACCTTTTGCCACTGAGTAAGAAAATAACCTTTTGTTTTCTCATGATAAAGGGTTATGAAGAGAAAATACAACTTGTTTAAAATCATTATTAAAAATAATCATTGCAAGCATAGCCATTCTTGGCTTCCATAATATAGTATAGTATAATATACCACTACATTTCAGAATGAACCATTGTACTTTTTACCCACTGCATATATTTAACAGCTTTAGTCACTTTACAGGTTAACATTTTTCATGTAGAAGACACTTTATGTGTATTTGCAGGTAATACTTGTGTGTTTTTAGGAACATTTTGAATGCAGGACTTTTAGTTGGAGTATTTTTTCTAGTACTTTTACTTAAGTAAAGGCACTGAATACTTTCTCCATCACTGGACCCACTGGAAGGAACCAACCCCTGAGTTGGCAGCCACTGAGCTTAACACTTAGTTGTAGGCTATGCCTCTATAAAGTAGTTCAAATCAGCTTTGTCTTTATACCAACTCCACCAGCAACATGCTGCTCTCACACCAGTGCTCTAGTATTAATAGTCCAATGTCTTATCAGTGACAGAGGGCACTTTTTTGCAGCACCAGACCATACATTTTTTATAGATAATTAAGTACATTTTGCTGATAATACTTTGTAGAAAAAGTGTTATTTAAACGGACAGTTCACCCCAAAATCAAAACTGCATATGTGTTCCTCTTACATGTAGAGCTAGTTATCAATCTAGATTGTTTTGGTATGAGTTGCAGAGTGTTGGAGATATCAGCCATAGAGATGTGTGTCTTATCTCCAGTATACTGAAACTAGATGGCACTTGGTTTGTGGTGCTCAAAGTGACAAAAGAATACATTTAAAAGGCTCAACAGCAATGTCTCTTTCCAGAAATTATGACCCAGTTACTCGAGATAATCCACAGACCTTGTTGTGAGCAGTTTCATGTAGGAACTATTTCTTTCTACTGAACTACACCCACCTACCATATCACTGCACAGAAGGAAGTGTGCATCTACACATGGATGAGAGGGTCATGCTAGTGACAGTGTTAGCTATGTGTGCTTTTGGATGAAGGACTTTTGCTTGTAGTTGAGTATGTACAATTTGAGTACTTCTTCCACCACTGTCCATCACTTGTCTCCTTCTGTTTGCAACCTGCTGATGAACCTCCCACCTCAGGCCTCCCCAGGTATCCCCAGACCTCCCCACGCCACTAACTGTCCACAGAGGCTGCTTAAGTGTCCCTATCGGACCACAGTGGTGAGGAACAGCAGATTAACCATGATCCTATCCGCTCACCGCTAGCCCCTTCATACGCTCCGTTACACCAGCATTTAAAAGGAAGGGGGGTGTGGGGGGACGCCATTCAGTCCCCTGATATGAATCCCAGACGAAGGGACAAGAACAGAGCTTTCACCCCCGTTTCACAGAAAAGACCCCTTTCTGGCACCCTCTAATTCTGGTTGCTACGGGCTCCTGGGTTCAATGGTGGACTCCCGTTGTGAGGGGACAAAGCCTCTCAGTCATCCGGCGATGGTTGCTAGGGGAGGCAGAATGTATGGGGAGGGACGGGCTGCCGTTGTCCCAGACGAAATGTCTCTCTTAAGGCGGCCGGGATCTGGTGATTGACAGGTGGCTACACGCTCCACTGCGGATCACCCGGGAGGTCTGGGGGGCCTTATATCTGTGACCGTGTGTGTGTTTATGTGTGTGTGTCGATGGCAGGCTATGTTAGTTGGCAAAGTGAACAAGGGGGGTTGGGGGCATATAATGTAGAAGGTTTATGCTGCTATGAAAGTGGCACCGATTATTACCTGCAGAGGGAGCTGCTTCTGCTTCAAACAGGAGCTCAATCACCCTGTAATAATCCACTGTGCTGGTGTCTTCACCTGTGAGCCAGCATGGCAGTGGTGGTAAAAGCTCCTCGGACGATGTAAAAAAAAATATCCTGTTGTGAGTAAAAACCCTGCATTCAAACTCATTTTAAAGCCCCCTTCCAGTCCAAAATATATTTTTGTTTTTGTTACTTTGTTTCAGTGTTTGAGCTTCACCATGCAGAATGATTTAATGAGCAGAGTTTAATACTTGCAGGCTGTTTTCTTATTCAGCTGCTAAAGGGAGGAAGTTTCTCTTCGCTAAATTTTAATCTCAGTTCAAGGCATTTAGGTACGAGCAGGATTTGTGACATCACAGACCTAGTTTGGATTCTAGTCAAGGTCCAGTATACATGTGATTGAACTTTTTTTGGTGGGAAAACTTCAGACATGAATTATAATTTTAGGCACAATGCTGTTAATGCTGCATCTATGGAATTGAAGATGGTAGACAGCAAATCAGATATCACTTTAGTGGACAAGAGCAAGACAGTAAAATTAAGTCAGCAGAGAATACCAGCAACCGCGATGGTAGATGGCACTGCCATTCAAAGTTGAAATATTCAAACTTTTTGCCGTCCTCTGCGACAGAATTTAAAACCGGATGTTGTGTAGCACACAAGGCAAAAAGGCGGGAGTTCTGGACAACTGGTAATGAGTTACATAAAATAATAAATAACTATTTAATGCATTATATTCTATTTCTTTATAAACAATACGATGATGATTTAGTTTTATTATCCTGTCATTCCTTCAGACTGTTTGTTTGTTTTTCCAGTGCTGTCCAGAAGGTGTTTTCCATCTGCCGTCTACCGTCTGCCTGATTCTATGTGAATGCAGCATATTTCTTTGGACACATCTGGAGAGATCTTAAGTTAAACATACAGAGACAGACTATTATCAGCAAATAGTAAATAGGATACTGGATCATTTTAACTTATTTCAGATATCCAAAATAAATCATCTGAGGAGTTTAAAGTGGAAATGACATTTTGTTGGAACTGCTAACAATTCAAACATATCTGAAAAACAATTGGGGGTCTCAAGCAGACACTTTTTTGTTGTAAAGAGTCACAAGCCCTGTCCTAACCCAGTGCTCCTGCAAATGCCTACATTCACACATAAAAATTGTACAATATACTAGATACAGAAGTTGAATACAGACTTTGCTGGGCATTTCGAAATTATAAATAAATATCAGTAATAAATAAATAGATAGAAAGTGAGCACTGAATTATAAAAGAAAAAACAGGACCATACTCAAATGTGTGTAAAAACAGTTAAAGAGCGTAGTAATATGTCGTACATGGTTAGTGTGAGTCTCATGTACACTGTATCACGGGCGTAGATTTCGGATGGGACGTAGGGCACACATCTCCCTCAATATTTAGAAGATGTGCATTTGTATTTGTGGCAAAATTACAGATATTTACGCCACAAATTGATGCAAAAAAGGCACAAAATGGTGCATAAATCAGAATACAGCAAAATTAAGTGATGCTCCAAACCCCATGTTTCATATGTGCACCCTATGTTGAGATGAAACACACACCCTTGAGCTGTATGTTGCCTTGTGTATGTATGTACACACAATATACACAGTAATGTATGTACAAGCAGCCCTACAACCAGACTAAATTTCATAGTTGTGGTTGTGGCTTGAAGATGCAAGCAGACAATAAACATTACTGAATGAACGGAGACTAACAGAGATGCACAATTGGTCTTAGTTTAGGTAAAACTAAATAAGCCTCACTGACAGACATAAATATAAAAGTTCTTGTGGAGGTGAGACAGAGACAGCATATTGTTAATTAAAGGGGTAAATTAAGATTATGTTTATCTGCATCAAAGGGATTAGCGATGTTCAGTCTCTCCTCAGCATGGGAACCATCACTCCGCTGGTTCCTAGACACCAGCGGTCCCTGTTTCCCCCTCCAGGGCCACGGAGGTGAGTGGGAACAGACAGGGTAGGATGTGGGGATCTAAAGGGGTTCACACATGACACCGTCTCCCCTCAGATAGACGTCTGGGACTGTCTAGGTTCTGCACTCCCAGACAGGGAGCCCTTCCACCCGTCAGATGCTGCCCACGCCCATCCCCATCCGCCATCCCCATCCCCCTTCCCCTTGACCTTGACTCTCTGTCACCGTGGCCCTCCAGACAGTCTGGGGTCAAAGGCTAACACAGCAGCCACACATCAGACACGGTTCAAGTCCCCTGTGTCCATATGAATGCTGAATGGTAAATCACCCTAAAATCAGCCTGTTGGAATGTGGCTTTGAATTCCTGCAGAGATGGACCCAAAGACCTCGGAGGGGCCGTTAGAAATTATTGTGACAAGATATGAAGACCATGAAAATGGCTGATTAGATTTTATTGCTGTCTCGTCCTGCAGGAGCATGGATTGAAATTAAAGGAAATAATATTTGCAGCCAAAATAAATTAACATTTTAACAGTGGTTCACAGTGCATGTCTCTATTATTCTTTACTCGTGAAGAGAATCAGCTTTAAGCCGCAGTAAGTACCATTTCCCAGCAGCCATGCTACATTTTACCTTTCACCTTTGACTGCTGACTCACATCATCGTCAGCCAATCACGGCCGAGCCAACCAGCATGTCATGACAGATTTGTGAGAGAAGGGAAGGGCTGCATCCTCACGTGGCTGTTTGAAAAATGCCAACCCACACAGTGTGAAGCTCTGATGAGCTGCTGGTGTGAGCATGCGCACGGTGCTGATTGTGCTCAACATGGGCTCATCTCTCTTTCTCTCTCACATACTGTCACTCTCTTCACTCCCTCCTGTCTTCAAACCCCTTTTTTTCCTTCTTGACTCAGTAGACACGCATATCTGTTTTTATCATCAAAACAAATACGCTTTTTGTCTAATTGAGATCCTCCCACATTCTCCCTCTGCTCACATGTACATTTGTAACACAGCTCATTTCTCTGGGAGACATTTTACATTCTAACAAGACAATTTATAAAGTGTTTCCTCTGACTGTCTGGATGTAAACCACAGTGTGGGGAGAGGAATGCAAAACCACAGGACAACACAGGACAAAGCCAGAGGGTTTATCTCACATTGAATGTTGTGTCCACATGGACAGTGATGTGCAGACGTGCAAACACGAGCACAGTGACAAAAAAGGACATAAAGAATCACACACACACAAAGATTCATCTCCTCGCTCACACACTCAAGAGGGTTAGTTTTATACTCTACACACACACACACACACACACACACACACACACACACACATACCCTTTGGATGCATGTGCAACACCAAACCCCCTTCAGTTTAAACACAAAACATGAACCTTTTAACTCCTCAATAATCAATAAGTGATATATATATCAATATAAAGCAATATAAGCTCAAACAGTTAAGTAGTATTAAAGTAAATACTAACGATAAAATAAGGGATTGGTTACTTTTATTTAAATACTTATTTAGGTTGCAACATTTTTCTTTTATTGGCCTATTTCTAGAGTTAATTGACTTGTCCTTGTCCTCAATGTAAAATTGCTATTAGTCTTGTGATTATTTGTAACTGTATTATTGCATTTTAGGCTACATCTGATTAAGTTTATAATTATTATCATTATTTTTTGTTATAACACCTCACGAAAATCAATTAAAAAAATGCACTAAATAAAAATATATTATTAATTTCTTCGCAAAACGGTTATAACGAAAATCAAAGGGCAGCGTTGCTCGGTTATTTGTTTAAAAAGATATGTTTCATCGCACACAGGCCTGAGTAACATAAAGAAAGTCACTCTCCTTTTTTGTATCTTCAAATGTCACATTTTCTCCGCATAATTTTGCATTATTACTTATTAACAACCCAATAATAGCCCAACTTTGTCGCGTGGGGAGCCGCCAAAATTAAAATAACTTTATAAAACCATATTTACCTGCTTTCACCTAACATTTTAAACCTCTCCAGACAATCATTCATGTGCCATGTGGCCTGTAATATCATACACATAGGGTGAGGTGGTGCAGGCTGGTTCTCAGAGCAGCTACATACATTACAGCGACTGTCCATTAACTGTGTTACAGGCCGGGAATGTGCTGCAACAAGAGGCGGTGCACGCTGCACTGATGCTGTTACGCACCAATCAGGAGAGGCACTTTGGCTGCAGACGCTGATGTAAAGGCGTAAATGAGTAGGTGTAAATTAATATCCAGGCAACTGAAACAACCACTTACAACGAAAAAATAATACATTAAAAAAAACAACATTAAATTAAATCATTTTTCCCCTTCAAAAAAATAACAGAAATACATTTGATTCTTAAATGACACCTTGGTAAAAAATAATTTATGAATTATCAATTTGCAGATTTATTAATTTGCTGCATCTAGAGCTTTTTGCACGAGTATCGTGGAGATATTCTGATAAAATACACCTATTTAGTTTCTTAAAATGACACAGGCTGAACCCCAAAAACAGAGGATCATTAAAACTGGCAGGATTATATTAGGAATATAATTTTTATTTTTAAGACCTTGATTCACTCACTAGGTAGCCTTTTGTGGTGATTTTGCGTGAGGTTTCGTTTTGACATGAGTGTGTTTGTAAATCATCTGTTCCTGGATCAGTCTCTGGGCCTGCTTGGCGCTGTCCTTTCAGCACTACACACTTCTTTCTCCAGATAATTCCATAATGATCACTTCCCTTAAAATATGAGCCTTTAAAATTACTTATTACATTTAAAATAAATGTTTAAAAAAATATGTGTATTTGTCTTCATATTTCTATGTCTAATTCATGTTTGGTTGTTGCTTCCACAGTGAGCTGGCAGCAAAAATTCAGTTTTCTATTTACACATTTCCATTCTTAAACAATATTTGAGAAACCCAACGCAGTTTGGATTAAGCATCAGCTCCTTAGGGGAGGAACCAATTGATTATAAAGAGACCCAGACTCTTTGGGGAGGAGAAAGGGCCCCCTGTTGTTTCAAACCAGCTCCTCTAACTTCCCAAAGTGCAGGGGCCCAGAGGCAGGGCTGTGAGGAGAGACTGTGTGTGCCTCTGGTAAATGGCTGCACAGCGACTCCTCTGAAGCAGCAGTAGGGTGGGTGGTGCTGAGGAAAGACTTGTAGGATACATTAAATCAGCCTGATTAGGAGTTTTAGGCGAGGGCATGGCTCAGGTCTGACTGAAAGGCTGCCGGGCAGCCCTTGAGTGATACTATTCACATCCTGGGAGAAAGGTCAGTGTCAGAGGAGTTCACAGGCCCCATCTCCTTTCTTATGCTAAAGGTTCATACACATGGGCTCATTCAGTGGCTGGAAAGGCATAAACAGGCTCTGCAGACTTTCCCTCCAAAATGTTTGGATTCCTCAACTTGAGCTCTGAGGTCCTGCCTCTCTGTTTCTCCCTCTTGCTGCTTCTGTAGTGTAAAGTGGTTTTAATGTGAGATTACTGAACTGAAAGTCATCCACATGTTTATTTGCATCATGTATGAAAGTCTGCATGGTGTTAAATGCACAAGAGATGTGTTTGTACTTTGCTTTCTAAATGTGAAGCTAAATAATATTTTAAAAGTGGCTTTTATTGTTATTTTCCTCTGCTGTTGTTTCCCCTCTTAAGTCACTATTCTTTCTTGTAACCAGGTTTTATTATCTTCTCTTAAATAGACTTCCTCAGGTTCTTCCCTGTCTGTCTCTGAGTCCAGTGGTCAATGGGGAATAGCAGGAAATAGCCACTTAATTAGCAGCCCTTGACCTCTGGCTCCGGCTCAGACGGCTCTTGACCTCAGCATCTCTCCAGCCTGTTTAATGTCCTCTGGGGGACTGTCCAGATCATGACCCCTGACCCCTGTGCTGACCTGTAGGGACTTCACCAACAGGTCCCCGCCTCGCAAGCCCCTCATCAAAAAGCAATATTGAACCCAAATAGCCGATTCAAGTAATTAGCGACACGCAGGACACTGAGGCTGTCATGATCATCCCTGGAGCTCTCTTTACATTTGTTTACAGACACAAACAGGAAAAACATTTGCAGAGCATAAAGTCAACAGAATAGGACATATTTTTTTTAATGATGAAAATCACACCAGTGTAACATTTTTTTTTTCTTCACAAAATCATTTGAAACCTCTGGGCTTTCGTTTCATCCACACTCTACAGAGGATGATTTCACTAATTGGTTTCCAGTCATGCAGAGGGGGGGAACTAATCACCGAAATCAGCCGTTGTAGCTTGTGGATGGATTGAAAACATGCTGACTCCCGCATGGCCCTCCATGACTTAGATCTCCACTGCAGTACACGAGGATGAGTTTGGATTCAAGCAGATGTGGAAACACGCTGGGTTTACTCTGTTCACTTATTCAGCTCAGTTATAGTTGCAGCTCCCATGTGTCCTCACTTTGTTGTGACTATTTTTGTCTCTTTATAGCTGATATTTCTGTTTGGTGCATATTTTTGTTTTATCTTAAGCTCATAATTTATGTGCTATTTTAGATTATTTTAAGTTACGTTTCAGCGTGCATCTACTCTCGTGCTTGTGACGCTGATTACTGTAATCATTAAAGTTGTTTTTAAAGAAAATCTTAATTTCTCTCACATATAGGGAGGTGATGGTGCTTTTACACATGCTCATTTTAAATGCAAAAGTGGGTAAAAATAAATATCATTACTGATTTAACATTAAAATAAATGTTATGGCATGTCCACGATAATGCTATAGCCTATTAGTTTTTATTTTTAATTAAATTATAGCTTAATTTTAAATAATATAGGTCTATGTATTGCAGAAGTGACAGTAGCCTATATATTTTCATTTCTTTTTCCAAAACTCTAATAAATGGGGAAAAACCGTCACATTATTTTTCTGTCTTTGCAACTTAATAAAATTCAATTTTATTTTTTCAAAGAGATTAAATGGTTAAATTCTGGTCTCAGTTTTAACTAATGGATAACATGTCTGATTTTAAGTGTTTTCCTTGTTTCCACGCCGCCCAGAGAGACAGAAATAATAATCCCCTGTTGACCCTGCGCGTGTCCATCTGTTGTTTGACTCCGGACACAGATCAGTCGGACACTGATTGAGGTCCGATTGACACCAGGAAGGCCTGTAATCCCAAAACCTGATTAATCATCCAAACTGGGCCCTGGTGAGCAGGGACAGATTTGGATTTAAAGTAAACAACTCGTTTATTTTTATCCAGATTTCATGACACGCTCTTTTTTACGCTTTTATTTAAAATTTCCCTGCAAATTGTGATTCACAACATGCGTAAAAATGTGGCGTTTACATTTTCCTGATCAATAAAATATGAGGGGGAATGAAGAAAAGCTTATTATATATTTTAATAGCGGGCAGGGTCATTTTTTTTTTTTTTTTTGTCCTGTGAGTTTTGTGTCTGATGAACTTTTCTTTCCCACACTGATTCAACACACGTCCCTCTGTCTGCTCCTGCTAATTAAAACTTAATGCGGGGTCACTCACACGCTTTCTCACACCATCCTCACACACACATTACCATGTGAATCTAAAAAAAGAAAGGAGACAGAGGGAAGGTCCTGCAGGCTTGACTCCCTATTTTCATTTCTTTTTTTATTTTTTATTAAAGACAAAACACATTATTTCTCATGTTAGTGTGTAATAATCTAATGTTTCCCTGCCTAATTGATCACCAAAATAAAACACTATGATAAGAATAATAAGGCTGTAACACAGAAATGATATTTCCATTATTTTTATTTCAAAGTGATGTCATTGAGAGCAGCAAACTTGAAACAATCAGCTTTATCAGTAATGCATTCATATCCTTTTAATTACTACTCCAGCTCAGACACATGAGAACAATGAATTCATAATTAATTCATTAATTAAAACATGCATTAGCGAAGAAAATGCACATAATGTACTGAGTGAGACGTAAGTCAAGGCTTTTTATTTGCAATTTTATAAATAATAGATTTGTGTAAACATGTTGAATCATACACACTTGTACAGTGTCTTAAAATGCACTTGTTTTTGATAGATACATTTCAGGCTTGCAGAATGTCTCTTCTGTGTCTACAGTCTTTTAACACACAGTGGGACTCTTCTCGTTTAGGTGGCTGATAATCTCTTGAATTCCTGTTGAGGTGAGAGTCTCTGATGATCTTGTTGAGCTTGTTTCACGATCTCCTCGTGCTCGAGCAGGTTCCTCCAGAGTGCAGAAAGACTTGCAGGTCCTGTCCCATCCTGGGGATAAACGGTGGAGGTAATGATTAGCATGAGAATAAAACTTTGTCCTATAAACTCCCCCATATGGAGAGTAATATTTCACATTTTGGGCAAAAAGAAAGAAAGAAAGATGGTAAAAGTAAATTAGTTTTGTCATATACATTCATAATTATAATTAAAAGATTTGTTTGTAAAGCATTTTCCAAAGTGCTTGCAACATTTGTAATAAAAGAGATTAAACAACAACAACATAACGAAGGGCCACAGGGTAAAGCAACACATAAAAGTACTGCCATATAAAAGCCAGTCTATGGAGATCTGTTAAAAGTATAAAAGGCAATAACGATTGTGCAAACCTAAGCTCTTTGCTTATTCAGAACGCTGACGAGTATGTTTTGACAATACTGAATTTGTTTTCGGGCGCGATTTTTTACTTTTCTGCATCAGAAATTGTAGGCAGTGTTTCAGAAAAACAAACTTCCTTTTCATGCCCTGTAAAAATAGGCCCCTGCGCTCTGCATGTCGTTCTTCTCTCCCATTTTCAGGCTGTATGCATGGAGGGATCTTAAGGCTTTTATCCCCACAGGGAACCAGCCCGAACTCTTTCTCTGTCAATTTTCACCCACTCCCCAATTCAGACGAGCCTTTTCTCCCACCAACCCCACAATGAAGGATTTGTCCTCGTTCTCTTTGTCCACCTCTGATATCTTTTTTTGACTGCTCCCTCTCTGCAGACAGCATGCAGCGTATGCAAATACGCGCTCTTTTATTCCAGAGACCCCTCCCCTGAATGAATGCAACCTTAAATGAGGACACACTTGCGCACATTTACCGAGGGGGCATTGGAAACATGCACGTCTTACAATCAGTGGATTTGCATGCCCTCTCTGACACGCAGCCACTTAAACATCCAGCACTGACAATTTTTTAAAATGAGCAGACAGAAATATATGTTCGACTGATGCCGCAGATTATTCTATCTAACATCTCTAAAGATGTAGGGCTAGTTTATCCAGACAGATGGATAACACAAGAATGGAGGTGTGGGCCACAGAGGATGGATTCTGGTTGAGTGATGCTTCAGTTGGAAAAGCTTTTTTGTGACTGATTTTATTTATAGGACTTCAGGAAGGAGACAAAGCTCCTTCTTTGCAATGCAAGAAGTTCTTTCATTTCGTGACAAGTGTTGTTTCACCACACTGATGGTATATTTGGTGTCTTTTAAGCCCCATAAGTCCACAGCAGACACACACAATGGGTGTTAAGATGTGTAGGATGAGGCTGAAAAATGAGACAGAAGTGGTCCGACACAATAGTGGGTCTGCACAGAGGAAGAGGTGCAGACTGGTAATGTGTAACTCTAATGGCTGGATGAATTATAATGGTGTCTGATGAACATAAAGCGTTCTCTCGCTGCTAACATTCCCAAGCTGGCCCGTGCCATCTGTGAGTATGTGTGAATGGGTTCGAGTCAGTGTGTGTGTATGTATGTGTGTGGTGGGGGGTTGACGTCTGCTGGACAGCTCTGACAGTTCGGCCTTTTCAGTCGTACATTACTGAGCCGGCCGGCCTCTTTCCCATAGCAACCCTAACAGAGGTCAAAGGCTATGTACCCCCCATCCATCCACCCTCCTCCTCCTGTACTCCGGGGTGGCCACAGGCTCTCCTAACTCCCCGACTGGCCGCAGACGGAGCGGGCTGCGCACATGAACTTGAACTTGACTTCTGACAGAGTGATGGAGTCATATGATGCTAGTAAAGTGACACAAGGATGAATATGCTCTCAATTTTTTTCCTCTTTTACCCCACCAGGAGAGTAAAAACATGTAAAAATGAGGTCACACCAAGGATTCCCCCTAATTCTCCTCACCCTAGAGCCTCATCTCCTGATATGATTACAAAGGGCCGCTGTATTAAAGGCTCAGTCACCTAATTCTCCGCTACTTTCATTGGAGCATACAGGACCCCTACTCAGGGACGCCGCAGCCAACAGACGTAATCTGAAAAGCCTGGGATGTAGAAACTTCTCTCCATCTTCCTCTAAGATACTTAATGTCAGGCTTTGTGCTAGATTAGTCTCGGCCAAAGTTGCATTAAAAAACCCCAGATGAGCCTCGCTTGACCCACATTGGACCTCATCCAAGACTATGGGCGGCCCCTGAGCCGGGCTTTATATATCACAGTAGAGCCGTTAAAACATTAATAGTGTCCACACACAGTGAGGAGAATCCGAAGAGGTAACCCAGGAGCTATATGGTATTAACATTTTATCGCTACTATGGCTACGCTGCTTCACCCACACAGAATTGGAAGTGGGCGCCGGCTTCTGTCACTTCATCATGTCACACATTATAATTTCCTTGCGCTGAAAATCCCACATAGCAAAAGCAATACATGGTTAATAATGAATAACAGAGGAAAGAGAGAAGAAAGAAAGGGAAGGTAATCATCTATATTCTGTCATTTTCTGGAGGGGAGATACATTTCCCTGTCAGTTTTTTAGGTTATGTATGAGGAACTGAAGAATGAATGTTTAAGTCCACAGTGCGCGGAGGAAGAGTCAGGCACGTTCAACATCCTAAATCCTCCTGACACGGTGTCAAAGCCGCTGACCTCGCTGTTCAGCCGCTCTGGATTCGGACAATCTTGATTGAAAAGTCGTTTGTTTTGGAGCAGATTAAATCACGACTCTTGAGTGGTTTCACCAAAGTGTTTATAAGACATCGCATACTGTTAAAGTTCACCTTGATAGTGTTTATTTAATTCTGAGTTCACTCCCTAATGCTCATTTCATGTTATGCCAAGCTGCAATTAGTCACAATTACAGACCGTAATCATTAGATGAATAAATATTCTGTGTGCGTGTCACTCATTTTAACATCCTCCAAATACAAATGGTGATTGCTCTTCTTGCAAGACATAGTAAGGACGAACACATTTTCCTGACAAATTTGCTTCAGTCACCGCCTCTTTTTGACCACGCTGTCTCTGTCGACTGCCGCAGCTATCGCATACAGTTGCAGATCGACCTCCCCCCCTTACTCTTCTCAAACACACACACACACACACACACACACACACACTAGTCCTCCATGCCCAGCTCCTCGCAGGCTGCAAATTTAGCATGGCACAGCACAAGCTAACACAAGCTAACTTCATCAGCAAATGCATCACCGGTGGCTCAAACGTGGCTGCCCATGTGCTCCACCTGCCTCTTTTACATGCGCGTATACATTAATCACCACTGTCTTTAACCCTTTCTCCATAAACCAATCTTTGGTTTGACTCCAACCAAAGCCACATCATTTCCACCCCCCACCTCTGCTCCTCTGTTTTCCCTAACGCACCATTGAGATCTGGAACAGAGACGTAGCATGGAGCAAGCTACAGTATCTCCAAGATTAATTTCTCGCCTTCACCTTGCTTTCTCCCTTCTGTCAAATCTGCCCGAAGCAATGTGCCGTATATCACAGATGAGCAGTGCAAATGCAATTATAAAGACAGCTCTGAGTCTTTTATATGAATAAAGAGAGGAAATAATCTTTTGACATGTGGGCTGCGCATGCCTTACATATTTTGTGGAGGCACATGTACAGTGTGAGGCTCATTAATAACCATTATCCGTGGGTTACATCACTCAGCTTGTTAGGCACACCCATCGCCTTAGCTGAGTCATTCTCGGTGATACGCCGCGCCGCCAACTGTCTTGTGAGATTTTCACGATGTCTGTCTGTTTTACCACCTGAGAGCCGTATAAATATTCTATTTGCATGAAGGACAAATCGCATCCAGCTGGTAAATTGAGCAAAGACAAAGGGGCGCATGGCTGACGACAGGCACAACGCATAGAATAAAATCAGATTCTCAATGCAAAATAATGTGGAAAACGCATCTTTGTGGTGTTGAGACATCATTGCATTATGCCTTTGATACAAGCTAATGGCAACCCCCTGATCTCCTGTGAGACAGGGCGCAGGACTGAGCTTCTATATGCATATCATGTATGAATGCATCTCTAATGCCAGTGAAATCCTTCTCAAAACAGCATCTCCATGCCTTTCAGACATGCAGAGGAGGCTGAATAGACTAATGAACAGTCAGGTGGCACTCCAGGGCCCGGACTACCACCCCCCATCACACACATATCAAACACACATACACTTGCTCACACATTAAAACTGAGCGGCTCGCCCGACCCCGGTGATCCACACGACAGTCTAATGTCTCAGGCATCTGCTCATGTCTAGTCTGGAGGGTCTTTCCCACCCTGCCCCCCAGCCCAGGCCCGCCGCAGCACCAGCTCCCACAATGGTGGGAAAGCAGGCCTTTACGGAGGGCTGAGGGGGGGTGTTGGGGGTGGTGCGTGTGTGTGTGTGTGTGGGGGGGGACTAAATAGCTATTGAGAGGGGAGAGAGTGAGAGAGCGGGGCTGAATGATAATGTGAAAACGCACGGCGCTGTTCATTAACACACAAGCACTGCAGCTGCACATGTTGGCCCTGGACACACATGCTCACGTGTCTCTCTTTTCTGCTTCAGGTTGCTGCCAGAGCCATCAGGGTTACAGAGCAGCTCTACGCCATGATAAGGAGTGTATGCAGGATCTGTGTGTGTGTGTGAGAGCGAGGCTACAGGGAGGGAAGTGGTAAAGATGTGGAGCTTTGATATTTGGCGGTGGGTGATATTTACTCCTGACATGTTTTGGATGAATGTGACATTTTTACGTCAGTGACGTTTGACATTTTTAGTCTGTGAGTGTCAAATAAAGTTCTTAACCATGTGTGCAGCACTGTAGCAGCAGAGTTACACTGCATTTATACTGAGAGGATATAGAAACTGTATATGAGTTGTAATCGTTATCAAACGTTTAGGATTGAGGTGTGAGATCCAACATGTAATCATTCTTTGAAGTGTTTCGAAAAAGTTGCCCTTCAAATGTTCTGATGAACACCATTATATAAATATAATACACCGCTAATATTCAGTGCTGATTTTATTACAGATAAAGAACTGCTTTGTGAGCCAAAGTACCTTTGTTCATATAGTAAATTAAATCTAAGATCATAATCGTTCTACTTTGAAAAACAATAACGCAATTCCCCAAATAGGAATTATCCGAGTATCCCTTCCTCAACGGATTTCACCTGAGGGGTTCAGCACATTAAGATAGTTAAGATACTGTACCAAATATCATAATGTGAATCTCATAATAAAAGCAGCTTTGCATGAATTCATCTACGAGGTTTGTCAGGTGGAAACACGACGAACGCCGCTGCCTGGTGTGCATCGGGGAGTAAAGAAGCACCATGACAAGAGAGGATGGCAGGTTTCCTTCAACCAGTGCCAGCTCATTAATTTTGTTTGCTACCCAGCCCCCCCCCTCCTCCCACCAACCAACCAACCACCACCACCTCCACCCTTCCTCACCCACCACCCCCCCCCACATCACCCCTTAACTGCTAATTAGCAGGAGCAGAAGATAGAAGAGAAAAGGGAGAGGCCATGTGTGACTGTGGAGGAAATGGGAAACTCTTCTTCTTTCCCTCGTCTTTCCTGCTGCCCCCATCCCCCATCGTACAATCACTCACACACACACACACACATACACACACTCACTCCCCCACCCTCCTTGCCAGCCACCATCACCACTGGTACCCAGCAGAAAACCATGATGCAGCTCACCTCGTGTGCCAGCCCCAGCCATTTTAGGTGTCGCGGCAACATCTCCCAAGATGGCTCCTCTGAGCGCGCCCATACTCCAGGGATCCGGCGGGGTCTTTGTCCGCCTCCTGGCACGGGCAAAGTGTCCCCCGTTGGCAGTGCAGATGGCATTAGAGGCTCCTGGGTAAAAAAGGGTGAGGAGTGGGGGGATGGGAGAGGAGGGGGCGGCAATTCCGGACCGACCGTTTTTTTCCTCCTCTCTCCTCGTTTTCTTTTAACGATGGTTCGACCCTCTTTTCAGGAATCCCCGATCATTCAACGTTGCTAATCGGAAGCCTGAAACAAGAGCAGATGGAAAAGAGAAAAGCACATTTTACACTTTTAGCTATCAGTGTAGCCAAACACAGCTTTTTAACTAAACAATTGCCTCAGTTTCTGTCTTTAAACCGCATCACTTTACATTGAGCGCATTGAGTTGTGGCTATAAGGTAAACCTTAAGTCTCTCGCCAGCGTCGCTCATTCAAACCGCAGTCCCCTTGTTGTGTGTTTTTGTGTGCATGAGTGTGTATTTTTGCCACAATGAAAGCACCAAAAGAAGCATTTGCATTACACACGTACACAGGTTGAAACAAGAATGCCTCGGACCATCCCATAAATAAAGCCTCAAGTGTTTTTACCCCCATTCATTAAGGAGGCGCGCCATGCTGACACGCTACCTATAACAGGCCGAGCTCAGCAAAAGACCTGGACCACGGCCTTTTCACATATCCAATATCTCGCTGTGAAACGAAGCAATTAGCCCGGTTTGACAGCGAGCTCTACTGCAATAGGTAGTTAACAGAGTGAATGAAAACTCATCTCACTTTGGGTGCTCTTTAGGCTTTAGTGGCATTCTCCGCGCCGAGCATACACACTGCACAGCGCTGAAGTACCAAGTTAAAAAGTTCAGCTCCTGTCTACAGGATGGCCTTGGCCTTCTCATTGAGGCAGGACACAATATATCCCAAAGGCTCCAAGATTAGCTACAGCTTTAAATGCGGACGCCAAGTGTTTTTTTTAAAAAACCCTGTGTGTGTGTAGGGTGCTACACCACTCAACTGCATTATTAGCAGTCCAGGAGACATTAGAGCCGGGACAAAGCTGTAGCTTCCCCTTTCTTCCTTTCATAAACAGAGTCGCTCAGGTGAAACCTAAATATATGATACACGAAAACACTAAAGTAAAATGCATGAATTAAACTGTATCCTGTGAGATGCAAAAGATAAACCAAGAGGATCTGCTCTGGGTAAATACGAGCATTGACTAGAGATGGCAGGGCAACACACCAGTGTGTCCCCAAAGCAGGAACCTCTAGGGAGAGGAATCCTGGAGGACTTCAGCTTTGCTTTCACTTACTGCAGGCGAGCAGGAGCGATCACATTAAACACTTTAAGGTGTGATAGGCCCTTTTCACAGAGGACGCTTTGGCATGTCATAGTAGGGAAAGCACAGGTGTAGATAATAAAACGAATGATGGCTGAATTCCATTTAGCTGCTTCAGTTTCAGCCTCACTGTCCTACAGGAGAACCATTGTTAATGTTTTGAGTAACACCTGTGCTTTTCCTACTGTCACAAGCCAAAATGTCTGATGTGGAAAAAGCCCTATTGTGACATAACATTACATCCCTGCATATATTATCTGAATTTTTCACACAATAAAACAAAATTCGTCTCAGATCATGTCACAAAATCTCAAGTCACATCTATTTGGCGGCCTTTAGAGAAAGTTTGGGGGCTCTTGTTTTAGTCTGTGCGATACAGATACTAAGACAGTACAGCAACCTGTTTAACATTCATGTTGAAGAGGACGTGAATGAACAGCAACCTTAAAACAGGGCCAGGTATTAACTGAGGGCCCTTAATCAAGTCATACATAGTGAATCCTAAAAGTAATCTGAGGTAAACATTAAAAACACCTCATCAAACTGCAACATTTTGCACTTTATCTCAACATATATTGTCTCAAAGGCATTTCGGTTTTCCCTATGATCACATGAGGGTAACACGTGACACACACCATTAATAGATTCATATTTTAAAGGCTCTGCAAACTATTAAATGTCTAACATCTATATCTATATCTATCTATCTATCTATCTATATATATATATATATATATATATATTGCACATGACATTATTTGCACGCACATTTTTCCACACCAAAACTATTCTTACCTTCTGACTTTAAAGCCTGATGAGCCCCCCTCTGTGTGTCGGGAGTGCACACAACGTCACGGAAGTCATTTCTACTTTCGGTTATCTAGCTTTATGACAGGTATTTAACACTCATACAGCTAGATAACCAAAGACAGAAACAGACCCCCCTCTCACAGTGTCGTGCTGGAGCCCGACGTGACGCTGACGTGATCTATGGAGGGAGGATGAAGATGCATGAGTAGGCCCTTAATATTTAAAAACACATCTATGCTATTATTTAAAATTGCGTGCCACTGAGAATAACAGCAGCCTGGCAGGAAATGATTACAGATGGGTTAGATTTGTATATTTTTAATATTTAGGCCAACACATATTGTTCATGTTAGAAGCGTCAAATATCCCTGTCGTGATATATAAGGTGTCTGGTTGAAGGCCTGCTCAGTTAGTGACCTAATTCTACTTTACATTTTTTATATTATATTATAGTTTTATTGGGAAACCCTCCTGCAAAAATATTACATGATTATTGTTGGCTTTTGTAAGAAATAAAAAACATTATTTTAGATTTAGAGCCTGTATAAATACACGTGTTGGAGCCTGTTTATTTGCATTTCTTGCAATTAACATGCGACTATATTTCTGCAAGGAATCGGACCTAATATTAGTCTCATATACAAAGTGACACATTTTAATTCTTGTAAACTCCAGGGAGACTTTAATAGTCTATTTTAAGCTGGCAAATGACTTGTTTGAAACATTTCACGTGTAAGTTGCATTCAATAATATCCGCATTTAATTTGCAGCACTGGGCTGTATTCTGCAGAGCTATTCTCTATTTTTCATTTTAAGGCAACATTGAGACAACCAGCCAGTTAATTTCACACAATAATGCACCCTAACACTCACAATAAATGACAAGTGGGATTTTATAAGCTCACTTATTGTTGTAAAATCATAAAGAAACATGCTGTAGAAGTTAAAGGCTGCAGCTGCACATGCAAGTTAATATAAGAAGCTACATTTCTCAGCCTGTTTTGTTCATGATAAGTCAGCCAGTGTGGCCTGAAGGCATGACCATGAACCTGGCACAATGTAGGTACAGAAACGTGTCTTTGATGCAGCAGATTCAATGATGCTCCGAGATCAACAGCTGACTCTCTTTACAAAAAAAGAAAAAATCAACTGAGTGTGAAGTGAGCTGGGTTTTAAGATGCTTTAATTCGCTCTGGGCTCTTTAGTGCTCCTGGGGGCAACCAATCTCTACTTTTAATGAGAGTTGCGATTGGCCTACTTCTGCTGAAACTAGACTATTTCACATCACAAGGATTATCCGCATGAGCTATTACAGAAAGCCATTTGTTACTGATCATAATAATAGGCCGAGGAGCGTGGTGTAATATTCTGGCACTTTAAAGAACAAGGGGTTTTTGTCTGTTTGGGGACCTAGCCTCGTTTTAAATGAAACGCAAGGGCGTTTTCTGGTGGTTAAATAATGTTATGTTGCGTTAAAGAAAATAAATAAAAGGTAAGCTGGACATGCATGTGATATGTGCCTAAATTCTCTGCATAAGACACATGGACATGGCATGAGAACAGACTCAAAGCTGGAGAAATGTAGAGCCGTATACCGTGCAGATGCTGAGTGTTTCCAGACGCGTTTCTTACCTGTGTCAGAAGCAAAGCAGAGTCTGGGAGAGAAATGTCCGCAACTTTAGCTCGTAACGAATTTTCCAGATGGATTTTTTTTTCCGCGTTTCTATCGGGGCCCTTGTGAAGAGTCCGCAGCTCTCAGGTGAGTCCACTTTCATCCTCAGTCCTCCAGCTTCTGCCTCTCCTCCAGCCTGCGCGCTTCCTCTACTCGCTCCCGCACTGACGTCATGCCAGGACCAGGCGGCGCGCTGACCAATCACAGAGGCCGCCGGCACCAAAGAGTGTTCAAGTTCAACAGGACGTCTCACTCCTGACAGTTTGTCTTGCTTTTTTTGTTTGTTCATTTCTTCGCCACCAGCACCATCACTACTTCCACTAAAAGCTCACAAATACTAATGATATACTAGTTTATCTAACTAACTGAATATTCATAAGACAAACATTTTTTTAATAATCCATTTACCAACTTTTCTGAAGCTTTTGGTCATATGGAGTTATCATGAAAATTGGACACATTCAAATTTTCCTTTTTTTGAGTATCCTACTTTAAGGAATTTTCATCCATGTTGGCTTCAAAATTGAGATTAAAAGTTCACCTTTGACCTTGGAAACAGCAGATGACAAAACAGCATCACCTCAAGGTCCATTTAGCAGTCTAGCTGTTTTTGGTGCTTTTGAAAATGTCCCCATCTTCATTAGTATAGAGTAAAAATATTTCTTAATATTAGATATGCTTAGTACTATACAAAGGTGTAGGTTTTGTGTTAAGATTAGGAAGGGAAACAAATGAAATGGGGGTTTTGGGGATCCTCCGCCAGACGATTTTGAGCGTCAAACACTTTCCTTTGTTGTGGCGAATGTTTACGCACCAATTTGTTCATTTTCTGCTTTAATTTATGGTGCAAATGTCTTTAATTCAAAGTAAAAGTCCTCTGCTACTCCCTTGTTTTATTAGCAGGGACAAAAGTAAAAGGTCTAAATATTAAGGCGGACATGCCCCTTGCATCCACTGTACTACGCCTATGTCTGTATATCATCATATATTATTATTTCAGGCCACTATAGTCTATTTAAAACCCCCAAACCCAATCAAATGGTTTGTCAAACCTCCAAAGGTCTTCTTTCAGCCGTGAGAGTCCAGCTCCACTTTAGATGCTTCTGCAGTTCTTCCTCTTGTTAGTTAGGCTCATACACTCATTTAAAACTTCTTCTCAGAAAACCAATCCCACATATCTCTGGATTAGTCCTAATGTTGCTCCAATGCCATGTTACACAGGCAACACAGTTAAAATGAGAGAGGTAGCACTGCAACTGAGGCTCAAACCTGCACAATAAAAAATCTGGTGACCACAGGCAGGGAAACAGTGCTACCTGTGGGTTCATATTTTATTTCATCTCCATGACATAGCATACCAGTAGGCTATACGTTTAGACAAGGGAACTCAAGAAAATAATTTCCCATTATGACCCATGTGCTGCTCATGGGTTTTGCAGGCTGGAGTAAAGTGTGAGCGTTCTGCAGCTGTAAAAGATCTTTGAGGTGTGAGCCGTTTGGCAGGAGATGGCTGGAGAGCTCAGGGGCCACGGCAACAGTTCCCTCCAAATCTGTACGATCAGGAGCGCTTTTAATGTCTGACAACTACACTGGAACCAAATGAAAATACATGAAAATCATTCACATTTTATTTCAGCCATGTTTTACAGCAAGAAAATGGCAGAATGTGAGACACAAGACTGCCTTACTCAAAATATTTAATTTCAATTGGCCAAACAGAGCTGATTTAATCATGTATGCTCTAATGCTTTTTGAAACTTCCCCTGTGCTCCAGTTTAGGGATAGGCTGCACCTTATCTAACATTTATTCTCAAAATGAATGGTTTGACCACTGAGCAGAAATATTTCTGGAGGTAGCCTATTAGTGTTGGACTAGCTCAGTGTAAAATATCCAATTTCCCCCACAGATTATGTTTGGAGAAGGAAAAATACATTTGAGTTAGATTGTAATCTGCAGTACACACATGGAAGGAAAAAAATCATACCAAATGATTTATAATCCCACAACTTTTTAAAATTAACTGGCAATGTTGAATTTTAAATTATATTTGAATAATATATATATTTTGATTTTTAAGATTAGCATGATTCCCATTCTTTTGTGTAGTTCCTTTTCTTCTGCATCATGTGGTGCACTGACACACACACACCACATACACTGTCTTACATGCCCAACTTTAATGCCCATGTCTTTGTTCACGTATAATTAACGCTTAACACAGTATCTGAGGTGCAATCAGCATTTCCAGTTGAAACTTTTGAAGGTATAGTTGAACTGTTTTAATCAAATATTGGAGACAGGGTGTGCCATTTAATCACTTCACTTCATACTCCCTTATTTTTGTAATGTGCGCTCATGTTAGTTTAGGGGCCCTTGCATCAAATTTAGCCCTGTGTTTTCACTGAAAGCAAGACAAAAAACAAGAATATCACAATGTAGAAATCTGGCTTAAAAACTAGGTGCTTCTTTCAATGAATTTGCAGATATGTGGTGTTAAAAAAAATAGAGTAGGAAAAATGTAAAATGCACTTAATTTTATTGACATAGTAGCCAGACTGATCCATGGGCAACATGTGAAGTGAACAGTCAGCAGCATAAGGCATGCACAAGGCACACAGCCATTCAAGTAGATGCAGTTTGTGGGAACTTTAGAGAGGAGGCAGCCCTCATCTATCTCCCTCTTTCTTTCTCTCTCTCGCTCACACACACACACACAAAGACACACACACATGCACAGCAGAGTGGCTGTGCAGGAGGAGGTAATCTTCATAGTATTCCAAAGATGATGTCTGGCTGCAAGAGGATAAATTATTAGTGAGTTTATGTTCAATTTTAATGAACGCTGAGAAGTTAACAGGACATCTGTACATGCTACACGCTGCAGTCAGTCACTCACACGCTGCAGGAGGTGCTGTCCCGTGAAAGAGCGGGTGTCTGAAGGCTGGCCTTCCTCACCCACTGCCTTGCAGCGGAGGTAACCATAGAGATTAGCCACTTGGAGGGAAATGCTAGCTACAACAAGTGACTGGGGAAGACAGACAGATAATGCATTTAAGAGGGACATTATGTTATGTGCCTCTGTGGCATATATACACATAGAGCATGCACACCAGCAACATGTGTCTCACCAGCCATTTAATCTTCAGGGAGAAGAGGGAGGTGAAGAAGAAGAATGTCCATATGAGAGGACAGATGATGAGACCCAGCCAAAATATTCTCGCCTCTGCCTCTGTCCCAATGTTATTGCCCCGTGAGGCCTGCGCACACATAGCAGAGGACAGAGGAGAGACAAAGTCATTGTTCTGCCAATCACAAGCAAGTCTCAAGTCTCCTAAACTTTGAGTTTCGAGTCCTAAACAAGTCATAAAGCACTCTTCACCAAGATGCCATTTTAAATGCACAAGAATCACAAATGTTTTTTGATTTTTTTTTTTTTTTTTTGTTAAAACAAGTGCGACTGATCTTGATCCTGAAAAAATCACACTGACATTGCACTTAAATACTGCACGATTAAACAGTAGCCTACCATATTTAGCTCATAGCACCAACATTAGCTTGCTGACAGAGTGCCCAGAAATGAGTTAGCATTTTACTCTTCTTGATTATGGTTCCCTTGTCTCAAAGTCAATGGGTTTTTTGAATGGGTTTTTGGTTGGATGCCCGAAATAAGGTCTGTGGTCAACACAAGCTTAAGAGCCTTTTATGCTTTGTCCTACAACATAAAATAGCCCACTCATGAACTTTGAAGCTTCTATGTGTCTTAAAAAAAGTGGTTGCTAACAAGTGGGTAAATGAGACTACAGAATGTCATCATGCGCCGAACACATCTTTACCGTCTTGTTATGGTGGTGATGTTAGGTCATGCGAAGTATAGTTCATTTAGCCTAACGTTAGCTTTTTACCTCTGGCGATTTCTAGTGGGCTTCAATAATCGGGAAAATGGTGTTCATTTGTGGGGATTATTTCCCTGAGCTATGATTCTTTGTTTGCCACAGAGCTTATTTTATGCAATAATCCTAAATCCAATGGATAAATCCCATTGGCTTTTTTACGACAAAACCAGGGCAATGCTAACTTTCATGCTGGCCTCCAGAAAAACATCTGGGGCACTCTACTATGTTAATATTAACCTTTTCCCAGTTCTTTGTGCAACTTAAAATGTCGAACAAAATTGGAAGTTGATGCGTCTCTGTTTATAATTCTGTTTATAATTTTCGACCTGACTGTTTTGCACACTGCAATTTGTCTTTTGTATCATTTTGTCCAACTGGTGTTCAGTAACATAACATTAGTTCTTCATGGTTCTCTCCTTAAACTTGATTAGTTGCTTTTGGCTTGGTTCAAACAAAGTGGATTTGGGGAATTGAGTGTCGACTTGCTGGGAATGAGTCACGTTATTGTTAGTTGATTCAGGAAATGAAGGGAAATTAATTGCATGTTGGTGAACCTTCTCAGTCATCCAGGTCATGGTAATCATAAGTGCTGTATTGTAGGCAACTGGACTTGCTTGAGTTTCTTGAAGACGTTTCGCCTCTCATCCAAGAGGCTTCCTTAGTTCTGAATTGAAGACACTTCTTGAAAACTCAAGCAAGTCCAACTTAAGTCATGAGTCAATGGTATTTCAGTCCAAGTCATGCTGTTAGTCTTTTTTGATTGTGTTAAATTGAGTCTAAAGTAATCAGATTTGTGACTCAAGTCTGACTCGAGTCTAAGTCATGTAACCTGAGTCCACATCTCTGCACACACAGCAATACCTCAATGTTTAACACCCCCTAATACTCCTCCACACTCAAAATGGCTCCCAATGTCTTACTTTTTTGGCCTCGAACACCCAGAGGCTCTTTCCATCCTCATCGATCTGATTCCACCAGCGCAGGCCCACCAACAGCCTGCCAGTCACATTCTGAAACACAGCACAAATGTAAGTAATCAAAAGAGAGGCAAAGTAGAAGGTATTAGCAGCTGACCTAGTTGACCTCTCACCTTGACAGACCAGAAGTCAAAGGAGAGCAGAGTGATGATCAGGACAAAACACGATGCAAAGTTCTCGCTGATCCAGTCACAGAGCAAATAGGCGACAATGGCAACCACCCGGAAGAACAGGTGGAAAAAGGAGGCAAGAGGGTGTCTGAAATCAAAGGCACGGCATTATAGAGGGTAGGAAAATGCACCATTAAATTAAAGCAAGAGACAAAGTTGTTGTACAACAAATCTTAAAATCATTTTGCATAGGCTATAGGCTGACTGGAAAACATGTCCAATTAAATTGTTGACATTTGTTTTCATGTGATTTCAATGACACTAATTATAACAAGCTGTAAACAGTCTCCCAAACAGCCTATTTCCCTATTGATTTTATAATAATTAAAGAAAAATAATCAGTGCAGGACAAATGAGTTTACATCATAACAAACATTTCCTGCAGTGCACCTAATGACAGCGCTTCTCCGCGCCCTCTCCTGCTCGTCAGCTGCAAAGTCCAGCTCAACATCCTCTGTGTCATCCGCCATCGTCTGACATGCAACGACAAAACAGCAGCATTAAATCATCACTACCATCCTAGCTGATACTATACAGACAAACACAAGACATTTACAGACAGACAGAGAATACCCATTGGTTTCATGGTGGCATATGTGTAAAGCAAAGCGAGATACCGTTTGATGAAAGCGTAGCTGTATTATAGGGCTGGAATAAGCCAGGTGTTGCAGTGAAATAAGCCCGACTCGGTCACATCCTCATCAGAGAGCTGAGATTAAAATTATTTAAAGGTAACGTTAAATTTTATTCCCCAATTTACAACTACAAAAATGCTTTTTTTTCGCGTTGCAGTGAGGTGAGTTACATGTGCATGATTTAACTACATGTTTGCTTAATGAAGGAAATAATGCAGCAGACCATGGTCAATCAAAAGAGCGACCGCGGCAGGACTCGAACCTGCAATCTTCTGATCCGAAGTCAGACGCCTTATCCATTAGGCCACGCGGCCAAGACGTGACATCGAAAGTGCATTATCGTATTTTATGATATCACAAAATGGCTGTATATTGATTATGTGAGGGCTATTTTGTTTCAAGAGTTATGAGTAAGTCACTTCTGCCTTTTCTACAAAGCCGTAGCGAGTCCACCGTGGTATTCATTCCGTCGTTTGTTTGTATTGGGACAAACCGGACGCAGTCATCCAGACCGCCTGGGGTCGCTAACGCTTCGTCTCGGTTAGGCTTAACCGAGAGTTAACATGCTAGCTTAACAACACAATTTGTTGTGGAGCGGTTTTAAATATATTTTGGTCGATTACTTCAACGTTAAATCTCATAACACAGACCGGGTGAGGTGTCTTTTTTGCTCTTAGCGACAGTATAGGTTAACAAACTTAGCGAGCGAAGAATTAGCTAGTTATTATTTAGATTGGTTGCTCACAAACTAGCATCAGCCCCCTTTGAGTATGGGCTAGTAAACATAACGTTAGCAGGGTACTGCTACTATGCTACTGTGGGTTAAGCTAACGTTAGCTAACATTTATCTAGCCGTTGTTTTCAGTATGTCTAGCGTTCATGTTAAAGTTAAGTAATAACTTTTTGAGTGACGTTAACACTAACTTTTTTTGAGTGAATATCTGTAGCTGTAATCTGTAACCAAGAAATTGGACAACCATTGAACAATTGCACAGCTATTGAACAACAAAGCAGTGTGTGCACCATCAGACATCATAATATAAAATCAAACATTATTATCTGTATGTAGAATCACTTGTACCTAGATATATATTGCCATATAGCCCCGGTTTGTGCCTCTCATTATATTATATGAGAGACCAACTGGGGTTAAGCTGTATGATGTCATAAAACTGATGTTGTCTCAATGTCTTCCAGCTCTGGTGTGAAGTCCTCATGAGGTGATGTTGCATGTGTTGCGCTGTCCTCTGCAGAGGACTCTCACCTCTCTACAATGGAGGTGTCAGCGCTCCCTCTACTCTACCAAGCCTCACTCCCTGCAGGGCGAGGACTCCACAGAGACCCGCCTGAACCCCCTTAACATCCAGATGCTGTCCAGGAACCTCCATGACCAGATTTTTCGGGGGCTGGAACCCCAGTACAGAGAGGATGATGTGAAGCGCAGCATTAGGCACCTGCAGAAACATAAGCTGTGGGGGAAGGAGACTTCACTGTTGCCAGAAGTGGAGCTGAAGCTCCCCAAAATGTATGGCAAAAATATTGATGAGCACTTTCGTGTCTTGGCAAAAACGCAGAGTCTTCCTTACCTTGAGGCTGCGACCAAACTGCACCTGGCTGAGCTTCCTCCCATGCCACAGGAGTGGAGCTGGGAGGTTGGCTGGACACGCTAT
The DNA here is from genome assembly GCF_041903045.1 of Epinephelus lanceolatus. NCBI lineage: Eukaryota > Metazoa > Chordata > Actinopteri > Perciformes > Serranidae > Epinephelus > Epinephelus lanceolatus. The sequence goes on along the minus strand of NC_135738.1, from coordinate 27,893,986 downwards.
GGGCCCAATGGGGAGAGTCGGAGGGTTGATTTTCCAGAGGAGTCGGCACTGGTGTTTGATGTGGAGGTGTGCATGACAGAGGGACAGTGTCCCACACTGGCTGTTGCTGTGTCTCCCACTAACTGGTGAGGAAGACGCAATACGTGTAAAGACTGTTTATTGGGTGGACTGATTAGTTTCATTGTGGTGTTGGTTATTGATATATTTTTCACTTGCCAGGTACTCTTGGTGCAGTAAGCGTCTGATCGAAGAGCGGTACTCGTGGTCAAACCAGCTGACCCTAGCTGACCTCATTCCCTTGGAGACACCTATGAACTCTGCTCGCCCATCAAGGGGTCAGTGGAAGGAGAGGCTCATAGTTGGCCATAATGTCAGTTTTGATCGATCTTACATCAAGGAGCAATACTTACTAAAGGTTAGTATTCAGAGAACGTTGTGTTTTGTCCTTGTTTCTTATCTCTTATCTCTAGCACTCTCTTTTTTCTTCTTTTTGTTCTGCATCTTTATGTGCCAAGAAGCATGTACCTGCCTGTCTATTACTTTCATGTACAGTACACTATTTTGTAAAGGGTTCTAAGGTTCGCTTCATGGACACCATGAGCCTTCACATGGCCATTTCTGGGCTGACCGGGTTCCAGCGCACACTGTGGATGGCCAATAAGCTGGGTAAAAAGAGAGGTCTTCAGGAGGTCAAGGCACACATTAAAAAAGCTGGGCAGAAAAAGGAGGGTCCATCGGTTCGTGTCTTTTTATTCATCATATTTCAGCCACAACATGCATTTTTTGTGATAACATAACAGCTTTTCTTTTGTTGAGTGTCAGAATCTTTTGGTTAGGATAGTTGCTTGGCTGTTGTCATCACTAAAACTCAATTTGACATGATGTTTTTGTGCACAGGTTGGCTTGTGGGACTGGGTTAATATTAGCAGCATTAATAACCTGGCTGATGTCCATGCTCTGTATGTGGGAGGACCGCCACTGCAGAAAGAGGCCAGAGAGACGTTTGTGAAGGGCAGCATGACGGATGTCAGGAACAACTTCCAGGTCAGACATCCATGACAGATCATGTGTCACACTGTCAGTAAATACCAGGCCTATATTATTTATATTTCAGTATATGAAAGTAAATGACTTGCACTCATCAGGCAGTACAGACAAATACATTTGGCTTTGCTGACCTCTGCAGGAGTTAATGCAGTATTGCGCCATGGATGTCGCGGCCACACATCAAATCTTCACAGAACAGCTTCCCCTCTTCATGGAGAGGTCAGTAAAACCCAACCCACAGAAATTTTCTGTTAACTTCTGTACATATTGAATTTCTAGTAAAGAATATGATACTGCTTTATCCACAACGCTGCATAAAACTGTCATCCTTATCTTTTTATAAGGTGCCCTCATCCAGTGACGTTTGCAGGGATGCTGGAGATGGGTGTGAGCTACCTTCCTGTCAATCAAAACTGGGGGCGTTACCTGGAGGACGCTCAGGACATTTACGAAGAGCTCCAGAGAGAGATGAAGAAGTCTCTGATGACTCTAGCGGACGATGCCTGCCAGCTGCTGCAGGATGACAGGTGAGCAGAGCACCCACCATGTTTCTGACCGTAGCACATTATTTAACTTTATTTAACTTTAGTTAAATAACTCCAAACTTTTATTTAAGATACAAAGAAGACCCCTGGCTTTGGGATCTTGAGTGGGATGTGCAGGAGTACAAGCTGAAGAAAATAGCAGCCAGCAAGAAGAAGCAGTCCAAAAAAGCAGCAGAAACACAAGCTGCTACTCCTCTCCCAGACTGGGAAGAAGGTATAAGCTCAGATCCTTGGCCACATTTATAAAGCAGACGTTATACGTCTTTTTTTAAGATGGCTGGTTTTAGTTAAAATATTATAACAACAATGTAAGTAGGGTCAAATAAAACAGAAGAGATGATTCAGTTGAGTTGTTGTGATATTAGACCCAGGTCCACCCTCTGAGGAGGAGATGGCAGGCCCTTGCCCCAGCAGGCTTGCTGTGGAGAAGCTGATGGAAACAGTGAGTCGTCTTCCAAAGAGAAGGCAACATCTGCCTGGACATCCGGGGTAAGGTCGCTCCCCAGCACCACAGAACGATTTGATAATTATTGTCTTTCGGTTTCCACTGAAAGAGTGCGTCAGTCCGTCTCCCTTCGTACTGTGTCCTTTAGCTGGTATCGTAAGCTGTGTGAGAAGATGTCTGAAGAGGACAGCTGGTCACCTGGAGCCAACCTCATCAGTCTGCAGATGAGGGTGACTCCTAAGCTGATGGGTCTGACGTGGGATGGTTTCCCCCTGCATTACTCAGAGAAATATGGGTGGGGCTACCTGGTACCTGGACGCAGGGATAACCTGGTGTCTGAGGAGGAGAGTACAGGGCCCGTGTGCCCACACAGGTACTTATACACTGTGCTTACATCACCAAGACACAACCTATTTATTATTTAATGTTATATTACAGCATAGGATGTATGTGTATTTGTTTAAGCATTTGTTTTGTCTCACAGAGCTATTGAGCGTGTTTACAGAGAGTACTGTGAGCAGAACAGCAAAGAGCAGCCAGAATATTTGGACTACAGACCTTCAGATGATCTCATGTGGACAGACAGCGCAGTGTGGGAAAAGGTGCATACGCTCAGAATGTAATGTACCTCATTCTTGTAGTGTTTAGAAGAAGGCATCCATAAATCTCACTGTTTATAAATCATATGAAAGAGCTCATACCTCATAATCATAGAACAGTAAAGTAATTAAGGTGATTACCTATAAATATATTGTGTTAGACGAACAGGAACAGCATTCTTTTTTCCACATTTATAAAAGCGATGGTTTGCCTGAGAATTTTTTGGAAAACACAGCTCAATCTTATATTTAGTTTCCTCCTTATCATTTCACCCGCAGCTATCTCAGCAGAAACTGTGTGCACGCCTGGTCTGAAGTATGTGTGAGGTGCACACATTTTCACCGCACATTTTTCTTTTATAAATGCCAATTTATGTGCAGGAACTGTGTACGCATGGTTTTTGTGTGTGTGCATTATTTATACATCTGGCCCCAAGTGTTGGTGTTTGTTCAGTGCTGCTTTGGCTCGCTGATCAGGCCCGGGAGCTCTGGAATGACAACATATATATCATGACGTAGTTTTGTTTCTCAACCTCACATCAAGGTGGAGGAGTTCAGTTCCCTGGAGAGTCTGATGGAGGAAAATGGAGTCAAAATGACAAACAATGGAAAGAGGAAGAAAAACATGGTGAGTGAAATGATTGTTAATATTAACAGGTATGGAATGACTCTGTATCATGAGCAACTCTTTTTATAGCCGAGTTAATATGAAACAGCACCATCTGGTCGAACGCAGTGTATTGTGGTTTTTATTCTACGTGTGTTTTTTGTTGCACTGTGCTGAAATTGAACATTAGTTATTGTGATTTGTTGTGATTTTGTTGCATTCTGTGTCAACTACAGTCTCAAGATCCACATAGTGTCCCAGATGGGAGTCACTGCCATTATCACCATGGAAATGGCCCCTACAATGATGTAGATATCCCAGGGTGCTGGTTTTTCAAGTTACCTCATAAGGTGAAGTCTCACTGTTAGCCTGAATAACTGGCTTTGGCACACTGAATTACTGTCATCGTCTCACTGAGTATGTGTATTTCAGGATGGCAATCACAACAATGTCGGCAGTCCCTTTTCAAAAGACTTCCTGTCCAAGATGGAGGACGGTACTCTCAGGGCAGGACATGGTGGCACCAACGCAACACGAGCTCTGGAGATCAACAAAATGATGTCGTTCTGGAGGAACGCCCATAAACGTATAAGGTACCTGTTTCCACCATAAAGTTATTCATCTTTTCGTCATAAAGATGGTGAATACTGGATTTTACTGTGTCTTTATAGCTCTCAGATGGTGCTGTGGCTGCGAAGGGGAGAGCTTTCTCGTGTTGTCAGCAGGTTTGTCTGGTACATCAATAGCTATTCTGTATTTATTCAACGAACGGAAAACTCATTGCAGTTTATAACAACCTTTCTGTCTCCTAAAGACACAAAGATTTCGATGATGCGGGCCAGTATGGTGCCATATTACCTCAGGTCATCACCGCTGGAACGGTAACGCGTAGGGCTGTGGAGCCAACGTGGCTGACTGCCAGTAATGCACAGGTAAGGAGAAGCAGAGAAGGACCTACATTACTGACTCAGATCAGCTGCCAGTTTGAACTGAATCACAGTTACCAGCCAGGAGAGACACGTTGCTTCTTGTGTCCACAGCGGGATCGGGTAGGCAGTGAGCTGAAGGCCATGGTACAGGTACCACCTGGATATCACCTGGTTGGAGCAGATGTAGACTCTCAGGAGTTGTGGATTGCTGCCGTGCTTGGAGAGGCTCACTTTGCTGGCATGCACGGTGAGATTTGTCCCTTTGAAATCTTGCATAGTTCTTCTATAGTTTACAGTTGTAGAAGGCAGTACATCTCTCAGGGTTCCTACACAATTTCCATTTCTAAATTCCATACTTTTCCAGACTCAAATTTCAAGACTTCTCAGTAGATTTTTTTTGTAGGTCATATTTGACATTGGGAACAAATAGCCTGCCGTTCCGTCTACACACCTACACAGACAGTTGGACGACGTTCCACTGCCAAACATCTCACGAAAAACACTCTGCTTGTATCAACAATTTAGTTTAAGAAATTCCCAATTTTTTTTATTAGGAACCCAATTTTTAAAAAATCTGTTGATAGTCTAAACAAACAGCACCTGATGCTAACTGTGTATCTTATGTCTCTGCAGGTTGTACAGCATTTGGCTGGATGACCCTTCAGGGAAAGAAGAGTCAGGGCACTGACCTGCACAGCCGCACCGCTGACACTGTGGGCATCAGCCGAGAGCATGCCAAGGTGTTCAACTATGGACGCATTTATGGTGCAGGACAACCCTTTGCCGAGAGGCTGCTAATGCAGTTCAACCACCGCCTCAGTCAGGCAGAAGCTGCCAGTAAGGCCAAGCAGATGTACGCCCTAACAAAGGGCATACGCAGGTACACCCAACAAGTTCAGTGGTTGTGTTTAGTAGTTAGGTGGTTAAGTTAAGCTCTGGTGCTTCATGATTGTTCTTATGTTGTTTTTAGATACCAGTTGTCAGAGGAGGGTGAGTGGCTTGTCAGTGAACTGGGTATAGATGTGGAGAAGGAAGAAGATGGAAGTGTCACCCTGCAGGAGTTGCGGAGGATCACTAGACTGGCGTCACAGAGGTTAGGGAGTAAGGAACACATCAAACAAACATCTACAGCCACTTGTCAGGAGCCTTTTAGTGTCACAACATATTCCCCCATGATCTCCAAGTCAATCTGCTCCTTCATGTCCTTCTGTCTCCTTCTGTGTTCCTTATACCCTTCAGCTCCCGGCGGAAGAAGTGGGATATGGTCGACAAACGCTTGTGGTTTGGAGGTACAGAGTCGGACATGTTCAACAAGCTGGAGAGTATTGCTCATTCAGCCAAGCCGGCCACTCCTGTTCTAGGCTGCAGGATTAGCAGAGCACTGGAGCCCACGGCAGTTAAGGATGAGGTAAGTGCTGTTCAGTGGGACAGACCAATTAAATTGACATGGTGGAGGTATGTATGTATGAGCAGCCAAACAAACTTTTTTCGTCAGTATAATTTTAGAGATTCACTGTAAGAAATGTTTACTGCCTTTTTATTATTTTACTGTTCATAGCCAAATGTCATTAAGTCCTAAAATCTGATGATAAACTGTTTTCAAGAAGAAATTATTAGCACAAAAATGGCTGTTTTCCCCTAAATAATCCATTGCTCAAGAACCTGACTGGATTAGGTACATCGTTACTGCTGATAATCATGGTGCCATATTTCTTTTTCAGTTTATAACAAGCAGAGTGAACTGGGTGGTTCAGAGCTCTGCAGTGGACTACCTTCATCTGATGCTGGTGGCCATGAAGTGGCTCTTTGAGGAGTACGACATCGACGGCCGTTTCTGCATCAGCATCCACGATGAGGTGCGGTACCTTGTCCGCAGCGAGGACCGCTACCGAGCAGCGCTGGCACTTCAGATCACAAACCTGCTCACGAGGTCTGCTTGTAGCTTAGTGTTTGTCCTTCCCTGTCAGAATATCCACAAGAGAACAGGCAATATACTCAACAGCTTTTCTAACTGTGTGCTCGTGTCTCCTGCAGGAGTATGTTTGCACATGTGTTAGGCATGCAGGACCTTCCCCAGTCGGTGGCTTTCTTCAGTGCAGTTGACATTGACCTGTGTCTGAGGAAGGAGGTGAACATGGACTGTGTGACCCCCTCCAACCCCACAGGTCTGGAAAAAAGATACGGCCTACCACCTGGTGAGTGGTGTGTGACATAAACAATGTGCATAAAAAAGATACATTACTGGTCAGATCCCTGCAGTTAAAGAAGTATTTTTTCCCCCATCGTGTTACTTTGAGGGTACCTTAAATATGAATTCATTAAGTATATTCTTCTACCTCAGTCCAAAATCAAACTATATCAAAGCAAAGATGCCATTTCACACTGTCAGTGACCTCTCAGTTTACATTACACTGCTGTTACCTGGCAAGAAAAGAGTGAAAGGGAGCGTGCTAAAAAATGTAGTTATAGATTTAGGAGAGTGAATTACAAATTTGTGCACACAAACATGAAACACCACATTCTTACACCCAATATCTGCCAGGCAAAGTAAAATTTAATGCAAGATACTTAAAAAACAGTTTAAATAAACACAGTAAGACAGAAGATAATATTTATTTTACAACAAAACAGCACTTGACACAAAGCTAGGCTGAAGGTGTACTGAAAACCATAGATCCAGCTCTTCCCTTTGAGTAGCTAAGGACTGATAAAGCTGGGCCATCCTAAGTACTACTATGTGTAGTTATAACCATACTGTCTTCAAACAAAGAACACATTCTTAAAGCAACTCATTCATCCCGATGAAGTCAAATGAATCCTTGACAAATCTTTAAATAATGTTGGTCAAAAAGAACAGCTACACCATGTTGATACATGCATGTTATAAACAAAATACATTTTTATTTTAAAAGATATAAACTATAGGAAGACAACCAGAGTGTTAAACAATGTGTGCAAACTTTCCACAGGTGAGGCCTTGGACGTGTACCAAATCATTGACATCACCAAAGGCTCTCTGAACAAAGCGAGATAGCACTCTGGGGGCCAAGCCGCTGTTATTCAGAACAGTGGTTCAAACACAACACTGCCAGGAGGCTGTTCAGCAGCTGGTCGAGTTCAAGATCTGTGAGGAATCTGGAGATGTGTATCAAACAGAGGAGCAGCTCACTGTTTTTTCTTCTTCTGTTTGGGCTCTTGTGTCTCCTCTGCATCCTGTGACTCTGTGGTCTGGAAGGAATGTAAGGAGAAACAGACACTGAGATCTCACCCAGCAGAGGCTGGATTGTGGGGTGTTTGGGGGAAGTAAATGTTAAAGGCAGTTTAAAGCAGAACAGATGCTTTCAAAACAGGCGGGAACATGAGATTGCACTGACCTCCTGACTGTCGTCCTGCTCCTGCAGGGCTGCGTCCAGAGAAGCAGCGTTGATGCGGAAATCTCTTGAAGTGCTCAGCTTCATGTACTGCATCAGGTTTACCTGATCAAACATACATGCGGGTGTTGAGTGAGTGAAACACTGTATGAGTGGCCTAACTGATAACAGCACTAACAGTGTACAAGGAACTTCCTGTGTTTGGCTCGTATGCTGTTCTGTTACTCTGACAGCTATCTCAAACAATCCAATTCACACTTACCTTTGATTTCTTTGAGAGTGTGATAAGGTATTTCTCATACTGCTCAATACTGAAGATCACATTAGGGATGGTTTTTGTGTCACGCAGAAGTTTTGCCTGCCAAGAGGAAAGACAGATCAGACTGAGATGAACAAATCCTCAAAATCAGATCAGTTTAAACCTTGGAAGTTTTTTTGTTGTACAGGTGTAGCTATACATGTTTGATAAATGTCCTTACAGATGCAGCAGTGTTCACTTCAGTCCTTTTCTTTTTCTTCTTGTCATCTCCACCACCATATTCTCCACTCTAATAAAAAAAACCCATTGTTATAAAAAAAAGGCACCACTCCTTCTTGAGGCCGAAGTTGCTGTAAACCTTAACGAAAAAACTCAAATGGCACAACAATAATGAGCTTTACCTGTGCGTACGTGATGAAAGAGTAGCACTGTGGTGTCAGGTGGGAGCCCGACAGTTTGACCTGCACAGAAAGCATTGGATTAGCGTGACATCAGACGTACGAGAAGATTCGAACAGACAACCAACAGCTCAGACTCACCAGCTTCTCAAAGCGTGCTGGCAGTGCCCTGTGCTGGCTAGAACACACCTGAATGTACTAAAACAACAGAGAGAAAAGTCATTAATGTCACATTAGACAAATTTCACTCTACATTCATACTGAGATCACAGAGCGGACAGATGCGCACATATTTAACCAGGGTGGTGAGGATGGTGTACGTGCGACTCAGTTCTCTCAGCAGTGTGATGGTACAGGTGCCGGGCAGCAGGGCCGTCTGGACCAGCTCGTTTAGTGCAGTCAGTAGAGTCCCGAGCTGCAGCGTCACCGCTTTCTCTATCGGATCCTGCTGGCATGCAGTCTGGGTCGCCTCACCTACACATCAGGATCGTAACATCACACAGTTTTAGTGCCGTTCCCTGACAGAGATGCATCTCCTCCCCTTGTCCCCCCTCAACTCCAACCATTAATCCAACCGAGCATCAGTGTAAAAGGCGTCTTACCGGAACCCGATTTATCAGAGGCCGTCTGGCTCTTCTTCCTGGCAATGAGCCAATCCACTTCGTCCAGCACTCTGTCAACCTGAGACAGGACCAGCAGCTGGGGCAGGGAGAGATTAAAATGATGAAGATGGTGGGCACGCTGTGCAAACAGATTCTGAGATATTGATGCCACGGCAAATCGGAAGCTTCCAGGTATAAGACTCAACACTCACTGCTCCTGTGTTCGCAGTCTTCATGTTGATGATGGCGAAGTGAGACTGCTTTTCCACCTCCACGTCCTGACCGTAAGAAAGAAAAGGCAGATTGAAAAATGACTAGAAAAAGTGGCATGTTAACCATGACTAAGATACCATTAAAGGGGTTTTCTGGGAGTTTTTCCTTATCAGCTGTGAGGGTCCAAGGACAGATGTATAATACCAGAAAGTATGATTGTGTGTACCTGGTCGATATCTCCCAGCTGGCTGTGGATGTCTTGGCAGAGTTCCAGCAGCAGGCTTACAGGACTCTTATAGAGAACGTGCAGGTTGAAGAGAAGAGAGAGGAGGCCCTTGGAGAAAGCAGAGTCCTCTGAAAGAGAGAAGTAATCATACCTCAGAAGACACATTACTGTATCTAACATGGATGGAAAGATAAAGTAAACCATTATCACTCACCAAAACCGGTCTCCTTGCAGATTTTCACAGTCCACGTGATCATCTGAACAAACTGTAGATGTAGACATGTGTTAGTGGAACAGGTGCTATGGACTTTTTTTGTATGCAGTGCACTTAAAGAAGACACCTACCTGCTGGGAGGAGGGCTTTAGCTGGCGTGAGAGCACGCTCAGGATGCTGACCAGCAGCTGAGCCTCTTTGCTGTTGAATTCGTCCTCACTTCCACTTAACTGTGTGAACAGCGCCCTCTGTTGACGGGCAAAGAAAATTAAATTTTAGTGTCGCTGCTGAGATGTGATGGAAAGAAAGTTAATGTTTGGATTTTAATCTTTAAAATAAGAAGAGAATAATCAAGTCTAATTCTGTATAGATGCACCTGAAACTGTCGGATGTAAAAGTAGTTCATCTCTGTCACGTTGCCATTGACTGGCTCCGCATCGTCCTCTGAGATGTCTGCAACAAACACAAAATGCAATGACTTCCTGTGTACCATTCAGGTGTTAAATTTTAAATTAACCGCTTTTACTGTGCGTGTCTAACCCATGGTGGAGAGGAGCTGGGCCATCTTGTCTGGATAGCGCTGCTGGCAGGCTGTGAAGATCCTGAGCAGACCTTCCAAACACAACAGGGACAGGCTGGAGCGCTTCTCCTTCTTCCCTGCATCCTCCACGACACTGGGGATGTTGGTGTAACGCCACATCAGCACACTGGAATTTGCAAAGACAGATCCGGTGTTGGTCAAACAATGTCACAGAGAACAAACCCATGAAGACTGTCTAACTAAATGCTGTTATTTAGGCCAAGGGAATCTGACCTCGTCATGTCACAGAGGAAGCGGAAAGTTCTGTCTGTGTTCTGTCCATCTGGGCCATCTGTGTGTCCAGTTTCCTCCAGCTGCTGGATCTTGTGTACAGCCACATTTACCGCATAGCGCATGAACTCTCCACTTGAGCGAAGCACTGAGAGAGCCTCCTCCCTGCTCTGAGTACTGTCTCTAAAACACACAAAACAAGAAATGCAGTTTTGTTACATTTGTCCAATGTATTACATTTCCAGCAATCCAATAGTGTTTCATTTTAGAATTTATTTTCCATGTTTTGGTGTTGCCAATGCTACTCTTGATTCAATGCACGTTATTCACATAGTGTTTTTAACTTTTAGCTCTTTGAGTTCTCTTCCTACTTGTCACTGTCAATTTGATAAATGCTGTACAACGTGTACAATCCAGTCAAGACATGTAAGAGAAAGAACTAAAATGTGTGCATTCACTGTTTAATAAAGTAGTTATAAATAGGCACGTAGGTAGGACATTTAAATTTAAGGCTTTTTAGGACCTTTTCAATTCAATATCTAACCAAATTTAAGACTGATTTTTGGACAAAGGATTTTTTCCCTATTCAAGCATTGCAGATAAGTATGAAGGGAAGTATGTGGTCCTGTGCAGAGGCACGTTTTATGTAGTATTACGGTTATTAGAGTGAGTTAGTTTAATCTACATTTTGCCACATGTTTGTATACATATAAAGTAAAGTATAAGGTTCAGTGGCAGGTTTAAAGAACGACTTTAAAAGACAGACAAATGAAATTAGATAAAATGTTTGGGGCAGTTTAGAGCTCACAATTTAAAAACTAAGACTACTTAATAACCTGTAAGGCCTAATATTTATAACATTTAAGACATTTGACTTGTTAAGGACCTGAAGACACTCTGGTAACAGTAATCCATGTAAACATAGCCACCAGATCATTACCTGAAGAGTGCTGTGAGGAGAGTTGACACAAAGCCCAGAGAGAGTAAACTGCGCGGGCTCTTGCTTGATGGCGTTCGACCCTTTCCTGATTTCTCCCTCAGGATCTCGGACAGCTTGTGGTAGCGGTTGAAAAGCTCTATGAGCTCCTCAAAGCCGCTTTTACTGCAACACACAGAGGCAAGCATAAACATTTAAAAAAACAAAACACTTTAACACTGATGCTCACAATGTCGAAACCACACACAGAAACGTGGTTGTTACCTGTAGTTGGCTTGGATGAAGTTGTACTCCATAAGGACCTCATACACTCCCATCACCAGCAAAGCATAGATATTATTCTTCGTCCCAACACTGGATCCCGTGGAGAACTCAGCTGACTTGTCCTGATTGACACACAGACATGGCTTATTAATGCTTTCAGTGCCAAAAGGGAGTGATGCTTATTTGCTTCTTTATGCACATGTCAAAAGGATTCTGACATTTTCTTTAACCACTACTTTAATTAACCGTTTGTGTTGAATGCATACCAGTTCAAAGTCCTCCAGTTCACTCTTGATCATGCGTCTCGTCATGCTTTCTAGGATCGTCTGTAGTTCCGACTGGTACCCCTCCTCCTCCTCTTCCTCCTCGTCATCGCTGTCGCCAGTGTTGGCTGATCGACGCATGTTCTGCAGCCACAGCAGGCAGTGTACAGTACAGCTCACCAGATGGGCCTGAAATGGAACAAACGCTATTTATAGTAAGATATTCACAGAGTAAAAACACAGTCACAAAGATGATACAGAGCAGACAGAGTACCAGTGGCTCCTGGAGGTAGATTTGGTCTCCGTGCGCTGTGATGCATGGTTCAAGTTTCACTGGGGGCAGGAGGTCCTGCTCAGGCTCGTAGTACCGCTTCAACTAAGGATACACATCAAGACATGACATACAGCTCTCCATGTTATAGACAAGACCGCATAGTGTCATTATACCTAACATAACACGCACATAATACACACATACCTGGGAGAAGAGGGTCTGCATGATGGAGCTTGCAAGTTGAGAGTTGCGACGGAGAACATCATAGAAACCCTGAAATGGGAGAGAATTTATATGTTGAAGAATTTCTTTTAGGATTTTTTCTGAAGCTGAAAGATATGTATGCAAGGTGCTAACGGTGGAAAAGAAGTTAAACTCATCAGGCTATAAAGTAATTGTAAGAGCATGTAGCAAAATTGAAAGCACCTAATGAACATGGCATAGAAATGAGAACTCTAACCTCATAGAGCATGAGGCGCACGTCAGCCTGCTGGCCGAGGCAGCGACGCAGGCTGCTGAGGATCTCCAGACAGAACGCTTCGTTGGCAGCGGAGTTGTAGCGAGAGTGAACGTCCACTTGGATCTATTCAGACAGTCATTATACAACAGGCCATGTTTAAAAGTGCACGTATTGTCACAGCTGGAAATGCTTTCGAGCACCCTTGTCGCACATGCATCTATGGAAAAAGACCAACTGTACCTGGCTAGAGGAGACTGCCTGGCTACACTGGCTCGAGGCCAAGCTGCCCAACACTTTGAAGTTCTTCAGCAGCAACAGGAAGCCAGTCACTGCAGACTTTCTGCCGTCCAGCTGGCTGGTAGAGTCGTATGTGGGGAGAACAGCGTGAGAAATTACCTTTAGTGGAGGTGCTACACGGCCTCTCTTTTTAATTAATGTTAAGCTATCACATGTGTTTACCAAAGCATGATTCATTAACTGTACTGATGAACGTCATCTGATTAAAAAGCAGTACACACCTGGAGAACATGGCCTTGCGGAGGACTAGAATCAACGCATCTTTCAAGGACATACTGACTTTTAGCAGGGGCTGATTAAAAAGAGAAAAATGATTAAACAACAGAAACCTCCACAGTGTGTGTGTGTGTGTGTGTGTGTGTGTGTGTGTGTGTGTGTGTGTGTATGCGTGTAGCTACCTGGACAGCTTTTAGTAGACCCTGAACAGTGGCCAAGGGCAGGTATGACAGGTGGTCGAATGTCTCTGTCACCTTGGAAGATGACTCCAGGAGGATCATGGGAGCAGAGACCACAATGTCGGAGAAAAGGTCTGATACAGAAACAAAACAACAGAAAGGAGAAAGGTTAAAGACTTATTGGACATTGGTGCACGACTGATAGCTGGAACTTATATCTAAAAGTTGCATTACCTAAGTAATGACTGACAGGTGAGGCTGTTTTCGTGACCAGTCGATTCAAGACCTGCTCCAGTATCTCGCCTCTGATAGGCTCGTGTATCTGAGGAAACACACACCCTCCAGTGAGAAAATACAATATAATAATGTAGTCAGTTTTGGGTAATTTACAAAAAATAACTGTTACCTTAAAGCCCTGCAAGAGCACCTGTCCTCCAAGCTTACATGCCTGCTGAGTCGGGGTCCGGGCTACAGTTGCAGACCCTTCTGTGGTCTTGCCAAATGGTCCAGGTTTGGGTCCAAACGCATCCATGAGGCAGAAGCCCAGCTGCACCAGCCCCTGGGTCACATGATCCCAACCAAACACACTGCACAGGCAAAAATGTTGAATTTGTTTTAAGAATATTAACTACAGATACTGTGTTCATGACAGATGTAAGATGATAAAGTAGTGTATCTTGGCCACCACAGATAACTGCTGATAATATCACATACTGTTATAATTTGGGCCAAGAAAGTCATATCAAGATATGCCGAGGTGGATTGTTTTGATGCTTTGACCTGTTCTTGACTGTGTCCAGTATCATCTGAGCCACGCTACAGTGCCCAGGCAGGAGGTCCTGCAGGAACTTTGACCCCTGCTGCAGCTGCTCATCCTTGAAGCTCTTGACAATTGCCCCCTTCAAAAGGTCAAACACCTGACAAATCCAAGGAAAGGAGAAAAAATAAATAAATAAATAAACAGAAAAGATAAAAAAAAGACTCAAATGAGTCATGGTATAAATTTCTCACCTGCTCCTCATAGCGCTGGATGCGTGCCACTGAGAGCAACAAGGCAACACTGAACGGGCACAGGTCCCCATAAGATGTCTGCAGAGATGCAATTAAAAATTTACGGCATACCTTACAAATGTAATCAAGCGATCAGAAATAACTTCAGTAACAGACAGCTATATATAACCTTAAAGCTTTTGAGGAATTCTCTCCCCAGTTCGTGGTCGAGTCGTATAGCAAAGACTATGTGGAGGATAGCAGTTCCCTGCACATGCCTCAGCTGGTCCTGTGGAATTGACTGAACCTCTAGATCCAGGCTCCTGAGAAGAAGAAACAGTGAAAAACAACAATCAGTAAATGGAAAGCGAGCAGAATCATTTAGAGGGAATACAGTTTATTCCACTTGCAGAGTATGAGGCACTCACTCTCCGTGTTTCTCCTCCTCTTCCTGGCGTACGTCTTGCTCCTTAAAATAACTGATGATTCCATCCAGGACCTGTTTCTTACAACCCTAACAGACATAGTGCAGGGCAGATACTTAGATCATTAAACAATGAGGAAGACATGATAAGGCTACCTGTTGCTGTTATTTTTGAAACACACAAACACACCTTTGCAGATAAGAGCAGCAGCTGATAAACCAGTGGTGGGATCTCCTGCAGATCCAGCTTGGTGAACATCCTCAGGACTTTCTCCACCAAAAACTGCAGCTCCTCTGATGATAAAGGCACGTCCCTACAATAAGACAGACACACAAAAAAACTGCTGACTAATGCTATATGCCCTGAGAGGCAGCACAAGAAACAATAGCAAATAAAACATTGTTATATCTTTATAAAACATTACAACAGCAAAAAAGACAATAAACATATTATTCTGTAGGAAACTGCACAGTGTCTGCGAATGTGATGGTCTGATCGTCAAAGGTGTTACCTGAACATGGTGGTCAGGTGGATGACACACTGTGGGTCCCATCTGCATAAATATAAATAAAACATCCTATGACTACTACTGCTGTTTGTTAAAGACCCATATGAAATGGTTTGGGCTGAAATATCTCCTCTCAGTAAGGGGAGTGTCGATGTCCTCACCTGCTTGAGCAGAGGCTGTTGATCAGCTGTTTCTTGTATTCCTCGCCACTGAGTTCACCTAAAGTAATGATAAAATTCCAGGCAACCACAAGAGACAGAGATTCACCATATTTTAAAACGTGCACCTTGAAGATTACATCACTAAGTAAGATGCTGAAAGGTACCAAGGCTAGTAATCTGCACTCACCTTTTCCATAGGACAAGGCTTCACAGGCTGAGAGGGCAGTAAGCACAGTAGGAAACAGCTCTAGGGATTTCCCACTGCCCATTTTTCCCACCTTAATGGCCTCAACAAAAACAGACGCCAGTTTTGCAAGACAGGGTCCGGGTAGTGTATGAGTCTGTGTATAACATGTAAGAGACAAAATGGTAATTAGACAGATGTGTTTGTGCCATACTGGACATATCACAAGAGGACACAATATGTTAAGACAATTCATAAAATGCTAAAACTGATTTGACAACAGCCCTGATGAATTAGTGCATGTACTTAAACAATGTTGTTCTAATAAGATAAAGTCATACTTTATCAATACCCAAGGGGGAATATACACATGCACTAAAAGGACCTATACATGCATAATATACAGGCGCCCTGAGCAATTTGGGGTTCAGTGCCTTACTTAAAAGGACCTGTAAAAGGAGGTAAACTGGCACCTCTCCAGCTACCAGTCCACACTCCATATTTGGTCCAGACGGAGACTTGACCGATGACCCTTCTGTCTCCCAACACAAGTGCCTATGAACTACTACTACTAGTGCCATAATAACATATACATTTACATATATTTTAGTATTGTGTTGATGAGATAACAACCCGTGTCTCATATCCTTATACCCAAGAGAGAGAGCTCCAAGCAGCCCTTAGCAGTGACAAATAATTATCTTTAATTTCTCATTCAAAGACCTATACTTTTGAAGCCTAGCACAACCACAAGCCTGCAAGTTACAAGACAATATTTTGCCTTTTACATGTCATTTCTTGTTGCTGCTGCCCTTTCACAGAGGAGTCATTATTATTGACAGAAGCCACTCCGAGTGATACTCTGGTATCATAACCAGGCTTATTCAATTTACCTCCAGCATCAGCAGTCCAATGATATCAGCTGCCACCTCAGTCTGAAGGTCCCCAGACTCACACAGTGGGATGCAGTGTTCATAAACGAGAAGTCTACGGTTTGACCCTTCATTGGAAGTGGGTGGAGAGCCTAAAAAAGAGCACACACTTTTACTGCACAAAACACCCTGTGTGACATTAAAACCAATGCATTTACATTTACAGGTCATTTACATTTTTTAACAACTCTGACTAGTGATATCTTTATCATGATCTGTAACATCACTAACAGCAGACGACACTGTGTACTTACCTTTGAATATGCCTTTAATCATGCTACCGACCTTCTTTCCCTTCAGTGCGCCATTGGTGATCACAGTGATTAGCTAGAAGCAGATATCAGAGAGGGAAGTGTTTCATGAGCCATCCGACTGGATACATGTGGTTAGACAAGTTGACTAATTAATTTAGCATTACCTGGTCATTTGAAAGGGAGGACAGGTACTTCTGAAGTTCAGCGGGATTGTCTCCATCCGACAGTGTGACGATTTTATCCATTTCAGCCCTCATGATCAACCTGTAGACGCACACAAGCAGATGGTAAACACACACAGGAAGAAATCTAAGTTGGGTGCCAACAGTTGCTACTGTAGCTCAATGTTAAATTTGAAAGTTACCTCTGATTGTCGACCGTTTAACTTAATTTGATATTGGACATTCAATTACATTCAGCAAACTGGCTAACTAGTCCGTGAAAACGCAAAGTCACACCCGCTGTATCTTTGGTAACACTTGAATGCATAATATATAACGAAATTCCCGCCTGCGCACACTTCCTGTTTTGCTTCGGGGTTGCCACGTTCGGTTCAAAGCTCCCACAATTACAGAATTAGATAACACCGAGTATGTACTATTTCATTACACTGTAAAATATGTATGATAACACAACATGTTATTTAGAACAACGAGGAGTTATCCAAAGCTCGTAACATAATGCTGTATCCGTTTAACTACCAGGCAAACTATAAAATGCAGTACGAAAAACTTGATATCTACAGACCTGTCAACTCTAATCACAAGGCACGCCTACAGACGTAGCCTGTGCTGGGTTGCCAGATTTGGCTATGTTTCTTGAAGATTTTGAGGCCGGACGGGCTTGGGTTTGTACGGTTTGTACGAAAGTTTTTGTTTAGTATCTTAACGGTAAATCAAACATCCTTATTTAATTGAGGGTTTTACAATCTCTTTCGACAGTTTGGTGGCCGACATTTGTTCACCACTCTTTGGTAGTGTTCAATAATTATCGGGAGACAATACGCCGTGATATTTTTACAACATTAAAGCCACAACAATTTGCCATGATCAATCACCGGAGTGGCCCTTTAAGTAGCCCCACATAAAAGGTGTGTGTTATGTCGGGCCAGTGGCGCAATGGATAACGCGTCTGACTACGGATCAGAAGATTCTAGGTTCGACTCCTGGCTGGCTCGAATATCTTTTCTTGCATTTTAGTTTTAGAAGAAGGTATACATGATCTGAAACATGATCTGAAACAAATAGCATGTGTGGGCCGAAAAACATATTTGTAAGGCAGATATATACAAACACAAATATATGTCCCCATATATGCATACATACACATACTTACACTTACATAACATATACCACCAAAAACATGCTTACATCCATGTATACTGAGGTAGACTATACACCCACGTTCGTCCACCTCCAAACTTCAATGCTCTCCATTTCTTACCAGTCAAATAAATCCCTCCATCCATTTTTTAACTAAGGAGGCCTCTTCTCTATTTTCTGCATTTCTTACCAATTCCAAAAAAAAAAATCGGCTGTTCATTTTTAACCAATCACGGGAGACCATCCTCTTCATTTCTCACCAATCAAAAAAATCTTGACAAGCGGTCATCTCTGCATTTTTCAAGGTAAATAAATCAAAAGTTACTCATTTTTCTATTGTTGTGTCATTACCAGCACATCTTGTCAAACTTGTCAAATGCTGATTTGAATAATTTATTTTTTTGCTGCGATCTAAAGTTTTGGTTCACTTTGCTAGCAGTGAATATAAGAATGTGGATTTACATTACTGTAAATGTGATGTGTACAGTAACTACATATAGTAATGCTGTCAGTTGTTAGCTTTAAAATGGTACAATGCTATACAAACCACAACGAAAGTGTCTGAGAGTTTAACCCATTCTTAGTTGAGTGAGAGATAAACAGACACACATCAGCTACAGTTCAGAATCTCCAAGACTCAGACATTTCAGTGGGTGGCTGAGAATGCACTGGGGTATGCTGGGTATGTAGCTGCATGAGTGCCATAGGAATTAGGACTGATTCAGATAACAATCTCATTAACAAAGACGCTTCCAGAGGTACATTTGCACTATCTAGAGGGCCGACATGCCATTCAGGTCAACACGGAGGTGAGATCCTCCAGAGGCTACTATAGAGCCAACCTGCCACTGCTGCCACCTCCACACATCGCTCCACCTCATCAGCTGCCATCTCCTCACAACTATCCTCAGTGCCTACTGTATATCCTTGCTGCGATCAACGTTGATAGGGAAAGGCAAGTCTCAGCTGACTGACAGGCAGTCAAGAAGCTTTTTTCGCTACAAAAGTTTCAGCAACTAGAAAATATATTTGTGTAACACTGAGCTGTATATGTTTTCATATTTTTTATCTATTCTATTTTTATATCGTTCTTGTTCAGCTGTTCCTACTCTGTCCCCAGATGGATCCATCACCACAACCACTTTTGTTGGACACAGTGGAGCTGGAAGCTTTGGCTGGCAACTCAACGGTTGGAGTCAGACATAGCCTGTATGTATTTTTATGAAATACTTACACTCTCTTGCGAGCTTTCTTTCTCTCTCACACACACTCGCACACTTCTCTTATATCTTTTGTATCTGTCATTACATGAGACATGATTACAGTCTTGAATATGATTTGAATTTACCATACATACATGTATTTTCTTCTCTCTTACTACTCTGCATCTGAATATCTTGCCCGTGAGAGCTGCTAAAGAAAGGTCATCAGCTGGCGCCACAACATTGTCTCCCAGCTGGACATTGGTAACTGCATCCAGTTCCCATGTCTGCTGGCACATAAGCTGGGGTGTGACATGCAGGTTGTGCGCCTGATGTGTCAGTGAGGTTTGGGAAACAGCAGCAGCCAGCTTCAAAAGCAGCATGCAGAGAGCTGGGTTAAGAAACACTGAGTTCAAAGGAGTTGTATGTGTTATCTCCTCTGGGCTGATTTCACCATTCCTGCTGGGGGATTTGCCAGCTGTGTCTGCAGTGCCAAAACATCACTGGGTGACGCAGATATTTGCCCAGGTTGTCCTCAGCAGGCTGGATGAAGTGAAGGCTTCTATCGTCTCAGTCTTTGGCCAGGTCATCAAGATGGGCTCAACCAATAAAACTGTGAGGAAGCTTGCATGTCACACCTGGTTTACAGCTGCTTAGGCCACCCACATCGCTAATATGCAAGGGTCATTATGTCTGTGCCTACACAAGTGAGGGATGGGGTCTGATGATATCCTATTAGCGGACCGTGACTGATGTGGCAGCTCACTTCACAAGATCTTCAGTGCATGAACATCCAATTGGATGTCTGGCCATCGGCTGCACAGTGACTCACGTGCTCTCTACACCAGCTTCATGACCCAACTCACTCGCTGTATCCCATCTGTGCGGGATGAGAGTGACCTGCAGCGACTCAGGGCAGCCAAGCAGGCGGAGCTGGAATCAAGAAGAAAGCAGATGTGACACGTGACACCACATCACTGTGGCAGAGATCTGCATCACTCATTCAGGAAGGCAGGGAGATTGAAGTCATCCTCAAGGAGTTCACTGAGTCATGTGATAGGAAGAGGAGTTGAAACACTCATTGTGTGCCTCTGATCAACTCTGCAAGGATGACGGGAATCTGGAAGTCCCAGTCCAAACACATTCCCTTCCTCCATGACTCTCAAAGTTTCCAGTTGTACACACAAACTGGGACACTGAAGAAGGGTGCTCGTGTGCTTCCAACATACAGAGAATTTTCATTTGCAAATGAACAGATTCTTCCTAGGTATTTTTTTTTAAATATATTTGCATGCACAGAGCCACTATGCAAATATTTAATATTTTTCAGGAACCCTGGTGAGTGACATGTTTTTCCAGGCACAACAGTTGGTGGTTTTGCCAGGTGAAATAAGGACAGGACCATGACAGCAGAGGGTCCCACTCATACTGTGGCCTTCTTAGTCATGCTGCCAATCAGCTGTCAGAGGAGGTTAACGCTGGCAGTGTAGCCTACATAGCCACATGAAAATATATCAGTTTACATGTAGTGAAGTATTATTGTGGTAAATTATTGCTTTTAATAGATTTTAGGCAGGTACATATTCCTGCAAGTCACTTACGATGCTTTTTTTGTTATTTTAGGTGAGCTTATAGGTAGTACTGAATACCTGTACAGCCAAAACAGTGCTGTGATGGAGGACTTCATTTGGCCGTCACTACACTCAGATAGATGACATCACTGCTGCAGAGGGGTAGTCTTGTTTGGAGCCATATGACAGGGAAGATACAACTGTTCCCACCCTAGACACAATATGGACCCCACAACAGTGCACTCCATCAGCCCCTACTCCATCAAATAAGCCTCCAATGCTGCCCACAACAACACTACGCCATCTGCACCCACAGCACTGCCTGTGACTGCATCCCTATCACACCACCAACTGTTTTACTTTTTCCACTGTGCAGTGGTAAGTTTGAACAGAATTGGTAAAAGATGCCAATAACTGTCATTTATATCGACATATAAATTAATATATATAAATAAATATTACCTGTTCATTCATGTTCTCTCTCTCTTTCCTTTCATTTGCTCTGATTTAGCCCACTACTATACTATACTATCCATATATGTTAAGATAAAATATAGAAGAGCACTAATTAACAAAATCTTCCAACACTGAACACATGCTACACGAGTTAAGCAGGATTTATACGTGTGTGTCAGCTCAATGCAGAGCCTACACCGTAGCCTACACACATGGCCAATGTCATTGTCAGCATTTATACTTGTGCAGTGGTGTCTGTGTCACTCTGCAGTAACACCTCCAAAACACTAGTTGGCAGCAAGGTTTCTGTGAAGTTTAGTTGATTCAAAAGACACATTAAACATGACTTAACAGTGACAATTTCAAACAGAAGCACACAAATCAGCTTCACTATAACTCGCAGCATTCACAGACAAAGCACTTGTCTTTTGCTGGACACATTTTCCCCACAAATACAACATGCTAATGTTTTTAGCACAAGCCTATGGCATTTTACATTGTATAAATTAGCTTAGTGGCTAGCTGTTTTTTTTCCTGTGCACTCTTTCTTTTTTTTTTTGCAAAGAGTTGTTTTTATTAACAGATACTATTGTACTATTTTCAAAAACATGCCAGGTTTCCATTCATGCATTTGAAAATATTATTTTAAAAAGAAAAAATAAAAGTAAAAGGAAAAATATACTTCTCCAAAAAATATATAGAAGCAAAAAAACAAAAAACCCCACAAACATACAAACAAAATATTTAAATTAAATTCAAGGATACTATTCCTTTAATATATATACAGAGAGGATGTACTAAACCTAAATCTTAGGAGATTTTGACGCACAAATATACGTTAATTAATTCACGAATGGATCAGAAATGATCAAAGTTGGGATAGAAAAACAAGACGTTGTTTAGCATCAACCCCCCACCTCTATGGTTCTCAATTTGCTGTCATTTATATGAATAGCTATGACAGACTATATAACGAAATCAACATTAAAATTTAACTTAAGCTTGGTCCTGGAAGCATCACATCCCTGTGATTCACACTCATTAGTGCAGTTGTCCATACTTGTAGTCCTTTTGATAGATATTTCTCAACCAGGAGAGAAAGTGTGCATGACACCCTTGACCTCAGGACCCTTCATGAGCCGTTATTGAGATCATAAATGGAGCACTGATACAGGTGATGGAAGCGTCCATCTACAATAGAGGGGTTATGAGACCCTGCACGCCCCTTTCGGACCTATTCTTCTTTCTTAAACTACGTAATAATAACAGTGTGCATAATGCATATGCTCAGGTAGGACGGACAGCAGAGGGGAGGAAGGCTGCTACGCTCTGTACGTGCGCGTGTGTTTTGTGACGTCGGAAGAAATGTTTCTGCCCATGCTCACAAGGACAGGAGGAGATCAGCCACACTGCAGCTGATAGATGTGTTGTAGTGATGTAATGTTGCCTGTTTGGTGACTACGGATGGCTGTCTGTGCCAGGCTCTGCGGAGTGGGTCAGTCGCGGAGGTGCAGGAGGCGGCAGCGGCATAACCAGCAGGATCAGAGCAGCGATTCCGACATGGACGAGGAAGAAGAGGAGCGGATCGTGGGTCAGAGGCAAGGCGACGTCGGCGGCGGCGGCGGAGGCCAGGAGAGCGGCGTCGCCACTGCAGGGCCGAGTGACGCTTGTGAATATGGCAGCAGTCATGTCAACAGAGGAGGCTCTCTGGATCGCACCAGCACGGGACCTCCACACCCGCAGTCATTATTGGAGTTACCGCCTGAGCTCCTGGTGGAGATCTTCTCGCTGCTGCCCGGAACAGCGCTACCAAATGTTGCCCTCGTCTGCAAGAAATTCAGACAGATCCTCAACACTGAAACCATCTGGAGACGGCGGTGCATGGAAGGTAAATATAGAGATAATACACACGTTAACGTGCTAAATAAAGCGTTGAGTCATAATATCACGTGTCGATCAGACTGTATGAGATGCCTTCTTGTCGACAGGTTATTTGTGTCAGGCTCGGTGCCCAGCTCTGCTTCCTCGGAAATGCGTTTCCTTAAAAGCATTTCTATTGATTTGTACGGGAACCCTGAAGGAAATTACTGTTAACCCAGTCACTGCGTCTCTAGTCACTGCTGTACTACAGAGGAGGCCTCTGACTGTTATTAGGCCCCTGTCAGCCATTCTGTGCAGCTGATAAGGCTGGTGATGCAGGGTCGGACCTAACACTGTGGGGGCCCTGAGCCTTATTGGGATCACCACCACCACCACCCCATGCTGTTAGTCAGGGGACTGTGCTTTTGCAGGTTGGAACAAATATGTCTCATAATATGTACATAATTAGACATAATACTATATAAAAATATAAAGATACACTGCTGAAACAATTAGGCAGTTAATGAAAAATAATACATTTTATATTATGATATAAACTGTGATATAATCCCTTCTGGTAAATCAAATTAGAAGTTGTGAATGGATAAGCTGAGTGGGGCCAATCGATAGGCTACAGCATAGTATCGCAATATTTTGTGTGGCAATATTGTATCAATACACAGATGTTAAGTATGGATTTTTTATGATAAATAAATTATTAATATTGCAAATACAAACTAAACTTTTGGTAGCCTACAAGAAGAATAAAATCAATTGCTTTTTCAGCCCACTAGACACATATCACTGCAATAAAAACGACTGTAGGGCTGCAACGATTAGTTGACTAATCGATGACTAGTCGACTATTAAAATAATCGGTGACTATTTTAGGAGTAGATTAATCAGTTTGAGTCATTTTTCATAGAAAAGTACTATAAAAGTACCCCTAAATATTCTTTTTGCAGCTTCATACGTTCAAATATTGGCAGCTTTACACACGACGTGAACTAAAACCCTTTGGCGTGAGTACGAAACAAAACATTAGATGACATAAGTTTGGGATTTGGGAAAGACACATTTTTCGATAAAATGATTAGTCAACTAATCGAAGAAATAATCGACAGATTAGTCGACAGTGAAAATAATCGTTAGTTGCAGCCCTAAAGGATTGAAATGAGATGAACATACTGAAAACTTTATCATATTAGATAAGGATAGACCGATACATTGGCCGGCCGATATATCGGGCCGATATTTGAGTTTTTTACTTGTATCGGCATCGGCCGATACGTGCGTGGATTCGCAGATTTTTTTTTTTCATTTGAAAGTATGTGGTTAAGTTGAACAAAGCTGTTGAATCCTACTGTGTACAGTAGTTGTTGTTTTATTTATGCTTCAGCTTAAATATTTGTTTATTTTATAAAGACATTACTGGAAGATTTAAGAGCACTGAACTCTTTTTTTATTTGAATGTATAATAATAATAATAATAATAATAATAATAATAATAATAACATTCTACCTGTTCTACCTCGACTTTCCATCTTGTTTTAGTATTTTTTACTGTTCAATAAATGTTTCTTATTTTAAACTTGAGACCTGTAATATTTGTTATCATTGTGTCATTTTTTTGATGTAAATTGAGGGAGCAAAAGCAGTATCGGCCCCAAATATCGGCTCAAGAAAATCGGCAGTCCATAATCGGTCATCGGCTAAGGGTGATGGAAAAAAATCTGCATCAGCATCGACCCTAAAAAATCCATATCGGTCTATCCCTAATATTAGACAAAGTTGCAGTTATTATTTTGCAGTTGCAAAAACGGTAATAAATTGCAATATATCGCAAAATATTTTATTGCCATACTTGCAATAACATTGTATTCTGACCTAAGTATCATGATACTTGATTTTTTTTTTTTTTTGGTTGCTGTTGTTCTCTGTAAAGCATCTTTGAGTATCCTAAAAAGCGCTATATAAATCTAGTGTATTTCTTGTGATTCCTCTTGTGATTCCTACTCCTATTAACGCTTAAAATAACCAAACAAAAATAGCAGTTTTGCCCATTGATGTGCAACATTGCCTACAACAGCCAACTACACTCGGAGATATTAAACACATAGATACCATGATATTTATTATATAGTGAAATCTCAAATAGTAGACAAATTTATATTGACATATCGCCCAGCCATGCTTGAAGTAGTTTATACAAAAAATACTAAACATTTGCGGACCCCAGCTCCTCCAGTTTCATAACATCACAAAGTAAATTTTGAATATTTGTTTCTGAATGTCAAACAAAAGTAGGTAACCTCAAGATACTGTTTTAGGCTCATGTAACAGATATTTGTCATTTGATTTCATGTCATGTTACAGATTAAACGATTAATCTAATGATTGGAAGGATACTTGGTAGATGATTTGATACTAGAACCAGCTGCAGAGTGAGTTTTGAGTTTCAGTTCATGACATTTTAGGGATTTAAGGCCACTATTTTGTACAGTAAGAGAAAAGGGAAGTGAGAGAACCTCAGACTGTGAGATAATAGTAGTGGCCTTAGGAATGTTGTGTTCTGAAAAGTTGCACAATAACCAGCATTCCAGGCGTTTAAAGCGAGGTAGGAAGCCACTTTTTGTGCGGTGCAGAAAAACAGCAATCAAGTATATTTAAAACCACTGAAATCAAAGAATTGGACAAAAAGAAAGCAGTTACAGTGAAGACAGCCAGTCTGTCTGTGTCTAAACTGCAAACTGAACCTTTCACTCTAAACTTAAGACTTTGCCACTGTTTAGTGTTCTGATCTCACTGTAAATCTGTCATAATACTTCAATTTCTATTGTGAATTAAGTAAATATGGAAATAATTGATCGCAATGTTTAAAAATCTGTCTGTATAACCATTCCTATTGCCAATACTAATGTAGATATTTAGCATGAATAGCCTCAGTTAATCAAATGTAATGTTAATCCTTCTTCTGTTTCATGTGATTCCTCTTTGCAGAGTTCGGTATGAAGGATGATCTGAGGAAGATGGAAGTGGGAGGAGTATCTAGCCGGGACCTCTATGTTAAACGTGAGTTTGGCTGCTGATTAAACCGCTCTCATGTCACCCATGAATTGATCCAATGAAGTATGTGGTTCATTCCTCCTTCATGGCGTCATTTAGCATTTGCACACTCATGTATGTCCAGATTAATCTCCATAATGACTGTGATCTGCAGCAGATGGAAAACAGTGCCAGCAGTTGCTTTTCTGATACGAATGTTGTTTCTTTGTAACACTTGAACCCAGATTGTTGATGTAACAATCTCATCTCCCCCATCTGTTCCTTATTTATTTATCAGCAGAGATACAGAGCTTGTTTTAAAGTAACAGTTGCTGCAAAACATGCCAGAGAAAGTGGTGGCACCTGTTGGCTCTGTGACTAGATAAATTTGATGCATTACTGCAATCACTAGAAGGCTGTGCTGGGCTGAGCCCGCCTTGGTCCCTGGCTGCTCTACACATGCCTGTGTTGTGCCTGTCCAGGTGTCAACCCACGGGTGAAGTCAGGGCGCTTTATGAAGCTCCTCCCGGACTACGAGCACATGGACTATAGAGACGTGTACACACACTGTATGTACATGGGCCTCAACATGGATTGCTGCAGCATGAGGGGTTGTGTGAGTGGGACTCTTATTGATTTAATTTGTAAGCAAACAGCTGCAGCAGTGTTATGCATCCCGTGTGAATGGTGAACATGTTAATAATTCTCCTCAGTGCTGTTTGCTTTCATATTAAGTGTGAAATGAGAGGCCGGGTTATTTGGTGTGCTGTGTGTGTGTTGTGTAGACCGGCTGACAGGAGCGTGGTCAGTTTACACTTTCTCCCCTCTGGGTTTACATCTCACAGACTCCATCCTGACAGACATTAAACAGAAAGCAGAGTCTGTGGGTTTTAACATCTCCTCTTGTGTTTGTAACCATGCACAGTGTCGCTCGTAGCAAAGCATGGGTGTCGCATTACAGAAACCGATAAGTGTGGTGTGATGTTGTGCTTTTGTGTTGCAGTGCTTCACCCATACAGACATATCTTGGGCTTATGGCAGCCTGACATAGGGCCTTATGGTGGATTGCTCAACGTCGTGGTAAGTAGCGTTACTCAATCAAGACGTTTGCATGCAGATAAGGAACAATGACCACAGTGTACAGTTTGTACAGTTTGTTGACCTCTATTGCATGAAGTAATTTTATGATGCGGCAATATTCAGCTGCTGATGCTTTGCCAGGAAACATGACACAATTTCAGGATCATATCAGTATCTGATAAATTATCGCAAGTATTTTTCATTCCAGGTGGACGGGCTGTTCATCATCGGCTGGATGTATTTGCCACCTCATGACCCCCGTGTGGAGGATCCCATGAGAAGACGGCCGCTCTTCCGTATCCACATGTGGGAGAGCAAAAAGGCCACCGTGGAGTGTATGTACGGACACAAGGGTCCCCACAAAGGAGACATACAGGTGAGGGCTTACACACCACCCAAATTAAGAATTCCAATATGTTATTTCCATAGCCGAGGAAAGTTTGATACATTTTTGTGAACATGAGCTATTCTCTCACAGAGCCAGAAACCAGAGAAGTAAGTCTTAAACTTATGATGTCATCAAGTGTAAATTCTGGAGCTGCTCCATAGACAATGGACGGGAGCCAGATTTTTGTGGACCCACAGAATTATATATTGAAAATAGCTTTATTCTGTTGTAATGCTCTCAGTTCTGAAACACACAATGTACAGATATACTCCCCTGGGTGGGAGCAGCCCCAGACTTTATACTCAATGACATCACAGATTTGAGATTTAGCACTCTCTTTAAGTGTCTCCATACACCAAATATATGAGCAGCTCTACATAATTTCAATATTTGTTGACACAGATTAGTGATTCTACTTTTATTTGAGGTTAGAAGCCTATTAAATCATGTCATCCTTTTAATATGTGCCATATTCTATTATTTTTAGACTGTGAAGAAGGATGAATTTTCAACAAAGTGTAACCAGACTGATCATCACCGAATGCCAGGGGGCAGACAGGAGGTGGGTTAAAACAGGGAGCTGTTACCACCGGAAACCTTCTAACTGTTCACTTAGTACATGTGTTTTAAAGCCCATGTGCTTTGATAATGTCAAAATAAAAAGACTTTTTTCTTAATGTGTGTGTTTGCAGGAGTTCAGGACGTGGTTAGAGGAGGAATGGGGCCGGACACTGGAGGAAATCTTCCATGAGCACATGCAGGAGCTCATCCTGATGAAGTTCATTTATACCAGTCAATATGAGTACGAGTCTCTTCTTTGTATCACACTTTCACTATAAAGGATGTGAAGTTGACGTCATGGTGTGTTAAATGATTGTGGAAGGGGCCACTGTGTTCCAAGGATCACGCTGTGTTCTTGTGCCTGCTACAGTGATAAAGCAATGATATTTGGAAAAATTAATCAAGGTAACTTACAAAGGACCATATGACTTGGTAGCCTGAGGCACCCGGACATTGTAAAAGATCTAGATTTGGACTGAGTATATGCACTTTGGCATCAAAGATAACAGAGCACAGTCCTTGGAACAACAGCTTCGTCCCGTACAGAGGATACAACTTCACGTTCTGCGTAGCTGAAACCTATTGTTAATGAATGTAACATGCCAAGGAACCCTTGTTGGTGAAACATAATTACAAAAATGGATTGATATTTTGAAGCTATACTATGCAGGAATTGTCAGCTGCTGTTTGAAAACAATATCGCCAATGAAAGTGACAGCCAACCCCAGATTTACCATTGTTCGTTATATTTTTATAGATTAGTATAGCTTCCTCTTGGATATGTGCTGATTACAGTCTTGCACCTGGTCACTATGTTAATATAAAGCCCTGACCTCACCTGTGTGTCGTGCTCAGAACATTCCAAATACAGCAAAATAAAATCCTGCATAGTATATCTTTAAAGGGACAGTTCACCCCAA
Source organism: Epinephelus lanceolatus (assembly GCF_041903045.1). NCBI lineage: Eukaryota > Metazoa > Chordata > Actinopteri > Perciformes > Serranidae > Epinephelus > Epinephelus lanceolatus. The sequence goes on along the minus strand of NC_135738.1, from coordinate 27,864,971 downwards.
AATCAAAAATACATATTTTTCCTCATACCTGTAGTGCTATTTATCAAGCTAGATTGTCTTGATGTGAGTTGCGGTGTTGGAGATGTTGGCCATAGAGATGTCTGCCTTCTCTCAAATATAATGGAATTAGATGGCACTCACCTTGTGGTGCACAGGCCAATTAAATACATTTGAAAGACTCAGCAGCAGTGTCTCTTTCCAGAAATCATGACCTGGTTACTTAAGATAAGTAACAGTCACTTTGATGTGAGCGGTTTCATGTAAGAACTAGAAAAGCACTTGGAGAGCGCAGGCCTCCGCCAAGCAGCTCGGATTTCCCGCCATTTTATTATTTTATCCACTTCGCTTCAACCAATCACCACCAACATTTTATCATCTGGTCCTTGTCCCTTTATCAACCTTTCCTGAAAATTTCATCAAAATCCGTTCAGAACTTTTTGAATTATTTTGCAGACAAACAAACGGACAAACGCTGGCAAAAACATAACCTCCGTGGCGGAGGTGACTAGTTTCTTTCTGCCAAACTACACCCATAAACAGTAACACCATGCTGAAGGAATTGTGCATCTACTCATGCATGCTGGCATGTGCTTTTGACAGCAGGGGACGTAAACATTAATGGTGTCCCCCTCGGCTGAGCTGTAATGTTAGCTAGCTCAGTGGTGCTAGGTGAGCTAGCAGTAGATGCACACTTCCTTTTGTGTGGTGATACGGTTGGTGGGTGTAGTTCAGTAGAAGGAAAATAGTTACTACATGAAACTGCTCACAACAAAGTCTGTCGATTATCTTATCTTATCCACTCTGACTAATGCTGTCTGCTGCCTTTTGACAGTAACTGCTTGACGTACCGGAGGATCTACCTGCCTCCTCCGATGCCCTCTGACCTGCTGGCCCCAGGCCTCTTCAAAGGCACCTACGGCAGTCACGGCTTGGAGATCGTGATGCTCAGTTTCATTGGGAATTATGCGAGAGCCACCAAGCTCACCGTAAGTCATTGAATGATTATTATCAAATGCTGTGCTTGCCTTAAAAAGAAACTCGTCTTGTTGCAAAGTTTTCTCAGAAAAGTTTTTTTCAGAAAGACTCATGCCTGTTAATTTTCTATGAAAAGACTGCTTTCCTGTGAATCATTTAATGTCCCTTAAATGTCCTCCAGGTCATCATCCTCCTCTCCAACAACAAACTATCCAGCCAAATTTTTTTAACAGGCAACTCTACACACAAGTTAAGCATTAAACCCTAAAAGTAATCAGCTAGTGGTGCAGACTGTAATTTTACTCCTTCCTGCAGGGTGACCCCAATGTTCCTGCTGGGCAGCTCACTTTGAATGTTGACCTGAGCCGGCCTGTGGTCCTCCCAGACTTGGAGCACCAGCGCAACATAGAGGAGCTGTCCCGTCTGGTACTGGGGGTACATGAGGAAGTGCAGAGAGAAGATCAACAACAGGCCAGGGACACTTCTGCCACAGTCAGGGGTGCAGCAGAGGAGGCCTGCGGAGGTGCCAGCGCAGCAGAAGAGGTGGAGGCAGACCAAGGTACTTGTTCAGAGGGCTGCCAGCCTGGCTCCAGCAGCAGCACCAGTCCTCCTGAAGCCCAGCCCTTTGTCCTGCCCCTGGGGGTCATGGCCCGCAACGAGGTCTACCCACGTACCTGCAGGAAATGGTAAGAACTCAGCTGAGGTGAAAATTCATACAGTATAAATGCCACAGTGTACAGGTGTAGTGATTGTAGCTGCCTTTGCTGCAGTATCAAAGGTGCTGGACACAGTTATTAAGACTTATTTAATTTACAAAATAAAAATTATTATTGCGATTTTGGCTTACGAAATTAGTTGCAAGCTGCAGGAGGAATGTAACTGTGTAATCATTTTATTTGGTTGCATGCTAGTGGCATTATTGTCACCATGAAAGTAAACACACTGATTTCACTCACAGAAAAACTTCCAATAGAAATAATGACTGTGAATTACAATCAAATAATTGATTTCCAATCAATTTATCTGCATTAATTGACTAGAAGGTTACTATAAACCTTCTATGAAATAATATTCAGCAGTTATTATCCATCATTAATTGTTAAAGTAAAATACTGCAGATATAAGTCTGATCTTTTATTCATGTGAGTCTACAGCACATTGAAATTGAAATTTATATTCATCATAATACTGATTGATTGATGAATTGTTGTTCCTCCATTGCAGCTTCTACGGGACAGGCCTGATCGCTGGGCACGGCTTTACAAGTCCAGAGCGTACCCCGGGGCTCTTTGTGCTTTTTGATGAGGACCGTTTTGGTTTTATCTGGCTGGAGCTGAAGTCTTTCAGTCTGTACAGTCGCCTAACGGACCACCTAGCTCACGCTCACGCCCCAAATATGGAGCGATTTGAGGCCATGCTGTGCAACATGCAGTCCTGGACATCCTGATGCACCACGTTTTAGGCCCCCCCCCCCCACACACACACAATACAATGCATAATAACAACCATTTCACACGAATCACCTCTGTCCTCCGCTGACTGATCATTGCTATCACGATAGCTGTAACTGTCCACGTTCTATCTATATCTGTTCCACAGACATTGGGTTTTACTGTCTAATTAAGCTAGTTATGTCACCCGCGCTCCTGTTCCCATACAAGCACTTTGAAAGGCCTCCCCAAGTCACCGTCTATCACCTCACCTCAGTATGACCTTAATCCTCCAGTGCAGCATGATGACAGGTCACATTAACCTTTTTGTATTTATTTATTTATTCCCTGCAGGAGAAAAGGAATGATATTTCATACCACTTATTATGGATCAAACTGTATGTGCCTCTGATTCTAAAACCATGTCTGTACTTGATAGTGCTTGAAGACGATGAAGGTGTCCAATGTATTCTACTATATAGCATTATACTGATTTCAGTGCCCAACATATTGAACTGCATGCTGCGTTTTCTTTAGATCTGATTGCATCTCATAGCCATGATCTGAACATGATGTTTTATTTTCATTAAGCAGCATGCCTTGCTTTTTAGTTTGTTTGTTTTTTTGCATTAAGAAAAAGACAGCTTCTCAGGTGTTTTTCTCTTTGCCACAAGTCAGTGAAAAACTGGACTAAAGTATTTATGTGTATAACAAAATGTATGAAGTTACATTCGTTTTAGTCATATGTCCAATAGGAATACTGAGTTTTACAGCGGGGCAATTTTCTAACCATTGACGAGAGCGGGTTTGCTGTCTTATCAAACACTGTAGCTACATCAGCCAGTTTTGGCCCTTTGAACTGAAGAGATAGTGATTTGCACTCATTGGTCTACATCAAACACTTGTCACCCCACCTGATATTATATTATGTAAGCTGGAAAGATGTATCGTACTGCAATAGAATAACATAACCTATAATAAGCTGATAAAAATAATACAGGTCTGTGTGCTTATATAATGATGGTCTGAAACAGAAACTTCTCTTACCTTTGAAATGTATTACATTTGTTGTTTGTTTAAATGGCTGACGTAATGTTTGCCTGGCTTTATATCCGCAAAGCTTTTCCCTCCAGTTTTCCAATTCATCTCGAACTTGAGACCAGGCTAGCTAAACATTATACAAACTAACAGCTCAAAGTGCATCTCAAAGTACCAAGTAAGTGTCTGTATGCCTCATTACAGCCTGAAGGTGTTGCCCAGTAGCTTTCTTCCTCCAAGTGCACTTTTCTGGGCAGTATAGTGAATCATTCAAAACCACTGGCCAGCACTTTTATATCTGACTGCAGCTTTACTAACATTTGCAAAAAAAAAAAAAAAAAAAAAAAAAGAAATAAAGTGTCTGCTAAAGCATCATCAGTTTAATTTGATCACTTTTTGTTAATTTCCTCTCAAATTCAGTTGAATTGTTTTATACATTCTCCGATCTGTAAGCCCTCTGTACCTGGCTATTTGAATGATTTGCCTTCGAAAAGTGTTGCTTTGTACCATTTTCCATGCGATACACCTGATTTTGACCTATTGAACTGCTCACATCGGACTTCAGGGAGCTTTTCAGCTTAAGCGCTCTTCTCAGTAATAAAAAAATCAAAACTGAAAAGGTCATTTTTTTGTCAACTCTTATTTTTCCTGTGGTTTGTATGCGTATGTATCCATTGCTGTGGTGCAAGAAACCTGTTCTCAACTATCACCTAAAAGAATTGATAACACTTTACTTGAAGGTATCTACATAAGGGTGACATGACACTGTCATAACTATGACATGACACTCATGAACTTGTCCTAAACATTATGTACATGTCATAAACGTGTATGACTGCTGTCATTAAGTGTCATTTGTTTTTTGTAATGACAAGTTGACATTGTTTGGGTTGTCTTGTTTATGACAACTTGACATTAATTAAAGTGACATTACCAGAAGTTGTCTTTGTCATGATGAGTTGACATTAAATTTGTTTGGGATATCCTTATAATGACAAGTTGACATTAATATAAAGACATCTTCTGGTAATGTCTTCCTGGTTAATGTCAAGTTGTCATTATAAGGACATCCCAAACAAATTTAATGTCAACTTGTCATGACAAAGACAACTTCTGGTAATGTCACTTTGATTAATGTCAAGTTGTCAAAAGAGCTCCAGCAACACTTGTGGTATGAAAAACAACTTTATTGACCGATGCCTTTCGGCTTGTGGCCTTCATCAGGGTCACGGTCACAATCTGAAATGCATCGGTCAATAAAGTTGTTTTAAATACCACAAGTGTTGCTGGAGGTCTTTTGACATTTTCCAGTGTTTCCTCACTCTCCATGCACCTTGTGAATCAGTGAAGTTGTGCCAGAAACCACTTTCTACTTCAATTAATGTCAAGTTGTCATTATCAAGACAACCCAAACAATGTCAACTTGTCATTACAAAAACCGAATGACACTTAATGACAGTAGTCATAAACATTTGTCATGTACATAATGTTCATGACAGGTTCATGACCGTGTAAAGTGTTACCCGAATGATTGTCTCCCGACACTGCGGCAGGTGAATTTTGATATAGTGTAATCAAATTTAGTTTTCCTTCTCACACCAGTCGTGCATTACACAAGCCCTGCATACTGTTGTCAGTATAAACCTTAAGTAATCCATGTTCACCTTTTACACCAGTGTTGGACCAATGGACAACCCCAGTTACGAGTTGGACAGTTGACCTGGGTCCATGTTAACCCTTTCACACCAGCTGCCAGTGTGTGTGTGTGTGTGTGTGTGTGTGTGTGTGTGTTTTTTAATTTGTTCTTTTGTGTGAATGGAGAATGAAAAAGTTGATTCAGGGATAAAGACAACACAAAACTGAAGAGTAAAACATTTCAACAGCTCCAGATGGCTTTTATTTTACACTGGAATCCAGATGAGTAAGGAGTCACGAAATATATGTGGGCAAACACAGTCAGGGTATCACATTATTTAAACCTTTGAAACCTGGAGCAACGTCACTTTTCTTGTACTGCTTTCATATGCTTTTTGCAAGTATTTAACCCTTTGAATCCTGAGCAAATTGGTGTGATTTCTTTTAAAAAATCATGAGAAAAAGGCATTAAGCAACATGGTAAGAAATGTCCCACAAATTGTAAAAGGAAAAAAAAAAAAAAAAAAAAGATTTAGAAAATTATTTAATTTTTTTTTTTTTTTTAAAGGTAGGGAAAAACTATATTTACAATGTAACCGAATTATTACATTTTTAAGACCTCTTTCCAGGTAATTTCCTTGTTTGTTTTTAAACAAATTTTATTTTTAAGTTTGTCTTTTCACCAATTTCTTGGGAACATTTTGGGGTCATTTCTTCTTTCCTTGCTCATTGCCTTCTTCCCATGTTTTTAAAGATTTCAAGCCAATTTGCTTAGGTTTCAAAGGATTATGGTACACTTATGCTCCATAATTCCTCTTGGGTTTTTCATATTTTACAAGAAGTATTCACTGAAGTGATCTACCTTGGATTTAATTTGATGTACATTGTACACAGCGGCTCTCAAAAGTATAGTTCTGACTTGCTACTGCCACGTCACACACAGCTTTTCAATTGACCTATAGCTAAGTCCCGCCCTCAAACGCGATGAGCCAATCACAGTGCATATAGCCATTCCAATACACTTGGACATTCTCTGCCTGGACGTTCATTGAAATGCATTACAGAAAGTCAGTTTTGTTCGGTTTTATGAGCTTTTTCGGAGATCTGAAGTTTAAAAATGGTTAAACGGTGTGCATGGGGTACATGCAACTCCAACACAAGGTATCCTGAGAGGCTGGGCGACAGGGTGTATTTTTTACACTTTAAACCACATCTCAACTGTGAAAAATGTCTCCTTTGGATAAAGTTGTGTGGTAACGTTAGACCACAACATCAACTCAACATGAATGATGTCTACATCTGTTTTAAGGTAAGTCAACACTGTGTTTGAGGCAACATATTGTCACTTTGCTGGAAAGAAATATAAAGTTATCTTTAACATCTCTAGCTAACGTTAGCTAAAGTTAGCCTGACGTTAGCTCCTAGCTGCGTTGTTCATTATGTCACCTTGTTTGCTGGGAGTTCATTAGCCTGTTTCGTTCTAGTTTTGTACTTCGGTGATCGTACATCATTGTTAGCTGTTGTCAAAGGGCTATAGTTAAGCTAACGTTAACTTCTGGAGCTTAGCTTCATTAACTTATCTGTGATCGCAGAGATAACAAAGGTTGGCAAACGTTATGCTGAATGATTCAGTGTAAATACTGTAGCACCAAACTAACGGAGAGACACTCTTGGTAAAGATGGTAAAAAAGGCCGTTATCCTTTTCTCATATTCTGAGCCAAAAAACTTAACTTCAGTGGCGCTTTATCTTGTCTTTGATGGCGACAGCAACGAGATGCGGTTCACAAGCGTACACTGTGACCTGTAAATTTTGGCTTGTAATGTAAGCATTTCATCGAGCTTCTCAACAATGAAATGATGAATATATCCCTCCAATGCGTAGTTTAGGCCCTTTTGGTTACTTCTCAATGACATCTGATCGTTATGTCCCCAAAAATCATCAACTGCCTCCTGCAAAATGCCGTGTACTGTGACACCTGCCATAGTGCCTGTCACTAAATGTTGATAGTTTGTCTGGGTGAGTGGAGGGGGGCGTGGCTTAGCCATAGGTCAATTGTGGAATCTTCTGAATATACTTTTTGAAAGGATCTCCTTTCCAAATTTCATACAGTGCATGGTGCTTTGTATTGGCCATTTCAAACTTAACAACATACACATTCAAAATGGTTCCCCTTGTATTTCCTGTTGGAATGTTTGTTAATGCAGGAGCTGACCAAGGAAACTACGAAAGATAGATTTATAGTTTCTTGGGTAGCTGATAGGAAGTAATAAGGGACCAAACCTGTTGCCCTAGCAACAGTATAGAGGGGACTTTTCTATAGCTCGCTGTGCTCCATCTTCTCTTTGTGTTGTCGGACCTTCTCAGGGAGAGTCTGAGTCAGGAAGATCAATCGGTCCTTCTTCAGGTGCTGAGCAACTACCTGCTCCTTTGCATCAATTGACAGGTAGTGCTCTTCTGCTCCATACTTTGGCCAGTGGACAAGGCCAGCCCCATTAGGAGACCTACACACACACACGCCCGCGCGCACACACACACACACACACACACACACACACACACACACACACACATTGTGTGTTAAGTTAAAAACAGGTCTTATCTCCATGTGTATCATAACTTGTAATGGGGCTAAATTCCTACCCTGTGTGTGCAAAGTTGCCCCAGTAGCTCATCACGATTCTGCTAAACTCTTCCTCCTCTTCAGAGCATGCCTCTATAATGATAATAATGTGGTAAAACGCTTTGCACTCTGGGAAACCCTGAGGTAACCCAGATCTTTGGTGGTCTGTTAAAAGAATAATTTATATATGTTGCACTTACCAGGTATTCTGACATGGGTAGTTGTGAAGCAGAATCCTAATACTGTTAAGAGTTCATCTCCATGGTCACACCCAACAAAGCTAGGCCTCTTTTTCTGCAGGATTTTGGGAGCATACTGGTACTCATACAGGTAGACAGGGGCACCTGCATCTGATAACAAATGAATGGCTTTGGTTTATCTTGTTTATGAAAGTGTGTGACAGTAAATATTAAACAATTGTTCTCATAGATTTGCATAATCTTGTGTAAATAAAATACCTCTGTGGGCATTAGCAGTCTTAATGGCTGGAATGTTGAAGAGTATATCTCCCAGCAACTCAGTGAACCCATCTCTGTTTTTCACATGATCCTCACCAGTTCCAATGTATTCATCTACCATAAGTTCACTGATGATCGCACCATTGGGCTTGAGAAAATGAATAACACATCTGTCAGAGAAGTTTGAGCATGATGAAGCAGAGTAATATTATAATGTCCAGCACTGTCAGCCTTACATCAGGGTGGAACATGATCATCGCGTTGAGGACCTGCTCCCGATCTAATCCCTCTGTCCAGTTTGAAGAGAAAAAGAACTAAGGGAAGACAATTACTATTTCAAACGTGCACAAAAGCAAAGCAAAATCAGGTTTTTATGGGCTCATCTGGAAATGGTAAGCTCCTCAGTACACAAATGTCAGTAACAATTTAGCATTCACACTTACACCAGGAAGTAACCAGCCCCCTTCATCATTATTAACACCAGTCATGAATGGTGCAGTGAGAAGATCATGAGTACGGTACAGCTCATCCAAAGGTTTTGTGATGAAGTGTCCATCAACATTTATAGCAATTCTAATAGTTGGATCCTTGAGTCAATAAAACATGAATCAGAAAAGGTAGAGACAAAGACAACGTAAACAAAGTGAAGATTTCATAGAAATTTTGCAGAAGACATTACAGGCTTATTTTCAACAAAGTTTAGCATTTGATATCTCACCTGTCCAAAAGTCACAACCGTGTCAATATCAAGGCTTCTCATGCAGTCAGCAATCTTCTGTGTGCTTTCAAGGCTACAGCCAGATGCATTTGCTATCATCTGAGGACAGATATGTGAGATCCATCTCAACAATTTAGAAAAAGAAATGCATTGTGATATTCTCAATATTGTGAGCTGAAGAATGTTTACACACAAAAATAAACACTGATATCAACCTGCGTCACTGGTAGAGGATCATTGGTGAGAAGTAAACTCATTGAAGCAGTACCACTCTCAGCAATGGCATGGTGGAACAGGCCTTTAGACATTGGTGAGAGAAGCTGTAGATTCAAGCAACATAAAAATAGAATTACCACCTTGCAGTTGTATGCCTCTGCAAACCTATCAAGTTGCACTTATAGTTTACATCTATGTCTGCGACAACATGGATGGTTCACACACATCTTCCCCCCGAACAGCACAGAAGATCTATACAATCAGCACAGTTTCAAGGTGGCCACCCAAGATTAGTGTCACCAATGCAATATCTGACCAAAAGTCTCCTTTTCTGTTCCTGAGATACGACATTGAGAAATGACGAGAAAAGTGTTTTATGCAGAACATTATGATGTTGCAGTAAAATTGACCTTTGACCTTTTTGATATAAAATGTCATCACTTCATATTTTATTCAGCCACACATTTCTGTAAAATTTTGGTTTTATTAGTGTATAAATTCTTAAGTTTTGGCCAAAATCATATTCTTAGTATACAGTGACCTTGACCTTTGACTTGTGACCACCAACTTCCAATCAGTTCATTGCTGAGTCCAAGTGGATGTTTTTTTCTATCAAATTTGAGGAAATTCCTTTGAAGCATTCATAAGATATTGTGCTCCAGAGGTTGAGATGGACGCAAGGTCACAGTTACCTTCAGTCACCAAATTCCAATCAGTTCATTGCTGAGTCCAAGTGAACGTTTGTGCCGAATTTGAGGAAATTCCTTTGAAGCATTCTTGAGATATTGCGTTCACGAGACTGAGATGGACGCAAGGTCACGGTGACCTTCAATCACCAAATTCCAATCAGTTCATTGCTGAGTCCAAGTGGACGTTTGATCCGAATTTGAGGAAATTCCCTCATGACATTCTTTAGACTGTACTTTTACATCAATAAGATGGATGCAAGGTCACAGAACCTTGACCACTGATCTCCAACATCTAAAGAGTTCATCCTTGAGTCCAAATGGATGTTCGTACCAAGTGTAAAGAAATTCCCTCAAGGAATTCATGAGCTATATCGTTCATGAGAAAAAGACAGACGAGGTCACAACGACCTTGACCTTTGACAAAAGACCACCAAAATCATATGTTTATCGCTGAGTCCAAGTGCACAGTTGTGTCAAATTTGAAAGAAATTCCCTCAGTGCATTCTTGTGATATGGTGCTGAGGAGAATGTACAGATGGATTAACTGACAACCCGAAAACATAAAGCCTCCGCCCACGGCTATGGTCAGCAAATGCCAAAAAACAAAAGCAAAAGTTTATATTAGGTTTAGTGTAGTGTAGAATTAAGTGGCATCAAGCGGTGAGGTTGAAGAACTGAAACTCTAAATGTGAATGGCCCTATCTAAAGCCAGTGTTTGGTTTGTCTCTTCTTGGCTATTGGAGAACAACATGAAAGACTGCTCTGTTTGTGGATATAAACAGTTCATTCTAAGGAAACAAAAACACAACAGTTTTTATTTTCAGGTGATTCTGAACTAATGAAAAGATAGTTAGGAATATTATGTACCATTTCTGTTGAAAGATACCCCTAAAGCCTACACACTGGACCTTCAGAGTGCTTAATCTGCAGATTGATCCTTACATGGAGGGATACGCTGACTCCGCCAGCAGACTCCCCAAATATGGTAACCAAATCTGGGTCTCCTCCAAAGTCATGGATGTGCTTCTGGATCCACCTCAGAGCTTCTACCTGGTCCAACATGCCAAAATTTCCTGAAATGTGCTCATCTCCAGTGCTGGATAGAACATACAATTATTAACTACCAGGCTACCATTACATCAGCTATAAAGTGATGCAGTTTTCATTTTTTTATTTTTCCATGTGGCACTGATCAGATTAAAAGTAGTAGAATATAAACATAGTATGTTTGTTCTGACACTAATAAGTGATTTGAGTCTTTTTACCTGAGAAAGCCCAGAAGACCCAAGCGGTACTGGATCAGAACCACAACCACATCTTGGTAAGCAGCCAGGGCAGATCCATCATACATTGAAGCTGACCCCATAGAAAACCCTCCACCATGGATCCAAACCATGACCTAGTAAGGTAATGAAAGACTTTGATCTTTTCCACAAAGCATAAAGTACATTTCATGACATTCTATCTGCACTCATAAAAATATTGATTAGACTACATCCAAGACTTGAACCTGACTAAAATTTAAAACTGATGGTGATGGTGACAAAAACAGGTCTCTAAATATGGACATCATAAATCATGACGCCATGGACGGTTAAGAAAGCAATCAAACCAACTTCTCCATGAACATTATGCAAAGTTATCTGAAGCTGAATCTCTGAGCAGTATCAGTCCAAACGTGCAGTAACTTACTGGGAGCTTGGCATTGTGCGCTCTGTTTGCAGGAGTGTAAATATTGAGGTAAAGGCAGTCCTCTGAAATGTCTGGGATATCTACCAACAAGTCACCAAGATTTTTGAACAGATCTATAGTAAACTGCTTGTGTTGAACACACCTGAAAAAAGAGACACATTTTTACTATAAGTTGTGGACATCATTTCTCTAAATGTGTTACGCAACAACTGAAGCACATGAAAGCCTTACATGGGTGGCTGCTGGGTGGCGTCTCTCACTCCTTCCCATCCCTCTACAGGCTGGGGTGGAGCCAGTCTCAGAGCAGGGCCTACAGGTGGCTTGGCAAATGGGACACCCAGGTAGGCATGGACCCCGCTCTCCTTCCCCTTCACACTCACATATTGACCTCTCAGGCTCCCGAGCTTTGTGTGGACTTCAGGTCCTGTCAGGATGTCAGATATTGAGGCTGAATAAGAACCATAATATAACACAATATATCTCGTCACACCATCTGGTTGTTGGTTGGTTCTAGCTTAAGTTGTTTATCAAGGAACTCTGCCAGACATTTGCTGGTTCTGTTTTATCAAGTGTGAGTTGTTTTTATTAAGCATGTTTCAAAATTAGAAAAGGGCATCACAAGGCAGAAAAATAAAATCCACAACTCATAAAATCATCAGGTTTTAAACGCAAACAGATCAAGAAAAGAAGACAATTTGATGTAGAAATAAAAGACAGTTTAAAGGAAATTAGAACTCAAATAAAATCAGGAAAGGCTCTCTGATAAAAGTATGTTTTAAGAGGAGATGATGGAACCCCTCTGAAGGATGGCCATGAAGATGGGACCCCACTGGAGTGCAACCACAGAGGTGGGACCCTACTGGAGAATGACCATGGAGGCCGGACCTCACTTGAGGATGATCACAGGACTTGAGATCAGTAATGGCAGCTGGCAACTGATGCTGAGCTGGAGAGCAAGGAAATAGTCTGGTGGAACCAGGGGAGTGCTGTTGCTGAGCAGGAACAAGAGGGGCCTGCTGCAGCTCAGCAGGGACAGGGGTGGGCTAGACCGCCAACTGGGAACCAGAAACAGTTGTTGAGTGGTCCACCAACTGAACAACAGAACGGGTGTCAGCCAGGCTCCTGGCTGGACATGAACAATAGGTGTCGGCCAGGCCACCTACTGGAGATCAGGAACAGACCGCTGACTGGAAACCGGGAGAGGTGTCAGCCAGATTGCCTACTGGGAACTATAATAAGGTGTCAGCTGGATTGCCAACTGAGGACAAGGAACAGACGATACATCGGCTGGGACCTCTAACTCAGAGACTCAGATGCAGGAACTGACTCACAAACAAAATTGATGTCAGTCGGGACCCCAGATGCAAGAAAAGATGTGGCACCGTCTACAAACCTCAACCCAGGAACTAACTCAGGACCAGCCTTTACTTTTACCGGGACCACCAATGCAGAAACATACAGGTTGTTGGCTGGAACCCCGAAGCAGGAATAGGAGGCTGCTACAGTCCTGCAGGAACAGGACACATGGGCAAGGTACCAACGGGAGCCGAAAAAGAATCTGCAGCATTAGTGTCAACAATCTCTTTCATATTAGACAGTAGTGCCTACAGCCACAGCTTGGATGACAAGGCAAGGAGCTCCAGAGAATAAGCTGCATCCTTCTGATTAATGCTAGAAGTCTCACGGTTGTAGGCAGAGAATTGCTCCACAGCATGTTAAAGATCTTTTACCTCCTTTTGCGTGTTTTCTGTAGGGATGCACCATCTACATTTTTTCACTTCTGATCCAGTCCCGATACCTGAATTTGGATATCTGCTGATACCGATACTATTCCGATACCAGAGCTCTGTTTGCTTTAATATTATTATTATCATTATTGTTGATTTTGTATGAGGCTGTAATAAACTCCTCTCTACAGGCAAGTATGATGTACGTATGTATGCATGTATGTCCCAAAAGGCAACTTGAGGTAAGTATAAGGTCAGAAAAGCAGGAAATCCTGTTCACAGGAAAAATCCCATCATGAAAACAAATATGCAACTGTAAGGATTTCAAATTGATTGTCAATATTTATGAAATTCCAAGACAGTGTTAAACTACTAGTACAATATACACTATCAAAAAACAAAAAGTACCTGTCATATTAATCTGAACAGCACAGATACGAATCAAGTAGACACTACTATGTAGTAGTGTTGTCACGGTGCCAAAATTGGGACCCACGGTACGATACCACTGAAAGTATCATGGTTCTGAGTAGTATCATGACAGCGAAAATGAGGCAGATGTGCCTTTTGTCATTTATAAAAAGATAAATCACTTTTCTATAATCAACATCAATGATATTTCAATGGAATAAATTACTTATTGACTTATTCATACTTCAAAAACAGCATCAATGATTAACATAGGGGGGATCAAAATAAAATAAATAAATGAAATACAAATCAACCAGCCACCCTCCTCCCCTGACAGTCCCTTCATAAGTAACGAACAGTCCCTAAAGTGCGGTGAGGTTTGTGGGCCGTTACCTGCCACAGAGAGAGAAATGTGAACGGCTCGTTTCTCCTCTGATACATCACATACCTGTGTGCCGCCACAGTTTGGCTGTTCAGGTACTTTTGGGCAGTCATGACGCCAAGAAGAGGACATTATTGGACCTGGAGTCGGACTTCTCTGTCACCAGTAAGCTGTTCTTGTGCCGCGCAGCACTATGAGCCTCCGCCGTATTTGACTGGAATACATTCCCGTCTGTGTCTGCGACCCCCGTTCAACCCACAACCGGCAGGATTTGCCTTTTGTTTCTGCTGCTGGTTGAAATCTGTACTGGCACAGCGTGCTGAATGATTTATTTTGCATGCACAAAACTATTTTTAGTCGCAAATGCGAGTAAAATGCTCACACCGTAGAGCTCTGTAGTGGAAAACAAATCACTGTAGCATATATAAACAAATTGAACCTACAAGTAAAAATAAATTAATAATAACTTTCACTGCTTAAAGATACTCAATAGCTTAGTTCATACCTGAAATGTCACTGGATACAAACCACTGCAGCGGCATATCGAGTGCCAGGTGGACAGCGCGCGCTGTTATGTAGCAATCGTCATATCATTCCAGCACACAACGTGAAAGCAAGTTTTTTATTAAGTTTATTTACTTTATTAATCCCCCTGAGGGGAAATTCAATGTTTTCACTCTTGCTTGTCAATTACACACAGGTCCAAAAGACACACACATGCACAAACAGGACCTATACATGCACAAAGTGGAGAGATGTCATCAAAACAGCGACTCGAGTCGACTCGAGTCCAAGTCACAATGACTTAAGTCCCCATCTCTGATGATTAGGCAGAAGGCAAATAGACTGAAGTGCTGGCTGGAGGCTCGGAGACGGGGGTTCGAATGGGGGCTAGCTGGCTGGGAAGCAAACTGGGGACCAGCACAATGGGGGTGAGCAGTCTGGAAAGCAGACTTGAAATCAGGAGTGCTAAAAAAAAGTTAGCACTCCTGACTCCTGAAAGACAGTTCACACACATCTATGCACACACACACACACACACACACACACACACACACCAGCACCAAAGATCTATACAATCAGCACAGCTTCAAGATGGGCACCCAAGATTAGTGTCACTAATACCATATCTGATCAAATGTCTCCCCTTCTGTTCCTGAGAGCTGACACTGAGTAATAACCAGACAGGTGTTTTTTGCAGAACATAATGATGTCATCGTAAAGTTGACCTTTGACCTTTTGAATATAAGATGTCATCATTTCATCATGTGCTACTAAACATGTGTGTGAAATGTCATAATTAGCATATGAATTCTTATATTATAGCCAAAGATATGTTTTGTGAGGTCACAGCGACCACCATCAATTCTTCCTTGAGCCAAACTCAACGTTTGTGCAAAATTTGAAAAAATATCACATTGAGATATCACATGTGGGATATCACATTCAACAGAATAAGATGGATGCAAGGTCACTTTGCATCATAAGATGGATGCAAGGTCACACTGACCTTGATCTGATCAGTTCATCCTTCAGTCCCACTGAATGTTTGTGCCAAATTAGAAAAATTTCCTCAAGGTGTTCTTGAGATATCGCATTCGCAAGAATGAGAAAGACAAGATCAAGGTGGTATTGTTGAGTGGATGTTTCAGCCAAATTTGAAGAAATTACCTAAAAACGTTGATATGTCGTGTTCATGAGAATGAGATGGATGAACAAACTAAAAACATAACAGGTATGTCCAATGAGGAGGTCTAAAAATATGGAATGGAGAAAGGAAAGGTGACTGATCAACAACTCACCACCCTCCATCTTCTCTTTGTGTTGTCGGACCTTCTCAGGGAGAGTCTGAGTCAGGAAGACGAACCGGTCCTTCTTCAGGTGCTGAGCAACTACCTGCTCCTTTGCATCAATTGACAGGTAGTGCTCTTCTGCTCCATACTTTGGCCAGTGGACAAGACCAGCCCCATTAGGAGACCTACACACACACACACACACACGTTAAAACAGGTCTTATCTCCATGTGTTTCATAACTTGTAATTGGGGGGGGGGGATTCCTACCCTGTGTGTGCAAAGTTGCCCCAGTAGCTCATCAAGATTCTATTCAACTCTTCCTCCTCTTCAGAGCATGCCTCTATAATGATAATAATGTGGTAAAATGCTTTGCACTCTGGGAAACCCTGAGGTAACCCAGATCTTTGGTGGTCTGTTAAAAGAATAATTTATATATGTTGCACTTACCAGGTATTCTGACATGGGTAGTTGTGAAGCAGAATCCTAATACTGTTAAGAGTTCATCTCCATGGTCACACCCAACAAAGCTAGGCCTCTTTTTCTGCAGGATTTTGGGAGCATACTGGTACTCATACAGGTAGACAGGGGCACCTGCATCTGATAACAAATGAATGGCTTTGGTTTATCTTGTTTATGAAAGTGTGTGACAGTAAATATTAAACAATTGTTCTCATAGATTTGCATAATCTTGTGTAAATAAAATACCTCTGTGGGCATTAGCAGTCTTAATGGCTGGAATGTTGAAGAGTATATCTCCCAGCAACTCAGTGAACCCATCTCTGTTTTTCACATGATCCTCACCAGTTCCAATGTATTCATCTACCATAAGTTCACTGATGATCGCACCATTGGGCTTGAGAAAATGAATAACACATCTGTCAGAGAAGTTTGAGCATGATGAAGCAGAGTAATATTATAATGTCCAGCACTGTCAGCCTTACATCAGGGTGGAACATGATCATCGCGTTGAGGACCTGCTCCCGATCTAATCCCTCTGTCCAGTTTGAAGAGAAAAAGAACTAAGGGAAGACAATTACTATTTCAAACGTGCACAAAAGCAAAACAAAATCAGGTTTTTATGGGCTCATCTGGAAATGGTAAGCTCCTCAGTACACAAATGTCAGTAACAATTTAGCATTCACACTTACACCAGGAAGTAACCAGCCCCCTTCATCATTATTAACACCAGTCATGAATGGTGCAGTGAGAAGATCATGAGTACGGTACAGCTCATCCACAGGTTTTGTGATGAAGTGTCCATCAACATTTATAGCAATTCTAATAGTTGGATCCTTGAGTCAATAAAACATGAATCAGAAAAGGTAGAGACAAAGACAACGTAAACAAAGTGAAGATTTCATAGAAATTTTGCAGAAGACATTATAGGCTTATTTTCAACAAAGTTTAGCATTTGATATCTCACCTGTCCAAAAGTCACAACCGTGTCAATATCAAGGCTTCTCATGCAGTCAGCAATCTTCTGTGTGCTTTCAAGGCTACAGCCAGATGCATTTGCTATCATCTGAGGACAGATATGTGAGATCCATCTCAACAATTTAGAAAAAGAAATGCATTGTGATATTCTCAATATTGTGAGCTGAAGAATGTTTACACACAAAAATAAACACTGATATCAACCTGCGTCACTGGTAGAGGATCATTGGTGAGAAGTGAATCCATTGAAGCAGTACCACTCTCAGCAATGGCATGGTGGAACAGGCCTTTAGACATTGGTGAGAGAAGCTGTAGATTCAAGCAACATAAAAATAGAATTACCACCTTGCAGTTGTATGCCTCTGCAAACCTATCAAGTTGCACTTATAGTTTACATCTATGTCTGCGACAACATGGATGGTTCACACACATCTTCCCCCCGAACAGCACAGAAGATCTATACAATCAGCACAGTTTCAAGGTGGCCACCCAAGATTAGTGTCACCAATGCAATATCTGACCAAATGTCTCCTCTTCTGTTCCTGAGATACGACATTGAGAAATGACGAGAAAAGTGTTTTATGCAGAACATTATGATGTTGCAGTAAAGTTGACCTTTGACCTTTTTGATATAAAATGTCATCACTTCATATTTTATTCAGCCACACATTTCTGTAAAATTTTGGTTTTATTAGTGTATAAATTCTTAAGTTTTGGCCAAAATCATATTCTTAGTATACAGTGACCTTGACCTTTGACTTGTGACCACCAAATTCCAATCAGTTCATTGCTGAGTCCAAGTGGATGTTTGTGTCAAATTTGAGGAAATTCCTTTGAAGCATTCATAAGATATTGTGTTCCAGAGGTTGAGATGGACGCAAGGTCACAGTGACCTTCAGTCACCAAATTCCAATCAGTTCATTGCTGAGTCCAAGTGAACGTTTGTGCCGAATTTGAGGAAATTCCTTTGAAGCATTCGTGAGATATTGCGTTCACGAGACTGAGATGGACGCAAGGTCACGGTGACCTTCAATCACCAAATTCCAATCAGTTCATTGCTGAGTCCAAGTGGACGATTGATCCGAATTTGAGGAAATTCCCTCATGACATTCTTTAGACTGTACTTTTACATCAATAAGATGGATGCAAGGTCACAGAACCTTGACCACTGATCTCCAACATCTAAAGAGTTCATCCTTGAGTCCAAATGGATGTTCATACCAAGTGTAAAGAAATTCCCTCAAGGAATTCATGAGCTATATCATTCATGAGAAAAAGACAGACGAGGTCACAAAGACCTTGACCTTTGACAAAAGACCACCAAAATCATATGTTTATCGCTGAGTCCAAGTGCACAGTTGTGTCAAATTTGAAAGAAATTCCCTCAGTGCATTCTTGTGATATGGTGCTGAGGAGAATGTACAGATGGATTAACTGACAACCCGAAAACATAAAGCCCCCGCCCATGGCTATGGTCAGCATGGAAGCAAATGCCAAAAAACAAAAGCAAAAGTTTATATTAGGTTTAGTGTAGTGTAGAATTAAGTGGCATCAAGCAGTGAGGTTGAAGAACTGAAACTCTAAATGTGAATGGCCCTATCTAAAGCCAGTGTTTGGTTTGTCTCTTTTTAGCTATTGGAGAACAACATGAAAGACTGCTCTGTTTGTGGATATAAACAGTTCATTCTAATGAAACAAAAACACAACAGTTTTTATTTTCAGGTGATTCTGAACTAATGAAAAGATAGTTAGGAATATTATGTACCATTTCTGTTGAAAGATACCCCTAAAGCCTACACACTGGACCTTCAGAGTGCTTAATCTGCAGATTGATCCTTACATGGAGGGATACGCTGACTCCGCCAGCAGACTCCCCAAATATGGTAACCAAATCTGGGTCTCCTCCAAAGTCATGGATGTGCTTCTGGATCCATCTCAGAGCTTCTACCTGGTCCAACATGCCAAAATTTCCTGAAATGTGCTCATCTCCAGTGCTGGATAGAACATACAATTATTAACTACCAGGCTACCATTACATCAGCTTCCATGTGGCACTGATCAGATTAAAAGTAGTAGAATATAAACATAGTATGTTTGTTCTGACACTAATAAGTGATTTGAGTCTTTTTACCTGAGAAAGCCCAGAAGACCCAAGCGGTACTGGATCAGAACCACAACCACATCTTGGTAAGCAGCCAGGGCTGATCCATCATACACTGAAGCTGACCCCATAGAAAACCCTCCACCATGGATCCAAACCATGACCTAGTAAGGTAATGAAAGACTTTGATCTTTTCCACAAAGCATAAAGTACATTTCATGACATTCTATCTGCACAAAATATTGATTAGACTACATCCAAGACTTGAACCTGACTAAAATTTAAAACTGATGGTGATGGTGACAAAAACAGGTCTCTAAATATGGACATCATAACTCATGATGCCATGGACGGTTAAGAAAGCAATCAAACCAACTTCTCCATGAACATTATGCAAAGTTATCTGAAGCTGAATCTCTGAGCAGTATCAGTCCAAACGTGCAGTAACTTACTGGGAGCTTGGCATTGTGCGCTCTGTTTGCAGGAGTGTAAATATTGAGGTAAAGGCAGTCCTCTGAAATGTCTGGGATATCTACCAACAAGCCACCGAGTTTTTCAAGCAGATCTATAGTAAACTGTTTGTGTTGAACACACCTGAAAAAAAGAGACACATTTTCACCATAAATTGTGGACATAATTTCTCTAAGTGTGTTTTTCAACAACTGAAGCACATGCAAACCTTACATGGGTGGCTGCTGGGTGGCGTCTCTCACTCCTTCCCATCCCTCTACAGGCTGGGGTGGAGCCAGTCTCAGAGCAGGGCCTACAGGTGGCTTGGCAAATGGGACACCCAGGTAGGCATGGACCCCGCTCTCCTTCCCCTTCACACTCACATATTGACCTCTCAGGCTCCCGAGCTTTGTGTGGACTTCAGGTCCTGTCAGGATGTCAGATATTGGGGCTGAATCAGAATCATAATATAACACAATATATCTCGTCACACCATCTGGTTGTTGGTTTGTTCTAGCTTATGTTGCATTCACAAAGTGGACACAATACCTTTTCATTTGATATCAGCTATGCCGTGCTGTTTTTATAACTCAAAAAGATGTAACTAACTAGTACAGAAACAAATGATTGGATTATTAATAAGTCAATTGACCAAAAATGAATCAAGAACATTTTAATAGTAGGCCTAATCATAATTCAATAACAAGTAAGTCATTTATCAAGTAAAGGTGGCAAACATTTGCTGGTCCTATTTTCTCAAGGGAGGTTGTGGCTCAGGAGGCAGAGTGCGTCGTCCCTGGCTCCTTCAGTCTGCATATTGAAGCACTCTTGGGCAAGATGCTGCAGCCTGAATTGCTCCCGATTACTGTGCCATTAGTGTGTGAGTGCATTTAAGCTGAGTAGCAGGTTGCGCCATGTATTGCAGCTGCAATTAAAAATGTCACTATTGGAAAGTGAGTTTTTATACTATTAATGATTCATCAAAACACTTAGTTACAGATGAATCATTGAT
Organism: Epinephelus lanceolatus; assembly: GCF_041903045.1. NCBI lineage: Eukaryota > Metazoa > Chordata > Actinopteri > Perciformes > Serranidae > Epinephelus > Epinephelus lanceolatus. The sequence goes on along the minus strand of NC_135738.1, from coordinate 27,844,186 downwards.
GAAAATGATTTTTAATTGCAGCTCTATAATGAACTTTATGGCAGCCTAGATTAATTAAATACAGGATTAACCATGCAGTTACACAAGATTAACTGTGGTGGAAAACACACCCACCCCTGACACTGTGCAGGTAAGGTTGTAGAGCTTCACCCTGTTTCATCTCTCACCCACTGAACATAAAAGGCTATTGCTACACAACAGATGATTGCAAAATTTTAAGCACTGCCATTTTATTGTGAAATAAGTCGTTTAAATCATTTGACTGAATTGCATGTTGGTTTTCTGTCTAAAGCAGGATGCTTGCCCTAATGACTCCTTATTGTTTTGATGTTATCTGTACTCCCTGGTGAGTAAAATGTTATCACAATCGAAAAGACGGAAATAAAAAAAAGAGGAAAAGACAAACAGATTTCTCCTTTAAAGGGGATTGTGTCACATTACTACATTCTGGCAGTTTTATTACCATTCAGTATAGTATTCATGTACAGTAACGTTATACACAGTCATCCCCTTTCTCATGTTATCCTGCACCAGCATGAAGCCAGCAACAGTTACGAGCCTGGATAGGGGTGAGTCGCAACCTGCTTGGCTTCACCTTTGGACGGAGTCAGGATCGCTCGTATGTAGGTAAAAGATGACTTCAGGTGCAGTACAGTGCAAACAGGTAACAAGTGAACAACACATTCACTTTAAGAAGAAAATACACTATAAGTTGAGCGCGTTATTGTTATAACAGTGGAAGCAGATCTACGCACTTCTACCGGCAATGCTGATTGTTGTCGGATATAACTGAAGTTTTCTCATACTTACCATGTTGGTCTGCAGCAACATGGAGAAACAACACAAACGATAGAAAGAAGAAAGTTTGTTTTGCAGGGAACTTCATCGCAGTTGTCGCTGTATGGATTGTGACACTGCTGGCTTCTGCAAACAGGTAGCGGAAAGAGAAAATGATGCCTCTCACAAAGTTCCCCCCTTATAACTTTGACCAAGGCAGTAATGTAGCCTGGTGAATATTACGCGTAAGATAAGGCGTGACTCGGCTTCATGTCACATTCAGGTTAACAACAGAAGGCAGAGTTTCTGTCCCCGGACTGCTTATCTGCTGGCCAACACAGCTCAAAGCATTTCCTCATTAAGGTTCAGTGTCATCCGTCCTTCTGAGAAGCTAAAACATAAGTATCGACTTGTTTGTCCATATTTTAGGCTAATCTAATCATCTAATATAGTGGCCTGCAAAACAGTTACACTGTCATGACCAAAACTGAAGCTCATGAAGGTGTTTGCACTACAGAACAACATTTCACATGAGCCACACAGACACAGGGCCTCTGATAAAGGCTCTTGGGAACTGTAGTTGTAGAGTATCATTCAGCAGCATTACTGCAGGTGCACCTGACCACAGGAACCAAGAGCACCTCAACACTGTTTGGAGAAAAGTTACATGATTGTGGCCACACAATGCACACCAATGTATTCCCTGTATGTAGTCTTCATTACTGTTCAAGTAAGTAAGTAGTAAGTAAGTAGGTAGGTAGACATAGGTCACAAAGTGCTTCACAAGGGAAACATACAACAAGAAAGAAATAATAGACAAAGTGAAGAGAAGTGCACAACTTGCAAAACTATTTGCACACACAAGATAAAAAGAGGAATTCACACGACACAACAACAAAACACAAAATTTGAAAAAGGTACAGCTCTGGTACAAGTTACCCAAACGCCTGTTTAAACAGGTGTGTCTTTAGCTGGCTTTTAAAAGAAACCACAGAGTCAGCAGATTGTGAAGGAGCAGGTAGAGCATTCCATTTAGATACAGCTGCAAAAGCTTGATCACCACATCTTGAGGAGAGTGCAAGGGACATACAACAAATGTAGCGTATTAGATCGAAGAGTGCGAGCTGAAGAATACAGGTGAAGTAGTTCAGCTACACAAGAGGGAGACCGTGTAATGCTCTGTAAGTAAGAATGAGAGTTTTGAACTCGATCCTAAACTCAACAAGGAGCCAATGAAGGGATTTTAGTGTCGGGGTAATGTGAGAGTGTCTGTTTGATCTAGTCAGTAATCTGACTGCAGCATTCTGGATTGCTTGCAGTTGAGCAAGAGCAGACATATTCAGTGAGGAGAAAAGTCCATTACAGTAGTCATTGTGAGATGAGATAAAGGCATGTAGCTGTTCAGCAGCTGAAACAACAGATCTCAGTTTGCCTATATTTCTCAAGTGGAAAAACAAGTTTGGTCTGGTGCTTGGTCTGGGATTCAAATTACACTGACTGATCAAATATTACCCCTAACTTTTGCAGGCTTGAGTGAGCAGCAGAGGAAAGAGCCCTATTACTTTGCATGTTGAGGGGAACAACATTTTCAGGAGCAACAACCAGAAACTCTGTTTTATCAGAATTGAGCTGTAAAAAAATTTCTGCGGTCCAGATTCCAATCTCATGAAGGTAGTCAAGGAGCCTAGATAACCTTAAAGGGTCACCAGGTTTAAATAAGAAGCAGACCTGGATATCATCTGTATATGAATTATGCCAATGTTATATCTGTTTATTATTTGTCCTTATGGTAGCAAATATAGAGAAAATAAGAAGCCCACGAGCTGAGCCCTGTGGGACACCACAGGACAGTGGAGAGAACAGTTTCAGTAGAGTGCTGTTTCCTAAACCCTGACTCAAATCAGATTAAAAGTAGTAGAAAATAATCATAGACTGTTTATTCTAACTGTGCTCTGTTATTTGAGTCTTTTTACCTGAGAAAATCCAGAAGACCCAGGTGGTACTGTATCAGAACCACAACCACATCCTGTTAAGCAGCCAGGGCTGATCCATCATACGTTGAAGCTGACCCCATAGAAAACCCTCCACCATGCAGTCTGTCTCTAAATATGGGTGCCGTTATAACTCATAATGCCATTATGGATTCTTCAAGAAGCAATCAAGCCAACTTCTCCATGAATACTATGCAAAATCATCCAAAGCTGAATCTCTGAGCAGTATCAGTCCAGTCGTGCAGTAACTTACTGGGAGCTTGGCATTGTGCGCTCTGTTTGCAGGAGTGTAAATATTGAGGTAGAGGCTGTCCTCTGAAATCTGCACCAAGTTTTTCAAGCAGATTTATGGTCAATTGTTTGTGTTTAACACACATCAAAAACGAGACAGTGTTTTACTATAAATTGTTGACACAACCTTGTGTCAAACTGACAGTGTGCAGGTACGGTTGCAGAGCTACACCCTGGTTCAACTTTGTCCCACTGAATACAAAAGTCTGTTGTTACACAATCAATGATTGCAACATACCCTTTTAAGCACTACCATTTAATCCCAAAATAAGTTGTTTAAAACATTTGACTAAATGGCATGCTGGTTATTTATTTAGAGCAGAATGCTTGCCCTAATGACTCCTCAAGTAAAATTGTGCTGATCTAATCTCTACAGTTAACCTGATGAGCGACATGTTATCACAATGGGAAAAAATGGCAATTCAAAGAAGAGGAAGAAAAACAGATTTCTCCTTTGAGAAGGGGATGTATCACATTGCGCCATTCTGGCAGTTTTACACCATTCAGTATGGTAATTATATTCAGTATACACCCACAGTTATTCCCTTATTCATGTTATCCTGCACCAGCATGACGTCAACTAAAGAAATGATTAGTGTGAATAATTACACCTACAACTAATCTGCTTGGCTCTTTGAGGGAGGATTTTCACCTTTGGACAGAGTTGTCATCTCGAGGTTGTAAAGATGACTTAAGGTGCAATACAATGTAAACAGGTAACACAGAGTAAACAACACATTCTGTTCGCAAACATGTGAGCCCCCTCACCCCCTGTAGTAAATCCCAGAGGGGACCCCTGCACTACAGAGCAGGCAAACATATTACATAATGGGGATACTAATTGTTTTAAAAACTGGACACAATTTATTGTCTTTACACTACTGCGGTGTCTCCCTCAATAGTAATGAGGCTTATTCTTCCTGTTGATCATTACAGTCAAGTTGACTTGTTGTTTTGAAGTTTTCAGGCAGGGCAAAGGTCAGACCTTCCCAGGAGTCAAAACCAAAAATCAAGATTATCAAGCAGAGGTACAGAGGCATCAGACAAAGGTTCTAACACGGTAAGCAGGCACAGGTCAAAATCCAATAGGGCAATACAAACAACAGGCAGGATATGAAGCTGGCAGAAGCACAAACTACGACCTGGCAACAACAAAGGCAAATTGACTGGTTTAAGTACTGAAAAGTAAACAAGCAGACAGGCACAGATGTGTGGCAGACTAGGCAAGCAGGTCACTGATAGGCTGACAGTCATTACAGGGGGAGTATCAGTGGATTTGGGCGATGTACTGGTGGGAAAAGCTGACAGGTGCTGACTGGAGAATGAACTGAGGGGTGTGTGCAGGAGGAGCAGCAGGAGGGTGAGGCTAAGAGGAGCAGGAACTTTTTTTTTTAGTACGCAGTTAAAAGATGACTTCAGGTGCAATACCATGGAAACACGTAATGACAAGTCAACAACACATTCAGTTCTGTGAGAAACAAATTTAAAGAAGACATAAATATGTTTGGATGTAACCCCTTTGTCATCATTTTGTCATCATTTTACATGTAACTATTTACTCCCCAACACTGTTTATTACTGTCCATGTAACCACAAGAGGAAAAAAATAAATAAAACATTTTGGCTTCTTGCAAAGCAATTCACAAATCCAAAATCTGTCTATACTGGAACAGACCTTCAAGAAAGTATTATATAACTTGCAAAATGAAAAGCGCTTGAGAGGCAGGCCAGTTATGCAGAGATTATGATATTGAATCTTACTCGCCAACAAGTCGTTATGATGATATGACTAACCTACTGTAGGCTATTTACCTATACATACATATACACCGATCAGCCAAAACATTAAAACCACTGACAGGTGAAGTGAACAACACTGATCATCTTGTTACAGTGCAATGCTCTGTTGGCAAACCTTGGGCTCTGACATTAATGTGGATGCCGCTTGACACACTCCACCCACCTAATCACTAGTGCAGACCAGGTGACCATTGCACCCCGCAATAGCTATGGCCCCTGCAGCAGGACGGTGCAGCATGCCACAACACAAAAACTGCTCAGGAATGGCCTGAGGAATGTGACAAAAAGCTCAAAGTGTCGACCTGACCTCCAGATTCCCCAGATGATGCAATGAGGGTGTTTACTTGGTCTGCAACAATGTTCGTATCATCGTATGGGTGAAGTGCATCAAGTAGCAGCCACATGAATGCCAAGACCGAAGTTTTTCCAGCAGAACACTGCACTGTAACAAGATGATCAATCTTATTCACTTCACCTGACAGTGGTTATAATGTTTTGGCTGATCAATGTATATATAAATATACACTTACTTTCAAAATGTTGGCGAGATGTGAAGCAGTCGCTCTCATCTCTGTTAACTGCAATGTCAGCAAGGGCAGTGAGGCGGACCGTGGAGGGGCCCCCATTCAATTCTTAGTAAATCTTCGCAGCAAAACGAGCACTGATTGGCTAAATCTTGGTTAATTTATGGTAGCAGATGGAAGCGTAAGTCACTACCAAGAATGAACTTGACCCACAGGCAACAGGGAGCCCACTTCTAAAGATTGTGAAAACCAAACACCTTTCGTTGCGCCTTCCATGATTTGACCAATCATAACCCCTAGAACTTCGAAGCGTCAACGCAAAACCCGCCTCATCCTGAAATTGACTTCAAGTCTTTTGTGCATTGCAACTTTGTTCTGATAGTTGCGGACTGACTTCTTTTGCTAAAATTTTGGTAAGTTGCCGTGTTATTGTCTCAAAGTTGAAATATTATACTATTAAGTTAAATCAAGTTTGAAAAGATTTGTTTTAGATGTGGTTTACCTAATTATCCTGTTGGCGAGCCAGCATGCTAGCAGGCTAATTATGATAATTTCATATGCACTTAACCTGGCCTACTAATTTTCAAACAAACATCAATACCAATTTCCTTTAATTACCAGCTTTTTAAAATATAATTAGGTTTTATTGAATGCTCCTTATAACACTTAGTTGGGTGGCTTATTTTCTTACCTGCAAAGGACAGTTAATAGCGGCTAAGTTAGGCCATTTGTTAATAACACACGTTACCTAATCATGAGTACAAGTACACAGTTTATCAAAGTAATCTATTAAATTTTTATTCTTTATTTGAACCCCTAATTAGCTGAAACAGACCAAACAGATAGATGTGCATCAGCTAACATATTATATAATTAATAATACGCACTCTACTGACTAATGTACTAAAATAAGTACGGATGGGTCACATAATTACAACAGATGGGCCAGTGGCGCAATGGATAACGCGTCTGACTACGGATCAGAAGATTCTAGGTTCGACTCCTGGCTGGCTCGATATTTTCTTCATGGTGGGAAATCACTTTTCTTTATACCACCAGATACTGCCACCTGCCGGTCGAGCAAAACAGCCAATCGTGTTGCCTATCACCACCAAAACACACAAGATTTGACCAGTCCGCTCATTATCAACAGTTGTGAGTACACTAATTTCTTCCCCATTGTGGTCTATGTGTCTATATCGCTTTGTTTTGTCACACCAACCGCAGAGTTGACAGACCAGTAGACATACACTTAGCAAGAAGTCCTGAAAATGTGACAATTTAAATTTAATCCTGGGTAATCTGCCCACAGGTGACGGCTGTGGGCAGATGCTTTAATCTATGACACGAGGGCTAGAACGAAAAGATATTTGATGGACAATTCATTCTAGGGCGAATATGATACATACTATATATAAAATTACGACTTTCAGATACAGTACACGTCTGTCTTTTTAGCTGTTGTTATATAACCTTAGTTAGCGACCCCTCCAGAAATAAAGTTACCAAGCTTATTTTTGTCTTAGACATTTTTACGTTACTGAATTAACATTAAACAATCAACTTGCAGAATTAGCTTCAATGGCGGAGTATATGTACACATAGGTTACACGGAATATGTTTTCATTACTATCAGTGTAGTTACACAGAAATAATAGACATAAAAGCTCAAACTATCTCAATGGCACATTCCCCTGTTGTTAAAAATGAACGGATAAATAAAGAGTTAATGTTAAATCATCTGATAAGTTTTCGTGTTGCGTGTATTCTGGTTGCTAGCGGCGGCAGACTGCTTTCATCTCAGCCTTGGTTCCCCTAAATAAGTGAGGAAGTCTACATGTGAGGAGCAAGCGGAGGCAAGGGCTCATCTCTCGCGAGGAACGACGCCGTTATCGGAATCTCTACAAACAACACGAGAATTCATCATTCACACGGTAATATAACCCAATCTTACACGGTACATGTGTTGTGTGCCAGCAGTGGGGGAAAGACGCTGACTCAAAATCATGTTTTAATGTTAATTCTTCCAACAGTTCACGATTCTTGCATTACATCTCGGCGGCCTTTAGGCCTTACTAGCATGCTAACCGCCACGCTAGCTTAGACGGCGACTCATTTGAACGGCTTCAGCTTTAACGTTAGCACGCAAATCCGATTTTGTAGTAGCGCTAACCTAGCTAATATTAGCTAGTGTTGTCCTAGCCCATGCTAGCTAGCTAGTCGACTAGCTTTAATGCAAAATTAAATACTTAGCCGAAATGCAGTAGTATGAACAATAACTAGGATATATTCAAATAAATTACACAAATGCATAGCCAGCCAACACGTAAAGTTTGGCCACTCGGTTTGTTGTATTTTACACATAAATCGTATCGTCAACAGACCCCCGCCCAGTTAGCTAACATTAGCCAACTATGGAGTAACGTTCAAGTAGCAATCTAAACGTAGTTAGTAAAGCCAGTAAGGCTGGGCATGGTCGTAAATAGGTTATAATGTTATATTTAGAAAAGCAGGGTTTTGCAAAAAAAAAAGAGCTATACCCTGCCCCGTTGCACCCTAACTAACTAACGTTACCAGAGCTAACTCAGGCTAACAACACCTGTCACTTAATAAACATGCTAGCGGGTTTTGCAGCTCCAAGTCCATTCAAATTGATCATGGCAAGATGTTCAACATCATCACAAAAATGCTCATGAGTATTTAAACTCTGGATATAAATGTAAAGAGGAATGGACCCAGGGGAAGACAGGCACATCATGCATCTGGGTGCCTCTCCTCCTCTTTACACACTCTCCCCATTCTGTCCCTGCGCGGGTCATGCCCCAGTCTATGCTATACAGATGTACAATTAATGCATTCCTGTTTGAGTCAAAGTTATAATGCATCCTTACATTTATTCCATAAACTGTAAGGTAAAGTTTTTTTTGTCATTGTCAGTGCATTATTCTGTACAGTGACTGCCTTGGCCTGCATTAGTTATAGTAGTTTTTTTCTTATTTTAAATAAAGACTTGGGTGTTTATTTTTTACAGTGGTCTCCTAATGTTGTTGTTTTTAGAAGCCATCAAATTCAGCTTTCACTCTCATGCTTTTATGTCATAAAATGCAAATGTATTCTGATGAAAGCTGTAATAAAATTCCCCAAATTATAGTAGATTAAATATTTTCTACATTTCATTTTGCTGTTTACATCAATACACTTGTGTCGGCTCACAAAATGGCAATTCCATGATCATACCTAAATAATAAATTTCTATTACATTACATTACATTTCTCTAACCAATTTGGACTTTCCATGGATAAGTATAATTACAGAGAGTAGACAAATAGGATATCAGTAGGGGACAGAAAATCAGGTTTGTGGTCAAAAAGATGTATAAAGCAGCAATTTAATACATGACTATCAAAACTCTACAACCAAAGACTAGACTAAATATTACAAACGAGCACAGTAAAGAGGCCGAACAATATTTGGTATTATACATAGTAAGTTCTAGTTGTTTGACAAACTAGTAGAATTTTAAGTGCACTGTCCCCAGTAATGCAGAAGCAGCAACATAAATGGCAGAATAATTTTCTGCTTTATGGTAGCATGTTAATAAAGAAATACTGTGCTGTCATGTTAAGTTAACCAAGTTTCCCTGCTTCAGTTGTGAACAATGTCTGCACAAGAGTTGGGTGAAATTGTGCAAATAACAGTGGAGGACTTTAACCAAGAAGACCGGACAGGTAAGATTCTTGCAAAACAATATAAAAATGTATTGTTTTACATCTATTCTAATCAGTAAGTAATCAATTGCTGTGCCTTAACATTCTCTGCCCTTTTAACCAGATATAGTTATGTTCCATTCCGGCAAGTGCAGCACGATCAAACATGGACATGGACGAATTTTTACCAAACTGAAGTTTTAATGTCAGTTTACTTTAGGTCAAGTGTGTGCTAAACAACTGTATTATTTATTATTCTACATGTTAAACACTATATAGGGTGGGGACACGGTATCATCAGATAGTCAATACTATTGCCTTGGATTGGATGACTGCAGCTTCAATCTGGGGCATCCCATAGTGAAATCTAAAAAGCAGGCTTTTATGTGTTGTTTTGAGGGTGTCTTTATATTTTATTAATGCCAGAGATGCTTGACAATCATGAAGAAGATGAAGAAAAGCCTCCAAAGAAAAAGAGGAAATTAAGCAACAGCCAAGAGAATAACAACAACCAAGACATATCTTTTATAAAGGTACGAGCTCTGAATGATGGACCCTGTCCAAAGGGCATATATTTTAATATTTTTGAAATATTAGGATATGATTTGTTAATTGAATTACACATACTGCATTTAATTCTTTGTTTTTCTAGAACATGTTGGTCTCATTCACTGCATCAATCAGCAATCGACTGGAGGGAATTGAATCAAAGTTACAGGCTCTGGATGCTACATGCAAAGCTCTTGGACGCAAACTAGACAGCATGGTGCCCTCTGCAAAGAGTCCAATCCAGGTTCCTATGGTTGCAGGGTCTCCTCAGGGGGCCACTCAGACGTGGAACAAAGTGCGCTGGTAAGACACAAGTGTTTCTCTACTAGCGCATTGTCTCCATGTTGGCTTAGAGTGCAGTCACTGGAGACTAATTAAAATTCTCAGGCCAAAGTAAGTGTAGTCTTTCATGTCGAGAAATTATTCTTGTAGTTATTTTACAAAGCTGTAGTGTGATTACAGGAGCTCCCAGAGCCATGTTGTCTACACTTATTTTAGACTGTGCAAAGCATGCATACCTGTGCCGCTTAATCAATGTGTTTTCATCTTTGTCCCTCAGTGTTGTTCCACAAACAAATGTGATAGTGAGCAGTGAGCACCCGAAGGGCACTCCTAGTCAAGAAGAAACCCCTCTGGAGAATCTGCTCAGCAAGTGAGTTGCTCACATTCACACTACGGCCCTCATTTATGAAACAAAGGTATGACAGAAAACTGGGCGTACGGTCATTTCCACACAAAGCTCAGCATTTATCACTGTGGACACAAGCGGAGGCTACAATCAAAGCTCATGTCAGGTCTCCACTCATGTATGCAAGTTTTAGTCAGTGTGGACTTGCAACAGCATAGTGGCTGAGCTGAAGAATTGTTATTAGACCATATGCTGACTGGCATCTATTTGCAGCCACATATTAATCATTTAAAAATGTATTACCTTTAAGAAAATATTATATTTTTTTAAAGGCCTGCATCTTCATGTGCCCTTTATCACAGCTCGCATTTGCCTGGCTCTATGGGACTGGCTTCAGGCTGACAGAATGCTGAACACCATCGTTTTTATTTTTTTTTACCACTGACTTAAACAAACTGTTTGGGCAAGGCGTTTAAACTGAGAATATAATGTGGTGGGATATTTAGATGACAGTTATTTTCAGCTGCCACATTTATCAACACCAGATCATTTCTATGCTATGGCGAGATAAGAAAGTTTAATGGTTCACATGTGAACTTTATTGTTAAATGATTTTTGCGCTTGCATCTGCACGGATTGATGAATTAGGGCCCATATATCTTGTGTGAACTGAGGTCAGAAATGTGCAAATCTTTCCTAACACAGCGCCTCACAAACAGTGTTGGGGTCATTATTGGAAAACAGTAAGCAAATGTACCGTCTTCCAGTTTTCAGTCCAGGCAAATGAGGATTGTCAAGAATCTTCATTCCTCATACAATGTGGCCACTGTCACGATCTGTCAGTATGTTAGACCTAATGGTTGTGCATTTTTGTGTTTCTTTATAGCACAGTGACCAGGAAGCGTCAGAACACAATCCTGGTAAAGGTGCCTGGCCCTGAGGAGAGTCAGGAAGAACAGGAAAGTGGCTCAGAAGCCAGTGACACTGTTTCTAATGGTGGCCATTCCAGCGGTGTGCAAAATGGCCCAAATGTCACACTCATCACACTCAATTCAGAAGGTACGACTTCACGCTGCTAATTTAGACACAGAAACAAACATATGTATGCTATTGCTCTCGTTCTCTTGTCGTCATTGAGTAGAAATGCATATTTTGGCTTTACTGACAAATATTAACGATGAGGTCATTTTTTTAAGGACTAAGGATTCAGCACATTTGTGAGCAGTCTCTGCATTTACTTTGAAGCCTCACATTGTGGTAAATCCTGATTAGTGCCATCATAGGTTGATCAGCAGCAAGAAAAACGACACTTTTACTGGTGTCAAAATCATATTTTTTAACCTTAGGCCATAGTCCTCCACTCAGGCAAACGAAATACAAGTCTCAAACTTCCAAATGATAAATGGTTTCATTTATGTCTTGCTTTTATTCAAAGCACTTTACAATTTTCCTGACACATATGAACTCACACACATGGCAGTGAGTGTGTGGCAGTGAACTACCATGCAAGGTGCCAGTCAGACCATCAGGGTTTGTGGTTCAGTGTCTTGCCCACGGACACTCTGTGATTAGCTGACGACAGGCTCTATCTACTGTATTGTTAAGAATAGACTTATTCGACGTGGCGAACGTGACCCTTTCAGATGGTCTCCATATTGAATGGAAAACAAAATATGCTGATGTGTCATGATCATGTCCCTGTGGTTTTGTCACAGACTGTCCTGATTAATACTCTGACTGGTCATTCATGTTTTCAGTAGCTTTGCTCGGTGCCTCTTGCCGAGCCAGAGAACAAACAGTTCAAACAGTACGAAATGTGCAAGCCCTAAATGAAGTCCACATTGTTGTTGCTGTGTTGCTATTGGCTGTGATTGTTGGTTTAGTTATTTTTCAGACTTGGAAGTTCTTGGTTATCTTCAAAGGCAAACTATTATTCATTTATTTGCAGCTGTAGGTTACTGTGATAAAACTGTTAGTCAGCATGAGCTTCATGGTACCATGTGGTGTTCAGGCCAGTGTGTCTTGGGCTGTGTTTGTGTGTTTGTACGGTGGATTTAACAGCTAACATATGCTTCGAGCAAACAGCCAAACCACATATTCTGCTTTTTAATAACTTTGATAATATGTTTTGTCCACAGTTCACCCACTCTCATTTACTGCCACATGGGTGTGCTATTGTATTACATGAAGTATCTCAGTGGCTCTCTACCAGTGTAGTATTTGACAACCTGTGACTCAACACAAATACATGTCGTAGTGTATATATATGCTGCTTTTCTTCAGTAAAGGAAAGCAAGGTAGAATTTACATACTGCCTGGCCTTTCAATATTAACAGACCACAGGTTTGCTGCAAGAGAGCTGTGTAACCATGTTTAAATAGCTGTTCCTTCTTGTATTCCCTTCAGATGATTATCCAGCAGGCACCTGGCTGGGAGATGAGAACAACCCAGAGATGCGAGTTCGTTGCCCAGTGTCTCCAGCTGACATGCTCCATATCACCACAAACTGCCGCACAGCAGAGAAAATGGCACTGACGCTGCTGGACTACCTGTTTCATCGAGAGGTCCAGGCCATGTCAAACCTCTCTGGCCAGGGAATACACGGCAAGAAACAGCTGGACCCACTCATGATCTATGGCATTCGCTGTGAGTCCTCTTGCAATGACATTATAACCATCTGGTATTGACAGTTGTATCAGTTTCATACCACCTGCTTTCCTTTGTGATAGATTTCTTACAGTCAAGCTCACCAGATGTGGACTGTGGCTATGAGCCTGCTATTGGCTTGTGATTTAGCACCCCCACTGTTTTGACGAATAAGGCATGCCTGCTTTGTTGATTCGGTGAATTGCTGTAAAGATCAACGATAAATAAAACAACTTTCTAACGCACCTCGGAAAAGCCCAGACTACATCTTGCAGGACTGTCATGCCCAACGTTCATCCTTTTGCCCTGACCCTGACTGATCCTTTCCACTTCAACCGAGCTTATGTGATATTGGCGTAATAATGTCCTGCAAGAGCCTCATGCGACTAGCAAATCGTCTCTGGTTTTTAATGGGGTCAGCAAGCTCCTCCAGAACTTAAGTATAGGCCGGCTTCACCTTCAGGGCAATGATTATCAAATTGTTTGCCTTTTTTATCAGCCAAAGCTGAATCACACAGTTGACATATGTTTGATACTGTTTTTGTTTTTTTTTTGGCGTTCTTTTGCAGAGAATTTTAATGACTGTATGTGCTTGCCTCCCAACGTGCAAATATTCGACCAAAACAAGTTTCCCCCCGAAACTATTTTGCAAGAGCACTTGTGCTGCATCCTGGGCTTAGCGCCACCCAACACAACTGTGATTCGTTTAAAACAATACAAACAAGCCAGAGTATTTTTGTCTTGTAACAGAATGTGCTTTTTGACATTTCTTTAGCACTGACAGCACTGAGGAAATAGATCTGGCTACCAGAGACTAGATTTCTGACAAAGTGGAGGTAAACTTGGTTGTAAACGAGCAAGTTTACAAAAAAGAGCATCTTTTTATGTACCATTTATTTATCGGCAAAATGGCCCACTAATAACTGCTAAGGCCGTTTTTAGTACCCATTATTTATCTCATGATTATTACATGATTTCTGCGTAGTTTTATCTATACTAACTAGTGCAGTGTCCAGTCCAAACATGAAAGTGGCGATTGCTTGCCGTATGGCGGTGATCGAGATTTGCTCATCCAAACAACCTCACTCTTGACACTGCACTTCTTTGGGTTCGGAGAAACGTTTATATATGAATAATATTAAAAAATGTCCCTATTCTAAGTGATTGTGCCCTAAGAAAACGTACATAAGGCACCCAAAGGACCTAAAAAAAATGCAGCTCAGTGCATTATTATTCATGAAACTATCCAGCATTTTATTGGAAGTGATGTGAAAATGTTAAATAAATTCAACTACATTGTTCTCACAATACCTTAACAGTTACTTTTTCTTTTACTACTGCCAATACTAACATTCCAAGTTTGAGAAAGGGTGAAAAGTTGAGCTAGACAGAGTTTGCCTGGGGCCCCCACATCATCAAATGGCTCCTGGAAAAAAAACCCCTCAAGATCACGGCTTCTCATGGTCAGAAACATCAGTGAAATAAACTCAGCAGATGCGTCAATTTCCGAATAGGCGTATTAGTCGCTTGCTTTAACATAACCACAGCGGTTATAAAGTAGAGCGTGGATTTAAATGCCAAAGATACTTTGTCATCGGTAACATTATGTGTGTCTTACATAAGTCTGGCAAAGAAAAACACCCAAGCCATGGCTAGTCACGGTCAGAAACACAGGTGAGAAATGCTCAGCAACACATGCTAGGCTATCCACAGAGCCCCGAAGCCCCACACTCACTGCTGCACAGGGCGCTGTATACTTGTTTATTCAAAGTTTTTTAATATTCAATGTGTCGTGTGTCCAAAGTGCACCAAATTTGACACTACACGTCTTTGCGTCCCCAGCAATACACCTACCAAGTCTGAGGCAGATGGGATGAATGGCTCTCGAGATCCCTGAGTGTCACCCACACACACTTATATACATACAGGCAGAGATTCCTTGCTTTATACTTAGATAAATCTCACTCAGTCTGGGTTTTAATCCGTGCCCCCTTACAGCAATAAATGAACTCTCTGAGACCTTCCCACATTTCATCTTCGTTTCATTACGAAGCGGCACCGAATTGAACACAGAAATAGACTGCAGTCTGTATTCCCAAGGCGAGATACAACAACATGCATTCATCATTGCACACACGCATTAATGTGCAACACATTTTATAACATACCAGACTGTAAATGACAAGCACATGTCTGGTAAGAAAGTTCCTAATGGAGTCACCCTCAATTCAGTGAACTCTTTGATTCCTGATGAGGCACAGTCAGGACTATGAAGGTAGACAGATGGATATTTATGAGGGTCCTGTGGCTATATACTCTATTAATATGGTTCATATTGCAGTGTAAAGAGGGGCTCTGTTAACTTAAGCCTCTCCTTGTGAGTGCAGCTTGTGCCCCCTGCAGGAGGTTTTAGTAAGTATCCCCCATGGCACACCTGTATTTCCTCTCAGCAGTGTGGGTGTGTGTAGTTACATGCAGATTCGGCCTGACATAGAGGTATGCAGAAGCTGGAGCATGGCCAGGTGACTTTTGGGTGACTCATGCTGCCTGCGTTAAAAAAAAAAGGAAAAGGAATGAAGGAGCAAGTGCCCTGCCTGCCTGTACAGGACCCATCAGGTGTGAAAGGGCTGCCATACACTGCTATGCCACTATCCGCAGATGCCCCTCAGCTCCCCCACTTGTCTCATTCTAAGCCCTCAGGCTGTGGCTTCGTTGTTAATTTATGTAGAAATGAGCTGTCAAGCGGCTCACCCTCTTCTAAACAGTTCATAACACTGAGGCAGACAGCCACTAAATACAGCTGCGCCCCCCTCACACCTGCTCATATCTCTGTGGAGGAAGAGACGGGGGACAGTCACGGGCCTGTGTTACCACTTCTTGTCAGAGGGTAAGTGGAGCGGAAGTAAACAGAATCAGGACAAGTGTTTACTTCTATTTTCATAAACGTGCACATTGATTGCAGATGAAGTGGCCCCATCACAAACACCTTGTCCTGTAGTCAATCAGACAGGTTAATTATGTCCACCATTTAAGTGTTCTACAGCAGCAATCTGTTTTCTTTTGCTGTTACAGTTGGTGTTAAATCTCCCTCGCTTTTTGCATGCCTCAGGTATTTATGCAAAGACTGTATGCAGGCTTTAGGACTGCATGCTGACATTGTTATGAGTTTTGGATAAAGTGTACCGATAAGCCTGCTATACACATATTTTATACCAACATCAAACCTTCAGATTTCAGTTTAAAACACCTACAGGATGTGAAGCTGACATCGCCAGCCTGTTATATTCTTGCAAGTGAATTATCCTGGCTGCTATGTCTTATATTGCTGCTGATATTGCCTTCGAATTTATGTAGGTGATGGCAAGGACCACTTGCTAGTTTCCTCCACTAAAGCTCAGGCAAAAGCTTTAGCTTCCAACACTACTGGACCAGATAGGAGGAGGCAAATTACTGGAGGGAGCAACAGAACATTTGGAAACAGAAAAGAAAATCGCCTCGGGATGAATCAGTTTTGAGATACGATTCACCCTTTCACAACCAACTCAATAATATTTGATTATTTATACAGTGTGTGATGACCTTTGACCTCTCTGTGTCCCCCACAGGCCACTTGTTCCACAAATTTGGCATCACCGAGTCAGACTGGTACCGCATTAAGCAAAGCATTGATTCAAAATGTCGCACCGCCTGGAGGCGCAAGCAGCGTGGCCAGAGCCTGGCTGTCAAGAGCTTCTCCAAACGCACACCTCGCAGTACATCCACGGGTAAAGTACAGATTATTATGAGGGGGCTGTTGAACATCTGTGCATCACGACCATGGCACATGCTTTGTAGGATGTTGTCTCGTTTGTGTGTGTGTGTGTGTGTGTTGTTTACGTGTAGAGACATTGCTGAACACAGTAACTCAAGATAAATACATAACAGCGACTTTGTGTTTACACCCCACGCACCCCTGAGGGTGAGGGCTGGAGTTAAATGCTTGTCCATTTTGCTGCACTAATATGCATAGCCAGAAGACAAGACAGTGATACAATGAAAGAGAGACACAGCAACAGTGTCAGGGAGACAGAGAAAGGAATTTTGAATCCATAAAGAATATGATGTGTAGTTCTCAAAACTTAGGTGACCTCTGTTTTTCAATGGTACTTGTAAGAACATTTACATTTAGTTATTTACTGTGCATCACTCTCCACAAACATATCTGAAAAATTTAACAGAGAACAGACTGGCCAGGAAGTATGGCAAACTAATATGACAAAAACAATATATATATTATGATTGGAGTAAATTCCAAAAAAATCACATCTAAGTCAACCATTTCAGCCTGTGAATCTTTGTGTTTAAGAAATCCAAGTAGTGTAGAACCTTTTTGACACCTTTCTTGTGAAATGCTTTGGGAGTGAGCACATTAACATTTATCTCTACGGCCTGAGAAAACTAAAACCTACCTGGCTCCACTCTCATAAGTCTCTATCAGCTGATAACGTTGCTATGTTTCCGCGGTTGTTTTTTAATCAAACAAGGTGCAAAGTTATGAGAATCAGCCGCAGACATGGAACAAGAGACATCTGCTGCTTGTTCTTTCGCAGGCCAGTGACACCACCACTGGTTTTCAGTTTGGATTGGTCTCATTTGGACAGCATTTTACATTAGTTAGCGCTTAGTTATGCGACTAATTCAAATAAACACTTGGATCTTTGAATTTGAACTGGTGCTCAAACCAATTTGAAAGCAATATCATCTTGATAGTGAAAGCTTTCTTAGTGTTTCCCACTGGTCTGAAATATACATAGGGTGGTAGCTGACGAAAAAAGTCTAATACATGTGACAAACAACATATACGTGTGACCTTTAACACAATATCGTGATTTATTGAATATTTCTATTAGTTTCATATGTATTGCATCATTATGCTCTTGTCTAATCACACGTAGGGCTTATCTTTATCATCTCTCTGTCTCTGTCTGTCTGCTCGTGTGTGTTTGTGTGTCTGCTCATCTCTCTTGCTCTGTTTTTAGACACACTGACAAATAAGTGGGATAAAGAAGGTTATGTAATTTAAAAAAAGAACAAAAAACATCACAAACCGCAGCGATACTAGGCTATGTCTTATAAGTATTGTGGATGAGCAGATTTAGCATTTTGTTTTTGCATTTGTGTTTTCTTGTCTGTTTTGCTCGCAGAGGAAACAGACCAGATGCCAAAACTATTGCTACAGATTGCGAACCGGTGTTGTGTGTGTTGTGCTGGAGACTGTTTACCCATCGATATGTGTTTCCCCCTAATTAAATCTGAGTAACCATGGAAGGGGGACGCTATGGGAAGCATCATTTTTACAGGATGAAAACATTATTAGATGGGAGAAGGGATTTTGACACAACATTGGCACTTCAGGGTGCTTCTGCCTCGGCCGCAGTAGCAGAGCAAACAGGTGTGGGAGGGGCAGAGAGAGGAGACTTTGGTGGCCGTTAATATACCTGGGTGGTCTGGCCAAGTAAAGTATGTGTGAGTTATTCAGTTGGTCAGTTCTGAAATGACCAGTGACCTCCCAAGTCTTGTAAGCAGGGTTAGCGGCTAACGAGGCAGACTTGCCGGCAGTGTATCAGAGCAGAGAACACTTGCTTATTTTTTCTCCATTTAAAAAAAATATATTCTTGCCGATTTTTGTAATCATTCAAATTTGGCTGGGTGTTTAATAAACCATTTTTATTTGGTGTGACAATCATATTTATTTTTGCTTTGCCCAGACTCTCAAGTTCCCCCTTTCTCTCTCAGTGCCTGTTTTATTACTTTCATGCAAGAAAACGACTGTACGCAAATACTCCACAAACACAGTCACACACAGTAAACTCATAGAAGCATTATTTCATCGCCTATATCAAAGCTATTTTAGGACCTGAACTCAAATGCAGATACAGTGTGTATTGCTGCAGATGGTTGTAATCTGCACACAATGCGTGCTGTCCTTCCCTCCCTGTGAGCCGTCACCTCTCACCTCTGACCAGGGAAAAGAGAGACTGCAGGGGAAACCCAAATATCCTGTGAGCACACACTAGGGGTGGATTGCCAGGCCCTTCCTCTTTAGGCCACACACACCCCCAGAGTGTACAACACAAATACTAGTTCAGAACGTACATGCACAAACATGCAAAGACACACACCAAACAATCATTCCTCCCCTAATCAGATTACATGTTAATGGACCGGAAAGAGGTAATTCTTCTGCTTTTAAAACCATTATTTATCAGTGAACCAGCATGGAGAGCTCAGAGCAAAACTGTAGTTTTCACAAGCCACCTGGCTCTTGCTTCCTCATCTGGCAAACAAAAGTACTGAGGATTATTTACATACATAGAGTACATAACAGTAATAACGAAAGATGGGATACAGGCATACGTTTCAAAGCAGCATGACACAAAACAGAACATTTGAGGTGAAAGTGATACGCGCTGTATGTTTTATATCGTTTAAAGCTGCATTCCTTTCTTTATGCTCAGAAAAAAAGTGGTCAGACTGCCTTTCTCTGCGCCGTTAATGTCTGTTACAGGAAATGACCTCACATTTTTTCAGTCCTCATTTCTCCCAAATGGTCTTTTTATTGCTGCACAGTTTGATGTCTGATATGAGAAGGTGTGATTTTTGTTTATTTTGTGGCCTTTAGTGCAGACTCCACTGTTGCTATGTGCTCTGCTATCTTTGATTACTGACGTGGTCTCGATATCAAGGGGTTGGTTTGGAGCTGTGGCGGGTGATGTGTCAGGTCCACACAAGGGTTTCTGACTACTGCTGTGATGGCGGGTGTTTAGACTGAGGCCTGGAGTTTGTGTTTGGCTGCTTGACCCAGAGTGTGTTTGGATGGCTAGCTGGAGAGTCCTTGTTGTGTATTAAGGCGTTTGATAAAGTATAAACACGGCATCATCCAGCAGATGGTCTGAAAATCTGCCAGTTTTTTTTTTTTTTAATAAGAGGTTACTCAGGCCCTCTGCATGATGTGTGGGTGTGTGTCAGTTTATGTGTCTTAGAGACGTCATCCTTATTTCCTATGTGTGAATCATTTGCACTGTATTCCTGACCACCGCACACATGAGCACACCACTGACCATACTGCTTGTCCTCTTATACAGAGGGAGGCATGGCAGAAGAAACGGCTCACATTGAGACCGCCACCCAGCAGACCTTGCACTACACACTGGCCAATCAACAAGTCCAGTTTCACCGTATTGGCGAGGATGGACAAGTTCAGGTGGTGAGTGTCGCACGTTTCAACCCTCAATCTTTTTCTGAATCCATGGGCAAGTATTTTTATGTATGGGCAAAGTACACAACAAAGCATTCTCTGACAGCGAAGTTCTTCAGACGGTAAGCAACACTGGGTACCTGCTTGGATCCACAGGTCCTCACCGCGCTCCTCATATGAATAGACATCTAAACGCCAGGTGCACTGTGTGAAAACAGCCTTTGTGCACTCCTTGCTGTTACAACTGTGTTTTCTTCGCAGCTTATCTTAAAACTAAACGTAAAATTACCTGATGCCTCCAGTCTTACGCAGATGCTCTGCCATTATGTCCATTTTAGAAAACACTTACATAATTCAGGGAACTCAAAAACAGCAAGAATCAGACTCAAAACTTCAATTGAACTCTCTCACATTTGAACTGTCAGCGGGCAGGTGTGTGCATGAGACAAGCATGACCGTGACAGGTTCACCGGGCTGCACCTGGTTGACGCTCCACCTGTCAGATTTCCCGCCTCTCCCTACCTGCCTGCTCACCTCTCACTGAAAATGAATTACTATCAATTGCTTCGCGTCTGAAAAGACCTTAAGAGTACGAGACTTCATTCTCTTTTCTCACACAATATTTATCAGATGTATATCGTACAATTAGCCTCCTTTTTGTTCCTCGCTGCTGCCGTATGAGGTTCCCATAGCAGGGTTTGTAGTGCAGAGGGACAGATCAGTCCACCCACCACAGTGACACATACAGCAGAAAAATAGTGCAGCTTATGTCAATGAAGGCGTTACCCAATGCGTAGGGACTGAATGACCTTGTACAGCTGCTACGGCCAAAGGTCACAGTCAGGCCCACTACAGCGTCATGGGTGGGCTGACAAGGAGGAAGTGACTGGACCTCTCATATCTTGTCTTCTGTGGGCCCTGAAATCACCCCAAATAGCTACTTTTAACAAGTAAGGAGCCGCTTGATTAAACTCTGTGGCCTGATGAAGGTCTTACAGAAATCCAAGTTTTGAAGTACACTGTGGAGTTGATCAAATGGATTAAATCCCCTGTATTAGTTCAAGGTTTATCATTGAGGCTACAGTTATTAATTGAGTGAGAGCAGCTTTGGCCCAGTCTTGTTTACATGTTGTAACAGCCGGTGACAGATAAACACAAGCTGTGAGACAGTGTTTGTTATGAGGGGTTTTGCATGAGGAAATTAATACAATGTTCTCTTGTAAGTGCTACAAGTACATGTGTGTGAGTTGCAAAGTCAGCGCTACCAACTGACTGATGTGATTATGCTACATGAGCATTAGAGGTAATTTTCACTGTGCTGCGAGGCTCCACCTCCTCTCATTGGTGCACCCACCGTATGTAATGACAGCGCTACAAAGCTACCTCATAATTTACAGTGTTTGAGTATTTCTGTTGTTAATAGGTTGCTACGTGATGCATGGGTCTGGACACACTGATGATAGGTGGCTCGCCTGAGAAAACGAACAGGCATAAAAGATGGAGGGCGGACAGGCAGGAAGTGAAGTTAGGGAGAAGGTGGAAGAGTGGGAGAGGACGATTCTCAGGAGCTCAGTGTGCAGTTATTACCCTCCCAACGCTCTGCGGAGTATTAAAGGGTGCAGCTGAGCCTGAAATTTATGAGCGCTGCTAATACAGCAGAGGAAATCAAGTATACTTAGCGGCTGTGATTCAGTGCTGTGACAGTCGTCTGATAATTACTAAACAAAATTTGTTGCCAGATTACACGTACCACACAAGGGCTGCCTGTTAATGATTTTTAATTACATTCTGTACATGGCAGCTAAAATAAAGCTCAAAGGATTGAGTCACTGTGTTTCAAGTTTGTCTTAAAACAGTGTTCATATGCCCATATACACACTGAAACAGGTTTTGCTTGCTGTAATCATTCCTCCAGTTGATACGAGCCATCGAGCGATACATTCCTATCCCTTCCTTCTGTGATTTCAATGTAACTGATTTTTTTTTTGTTACTGTTCTTCCACTGCAGCTCAAGAAGGAAATGCTGTCAGTGGAAAAACAAAGAAGACTAAAAAGCCTCACTGTTGGAATGAATCCAGTTGATTTGTTTAATTCAGACTACTGAAGCCTCACATAAGCCTTTGAATGCATTTTTGCACAAAATGAGGACTGTGGATTTTGATCCCCATCCCTTGTATCAGATGTGCTTTAGCTTTTCTTGATTTCTTGATCACGTTCATGTAATTGCTCCAGCTCAAGCTGGTTCTCATCCTTCGTCTGTGTCTCCCAGATTCCACAGGGTCAGCTGCACATCGCCCAGGTGCCACAAGGAGAGGAGGTGCAGATCACACAGGACAGCGAGGCAAGTGTGTTAGTGTGTGTTTTTGTGAGAATGAGAAAGGGAAAAGAGAAACAATCAGCCACTCCCTGTTTTTGAGTCATTCTTCCTGGTATATTGAATTTCTTAGCAATGTCATTGGTCAGGAGAATTTGTCTCCAGACAGTAAATAACTATTACAGTGAACTCATGCTTGAGAAAGAAGTGGCTGACTGGGAAGGAAAATAATGTTGTCTACTTTTGTGTGGGAATGTCAGTATGTTGTGTTGGTAACATGGTTTTTAATTTGGTCCACTTCGGGCTAGCTGATGACTTGCAGTATTTGACTGGCTATTTGAAATAATCGTGGTAACCCATGATCACCCTCAGACATATGGCAGTTTCATGACCTTACAGACACAAAGACACATTATTTTTATTTATTTAGTGAAGAGTGGACTATTTATTAAGCTGTTTTTTTTAGAACAGTCAACAATCACACAAATAGTGGTAGAAGTAAAGAGATAAGTCTATTATACATTATTTGGGTCAATAATGAGAACTGTTGTCCAGCGCATTACTTTACAAAGCTACATTTCCCTTTTGATGAGGCTCTCTGTCATGTTGAAAGCTCGCCAAGTGTTTCTTCAGAAAATTAGGGTTGATCCTCCTTCAGCTCAGTGGAAGAAAAATTAATCTAATTTTTAGCTACACCCATTTTCCAATGATTGATCAAATTCGTGATTGCACAACTCACATTTTGGAGACTAGGTTACTTCTAAGAGAAAAGGAAGAGCCATGTAACGGAGCAAGCTGTTATTTTTCACCTGTCAAATAAGTTTAAGAGTCATTAAACATGTGTCTTCAGAGCCCTGTGTGTTTGTGTTTGCCCGTGCAAATAGCCATCCCAGTGAAGCTTAATGCACCCGAGTAATACCTGACAACATTTTAGTCATTAGTGAGTTTTAGCAAAAGCAGATGTTCTGTAATGTTTATATATCCGCCTGCTTTTGCATGGGGTTATGGCTTTTGTTTCCTAATAATGCCCAGATGTCTCATGTCCCCCCACCAGACATGCACTCTGCATGCACACACAGCGTTTGCCTGCCAGTTAAAATCAAAATCTAACTCCAAACCACACTGACTGCTGAAGAGGAATTTCCACATCAGCATCATTGTCGATGATTTTTTCGAGGATGTGGAAGAGAGATTTATTTCAAGGCGCCAGTCTATGTACACACATACACATCTAATCACATACTGTATATGATATTTGCCACGCATGCATGACAGCTTGAAATTTATGCAAAAGCAATTGACACCTTGACCAAGTGTTTTTCTCATTTCCTGTTCAGTTGTGCTAAAGGACACTCAGAGGAAGAAATGCACGATTGAGTGAGAGAGACGGAGTGAATTGGAGGCAGAAAAGCTCTAAAGCCTTTCCTGCTCTTTGTGGCTGAGCCCAGATTTTTTTCTTCCCCTCCCCTTCCTATTCCATGATATTGTTTGTTTTTTGGAGTTCAAAGCTTAGCAACAAAATCCCACTTCTCCCAACTGCCACTCAGAGAATATGTTTTCATTAGGAACGGGCCCCTTTCATCAAAGACACTGGTTTTAGCGTGCTTGAAAAGGAAATGAGCTGTTTGAGAGATTACACCGCTCTCTGGCCATATGGCAGCTCAGACAGCATTTGATATATATACATGAAATACAATTAGCAGGAGAAAACAACTGAACCTTGAGGGCTGGCTAAATATGGCTTATATGATGTCCTCTCTTATGTGGTCTTGTAAACATCACTGTGGGTGTTCAGAGACTTTACGATGGTCATTGTATCTCGATGAGACTGCGATGGGCTTGCGCCTTTGCAAATGGCTTTCGTTTCTGTTTTTGTTTACAAGAGCCTTGATGTAGCCAGAAATGACACAATTGTTGACAGATATACAAGGACATTGCCTCCACCGCTTACTCTTATGTCATCGTGCATAAAAACTCCTCAGTTCTGATACTTAACAGATATTGTTGCTATCATGCTGTCACTCCTCATTGATCACCAGAGTTCAGTTTAGCATTATGCAATGGCTTGAATCACGCAGGTTAATAAATGGGCAAGATGTATCGTTTTAATGGCTTCATGTTTGCTGGTTATAACAGCTTAATAAGTGTGTGTGTAAAATATGGCATCAGGCTTTTGACATAACATGTCACTTCTATATTTCAGGGAAATCTCCAGATCCACCAGGTGCATGTTGGTCAGGATGGAC
Organism: Epinephelus lanceolatus; assembly: GCF_041903045.1. Taxonomy (NCBI): domain Eukaryota; kingdom Metazoa; phylum Chordata; class Actinopteri; order Perciformes; family Serranidae; genus Epinephelus; species Epinephelus lanceolatus. The sequence continues at coordinate 27,819,475 of NC_135738.1, read as the reverse complement.
AGGTAAGAACTAAATGGGAATAAGCTCATTAAGCCACGCTGTAGATGATAAACCATATATTTGCGTCACTGCTTAAAAAACAAAAGCTGGATAACAGTCATGGTGGATATGCTGGGTTTTGTGTTAAGCTTTAAGATAAGATGAGATCGGTTAAGATAAGATAATTTTATTGTCTCAAAGGAAATTTGTCTTCTGCATGACATGCAATATGTTACAAGACATACCACAGGACAAACAATATACAGTGAACAGCAAGTTATCACATGACTTAGACAGCATGTTTTAGTTTAGTTTTGTCAAAGGTGTTTTGGAGGGATGCAAGTTCTGTCATCCCAGTCACTTTCATTCCTAGTTTTACCAATTTGCACCATACCATGATGCCAAGCCGTATCTAATAATATATCTACCAAGCACTGCATTGATCTCTGTACCTACACCAAACAATCTCAGTCTTTATGCAGTGGTCCTCATCAGATCTTTCACAAGTGATCCATGTGTCTGATGACCCTGTACCAACAGGGCTGTCTGAGCAGGCTCTTTGTTCTTCTGATTCATTGCCCTTTCCCAACCAAAACTCTCTATCAATGACATTAGGCTGGTTCTATCTCAAAAATGTAACATGAGACACAAAATGGCTGTTACGTGTTAATGTTTTACAAAACCCAAAACCAGTGAAGTTGGCACGTTATGTAAATCGTAGATAAAAACAGAATACAATGATTTGCAAATCCTTTTCAACTTATATTCAATTGAATACACTGCAAAGACAAGATGTTTAATGTTCAAACTGAGAAACTTTATTTTTTTTTTGCAAATAATCATTAACTTAGAATTTAAAGGCAGCAACACATTGCAAAAAAGTTGGCACAGGGGCCTTTTTACCACTGTGTTACATCGCCTTTCCTTTTAACGACACTCAGTAAACGTTTGGGAACTGAGGAGACCAATTTTTGAAGCTTTTCAGGTGGAACTCTTTCCCATTCTTGCTTGATGTACAGCTTAAGTTGTTCAACAGTCCGGGGTCTCCGTTGTCGTATTTTACGCTTCATAATGCGACACATATTCTCAATGGGAGACAGGTCTGGACTACAGGCAGGCCAGTCTAGTACCCGCACTCTTTTACTATGGAGCCATGCTGTTGTAACACGTGCAGAATGTGGCTTGGCATTGTCTTGCTGAAATAAGCAGGGGCGTCCATGAAAAAGACGTTGCTTGGATGGCAACATATGTTGCTCCAAAACCTGTATGTACCTTTCAGCATTAATGGTGCCTTCACATATGTGTAAGTTGCCCATGCCTTGGGCACTAATACACCCCCATACCATCACAGATGCTGGCTTTTGAACTTTGCGCCTATAACAGTCCGGATGGTTCTTTTCCTCTTTGGTCCGGAGGACACGAAGTCCACAGTTTCCAAAAACAATTTGAAATGTGGACTCGTCAGACCACAGAACACTTTTCCACTTTGCATCAGTCCATCTTAGATGAGCTCGGGCCCAGCAAAGCCGGCGGCGTTTCTGGGTGCTGTTGATGAATGGCTTTCGCTTTGCATTGTAGAGTTTTAACTTGCACTTGCAGATGTAGCGACGAACTGTAGTTACTGACAGTGGTTTTCTGAAGTGTTCCTGAGCCCATGTGGTGATGTCCTTTACACACTGATGTCGGTTTTTGATGCAGTACCACCTGAGGGATCGAAGGTCACGGGCATTCAGTGTTGGTTTTCGGCCTTGTCGCTTACGTGCAGTGATTTCTCCAGATTCTCTGAACCTTTTGACGATATTACGGACCGTAGATGATGAAATCCCTAAATTTCTTGCAATAGCTCGTTGAGGAATGTTGTTCTTAAACTGTTCGACAATCAGCTCACACATTTGTTCACTAAGTGGTGACCCTCGCCCCATCCTTGTTTGTGAATGACTGAGCATTTCAGGGAAGCTGCTTTTATACCCAATCATGGCACCCACCTGTTCCCAATTAGCCCGTTCACCTGTGGGATGTTCCAAATAAGTGTTTGATGAGCATTCCTCAACTTTCTCAGTCTTTTTTGCCACTTGTGCCAGCTTTTTTGAAACATGTTGCAGGCATCAAATTCCAAATGAGCTAATATTTGCAAAAAATTACAAAGTTTACCTGTTCGAACATTAAGTAACTTGTCTTTGCAGTGTATTCAATTGAATATAGGTTGAAAAGGATTTGCAAATCATTGTATTCTGTTTTTATCTACGATTTACATAACGTGCCAACTTCACTGGTTTTGGGTTTTGTAGTATCAGGATCTGAATTATCTCACTGAACTGCAGTGATACTTTATTTTTGCTTCTCTTCATGCATTACAACCTTAAATGTTGGTTCTGAAAAAACACCCCATGCACCTTACTTTTTTTTTTGCTGGATCTGTTTGCGCAGTGATTGCACAGCAGCTCCTTAGCATTTTAGCCATGTTTTCAGTGTTTTTCCATGTGACTGCACCTGGCAGATGCTGAATATTTGCGTTTTTGACGTTCAGGATAGTGAACCATGGTGACTTCTGTGTATGGTGATGTCACATTCATACCCTTTATTGCGCGATTGCGGCAAGTGTGACAATCCTGATGTGTGTGTGTGTGTGTTAGGAATATTTTGCTGAAAATTTTATAGGGGGGGACGATGCAGCATTCATGATGGCCACATTTACCTGGCAAACAAACAGTACACCTTTGCCTATCTTCCCCTTTACTTTGAGGACGTCTAGATAAGACTCATAGAAAGAGAAAGATGGTGAAAGTATACACAGAACGAATCAAACTGTTTGGATACTTGTGTTGCACTATAAGAAATATAAGCTATCTGTTTAGTAAGTTCTTTGGGGTTTTCTTGTAAACAAACAAAAGTTTACATTCAATGTTTATCATTAAAACGCATTGTGTGTATGGTTGAGCTCTGACAAATGTGTTGAATGTATTTCCTCCTCATAAAACATTTACAATGCAGATTTTTGTGTGTTAAATCTAGCATTGTTTACATCCATGTTTACTAGCTTTGCTTTGCTGCATATCTTGGCGTTACCGTCACCTGTAGATCAGTGGAATAGTGTGAAAACATTGGCAAGGATCTGCACTGCATCACTCGTGTTTGTCCTCAGGCACACACACACACACACACAGAATGAACAAACCAGGGACTCACACTTAGAAAAACAGATTCATTGCGCTACTGGAGGTCTGAAACTCTGCAGGGAACCTTCAACTAAAAATGTATTCATTCTGATTTCGGGAGTCACCGACCACCCTAGTTTTGCTCATGATAATGTAGTCAGTTAAAGCTTTATCCATGTGCGCTGGAGAGCACTCACCTAAAATGATCCAACTCCTGGTTGTCATCCAGTCTTCATCTTTATTCAAAATACAGCATCTTGTAACAGCTCAGCATATTTAAAACATGATCTTTCAGCACTTTCAGACTGTAATGAATTCAGGTAAATGGTAAATTTACTTCCACCTTTCTTTTGACCACTCAAAGTGCTAAAGTGCTTTTCCACTATATATCAAGTTCACCCATTCACACACACATTTATACACAGGTGGCCATGAACCTACCATACAAGGTGCCACCTGCTACTCAGGGTACCACTCACACGCACTCACACACTGGTGGCACAGCCATCAGGAACATCTTGCCGAAGGATACTTCGACATGTGAACTGGAGGAGCTGATCGAACCACCGATCTTCTGATTAGTGGACACTCCGCTCTACCTCCTGAGCCACAGCTTCCCAGTGTGTATAATAACATAATATATCCATGGTAACTTCCTTTTTTTGGCATTCAAAAACATCCCAATCTACCATACAGTTGGATATCATGATGATGATATACTAATTAGAAACATATACACAGCCCTAGCAACACACAGTCAGATGTCTTTTGTCTTCCTGCCAGTGTGTATGTCTTTGTCCATCCCGCTCCCCTCCTCCATCTCTGTCTTGGATGTTTTGGACCGAGGGCCCTTCCTGTTTCTCTGTTCTTTTCTCTGAGATCCAAGCGAGTGTGGATCAAAGCAGAGCTGGCCCGTGTATGACCATTGCAGGGCACATAAGGACGCCTGCAGACCAACACGTAATTTCACATTCATGATTTCATCATGTTTGTCTAGCAGCAAGGCTTTAGGGAAGGAAGTTGTTTCTCACGCTGCCCATCTGGTGGTTAAACTGTTTTGTGTTATACTGTCAGGACAGGTGTTTTTATGTAACAGCCAACGGAGGTTTTGTCCTTCTAAAAGTTGAATGGAGGCTATATATTTTCACTCTTGTGGTCATTACAGGAAAATTACACATTATTATTATTTTTTTAAGGCAATGAATTCCACACGACCCCCGAAGAGAAGAAGCTACACTGTGATTACATTATTTTTGCGTTATGCCCTAAAACAATTGTGGTCTTTGCATTAATTGGGCCACTAAATGTTAATGGATAAGCCTGTGATCAAACAGACAAAAGCCCTGCTTGACCCCCCCCCACACACACACTGTGCCGTGCGACCCCTTGTTATAGTCATGGTTCCCACAGTCATGAAATTCCTGGAAAAGTTATTTAATGAGAAAAACTGTTTTCCAGGCCTGGAAAAAGGTTTGGAATTAACAGAATGTTTCGTAAAACCTTTAAAAATATTTCGTTTTGGCTGTTTTTTTTTGTTTAATATGTTCAGGAAAATCCCCAAACATATCTAATGTCGCACAAAATATGTTAAACCATTGAAATGTTAATGGTATCACATGATACATACAGACTAGATCGGCATTGGGTCATCACCACACCCCCTTTTGGGGGAAAGAAACACACTGTCACATAGAGAGAAACTGGAAAATGCCAAAAAGCTGTTGTGTGGTTAATCAGTGATTGCACACCTAGATTCGAGGCACATAAGATGCATTAATATTCACTGTCAGTGCAGTGTGGTAAATGACGCTGGTGACAGTCACTACTCATCAAGCAGCAACCCCCCAGGGCTGAAAAATGAAGCCAACATGGAAGTGCCAAAAACTGCTGTTCTTTAAATGGCCGCTTGAGGCTGGCTTTCTGAAGCCAGGCGAACCTCAGAGACCCCCCCCCCCCCCCCCATATTAAACTGCCTAACTTTACAGCAGAAATTGATATGTCTATAGCCTAGTACAAAAGATGGTTTTGGTCTCTGTAGCTAATTTCAGCATTTTTGACAACTGTACAAGCGGAACAGTTTATAAAACTGACCTGTGTACATTTTATTAAGGCTTAAAGATATGCTTATTTAAGAGCAGGCAGCTTTGAGTACCAAAAAACAAGATGGCGATGGCTGGAATGCAGAAGTCGAGGCTTCAAAACTGGAGCTATGTCCATTATTTTTACAGTCTGTGTTACTGATTGATAGCTTATAGCTGTTAAGTCTATTGGCATATGCAGCTGACAGGATGGTCTAATGAAAATGTACCAGGGAAGTCAGCAGGCACGAGCAATTGTTTATTTGCAAATTCTTTGGAAGTGTGTGTTTAATAATGTACGGCTGTATCGCTATGTTGGCCTACCTTGCCATTGTCGAAACAGACCATTAAATAATTGTCACCGTGATGCCTTTCCATAGTTGTAAAATTCTCCCTCATAGTATTATAAACCACTGTGCAGCATTTTGGCATCAGATAAGCTTGAAAACTCATGGAACTATTTCTCAGACCAGTTGTATTTAATCGTCTCATCGGTACCTTTAACGACAGGCCTCCACCAACGTAGCAGCTTGAGTTTGAAAACCCAGTAAGACCACATTACTGCTAACTTCCAAGGTTTGTAGTAAAAATAGTCAAAAATAGAATCTGCAGTCTTAAATTCAGACTTTCTGAGTTATATTTGCCACTTTGTTGGCTCAGTCACATGCACTCTACTCATAATTCAGAAATTTCTGGCATGAACTGAAGTCAGAATAAGACGAAGGAGATTTTTCCATCAATATTATGCCAATGAAGAGACTTAAGAGGCTTAAGAGTGTAATACAAGTAACAGCCTATTTGTTCACTCAGTAAAGTAATGCTTTACTTTGTTTGAATGCAGTGTGTAATAATGTAATTACAGTATCATTAATTACCTGGGAATTACTGGATATCCAGCCATGCACTTGGAAACTAAGACCGTAATCATCCTTTCTATCTAATATGTCAGAATTTGGGGTGAAGGAGTTGTCACATGCCACCCACCACCTGGAAACATGAGCTTTCCACTGCTCGGGTCTATATTTTATAGTCTGATTAAGATTTAAATCATCCAGTTCGCTCATTGGTTAAAAGCATCATTAGCTATCTGTGTGTGCTCACATTGATGATGTGTGAATGCATCTGCTTTCTATGAGGTTTTTTTTGTTGTTGTTTGTATTGTTTTATTGGCTGTTTAGCTCTGTGTGTGTTTTCAATTCATTGAGGTAGTCACCACACATCCCCACGCTGCTTCTCTCTCACACACTCATAAACGCACACGCCTTCTCGTGTCCTCGAATGACCCGCTTGCTGAGCCTGACAGCAGCATTCCTCTGTCTCCCTCTCTCTCTCTCTCTCTAGGATCTTGGAAGTTTGGGCCAAAATTTGGTTTAGATTTTGCACCACGACACACATGTCTAGCAGCTATTCACAATGGTTCACAGAGTACACGAACAGCTTTATCACGTTTAGCCGTTCTGTCGGGTACAGGGAAGACTGTTTGAATGAAACTGCAGTGTGGGATATGCACAGGCTTTAGTTTCCTGCAGACACCAAAGGATGCGAGAACAAAAAGCTGCACAAAGGCCACGATTCCCTTGGCAGTGTCTGGGAGCCTAGTCCAATAAAAAGCTCTTTTATTTTCCCCTTCTTTTTAGCTCATACTTTGATTGGGTCTGTAAAATGATATGAGTGCATGGCCAAAACAAACACACAGTGACTTATTCCTTAAACTTCATGATGCAGGTCAAGCTTTTCACACACACATGCAGTTAGGGAAGGGAATCTCCAGGCACCTCATAATTTGATTCGATTACGATTTAGAGGGCAATGATTCAACAACAACAAAAAATTAGCGACTATACAAATTTCTGATTTCTATATGATTTATTTTTCTCACCATGTGAGTATTTGATACTTTCAGAACATAGCATACTGTATTTGTTGAGATCAATAATTAAATAAACAAGATGAACTTACCTGCATACCATGTGGCTCTTGTGCAGGTCTCTTTTCCCTTCAACCTTAAAGCCAAAAGCTTCCATAACCAAGTTTTTAAACCAGTCGGATTGTATCCATCTGCGGTTGCTCATGGTAACCCATTGTGGAATATTTTTGCCGGCATAGTGCCCAGTGTTTGCAAACTGTAATATTTCACCCACAATTCACATACTGTTAAAACATACATGGTTTCTAGTCTTTTGATTTTAAAAGTTAATTGCAGTATTTAAAGGGGCAATAAGCAGAAATTCATCATTTCTAGATTGAAGGAATTAAAAAATCACTATGTGAAGAACTAGAGGTGTAATTTCATCTGGAGTATAGCATGACGTCACACACCCTCTCTCTGTGTTGATCTCCAGCCCCTTGTTTCCAAGCCGGTCTGGCTGCGCATTCATGTACGTTCATGTGAATCGCTGCCTCCTCCCTCCTCTCGGAGCCCTTGGCCCTCCCTCCCTATAAAAGGCTACAGCCAGTGAGCAATGGCAGCGCGTATTTTTGAAGCGAAATGGCGGAGATTGGAACGAAACGTTCACTTGAAGACGACCTGGGGCCTGTATCACGAAGCAGGATTAATGTCTTAGCGAGGTAACTTCAGGGTTAACCCTGGGTTTTCGGTCTCACAAAGCCGGTTCAGTTCTTATCGGGGTAGATCACCATGGTAACTTACTATGAACGGCTATCCTGCTCCGGAGCAGGGTAAGTTCAGGGTTGATTCTGATCCTATAAAAAGCACCACCCACCGGCCAATCAGCTGTTCGGAAAAAAATGACTCCGCTGACAGAAATGCAGCCCAGACATGACGGAAAGTTTAATTAATTTGATTGATTTTGATTTGAAAGTTTATTTTGAACATTAAAAAAAGAAAAGAAAGCAACAACAACAGACAATGAAAAGATTGTTCAAAAAGGAGTGGAAAGAAGTTGAAATTTCATCCCACCCCTTCATAAGAAAGAAACTGATCATTTGCGGACACTTAATAGCGCCATTAATTAGTGCCAACATTTTGTTTTGTTGGAGGAAATGAACCCTGTTAAAGATAATGGGCCTAACTGACAGCTTTGCTGCTGGAAATGTGGAAAGTAGCCTATCATGTCTACACTTAATGGTGTTTGAGGGATTTTCCTTTTTGTTTTTTAAAGAGGGAGACTAGGTATATTTTTGCGCAGCTGTTAATTTCTAACACAGCTCAATATCAGGATGATTGTATTTAGACTATCAGTTTGGTGTTGATATGATTTAATTGTGACGTCAGCTTTAAGCTTTATTGTAGCATATATAATGTTATGACAAAGAAGACCAATTTATCAGACGCAATGATGTTAGACAATAATTGTAATACACGCAATTCATCTGCGCAGCATTGATTTCATGGGATTCAAGGGTGTGATCAGTGTCAGATGTACAGGTACAGGTACTGTAGCTACTTGAACCAGTGATGAGTAATTTAACCTACACATAATTTTATTTGCTACATTGTTTTGTCTTGATTTTTCCCTCTCTCCTCCTCTATTTCTTCTTTCCTGACCCGTTTTTTTTTTTTTTTTTCGTCTCTATTATGTGATTTCATTGATGTTTTGACAGGGGAATTTCTTTGATAAGCTTTTAGTGGCTTCTAACCTCTCCGGCACTTTTCTTTTTTTAATCTTGTAAATTTTATACTGTCTGTTTTTAACATTATGTGCAAATAAACTAATCTAAACTAAAACTAAACATTATTCATCCCGTTATGCGTTGCCACGCATGTTTCCTCCTCCTGCAGCTGCCACGGTGTTGGCCTTTTCTCTAATGTTGCTTTTCTCCTCCTCATATTTTAGTAGAATTAATCTCTGATCCTCACTATAAATACTTTTTTTCCCTCACACATGGCGCTCTGTGAGGACATTCAGTGACGCTGCGCTTCTCTCATGATTGTGATTGGTCCGCTGCGTGCGCGTTCACGGCTCTTGATAAAGCAACCCTGGGTTGAGTTACCGAGTTGATATCCAGCGTCGTGATACCGATTATCCTGATTGCCATTGTTAGGGTTAGTCAACCCAGGATAGGTCTGGGTAACCCAGGAAAGGTTGATCTCACTTCGTGATACAGGCCCCAGGATCCGACATTACCTCTAAAGAAACAACGGTCGTTGGCGAAGAAGTTGTCAGATAAAGAAAGGGACAGAACCTGGATTAACATTGGCCTTGCATTTCTAAGGTGGAGAGCACTGCCAGAGCTAAAGGGACTACAATTTGACTCAGATTTAGCTCTTCTTCTCCTGGACAGGTAACGTTAAGTAACAACATAAAGTCAATTGTCTGTTTTAATTAGTGTTACAGTAACGTTAGGCACATGTCGCTATGTCGATTCAATTAAATTTAATGTTACAATCGTAGCATGGGTTAACGTCTGGAGCTTGAATTATTAGCGGCTCGGTCCCAGCAATGGGTCAGGTGTTACGGTTGTGTTAGGTGAGTAGCCCGGCAGCCCAGCTAACATTTGCAGTTAGCATTGCAAAATGTAGCCAGGCTAAAACATCGCTCTCACTCACAGAGAAGAGTAGGAACGTTAGCGTTAGCTCCCAGTGTTGGCACTAACCGGGATCCGGCGATGGCTCTAGCCGTGTCGGCTGCCACCGGCTACTGGAGTAACTTACAGCTATGGAGCGCTTCTACCAGCTCTTCTAGTCACTGAGCCTCGCCTCCATCTCAGCAAATATATTAAATTTATTACAGGTACCATCATCATTGAAGTAGGCAGGGGAATAGCTAAACACAGCAGAGACAGAGAGAGAGTGAAAGACATGGCTAACTGCTAAACTAAGTTTAGACGAGGCGAGTGGGGGGTGGGGGGGGTGGAGAGCAGAGGTAGAGGGAGGTGTGGCTCATGACACACTTCGTTTTGGTCTACAGGCAGTGCACAACAGCAAACCTAGTGGTGAAACGATTTCGCTTTTTGCCCCTTTAATTAATTAATTCATATGAAATCATAGTACAGACTCTTGCCTGTATAGCAATAAAAAAATAAAGGGGAGGTGGCATGCTCTTGTTTTAATGTATTAAGTGGTGGAGAGCAGCTTCACTGGTGCAACTTCAGCTACGGGGAAAGCCAAGATGCTGGGCAGGCCAGACAAAGGCGTTTTTGAGGTGAAACAAACTGAGGAGAGAGTTATTTTGCTCTTTACGGAGGTGTTTCTAAGTTGTTTATTACTGCAATGTGTGTTGGACAATTAGCTGTGAATAAGCTAAGCAAATTAAAGATGACCTGATTTCCAAAAGGCAAAATGTTAATGATGACACATTTCTTCACTATCTTCTTTTACACATTCAAAATAACAAAATCACCTGAAGCGAAATTCTGGGCACCCTGCATAATCAATACTTAGTAGCACCCCCTTTGGCAAGTACCACAGCCTCTAAATGCTTTTGGTATTTCAGTTCTTCTTTGGGGGATTTTCACCCATTCTTCCTTGCAAAAGTCTTCTAGCTCTGTAAGATTCTTGGAACTGTCTTGCATACGCTGCTGTTTTGAGGTCTATCCACAGATTTCCAATTTTGTTTAGGTCGGGGTATTGTGAGGTCGGTGACAAAACTTGCAGCTTGCACCTCTTGAGGTAGTCCATTGTGGATTTTGGGGTGTTTTTAGGGTCATTGTCCTGTTGTGGAAGCCATTCTCTCTTCATCTCTTAGCTCTTTTACAGGTCGTGTGATGTTTCCCTCCAGAATTTGCATCTTTTTATGAAATTCTGCACCTTTTTTTTCCGCAAACATTCCTTTGCTCACTGCGTCTAAACATGTCTATTTTAACTTCATCAGTCCACAGGACTTGTTTTCAAAAACTATCAGGCTTGTTTAGATCTTCCTTTGCAAACTCCTGATGCTGAATTCTGTGGTGAGGACACAGAAAAGTTTTTTCGGATGACTTTTCCATTAAGATCATAATTGTGCAGGTGTAGCTGCACAGTAGAACAGTGCATCACCACTCCAGAGTCTGATAAATCTTCCTGCAGGTCTTTTGCAGTCAAACAAGCAATCCTACGAGCAGCTTTCTTGGGAAGTTTTCATAGTTTTTCAGACCTCAACTTGACCTCCACAGTTCCTGTTAACTGCCATTTCTTATTTACATTACGAACTGAGGAAACAGCAACAACCTGAAAACACTTAACTATCTTCTTATAGTCTTCTCCTGCTTTGTGGGCATCAGTTGTTTTAATTTTCAGAGTGGTAGGCAGCTATTTAGAGGAGCCCATGGCTGCTGATTGTTGAGACAAGGTTTTAGGAGTCAGCGTATATGCATCACCTGGCCTTTCCTGGTGATGATTGTGAACAAGCCATAGCCCTAACAAGCTAATTAAGGTCTGAGACTCTGTGAAAAGTTGCCTGAGAGCTTTATGTCTAGGGTTGACCAGACTGCATGGTGTTCCTTTTTTCCCACTCTACAATTGTACCAAACAAAAATATTACTCCATCCTTGCTTGAAATGTCGAAAAGCATTGTTTCATCTTAAACTTCCTGCCTCTTGGAGATCAGTCCATCTTCTACTCACTTAACACAGTAAAAGAAATTTTGACCAGGGGTGGCCAGACTTTTGCATGTCACAGTATATTCTCATAGTCTCATGGAGCTGAGGGTGAGCGACTTTTAGGTCAGCTCTTAAATCTGAAGAACCCCAGAAAGCACATAAAGACACCCGAGGGAAGCAGGGCCCGAACAAGTACAATATTAGTGATAGCACTTATTCAAGGAGATAAATCACTTCGACCAGATATGGTTGCATACAGAAGACATAATATGTCTTTATCATGATTGGTGTAGTGTATCTTGGACCAGAATTTGTTAAGAACCTCAGACAAAGACAAAACAGAACAGGCTTAATCCTGATGTGTGCTTTCTTAAATGTCTGATGTGTGTGTTTACAGAGAGGCCTACATCAAATGGGCTAAGTATGATGTCACTGTTTTTGTAATCTGGCTGAATAATGCTGAGGCTATGTTAGTATAACCTAGCATGCACAATTCATCACATGAGCTCTCTCTTTCGTCTTTCTCTGGGGCAGTTTTCCTCTCCTTCCTCTTTCACTCTCTCATTTTCCCATCTTCCCTGTGCAATGTAGCTGCGGTTACACCTGTCTTTTAAAGGCCACCTGCCACATCCAATCAAGCCAGGTCACATTAACCGTCAGATGTTCACACTCTCAGGTCCAGTCTTGGCCGCATTAATGTCCATTACATAAATAAAGAATTGTCACACTCTCTGGTTTTGATTTTTTAACAGCCCTGCACAGATGTTTTCTCACTCCGTGGCTCCATTAGGGTCTCTTAATTTATGTGCATGTTGTCCAACGTTGTCCACACCTTGCCTATTTTGTGTTTCTCTGCAGTATTTGTCCCACTGAGAGTCATTATCAGAATCCACATTCTGAGGTGGCCTGCCTCACACATTTTCTATCAGATCTCAGTTATGTGTGATGTCATGTGAGTTGTGTCTGGCCACAATCTGAATGCAAGAAGCATCACTCATTTACTGGGCAAAATCTCAAAATTAAGATGTCAAGTTGCTTTGAGACGATGAGTCTAAATTGGGCCTTAGAGGCCTCATAATGGAAGCTGTTTAGTAATTCCCTACACTGATTTCTTTATCCCTCCATTATGGATGGGTATGGGTATTAGATTTAATTACTTACATGGTGTATCAATCATTTTGAACACATCGGCTGTTGTCAGATGACGAGTTAGCTTCATAGTAGCTCTTTTAAAAAATGTATCTGCATTCTTATGTAGATATCTGTTTATAAAGATGAGCCAAAATGACCAGTGCATGGAAGAGAAAATGTTGGCCTGGATATCTGCTGGCTACACCAGATCAGCCGAAATATTGGTCCTCGTCCCCAGAGGCTTATCGTCGTCAGACTGATAGCTGATGGGTTCTGAGACTGATCTTTTTATTAGTTTTCTGTAAATAAATAATGTGAGTACTCCTCTCAAAGCTCATGCTGGTTCTCATAAACGAGAACAACTTAATATCATGAGTTGATTTAGTTTTGTTATAAGGCTGGTTTTCTCTGTGTTTGATGTTCTGCAATGTTCTGAACAGCCTGTTCCATACTGCAGTTGTGATGCATATTTCTGTCCTCAGAAGTGCGGCATTTTCTCACAGATCACATTCTGAGAATAGGATTCATTGTGTTTATTGGCAGTACACTTTGTAATAATACTGCATTATGATGGAAATAAATTAGGTGTTGATAAGTGTTGTCATGCATTTTCAGTACGATTAGTGCGGCACTGACAAGACTGCATTGCTAAAATAAATTTCTTCTCTGTGTGATGATTTAATCAGGAAATTAATACATTTTGCAACCGCTTGTTAAGAAAAAAAAAAAAAGGACAATAATTGTCTTCAGGCTTTTGCTCTCAGCTCATCAGTTGTGTCAGCGTTTGATGAAATAATGCTGTCCAGTAAGTTAACTGGTACTAATCACACTTTGCTTATTGTTACATAAAGCTCCAGAATGAACTTCAAACAAGATTTTTTCAGTTAGAGATTAGTGGGGGAATTTGGGGCCTTGTTAAGGATAAGCGTAGAGCCCCTGCTCCAATCTTAACTGACAAAAGAAATTTAGGTGTCTTTGTAGTTGAGGCAGGCTGTGTTAAAGTTTTGAGAAGGCTACAGACTGACCCTCCATCTGCCCTCTGTCCAACCATCATGCTCTGTATTGTCACTAGAGATTTACTGCATGCAATGAGCAGCACAGTGTTCTTCACACATCTCACTCTACACTTTGTTTGTCTAACTGCTTATGCACACATTGAATCTCTGTTGTTTAGCTGCAGATGTTTCTGTGTCCACTCCCATGTTAGTCTGTGCCAACTTAGCCCTAAACTCAGCACAAATGTGCCAGCTGAAAGTCTGGACAAATCTGGATCCAAAGTTCTCCGGCAGCCTATAAAAACCCTCTCATGCAGACGGAAGAGAGAGAGGCAGACCCATGAAACTATAAAATAACGAGTCTTTTACTGCACTCCCTGTCTGTCATAGCCTCTTATCTGGTGCCCTTCTCTCAGTGTGCTGTGATCTTACCCTGCACTGATGCAGACCAAATGGAGGATTGGAAGATGAAAGGAGCGACTGATGAGGAGGAGGGGAGAAAGAAAAAAGATGGGAGAGGAAAGCCAAAAAGGGAGACTGTCTGGAAGAGATGTTTTGTCCCGTTCATGATTGAAAACTGAGACCAGTTGAGCTGTGAATTGGACAAAAACACATGCATGGTACTAGGTGCCACATAAAAAAACTTCAGGAAGTGGTGCCCTCTGCTAGCTCCAGTGGCTTAGGCAAATACACTGTGCCGCCAATGGCCTCGGATGCCCTTTTCCCCTTATCCATCTTTGCTGTCACTGCCCTTTGTAACTCTGTAAAAGCAAAAAAGAAACAAAAACAGTGCAATTATAAAACCGACAGAGGAGCGGCAGATCCGTTGTCGAGTGAGCTCACAGTTTTTGGAGGAGTGTCAGATAGCTGTAAACCACTGCCGTGTCAGTCTGAGAAATCCAGCACATCTCAGGAGACAGCTATAAAGCTTCACCAAATTTACTCATCCTGTCATTCGCCTGCATCATGTACCGATGATGGACCTGAATGCCGCCCATCAGGGGCTTTAGACGTGATTGTCAAGAGTTTGAAGGCAGTCCCCCACCCCCTCACCCTCACATCTTCCCCCTTGTTGAACCTCTGCCATCCCTTCCTGTCAGCACATGTTGCGGTGCATCTGTTGGACCCTCCCAAGCGGCATTGTTCATGGTCAGTGTGGGAACTGGGTCACAGAACAGAGAGTCCAGCTCGGCAATGGTCCTTCTGTCTGTACTGCCAGGACATGTAAACACAGCACCAGTCCAGAACCAGGAAAAACACAGGCAGTATTTTGTGATAGAGTGATGGTGCACAGAAGAAGAAGGATGTGTCGATGAGTTGATGAAGGAGATGATGAGAAACAAACAAGGGAAAGTGAGAGAATGAAGTGAGGAAATGAAGAAAGGAGATGAAGAGGAAACAGATGAGTTGGTGTGTTTTAAACTCAACTCATCTGAACTCATGTTGTATTGCAAGTGTTGATGTTCTTACATTTGTGCGGTTTGTGCCAAAGACATCAGCTCCTCCACGCCTGTTGTCAGTTAGCTTCGGTAAAGGTCTGGTGTTCTAGGACAGCATCTCTTGATTTGTCATTCCTACACACAAAGCAGATGCTTGAACAATCTGTAAGGTTAACCTCAGAGAATCAGGGTGTGATTTGTGCTGGAATCAAACCATTGGCTCATGGCCTGAGTTCCTCAGTTGTCTTTTCTTGCTCTCTGCTCAAGAATGTTGTTTCTAATGTGTAAGGGGTTGTTGAGATTCCTGTGATTCACAGTCCGGGGGGAGGGTAAAAATGAGATGAAAAGATACAAACAAGATGTTTTATGACCAATGTTTAGTGTAAGTGGGATGTACGTAAGCAGTCAAGGATTTAGAGGTCTAGTGGTGGATCGTGTTTCAAAGGAGTAGTCGTCTGCTTTGTGTTCTTGTGGCATCGTGGCCTGGAGATAAAAGGCCATAGATCGGGGAATCCGTAGTTCTGAATGCGTGCGTAGGTGTGTGTGTGTGTTTGTTACTCAGCATTTCGGAGCAATGCAGAGGAGGGTACCCCCAGTGGTGTTTTCTTTTGTCTTTGTGGGCAGAGCTCCGGGTCGCCGGGGTGTGTGAGTAAGAGGGACCAGATGTTTAAAATGCATTTAAGCGTGACTCACCATCAGCACAGGCCTGGTGCAGTCCTGCCTCGCCAAGCCTACATCATCATCCATCAGTTTCAGCTTTAACAGGATCCTGACGGGGACATTGTTGGTGCACTTACATGGATTCTAGGTTAATTATAGCCTGGTTAAGGTAATACTACTTCTGTCATGTGAACTTGTGGTTCTCGACCCTCTTCGTGTCAAGGACCCCCTTAATTGATACACATTAGGTCATGGACCCCCATTTGATAAGATTCAGGGACCCTCCATCTGAAAAGATTTGTGGTTGTTGGCAATGAACAAGACGAGAATTCTATAGTTGTCAACTACATTTGAGGAGATGACTGTGGAGGAAATGAAACCCATGATCAGAATAGTCATTTGTATGACTCTAGCCCTTTTTACACGGAGATTGCGCTACAGGGTCGCTACGAAGTCCCTTCTTCATGCCTCCATTTTTGCACAGAATCAAACAATGGCGGCATAGTGCTGCTACATTGTGTGATTTTAGACAGCCTGCTGGCATCACCGAAGCAAATTAGGTACGATGGGTGTGCCATGGAACACAACAGCGTTGGCCTTTAGTGTCACATATAACCTATCTGTCGGCAGCACTTTTTAAACTATAACAATGGCATTAACGTGGCAATAACAATTACCTACCATCCCTGTTATATGGCAGCAGATCTTGTGCTCCGCTAGGAGGGTAAGGAGTACCTGCACCTCATTGTTTTTCAGTGTGTGGACATGTTCGGCCACTGTTTTCCTTCTTTGAGTTAGCTGCTAATTGCTACCACCTGCTTTTTAAATCTCCCGCAGTGAGTCACACACATAACAAATCATCAAAATGTCACACCCGTGCCACCCATGCTCCGGTCCTGCTGGCTGTCCCTTATATACAGTACAGGCCAAAAGTTTGGACACACCTTCTCATTCAATGCGTTTTCTTTATTTTCTTGACTATTTACATTGTAGATTCTCACTGAAGGCATCAAAACTATGAATGAACACATGTGGAGTTATGTACTTAACAAAAAAAGGTGAAATAACTGAAAACATGTTTTATATTCTAGTTTCTTCAAAATAGCCACCCTTTGCTCTGATTACTGCTTTGCACACTCTTGGCATTCTCTTGATGAGCTTCAAGAGGTAGTCACCTGAAATGGTTTCCACTTCACAGGTGTGCCTTATCAGGGTTAATTAGTGGAATTTCTTGCTTTATCAATGGGGTTGGGACCATCAGTTGTGTTGTGCAGAAGTCAGGTTAATACACAGCCGACAGCCCTATTGGACAACTGTTAAAATTCATATTATGGCAAGAACTAATCAGCTAACTAAAGAAAAATGAGTGGCCATCATTACTTTAAGAAATGAAGGTCAGTCAGTCCGGAAAATTGCAAAAACTTTAAATGTGTCCCCAAGTGGAGTCGCAAAAACCATCAAGCGCTACAACGAAACTGGCACACATGAGGACCGACCCAGGAAAGGAAGACCAAGAGTCACCTCTGCTTCTGAGGATAAGTTCATCCGAGTCACCAGCCTCAGAAATCGCAAGTTAACAGCAGCTCAGATCAGAGACCAGATGAATGCCACACAGAGTTCTAGCAGCAGACCCATCTCTAGAACAACTGTTAAGAGGAGACTGCGCCAATCAGGCCTTCATGGTCAAATAGCTGCTAGGAAACCACTGCTAAGGAGAGGCAACAAGCAGAAGAGATTTGTTTGGGCCAAGAAACACAAGGAATGGACATTAGACCAGTGGAAATCTGTGCTTTGGTCTGATGAGTCCAAATTTGAGATCTTTGGTTCCAACCGCCGTGTCTTTGTGAGACGCAGAAAAGGTGAACGGATGGATTCCACATGCCTGGTTCCCACTGTGAAGCATGGAGGAGGAGGTGTGATGGTGTGGGGGTGTTTTGCTGGTGACACTGTTGGGGATTTATTCAAAATTGAAGGCACACTGAACCAGCATGGCTACCACAGCATCCTGCAGCGACATGCCATCCCATCCGGTTTGCGTTTAGTTGGACGATCATTTATTTTTCAACAGGACAATGACCCCAAACACACCTCCAGGCTGTGTAAGGGCTATTTGACCAAGAGGGAGAGTGATGGAGTGCTGCGGCAGATGACCTGGCCTCCACAGTCACCGGACCTGAACCCAATCGAGATGGTTTGGGGTGAGCTGGACCGCAGAGTGAAGGCAAAGGGGCCAACAAGTGCTAAACACCTCTGGGAACTCCTTCAAGACTGTTGGAAAACCATTTCAGGTGACTACCTCTTGAAGCTCATGGAGAGAATGCCAAGAGTGTGCAAAGCAGTAATCAGAGCAAAGGGTGGCTATTTTGAAGAAACTAGAATATAAAACATGTTTTCAGTTATTTCACCTTTTTTTGTTAAGTACATAACTCCACATGTGTTCATTCATAGTTTTGATGCCTTCAGTGAGAATCTACAATGTAAATAGTCATGAAAATAAAGAAAACGCATTGAATGAGAAGGTGTGTCCAAACTTTTGGCCTGTACTGTACATGTCATTACGGCGCTGTTACTCCATCTGCTGCCGGCTTAAAGGTGAGACAACTCTGCCCCCCAATTCTGCAAAATTACCTTTTATACAGAATGGTGAGGTGGCATGACGGTGTGAAACTCTTGCCTTAAAGAGGCAGCGCAAAAGCGGCTTCTTAATCACATTGGTCTTACTTCTGTAGTGAATTAAATAGTCAAAATATTTCCCATTTTTCTGAGGACCCCCTGATACTCCCTCAAGGACCCCTCTGGGTCCTCGGACCCCTGGTTGAGAACCACTGATCTAAAACCACTTATTTGGGATATTTGACTTATAATCAGAATGAGTATAATTATGATTTGCAGAGCTAGATTACTCATCAGTCTTTCCAGCGACTTCTGGCATGTAGACGGCACAGTCTGATCTCTGTCTGATTTTTGTGTCTGCACACGCACCACAAAAATGGAGTAAAATGGATGCAAACTAGCATGTTTGGAAAAAATCAGCATGACTAGCAGTGGGGGAACAATAAAACTTGTTTTTCATGGAAATGATAGAAAAAAACAGCTTACATAACGAAAACTGCAGCTAAAGGTGTTTATGTAGAATTCAGACTGCGCATTCTTCTGGACATTAAACGTGACTATTAAATGATTATGCCAGCACAAACCAGATGGTTGAGACGGATGTTACAGTGTAACAGTGTTGTTGGTAGCGAGTCCTCTGAATGGTCTGTTTTGTTTTCTCCTTTACCAGTGCTGGCAAGAGTACAGGTAGCAGTAAAAGTGATTGTTTCTGATGTGATGTCTTAGTGAGTTAAGGACTCTAGTGTGCTGCATGCTGATGTGAGATGACAAATGTCTCTCATGGCAGATCTGAAGTAGAACTGCTGGATTCTTGGCTGCTGTATGTCAAAGGTGCTGATTTTGGGACCCATTGAATCGTCTTGAAGAGAGATTGTTTGGTGGTTTGGGTGTACTGCTTAAAAGGTCAGTCTTAGGTCACTTGGACATGTTTAGTCTTAAAATCTAGCTCCCAAAGCATCAAGTTGTGGATATTTACAGGGACGTGCCAGAACTAAATACAGAGTAAGATGTATCGCTTCTGTTGTGTCAGAAGAATGACATTTAATTTAAGAACTGTTTTGGCCTTTATCATTGAACATTTATAGATCATGTCTCAATACTAGATTAAATGACTTGTTGAGACTGGTATTTTGTGGTATTTCGTTAGTTGAGTTTTACAACCTGTGTATATCATGTCCTCTGACTCCATTGAATTAAACAGGATAATTGGAAACACGATTAAGTCGTCATCTTAAATCATGAAATTTACCGACATTGTAAAAATGCCTGTGTCAATTAGCCAGGCCAAGTTTGGATTTGTGCTAGAGAACAGAGAAAACCTTCAATGGAATTTGGTTCCTTTTTGTTTTTTAAGGGGCCCGTCTCTTAATTACGGCTGTTATTTTTGTCATCAGTCCTCTTTTGATTTGCTGGTTCTGGACCAGAATTCAAGTCAAGCTGGTTTTGTCATAAAACCTCTCTGAGCCCTATCTGAATCTGACTCCCAGCGTGCTGGTGGGAGTTGTGGAGCAAAGGATGCAAGGGAGGGTTTGATTGGATGCAGGTGTTGAGCTCTGGTGTGGAAACAGTGTCAGGGTGTGGGTGGAGATGGGAAGCACTGGGCCAGGTTACAAGTTCAGGGGTCTTGCAAGACTTAAAAGATTTACAATACGGATGTGTTTCAAAGAATATTGTGTGGACAGGAGATGGATGTATCAGTGGTGTATGGGAAAATCACTTGTCAAAAGTCTGAACATATAACTGCAAATAAGTGAGAGAGTTCTTGAATAATAGAGGAATAAAGCATGATACCCTTTGGCTTCTGTTTCAACATTTCAACATTTTGATTTGTATCACAAGACCACTGTTGTCTATTCAATCATACGAAGAGCCGAGGCCCAGCTGAAATCAGAACAGTCCTCAGACTCTGAGGTAAAATAAAAGGCATATGTAACCAAGAGTTAATGCCTGCAGCGAGACATATTTAGGCCAGTGTGTTCATTTTCCCAGTCTACATTAAACAAGCACTCAGCACACTGCTGTGTCTATGGGCATCTTTACAGCCAAGTCGCAGCCAGGCCTTCACCCCCCCCCTCCCTCCTCTCAGTCTACCCCACCTACCCACCCGGAGCTAGTGTTTCTGCTTGGACATCTGTCCACGGTTGGCAGTTGCAGATGTTGTTGACGGCTGTGAAGCTGAGAGGAAGTTCCAGCCACTGCAAAGCCCAAATGTTTCTTTTTTCATTTCCCTGTTTTGGTTTGGGCTTTTTTTTTTTTTTTTAACAGATCTGAAAGAAGAGGCGGTATTCCTTTGGGAGTGATAGGAACCAGATATGTGTGGCTCTCTTTTCATAGCGCCCAGAAAAACCTGCCTTATGTGCATGAATTTTTGCTTCCTCTAAAAGGAGGATCTTGTGTTATGGGGGATTCCGGTGTACTTTGATTACAGCGAGAGTGAAGCAAAATCTTTAAAAACATACTCAGACACAAACACTCACATGCACACTAAGCGGGTGACTCATCGCATCGTCCGATTCACAGCTGAGTTTAACTGAGACCTCCTGTGAGCCTGGGAATTGATGCCAGCCTGCGCAAAGTATGTGCAATGTGGAAGCGGATTTTCTGGTTGATGCAGTATTCAGAGACTGTTACCAAGCATAGAGATGGAAATTCAGAGGCATTGTTGTATTTCTGAACAGCCCATATTCTCTTAAAGCCCTCTTTACTCAAGTTGAACTAGTTTCATACGAGGAGAAAAAAACATTTTGGAATCCTCAGACAAGCAAATATGAGGGCTGGGTAACAAAGCCTTGTTTATCCAGTTGGTTATTGTCTTTAAGTGTTGGAATCATGAATGTTTTTTGCATTAAGCTGCTGTTGTTGTTCATTTTTGAGTCTTTGCTCTCTCTCATTGCTGTTTCCTTAGTGTCCTGGATCCATTACTGAAAGCATTACAGCATCAGCAAAAGATTTATTTTTCTCTTTCCTCTTTTTTCTCAAGGCCATGGCAGCTAGCAAAGCCTGAGGAGAATTTAAGATGTTCGTGATTGTTCATCGCTCGTCTCTCCAGTATTGTGCTTCAGTATCTTAGTCTTTTAATCCCGCTTGTCTGTTCTGCTCTTCGGACTTTCGGCACAGGGGTGGCCAGCCAGCCGGTGCTGATTATTTAAGGGTCCCAGTCCTTAAAACTTTGAGGTCAACAGTAACTAATACACTTAAGATCTGCTGATGGCCCCTGTTCCTGACAAATTGAGCCCACTACGTCAAATCTAATGTATTGGACTGCATTTTAAGTGAGTCATCCCAGCTTTTAGTTGAAAACTGAGGTAGTTAGGCAATCAATCAAGACTGTAAAGTTTTCTCAGCATCGGGGGACTCGTCTGCTCCAAGAAAGCCCCCTCAAACATTTCTCACCTTGTTGTGTAATGCATTAGTTTATGCTAACAATCTTGATTTGTTGTGAAAGCAGAATAACTTTCTACCTCATAAAACCTTTCCTTGATATAAATTTGTGATTATTTTTGGGTTTTTTTGCATCATTGCCAAACAGCTTAATGATGATTATGTCTTATTAGCTGAACGAGGAGTAATTATCATCAGCGCTCACAGGACCATGTAATGGTGCTCGGTACTGTTTTATATGAACTTCCAACCTTGTGCTAATTAGCGTCAACAAATCAATTATTTATGCCTATAGGGGAAAAATATTACGAGACTGAAACTCGCCTTCTAAATACACTTTCCTGGCATCTTCCATGAAGTGGATGTACATCGCCTGAGCGTAGATTTAGCTTGATTGTTTTCGACTGAGTCATACTTTAAAGCCAAGCGTGACAGGATTACACCCAAACAGTGGAGAGGAGTTGCACTGACAAGGCGAGTCGTGGGACAGGATGTGGACCCGAGAAGTTCCTGTGTAATCGCTGCAGAGATCTCACACACCGTTCCAACTCTGTAAATGCTTTTGTGAGCCTCTGTGTGCTGCTCCTCACAGCTGAGAATGCAAACTGCTCTCAAATGGAGGTTGAGAATCTAATTGAATGAGACAAGCGTTTACCATCTCAAGTATCAAACACAAAATCTCTTGAACTCTGGTAATTATACACTTAGAGTACAGGACACATGATCACACATGCACGTACACACAAGCACACATGTACGCTCACATACATAAAACTGCAGGCAGATGAGCACTTGGCGGGAGCTGCATTTGATTCTCAATAAGAGAACAGATTGATGAAGTGTGGGGATAAGGATGGATATCTATACATATCTGCCATAAAGAAACAGTTGAACAGCTGGCTGTACATTCGGGTTCCCACTGTTCTCAGTGAGATGACTGATTGAGCATTATTTTTCATGGATTTAGTCTCAATGGGACCTATAGTGTGTATATACAACTTACGGGAATAGTTTGACATTTTTGGAAATGCGCTCATTCACTGGTGCCAACAGACAGACAGCTCATACAGAGCCAAGAAAGCTGTTTCAGCCTGCTCCCAGTCTTTATGCGAAGCTAAGCTAAAGCTGGACATACATTGAACAATTTGAGCATGTTTTAGAAATGTTGCTGTTTAATTCTCCCTCCAGCTGTGAGAGTAAATTGTCCACGATTTAAAGCTAAATATGATGATTTATATACTCACGCTGTGTGGTCCGATCATCAAGCTGTGACCTGAGTGCTTATACTGTGCATGTAAAATAGACAATATAATGGTCTGTCGGCCCCTGTGGACTGTTCTTCTATTGACAGTTGTCAGTAAAGATTCATCTGAAAGCTGCAGGCAGGTCGAAGTTAGTCTGCTAGTGGAGGTACAGTTTGCAATAATGTAGAGACAGAAGTCCCAAAAACAGCTAAAAGTCAATTTCTTCAAAATCTGGTCAGTCTTAGTTTTGGTTCCAACTCTTTCTTGGAGGCACCAGCAGACTAGCTGGGTATACACTGCACAGTTTATGGAGTAAGGGGGAAAAAGCACTGACCTTGGGGAACTGACTTGTGGCTCTGCTTCAGACCAAAAGTTCTGACATCATAAATTCATCCGAACATCCGACTGCCCGTTGGGAGCAGTTTATCAGGTTGTGATCGGTCCTCGCTGCCCCCAGTGCTCGACATGGCAAGTGACACCCGATGAAGCTGAAATTCTGTTGGACTCCAAATTTAGTCCAACGGCTCAAAAATCGTGTCAGAAACCGGCTCAAACTGCCGCTGGTTCCAGCTTGGTATTTAATGCACAGACAGAAGACTGGTATCAATCTTCTCTAATTCTCTGCAAGAAAGCGGATAAGCCCATTTCCCAACATATTGAACTATTTCTTTAACTGTCTGATTACTGTTTACACCAAACCTCCAGGCTAATGCTCTAATTGATCAGGAATGTTTTATGGGTCCTCACATACAGTGATTCATTTGACCCAGTTCTAACAGTCTTTTGCTATATTAAGAGTCTTGCTCACCCAGCCTCAGTCCGTGTCTGTACTTGAAGTGCCCTGGTTGTCTGATCGGGTGAGTCAGGCAGACTTCTTACACTAATAGCTTCCATCGGGCTGGCCGGGCCTGGCGCATTATGGTGATGAGGCGGCAGATTTTGTGGTGAAACTGGCAAAGTCGCTTAGATGACAAGGCAAGTCGGCGGGTTGAGGGGGGGGTTTAACTGAACCTTTGGGGCCCGTCACTACTTCAAACTTCAAAGCAAAGGTTGGACCCGGGGGTTGGGATGCAGTGTGGGACTCTTGGATTGGAAGGGTTGGGGGGCAACAAACATCATCTGTAATTGAGGTTTGTGAGGTTTTGGTTTTTCTGCAGGCTTGCATATTCTTCCTTAAATTTTTAATGTCTGTTAAGCATGTCCCAGTACCAAGTGCAGCTGGGAGAGGACTGAACTGGAGACAGAGACCTCACATAACATCGCAGAGAAAGCACACAAGGACAACATACATATGAAACCTGCCAGACAGGAGACACTGAAAGAGGCCTGTGTTCAGTCCGAGGCCACGAAACTGGGAAAATTATAAATGAGACCATGCTGTTAGTTCATGTAGGAATGCCTTTTATTTCTGAGAAACTTCTTTATGGAAAGCTGTGGGCCACACTGGAGGGTAGTAATGTGGTCTCTGACCTCTGTTTGATTAAAATGAACAAGCACAAAGCTGAGTGAACGTTTCCCTCCATTCGTCTTTTTCTGCATCTGTGTTGACAGAATGATTGTATGTTAATTTGTACGTCTGTTGTCACATGGGAGTTATGCTATCCAAATTAACAGCAGTGCTCTGCTAATCCCAAAGCATGTGTGTGTGTGTGTACACTTGTACGAGGTCACACACACATATGCTTTCCTCTGTGTTTGTGGTAACAGTCTATCTATAGGAATAGCCTCAACAAACTATAGGAATACCCAACAACTCTCCAGCTGCACGGTGCTGCTCTGTAATTAGTGCGTCAAAGCCACAGAGCTCTAATGTCGCCTGGCTGACTTTCAACGCTGTGGGAGATTAGGATCCCCCTGCGACGTCTAACTCTCCATTCTCTGCCAATATCTTTTATTTCTTTGTCTAAATATGACTTAAATTAAATGAAGCCAAATAAAAATGAATCCTAACTAGCATATCATGTTATGGAGCCTAGGAAAGCACAACTTGTAAAAATATAATTGAATTGAATGGACCATAAAGTTCCTCTCCAACTCAATGTATAAACAGAGGACGGGATGAGAAGCAGTGAGAACAGCAGGACTGAAATGTTTATTTACGTCACTCAGATACCACCACATGACTCTTTCCTTGCTGCAGAGTTACTTGGTGTGTTTGTGTGACACTGAGCTTGTACACACTGATGGCTGTAATCAATAAGAGAACATAAACACATCAGATAGGACATAAATGAGGCTCTCTGCTGTTTGTTTTTATTTGTTTCTTGTTTCCAGTGCTGCGCACTGTAGATCATTGCAGAGCCAGCTTGATTGTTACTTTGTAAACTCAGCTGGATGACGCTGACGAGGGAGTTTCATCAGGATCTGTTACACTTTTATGTGGAAATGAGAGCGGACTGATGGGGTGATGAAATTTTTGAGAATGGATTTAAAGTGTCAGGTGCGATTGAGTTTTCCTGTGTCCTCTCCAACCTTGTCTGTCCTAGGTGCTACGTGGGGCTCAGCTCATCGCGGTGGCATCAGCTGATGGCGGGGCCACAGCAGTAGAGGGCTCCCCCCTCCCCCCTGACATCCAAGTGCAGTACGTCCAACTAGCCCCTGTCGCAGATCACACAGCTGCCGTACAGGTAAAACAACACGCACACGCGCAAAAACACAAACTCTTCCAGGCTCAAGTACACGTGTACACAGACACAGATTGTTTGTAACTGGGGAGCATTCCAAGTGCTAAAGTATGCATTTATGGTCTGAGGTAAAACAGGCCCTGGTACTGATGTAAATCAGTCTCACTACACATGTGTTTGTTTTTTAAGCAATCCATAATAATAATAACTGCTCTCCACCTCTTTCCCTCAATCTGAAGTACATACTGTAGATCAGGAATCAGTCCTTCAGTGATGCCATTAATCTGTGCTGTGTACTCAGTGCTCTGCCAGGAGATCCAAGTCCCAGATAAAGAAATAAACTGAAATATACTGTCAGTTATTTTGATCCTAACCAGAACAGGTGCTAGGAAGTTGGAGGAGTGTCTTTTTGTGATGTAAATTTGGATCTAAAACTTTACTTGTAACAGTAAACTCATGAATAGGGTTATGTTATCACCCATCAGCTGTATCTTAGCTTCGTTCCTCACTAGTCACCTTTATGTTAGTTGGAATAAACATGGGAGGATATGAATATTTCATGTTATGATTATCCCGGCCAAAATAATTGCGATTTATGATATTACCCTGACACTATGATAAAAACTAATAAAATGGCACAAAAACATACTGGACATCACTATACCTCACATTATGTTAAGAAAAATATCTCTATGCATTATAGATAGGACACGTCTTTTTTGAGTGAACGTCCTTTTTAGTGAAAAATAATCTGAAAAAGCCAGACTTTTCAGCCGTATGAAATGGTGTCATATCTTTTGACATGAAAAATGCCAATGGTTAATTAACATCTTTTGCGATTTTTGAGGTTGGTGCATATGTTGCCTGTTTATGCAGAGTTTCTTATATTGTTTGTCTCTTTGGCTGCTGCTAGACACAATATTCATGATTCTTCCAATAATGGAAATTCACGTGTTTTTTTTATCGGGATCCACAATAAATTCCTATATCCTCCCCTACTCTGTAATGTTAAATACACAGTACATACGAGCTGTCTGTGGTGAAGATGCCAGGCAGACTCGCATAACTACATTTTGATCCTAATTTCAAGTTATAATACTGTTCTTTTCCTTAACCTTTAACAATAATAAATGTTTACTTGCTCATAGAGCTAAGTTGCAGTTTGAATACAAACTTGTACATCTAACAACCACCATGAGCACATTAGTTTTATCCCCAAACATGTAGGCTAAACACAGTATGCAAGATTAATAGACCTCTGTCCTTAGTTGCAGTTTTCCAAGTTGAACCACTTCTCACACCACTTAGAGGCTTTGGGAGAGCACTCCTGGTCTTGGCTTGAAAGTTGCACTTTCAACACAGTCTAGTCATTGTTGCCTTTAGTGTTGACGTGGACAATAAGTCATGGGCTTTGCTCATCTGATATGCTGGAACGTCCTCATGTCTGTACTCATGACACTCAGGGTTTTCAATCAAGCGGCGCACAACTCAGCTTGGCCACCTCAAATCATAAACCATTTACACAAATTCAAAATGGATTTGTCTAGGGTCGTTTTGGTGTCATTTAGGGGTGCACTGCTCTGCTGCTCCTGTGCTGTGCTGTGCTATCTCACACAAACACTACTGAATGGTGCCACAAAACTGATCATCTTTAGCGCTCCTAGTTTTTTGGCACTGTTAACCATCCGGGACATCAGCTGATTCAATGAACTATCTTTTGTCACCAGTCTGCTGCTAGCTAGCATTGTGCCCATACTTATGAAGGTATAAAAATGACACGGAGGTCCTGTAGTTCTTAACCAAGAGGGCAAACTCTTCATTGCCTCCTACAATGTCAATGGCAGTTGCTTCACTATTTGTGTTCTCACCTTTCACAATATAGACATAAACACTGCATCACTTACCAGAGGGAACTTGTTCACATGCTGAGGTTGTGATGATGACTTGTTCAAGACATAGATTTTGCTCAGGCCTCTTCTGAAAGTGTTTATTCAACATAATACCTTATTATCTCAATGACATGCACTGAAACAAATGTATTGTGACACAAAAAGGTAATTTATTATCTCTGCCAGTAAAAATATGGTTGGCCGGTGGATTCTTCCATCAACCGGTCCCCTTGGTCGGTGAGTCAAAGGTTAATTTCAGACACTGGATTTAATTCAGTTTACAAAAACTGTCCTGCAAAGTTCAGCTTTTAACATCAGCCTGCCAGCAGGGACACAGGAAACTGATTTCATACTTGGTAAATCTGTCTCACTGCCGTGTCCGCTGGAACTCATATTTTGCTCAAAGTCACTTGCACAGTCTTGTGTCTTATTTAAGTGAACCGTAAACTGTTCATCACAGTTACTAACTGTTTGTACTGATGACTCAACTAGGAGAATATCGTGCCCATCCCAGTGTTGGAAATGCTTCGATGGCCAGTCACCTCCCAGTGCCTGTCGCCCAGTTTTCAACACTACACAGCCCTCCAGTTGGAACAGTGGATCTTTGTGCTTGTGTAAAAGCCTTAAAAACACTTTTTTTGTGCTTAAGAAAAGTGCTGCAGAGTATTTTATGAAAATGTGTCAACAATTTAATCTAAAAAAAAAAAAAAAAAAAGTCAGAGTTCCATCAATCATGACGTAGAACTGGTGATAAAGAGAAGAATACTTTCTCTCCAAAGCTGAAAAATAGGCTCTTTTAAAGGAGTGGCCAATAGTTTTTACTGTCTTTGTACTGAATAATTTAGATCCATCAACCCTAAAATTAAAACAGCATCCTTTATGTCCTTCATTATATATTTGCCCATTTTTAGGAGTCCATACCTGTCTCCCTTTTTTCTTTTTAGAAATTAGGAGCTTAGTAGCAGCCAGAGTTTCTGGTTGTTCGGGTTGACACCTGCCTTCTTTTGTGCTATAATGGTTTGATCAGCTTCATAATGAGGCAAGATATATCCTGTAATATTTCTTTCATAATGACTGTAATGTCGAAATGGAAATATGAGTGCAATTTCTGCAATTTAGCTTAACTACTTGCAGGTACAATGGATCTGCTTTCCCCTTGTTGTCATAATTTTGCTCAGATAAAATGCACTCAGCTTTCAGTCATTATGACGGGTGTTTGGACAAACAGTAATTTAACACAATAAAGTGAAGTGGATGGAGTGCGACAAGGAGTAGAGTAGTAATTTGTAGATATGCTGAAAATCCCTTGATGATCGAGCGTTTTGAGCAACAGCCACATGTGGGATCAGGATGGTGCACAGGCACATGGCACAGTGGCCTTTGAAGTGGTCAGTTTAATTCTGCGAGGCATATAAAATAACCACACTTTTCCATTGTTCTCTCTGCTTTTTGTTTTCCCCAAATATGTTGAATATCACATTTTCTCCTCAGTGCTTCTTTCCCTCAAGTCTCATATTAAAATGGGTACCCTCGAGTCCTGATGGGAGCCTTTGTTGTCTTGTTATAGTATAAACAGAGAGAACTTCAAATGATTTATGGCTGTCTAAAATACCAGTCCTATCCTAATGTGACTCTCCCTGCAGACAGTCACGCACCAGGTTTTGGGATTTCCTTGTTAAAGGTGAGATAAAATACCAAGGTGATAGCAGTATGACGAGGAAAAGTTTTAGTTTACGGCAAAAGCTACACACTTAAACATAACAGATCAGTTTAATTAAGTATGGAGGACGATATGGTGTACACAGATCACATGGCTCGGAGTGTAACTTGTGCCGTATCATAAAAAGTCATAAATTCAGTACAAGTTGCATAAAGAGACGACATGGCTGTGACAGGTGAGACCTATGGCTGCTGATAGTATTCCAATATAAATGTTACTCTGGAGCTGCTGCAGTGTGTCACTAATGCTAATATTAACGCTAATGTATCTGTGAATCATAGCATTGGCTCGGGCGTAACTTTACACAGTCCAGCTAACATTAATCAAAGCTACGCAACATTGCCAAGTAAGTTAATCAAGTTTCTGAAATTCAGTACAGTTTGACCTTTTTTTTTGGTCATCTGCACCTTCATTGCAGTATATCAAATAAATCTACTCACACACAATACAGCAGCTATACAAACACAGACTGGCGAGGCTCTCGCACAACAAGAGGCCTTCACTTAACAACGAAGTCTGCTGAGCTAACATGAAAGTCAGTTGAGCTCATGTTACAGTACAGTTTCACAAAAAGCAACATGACATCCACTCCAACTGACTACTGTCGTTATTTAACTGGCTTCAAATGAGGCTTAGCACTCACACAGTCTCTTTCTATGTACCTCAACATTTCTCCAGCCTGTGGGCCTACAGTCTGAGCTAGCCACATTAGCCACGCAACATGCTAACGTTAACTGCAATAGGCAAGCCTGCAAAATAAACAGTTAAACAACGTAAAATGGCAAAAATTACAGCTGTTTAGTTTGAAGTCTGATCACAGACAGCCAGTAACAAATCACCCTGAGCTTTAGGTTTGAATTGAATCCTGCTGTATACTAAAAAAAGAGTTTTCTAGTTGTTGTGGGGATATTTTAGTCAAGAATCCTAAAAAACCTTAAGATGTTAATCATTGGGAGCACTTGAAAGCTTTTCTGTTGGTCCTTGCAGCCAGCAACACAACAAGTAGTGTGCTTTGCTCCAGCTGTGTTACTAGATTTGCGAAAGTATGATAAAAAAATAGGACACGCACATCCCCGAAGCCCACTGGGTTGGGTGCTGGATCACAAAGTATCAAAAGCATGAAAAAAAGAAAAAAGCGATCCGCACACCAAAAGAGCTCCCGTATGCAATTTTTTATTTTGCGTGACGTTTCGAGCGTGATGCTCTTCCTCAGACTGCTAATCATTTACAATGAAGTCGCCATCTTAAATACCCATAATGCAAGGATTACACCACGTGGTACATCTCCTAGATCGACTAGATTTGCGAAATCAAGGAATTCACAATCACGGACAGCAAGGTAGATCAGCAGGTCACCTAGCTGGAGAAGGTGGAAGTAGGTCTGTGCAAGATTATGACGTCATATCAGCCATCTGATCTCATTCTTACACTTTTTCTGATAGATGGACTAGGACAAAAATGAGAGAGGATGGTCTTTCCTCACACCTTGACACACTTGGCACACATTATTATGTTCAAAAGCCAACAAGAAGTGCATTTTGCATGGCATGTCATCTTTTAAACTTTGCCCTCAGATGACCCCGTCTTGTTGTCCTTTCGTTGTCTGCTGTCGTCTAGGTAATTGGTTCCTTGCCCCTGTAAGCATAGAGGTGATTAAAGCATTGTATACTGATTAATTGTTTTGGGTGTGTATCATACACAAACTGATGGACTCCAGTGAGCATACAAAATGATTGTTACCCCGTACACTGTATTCCAAGGTCTGTGCTCCATGTCTCTTGGCGCAGCGAGCAATCAAACTGTTTGTTTACTCAACTGATTCGTTTGAATGGGTTTTTTTAGGTCTAAAACAGGCTCATTTTTTCCTAATGTTTGATTGTACACAGATCTTGACAGAAATCAACAAAGTAGGCAGAGGTCTGATCAGTCATCAGCGTTCTGTTCGGTGGGGTTTGGGTTCAGTCGGGGCACGGGGACATGCTCAAGGACAGAGTGAAACCACTTGTTAGCAATGTGGTGTTTATTGATCAAACAATATTTAAACTTGTCAAAAGCAGATTTTCATTAGACGTCAGTCCCAAAGTAATGTCAGTGCCAAGAAAATAAATTGGTGCTAGGAAACACCCAGTATCTTCAAGTAGACTTATCTTTTAATTTTCCATTTTTTAAACATGCCAACTTAACTTAAACTAAAACTGGATCTATCCAAGCCATAGTCGATCACAGGACAAAATATGTAACACATACAATTAAAAGACAAGATGATGAACACGTGGAATGGCACCGACCAATTACAAATAAAAACTGAAATTGTAAACACATTGCAAACGAACCACTGAGTGAAGCAGCTGACGTGTGAGTACAGACACTTGGCTTGGCCTGTCCGGTACAAGGTGGGTTATTATCACAGTTGGGTTTTTGATGTCCCAGAGTGTAAACATTGCTGGCTTTCAGTTCAAAGTTCAGAGGAAGGTTAGCTCTGTTCTTTTTCTCCTTTTCTGCAAAGTGTTGAATCAAGAGGATTGCTCTCATCTGTTTCCAGACATATGGGAGCATTTAAACAAGTTCTTGAAAAATTACTTAGGCTTTTGTATTTATTTATCTCTGCATTTTTCCTCTCTCTTTATTTAATAGTTTCCATTACCTAAACTAGATGAAGTAGGGGGCAACGTACAGTGGTATTTTGCATTCCAATGGGCATAAACTGTGGCTGAATTTTGATGCAACAGCTTGGGTATAAAGTTGGGACTACAGAGCACCAACAGCCTGGTTGCAAAAAATGCCAGAACAGTTTCTGATGCACAAAATTCAAAAAGCAATGGATCCATAATCCATGAGTACTTCCAAATGGAGAACAAGGCCCATACTGTGACAGTTCAACATGTCCAACATTTCAAAAGCTGAGTAAAAAACATGGATCCATATGAGTTTTGCTTGGCCTCTTTACTGCCAGTGGTTACAGCGTGTTGGCCTCATGTGTTGTCGTATTGTGTGTGCTGCTGTGGTGCAGCTGTGCTCCATTCAATACTGTTGTCTAGTGACAGCATGCTGGGCTGGAGAGAGGATTAAATGCTGCAGGTGTGTTTGAGGGAACCTTTGGCGTGCATTTGAGGAAGGAGTGAGTCACTCTTCATGGTCATCATCCAGGACTGAGTCATGAACCTCTCATCTTTTTGAGGGGTTTTTACCCGCACAATACCTCGCTCTGTTTGACACCGAGCACAGAGACAGAGAGCATTAAAATACAAATAGCTCATCACTTGTCAAGTCTCTCTCCACCTGTCACTCTGCCTCTTTTCTCGGTCCCTCCACCAACTGTCTTCTTCTTTCTTCTCCCTGATATATCTCGTCTCTAATCTGTCCTGTCATTCCTCTGCTCCTTCTATTGTCGATCCAGTGTAGTTGTCTCCCACAATGACACAGGGGCAAAGGCTACGGTATGGTTTGGTCTCCATCTGTTGGTTCACAGGAAACACGCTTGTGTTAAAGCCTTTTCATAATTACACTGATTAGCTCAACAGGATGCTTCATCAGATCACACAGTCTTCCCAATTATCACCTCTTCGCTGTCCTTTCTTTCATGTGTTCCAGGCTGCTGAGCTGGCCCCGGCCTTGCAGGCGGACATAGAGGTGAAAGAGGCCATCCAGGGCGCCATCCAGGGAGAGAACGGCGAGGTGGTCCAGATTGTCACCTCTGTGGCCACCTGAGAGCCCCGTCCTGTTCGACACAGCCCTGAACTCTGCTCCGCAGCATGGCCTGACGAGTCTCAACGGAACATCAGAAGTCGACAAATGCACACATTCTGACGAGCACTTAAGTCAGAGAGCGTTTTTTTAACAAGTACTAAAGGTCACTGTCGAAACACAGGGAAGAAGCATTTTTCAGTTTTTTGTTTTCCCTTGCAAACTCCTCACTCCGTTGCCAACCGTATGTCGCAATATGGAAATGTTCACAGAGAACTTGAAAAGACCATGATACTCTAAAAAATCAACTGTGGTCTTTCTGGTGTTTTCATCACCAGAAGGACCTGGCCCACCGCAGAATACACAGTGGGATTATTGACTATCCAGGGAGGACGCTGCTTATGCAGACCATCACCCTGCCACTTCATCAGCACACACGCTTGTTTACATCAACTTTGGAAAATAGTGGAGTTATTTGGAGTTAAGCCGCTTGGCTAACCCCGAAACCCCCATGAGGGTTTGTAAAACCCCTAAATCCCACCTCAAACAACCAGTACTGTGCTCCTTTTCTCGTCATTTCTTGTCACGGTGGACAGCAGTGGAAAGTAGATTTAGCTGAGCACAGCTACTCTTGGTTGTGATTAATTTGGTTTCCTGTCACTCTCCATGATTCAGTCCATACTATGTCTCCCGGCTGTGAGCGCTGCCTTCCTTTACTTTGCTCTTTCTTGTTTTCATTCTGCTTTAGCCGCACAGCTTTGTTTGTTTGTTTGATTTATCTAATTGTAACATGCCGAAATTTTTGGGCAGCTTTAATTTTGGAGGTAGAAGACCATGAAATAGAAGAGATGGTGCCAGTGGTAGACAGCACAAGTTGCTTGTAGAAAACCAACGAAACCTTGAAGTTGTTTATTTCCCCCAGTTTTGTCTCTGTGAAAGATACATTCATGTGAATAAAAACATGTTTGTGGTTGCCATAAAAGTGTGTTTTTATTTTGGTTTCTCACTGTATTCGCTCTTTATTTCCATCAACCGTGGTCGTCAAAATGGCTTCAAAGATTTTCAAGACATGACTTTGCTTTCATCCATTGCACAAAGACAGTTGAAGAGAGCGTGAAATGATAGTTTGGTTTTGAGGTCTTGTTTCATGTTGAGCTTATTTATTTACTATTGTTGAAGTAAACATGTATCTAGTCAACTTTAATAACCATACCATAAGGCTACTGTATTGTCAGCAATCCTGACCTTTTGAGCGAAGCTTTTACATGGACTCAATAAGGTTTTTGTCAAAAGATAAAGTATTGCATTTCAAGATCCACTCTATATGCTCACTGCATGCTTATGTTTTCCTGTCATGAGACACTGAGAATGTGTTGTTGTGTTGTGTTGGAGTGATGCTCTGCTAATGATGAATATCCCTGCAGTCAGCAATAAAAGAGATAAGCAAGACACTCTGGGACTGTGTGTTGGTTTGGGGAAGTTTTCCCATGCTCGGTGTGATGTAATAGTGTATTTTGGAGTAGGGGGAAAAGAACCAGGCGACAAAATGAACTTGATAAAACAACATGCACGGTCTTGGCTGCTTCCTCTTGTTTCCTTTCAGTCTGTTGTTGCTGTCTCTGACCCGCTTTACGCTCCCTCCTCATCTCGCCCAGCTCTCTTACATATTCCTCTTCTCCCACTCAACTTGTGTTTTCCTCTTTCTCCTTTGGAAGCCGCGTTAAAGTCCATTTTAATCCAAATTTAATTGGATAGACTGGTGGGTCCATCCCTTTAAAATAATCTTGATGTAGCTGAGTCAAAATGTTGGCTTGGACAACTGTCTCTCCCCCAGTGACCCCCTCCATTAAATCTTGGACTTGGAAAGGAACAGACCCTGCTCGTAACGGCCTTTTGCTCTTCACTTTTACAACCCCTGGGCTCCATCCAGGAGCTGGAGAGGTTACCATAGTGACGGGCCCTCTCTCTGGCTGCCTCTAAGATAACCTGCTGAAAACAGAAATGAATGATAGATGGAGAGATGAGATTGTTTGGAAGCGGACGGCATGTTTGAGGAGAAGGAGTGGAGTGATGAACAGAGACCAGGCGGTGTATCTTTCCCTTCCTTCTCTCAGCAGCTCTGTGTTCTCCTGCAGTCACGGCCGCTCTGCTGGCATCTGCCTCAACATGCAAGTACTAACCTCTGCAGCTCGCCCTGGATTTTACTTTGCCTGCAAAATTTCCGCTCTTGCTCAAACTTTTTTACAAGGCTGGAGGAGTTATCTCAGGACGTGTAAAGATGAGTGAACATATTTGTTGGAGCAAAAATGTCCAAACAGAATGTGTCTCAAGCATCATAAATCAGCAACTGTTAATCTTGAGGAAACAAAGCTCCCCACATCCAGAATTTATCTGTTTCATGCCAGCGGACAGATTAAAGCAGCACAGTGGTGTCACAGTCCACAGGGTGTACACATTTTTTTTTTCTCACTTGCTGAATATTCCAAAAGGTCATGAGGAAGGCATGAAAAGTTTGTCTTGAGAAACATCTCTGCTGTTTGATTGTTTCCTGTTGCATGCGAGCGCAGCGTGTTTAGCTTTATATAGACATTAAATTATGGGGATTCTGGATGTATATGCGGCTCTGTTCTCAAATTAGATCGCAGCATTTAGGGGAAGCTTAGCAACGTGACTGTTGTTACATGCATCATAAAATGGAAAGAGCTGCTGGAAGTCAGTTTATGGGATGGTGAGCATCCAAAAATTGTAGCTATGGTCAATAATTTAACTGCCCTTTTGGTTGCTCAATAAAAGATGACAAGCTGTTGAAAAAAATCTTTCTTGATCATCCATTATTTATTTATTTATTGCTTCGCACATGACGTGATATATTACTTTTTACAGCAGTAAATATCTAAATATCAATGCTAAAAATTTGCTAAAAGGAATAAGGAAGAATAAATCCACTGATCTGAAAACGACAGGCATCTTCCAATGTATATGGAAATTTCCATTCTATAATAAATCTGCATTTATTATTCCAAGAATACTTTACAGTTTAATTTATATTTTACGAGAAGATATATTTCTTCCAAGTTTTTTATGGAGGTCTTCTCACATCTGAGACTGATTTTTCGAATTTGACTAAAAGGTTTTAACTTTATACCCCCATCAGAAATTTTTAAAAAATTATACGTTACTTATTTGGTGAACTGGTAGTACAAAGATGTCAGAAAGGTTCATTGTGTACTAATATATCTGTTTTTGCTGCAATGACTGCATGCTTTTGTGTTAATACAGCATGGTATTTCCTGTGCTCATTCGCTCTATGAGTATCTTTGTTAAAGGGACAGTTCACCCTCAAATCAAAAATACATATTTTTCCTCTTACTTGTAGTGCTATTTATCTCTCTAGATTGTTTATGTGTGAGTTGCCAAGTGTTGTGGATATTGGCCGTGTCTGCCTTCTCTTGGAAGACTCAACAGCAATGTCTATCTCCAGACATCATGACCTGGTTGCTAAAAATAATCCACAGACCTTGTTGTGAGCAAGTAGGAACTATTTTCTTTCTACCGAACTACACCCACCAACCAAATCATTCAGCAGAAGGATGCGTGCATCTACAGCTCGCTCGCCTAGCAGCTCTGAGCGAGCTAATGTTTCAGCTCAGCCGACGCCATTGTTTATGTCTCACGCTGTCAATAGGACAAGCCTTTTATCCATCAACAGCTTCCTATTGCACAAGTTGGCGGGTGTAGTTTGGTAGAAAGAAAATAGTTCCTACATGAAACTGCTCACAACAAGGTCTGTGGATTATCTTGAGCAGCTGGGCCATGATTTCTGTGAAGAGACAATGATGTTTAGTTTTTGGCGCTTTGAGCACCTCAAGCAGAGCGCCATCTAGTTCCATTATATTCAATATAAGGGATACATCTCTGTGGCTGATATCTCCAACACTGGGCAACTCACATCTAAACAATCTAGACTGATAATTAATGCTACAGGTAAGAGGGAAAATATTATAACGTCCCTTAACAATGAGGCTATGAGGCATGAACTTGTTTTGCTGGCATTTTATTCCTTAACTTTAACACAGGCTATTGTGGGTGGGCTGTAGCCAACACCAAAACAACAAACCTGTCTACTTTACAAGGTTTCTCTGCATTTGCAGCTACTTCAAGAACTCCCGCTCATCGGCTTACGCACACACGAACTAGCAGGAATACCAATTACCCTCTTCCTCAAGCCTCTGCCAATCCCAGGTGGGTATCTCACACACAGATCACTGTCATAGGTGCTAGTAATGACTGACAGGCTTCACAGCATCTGGAAACACACAACTTCTCTGGGAGTAACTCGTTCACTGAGGGTGCTTTCACACCTGCCCTGTTTGGTTCAATTGAACTCAAGTTCAAATGCCCCCTAAGTGCAGTTTGTTTGGGCAAGTGTGAACTCAGCAATGAGCAATCGCAATCGGGTGCGCACCAAAACAACAGCACAAGACCTTCTTGAATAGGTCGTCTCTGCCTGGTTACAATCGAACTCTGGTGTGGTTTGTTTGTGGTGAGAAAGTGTTCACATTACACATTGTTTGGGACAAACATGTTACAATCGTGGAGGATTTTTAATGGGCGCCTGCTCCTGCACTGCCTTAATATGCACATTCAGCACATCCAATGCATCAAAACATTGATTTCTACTTGGAGCTGCACCTCGTTTTCAAACTGTATGATTTGACTAAAATGAACAATGCAATATAGTACACCAGTATCACCAGCAAAAAAAAATCAACCCACGTAGTTGTCCCTTTACTGTGACATTAGAAAGTGTTGCATTTATCTTGCAAGTGTACTCTTCTTAGACATTTTGTTGACTTCCAGCATTTTTCCTGCACGGAAATTCTGACCAATCAAGAGCAGAATTCTCACACAAGGCATTTTATCTGGTCCGCTTGTAAATGCTGCTGTGAGAACATAAACCAGCTCTAGGCAATTATGCAGCTTTGAAACAAAGTTAGTCCCTGATTCGGACCAAAGCAAGCGAACTCTAGGTCTGAAAGCACCCTGACAGTACAGGAAACGCAGTGACTACTTTTACAGACCATTTTACTGTAGCTGAACATTACACATTTTTAACGGTGACAGAATCTATACAGTTAACATCACCTCGCCCAGTCCCTTACAATATGTAGGCCTATTTTTGATTTTGGGGGGATGAACTGTCCCTTTAACTTTGATATTACTCAACCCTGCATTAACCAGCATGAGGCTCGTACAGAGCTGTGCACGCGCTGAGTGTTGGTGATTATGTCACCTGGAAACTGCGGTCTGAGGAGTATCTATTTCCATCTTTGTTAGTTTATTCGAAGCTTCAAAGGTACGACTGATAATTCAATGAGAACCAGCAGGGAATTCCTTGGCTCTTGAGGAGTTGTAAAAAGTGTGAGGAGAGGGTTCGCGGAGTACAGCTGAGGCTGCGTGGATGGGAGGTTCTCCTCCAGTGGAGGGACCAGATGTGAAGGAGAGGAGGGGTACAAACTCATCCACACAGCGGCTACTAAATGCTTCCTGGTCAGCGACGTTGTTAAAAACAAACTGCACAAGTTGACAGCTCGGACTTTCGACTGAAAGCCTCTTAATTTCACCGTCGAAGGTAAGTTGGACTTTTATTGGCCGTCTGTAGCCTATTGTTAATTGAAACGCGCATTACGTCGATGAACTGAAGGTGAACTTAAGACGTGATGACGTGAGGGGGGTAACTGCTTTTGACGGGCTCACGAGGTGCTTCCTGATGTCTGCTGCTCTCTTTACGATGTTTTCTCTACTTTGACCGCCGGTATTGGCTTTAAAACCAATGCAACTCAGTCCTAATGTTGTGGTGGGCTTGTCACAGTACTTCGGCAC
Organism: Epinephelus lanceolatus; assembly: GCF_041903045.1. Taxonomy (NCBI): domain Eukaryota; kingdom Metazoa; phylum Chordata; class Actinopteri; order Perciformes; family Serranidae; genus Epinephelus; species Epinephelus lanceolatus. The sequence continues at coordinate 27,780,520 of NC_135738.1, read as the reverse complement.
ACAATGTGCCTCAGCTGACAGATGAATAAACGTCTTAATGCGAAGAATAAAGCAGGTGCATCATGCCAAGGACACCCAACTGTGTAACAATACATAGAAGAAGCTACATAAGCTCCACAAAAGTGAGTTAGCACACTGGATAACAATGTAAACCCTATAGATAATGAGTTAAAGGCACAATGTGAGAGCTGTTTTGGTCCATAACCCATGCAGCACTTGGGAATCACCGCACAGCTCATGAGGTATGCAGAGCTTCCCTTTATTTTTTTAACTTCAAAAGCAGACATGATGTGATTTATTTGTAAGAGATGTTATCAGTGTTTGGTATGTGTGTGCGTGCTGTGGTTTTAAATTAGTGAACATGAGCTTTTCTCTCCCAAAGCCAGAAACCAGAGAGGGAAGTCTCAAATTTGTGATGTCATCAAGTTTAAAGGCTGGAGCTGCTCCATTGACAATGAATGGGAATCACAGAGTCTTTATTCTTTGTTGTCTACCCGAATGAGCTTTATCCTAATGTAGAGATCTCAGTCCTGAAACAAAAAATATGCCCATTGTACGCAGATCATTCCTCTGGGTGCTCTCAGTGCCATCTAGAACAGTGGTTCTCAAATGGTGTGCCGTGTGATTTTGTGATAATAACACATTATTATTGCAATACTCAACTGGGCCTATACAAAAAAATATTAATGAATTTTTAATTGACTGTATCAGTATGTTGTGTGCACCCATTTCCTAATAAAGAGGCAAACTCTAGGGAAAAAAAAAAAGTATTTAGTTAAGAAAACCTTCTATTGGAACCCTTTTGTCGCCATTAGCGCTGGAAGCTGGCATTAACGCTGACGTCGGGGTACTTTTCGACTTTGGCGTGGTGTTGTGGGCTTCACCGGCGTTTTGATGCGACGCCGAAAGTTCAGTGTTGTTGAACTTCGACCCCTTTTGATGCTGACCTTTTCGTATAGAGCCAGTGATTTTACAGTACAACGCAGGCGGGGGGCGGGGGCAGAGACGGGGCGCGGAAAAATTTAAAGATCCAACTGCAAGATGGAGGAGAGATCAGTGTTGGGTCAAGCTGACGGCGAGCGCTGCGGCGTTGGCAAATTGGCAATCATGTGCAAGCGCCTTAAGTGTGTGACACATCAAAAGCCCTGATTGGGCGGCCAGTGTGGGGGATGATAACATTTTAAAGGAGATAGCCATGAGTGGGACAATGGATCACTTTATTGTATGGTGGAAATTACAACAAAGCACCAGCAAAGACGAACTACCACCGAAAGAAAAGAGAGTTGACAGTATCATGAAAGCTACCCGTCTTATTTTTTTCTTATCTTTATGGTCTTATGTCGTGGTAAAAGTGATAACACATGTTATAGAAGCTGTTTTGCATAGATATAAATACAGATTTGCCTTGAGATTTTGGCTTGCCCTTTGGTGTGCCTCGGGCACAAAAAAGTTTGAAAACCACTGATCTAGAACATCTTTACCAGTTCTTGAGAATCACAAATTTAGTGAGTGAGAGTTTTAACACTAGTATTTCAATTTGGGAGAGAGTTGTTCATGTGTATTAATATTTTTAAATGTCTTAGGCCATAGGGATAACACATATATGAGTATGGAAAATTAGTGTAGTACCTCTTTAATTTTGGTGGGTAGGTAGGTTGCAAGAAATCATGCCTTAGATAACTAGGAGGCCATGCTTTTTTTGTCAGCCACAATGCCATAAACATCAAATCTTACTCGGTATTAAGTGTCTGAACCAGAGGCATTTATACAATGAGCACTGTGGTCTGTTTGAGCAAGTTACTGTAACACATTTTATTAGCATCAAATCCCATTACGAGCAAATGTCATTACAAGTTATTGAGAGACTACTGTTTGCTGTGAGCTGCAGGAAACTTAATAAACTCTGCCTCTGTCTATGTAAAAAGATTTAGGGGAATACTATCATGCAGTTCAATATGGGTTGATGATAAACAGTAAGATACCTGCAGGGAGCACACTGACCTGGTTGTCAATACTTGGAACACAGTACCTGACACTTTGCATCTTTTTCCTCTGCTGTGTTTCTTTCCTTATCCTGGAATGCGCTTTGGCAAATGGCAACTCACTGAAAAATCCAGATTGATAGCGTCTGTGTAAATATGCATCAGGGTAAGGATAACTTCATCTTGAAAGACATGTATTGTTCCTACAGTATAGGTCAGAGGCGGAAATGACTGCATGTTGCAGTGTATTTTTGTTCACACTTTGTGAGTTCTAGCATGCCAGAATGGTCCTTTGTTTTCAGAGACATTAGGGACAGAGAGAGGTCTTCAAGTTTGGGCAGAGGCCGACTGTGATTCCATGGAAGAACGACTGCTTGTTTGTTAACGCCAGAAAGCTCTCACGTGATGAAAGGAAATGTGCTTTTTCATTGAGCAGAAGTGTAAGTGCTGTGAGAGAGGCTGTGTTTGATTTACCTCCTCTTATCTATGTTATGGTTATAAATATGATTATGTGGCATGCGGTACAAGGCTTTGTCTGGAGCCATAAATGGTTGATAACGCAGAGCATGTTTTGCTGCAGTCCAACCATACCAGGAGGTCAGCCCAGCAAAACAGGGACTCAGACATTTCTGGATCTTTTGAACACCAGTGTCTGACGTGCATCCCACCATCTCTGCTCTGGTTATGTTCACACATTAACCTTACAGGATTCATGGGTGTCACTCTGTGTGTGTGTGGGTGTGTGTGAGTGTGTGTGTGCGGCTGCCTGGCTCACAGTAATTTACTGTTTGTTTATGTGCATGCAGGGGAGGGAGACATGTTTTATCAAGCTTTTTTTGAGTGTTTATGAGGCTTCATAAAGTGAGCTCCTTGCCTGGTATTGGTATATTAGCATGCAGCAGAACATCTCTTTGTCTGATTCTGGGGTGGTGCCCTTTACTATGAGCACAGAGCCATTCGCTGTCTCACCTAATCCCAGTCTGCACAAGACAGCCTGCCACCAAAGTCACTAGAGGACAAGGGACTGAAAAGCCTTGTTCAGTCTTTAAACATGTCTCTGGCTAGACAGGCTGGATAAATGACAGCAGCACAGAGAGATAATGAGTTTTCACATTCATAGAAAGCCAAGACATGGAGAGATCAACAGGATTGGACTGATTCAGCAAGTATGACTCAGGCGAAGTGTTAGAAGGGGAGATAAAGACCTTTTTCTGACATTGCAGTGGGCTGGGGAGTGAACAAGAGGATCTCTGGGTGGAATGATGGATTAGGACAGATTTTAATGGGGTGAAAAAATTACACAAAGTGATAGGAAGAAGGAGGAGGACAGCGAAAGATCTATGACATCATTTCCCAGTTTCAGTTGGGCTAAGGAGTCATCTAAGGCCTAGCAACTATCACAAAACCTGCGTGTATTCTACAGATGGCAGGTGTTTACTTAACAATTGAATGATGTTTAGCAGTGACACATTTTTGTAACAGCAAATTGGCCGTTACAGTTCTCAATTCAGTTAATGCAGGTACTCATTGTCAGCTAATTAAAATTAAAAGTATGAGCTGGAAAGTAATAAAACATCCACTGATGGGAATATTGTTTCCCCTGGTTTGTCATAGACATGATCTGTTGATGTTGTAATTCTTTGCATCTTAACACCATGGGTGTATTAGTGATTAGGGCTTACTGGGCCCAGGCCTAGGGGCCCAAGGGCTCAGGGGGCTCCTAAACCAGAGCCTCTGCGTGAAGTTGCTGTTAATAACTTGGCTTTTCTTGTTAAAGGGCTTTGTCATCATGTCAAAAAAAGAGCCCCAAAAGTCCCCCCCAAAAAGAAAAAGTTAAGAAATAGCCCAAACACTCACTTTAGAGATGTCACAAGAAAAACCCATCATGATACATTTCAAGTGAGTATTTCTGTCCCCTCAGTTTATCTACAGGACATGAGATGTGCTTAGTACTCAATGCAATTTGGGCCCTTCAGTTCTGCTGGGAGAAACAACAGCATGTTTCACCTACCCTGGCAGGGTAGGGGGCCTTTTAAGTGTTGGGGCCCAGGGGCACTATTGTGTAATAATCCGCCAGTGCTTAACACATATCTTTGAACCAGCTCAGTCTGTTTATTCTTTTATGAGCCAATTGTTTCTTATCACATGTGATGATGTAGAGTGAGAGGAGAGATGGGCCGGAGAGTGAGAGCAACAGATAAAAATGATAAATTGGAAGAGTCTCACAAGGAAAAAAGCCTGGGGGTATTTTTTATATATTGCATTGCCCTGATGTAAGGTGTCTGTCTGGAAACTATGCTTGAAAAGTGGGGTCATACTATATATTATAAGGAGTGGACTTTACTTTTAATGGTGTGAGTACCAGCCAGGGGTCTATAAACAGACCTGGATACAACATCGGCAGTGGGACCCTAGTCATTCCCATAAACGTTGCTCAGTGGTGAATGAAGCCAAAATGATTCATCTGCTGCATGTAAAATTACCCCGAGGGTAGGACACTACTTCTGCATTGTGTGGCCCAAAAATCGGGCACACTAGAGACTTACGCCAGGCTGTCTACTTCAGGTTAAGCGCTCCGTTAACGTGAATGGGGATTAAATTATTCAGTTGTGCATCTCTTCTAGAATTTCCAAATGTTATCGGACTGAATTAATTACTGTAAAACTTCAGTTAATAGCCTGGGCTATGGTATGCTTAAATCACTGAAATCAACAAGTCTTTATTTGAGACAGGCGTCTATATGGGACAGGCCTTTAACTCCTTTTACACAAAACTGTTGTTCAGCAAAGGTCAGGAGATTCAATCAAATTGTTTATTTAAACCAGTATGAATATTACTTGTAAAAAAAATAGGTTTCAGATAATATTATGATTATGAATCATGCATTTGATCTAGCTCCAAAAGACAGTGCATCAGAGAGAGAATGAGTTACGGCACTTGAGGATTACGGCACCCGGCATACCGACACAACACCACTTTATCATGTTAAAACAATGTTCACAATTTGGATTCATTTGAAACAAACCCTTTAGATTATTTTGATCTTAGGACCCTGATGGACTTAAGGAATATGAATAACTTACAGGGTGACTGACCCTTTGCTAAGTCCTGCCCCTGGACACAGACTGGCCAATCATAACGTAGCACTGGGCCAGCTCAGACCAGGGTCCAACAACAACGCAGCTGTGCTCCATTGACTCTAATGGAGTCGTTTCAGATTGCCTTCATTTTCAGGCTGGTTTTGTGGATTTGGAGCCTGGGACACGTTGTGTATTAATGACACTCGTTACCTGGAGAGGTTGGAAGGAGATAAACATTTCCTCCCGGTTCCAAAAACAAAATCAGACCATGAAAAGGTTCGCTAGCTAGCTACTGAAGATATAGCCTACTGAATGTATACACATGCTACTTTTGCTTTTTAATGATTATAACAGTGAAAAAAAGACCGACCCTGCTGTACAGGAACCAATGAAGGGAAGCAGGGAAACTTTGCTGACATTCAACCAGCTGTGTGTCATCACACTGTGATGCCACACAGCTGGTTCAATATCGGCAAAGTCTCCCTTTATACTCATTGTTTTCTGTGGCGATCAGCAGTGATGTGGTGGTTCACTTTTACACTGTGATCTGTAGCCTATAGTTCGGCTTTAGAGGTCTATTCGTCAAAATGTGTAGCCACGCCAGGCTGTAAAAGGGTCTTGGGCTACAGGGCAACACATAAGAGACCAGGAAGTTGTAATTCCACTGTTCGGCCACCATGAAAATTAGCTTCAAAGCCTGACAGACTTCCTTGGGGCCTGGTATCAGCTCTTGTGTCACAGTGATCCTGTTTCTTTAAGACAGTGTTTCATTATGGACTGTTTGTAGCCTTAACATTGCTAAGCTAGCAAATTTCTATCTTTCTCTCCACAATGAAGTCTCCAGTAAGCTCAGTTTTATCTACTGTAATTATTTGCCAGCTCATGTTACAAAATTTGCTGCCACAGAGGAGATACATTTCAAAATAGAGACTGGTACTATCTTTACTGCAAAAATATCTCAGGTTAGAATCTTTAGTAAAATAATGTTAACCATAGAATATGTTGAAGTGGTGAGTCCAAAAGGCTGTTTCAGTGCTACTAAATCCACCTGCTCCCAACAGCGGAGGATGTGAGTATATTTCTTTGTATATTTCTTATCCAGAAGTAAGAAACCTTGTTCAAAATCACACTAAAAATTCAGCTCTAGAACATAACCTGCTCCAGACTTGTTTTCTGAGCAGACGTTTTGACTTGTGATAGAGGGAAATGCGCAGGTGAAACAAATTTCATTAACGATGGCTCAAGTGTCCCAGTAAGCCATGCCAGTGAGCCGGCACGTACCATACCTGGGCCCTGGAGTTAGTTCACTTAAATAAAATGCACTTGTGTTTTTTAAGGTCACCAGTTACACCTGTGCTTTCCCTGCTATGACATGCCAAAATGTCTGCTGTGAGAAAGGTCTATAGTATGTCATGCAGGTCACTTTATTTGTGAGGACAGGGATGGTAATGGTTCAAAGTTACCAGGACCCAGTGACCATGACAACCACAGAAACCATGCTATTGTGGAAGCTAATTTTACAGCTGTGGCAGCGTTAATGATAGTAGCTATTATAATATTAGGTATTAGCTAAATGTGCTATATTAATTGTGTCATATAACATTTCTCTGTTAGGAGCCTGTAGTGTACAGTGCAGGTCATTAGTAGGATTGGATGTATCTTGTAGCTGTAGTGGGGGAGTTAACACCTACATACCAGGGCTGAGGTAATGACCCGTTATCTAAAAACACTTGAAGTATATGAGCACTGGCATACTAGAAAGGTTTCATGGAAGCTGTTGTTTTATTGCTTAACTTTGTGCTCTCGTTGTGCTTCCAGATAGATTGATATAATAGTATCGAAAGCACCTCCTCATCCGATTAATGTCATTTGAAACCATGTTTTTTTTTTCTTACATTCAGCAATTTCTTTGATGAAACACACCAACTGCTGTGGTGTTTTGGCTTGCAGTTTACAGAGATAATTTCCCAGTAAACTTCAGCAGTAACTACTTCCGTGGAATTTCTGTTGATGAAGGTTGTGGTCGGTTTAGCTGTGGTGGCTCTTATTGCTCATGTTAATTACTATGTTCCTCTACTTTTATCTATTTAAAAAAATCACTTCTCCACACCCAAGTGATTTCTCCAGTGAAAGACCTATAGTACTTGACATGGCATGTTAAAGCATCAAATGCCTAACAGCAGAGTGGAGATTTACTCAGTCAGCTACAAGAATGGATTTCTTTGACTTGCAGGCCAAGTCCAGCACATACTGTCTGTTTCTCAGCACCTTCATGCATCCTTTGCAGTCCGTCAAGTCATGTCATTCCCTTTGTTTTCCTTTATGGCCTCCAGAAAGTGTGTGGCAAAACCGAGAGAAGAGAAAACTAGAAGCAGATCCTCATTAAATCTCTCTCACCAAAATAAATCACACACTGTTTTAGCTGGAAAACACAGGAAACCAGGAGGAGGATGTGATGTGAACCCCTCAGCTCAGGCGGTCTTCTGGCTGAGCCGTCGGTGTTCAGGTCCAATTAGGGTCCAGGCCTGTAAAATGGACAGTGGCCCAGGTTTTTTTTTGCTGTGCTTATGATGCAAGTGAAGACAGGGGAGTGGAGGAGGAGAGCGGAGAAAAGGCAAGGGGCTTCATTGCCTTCCAGCTCTGACAATTATCTTTGCAATCAGCGCTGAACAAGAACCTTTTCATTTCAAGGATCCGCCCTGCCTGCACCACTCAGCTCGACCGCACTCAGCTCAGGAACATGAGGTGAATGTTGTTGTACCCAGCTGTGTCTTGGCTCAGCGATAGTTTAGTGCAATTAGAGAGTGAGAGACAAGATCAGGAAACACCCAAAGGCCGCGTTGTCACTGCTGAGTAACATGATGAAGTGAGTGTGGCTGGCAGTGGCCCTTAGAAGGCCTAAGGAGAAATCTGATGTAAACTTGAAGGATTAACAAAACTCCGGAGCCTGGAATGAGCAAACTCACAGAACTTAACACAACATCAAAGTCCGCCAGTTTGTTGTGAGGGTAAAAGGCAGAAGTATCCGTAAGATAGTTTTATAAGGTGAAGTACATAGTAGTGACAAAGTGTTGTTGAAAAGCTGCATCTGTGAGGAGATTACATTTGATTGGATTGTCCATTTGTGAACTATAAAGACAATGTAGTGTTGATTATCAGAGATTAGTCTGGTAATGTGTTAAAGCGTGGCAGTAAATGGCCTAAGTGATACCATAGGTGTTTGTTGTTGTTGTTGATGGTGGTGGGGTGTGTGTGTGAGTGTGAGACTCGAGAGAGAGCATTCATTTTTTTAGACTAATTGTCTACCATCTGGTTCAGATCTTCTTGATCACATGATCGGGGGTAGAGGAGTTTGGTTACAATAGAAACACACACACAGTTCTTTTTTACATGCTGTACCTGCCATTAAAAGATACCAAAAAGTTTTGCATACAGTTCCTACATCTGTACAGTCCATACACAGAGCTATCACTATTCACAATCCCACACACTCAGTAACTACAGTACATGTAGGTGCATGTGTAAAATGAACAAAATTAAAGGTCCAGTGTGTCAGATTTAGGGGGATTTTGCACCAACTAGCAGTGACGATTGCAGATTGCAGCCAGCTGAAACTTCTCCCAGTTTGAATTCCTTCAGCGTTCATTGTTCAGGAGATTTTTATTGGCACCCAAATTATCCGCAGAGGTCTTTTTCTCTACAAACAAAAATGACCAGGTGATTAAAAATGATTAAAACCCTGACTCATGTTACAAATCAGTGCTTCTGCTGCAGACAGCCTGCTATCCCAGTCCCAGCTAATGGTGCTCACCCTTTTTCTCAGATACCTTAATGTGTGTGCTCATTTAATTTCTGATACACACATTCAGGAGGTTTTTACAGTGAGATGAATTATTAGCAGACGTCTCCTCGTCTTTAAAACAAATGGACCTGGTGATTTAAATCAGTAAAAAAAACAAGAAAGAAGCAGTTTCACATCCAAAAGATCAGGTTTTTCAGATTTTCTCCTAACAGAGAGGCTGCAAACTACAGTGGCCTGTGTGAAAACCGTCACCAGTGTTTGGTTTGTCCGTCCTTGGCTACTGTAGAAACATGGTGGTGCAATATGGTGGATTCTGTAGATGAGGATCTGTTCCCTATATAGATGTAAACAGCTAATTCCAGTGTTACAGCAGTCAAGGAGAAAGAGTCAGATTAAAGATTTCAAAATTAAACTTAAAAAACTTAAATAACTAGGCGTGCAAATAAGTACAAAAATACAAGAGACGGCGATAGATAACAATAACAACAATAATAATAATAACTAGAACTGCAAGCAGTTATGAATGGGGGCCAAGCCCCCCCATGTGACTCGGTCCCCGCGTCCCGCGGAGCCCATGGAAGTTGTCCCCGAAGGACGACGGGCTCTGGGCGAGTGCATGTTTATGAATGTGTCATTTAAAATGTGGAAGTTACAGGCAAAACTGCCTTTGCATCTGTTATAGCACCACCTATAGACCGATTTGCAACGAATTTGGCACAAAGCCTCTGGATGACCTCGGGAAAGAGTGACTTAAGTTTGATGTTGAAAGCATCTACTTTGAGCGTAATATGAAACAATGTGTGTTTTTTAGCTAGCAAAAAAGATTGTTTAGTTGTAACAAGCGCATTTTTTGGAGTGCCAAAATTCTTTTGATAACTATTCATCAGACACATCTGGAGATTCTATGTGCAAAGTTTCAGGCAGGTGGCACTTAAAATGTAGGAGGAGTTCGAAAAAGTAGGTTTTGGACATGTGGCGAATAAGCAAAGAGAATGTGCAGCAGAAGTGGGCGGGGCCTGTGTCAGAAAACCCAGCTCTATCCAGGGAACACATGGATATAATGTTTGTGAAAGTGTCATTTAAAATGTGTAAGTTGCAGGCAAAAACGCGTTTGCATCCGTTATAGCGCCAGCTAGTGGAGTACATGTGCAGTTTTTGGTACGGAAGATCTGTGTCCTATTCTATATGTACCCTTAAAATTTCAAAGCCCTCAGCATAATAGTTTGGCTGAAATTAATGTTTGTTGTTTATCTTATAATAAGCCACGCCCACATTGACCAGTCATGACCACCTTCAAGATATGACCTCAGAATTGGCCCTACATCATACCAACCGAATTTCGTAGAAATCGTTGCAGCCGTTCAAGAGATATAAACTTACCATATTTGTAGCGCCCCCTAATTGCCAAAATTCGCCAAATTCGGCTCATACCCTCACAGTCTTATGCCAACCAATGATCTCAAATTTGGTGTTAATAGCATTTAGTTTGACTGAGATATCCAACAGTTTGCATTTTTATAGCTAGCTATAGAAGTTTGTTTGTTAATAATTTGTGCATTTTTTGACCGAATAAAATTCTTTTGATAACTTTAGATCAGGTCCAGTAGAAGAGTGTATATGTCAAGTTTCACGCAGATTGGACAAAATCCCAAGGAGAAGTTCGAAAAAGTATGTTTTCCAGTTTTCGCGATTTTGCGAAAAAAACTTCCTAGGCGCAAGTGGGCGTGGCCTATGGCAAATTGATTTAGCTCTATTCAGGGAAGCTGGGGATACAAGATTTTTGAATGTGCGACATACAGTGTGGGAGCTATAGGCAAAAACGCATTGGCCTAGGTTATAGCGCCTCCTGCAGGCAGATATACATAGTTTTTTGCGTCTGAGGTACGTGCAGGGGTCTGGACCACCCCTCCAAATTGCACTGCCCTCCCTTGCACGGTTTAGCCTGCAGCACCACTTTTACCTACGGAAGAATAAAAATAAAAATCTTTACAAAAACAATAGGGTTCCTAGCACCGCTGGTCCTAGGAAATGCGTCTGCTTGCATACGCGTTGAAAATGAAAATAATAGGAATAATAGGAAGTGGATAATAATGAGCAGCAGTGAATGAAAATGAGCAAAAAATGAGCAGTGGATTAAGGGAGCACATCTAGTGCAAGTGATTGTATGTGCAAAACAGCAGACAGCTGTGGTGTCCATAAAGTGCCCATAGTGTCAATAAAGTGTCAATAAAGTGTCCATGGTGCAGTTTACTGTGAGCAGTGCTGGTTATGTAGCCTGACAGCAGCAGGCAGGAAGGACCTGCGATAGCGTTCCTTCACACACTTTGGGTGAATCAGTCTGTCGCTAGTCTCGCTCACCAGACCTTTCTCAAGAAAAGAAAGGCTGTGCCAACTCTCACTTTAAGATTGGAGAAAAAACGCCCTGGCTGCTTGTACTTCTTTCAACCAATCACAATGGTTCTGGGCGGTGCCACAGCAACGGTGCGCTTGCAAAAATATTGCCGGGGGGAAACAGGTTTTGGTGTAACACACCCACAAAAAATATCACCTACAGGAGGCGAACCATCGCAGAAAAATGGCTACATCCCCGCAAGATCAAACACTGCAAAAGTTAGTAAAGGGACTTCCGGGTGACACCATGCGTGTGATGGTCGCATTGATAGTTGCTCTGATTCGATCGGTCTTAAAAACATCCCCTCCACCCGAATATTGTTACTCGAGGACGTCAAAAGACGAGAGATGAGCAGGGGAAAATCACAGAGAGGTCAGAAAAATCTGAAAGGGTGAGTACACGAACAGTCAACGTCGAAAAAAGAACAAGACGAGCCCAGCGACATGCTAGTTAGTGGAGAAGATGCAAGCGAGGATGCAGAGGAGCTAGGTCTGCTCCGTGAAATCTCCAAAGACATTTGCGACTTCAAAAAAGAAATAAATACGGCGATCTCCGAGCTCAAGGGCGACCTAAGAAAGGACTTGAAGGAAGAGCTGGATATGTTTAAACTCGAGCTGAATCAGAAGCTAACGGAGGTGGGCGTAGCCCTCCATGATCAAGGCCAAGCTATCACCAAAGCAGAGGCAGCGCATCTCGGACATGGAGGACAGCGGGATGGTAACTAAAGAGGCTCTGCTTTGTCTGCTTAAAGAACAACGCAAGCTGCAGGAAAAAGTAACGGACTTAGAGAGCAGATCAAGAAGAAACAATATCCGTGTGTATGGCATACCTGAGGACTCCGAGGGGGACTCGATGATCAAGTTTGTGGAAAACTTGTTGACGACGGAGCTCCCCTTACCCGATGGAACATCTTTGCAAATTCAATGCGCTCACAGAGCCTTGACACGGAAGCCGGGACCCGATGCTAATCCGAGATCCATCGTAATAAATTTCCTGCAGTTTGATGTGAAAGAGACAATCCTGAAGCTGGCGTGGAAGAAGAAAATTCACATAAACAACAAACAGATTTTCTTTGACCACGACTACGCCTACGAGGTGATGGAGAAGCGTAGAGCCTACGGGAAAATTAAAAAGGCCCTTAAAGAGAAGGGTATCCGTTTCCAAACGCCGTTTACGAGGATCCGAATCCACTGGAGTGACGGGACCCGGACCTACTAGGACGCACAGGAGGCTGCAAGGGAGCTGAGGTCGCGGGGCATCCTGGTGTCTGTAAGAGATGACTCGAACTTGAGCGTAGAGGACAGCATACGGAGGGCGTTTCCATGGCAACAAAAACACTTGGAGACACGAGTGAGAGAGAAACTCCAGGAGTTCAGGAGAGCGCCTCAACACCAGAAGAATGGAGTTGACATGGAGCAGTGACCGGGTAAAAGGAGGTAACATTTAGTTACTCTCCCCTCTCTTTTGTTCTTAAACATTTTAAATCACCGATTGAACTAAGTAGTATTGAAGTAGTTGGAGTAATCTAGGGGATATGGAGTGCTCACACAGGTCAGTTATTCCACCACTAGGGAGGGCCCCAACCACACAGGAGGGCAATATCCCTCTACCCGCCAACAGGGACTGTAAAGGGGCTGATGTCCCCTTCTCCTGCGAAGTCTCTGTGTTCTTGAGTTTGTATTTTTGTTTTCTGTTTAAAACTGGGGAGATCTGTTTTTGTTCAGTTCATGGTATGACATATATCATTGTTCAGGTTCTTACTCTATATATTATGGCATTGAAAACAAATATGTTGAGTGTGGTCACATGGTGATTTCTCTAAATGTCAACGGGCTCTTGAGTCCAGCCAAAAGAAATAAAATACTTACTAAATTAAAAAGAGAGAATATAGATATCGCATTCCTGCAAGAACCCCATATGACAGGGGGTGAACATGAAAAACTAAAAAGACAAGGATTTAAACATGTATTTTTTTCTTCAAACGGATTAAAACACACAAGAGGGGTAGCTATAATGATCTCAGGAAGAGTTATATATGAACATATAGCTTCAACGAAGGATAGAGAAGGCAGATTTGTGTTAATAAAGGGAAAAGTGGATGGAAACCTGTTCACCTTTTATAACGTATATATCCCCCCAGGTTCAAAGCCTGATTTTTATGTACAAATTCTGGATAGGATTGCAACAGAAACACAGGGGACACTTGTATGTGGGGGGGATTTTAACTTTGTTTTAAACCCACATCTGGACTCATCAGGAACAAGAATATCACAATCCAAAAAAACAACAGAAGAAAGAAAATAAATTCAATAATTTCAGAATTAGGACTGATCGATGTTTGGAGATTCCTAAAACCATCAGTTAAAGACTTCACTTTCAGATCACTGCTCAATATATCTGTCATTAACAACAAGGAATATAAGGAAGCTTACTCACTGGAGATTTAATTCTAGTATCCTGAATAAACAAATGAATGAAAAGCTCGCCAAAGAAGTATCAGACTACCTAGAACATAATGACAATGGAGAGATGTCTCCCCCAGTGCTCTGGGATGCATGTAAAGCGGTACTGAGGGGGAAGGTGATCGCAATAACATCTTTCCTTAAAAAACAAAGGGCAGAAAAACTTATCACTCTTCAAACTGAATTGAAAAAAATAGAATCTGAGCACAAGAATTAAATGGATCCTAAAATAAAAGTGGAAATATCAAAAACAAGGAACCAGATTGAAGAAATACATGCACAAGAAATTCAAAGGAAACTACTATACACCAAACAAAAATATTATGAAGGAGGTAGTAAATACACAAAATTATTGCCCTATAAATTACGAAAACAACAGGCAGACAACACAATATTTAAAATAAAACAATAAAACAAACAATATCCATCACCAAATGAAGGAAATAAAAAATAGTTTTAAGGAGTACTATGAAAAATTATATTCACAACCTCAGGTTGAAAATGATAAAAAAATGGAGTCACTGCTTGAATCATTGAATTTGCCGGTCCTTACAGAAGATCAAAACAAATTATTAATCTCACAAATAACGAAAATAGAAATATATTCAGCTATATCCAGATTGAAAACTAATAAGTCCCCGGGCCCGGATGGATTCACCTCGGAGTTCTACAAGAGTCTGAAAGAGGTTCTGACGCCAGTTCTATTAAACACATTTAACTGGGTTTTGACAAAAGGAGAAACCTCAGCCTCTTGGAAAGAAGCGATTATTTCAGTCATACCGAAAGAAGGAAAAGATAAATTAGATTGTGCAAACTACAGGCCAATTAGTATACTTAATCTAGATTACAAATTTTTCACTTTCAGTAATTGCTAAAAGACTTTTAAATATTTTACCCCAAATAATTAACATGGACCAAACAGGATTTGTGGTGACACGTCAGACCCATGACAATATTAGAAGATCTTTACAAATAATTAGACATATAAAAGAAAAGAAATTGCAGGCCATGTTAATAAGTTTAGATGCTGAAAGGGCCCCCCCCCCCCCCCCCCCCCCCCGCCCCAATATCTTCGCTCTAGGTATCGAATGGATTGGGATAAGAAAATTGTAAAATATTTGGGAATTAACTTGCCTACAGACATATCCAAATTAGAAGAAATCAACTACGGCCCCCTCAAAAAGGAAATTATAGCAGATGTTAATTGCTGGAATTTAATTCCTTATTTAAGTATTAGTTCTCGTATAGAGGTAGTAAAGATGAATATCTTACCAAGATTTTTATACTTATTTCAATCAGTACCTATTGGAAAGCCAGAGCAGTATTTTCAGGAATGGGATAAAGCCATCTCCAGATTTGTTTGGGCAGGGAAGAAACCTAGAGTAAAATTTAAAAGTTTGCAATTAGCAAGGGAGAGGGGAGGGTTGGCCCTCCCATGTTTAAAGGACTATTATAGAGCAGCTCAAATTCGACCACTAATCGGTCGGTGTAAACCCAGCTATAGTTCAAGATGGAAAGAAATAGAAACTTCAATGGGCAGAGGAATACCAATCAATATGTTAGTCGGAGATCCTTCATTAGCAGCCAACCATCTTACAGATCCCAATAATCCCTGGATAACGAGTGCTTTAAAAACATAGAATAGCATAATAAGCAGGCACCAATTGAAAGGCAGGGTTGAAATTTTTAAATGGTTTGCTTACGACCCAGTCTTTAGACCGGGCACATATGATACCAGATTCAAATGCTGGACAGAAAATGGGCTTACTGCGTATTGTACATTTCTAAATCAGGGCGAGGTTTCAAGCTTCCAGGACCTGAAAGACAATTTCAAGCTTCAAAATCAGGACCTTTTCAGATATCTACAAATCAGAGACTTTATTGGAAAGAAATTTCTAAAGGATAACCAAATTCAAATGGGACATGAAATACTTGACATTTCCATTTTTTCAAAAGGCCTATAGAGATGCCAAATATCAAAAAATAATATCTAAATTATATGTAGCTTTACAAAATCTTAAAGGAGACAACACTTTGGCTGTCAAAGCAAGATGGGAAGCAGAGGGCAATATTACAATAACACAGGAAGAATGGAACAGGATCTGCAAATAGCAATGGCAAACGACAAGTTCTCTCTTCTGGAGAGAATTTAGTTGGAAGAACATGTCTCGTTTCTTCTCCAGCGCTAAAGACTGGGTATTCTAATCAGACAGCTTGCTGGAGATCATGTGGCAATGTAGTAGCTAACCACTTTCATATTTTTTGGAATTGCCCCTCTGTGGCTCCATTTTGGAGAGCTGTCCACGGTGTCCTGGAAGCAGCCTTTAAGAAGAAGGTCAAACTCAATTTCAAAACCATGTACCTTGGTGATCTAGAAGAACTTTGCTGGGCAAAGCCAGAAAAAAAAAAAAAAAAAAAAGTTAGTAAAGGACGTGTTGAAAACGGTTGAAAACTGCTACACAACCGGAGGTGGTAAGGCGGGACTTCAGCAGGTGGCTCGTTCCGCCCAATGAGAGGCTGATCTCTGCAGCGAACTTCCGCCCACTCAGACTAGTCTATCGCTGAAGGAGCTCTCCAGAGCTTTTATCTCCTCCTGCAGGGGGCGGGAGTCATTAGTCCTCACCTCGTCATTAGCGCCCCCTGCACTCCAAAAGACCTGAGCCGCCTCAGCAGGTAGAGTCTGTTTGGCCTTTCCTGTACAGTGCTGTTATGTGATTAGTCCAGTCCAGTTTATTGTTAAGATGAACACCCAGGTACTTATAAGACGTCACCATCTCAATGTCTTTTCCCTGAATGTTCACTGGTGTTGGGGGAAGGAGTCTGCGCCTGCGGAAATCCACCATCAGCTCTTTGGTTTTCCCCGCGTTGATCTGAAGGTGGTTCCTCAGGCACCAGTCCACAAAGTCCTGGTTCAGTTCTCTGTACTCCCTGTCGTCCCCATCTGTGACGAGGCCGACGATGGCAGAGTCGTCAGAGAACTTCTGCAGATGACAGGTGGGGTGTGGTATGTAAAGTCTGCAGTATAGAGGGTGAAGAGGAATGGTGCCAGCACCGTCCCCTGCGGGGCCCCCGTACTGCAGACAACCAAGTCCGATACATAATCCTGGGTCCTGACATACTGCGGCCGGTCCGTGAGGTAGTCCAGGATCCAGGATGTGAGGTGATTAGCCACCCCTATGTGCTCCAGTTTGTCCCTCAGAAGTGCAGGCTGGAGCTGCTGTAACAGGCGTCCGCACTGGGGGCACCATCTTGAATAGTCTAAAGAAAACATACTCGTTATATTATATTCCATTCTTTCATATATATCCTCTTAAATCCTTCACACTGGACCTTTAAATCACATCTCACAACAGCACTCAAAAGGACAGATTTATTCTGAATGATGCTGATTTATTGTGTCAGAGATATTCAGCATTATTCATTTCTGCCCACACTGGAGAGGCTTTAGTCATATTCAATTTATTAAATATTCTCTCAAATTTAACCTCATATATCAAAACAATAAATCCAACTATGGTACCACATAGAGCATGGTCTATCTCTCATTGCTCATCCTGTCTTCTTCTAACTCCCCAACAGAGCTCTACACGCATGCACAAAAATCTCAGTGATTAACAACCTCCAATTAAAATTATGATGGATATATCTCGAAGTGGAATCAGAATGTGGTAAATTGTTCGCTCACATTATAATTGCCGAATGCATTTATGAAAAATGGATCACAAAGCTGTTATTGATGTTGTGTAAGGAACAACCGCTGTCTAAGAGATGGTAGCAAATGTGTGTGGGAGACGAATGAGGAGTGAAGATTACTGAGCTGGCTCTCTCTCTTTGTCTTTTGGCTCAGACACATTCCTAGTTTACGATGCAGAGAGTGCTACCTGAAGATACATTGACAGAAACATGACATTGGATTCCTGAGAATGTGTGCACTGCACCGTGTGTTATTTGGAGGTACTGACTGTCTTTATCACTCTGTCTGTGTCATTTTACATAGTTTGTTCCCATATCCAAAGTATTGCATTTTTAGGAAAAAGAGAAAAAGACGATGGCTAATGTGCATGAATTATACAAAGTTAAAAATGGGAGAATACCACTTGAAATTCATAGTATTTGTTTAAGCAACGGGTCATTGCTTTTGAACAGAATTGTCAAAAGCAGGCCTTTCATTTCTACCTATTGATTTTGTTGGTTTAAATCATGATTGTCAAGGTGTTACACGTTCCCAAGATGGCTACATATATGATATACACTGAACAAAAATATAAACGCAACACTTTTGTTTTTGCTCCCATTTTTCATGAGCTGAACTCAAAGATCTAAAACATTTTCTATACACACAAAAGACCATTTCCTTCAAATATTGTTCATAAATCTGTCTAAATCTGTGTTAGTGAGCACTTCTCCTTTGCCGAGATAATCCATCCCACCTCACAGGTGTGGCATATCAAGATGCTGATTAGACAGCATGATTATTGCACAGGTGTGCCTTAGGCTGGCCACAATAAAAGGCCACTCTAAAATGTTCAGTTTTATCACACAGCACAATGCCACAGATGTCGCAAGTTTTGAGGGAAGTGCAATTGGCATGCTGACTGCAGGAATGTCCACTGGAGCTGTTGCCCGTGAATTGAATGTTCATTTCTCTACCATAAGCCGTCTCCAAAGGCGTTTCAGACAATTTGGCAGTACATCCAACCGGCCTCACAACCGCAGACCACGTGTAACCACACCAGCCCAGGACCTCCACATCCAGCATGTTCACCTCCAAGATCGTCTGAGACCAGCCACCCAGACAGCTGCTGCAACAATCGGTTTGCATAACCAAAGAATTTCTGCACAAACTGTCAGAAACCGTCTCAGGGAAGCTCATCTGCATGCTCGTCGTCCTCATCGGGGTCTCGACCTGACTGCAGTTCGTCGTCGTAACCGATTTGAGTGGGCAAATGCTCACATTCGATGGCGTCTGGCACGTTGGAGAGGTGTTCTCTTCACGGATGAATCCCAGTTTTCACTGTTCAGGGCAGATGGCAGACAGCGTGTGTGGCGTCGTGTGGGTGAGTGGTTTGCTGATGTCAACGTTGTGGATCGAGTGGCCCATGGTGGCGGTGGGGTTATGGTATGGGCAGGCGTATGTTATGGACAACAAACACAGGTGCATTTTATTGATGGCATTTTGAATGCACAGAGATACCGTGACGAGATCCTGAGGCCCATTGTTGTGCCATTCATCCACGACCGTCACCTCATGTTGCAGCATGATAATGCACGGCCCCATGTTGCAAGGATCTGTACACAATTCCTGGAAGCTGAAAACATTCCAGTTCTTGCATGGCCAGCATACTCACCTGACATGTCACCCACTGAGGATGTTTGGGATGCTCTGGATCGGCGTATACGACAGCGTGTTCCAGTTCCTGCCAATATCCAACAACTTCGCCCAGCCATTCAAGAGGAGTGGACCAACATTCCAATGGCCATAATCAACAACCTGATCAACTCTATGCGAAGGAGATGTGTTGCACTGCATGAGGCAAATGGTTGTCACACCAGATACTGACTGGTTTTCTGATCCCTCACAGACCCCCCCAGTAAAGCAAAACTGCACATTTCAGAGTGGCCTTTTATTGTGGCCAGCCTAAGGCACACCTGTGCAATAATCATGCTGTCTAATCAGCATCTTGATATGCCACACCTGTGAGGTGGGATGGATTATCTCAGCAAAGGAGGACTGCTCACTAATACAGATTTTGACAGATTTGTGAACAATATTTGTGAGAAATGGTCTTTTGTGTGTATAGAAAATGTTTTAGATCTTTGAGTTCAGCTCATGAAAAATGGGAGCAAAAACAAAAGTGTTGCGTTTATATTTTTGTTCAGTGTATAAGACTGAGAATAAAGCTATTTGTCTAAGGCAAAGACTTTGCATCCTCCCAGTAAATGAGCCATGTACACAACATGTAAATAGGGAGCAGCACTGCTCCTGTACTGCAGTATATCCTCCTGAGACCTGAACTTTTGTTTGGTTTGCATTTTTAATTTCTCCTAGCTATTTGGTATTAGCAGGACCTGTTAAGTATAAAAAATGAAACATTGTCAACGATAATAAAGTCCCAATGTCCTTCAGTGAGCTGATGATAAATTCCTTGTGTTCTCAAATGTGTACTTCCTAACAAACAGCGTCTTAGCTTGTTACTGTTACTAAAATTGATGAATTCTGTTATCAAACTACAAATATTATGATCAATAATAACTAATAAATAATAAATAATAATAAGTTTTAACCATAAAATTTTGACAGGTTTTGTCCACTTTTGTGTCAGGATCAGCTGCAGACTGACTTGGCAGAGATGGCTGCCATCTTGGTTTTACATGGATTGGTGTATTGTGGTCTAACTGCCAAAAAAGTGTGAATGAGGACAACAGTTAAGCAGAATGAAGTATAAGGTCCAATTAACCCAAAATGTGATGTCCTCATATGAAGACACAAGGTCTCAGGAGGATATACCTTTTTAGCCCTGGCATTATAGTACAGTATTGTAAATTAAAATGCAAATCATCAGAGGTTAGATTTATATTTTATTCCATCATTCATTCATTGAATGAATGTCAGATTTATACTTTATTTTTCTCGTGTTCAAACAGAACAGGTTTTGAGGATGAGCAGTAAATGATGTGTTGGGCTAATGTAAACTAAAACATTGAGCAGGACAGAGCCTCCTTCTTTTAGGAGGGGTTTAAAGAACGATCAGTTATTTAATACAGCTTTTATAATTGTGCACAAATCAATATGGTAACTGGTGATGTAGCGGAGGCCTTGGTAATTGTAACAAAGGGCAATAGCATCTCAAATGACACCAATCAGAGACGAGACAGAACAATGAATCTCATTATGCACATGGTCTGTGCTGATCCCTCTCCGCCTGCCAAAGGACAAACTAGTGTCTAATAATATGATAAATTATCCTGTTTAAATTCAACTGGAATTAATTGTTCAATAGATATTTAAGCCTTTGATGACTTTTAAACAAGTAGAACACAGATTGTCTCAATGCCCCCCCCTTCCTGATAGCCCATTCTGTTTCTTAATCCTGTACAGAAATGTGTAGATGATATCATCTCATGTCGAGGTATTTCCCCTGAAGCTACGACTGAATCAAAAGGTAAACAGATTGCTCAAATCTGTTATATTTTCACAGCTGTACATAGTGTCAGGTGGATCACAAGGGAGTACAACATACTGTATGCAGATGGGAACAAAGCTTAGAATTAAGATCCAGACATAGGATGTAGTCATACTGTACTGTTTCACAGATAGGGAGGGAAAGTGTTTGCCTAAGAAACTTTATTATGAGGACACATCCAAAATACATGATTGAAGAATGAACAGACCAGTTTGACCTGAAGATGTTTCTCAAGACAGTCAGACACAGGTGAGGCAATATACAGACGAGGGTTGTAACTTGATGGTCTCTTACAATAAATATCAAAGATATACACTGAAGATGTACAATGTAAAAGCACACACAGAGTTTTCTTTACCACGAGATAAGACGATCACGTTCAACATATTAAACATATGAAATCAAATATTCTCAGGAATGTTTCCCCCTCAAGTTGTTCTTCAGGAGCCCCCACTAGTCTGGTGTAGACATCACTTTAAAGTGAAGGACACAGTCGTGTGCAAAAACCTTCCAGCCAGAGATTACAAAGTGTAGATAAGAAGGCTGAAGAGAGGCTGTAAATGCACATCATGTTTGAACATTGCACAACAGAAAGAATTCAGTGATCTGAAAACAGAAGATTAAAAGGTGTTTAATGAATTGTTAAAAGGGATGTTTTCACCTGGCGTGTGAAAAACATTCAATTACTGTTGAGAATAGAGACTAAAGTGTAAAAAATAAATTGGTATTATTGCCTGAGAAGAGTGCACTCTGCGCTCTCAGCTACACTTTCGCTCAGTAATACCCTTTTTGTGATTTCATCCTCTTGAGACTATTTTAATCTCAGGCCTTATTTCTTGTTCATTTGATATGGTGTCACAGTTTAAGATTATTTCTGAGGCGCTAAGTAAATGTTGTATTGATGAAATCATTCCGTATATTCCATCATGTCTATTGATCACCTTGTTGTATGTTCCTGTTTCCTTTAGAAAAAATACCTTGCAGTTGAAATTAAGATAAACAGTAAAAGCCATTTTTCTGTTCCTTTTCTGTGCAGTACTGCCTTATCTGAAGGCAGACTGTTCATGCTCTGAGCTGAGGACGCTGGTAATTTCTCCTTCAGCAGTAGCCTCAGTAGACCACAATGCATTGCACCTCAAAATATGCTTCATTTCTGCATGACTCACTCTCTTAC
The DNA here is from genome assembly GCF_041903045.1 of Epinephelus lanceolatus. Classification (NCBI taxonomy): domain Eukaryota; kingdom Metazoa; phylum Chordata; class Actinopteri; order Perciformes; family Serranidae; genus Epinephelus; species Epinephelus lanceolatus. The sequence goes on along the minus strand of NC_135738.1, from coordinate 27,758,444 downwards.
TGCTATCCTCGTTGCTTTTACTCTTCACTTACGCATGCTAAGATTAACAAGACACACCCCCTCTGCAGTTTATTATGAGGGACCAGATACCTTGATATCAATATTGTAGTGATGAGTTGACTATTGGTGCTTTCACAAAATATCTACACAATGAGATTTTTGATGAATAATCATCAGTAATGTGGATATATTGACTAAGTATGTAAGGCAAATAAGAGAACAGCTAGAATAGTCTTGTTTGTTGAGAAAATAACATCACTTTACTGTAACGTAGCCTTTAAAGCCAGGAAAAGACAACACTGATGATATTATGATATCCAAAATCTTAGACAATATCTTTTGTCATACTGTATCACAATATTGATAGCCCATAATATCGATATTTTGCCCAGCCCTAGTGGGGAATGTAAGAAATCAGTAACTGAAGTAGATGAAGTCGTCTGAAGGAAAGTGGATATTGGATGTTTCATTGCTGGGTAATTTTTAAAATGCTCATGATTATATAGGACTGGCAAAGTATTCTAAGAGGAAAATTGCTTGAAACTGTGCATATGCTCGGGTTCTTGCCCAGAGGGATGATTTTTTTCATGCTGATAATCAAAATTGATTATCTCAAGTATGACCACATTTGTGTGTTCTGATGCACATCCATATCTGTTTCTTACATTGTGGGCTCGTGGATTTCTGATTTTCAATTAGATTTTATGGTGTATTATTCCAAGTTAAGACGTGGTTTGGAAGTACATGCAAAATGCTGACATTTTGAGTTATTTCTTTACATTATAATTATGATTATTACATTAACTGACATTGATATTAGGTTGGTCATAGTTGAGGCAACTGTAACAGATATCTGTGGGCTTTAATAGACATTGTATACATAGACTGTGGGTCTGAGTTCCAGCTGCATTTTGTCTAATCTCAATCCAGTATAAGATCTGCTTGTCAAATGCAAATCCATCTGAATCCCTTATTAATCTCATATAAGTCTGTTCAGGTTTAAAGGAATAGTTCTGTATTTTGTGAAATACACATATTTGAAGTTTCAAGTGTATTTGATTTATATAGCACTATCAAAAGAAAAAACAAGTGTTGCACCAAAGTGCTTCACAGAGACACACATATATGTATACACATACAAGCACAGAGACATAAAGTACATGAGTAAAACAAGATTAAAATAATACAGGTTTTAACACAATTTGAACCTGGAGAATCAGATAAAAAAAAAAGAAAAACAGATTAAACAATTAAAGGCCAGAGAATAAACATGGATCTTGAGGTAAATCCTAAAAGCACCAACAGATTCAGCCTGTCTAATGGTCTCCGGCAGGCTATTTCAGAACTGAGGAGATGCTACAGAAAATCCCCTGTCCCTGGCCTTTCTTTTCCACAAATGGGGCCCAGCCAACTTGACATGCTAAGAATTAGCTGAGAAGAATGACACCACTTTCATGTCTGTCCCTTAAATATAAGCCTGCAGCTAGTGGCTTGGTAGCTTAGCTTAAAGACTTGAAACAGGAGGACCAACACATTCTCACTGACCTTGTCACATATTGACATTTTGGTCATGGACTTTCCATGTCCACATATGACGTGCAAGGTACCCTGGATGAGTTGGTTGTTGACGTTCTGGGACACGTCAAGTTCTGCCTGTTAATGCATTGTCTTCTTTTAAGATACACTTCCTTTTTCACAGGAAATTTACTGTTTACATACAGTCTCTTTCAGAATAAACGCACTACGTTGGTGAAACGCCGCAATTTGACATTTTTTTTCCTTCAACAACAAACGGGTCCATGTCATTGGTCCGACAGCCCATTGGTCTGACATCCCATTAGTCCGACGGTCCGCGGTGCTGAATGGCTCCCGGCGGGCATATTTCTGCCTTGATGGTGCACTGCGACCGGCTCTGGGTCGGCTGAGAAAGGCTTGAAGCGAAGCAGGCTCACAGCTTATGTGTTTGTCACTGTCTTTTTCATTTTAACCCACACCATGATCTTTTCTTAACCCTAACCAAGTGGTTTTTGTGCCTAAACCTAACCAGACCTTAACCACAGGGCATCATGATGATTTCGGAACGGACTTCGGAACAATGGGTTTAATATGGTCGGAACAATGGGATGTCGGACCAATGGGCTGTCGGACCAATGGGCAGTTCCCCAACAAACACACATGGTTGGGTTAAGGCAACAAAAACACATGGTTAGGTTTAGGAAAAAGAACAGGGTTTAGAATCTTACGGGATGTGAACACCGCTCTCTTGGGTTAAAGTCAGTGTTTGTTGGATCCATCCACCACCCGTCGCACACGCTCCAGTCGGACTTTTGCTGCCTTAACTTTTGTCCTTGTCCCAACCTATTTCCTCCCGACACCGCCAGCTGCTGTTAAACTGTAATGGCAACTGGTTGCGTATCATGCCGACGTTAAAGGACACCTTTTTTTGTTGGTTTCTGACACTTCCCAAGTGCTGGATTTCAACAGCTTGGGGGACACAGCTAGCCTGGCTCTGCCTCAGGATAACAAAAAACACTTACTACCTAAACTCACAAATTCATGCATTATCTTGTTTGTTTAATGTATACAAAAAAAGGTGTAAGAACATCAAGTTGTGGTTTGACGGGGGTGCAGTAGCATCCTGAAGCTTCCACTATTTACTTGGCCTCAAGGAAGTCACCGCCCACAACCAAGAACTACTGTAGCTCAGCTCATAACCTGCCCTAAAACTCCAATTTGTCATTGTCAGAGGTAGGTGGGTGTAGTTACCTTTGGACAGAGCCAGGCTAGCTGTTTTCCCCTGTGACTAGTCTTTATGCTAGGCTAAGCTAACCACCTGGTGACTGAAGTGTCCTATTTATAAGTTTATACGTTTTTCTGTGGGCTGACATGGAAGTTAGCATCGCCCTGGTTCGCTCATCAAAAAGCATGTGGGATATTTGGATGATTACTTAAAATAAGCTCTGTGGCAAACAAGCGTTTATGATAAGTGCATGTTTTGTTCAGTAAGATAATCTTCACAAATGAACACCATTTTCATGGTTATTGAAGCCCAAATGCAATCGCCAGAAGTAAAAAGCTAATATTAGGCTATAAATGAATTAGACCATGGTCACATGCCCTAGTGCTATGTTTTTAAGAAATAGAAGCTTCAAAGTTCTCAAGTGGGGTTTTTCCTGATGTATTTTATGTCAAAGAACAACACATGAAAGTCTCTTAAGCTTGTGTGAAACCACAGACCTTATTTCAGGCGTCTAACCAAAAACCCATTCCAAAAACCCATTGACTTTGAGACGAGAGAACCAGGCGTGGTAAAATGCTAACTCATTTCTGGGTTTCAGGACTCATTCCTGGCGTCCTTTATTGATCCTCTCATTGACCCATTTGCCAGAATGTAACTTTTCCTTAAACCTTCACCAATTCTAAGTAAAAAGTGTTTTATGTAACTAGCATTTAGTCTGAGGGCCAAAACAAAATCAAACATTCCAGAGTTTTTGCAGATAGATTACATATTTTCTACAGTATTTATGTGAACTGTCTGAATGTTTGGTGCAATGCTATTCTGCTAATAAAAAAGAATGACAAGATAAAGACTGTTAGACAGAAAGCTTAAAAACTGGAAGCAAATCAAAAATGGAACCAGCTATCACAACCCAGCCCTGTGTACCTCAGTATAATGATCTGTAATTTGAGCATTTGACTGTGCTCAACACAACTCCTACTGAAGAGTCATTTCGAGGAGTATACCAGACATGAGAGTGGGCCTGTTGGTCTTGTTCAGGTATTGATTTACTTTAGCTGGAAAAAGGAAGCATTTGATATTTAGGCATCTTATTCCATTATTCTGATTAAACCCCTTTCAAATATATTTTCTACATAGACGTTAGCAGGAAGCCATTGTTGTATCCTTGAGAGTTTCTGTGTGAACAGTAGTTTTGGCTAATATTTATAATGGCGGCACTCACATCTATGTGTTATGATATGATATGTGATCCAGGTCCTTACTGACCAGGGCCTCCACTCTGAGACATACACCCCGACCCATGAAGTCACTGCTTGTGCTGAGTGAATGTATTTTGATTAGACATTAGATCTCGGTCATTACTGATCCATCTCTCTATTAACTCTATATATCATTTCATCTCTCTCTGCTGTGATTGCTTCCACATGTCAGGCCCCAGGCTGCACAGGCCCACACAGGGCTGTAGTGTCTGTGGGTGTGTGTGGGAGGTTCAGGAGCCCCATGTAATGGGCTTAGACAGTCATAGAGTCCCCCTGGATGCATCAGTGGAGGGGACACAGAAGCCTGCTGATGAAGAGGTGGGTGGGTGGGATAATACAAGGGTTGTTAGGGCAGGAGAGAGGGACGTGCAGGGCAGATTTAGGAAAGAAGATTTGGGCGGACACATCCTTGGGCTTGCTTGGTACTGATGAAAGAAATTTGGATCATGTGGATGCACAGAACAGATGCTTGCACCTTGATCACCACATGTATATGTAAACATCTGCTGCATACACACTAGAGGTATTGTAAGTATGTGTGTTTCCAGTTAACAGTGTATATATTTGCGCTCAGCTTCTGGGAAAAGTGGATTACTCAGCGATTAGGGTGTGTTTGATGGCATGATGTTGTTTGAGCGAACTCAGCCTTCACCTGATAGTTCTTTCAGACAGGATATGTTTCATATATCCATAATAAGCACAGGGGAGCTTTGGTTGTCAGTTCTACCCCAGGTGGAGTGTACATTTGCCCAAATGATCTGTGTCGAGAAAAGCACAGGAGAAATGGGGAAAACAGCTGCGGGTGTTTGTGAACACACAAAAACAGTCTCACCACCATTTTCCACTGAAAACGGCTCGCAGTACGATCAAATGACAGACAAACTGTTTGGCAATTTGCTGTGCTCGTCTCTCTGGCTAGCCGTCCTGGTAGTGGTAGGGAGCCAGAGGCGTCAGTGGTCAAGGAGACCCCAAACTTAAGAGGAGAAGAAGAACAACAGGCCTACGAGAGAGATTAATTTGAATCACCATATTTTGATTTGTGGCATCCTTTCATTGGATAGCGGAGTATTGTTTTTTTCCATAATAGTGCTGGCTGAGCCAGTTGGACATTTTCTTCTTTTTCTTTATTGTTTGTATATAATTCTGCACGGGTTGATGCTAAATGTCAGAGAGGTGCAAAGAACCGTTGCATACCCAAGCCGTAATCCACAATCAGTGCTTTTCTTTGTTATAATCATTTTTTCTCTCATAATTCAGAACATTTGTTGGCACAGCGTTTTTGTTTTGCCTGTTACTATTTAGTTGGGTTACATAGTTAACCCTGGGAATATCACATATATTTTTGATTGCAGTCCTGAAGAAATTGCTCAGAGAACTTTCCGCTCAGTGAGCAGCTCCATTCTCAGATAACAATGCTCAGCAATTACCCAGCCAGCCGAGACAAGCGTGTGAACACCGTCGCCCAAACTGACTGAAGGAGGCTAAAGATATTTGGTTTCTTGGGTGTGAAAAAAACACATCTTTGAGGGCTCTATCTTTCTGCTTCCACAGTTCATGGTAACTCGAGAATAATGTTCACAGTGATTTGATAAGAACCGAGTGTTACGCAGGCTTTGGCAGGGGTTCTTCGGCTTTAGTGTCACTTTGCACTGGCATGGTGCTGGAGAGCAGCGGAGCATCCACTTGTGTTTGCGCTGAACCCAGTCTATTCTGTCTGATCCAGATTTACATCCCTATACTTTGTCTGGGAAAGTTACATTGTGCAGTACATGGACCCTGAAAAAGGAGGCCCGTGGGCCTTTGAAAATAACAACTTTCCAATACTACACACTGAGCTCAGCCAATCCACCTTGATTCAAACCATGTGCATGAAACAGGATAATGCCTTTTCAGAACACAGTCTATAAAGAATAGTGTTTGTAATGTGGCATGTGCAGTTGTCTTGTCATTATGAATTTAGATTCAATCAGTGTGGCCAGAGGGTTTGACTGGAAAGCTCTCATTTTGTGGAGGGGGACCCATTTGCCTCTATGAATATTTAGACGGCAAGACCACAATGGTTGTAAATAAACAGGGTCTGTTTGTCCCAATGAACAAACATGTTGAAGACAATCAGATAAAGATCATACACGACTGTGCGTGTATAAAGCACACTATATTTAAAGAAGTAATTAAAGAAGTATTTCACTGCTGGAAAATAGCCTTCTCATGAAACTGGGCTGTCTATGTAGTAGAAGGTTTTGACACTGATGTTATATGAACAGAGAAAACAGAGGAAATGGCTGTGGCATCTGCTTTTGCTTAAGAGAAAGAAAACCCACAACTTCCAGAATGCACTGCGCCAAAACGGAACAATAAATGCTCCCGCTGGTGGGTGACGTAATGCGAGCTTGGCTGTTTTTCCACAGGAAACAATATGGTGACTGGCTGGTAACAAATGATCTGCAATTCCAGTTAAATATTAAGCTAAAATATGTTTCTGAAAACATCTGAGGTGAGAAATAGGCAATGCAGTAACAGAATGTTGGTTTATATTTAATCAGCACTGCTTAGATCTGAGAGAGAGAAAGCGAGGGGTGGTCTCTCTCTTGATCCGCTTCTCATATAAAAATGCAGAAATAAAATCTATAGTTTAAGCAGCAGTGCCAGAACAAGCAGGTTTGTGTGGGCAAGGACATTCTACCCACACTGTTATGATACAAAGCTGGTTGAAATTCAGCCCTTTAACCATTTACCTGTGACACTGTGCATCTACTATATACAGACACAGGTATCAGTGAACAAGTCTGTAAGGTCACTAAGCTGCAAAAAAACGTGTGTGCCTTTCTCTGTTGTTTTTTTCATTTCCACCTGTTAGTGATCTATTTTATGTGTCACGTGTCTCTCAGACTAATCAGTTCTGGTTAACGGCACAGAGAAGCATATCCTAGCCTAACCCTTGTTTACCAGCATTTACGCACCCCCTGTCTTCTTTCAGTCCTAGATGCACGCTGTGGCTTTTCCTGTGTACATATTGCATAGCTTGTATAAGCGTCTCAACTACTGTAGTGTAATTGCCCACAATGTCTTCCACATGTGGTCATTGTGTTCTATCATCATAGCGTTCTCCTCAAGATAGTCAGAGAGCTAGAGAAACTTAGATGTCCTTGGGTCCCCTCATGAACATGAGCATCCTGTTGACTGTGTCCTCATTTCCCTGTACAGATATTTCAAAATTTGTTCGTCCACAGAGGGGATCCCCCCCCTCCTAAAAAGCTAATCACTATATATCAGAAAAGTGCAAGCAGATGATATTCTTTAAGAGGAAGTGATATGTTTACATTTCTCAGTTGGTGGTATGGTGCTGTATAGACATGTGAGCACCGGCCTTGACTCCTTAACCATAAACTTAATTTCCTTTATGAGCAAAACAAGATCCAGCCCATGCTCCTGCTGCATGTTGAGCCGGCAGTGAATCCAGTTTAATGAAATCCCCCCCTGAAAAACAGACTACACTAATTACAATTCTACCAGCCACATCGCTGCGCCAAGCAACTGAGAATCAGATTTCCCATTGAAAATCCATTTGAAAGTTTAATGTTTGTTTTTAAGGTTTGATTTGATTCTTCAGCCAGAGATAAATCACTGATTGTCACTATCCAGCTGGGCTGAGTTCAGTTGGAATTAAGATGGGGTGCCTAGCTGTTCTCTAATATGACTCATTGTCAGCATTTCCACTAATATATCACTCTTTGCTGGAGGCTAGGAAGATACTATTTATGTTCCTCAATCTAAAACTGAATCAAAGGACCTTGCAAGCTCTCACAAGCAGCTGTGTCTATCCTTTTCTTACCAGTCTCCAAATCTCAGAATCCTGCTGTCTTCTATTTAGTAAAGCTGGCGTTTACCAAATATTTTGCTGTTTTTAGTGAGCTGTAAAACAACGGCATCTGTTATCATCTTGCTTTTTATTGCTTTACTGGATATGTTATTGTCCTGAAGTAAAACCATGAATAAATGAAAGCAGTGATTGGAGCGCGTCTTAAGGACACCATTCCCTCCCTCAATTGATAGAGCGGGCACAGATTCAGAGTAAACAGTGAGAGCCATCGGTTCGAGCTGCTGTGTTTTCATTGGCACCCTCACACGTTGTGGAGCTCTTGAGTTTGATTGACATGGCGTGGTTGCCTTTGCTTCCTGCACCATTCCAAAACATTCCGATTTTTTTGCTTTTAAATTGATGTTAAACATGGAAATCATATTCATTTCATTAACTGTTGCTGCGCATCTCGCACGTCCAAGCATGAGCCCTTTTTTGGTGACTTAACAGTGATCCCAGTGTTCAGCAAACTGTTTTTCACTGCTGCAGTGAATGGGCTGGGCTGTCCTGTTGGCTCTTCTGTCATTTTCCAGATTGATTTGTATTGTGTTGCATTGTTGCATTGTTTATCTTGCCAGAGATATTCAGGGCTTCCATTTAACTTTTGAAGTGTGTCCAAGAAGCACTTGCACTGAAGCAATCCTACTGTTTCATGGTTAGCTTTCTCATGGAGTGGGAAGGGACTCTGGGATTCGGGGAGTTGCTTTGTTGGGATCCTTCAGGCAATGATGTATTAGTAAATAATGTGCCGCTGAAGTCTTGTGTGTTTGTCATTCATCCAGATGTGTTTGTGTTGTTCCTCACCCCTTTCCAGTGTTATCAGTTGTTATCACTACCATTATGATATTTAAGATGGCGCAAACTGCACTGACCAGTAGGCCAGAAAGTGCATATCCAACATTGTGAAATGGTAGCAGTTTTGTCAGGTTACACTTTTAGATTTTTTTGGTCTAGGCACCAAAGCTACATGGTGAAAAAGATCATGGTTTGGGGTGAAATAAGAATATCTGTTACATAACGAGATGCAGTGTAACATAACCTACATGTATCAGTTAAAATAAGTCAACATTGACTTTTGGCTTCACACAGGACATGAACAGTGGTCACTTGGGTCAAAGTTCTGTTTGTTTGACCCATCGTCCCTTCTTGATCTCCTCCCTACGAGGACTTTGTCGTTATAAGTCACTGACTTCCTCCTTTGCTCTGATCATAATTGCTACAGCTACCAGAGGTCGCTGCCTGATAATAAACTTAAACAGGAGGAGGAGCAGGGCTCAAATCTCAAGATCACACTATAGGGCCACTATGAAGTCTCCGCTTTATGCCCCCTTTACATTTTTACACAGAACTAAACAATAGCTGCATCCTGCTGCTTCAGTGTGGGATTTTAGGCAGCATGCCGGTATAGCAGAAGCAAAAAACGTGTACTATGCGTGACATGTAGTAGGCTATAAAAGTGTTGGCCTCTAGCGTGACATATAACACAACATGTCATTAGCGCTTTATAAACATTAACAATGGCATACATGTAATATGGCAACAACAATCATTTACCATCCCTGTTATATGGCGGCTGATCTCGTCCTCTGCTCAGAGCTCCCAGCCCTCATTGACCTCCCGCTTTGCAGACATTTTTGCCGATTGTTCTCCTCCTTTGAGTTAGCTGCTAACTGCTATAAGCTGCTTTTTAACTCTCCCAGATATGAGTTGCACATATAACACGTCGTCAAAACGTCACACCCGTCCTGTCCTGTTCATAGTCCCGCCCCTCTGACTGTCCCTTTCACACACGTTTCGGCACTGTTACTACCTCTGTTGCCAGCTTGAAGGCGATACAACTCTGTTCCCCCATTCCACGATTGTACCTTTGACATAGAATGGCAAGGTGGCAAGGTGGCATAATGGCGTGAAATTCCTGCCTTGAAGAGGCAGTGTAAAAGGGGCTTATGCTTCTGATGACAGCTGATAACGACCACTTGATGAGCTGATAAAATCCAAAGTGGGTGTGTTCCTCTGCCGAGCAGCACCACTGTAGTTTTTACATATCAAACTCGTTGAGTGCTGTAGTGAATCAGTGGTGTGTGTTTCCTTCCTCCTGAGTGTGAAATAATGATAATGAATTTATACTCTTGTCCCTGATAGGAGAGAGTGACCAAACAGCAGAGATCAGTTGCAGAAACAGGTACAACTCTTCCAGGATCCCAAACAGTAAGTGCAGAATTATTTAAGCATGTATAAATTACGAATTATTGTTTTGTATTGCATGCATACCTACCTTATGTGTCCTTAGTGTTTTATGTTATGTGCATCTATGCTGCATGCACACATCACCAATATATGGAGGGTAAAAAGTCTCAATACGAGAGACAAATGTGTGTCATCACACAGAAATAAAAAGATTTGGAAATGTCTAAGTATTACGTGTTTTTAAGATTTTTACAATTTTTCCACTATGCCCTCCAAATCCGATGAGTGTCGAATCCTTTTACTTTTAAATACAATTTATACAGATGTCAGGTATTACACATTTATTTCCGTATGTCTGACTCACACTGAGAGACGCTGAGTCATGATGTTCAGACAGGTTTGGCGGCGGCAGTGGATAAAATTAACTGTTTAGTTTGATTGTTTGGTACATTAACTGCAATCCCAGTGTGATAGTGAGGGGGGTTTTGAGAAATGCTGACACAGTCTCCACTTATCAACCAAATCATGTTACAGGAACACTAAACATGTAACTTTTGAGTCTCATACTCACTCTGTGTGCATGACAAAATAGCTCTGAAGTTTGTAGCTTCCTCCTCTGTGCAGACTGGCAGCTGTAGTCATCTTGGATTCACACCAGTTTTAGTTAATTCCAATAGTAACTCAGAGTCACGGCAAAAATCACGTCAAAACATGTTAAAATTCCCTTAGAAACTTCTCAAAGTCCACTGATCCCAGTGATCCACTTTTCCACTCTTCATCCTGATTGTTAGTCTGTTCCAAACAATCTTTATTTCACCATAAATATCTAAATGCTTTACTTCCAGCAAAGCATCAGATTTATGAGGAGGCAAATGCGTGACAGGGAAGTAGTAGCGTGTTTGGAACATACTGAACATGTGAATCATGGGTGGAGGAGTGGATTATGCTGCATGAGGTTTGATACTTAATGTTTTTTTGCCGGACACTAAATAAAAACAATGTGCACTTGTCTGCCACTATTATGCAAAATATGTTGATACTGTGGTTTTGACCTACAGTTTAGGGATTGATTGCATCTTCCCCCATAGGTGAATGTGTAACCAATGAAATGTGTTAACCTGTGTGCTGCTCCTCAGACTCTCATTTCTCAGCATTCCCACAGGCTTGAATCGGGTCAGGTTCGCTCCAATTTCCATATTTCCATATTAATGAATGAATGAGTAGTTTCACATTCACTGTGCTGCTCTGTCTGAAGAGACAGCACTGTGCTGCTCTGTCTGAAGAGACAGAGCAGCACAGACTGTGGTGCTCTGAATAACCGCACAGTAACATTTAGTTTGAAAAGTGCTCCAAATTTACGAATGGTCCAGTTTGTGCTCTCTAACACCCAGAATCACTATTTACAAACACACTCTGTGCCACAGATGTTAGTGTGCTGAAAAACTTTAGTTGACTTTAACTTGTATTGTTTATTTTTTTACAGTGGTTTTTAACTGGGCTCGGGCCCAAAAGTGCTGCTGTGGTTCAGGCTCAGGTCAGGTTTGGGCAAAAACTATGTATGAATGTAGGGTCAGGCCTGGTATTTTGGGGTCAAACATTGCTCTAATGGATAGTATCAAATGTAATATAGTCAATTTTACCACTGTTTTTAATCCCTTTGAAGGAAAATAGTCAAGCTAATTAACTTGGCGTCATGGTGACCGGCTACATGCAGTTTAAATTATCCTAAGATGTCTTCAAAGCCTTGAGTTTTCAACCTAGTACAATCCACTTAAAAATCTATCCATCTAGCTGTGGAGCTAATAAGTGCCAGATTCAGTCAATAAATCTTGTCATCAGAAGTTTGGTTGACTACGACGTAACTTTCGATAAGTAGCTGGCACGCGAGAGTCCTTCGCCTCTGATGTACTGTAACGACGCTAATGTTTAATATGTCCACAGCCTATAGCACACAGTCTTAACTATTCTACATGCAGGGACACACATGATTACCATTTTTGAAATTAGACTATCCCAGTAACTTCAGTAACTTAAGTTCTCTAAATAGTTAGTGAATTTACAACTTCATGTCTCAACACATGGGAAGCATTTCCAACATAAAATGGATTAATTGAAGACTAAAATGTTAGAAATACACACATTTAATCAAGTTGTGAAAATACATTGCTGATCACCACGGTTTGATCCGCAGATCATTAAATGTGAAGAGCCAAGGAGAGAGGATACATCTAGAGCGCTCAGAGTGAGCAGAAAAAGTAAGATTTACTGGGCAGAAGCTGACGTGAGTCTTCTTGGAAAGATGAATTTTCAGCCTGTGGTGGGGAACATAATGTACTGTACGTATCTCACAATACTGAGCGAGATCTCTCCCGAGATTTTACCTAGCATTACCAGTACACAGGAATACTGTCGGAGCACTGTGGCTGTGAATCTTGCTCTCTTCACTCTTGAAAGCTCATAATTCTGGTAAAGGACAGCAAGATTTTTCCATTCTTACTCTGCTGTTAGGCTCAGTGCAAGTCACTAGCAAATTCATGTTGCTCAGAATGTGCCGCAGGGATTTTTGTGGAGCGCTTGTTGGACTTCACCAGCAGGCAGCTTCACACACTGTCAGCACAGTCCCACGGCTCTCTTGAGTGCTCTATACTGTGGAAACTGGTAAGCTGAGGAGCCACTGGAGGAGAGCAGTTCAGTACATTCAACAGTGGTGGTCTGTGATGTTAGGTGCAGCCACTAGGGGGCAGCGGTATCGTAATGCTGATGTGAAATTGTTTGGAAAAATAGACTGATGATGATCTACTTACAGGTAATATTATACGTTTTTAGCTGCTATGCATGTTTAAAAAACAAAGATGCCCAGCTGATGCTGTATTGCTCTAATTGGCAAGTACTTGGAAACAATCATCAATGGGTGACTGATCCCTTGTTGAACTTCACCTTTGAATCCGATTTTATGATTAGCCCCCAAGGAGCTGTTTGTATACTAATCAATCTGAATCTCTAAATTGCTACCAGGTAAACGTGCCCCTCTCCTCCTGCGAAGAGCAGATAGCCTGCAGATTGCAGGTAAATACATAATTGATGAAATTAACGTGGAGGAAATCCGCAGAATATGAACACCAGGTTTCACATCAGTCTCGGGATCTACTTCCTTCGGGCCGCAAGGTCCCTCTCACATACTTTATAGGACACAGTATTAACTACAGTGCCCAGCTGAATATAAAGCATCTTATGAAGATATTTTCTCAGTAGATATCAAGATACATAAAAAAAGACGGGGTTGCATGGGAAATGTTGCTCGGAAATTTTCTGAAATTGAGTTTTTCCCTGAAGTGAATTCTGATGCATTTTGGAATTCCTTGAAGTCTGTTAGTCATCGGAGAAATATCCTAAAATGAGGGGAAGAACCCAAAGTCCCTTCAGAAGTGTGTTATATCAGTCTAAATGGATGGCAGAGTTTTTTGAATTGATGAACAGAGTAAAATGAATCCTAAAGATACTTTAACTCTTCCATAAGAAGATACGTTTTTTTCATGTTTTTATTTTCATGTTTACGTTGCAAATATATATCGTCCATTAGCATGTCAAATATTAACATGGTTGTTGTAAACGTTTAATAAAAGGAGGCCAGAATAGACCCAGTTTTCTCTGATTTTTGCCAGATGTTCAAATAACCATGCCACAAATGCCAACAACAATAATGTTTTTGGATTAAGATTTGTTGAAGCTGAACTGGAACTGTGATATCGTGGCAGCTTTATTCCAGGTACAGATGTTTTTTTTATTGTTAACCTAGAAATGTTTTATTTGTGTCTTTTAACACTCACAAGTACAAAGCTTAGATAAGATATATTGGTGAAAGGTTTTATGCCGTTTGGCACAGAAATCCAATAAAATAAAAGTTCACATTTGAATAATTGATAGCAAATGCGCCACAATGGGCAGCAAAGCCACGACTGAAGCACCGCAAGAATTACAGCCTTCCCCCAATCTGTTCTATTTGTGCATTGCTTCTTTGTGTTGAGGTTTTGTCAGAGCCGTGCACAGTGATAATGGTGTTAATGATAGCACTGGCACACAGGAGGCAGAGCTGCAAGTGCTGCAGTGTGGTCTTTAAAAGGGGCATTGTATTTTACAGGGGAGTTTCACCTCGCATTCTCAATGGATCATTACCCCAATGTGTGCAGTGATTTATGAGCTACGTTGCCAGCGCTGGGAGCAGTTCCTGTCTGGGGGCTGACATCCACCCACTGATTGCCACTATTTGTCTATGTGCATGTGTGTTTGTGTGTGTTACACGTGTGTGTGGGCATGACAAAATGGGAGTGGGACTGCTGTAAAAGTTTGTTAAAGCCGATATGAGGATGTCATTTTCAGTCTGTCTGAGGGTGGGTGAGTGTTTTCCCGTCTGCATGTGTGAGACCTGTGTCCTCGCAGGTCTAGGGTTTCTCTCCTGGTAACTGGATACAGTAATGTTTCACTCTGCTGGGTGCTGATGGATTGTATTTTAAACTGAGCACTGTGAACTCTAAATCCAAACAGCTTTGAGTGCATCACTGAAATGTCACCACACACTAAACCAGGCTACTAATGGATCTGATTTTAGAGCTAAAATCCCCAAAAGAAAAGTAACTGAGCGCTGAACAAAGACCTGCTAGGAGCAGCACCTCCATGTTTTCTCAGATTTATCTTGTTAAAGTGCTCAGCTTTGTGTCTTTTGTGTGGAGATTAGCTCCGTCCTGCTTATCTTGGGTGAGGTTGAGCATGTTGTTGTTTGGACAGGTCGGTGTTGTACTCTAGCCACGATGAATCTCTGCCAGCTCACGTCATCCACTGACAGACTACTGTGCAAACTATATCAGCCTGTGACTGATGCGTATCTCTCCATATGCATATGTTTCTAGACATATGGTTTGTATATGGAGTGTCTTTGGCCGTATGAGTCATGCTGGATTCATCTCTATGAACAGTTATCTGCATATGTATGCAGCATATGTAAGCAACAGGACAGGATTTAGGTATTGGAAGCATTCTGGTTTCCGTTTGTAGTTTGTTTGTGGCCGATTACATTTGAGTGGCTGGTAAATGGTCTGTATGTAGAGGCGGAACACATGAGCTGAGATGCAGTCTGGAAACGCATCAGCTATATATCTATAGAGATTTGCCAGAATGACGGGGGTGCAACAGGTCCGGATGCATGGGTGGATTATGAGACAAAGGTCCCCCTGGGCATAGATTCACAAAAGACCCCTCCACTTCTCCTCCATAGGAGCAAGACACACAGACTTTGTAGGGATTTTTCCTTTGTGTTGTTGTTTTGTGTTTGTTTGTGGTGATTTTGCCTTTTTTTTTTTGGTCGTTTTGTGTCTCTTTGCAGTTTATTTGCATCTGTCTGTGGTTGTTTTGTGGCCACTGGTGGTTGTTTTGCCGTTTTTTGTGTCTCTTTGCCGTTCCTCTGCATCTCTTAGTGGTCATTTTGAGTCCCGTCCTCGTCAGTACGTGTTAATTTGAGTGACATTTTGCGGGTGAAGACCAGGCCCTGACACTTTGGGCCCCTGGGCCTGTGCCCAATAGGCTTGTTAAGTAATCCATCCATGTCGGGACATCAACTTGCTACACCGGATCTCACATAATATTGAACATTGTCCTCAGAGTCTCATCTTCATCAGATCACTTGCCAATGGGTTCCGAGATCGTCAAAGGATAATTTTGCCTGTTTCTATGATTTTAATGTAAATAGATTGCATTCATTACATGAGTAAAGTCAGATATTGTATATAAAAGGGTGGGTGAAAGCACTGCAGGTCATTGTAGGTCAGTGCAAGCAGCCATGTGTGTGCTCTCATAGGAAATTGCAGGTGTTTGGAGAGCGTCTATCAAAGTGTTTTGGATAGTTACATTTGCGTATGCCTGCTGGCTCATGTCTCTCGCTCTTCATATGTGTGTTTGTTTGTGTGTCTGAATGTGGACCACCCACAGCCTTTGAGGTCATAACAATAACAGGTCTACTTCCTGCCAGTGATACGGCAGCGGTTCCAGTCGAAGGGCTGATAGGAGAGGCTGTCGGTCCACATCACAGCAACGGCAGGAGCACTGTTTAGTGGACCTGTCACAGCTGTGCAGGTTATTCCCCCTCCCTGTGCCTTTATCTACATTTCTAGAATCCCAAATATACAATCGCAGCCCTATATTTAGTATGAGAAGTCTGGTGTTCTTGAAAAGCACCCACACATTGCTCAGCGTGTTAATCCATCCTCCAACAGATGTTCAAGCTTGATGTTGCAATTAGTCTTTTGTCTTTTTTCCAAAGCCCATCTTGCAAAATGTGGTGTTTTGAAAAATCTTCTGTTTAAGAGTGTTTCTCCGCTTTTTTTTTGCCTCATAACTTCTGCGTAAACAAATTCCTCTGGTTAGACAGCATTTTCATTTTTGTGATTCTTTATTCTTTCTCCTCCTGGTGAGCGAAAATACGCTGTGGTAATTAATATGATAATATGTGTGGTGGCATAATTTTTTCCAGGCATCACTGTGTGCCATGTTAAATTGAGGTCTGAGTGAGGTTTCAGCTGGAAACACTGAGGAGAGGCCTAGTACAGTGTGTCTCTGTCAGCGCTTGGCCAGTTGAAGGGGGGAAATAATATTTGTTTTTTGGAGAGGAGAGCGCAAGCAAGAACTATTCTTATTTGCTCAGATAACTGTTTACCTTAGTGCAATGTTTGCTCCTGTGAAGCAGGATTGATAAAGAGTTTCTGTTTCTCCAAGACAATTCTGCCTTGTCTCACTTTATTCATGAAGCTGGTTTACCGGGCATGCTAACACAACATGGTATAGGAACCACAGAAACTATACTGTGGCTTCATCCTGATGATTTATTGCACTGCACTGTTTAGCCTCAGGAATCAAGTGCACTAATGTGTTTGATCAAAAGGGAATTCCTTCGCTGAGCTTCTTGCGCTTTCAAACATTGTTTTCAGATTACTCTTCAAATTGGTTTCTCAACACCCCAACCCTTATAGGCTGTTCATGTGCGAGGGGGCTGATTTATGGTGTTAAATGACAGTGGAGCTCTCATCTGTGGTTAAACTGGGTGCAATATACTACTCAGGTGCCCATGGCTGCCAGTCCCCCAGTCTGTCTAGACGGGGTAAACACCAGGCTTTATAGACCTGCCATCTGACAATCACTGATGATTGGGTTTGTGGGATATGAGAGGCCGGGTCAGTTAAAATGATTGACAGCAAGTGGCATTCTTTGTACGTGTCGGGTGGGGGGATGGGGTATAGGATGTGGAAAGGTGGCTTCATCCCTTTATGGCTGATGTAAAGCACCCTCAGTATGGAGAATGAAAGGGCTCCACCTGCTCAAGCTGTTATGAAATGATCAACACAAATACTGCTCATAAATGTCAGGTGGATGGGGATACAGTGATGTAGAAGGCATTTATCTCTGCTGTACTTCTGGGGTTATGAGAAGAACCCATCGCCGCGCCAACAATAACATCCATAACACAGCTGATGAATCATACTGGTTTGAAGGCAGATAACAAAGGCCCTGGGACCTTCCTAGGAAAGAGAGTGTTGGTTTTGATTTGCTCCAAGATCCCCAGATCCCACGTCTCCCTCGCTGTGCTTGGTGTGGTTGCTGTGCAAGTTTGCTGCAAAACGGGGATGGTGATGGTAATTATTCTTGTTGTTATTTATGTGTTTTGCTTTCAGAGTTGCTGTAAGCTCTGGCGGGGGCCCCGATCCCCTGGGGTGCCTGTTATCCAGTGCCAGTGCTGTGTTGGGGTTCACAGCACTGGCACTGGATAACAGGTATCCATACTGCCATACAGAGACACAGAAGTTCACATATACTCAAATGCTCACACAAATGTTTAATCCACCCACGCTGGTTTCTCTTAATGGTGTCTACTTTGAATTGAATCATAGCTACACCCAAATTTTGTTTGGCTCATTTGCTAATGATTATCGTTGGAATGATCCTTGATCTCAGTGCCTGACCACACAGGATCTTTGGTTTTATTTGAGCTTTGAGTTTAATCTTTCTTTTTTTGTCTCTTAAGAGAAGTTACAAATGTATATGAGTCATAAAAAGGACGTTACATAGACATCAGCTTTCTAAGAACGACAGTATTATTTGCCCTGTCTGCATGATGAATGGCACCACTTGCACATCTGTCCTAAGAGAGAGGGGTTTAATGGCCAATGATTGGAATCTGTCTGCCTCTGATTAAAGCAAGATGCTGAAACACAAAACGATTCTTTGCAATATGTTTTTGGAATGACGTTTATTTTGTATCATCTGTGTGCCCCACTCCATTGATCGCACAGTTAAACTGCTCCCTACATTCATTTTTAAACTAGGACGGGAGCAACTTGAATGTATAACAACCTAAAGAAACACTGTGTAAGATTTAGAGAGGTTAAGTGGCGTCTAATGGTGAGGATTACAGATTGCAACCAGCTGAAACTTCTCCCGATTAGAATTCCTTCAGTGTTCGTTGGTCAGGAGGTTTTTACCAGGAGCCAAATTATCCGCAGAGGTTTTCTTGTTTCTGGGCCAAGTGATTTCAACCAATACAAAAAGGACTGGGTGATTAAAAGCTGTAAAAACACTGAATAAATCAGTTTAAAATTTAAAAATCAGTGTTTTTCCGATGCTGTTCCGATACTATCTAGAGGCAGTGTTTGGTTAGTCTGTTCTGGGTTACTGTAGAAACATGGTGGAGTAACATGGTGGACTCTGTAGACGAAGACCTGCTCCCTATGTAGGTATAAACAGTTCATTCTAATTCTTATTTTCAGGTGATTTTACACGAAAGAAAACATAGTTATTATTATTATATTCCATTGGTATTCCATTTCTGCCAATATATCCCCCTAAATCCAAAATTTTACTTTTACTTATTTTGGTGTGCATGTGCATTATTTGCTGTTTGAAGATATAATTTAAAACTGAAAAAAAAAAAAAAACCCTCTCCATCCATTTTAAAGAATGAAAACGCAAATCAGATACATCCTAGCAAAGAGAAACAGGTGTCAAGAGGATACTTTGGTTAATCGGTACTGCCGTGCCAAGACTGTGCCATGGTGATTCACTATGTAAGCAACAGCTCTCAGATCAGTATCAGAGTTTAAACCACATCGCCAAAGGCATCCAAACTGTTCTGCTCCGACATACAGCATCATGATGTACTAAACTGCTCGTGTCTCTCTAGTCTTGTTCCTAAGAGACTAAATCTTTCCCAGTCTGCATGGAAAGGCCTATCAGAGTTCAGGATCGGTTGCAGAGAAATCTCCCTTCCTATCTCCTTTCCCTGGTGGAGCTTTGTGTGCCAACTTCAATCTCCGTGAGACTAATAGGAAGAGGAAGTGAGAGGTGAATAAAGCAAACAGTGTATGTTTGTGTGCATGAAAGAGAGAGTGGGGGTACGTCTGCTAAACTTGGAATAGCAGTCTTAAGTTAGCACATTGTGGTGACAGCAATACTAGTGTGATTTCTCTGCAGCTGAGGGTTAGAAGGTTCACTGCACATTGCTGCTCTGCCTACAGTAAGGCCTTTAGGGCTTTGAGTTGGCAGCCTTTACAGTTTTTCGATGTTGCTTGGCATGAACAGTCAAACCACAGGTTTGTCTCAGGTTGATGAAGATTAACCTGACAGTTGTATTCACAAAAACAGCGAGGGCAGGGCAGGGAAGTAGGGATTGGAGGATTCACATACCTTGACATTCACATCTATGTTGAACCAACTGCACCTCTGCATCTTTGCCAGGTTATTTTATATTATTTATTCAACATTAAATGGGATTTAGTTTTCAATCCAGTTTTTTGGTTTTCTTTATTTTATTGTCCTGCATCAGAAATTCCCCTCTGGCTCATGGTATACTGTGCATAGCTGAGCAATATTTCATTTGTCCACAAGGGGGTAGACATTCAGCACACATATGGTGCTTTTTTTTCCACTGTCAAAGCCTTGGATGAGTTTCAGCAAGTGGCCGGGGGACACAATGAATCCTGTCTGAATGTGTTCTAGCTGACTGTGTCTTCATGCTGTGTTTTGGTTTCACTCCTGCATAAGCATAAAACTTCTTGAAACCCAGATGGACAGTCATGCCTCTCTCTACCCCAAACTACACTTCAGCACAACACATTGTGACAGGGAGGGGTTGAGACTCAAGAGGACCTGGTCATTACCTGTAAGGACCTGGTTATTACCCCATCAGCGTCACGTTATCATGGTCATTTCCTCAATCGTCCCACCGCTAACCCTTAAAGCTGTAGATGGTCATTTATAAAGAAATAACTTTGTGTCATATTTGCTAAAACTACCATATTCACACAGTCCTAAATGAGTGAAAAAATCATATTCCTCTGCCGACTCTATTGCCTTGTGGCACTTCTAATGGTCTTACCGCACGAGTCTCTAACGCAGCTGCTCGTCGCCTCTAAATATATTTAGAAGTCTGTTATGTAGTTTGTAACTGTAATGATAATAACTTTGTGTCATATTTGCTGAACTGTATTCTGACAGATATGAGACAGATAATCTGTGAAATAAATCATGTCCCTCCTCCCTCTTCCTACTGCTTCCAGTGGTATTCGCCACACCAAAAACAGCCAGTCAGAGGCGAGGAGTCTCAGGCGCAGCTATCAAGTCAACTACTGCTCGTGAGCTGTGGTCAAACTGTCAAACTAGGCAGCGCTGATCAAATATGTATAAATATTCTGTTACTGTATTGCCTAATTCTCAAATATTCTCAGAAACATATTGTAGAACTGTTAAGCTGTAAAATGAGAAAGTTTGTGACCTTGTAATTTGGTCGACTCGACTGTATCCAATATGGTGGCCAGATTACAAACTCTATTATTTTACAGCTAAACAGAACTCTATGTATGATTCTGAGAGCACAGTAACAGAATGCCTAGTTTGACAGTTTGACTGCAGCTCACGAGCAGCACTTGACATGATTGACAGCTGCGTCAGAGACTCCTCAACTCCGATTGGCTGCTTTTGATGCGCCACAGTAGATTCTAGCAAATGCCACTGGAAGCAGTTGGAAAAGAAGGGACATAATTTTTTTATTTTTTTTTGCAGATTATCTGACTCATGTACTTGTTTCAAAATATAGTGGAGGCTTCAGCAAATATGACACAAAGTTATTTTAATAAAAGTCACCTGCTGCAGCTTTATGTAACAGACCTCTGAATATATTTACATATACATATTAAAAAAAGATGAGTGTGACAAATGTCTTTAAGGAGAGACTGGAAAAAAATGGCAGAGAGAGAAGGAGATCAATTAGTAACAGCTTTGCTACCCACAGCCAAATGCACTTATGATGCATGACAGCAGAAAGGGAAGTTGGGATTAAGTTGGAATTTTGTCTTGAGAGTACCAGCAGTTGTGACTCTCCAATTCTTTGTTTGTTTCTTTACTTCATTAATTTTGTTCGTGCAAACATAATGTCTTTATCAGTCATCGTGACCTTTGTCAACATTAGAGGGGAGGAAAAAATTTCCACATTTTTGTTCCTCTAACAACCTTGAACAGTGTTCAGTTTCTGTCAATTACGCCATTATGTACACAAGCCGTAATAGGGAAATAATGGTAAAAACTGATAATAATGAAGTAAACATCTTTAGTAGATGAATGAGTCTGAACAGCGGGGGATATTTCTGTGTAATTTCGCAGCAGTATCTGTGTCAAAATGTTGCCAGCATCTAATCAGTTTGTGTTTAATATCCTTAATGGCAGCCATGGCAACACACACACACACACACACACGCATGCATGCATACAAACAAAACAGAAACAATTTAATGGACCCTTCATATACACTGTTGCAAGTTTATTTCATATCACTTGGCTGATAATGAGTGTTAAAAACCTTTAGATTCTTCTGACCGCATTATCTCACTATTTTGACATTTTTATGCCGTTGCATTTTCCAAGAAACTATCCGAAATGTAGTTCACATGCCGTATAATGTCATATATATATGTCACATAAAGAGTTTTGTGTGATCTGCTGTAGGTCAAATAGCCGCTGTGTGTGCATGCTTCGGGTGCAGGGGACACCTGGGCTTTCTTAAGTTCTCTGAATGTGTCTGTAGATTTACGAGGCTCTGCACTTCGTCCTCGCTCTGATACACTGCTCCAGTATATTCAGACGCACTGCACGGCTTCTCCCTCTTTCTCTCTCCCGATGGTTATCCCTCCACCAAGATCCCACCACAACACCGCAGTCGTATCTCTGCATTGTGTATGATCCCAAAACATTTTCCCAAAACATTTTTGTCCTATTGTTTCTGGAACCACAGTTCTTCCATTGTCCCCCTACTGTCAGTCCATTGTCACACTTTCCAACTTTGACACTCAAGGGAAATTTCTTGGCTTGTATTGGCAGGTTTGAAGCTTGTGTTGGCAGGATTGTACTGGCAGTACACTGGACTATGAGTTCAAACTAGGGACGATTCTCGCAGCACATTAAGGTGGGCTGTTTTATCTCTTATAAACAAATCTCTAATAAAACGTCTCCTATTGGACAGTTGGAAATTGATATTTCCCATGTATTTATTGCCCCATCTGTCATCCAGTGTTGCTCTAAAAAGGGGCCTCTGTTGTTCCTGACGTGACCTGCTCTGACCTTTCGCTCATGACATCATTTCATGAAGCTTCAAATGATTCACTTGAGGCATGTCCTCACTTTAAAAACACACCGTGGAATTTCTGTTACCAGGCCACTACATTTGCTGATTTCATACCCATGAAGAAAATGCCATTATAGTTGACGAAAGACACATAGCAGTGTATCATACTTGTTTGAGTTTGCATTTTCACTGTAAAGACACGCTGGTATGTTTGTAATAAGCCTAATCCGTCTTCATTTGTGTTTGAACTTGCTGAACTCCATTTTCAGATTCAAGTTCCACTTATTCACACATCAGAAGGCCTGGATGGATGCCATTCCTAATTCACTCAGCTTTTCCATTCATGGTCCCCATTTTAAGCTGCTTTTATAACATGATCTCAGTTAGGTATAAAAACAATCCTTTTTCACGTTAACATCTGGGCTTTGACGGACCTCTTACTACCTGTCAGAAATACGGAGCAGTGGAGTGTATATTTTCAGAGGTGGGGGTGTGGCGCACTCATCTGTCCATGACTATCTGTTGTTTGCCCGTCAGTGCTGGATCAACACAGATGACTTGGCATGCGTATTTGCATACAAGAGCATGTCTATGTATTCATGTCTCACTGATAGCCGGGGTCAGGCAGTCAGCGCATCTCTGACCCTGAGTGTTTGTTAAAGCACTCGCATTTGCAGCTGCTGTGAAGGTCATCAGTGATCGCTGGGCGTTGCTTGACCTTGACCAGGGTGTGTTAAACCATTCAGTGCTGTTGTTATTGAAGAGCCAAAGGGAATGTGTGAAGGAGTGGGGCAGAGTTTAAATGAAGAAAAAATGCAGGGAGAGAATATATAAATCAGGGAAAGCGAGAATGACCCGCTCGCTGAGGTCAAAATCCAAGAGAATGAACTTTTGTGATTATTGGCTGTTTTAGGACAAAATGTCAGACATATTTGAGAGTGGACTGCGGAGGGTAGATCGCCTACTACGTTTGTTTTGGAGTGTTAAAGGAACAATACCTTCTCTATTCTCCTACAGATGGAATTTGGAGTCAGGTTGGTGGCTCAGGAAGATCCGATCATTCCATTATTATCTGGGAGAACGATGGTGATGTAGTTGTCCTTGAAGACAGGAGGGGGACTGAGTGCACCTGGACACCGCCGTTCATTCCACAGCTACAGTAGTCCAATGGCTCGCAGCATTTTTAACAAATATTCCTGGAGCAGCATGACAGCAGGTTATGTAAGAGGTAGAGGCAGAGGTAGCCACAAGGGATCTATACCTGCCAGTGCAGAAATATCCATGCCATAATGCTGAAGGTGGGTGGGTGAGTGAGTGCAGCATTTTTGTCATCTGTCAGATTTTGGAATAACAATCACTGAAGTAAAAAATTTGGAGTGGATTCATGCCATATTCATGCCAGATGATCTTTTTACATGAGGCAGAGCCAGGGAAATGGAAAGAAAAGACAAATAGTCCAATATGGATGAAAGAGGGCTCAACAGGGACATCAGTATGTGAGAAAGACTACCGTTGACTGAAGGTCTGTGTTTGCTCGTGTAACTGTTGAGCATTAAGAGTGGATATCCATTTACGCATCATTCATATAAAGACCTGGGCAGCCGCTCAGGTCTCCGCTGCAAGCCAGCCTAGTGAGTTTGGGGTGAGTGTCTCGGCACATGGGTGTTAAGTAATAAAGGGGACTCATGGAAAGTGTCAGCACCACTTGCCTCCTTTCTCCATCTGGCTTAAATGGTGACACATATAAATGTCCGTGTATGCAATTAAATCGTGGAATGCCTTTGCAATTACACTTATTGGTTTTGTTCCTTCCTTTAGTCTTGGGCACGACTCGTACTAGAACTGTCTGTCACTTTGACTTTATGACTGGTGAACACGGGTTGTTTTTGGGGGGAGCAGAGGAGAGGAGTGATGGCTCTGGATGCCTTATGCTGTCACAGATGTGGGTTTGGCTGGACAATGGACTGCAGTCTCACACTCTGACATCATCCGTTCAGGAAAATGAAGTGACAACAACAACAAAGTGTCTTTTGTTATGATGGGACTCTACAGATTAATAAACCATCTGTAACTTTGCCCCCATCGAGCCCACAAACTATCAGCTCGTGCCAGTTCTTACTCTTGATTGGTCCTTAAACAATGACAGCCCTTTAATAGTGCTCTTTTGACAAGGATGCAATCTGGATGTGCAGAAAGTGCTGCCACATGTGAGGACCTCGATGGGGTTTAAGAGGTCAAACACAGTCACGGTTGTCATCGAAAACTCAAGTTCCTTTTCTCTGTGAACCCCATCTTGCCATAAATTAATTACACGCTCATTAAAATGTGGGGTCAGGACAGTTGTGTGGCACATGTACTTACTATGCTCATGCATTTATTCAACGCACACACAAATAAAGACAGTGTCTGTCACCACATGAATGCAATAAACACCATTTGTCTGCCCCCAATCCCATTGTATGATACGCATCCAAACTGAGGCTGCAGTCATTTTCAGCTCTGTGCTGAAAGTGTTCACAGGCCAACGTTAAACCCAGAGGTTTAATTTTTGCTTTCAGAAATCAAACATTTATGTGCATTAGTGGTGTCACAAAAATTTTCAGCTGTAAGTAAAACTGTGGGAAGGAACCGAACTGTACAGCAGTCAAGGACCCTGCTGACAAGCCTCAGTATATGTTCCGCACACTGACCTGGCTCAGGCCAGTGTAATCTGGATTACTGTCAGCATGGTCTTTGTTGTCAGGGCTGGTGAGAGTGTGGAGAAATCACACTGAGCAGAGAGGTGTCCGCGGGGCCCATTCATGGGGAAGTAGCGGCGTGCAATCAGTGATATTTAATCGAGCACACGTGCATGTGCATATTTGTAGGTGTTTACCTTGCACATGTCTCCCTACTGACAGTGCGTGGAAGTTGACCAGTGATCTCAGGTTTCAAGGCCAGTTTGATTTCAAAATAAAGTGCGTGTGTGTGTGTCCGTGTTGAACTTCCTGCTCTGTATGTGTATGCTTTTGCACAGTCCCTGCTCTGTTTACACACTTGATGTAAGCATAAGCTCGTGAATGTGTGCTCTATCTCTCGTATCAATAGTTGGTAACACTGACATCAGCAACAGTAACAGCCTGTGGCGAAGCAATAGGTTGGGTGCAAAGTGAGGACTTGTGGTATCAAAGTCAGGGTGTGTTTTCATTTGATTTGGACACGTTTCAATTCCATCACATCTGTCACAAATGAAAAACTTGTTTTATTTGTTACAGAGCTGCTGTATCCATTCCAGCTTTCAGCCTGTAATCACAGGTAGTCTTTTGACACAGAGCTGGGTTTATGTATTGACTCTTTTCCAAAGGCCAGTCAAGTCAAGATATGTACAGTAATGTATTCTATTGTGCAGTACTATAACCCATGTCAGTACTGATTTAGAATAACATCTACTGTATGTTAATACATGCATATTAGAGGCAGTTCCCATAGAGAAAATGTATATTTTCTGACCTGGGTGTGTCATTATGCATGTGTTTTAAAGGGACAGTTCACCCCAAAGTCAAAAATTTAAAGTTAAAATAATTTTCTGTAGTACTGTTTATCCAGTGGTGAACAAAGTCTTCACAATACATTTGTAGAAACTCATGACTCATTTGACCAACCATAGCATAAAAACTGCACCTACTACAATCACAGATGAATTTGTTTAAAATGTTTATCTGTAATTATACGAATGTTTACACCTCAACATGCTATTTTGGGTTGGACGGTGAATTTTTGTGCGCAGTCATGCAGCTTGTTCATGATAAAAACAGAAATAAAACAATATGAATCTGTCTCTATTTAAAAAAATCTCAAACATGGACTCCAGACATGGCCATGGGTGCTCTGGCGGTGAGGAATCATCTTCATCTGCCGTCATTACCACCGCCAAGTTGCGACTGAACGGTTCAAAAACTGCAGCAAGCACTTTGAAGCTGACTGACAGGCATAGAAGGAAGAGTTTACTGTGATTGAACTTTCTCCTGTGATGAACACAGCTAATGGCCCATTGCATTTTAAAAAAGAAAATCCATGGGTTCACTTCAAAGCTGTGCTTCAAAGTAACCAGTAAGAGGAAACTTCATAGCAATGTAGTCTATAGTCAAGTAAAATATTTGTCTTTCAAATGTAGTGGATAAGAGACACACATTTCCAAAGAAAAACCTGAAAAATGTACTTAAGCACAGTACTCCAGTAAATATACTTTGTTACTGTCCACCCCTGTATTTATCAATATAGAAATCTAGATTCTGTTGGTGTGAGTTGCTGATTGTTGGAGATATCGGCTGCAGAGATGTTGGCCTTCTCTTGAATATAAAGGAGCTAGATGACACCCTGCTTAAAACACCATAAAATCACATTGTAAAACTCATACAGTATACAGTACAGTGTGCGTCTGTGTTGTGTGTGCTTGTGCATGA
The DNA here is from genome assembly GCF_041903045.1 of Epinephelus lanceolatus. Classification (NCBI taxonomy): domain Eukaryota; kingdom Metazoa; phylum Chordata; class Actinopteri; order Perciformes; family Serranidae; genus Epinephelus; species Epinephelus lanceolatus. The sequence goes on along the minus strand of NC_135738.1, from coordinate 27,731,305 downwards.
GAGAGAGAGAGTGATGAGGGGCTCTCTGTGACATATCTAAACAGACCTGACGTTATAGCCTCAGCAGTCACCAGAGGTGTATCTCAGACAAACTGAAGTGTCAGCCTTTGAAGATTATGACATGCAATGCAATAACATGAGTCTTTTTCCATGTTGTTATTAGAGTTTTGTACGGAGTATTTCGGCTGTGCACATGGAAGCTATTACCCTGAAGGCTTAGGAGTGCTTTTCCATAGAGAGAAACTGGGCCGGAGACCATCTATGCATTATGCCCAAGGGCTTATTTTCCCCTGAAGCCCCCCTGTCTTCTCTGTGGCAGAGAGGAAGGCCTGGTTTCCTTTTGAGGCTAACCATAAAGAGTGTGAAACCTGGCTCACAACAAGTCGTGCGTAGCCTTTAAAGAAAATGCTGTTTTACGGTCTGTGAAAAAAAGTTGCAGTGCAGGATAATTTTATGCATTTAATGTATCATTCAAAGCTCAGTACTTTGCATTATCAATGTCGCTGAGGCTGCCAGGTCTCTATCAGTATAGCCTCACATTACAGAGGAGTGAAGTCTAGTTCTATGTGACTTCCTATGGTGGATCACTTCTTTCCATCCCTCCCTGGCCTTCACACTGCAGTTGATATCCAGCTTTGCCATGACGGAACATCAGCCATCTCTTCCATCCCAATTAAGAACCACCTGTGTTCTCTCTTGCCCATCCAGAGACGATCCGCCCAACTCTGCCCGGCTGCTGGAATCAGTGGTCAAGACTCAGCAAGCCTGTGAAGGAGAGTCATAGGAAGCCCATCTGGACTCCATCAGGACTAGGTAAACAGAGCCAGATCCTACATGGAGCAGCGGAGCCAGGCCTTGGCTCCCACCCACCATCACAAAAGACTCAGGCAATGGCTCAAGATAAAAATGATACACACATTGTCATTAACTCAAACCGTGTGCAAAAATGCAAATATGCACACAGCTCGCTGCGCCCTCTCTAAGCCTTGTGCCATTTTGGTTTAGTCCTCCAGTAAAGTAGAGGAGAACAGAGGGGTTATATATCTTCTCCAAGGCCAGGTCAAGTGTTTTTCTTTAGTTTTTTTTTTTTTTAATAACGTCTGCTGTTTTACTGGCCTATATCTTTGCTAACTTCCCCCTGCACCTAACACACACTCGCGGTGCTATCCTCACTCTGCTGTAAGTTGCAAAAGATTAGTATCAGGTATTCATCAAAGAGAGAGGATCAGGCCTATAGTGGGGGACAGAGTGAGAAAGAAAGGTGTTGTTGCACTTGAAGATTATTTTTGATAAATGTAGTAATTTTGTGCGGTCCTGTCCAGACCAGGGAATCTGAGAATGACCTAAAAATATTTATCAAAGACAGTTTGAGATCAAAGATATTTTGTCCCCTGCAGAACTGGGTGACATGACCTTTTAACACCCCGCGTGTGTGTTTGAAGATTGTCTGCACAGTTGATTTAATGCCGCTGCTACCTTGGAATTTCTCTATTGGGTGTCTCCACTTGGATCTCCGTGTAGCGTACATTAAAGCAGGTTATATAAAAAGGACGCTGAAGGAGAATGAAGTAAAACAGCAAGTTTCCACACGTGTTCGGATTATACCCCTCTTTCCCTTCAAGACTGCAGGCACAAAAACAACAGCCTTGTTCCTTCAGCACTTCATCTCCCAGCAGCCAGTCAGCACTGTGTATTTCTTCCTGCTAGCATATATCAGAGTCGTCCAGCTTTACTTCATGTTCCAGCATCAACTTTAACTGTTGTGGACCTAACCCGGCCTTGTTGTCGCACACCCCAAGGCCAGATTGTTCCACTGGCACACCGTGAACTCTACACTTCATTACTTTAGTGTTTTATTGACTTGAGATGTTTTCTGTCTTTCAAATAGAGAGATTAACTGTTCCGGCCTTGCGCTCACTGCACATTTGATCTTTTGTTCGATGTGGTGATCAGCCTTGGAAAAAGGACCATTGGCCATAAAGAAACTAACTGCTCTGTGTCCTGTTTCTGGAGAGATTTATTGTAATAATCAGGTTGTAAGCGGTCATGGCCAGGGCAGCTACATATGGAAGTACGCAATGGTAATAATGATAATAGGCCGCCTTTATAAACACTGACATTTGGCCTAGTCTGTCATAAAAACCAATAGGAACCCCAGTGGTCCGTGTTGCAGACATCGTCAGCGCTCTGCAGTTGGAGATGGAAGATGGTTTGGATTGTGGAGTAGTTCTCATCTGGAGAACGCTGTTTTTTGATGAGCTCTTCCATTGGGAGCCTGCTTCCAGACATTGGAAACAGTTTGGGGTTAGTGGCAGACTGAAGCATAGCTGGCCTTTACTTGTTCCCCTGCTACATAGGATTTCTGAGCGTGAAGTCAGACTGCTTTAATTTTCACAGTAATATGCGACTGGAAAACATAACCACTGCATTGGACAGCATGACTCAATTTGAATACTATACTGAAGGGAAGTGCCTGGTCAACTCTCCACTACCTTGTTTAAAGAAGTATTTCACTGCTGGAAAGATGGTCTCTTTGTAAAGCTTGAGTGTCTGTGCTGTAGTAAGATGTAAATACTTTTGAAATTGGATCTATATGACCAGGGAAAACAGAGAAAAAGGACTGTGGCATTTGCCTTTGCACAAGAGGTAATAAGCCTACAACTATCAAAGTGCATTGCACCGCATGGGACCAACAAATGCTCCAGCTGATGGATGACGTAACACAAGTTTGTCCATTTTGACATAAGAAATTTGGCGGCAGGCTGGTAACAAACAATCTCAGATTACAGTTTAACAGTAAGCTAAAACATGTAACTGAAAAACACAGTTCATTTACACATACTACCCACACTGTTATGATACATGGTTGAAAATTGTTACAGTATCCCTGTAACCAAGGCTTTTCAAAGAAGGCTGGGACACACTCTTTGACCTCATGGGAGCGATGGGGTATGACACATGCTCAATGTAACTGGAGCTGCAGTGTTGGAGGCTTACAGCAGACAGAGCTTGAAATAAAGGGACGGTGTTCTCTTAGGTGGTCTTTGGGTGCGCTTGGCCTAACAGAACTTTTGGGTATGCTCAATTGGTTGGCGGCTGATATACAACAGTAGATTTGCATATTGGAAGCACTTGTTTGAGGTCTTTCATTAGGGACTTTTTCAATAACTGCAGAATTGTAATTCTCACCCATATATTGATTTTTAGTACTAAAATATTCCGATCCAAGGTTGACTGAGGACACCTCAGTGTAACAAATCATCCCAAATATTCTATGATAGTGTACCAGCTATTGGACCTTTTGGCAAGTGCAGATGAAATTTCACTGCTCATTGGTAGGATGTGATATGATGCTTTTTACCCTCCCTGCCATTAACAAGGAAATAATTTACCTGTTGGTCCGTTTAGAATTATGTTTGAGTTTGGTGGTCCCAACCCTATTACCAGACAATAATGTTGATATTTAGCAATTCTGAAAAACCCTGGATTATATCCAATGTTTTGAAAATTCTCACTTTATATATTATCTGCACTTTGCGAGCATAGCATGATGAAAGGGATACTTCAGCTACTCACCCTGTGTAATGTTGAATTCAGGGAGAACATGGTTTTGTCACATGCCTCCATGATGAACGAACCATCGACAAACAGGGAAAATTCTTGATTAAATGAAGTGAAAGGCAGCCATGTTTAACAACAGCAAAATCCAAGCCTCATTTATGCAGTCCTGCACTTCCCAAATACATTCATTTTCACTCAAACCTCACACACTGTAGCAGAAAGAGTCCTACACACAGACGAATAGTGCATCTGCGCTGTTTATGCAGAGGTGTTTTAAATAGTAAGGTTTTTGCAGAAGTTCATGTCTCGGAACATACGACTGGATAAATCAAATTTGGATTATACTGCAAAAGCTGTGAACAAGTTGACTTTTGGAATTTTGTTCACAGTGGAGGCATGTGAGGAAAAACATTTTCCTCCTGAATTCAGCATAACACAGGGTGAGTTATTGATAGACAAATGATCATTTGGGGGGTGAAGTATTCCTTTAAGCTCAGGGACATATGTTTCAGATAGGGAACGGGTACGCCAGAAACAACGTTTGGTTACTGTTTGGGCTCGTTATGCTTCATAAAAAGGTTAATGTTTATTGCAGGTTTGAGACAAGATGGAAACTCCTGTCTGTTGCATGAAAGTCAGACGTGCTACATGCCTATCCACCACCCTGACCTCCACACCATTACTTTGTGCCTTGCTACATAAAGGCCACACTGCTTCCTGCATTGGTAAATGCATGTCATTAGTAGGGATACTGTGCTGACAGTCCTTACTTACCCTGTCTTTACCTATAGCAAGAAAGATGGACACTGACTTAAATAACAGCCACATTCCTGACCTGCCTCATCTCCCACTTGAATACAGGTTTTTACATTAAAACAGGATTTCAGAAGGAGTGCTGACAATCCAGAGCATGAGTATACGACGGGAGAAAAGTGTAGAAGAGACAAAGAAACAGAGACAGTGAGGGTAAGAGAGATCTGACTGCGGATGTGTGCATATGTCCATGTGTGTATTTAATTTCTCTGTGCAGTGGGGATTCCATTACCTTTTAGCAGGGCGAGCATAATGTCGCTTATGAACACCATGTGTCTGTCTTCCCTGTGTACACGGGAAACGTTTATTAGATCTTGCCTGTTTAAAATGAAGACTGCACCACATGTTGGTCTGTCATTGTTTGAAATTGACCAAAACTGAGTCCGTCAGTTTTACTGTTCGTGAGCATATGAAGGTTCACTCCTGCTGTGGGGCAGTCTATACTACACCTGGTGCAAACTACACACACAACGCATGATGTTTTTGGTTTGATGAGGTTGATTATTGATTTTTATTAAGAGCAGATGTATTGGCTGGGAATGAGTTTGGCTCAGCTTCAAGGCAGCTTCAAATAGGATCTGCTTGATTGTGGACATGAAGTAGTTATGTTTCACATGAGGTTAGCACCTTCAGTTAAACCTGCCTTAAAGTGGGTTATTTAATGGCCCTTTAGTCCAACTACATATCACTGTATTAGATGGCAGTGACAAAAGAGGCAGTAAGAAAATTCAACCTTCAGTCTGAGCCTTTTTAACCAACGCAGACCAACACTGACATTTATAAAGAATTATGGATCAATAGGTCAATAATTATCTTGTGAGAGTGATGAATAGTTAAGCCTCTATTACAGAGCAGGAGCTAAGAGAGATATAAATTTCAACAGAGCAGGAGTCTGGCTTTCTTGACAATTTATATTTAACCCATTTTAAATAAATACCTGCTCCATTCTAGCAGCAGGTATACCTCTTATGTGAAAAGTGATAAGTGTTGGAAACCCACCCCATAATTTGAGCGCGTAAGTCATCTTAAGTGCACCATAAGCCTCTGTCCCTCACCACATTCCTGTGCCACCCAGACTCCAAATTACTGTAAACTAAACCAAAGCCACACCATGGCAACGGAAGGGTGTCAATTTGGACAGGAAAGAATTTATTTGAACGTGACTAGAGTTTCTCTGGCTCAGCTCCCTGGTGGGGATGTAGAGAGGGTCTGTCTCTGGTTACCCTGTCCCCTGACGTATATGCCACATGCACCCCAAACAATAGCCGATTCATCCAGGTCTCTTGTCTGTCTGCGGCAGCAGCCAGGGGAGGCCGCCAGGGGTGTAAACCATCTTAACCCTCCCCTGAGCGAGAATATCTTCAAATAAATATATATACATACAGTGCACGCACACATTAAACAATTACAATCACACGAAAACATAGTGTTTTACACATTGCCTAATGGACAGATGCAAAATTAGAACTGAGTGATGAGAAAAAAGGTATTATGGGTAAAATATGCAGGGATTTTTGGATACTGTTTGTAAACAGTTTGGCCCCTTTTCCATACACAGCTTGTATATACACTACAAGCTACTGGACTAATGTGGGAACATTACATTTGGTGTAATGGAAAAGCCGATACTTCAGAAAGCTAACTAAGCTGATCATCATTGCCTACCTGTCCAACAGTAAACAGGCCAACTCTCTGTCACTCTTCATCCCCATCCTCTTCTTCAGTAAAACCAACCCAGATTCACTCTCACTTAAGAATAATTGGAATTTAGCCTCCCTGTATTTGCGTTTTTAATGCCTGCATGCTGTGTATAGCCATGGCTGGAGGCATTATGTTTTGGGTTTTCCTTCTATCTATTGCACACTTTTGAATGCAATGTCTTGAACTCCCTGAGGGAATTTCTTCAGATTTGGTACAGTTGTCGACTTGGACTCAAAGATAAAGTGATTATATTTCAGTGGTTGAAGGTCAAGGTCACTGTGACCTCAAAAATATATGTTTTTGGCCATGACTTAAGAAGTCAAATGCTAATTATGACAAAATTGAACACAAATGTTTAATAGGATAAAACCAAGTAATGACATTTTATATCCAAAAGGTCAAAGGTCAACTTTACTGTGACATCATAGTGTTCTACATAAACCGTTTTCTGGCCATTATTTTACATCATAACTCAGAAACAGAGGGAAAGACTTCTGTGCTGTGTGTGAAGCATACATGTTTTAAATTTGCAGCTTCTTTGCAGTAACATCCAACAGTCTCAGTGATTCTTGTAGGTTCTTCTTAGATGTCTGCTGCTACTACCTGATCACTACCTTTTCATAAAGTCACAATCTCACCTGCATGTTGTTATTAACTGTGGAATGTAGAACAAAATGAGAAGAGAAGAAGAACATATAGGCAGCGGGCAGGGTCTCTGCAGATAAACACACTGCCACGCATTTCTAGTTGGTCATAAGTGAGGATTGAGAGGGATAACACAGAGCATGTGACTAATAATTTTGAAAGGATTCTTAGGAGTCTATCATTCTCCTATTGCAGGAGTACAACATACCCTTACATCTAGAGATGCACTGATAGGTGACACCAGATCAGATTGATGCATCCCTCAGTGTTTTCCATTTATTTGTTGTGGCCTGCCACAATATCAACATTGCCCCACACATTTTTGTTTTCAAGTTGTGGAGCTGCGCACCCCGCCCTTGCTCACATACACATTGACAACGGATCCATCTGCGCCTATTGTTTTTCCAACCGACCTTAGATGAAACTGACTGCGTTCCCTTGGAAACCCTGGTCAGCAGGTCCCACAAAATATGACAGCTACAATAGTTTGGAAAATAGCAATTGGGGCACTAAATTTGACTAATTTGCTGTTTATCAGACCAAAAACAAACAGGACACCGGCACCCACGGATACATTTTCTCATATGATGTGGGCAAAATTAACAGAAACAGATGTGTTTCAGCTACAAAGCCATTGTCATCACGTTCTGTTTGTTTTTGGATCCTCGCAACAACCATGCCCCTCTGTATATTGTTTAAAATTTTTGGAGTTGTGTGTACTGCTACTTTTTGTAATGTTTATCAGACTATAAATGTGACAAGAATTAGCTAGCTAGCACACCCTGCAGCAGCACTGGATCTAATCAGTGTTAAAAAAATTATGAATATCACCTTCAGTCTTCCTCTGAGTACCTGGTATGACCTTAGCTGACTAATTCTTATCAGTCTCGTATTTCTGTGTCTCTGCTCTCAGAAATATCTTGGAGGCCCTGCAGTGGAGCTGTGACCCAAAATATCATGCTCTTCAGACAAGGAAACCAGCTAGGTTTGTTATTTCTTCTCCACAGACTACTAGCATGACACACTGTGAAGTTGTTTTTTGCTCTGGCAGCATAGAGCAGTAATTGATTCACAGCATCTTGTGCGGACACATACTGTAGGTTCTGTGGACGCCGGGGCAAATGACTCAGTTCACACTCCAGAATAATAAAACCACAGTGGGGTGATGTGTGTGAGCCCTACTGGACAGTCCCCCCTTTTTCTTTATTCTTCCCACCCCCAATATTTCCTCCCCTGCCTAGGTCAGAGAGCAGAGGGCCCCAGAGTTCCCCAGTAGGCCTCTCTTACTGGTCCCACTCTGAATGGGTGTCTGTTCCCTGACATCTCCGTCTCTCATCACCACCCCATCAATCCCATGCCTCTGTAACCATCCCTGCAGAGACAGGGCTCCACTTTGTCCCAAAACCCGACCCACTTCCCCACTGGTCCCCCTGCCTCATAGCCCCCCGCTGTGCATGTGGCGTGACAGCTACCTGACAGCAGAGGCCCCTCAATGACAGCAATTTTAGCCAAAGCCTCCCTCTATCCCCCGATGCATCAAATATTACTGCTAGAAGCATCAGCATCCCCCAACATATCCAAATACCACGTGTCTGTCCAAGAGTGAGACACCATCCCCCCGCTCTGTATACCCATAATGAAGCCCCTCTACCTTGCTTTCATCCACATCAAGGTCCCCTGACCCAGTAAACGCCCGCAGGATCAAGGCCTCCTCAGGGAATGGAGGTGGATGTTATCATAGCATTCCAGCCCATGTGAAAGTATGCCAATTAGCATAGCAGGAGAATGTTGTTTTGCTAGCCTCTTTCACTAAGCCCCCACCCTAGTGGCAGGCGAAGCCCATGTGGCAGGCTCCTTAGCTGTCACTGGAATAACCTTTGATGCTGAAAATTGATATTTTCTGTTGCAGCTGCTCCTAAATTTATTACATTATATGGAGGAATATAAAATCTTCAGGAGGTGGCATCTCACCAATCCTGTCAGTGTCAAATATGAGCGGTATGCCTCAACAACAATTCCAGTCTTATACTGCAATAGCTTTTCCTGGTGTTCCTTGGCTCTGTGGTGTTGGTGCTCACAGTGCAGTGATGTCAGTCGACTGGTGATGTGCTTTGATAGTAAATGGATCTGGCTAGCAGAATACACTGAATACACTGTGTGCGTGCGTGTGTGTGTGTGTGTGTGGGTCATGATGTGTATTCACTTTTTACATACTCCAACTCTCACTTGTGCTTTCCAGACAGGTTTATTGGGTGTTTGCGCTGCAGAGTAAACATTAACTCTGATGCCTGTTTGTGTATTTTTCCTGCTGTCTCCTCTGGGAGAAGCCGGCAGTTTAGACAAAAACTAATTTTTCAGACAATCCATGATGGTGTGGGTCAGACATCCTGCTAAAATAAGGAAACCACAGTCCATCCAGAGTGATGCTTTTTTAACCAAGTGGTTCACAGGACTGATGGTAATCCAAGAAATACAGTATGACCTTCCTTAATAAAAATGGATATTTTCCCCCTCTGTTGAAAAAAAAAGAAAATCTGTCCATATGACCTTAGTTTTACAAAATTTCCCTGTCCACACAAGAACACCCAAACGACTCCAAACGCTCGCTGGCATCAGCTGCCTTCTGCAGCCTCCCCCCTTCACAAAGTTAGTAAAGTGGACAGCCTGCCTTTTTCAAACTGCCTACTGGAGATCTCATCACTGTCGATTCCCCTTGGATATAAGAATGTAAGGACTCACTGAAAGATATAAGTGATGACGACATCATTCCCTCTCTGGAAAGCGTCCACCAGAGACTGCTGGTTTGGCCAGACCTGATCCAAAGTCGCCGTTTCTGGCAAACTTTAAACAACAGATGCTGAAATGGACCAAATAACACTGGGCGCAGCAGACACCTCCGTTTGTTCATAAAGTGGTGCAATAAGTTTAAAAGTAGTAATTAGACCAATCACTGTTAACAAAATGTAAACAAAATGTAAACAGACAGGTAGGTTAGTCTGTCTATGAGCACGTGCAAATTGAGCAGGTGATGTCATCATTTCCGCTCCATTTTACACATCTCCACAGATAAAAAGTAACTACAGTTCTGAAAAATCCTCACCTTAGAAGGTGTTTTAAAAAATCTCAAACACAGTTTAAGTGCAGATAGGAGGCCAAAACAAAGGCAACTGTATATGTGAGGAGAGGGCCTTACTGTAATTAAATTGGACAGAGTGGTCAGAATGATAATGAAGTCCTTTAGCCTGGCACTCTGGTTGTACATCTTTGACCTACTACATAACACAGGCTATACTGTAGAAGAAGTGGATTTGAAGTCCTGATGATGTGACCCATTGGTTCACATCAAAGCAGAGTTAAAGCTCAATTTTGGCTGTAGTCTTCAGGAACATGTCAAAGGGTTAATACAGATAGAGACAGAAAACAATGACCCCTGTGTCAAGTACATCTTTAGACTGAGGGAGGCAGCCTACACAGACTGGAGGAAAATATGCAAACTGGATTTGAACTTATGACCTTCTTGCTGCAAGTTGACTTAAAGGTATACTATGCACGATTGTTGGTTACTGTTTGTAAGTACTCATCAGAAAAAGTCAAGTAAACACACACACACACACAGTCTCATTGACTGATTAATTGGTGCTGGTTATTGTGGCATATTTATTATGAATACAGTTCATCTGATGCTTGTTTTGAATGGTTCTTGCTGTTTAATCACTACCACAAATGCAACTGTAGCCAGTATCTCACCATCTCTCTAAGTATAAGTTCAAGTTCAAGTAGACATGTATTCACTGCATGATATTTGGTGTCTTTCTAACACTGAGTTTATGCAGTTATCGCTAATATTTCATCAAACTGTCTCTGGAGCTCTGTCAGACTTGTAAGTGCTCTGAGTTGGGAAAATCCAGTGTACTCACTCATTGTAGGAATATAAAAAAGAGCCTTTGCAGTATTCATGCCATATAGAACATTTCTTAACAGAGATGACATCGCTGAAACAAAATGCAAGAGTACACATCATAAATGATGGATGAGTGTCGGTGTCAGTCCCATCAAACTTTTGACTTCACAGCCACCCTTTTTTGTTGAGAGTGCAGGGATTTAAATGAAGAGGCACAGAAAGTGGAATTCACAATGTGCACTAGACCTCTACTCAACCACATGCCCTAACCTCAAACAATGCGCTGTAACTCAAAAGCATTGTTTGAGACACGAGGCACACTCTTAACGCTGGCTCGGGGTCCAGCCTGACCACGATACCAAATGCCTTCACTTCCCTCAGACATACAGTACATGCCCCTGTGCAGTTCCAGCACACACTCTTCCTACAGCAAATAACCACTTGAGTACATTCGCAGTGTACTTTGACTCTAACCAGAGCTTCTCTTCTTCTCCACTTTCCATTGAATACTCCTCCTGTAGGCGGAATAAAAACAGGCATTCCCGTCTCATAGGGCTTTAATGTGTTATTGTAGACAAACCTTGTCATAAATTAAGTTTCTTGGCAGGACGAGTTGTAACTAAAAAGGAGCCTCCACTTTTAGTGTTATTTTTTTATGTTTCAGTGCCTGACACACAGTTCTGACTTGGCGGGGGTAAGTCATTATGTCCAGTAGCCAGGAGGGGGCCGGAAGGGGTTAGAGAGGGATGTCGGGTGAGCGGGTGTTTGCCTCTTTGGGGTGGAATAGAGGTCTCACTTGCCAAGCAGCGCCGTGGTCCAACAAGAATACGATACCACTGCTCTGCTTTCTATAAATCAATGGGCTAGCTGGTTTGGACCGCAAGTCCACAGCCTAATGATTTATTTGTAAGTAGCACTACTGCTGAGTACTTTAGAATGAGATCACAGACTTCTACGTCTACAGCTCTTTCATTCAACTTTACATTTTACATGTATAAGCTTCAATCTGAGGCAGGTAACTAGGAGTGTTGTATGTGTCTGGATTTCCATTCATTCTGCCCCCCATTCCTAAGGGACCTGTGGTTTAGTGTAAGTTCCTGGCTTCTCTAGTTCTGCTGGTGGAAGGATATATGATAGGATAGGTTGTGGTGTGGCTGTGTTTGGTGTTTGTGTTTCTTCGCAGACTGCTGCAATGTTTTTGTTCCTGCAGAAGTGTGATTTGGCCTCAGGCTGTCATGGCTACTAGTTTCAAGTGAGACATCGGTTTGGATTACAACATGATCTTGATTTAGGATCCTGATGCTTCCTGCAGATTCACCATACACATAAACAGATCGTAAGACTGGAGATCTCTGTTTAAAGACTCCTGAATCTGCTATATATCAAACGTGGATTACTTTAGATATTCGTTTTGACTTGCACATGTCGCAAATTTGTGATCTGATCAAACATGATAATCATGTCACTGGAGGATATAAAGAATGTTGACGTTATCATCTGGATTGCGGTTGAGAGAAGGAAGTAAATGAGGCCAGAAGTACTGTATGGAGAAAAAAAAAAAACGCTTAAAAACACGTCACTTTTGTCCTAATGTGAACTTGTTTTTCTCTCTGTGGCTTAGATTCACCAGCATAATCATGATCTATAAGCAGATGGTATGTTCACATAAACTTTAAGTCAGGACTGTTGCATGTAGCGGGATAGTTTAATGGGTTCAGTATATATTTGAAAAGCCTTTAATGCTGCCAACAAATGTGAGAACATCACCTCTACTGTGGGATAAATCAGCATGGTCTGATAACCCTGCAGCAAAGCACAGACTGAATAACCTTATTTTACCCCACGGGTGAATAATAAAGCTTCTTATCATAATTAACATGGATTATCTGGCGAAAGACGTATAATAGGGTTTTTCTGTCAAAGGAATAGCCTGAAGTTTCAGTTGTAATGGCTTTCTTTCTTTCTTTCTTTCTTTCTTTCTTATCGATCGGCAACCCTGACTCTACATATTTAGAGCTTCGGCCTCAGTCTGTTTACAATTATGCTTGTAAGCTTTAAAGAAATACCCGCATGTTAGCTGTGCAATGAAGCAGTGTTAAAGACTTGTGGGTCACTACTAGGTCTTGGAACGTGTGTTCCCGTTGCAGGTGGGACTGCAGTACACCAGGGTCATCTACTCAGATGGATAATAATTCAGAAAAAGAGCTGGATTCTGACCTAATTAGAAACAGGAATAACAATATGTCATTGCTGGTTTAGTCATGGTTTCAGCAAGTTCAGCGAGGACTGGAATCATCCAGTTACATTCAGGTCCAACCTCGGGATCACTTGAAGAGGATTGGATTTTTATCATGGCTCCTGTTCAGGTCGACACTCCTCACATGCACTTGTGACAGTGATTTTTAAGAGAGAAAACTGAAACCCAACGCCCTGAGTGGCTTTAAAGTGTAGACAATGTTTCAGGTTGTGCACTCACTGTAATCCCTTATGTAAAACATTGGCTCGTAGAGTGTACTCTAACATTAGTTCCTAAACCTGTTGATGGGATGGCACATCATGAGTGCCTATGTCATCGTAAAGAATGTATGGTTTTGTGTATTTGTGTGCACATAAGAGAGATAAAGGGATAGCAGCAGAGGAAAAAAGTAAATGTGTGTGCCAGAAAAAAATGTGGCATTAATCAAGGAACTTGCTCAGTGTGCTACGGTCTGCTTTTCATTGCCCCTCTAAATTCTCTCTCTCTAATCACCTTTCTGTCTTTATATAAAGCTGTGACTAAAACCAACCATCACAAGGGTGCCTGAGTTTACAGGACACATGACAGCCAAACCTGAGCGCTAAGACTCAAAGCCAAAACCATTCACTTATTTCCTATGAAGCCGTTGGACCCCTTCATCAACCCGTTCTCAGTAAATATTCGTTTTCTTTGAGTGTGGTCTGCAGTTGTGAAACACACTGATAATCTTGCATGTTTGTGGCTTTGTGTGAGTAGTGAAAATAGTTTTAAAGCCAAGGCAGACTTTTTATTTTAAGTCTGACCATTGTTTGACATTTTAGTGCACCTATAGTACCATGAAAATTGGGGTGACGTCCATAAAATCGTACTTACTTTTTGTAAGTGATTTTGATAACTCAGTGACAAGTGGTTTATCGGGTGTTTTTTTTAAATAACACTTCATTTAGATGTTTACACTCAGCCAAATGTCAGGTGACGAAAAGTGGATGTCCATCAAAATGTCACTTGGCATTTTCCTGCAACACCACAGACTGCATCACTTGATCCTTGTAGGCATGCAGAGACAGTTTGAATGAAAATCGATCTTTCTTGCAGCTCTAGTTGCTTTGCCACAACTCATTTCTTGTCCATGTCCACTTTTTAAATAATGGAATATTACCAAGATAAATGTTATTAGGAGTTTCTCTGTTAACAGTAGTGCATGGCTTTTCAGAAAGTCAAGCAGATTGGTGCTTAGTGTCTGTTTTACAGTTTTGAAACTGATGTTCTCACACTCTTCAGAGAAACAATTAACACCGTCTTGCATTTCACCTATTTATCAGTACAGAGAGCTCAGTCATCTGCAAAGAGGAGATCCAGGTTGTTGATACTTAGGTTCTCACCATGTGCAGACATGTTGTATATTCATATCATGCCTGAGAAGTTAACAAGTTGAGATGGGCTGGATAATCCTCCATACAAACAAGGCATGGCTCCAATAATAGCGTGAAAGCATCCAATTGACTGTCCAAGGCTGTGGTTTAAAGACAAATTGAAAAATTCAATAAAAAGCCAGGCAGTTGCTATTGACAAATGAAAGAAGCAAAGCTGTGATTGAGTGATCTGGTGTAGTAGGACAAAAGACTATACAATTGAAGAACAAGTGAGCAGCCAAGAAAGCAAGAACTGCTAGCACCTTCTCAGCTCCCATTAGTTTAGTCTTTCATGTGAGAATTGCACTTCCTGTGCCAAAATTGGTCTTGTCAGACATCTAAGAGCACATCAATAATCAAATCAGAATGTTTCAGTGTTTGTGGCCTTCATTGTGTACAATGGATAAACAACATTGCAGAAAATGTAACTTTGTCCTAATTTTTTTTGTAAGCCCCGACACTAGTTTAACATGAACCTCCAGTTCGAGATAGTTCATGCAGGACACAGAAGTCATACACATCAGCTGTAATCAGCTGACAGCCAGCTGATTGGTTCATTGTTTCTTATCAGTCTTAAGTTTCATTTATGCTCAACGTTAAATACGGATCCGGATATGGACGGAGCCTTCTGTCCGTGCTCCGCGTTCATTTCATCTGTATTTCTGCACGTTTCCATAAAGCTTACCGATACGGGCCAAACGGAGCAGTACCACCGGGAACCGTGGGGGCAGTGTTGCTGTCACTACCCGATACGTAGCTCTAGTTAGACACGAAGAAGAAATAACAATTCAATTTCTTTCATCGGGAGTACTAGAGAAAAGAATTCTCCGTCCTCCAGTCGCGATGTATTTAACGGCCTCACCGACCACCGCCTCCTACAACGCTGCCTCTGTTTTTGTCTTTTATGCATTATCAATATCTCCTCCACAGTCGCCATGTTTGTTTTTGAGTTTTTTGTTGTCATAAACTTTTGACTCTGGGCTGCCTCCTGGTGGATATATTGGTTAACATCCATGCCAATGTAAAGGGCGCATGGAAGTATGTGGGCAGTGACGGTAACATCGTTTGAAACAGACGTATACATTTTCGTACGTAAAGGGAGCATAAATGAGCCTATACACCAATCACACTTTTAGTGACACATTATATTCAAGTGATAGATGAACGCCAAGTAAAGGTTACTTTGAATGGCTGATTCATTCCTAATGGATATAAAGTATATAAGCTATAATAATTTTGCCAATGTAATCACATGTGCCAGCAAGATATCTGAAATTTGAGTTTCAGAGACTTTGTTTCCTGCATTCTGCTGACTTTTAAAGAATGAAAATACAAAAATAACTACATTGCAACAGCATTTGTGTGTTTAACAGATTTAATTAGGTTTAATTATTGGTTCATGCCCCTGGTACTCTACTGGAGTACTGTGGGCCAGGCAGTAGGCTTGTATCGTGCCAGGAACCCACAGCCAACTGTGCTCCCTGGCCCCCACACCGTGGGTCCTGGATGCCTAGCGCGGCAGAACGAGAGGCTCACAGTCTCTGGAAGACCTCTGCAGCAGAGGAGGGCAAGCTGGGTCCCCCTAACCTCTGAGGCACCCCTTAAACCCCCGCTAGAGCATCCTGTTGCACTTACGTAACAATGTAAGCACAGAGACCAGTGTCCAGCAGCAGCTGCGGCCAACTTATGGTTGAATGAGGAAGAGAGGGAGGAAGCACCAACGGGGAGATAACGGTAGATTTGTAGCGCTTATACATGATGTACAGTGCCAGAAACAGGTTGTGATAACATAAATAAAAAAAAAAAATGCGGAAAAGTTGTCATAAATCAGGAAAATACATGAGAATTGTGACCCTGGGAGGTGATTGGGACAGGGCAATGGAAAGTCGGGAGTCTCCTGGGAAAATCTGGGGGGCCGGCAAGTATTAATATGTTTACTTTTTTTAAAACCATTAATTTAAGATTGTAGCAGTATTTATTTGGTATTGAAAATGTTTTCTTTCCCGTATATTATGTCACGACAGTTTATAGTTGCCCTGCCCTCATCAGACATCAAAGACAGGATGCCAGTCACTGGTGCATGTTAATATTCTCACATTGTTATGCCTACATATACAGTCAAGACAATTTCAAGATCAAACTGTGGGCTTCTCAGTCAAACAACTGTGAAAGATGCAAACAGAGGTCAGATGGTAGTTTCCTATCCCATGCGATACTATCACCATACAACTGAAGGAATGGACTGCTTTTTTGTTTGCTCTTAGAGATAATTAAAACTTTCCCAGGGAGTCAGTAGAATGAGATATGTTCTGTTGATTGTGGCAGCCAGCTTGCAAAAAGCAAGTAAAACTAAGAGCTTGTTGACACATATGGTTTCTTTCTCTGTGGCTGTGGATTGTAAATCACTTAGAGTATGTCAGCCCTTGTCTGGCGTACACATTACCATTTATTTTTGTTTGTGTGCATGTAGCTGCTGCACCTCTTGTCGCGATACTTATCAGCATGCCACTGACTCATTCCTCATAGCTGCCTTTGGTTTTATGTAAGTGTGAATGGCAGCGATAGTGTCAGGGGTGTGGGTTGAGAAGCCAAGCAGAGAGAAGACTGGCTGTGTGTTTGTGTGGATGTGTGGTTGTGATAAAATTCTGAAACCAGGAGCACAGCACTCGTCCATCTTGGCAGGAGAGCTGCAACACTAGAGAGGGAGAGTAGCAGCAGCAGCAGCAGCAGCAACAGCAGCACAGCCAACCACTCTGCCAATCTCTCTGTCTCTCTCACTCCTGGAAACAGGTCTTTTCCACTCTTTATTAGATCTGATTTATACTTTTTGTAAACTATTGAACAACACAGGTTCATGACATTATGCATGCTTTGGCACCGGGAGGATGTAGAGCGAGTACTCAAAGGAGCTAACCAAATAAAAGTGCTGCAAACACAATAAAGGCAGCAAAAAACTAAAGCCTGTACCGACTTCATGCGTTTATTACCGTGCCAGAAAACTGTCTTGATCCAGCGAGGGACCATTTCTCATTCAATTACGTGTTCCATGTGTGCGTTCCAAGGCTTCATGCACAGCGGCTTCTGAGCAGGCCCAATCTTTCACACACATCCTCATCTCCAACACTCAACTCATTGCCTATCAAAACAGGACTGCACAGGGTCCATCTGGCACTTATGTGTATGTATGCTTTATATGCATCTGCACAGTGTATGTATGCGCTTATTGTATTTTAGGGATATTTCCCAGAGTATTCAGGCACGTGCCATGCTGTTTACCTTCTCTACAGTTCAGTGCAGTGCTGTAGGCACTTAGAATAGATCTTGTTGAAACGGAATGTGTTCAAGTGTTTGGGGCACATGCCTCGATCATCAAAGCCCTGAGCAAAAGATTTTTTCCCTTCCAAATGACAGATGTAGTTGTAGTTTAAAATATATGACCGGGAATAAATTATGCCCCCCTTTATGTGGCCCTGAGTCACTTTGAGTGTGTGCTGTGTAACTGTAAACCAGTTGCAGTAGGACTATCTTGCACTGTGGGATAAAGGTCTGCATGGGCCAGGCCCACAGGTCCTGCAGGATGCAGCTGTTAGCAACACAGGATGTTTTTTTGTTGTTTTTAGTGAGGCTGCAGGCCAGCACAGGTGGGCGCATGTCAGTGTGTTGTCATGATGTGATCTGGTTAGCCAGTTGTTTGCACGCCATAGCCTGCCATACCCTGCACCAAATAGCAACATGTTTGGCAGAGGTAACATGCACTCACTACAGATGTCTGCTGGTTGACAGATTTGCTGCATCGTATTACAGGGGTCGGAAGATATGCCTCAGTGTGCCAGCAAAGGCATTAGCGAAGGAGACTGAAATGTATAATAATTGGTCGGAAATGCACTTGATGCCTTTTTTCCTCCTTAATGACACACACACACAATGTGTTTTGGTAAATAATACTGATTGTAAACATAACTCCATTGGGTACTGTTAAAGTACAGTTGGTATCTTTCATGAACTTTGTGTCATATTTGCTGAAACCATCGCCATATAACCTGTGAAAAAAACCACATTCCTCCTTCTCTTTGTACTGCTTCTAATGGCATTTGCTAGAATGAGATTGCGAAAAAGCAGCAACAACCAATCAGAACCAACTGAGAAGGTTGGTCCGGTTGGTGGGCGGTGTGTGGTACTCCATTTCACTGTCTCCAACATGGCCGCCATGTCACAAACTTTCTCTATTCACATCTAAACAGTATACTTAAATGTGTTTCTGAGAACATTTGAAGGGAGAAATGGGCAACGCAGTAACAGAATCTGGATTCATATTTGATCAGTGCTGCCTAGATTGACAGTTTAACCGCAACTCACTAGCCGTGATTGACAGCTGCGTTAGAAGCTCTTTGGCCGCGTTTGTTTTTTGCTCATGTGTAGTAAGGAGCACTACACGGTAGAGCTTAGATCGGGCCCAAAAAATCCAGTCCGACCCCACCCGAGCCCATGCATGCTCTGTCTGAGCCCGGCCCGGCCCGGCCCGGCCCTTTAACTGTAATTATGAGCCCAAGCCTGGTTTAAGCCCGACATTTTTTTAAGGATACGAACGTGGACATTGAAGGCTGACTCTCGTCTTTCTTTCCATGGCAAGCCTTCATTATGTGCCTCTTAAGTGTCGAGGTCCCCGTGTTTTTGCTGTCATATACCAGCATCGTGCTGCACTTGGTACACTCGACGAAGCTGACACACTGTCACTGTCGACAACTCACACGTGCCTGGCCCGGACCACTGATGTTCATACACATGTTTAGTGTACAGTATATTCACATGTTAGTATCAGTATTGGTTGTAGCTGGTAATATAAATAAAAGATATATTTCTTAAACAATTTCCGCTGAAGTTTACTGTTCAAAACTTACTGTTATCTTTTATTTATTGTCACTGTCATCTATCGATATCTGTCGATATTGCAGTGTTTTTCTCTACAGTAACATATTCGGCCTACGTGCACATCATTTCCCAAACTCAGGTACTCTCTACTTCACTTTGGTTAAACCTTTAAGCTGTATGAGTCTGAATACATACCACTATCAATGCTTTTGAGACAACTGAGGTATTTTTGCTTATATTGGTCATTGCTACCCTCAGCACCCATGCAGGTTTTCACAGAATATGTTTGCATTGCAATTCAAAACTTGTTCTTGACTGCTCGGATTAGTTGATGGTTCTTGTTTAATTTGTTTGTTTAGTGTGTGTCTACATCTACTGGCTGCAAAGCAAATTGGCCCACAGGAACACTTAGGATTTACCCTACTGTTTTATGGCGGCTGTTCTTGCTCAGTCTTGTCCTAAATAATCACATTTTCCACATTAATATGCCACTTTTTAACATGTTCATCTCTGCTACAAAATGCTGTCATGTGTTTATGACTGCTACAGATTCCGCCCTCTGCACCATTAGAGCAGAACGTCAGGCTTAGAAGGATTGAGGTTTTATCATTGTGAGAAAAGATTTGGTCTCTCTGATCTTTGCAGTCTGCTATGAAGAACGCAATAAAGGCTCATTTTGCTTTTACATCACTAATGGGTGAGGTAAATCTTATTTTAAAGCTGCTGAAATTGGTACTGTAGATTTGTGTAAATGACCCGAGGATGACCCAGTTTATTGGCAACGACTTTCTACAGCTGCGTAACACATTTTTCTTTTGTGTCCCCATCCAGAGTTTTGACCCTCGCCTTGACTGATTTGGCAAAGACCAAAGGCCGCACAGGTATGAACTGAATCTTACCTAAAAAATGTTGCTTATGTTTTGCTCTCAAATATTTAATCTCACCTAAAAGCATGCAGATACACCACAGACTGACGCACACACAGACACATGTTCTCCCCCTGTCTGTCTGTCTGATGGTGGTTACAGTGTGGTTATCATTTTAATCCACATCTTCCCACCTCCCACTGTGTGTGAATCCGATGCTGTGATTTTAATTGCTTGGTCTTTGCTTTAATTACATGCAAGAGTGCTTCGCTCTGTGAGCCACACCACTGTTTTTTTCCCTGCAGGATCTGGCAGCTTGTTTATGTATGGATATGAGTTTTATTGGTCTGGACGGTGCACAAACGATAAGTGAGCAGCCAGCGATCTGCTTTCACTGCAGCTCAATCAGGCCTGTAAACAGAGCAGGGCTGGGACAGCAGGCTAATGAAACCGAGACTTAGTCCATTTTCTGCCGCTTTGATCCGCATTACAGGCCCTGCTGGACCGCAGCGTGCTCCTTTGCTTCCCTCCACTTCACCCTCACAGCTAATTGGCTCTGGTCTCCCCACTTTATTTCTGGTGACTGCAGGACAGTGACCAACAGATTAGTGAGCAGCATGTTTGGTCTCTCGCTCTGCAGGGCGTACACTTGTGTGTTTTGATATATGGATTTTTTTTCAGCATGTGTGCTTGTGTGTACAGTGCAGCCGGGGGCGTGCATGCTTGTCTAAGCGTGTGTGTAATGTGAAAAGGCCTTGTTTGGAAAAGTGAGTGAGCCCTGGAGGCTTGTCAATCCCCAGCAGTCGGTATCAGAGCGTGGCCAGTAAGTTTTCCTGGAACTGGGCATGCAGGCAGGCTGAGCGTGCTGCTTCTGAGGTGGGCTTGGGATCGATAGCGTAATGCTGGACCGAGCTACGCTGCCCTCCGTCCCGTAACTCAGACCATGACTCATGATAGCTATTAGTGTGATGGATAATTCAAGGAGTGGGGTTGTTGAGTTTGGTTTGATATCCACTGCAACTATGCTCAGCGTGATATCTCCTCATTGGTGAATCACATCTAACAGGAAACTCCAGGGGCAGCTTCAGTACAGGTTGATGGTGGGAAGTAGAAAGGGAGGACGAGAGGGAGGAGGGAGAGAGCAGCACAGACAGTCAGACAGATAGATAGATACTTACACACCTACTGATATGGAGGTTTCAATAAATCTGGCATGAGTGCTTTTGGCTTTTGTACTGGGCCTGAGGAGGAGGATGTGAAGAGGGTGGGTTGGAGTGAGACTGAGAGCGAGAGCGAGGTGTGGAGGCAAGTCTGGGTCTGAGTGGAAACTTGAATGGAGTGGAAACTGGGCTCGAGGCCACTCAGCAGATCCACCTGAACCCTGCCAGAGCAATCAGCTATCAGGAGTTTAGAGAGGGAACCGTTTGCCCCCTAAGTAAATTCAGCAGGGGTTTGTAGGGATTTGGCCTGCTTTTTGAGCTCTAATGCAGGGATATTTTGGTAAGTGAAGTCCTCTTGTTTTCTGGAGAGGGTGCCAGAACCTGTCTGCCTTTTAATGGGATCACAGCAGACACCCCAGGAACCCCCGCCAGTTGAAGTGATTCCGCTCTCTAATTCCAGCTGTGTAAACACTCGCATGCACACACGTACACTCACATGAACACACACGCATAGACACATGCACTATCACTTCTAATAAAATGCTTGCTGGCTCACATTGAGGGAAATGCTCACTTTCCCTTTTGCTCTCAAATGAAAACAAAGTTCATTTTTCTGCTTTTGAGAAAGTTCTTGGCCTTGTTAAAAACAATGAGTCGCTTGAAAGATGTAAACAAATTTAACAAGAGCTGGTGTTGTCTTTTCTCAGGCTGGGAACGTTCAAAAGGAGATTGACATTGTCCCTCCTCTCTCACCCTCCGTAATGCTTTTGTATTTCATTCCCTCGTAAATCCTTTATTTAGCTCTCTCTGTCAACATTAATTCTGTTTGTTGTAACCTTCATTTTTCTCCCCTGTAATTTAGTCCGTCCGGCAACCCTATTAGACCTGGATGCAGTGATATGTGTATCTCACATCATCCACAGTTTTCTGAATTGACAGTGAAAATGTTTATAGTTACAAAGCGCATAGTTACGAACCTATTTGGCATTTTGGGTCATGGTCATTTTAGGACGCAGCTTTACTCAGCCAGTGTGGCCTATAGGGTACGTTTGTGCAAAGAGGGAGGGGAGGAAGCAGTCTAAGTGGCCAGGCAGTAGCTGTACTGTGAAAGGCATTTGGACTTTAAAGCTCCATTGTTTATGTAACCAAGAGAAAGTCGAGACTCCCTTATGGCCTTTTTGAAAAGCAGATGCCGGAGATTTTTGCCTCTGCATTTTATGGCTTATTTGCTACCAAGGAGATTCTGAGATTTCTTATGGGACTAAATCTTTCCTCACTTTGCACATGACAGGCAGAAGTTGTCTATAAAGAGGGGTTTGGCTGTTCGTGTAATCATACTTTTGTACAGCTTGTTCTCCGTTCTTGGACTTGAACTGATAATTGTAATAGGCGATCTGCTTTAACACCTTTTAACCTTTTATGAAGTGTTTCTGACTGTATGATGTGTGAAGCTCCGCTCCCCCATAATGATGCCTGCCCTACACATTAAAGGAGCACTTCATGACCATTTATATATCAGTTAGTCATGCTGTGTTATCGTGAATTTATTGAGAAAACTGTAGAAGAATGTTTTTTCTTAGATGCCTCCACAGAAAACAGCCCTCGTATTGAATTACTGATTTACTGAGGGCTACGTTCAACAACAGCAAAACTATATCAAAACATCTGCCTGCGAACTGTCACACAACTCATACAGTATAATCCAAGTCTCATTTATCCAGCTGTGCGCTCAGTACTTCCCAAACACATGTATTTTTGCTGAAAAACCTTATCACAGATAAGCTTCACTTTCAGTTCTTAATTTTAAATATGGAGGTTTTAGCGAAAATGCATGTGTTTGGGAAAACTGAGCATTCAACTGGATAAATGAGGTTTGGATTATACTGCACGGTTGTGTGAATATTTGTAAATGGATTTTTTTAAATAGTTTTGCTGTTATTAAACACGGTCCCTAAGTTGTTTTTTTTTTAATGCATTGAAGGTAACACGTCATGACTAATTGATTTACAAATGGTCATTTTGAGGGTGAAGTATTCCTTTAAGCTCCCAGGAGCTGTCTGTAAAAATAAACAGGACTAATTTAAGGCGTTAACTGATGCTCTCATTCAAAACAACTTATTAGTGGAGTGCACGTCTTTGTTAGGACATATGGTTTTAATTTCCGCCAGGTGTGGGACAGAAACTCTGATGTTACCGTCACTGTATGCAGTCAACAAGAATGGAGAGGTAATATTCGTACGCAGTGTGAGTTGTATATTAAAGACAAGCTTGCCGTACAGATATAATGCAGTAATTGAAAAAACAGTTAAAAACTAAATTATACTTCCAGACTAATTTTCCAGCCCTGGTGATGATTGCAGTGTATCACCTCTCAGCTGTTTTCACTTTACCATCAAGGCTGCCCACACTGCGAAAAAACACCCCTTCTTCTCAAGTCATTTAGTTTCCTATTCAGCCTTGAGGTCTTATTTTTCATTAACCAAGGAAAATATTCTGCCATTAGGGTGAGATAATTCCACATGCTAAGTCAGATTGCTGCACTAGTGTGGGACAGCTGAAGCACACACACTCAGACATTGGTCACTGACAACACTATTGGTCTTTGAGCCACCATGCTGATCGTCTGTAGGAGCACAACGGCAATCATCTGTAGTGTTGACAGAACTTACATAAGACCTGTGTGACAGATCTTGTCCAGTTTGTGGGCATATTTCTAGTGTGCAGCCATGGGTTAAATTACAGCTGGAAGATGAGATGTTTTTAATAAGTAACCACCCAAGCCTTGCAGCTACAGGAAGAAGCTCCAATCTGACTGTATTTTTATGCCAGAACAGACAAACTGGTCCTAATAAGACCACGTTGGCTCCACAGTGAGTTTTGCTATTATGCATGATGTGCGGAGATATAGTACTAAGCCCCCGGTATTAAGGTTGGTTTTCTTCAGCTTGGGCACACTTGCGTTATTGTTCAGATGGGCATTTTTGCATTAATATTAAGTTTATTTCTATGAAAAAATGTTTTGCAAATTGAATAGTTCTCAGAAAACAAGTGGTAATTTTCTTGAATACCTAACTATTTATGTGACCTCTCCAATAAAGAGTTTATGCAACAAAAGAACATTTAAATGTGTCTGCAGAACACAGAAGAATAAGAACAAGAAATTAGTTCAGTGTTTTAAATCATAGTTAATTGTCAGTAGTTGAGTAGCTACAGTAAAATAATTCCTCCAGACCTTTTTCCTTACAGTGTGATTTCTCTACATGTATTAGTGTTTTCCTTTTGGGTGTTGTAGTACCTGCAAACCTTCATCAGGACTGTACATTTGGCGAGGACTTGCCAATCTCTGCTCTCCTGGACCGCATTAGTCCATGTGTTAGCTCAGAGCTGAGCGTTATTGAAAGAGTCTGGACTCCAGCCTCATCTGTTTGCTCAGCTGGATGACTCAGGCCTCCCCTCGGGTTCAGTCAGCTGCTGTCCCTCTGGATGTGCCACCAAACCTTCAAATATTCACTACTGTTGTGGTCCATGCTTGGTCCACATACATGAATTAGGGCTGAGGTTTATGTAAATAAAAACTGGATACGTCATGCGTAGAGGATTTACATCTGTTTTAGGCATGGCAGCAGATGGAGAGACCTAATGTGCCACACAGCTTATGGTATAGTTTAGTGGTTTAGTGTATGTCATTGTGTGTCATTTATATATGCTAGCATTCTCACTTGCAGGGTTTTATATTGGGCGGTCATCAGACATTGGTATTTCATTGGTGCTAACCCAGATGTGTCTGTAGTTCTTTTGTGTAGCAACTTCTGAAACTTGCATCTATCAGATTTGTGATGTTTTTAACTTCTTCTTTGATGAATTGCTCTGAAATTAAATGAATGTTTAGCAAACTTCAAACTGGCTTATCCAGGCAAAATTCTGGTATGGTTGTTTCCAACCCAACTGCTAGGATAAATGTATGTTTTTGCAAACCATGGATATGTAACATTTGTAGGTTATTATGTAGAGGGCATGTTGAAACTTAATGTTTCAACAGCACTGTGGTTTAGGCACAAAAATAACTTGGTTATGGTTAGGAAAAGATAGTTTTTCAGTGGCACAATAGCTGCTGGAAATGCTGCCAATGTCAACTCCAAAACATTCGGTTTTGTTGTTTTATGGTCTCAAACTGTGTAAGGCCTGGAGCCAGGACCAGCCATCAGGATGTTTTTTTGCCACCTTTTTTTCACTATTATTTCCTGTTAGCCTAAACTTCACTTGCCATCACAAGTTGATAACGAGCATCCCTAGCTTGGGGCTGTTTCGTCTCTGGTGACATCAAGTAAAAGCAAATATCGAGGTGCTACATTTGCATAAAAACTCATACAAGTATGAAATCTAGTACAGAGTTTCCTGAAACACTGGGGAAAGTAGCAAAATAAGATTCTGGGTCTTGCTGCCATTCTACTTTAAAATATTGCCTGTGGCATCCCAAAAGAGGCAAAAATAAAAGACATATTCTCATCAAAAATGACATTTTTTTAAGCACTTTATGCTAAATGTCACTTCCTCACTTTTATATAGAAAACCTCCCAAATTCATAAGCTTCAATTTGAGCCCAAGATGACCTTTCTGTCTTGAAAATTACAGTTGCTGTGGCCTAAATACTTCCCTGTACCTCAAATCAGATAAAATGCAATTTTCAGCCTTCCAACTGCTGTGATTTCAGTTTAACTGTAATTTCTATGTTACTCTGGACTGTATCAAAAGAAACCCAAATACGACAGGGCCACCACAGATTAAAGGTGTGTTCTGCAGTGGTCTGCATCTTGACAGCTGTTTTGCCGAGGTGCCACTGTCACCTCCACCTCCTAAAGACAAAGTCAGCTCATATACATGTAATCAGAACTATGTCAATTTAGACACATGAAATGCACAAATGTAACATTGGTGGTTTGCAGAAACATACAATGCCAACATTTTCTACTGGCAACTCAGCTGCTGTTTAACATTTGAGAGTTGCTTTTGCCAAATTGAAAAAAATGTTTTATAGGAAGGCATGTTTATCTAAGTACTTAGTAAGTGAAGTAATCCATCAGTAAATCAGCAGAAAATTGATTGTCAACAACTGTGAGAATTAATTATTTGTACATTTAGCAAACAAAAATACCAAATATTTGCTTCTCAATTGTGGATATTTCAGCTCTAGTTTTCTCTGGTATAAGCACACGATGTGGGTGTTCTGGTGATAAATATACAGCACAGTGTGTGCCTTTGTAGCATCCACGTGTGCATGTATGCATGTGTAGATGTAAATCTACAACATTAGAAAAGGTTTGTGTGATTTAACTGTGCTGGAGATGTGATCCAGCCCTCTATTTGCTCTGCCTGGTGACAGTCAGGGGCTTCCACGGTGACCCATTGGCTGACTGGTCGGCTGGATTAGCAGTGAGCTGAGAGGCAGGTGAATGATATATTGTGTGCGTAAAAGTAAAGGGCGTTAAGTGGAACACAAGCCAACAGCAGTAAAAGCCACAATATATCTGGCAAGATGTGTCTTTTCTACAGCATATCCATCCTGAGCCTTAGTAGCGTGTGTGTGAGTGTGTGAGTGTGTGTGTGTGTGTGTGTGTGTGTGTGTGTGTGTGTGTGTGTGTGTGCGCACAGTCCCAATTCCCAAAACTGGAGTCTTGCCTTACAGAGTGACCCCATGAGCTGATTTATGTTTAGATTTCATTCCATTCGTTCTGTAATGCTGGATGGGTTTCAGCAGGAACTGTTAACCAGTAAATCACCCAATGAAATGTGTGTCATGTGTGGCTGACATTATAAGCTATACATTATTGTATAAGCCATACATTACCGGCTACTCAAAGTCCTGCGTGCTTTAAATGGCTTGGGAAAGAGTTCTCAAGGGTAGAGCTGTACAGGAACTGAAAATGTGTGTGTGACTTAATGTGCATGTTAGTTTGCTTTTAGGCATACACATCTGACAGTGTGTGTGAGAAGGAGAGAGAGTGAGAAAGAGAGAGAGAGAGGGAGGGAGAAAAACAGCGGTGGCCTAATTTGTGGAGATAGAGGAATCATTAAGCCGTGTCTTGGTAATGGAGACTAATGTGGGATTAGGCAGACATAATGACATGCACCCGTCTGGAATGCTTCAGTAGCAGCAATCAGCGTGGAAAATGGAGTGATATGGAATTTCTTTGACAAGCTTTCATTCATAATCATAAATGGATACTAATGTGGAAAAATATGGAAGAGTAGCTTACTTTGGGGAAACAAGGATATGGTCTAGGAAAATTATCTAACTTATCAAATATGATCGTGTCCATAAGGACATAACAGTGACCGAATACAGTGATTGCATCCCAATTACCTTTCAAGCATCCTCAAATTATTTGTGAGAGGATCTTTACAATGTGGTTCACGACAAAATTTTATATGTGAACAGTTTGCCCTGCGGCCTCCCTTATTGTGCACCTCCATTAAGAGGCTGTTCGATATTGATATGATACAGGACTAGAACTCTGGGTGGAGATGCATTTTCCATAGTGACGCCATAGTTGCATGTGTACAAGATCGGGCCTGCCTCTGCCTTCACTTATACAGCAGTCACTGATCATTTCCTTGGCTGACTGAGTGGGGGCTGGAGCATCAGGGGAGGAAGAACAAAATGAATGACCGATTTGTGTTTTTCTAGGAATTTTGGAGAGGACTCAAATACCCCCATTTACCCCCCTGGACTGCCCCCTTCTGCCTTTGGACTTTACCCCCCTTAGCTGGGAGTCTCCCAGTGGTGAGGCTGCTGTGTGCCCCCATGCTGGGATTCGACTGAATGCATTTATAAATGGAGCTCTCTTCTCTAGCCTTCCATGACTTCTTACACTTACATTTCCATGTCCACTTCCTCGTCTCTCCTTCATTTGGCTTCTCCTGCCCTCCCTCCTTCCTGGTTTTCTTCCTACCCATTGCTTCATCCTCTTCTCCACCCTCCACCTTTGTGGGAAAGCACTCAAAGAGGACTGGGCCATCCATCAAACAGGCCATTAAAAAGAGCTGCACTTCTAACAGCAAAGCAATGAATCAACTAGTTTCTCGTTTCCGTAGGTTATTGTCAATAGAACTGTGGAAAAAGAAATATGTTGTATGAACAACAATCCAACGCTGTCAAGGAGCTATTTGTACATACATTATTAACACACCTCATAAACGCCTTGTTTTATTACTCTTTTCCTAGGGTGTTTTCAATTTAGTTTGATCAAACTGTAACTTGTCTGACTGATATTTGGATGTAGATCATACTACCAGCCTGCAACACACTGCCAGGTACAACATGTGATTAAAGACTTGGTAAGCAATACACCTTGAGCCATGAAACGCCCAATGTACTCCAGTAAAACTACCATTATTAAACCTGCTGTAGTTACACACGCCTTACAGTATATAAAACACCAAACCTAGAGCAGTTAACTGCAGTGTGCTGAGTTGCAGTTGAGCTTAAGCTATTCATAAATCTACATCCATGAATCCTTGGATTGTACATCGTTGCCAGTTTAACCACTCTATACATTTCCTACACTAGATCTGGCTTATGGCATCGATATGACTAGAACTGCTATGTCAACTAATAATACATCCAAAGGGATTTATTTTTGAAGCTATTTCCTACATAACTCTGGTTGTTTCTTCTGTGCTGCCATGTCTACTGACATCCTATTGGAACAGAAAACAAACACTGCTGGTGTGTAGGTGTGGGTGGGAGTCTGTCTTTGGGGCTTTAAATCTGTTGCCCTTTGTTCCAAATATTACAGCTCAGATTTAAAGGGCTGACTCCTCCAGTGCACACAACACTTGATGCGATCCCACACTTTCATTTTCTTTTCTTATGTCCACTGACAGTTAATTGTCTAGATTTACTAAAAGTACGCTTTAATTCTTTAGTAGCATGGAGGTTCACTCCTGACCGTGGGAACGCTTATCTGTGATAAAATACAGGGCCCAACCTCATACCCGGCGCTATTAACTATCATTCTCACGGCCAGCGCCCACGTGGTGTAAGAAGCAAATATACTTGTGCCCTTGGGCTTGTAGGTTGTAAAATGAGGTGCGGTCAGGCACATTGTTGGTGCATTGCCATTTTAAGGCAACAGAAAGTGACTGATGTCCAATAATCTGGTCTAAAATCAGAGTGGTGGAGTATTTTTATGCTATTTAAAGGGCATAATGTTCAGGTGATGCGCATACTCTGCTTGTTACACACACAGGGATGCGTGGATGGGTTGTGAGTGGGTGAAGTAATACATCATTAATTAGGAAAATATTAATTACATTCTCTAAAATGTGAACATAGCCAAGCTGCAGAGCTGTTGTCCGCTGCTACTCCACACCAGACTTCCTATTAAGAGAGACGCAGTGCGCGTTTACACACAAGGCAGTGTAACATCATTCATTGTTTCGGAAGCTAAAAGTTTAGCTTTCTTTCCTCTGTCAGGTTTATTATGTAAATGCTTAATGTCCCATGATATTTGCTGCAGTGACATTACAGTACTGCTCTTACTGCATCACTTTCAGCAGGAAATGTCTCAGTTCTCCAGTTTGCTGAATCTACCATGTAAATAGCAGTGTTTTAAAAGGAATGAGAAGTGACACTGATGGGTTGAATTCATGTCACCCCCAAAACACACCTATGATTAGTTAAGGGACTAAAAACAACCCTTTTGCGCCTTGCACGTTGCTTTGCCCCCAGATTATTTGCTGTTTTACCACTAAAAGTGGAGTTGGACACACCTGAAATGCACTTGTGCCATGCACTTTAGACCATGTGCTATAGATCGTTTAAATGTGTCCCATGAGCTTTTCCCAGAGTTTTCATCCATAAGGTGACGACATGAGTGCAAGTTCAGCTCACTGCAGAACAGGGCTCCTATAAATACAGGATTTTCTCCTAATGTTGAAACAGTTTGTCATTTTACTTGAGTGATTTCTGTATTTGTTCTTGTCTGTGCTCTTCTCACTGGCCTGAGGCAGATAAAGGTGATGTCATGAACCTCTGTGGACCAATAAGGATTCAGCAAGCAATTTTTAATCAAATGTGATGACAGTTAGGGGGTTAAACACTGATGTTGCTAGGCTGCTGTTGGTCAAACCTGAACAAAGCACAGCGACACAATCCTGCTGATTAGTATTAGCTGAGTTCTTGACTATAGAACAACTTCATAAATAACAAAGGTTGTTTTATTTTGAAAATTAGCTTTGATTGTTGCTTATTCAGCCATTTGTTGTAATAGGGAAATAATTTAATTTCAAACAGGGTTTTCAGGAGCTTTAAACAATAGCTGCATTGCTGAAGATGAGCACACTAATAAGAAAAAAGAAGCACAAACACATGGGCATTAAAAGCTTGATAAAAATAACATGAAAGCACGAACATTCAATTGTCCCACTTTGCTTGTTAAATCTTTATGCTGTTTGCAGTTTAGTGCTGTCCCCAGCTCCTGTCTGTTGCCATGGAGGCTAACAACATGTAAGGTCATGACCTCCAGCCAAAACTACACTTCGAAAACGTGTCCTTTTCACCACTTCCACTCCAGCCCTTCACTGAGAAAAAATGTATTCTCCTTGTCCAGACAGTTTACATTTTACTACTGTCATGTTACACAATTTCTACTGTAAGTCTGCACTGTTCATACACATTGTATTGTAGCTTTTAGTGTCTCCTCCTGAGTGACCAACACACTGACACGGTCTCTGCTGCATAATGATGAAAAAACACTCCGCAGGCTCAATTTATGAGGTGCAGGTTTTTCAGATGCTTTTTTATTACACCAGGAGAGAATCTACTGGGAAACAAAGCATTATTAAAATTGTTAACACTGTGTTTGTCAAAAGATAGAAATAGTATTATGAGACCCATGTCTTTCTTGTTTTAATGATGTCATTGCTCCGTGGTCACAAGGGATCCGTCCTCCTCCAGAGCTTACAAGAGAGAGATTGGGTGGAACACATTTACAGACACAATGCATCATCGGCCTTTTTCACCACAGTGCGCAGACAGAATATTTGTCATGTACACATGCTTGCACATTCATTGTCATGCAAACACACATTTGCAGATATCTTGAAGCCAACGTGTCTTTGTGATTGGGGCAGATAAGGATAGCGATCCGATCAGGAGCAGCGTAGCGTGGACTGTCTCGTCTTTGACTTTTGGATGGAACATATAGTCTTCTCTCGGCCTGGGCTGCTGGCTGTTATATATCTCAGTTTCCTCTCCAATGCTCAGTTGTCATGTTTATGTCTCTGTTTCTCATTTGCATGCTGACTGAGTCAAAAAAAGACAAGTGGATTTCTGTTTATTGAACATTTCGTCCGGATCCTATCGGCGCATTTCATTGTTTCAGTTTCCACCACAACAGCAGAACTGCCCTGTGTCTTTCTCCAACTCTCCTCCTCCTGTAGGCACAGAAGGACTGATGTTAATAATTTGACTGCTGGATCCTGTCCTGTAGCCCCATATGGTTTCACTGGGATGGATCAGGATTATTAATCGTGCTCTGTTGCCTGTGAAAAATGAATGTGATACTTCTATTGTATTACTACGGGGCCTGTTGAGTGAAATGTCTTGAACACTTGGTGCGGATGACAGCACCAGGTTGTTTCCTGAGTCATCAGGTGATATTCTCTCCAACCTTTATTGGAAGCCCTGAGGACCCTGAATGAACATGATATATGTGTGAACACTGTGCTGTTTGTGTTATATATCATACCTTATCTCTTGCACCAAATGTGAGGTCCTTGCACTATGTGTGTCATGTACTTACGTTACTGCATTGTCAGTATTTTCCTACAACAATCTCAACAAGACAAATTGACCCACAGTCCATTTGTTTTACTTAAGTTTGTTGACAAATGAATAGATGGACTTACTTAAGTGTGGGCATCCATTTACTTTGATCCTCGCTGACATCAGTCTCTTACTAATTCCAGTTTGGCTCTCAGGTCAGCCTCTCTGTGAGCCAGCAGCTTGTTTCAAATGCAGTCGTAAAAAGAGATAAAGCTAGGATATCCCCCAGTCCTGACACCAAAGAATTTGATTGGCTGCAAGGGACTATTTACGTTATTGTCCTTGGCACACAGTTTGAGAAGCGTGACTTGAAGTTTGCCAACAGCTATTACCCGTTTCCCCTCTCCTCTGCTCGGCTGTTAGTGCCCTATGTGTGAACTGTGTGTGAGTGTGTGTGTACCTGAAACATCCCTCATTACTTTCAACTACAATTTACATGGCAAAATGGCAAACATGATGATATGGCTAAACATTTCTTGCAATATTTTTTCAGATCAGATTCCCTTTAAAGTCCCTTGTGGGCTCTTTGACCGCTTGTAGCGCTACAGAGAAATGTTACAGAGGCCTCGTGCTATTCCACTGATTGACAGTTTGTGGCAGTAATGTGCAAATACAGGAGGCAGTGCACCAACAAAAGCAG
Source organism: Epinephelus lanceolatus (assembly GCF_041903045.1). Classification (NCBI taxonomy): domain Eukaryota; kingdom Metazoa; phylum Chordata; class Actinopteri; order Perciformes; family Serranidae; genus Epinephelus; species Epinephelus lanceolatus. Next base: position 27,698,673 of record NC_135738.1, on the reverse strand, counting down.
TGAAGAAGACTGCAAGCTACTATACATGGGTGTAAGCTTTGCACGAAATTGGCTTTGCAACTCTTTAAAGGTCCAGTGTGTAGGATTTATTGTCATCTAGCGGTGAGGTTTCAAAACTGAAACTTGTCCTGTGTGCCAAGAGTGTAGCTACAGTTACTGACGTGAAAATGCGAAAACAAGAAAATGCAAATGGCCCTCTCTAGATGCGGTGTTTAATTTGTCCGTTCTGGGCTACAGTAGACAAACATTGTGGACTCTGTGGAAGAGGACCCACTCTGTATTAGAGGGTGACACAGGAGTGGATTTTCAGTCCCATCCCATCCCACTTCCACAAAAATAATCCCATCCCGTCCCAATCCCATGAAAAAGGGAAAAAAAAAATCCTGTCCCGTCCCAATCCCACAAGAAGCTCCCGTGTTGTGTTTCAGTTAAAAAAAATATATATACAGTACAGGCCAAAAGTTTGGACACACCTTCTCATTCAATGCGTTTTCTTTATTTTCATGACTATTTACATTGTAGATTCTCACTGAAGGCATCAAAACTATGAATGAACACATGTGGAGTTATGTACTTAACAAAAAAAGGTGAAATAACTGAAAACATGTTTTATATTCTAGTTTCTTCAAAATAGCCACCCTTTGCTCTGATTACTGCTTTGCACACTCTTGGCATTCTCTCCATGAGCTTCAAGAGGTAGTCACCTGAAATGGTTTCCACTTCACAGGTGTGCCTTATCAGGGTTAATTAGTGGAATTTCTTGCTTTATCAATGGGGTTGGGACCATCAGTTGTGTTGTGCAGAAGTCAGGTTAATACACAGCCGACAGCCCTATTGGACAACTGTTAAAATTCATATTATGGCAAGAACCAATCAGCTAACTAAAGAAAAACGAGTGGCCATCATTACTTTAAGAAATGAAGGTCAGTCAGTCCGGAAAGTTGCAAAAACTTTAAATGTGTCCCCAAGTGGAGTCGCAAAAACCATCAAGCGCTACAACGAAACTGGCACACATGAGGACCGACCCAGGAAAGGAAGACCAAGAGTCACCTCTGCTTCTGAGGATAAGTTCATCCGAGTCACCAGCCTCAGAAATCGCAAGTTAACAGCAGCTCAGATCAGAGACCAGATGAATGCCACACAGAGTTCTAGGAGCAGACCCATCTCTAGAACAACTGTTAAGAGGAGACTGCGCCAATCAGGCCTTCATGGTCAAATAGCTGCTAGGAAACCACTGCTAAGGAGAGGCAACAAGCAGAGGAGATTTGTTTGGGCCAAGAAACACAAGGAATGGACATTAGACCAGTGGAAATCTGTGCTTTGGTCTGATGAGTCCAAATTTGAGATCTTTGGTTCCAACCGCCGTGTCTTTGTGAGACGCAGAAAAGGTGAACGGATGGATTCCACATGCCTGGTTCCCACTGTGAAGCATGGAGGAGGAGGTGTGATGGTGTGGGGGAGTTTTGCTGGTGACACTGTTGGGGATTTATTCAAAATTGAAGGCACACTGAACCAGCATGGCTACCACAGCATCCTGCAGCGACATGCCATCCCATCCGGTTTGCGTTTAGTTGGACGATCGTTTATTTTTCAACAGGACAATGACCCCAAACACCTTCAGGCTGTGTAAGAGCTATTTGACCAAGAAGGAGAGTGATGGAGTGCTGCGGCAGATGACCTGGCCTCCACAGTCACCGGACCTGAACCCAATCGAGATGGTTTGGGGTGAGCTGGACCGCAGAGTGAAGGCAAAGGGGCCAACAAGTGCTAAACACCTCTGGGAACTCCTTCAAGACTGTTAAGTACATAACTCCACATGTGTTCATTCATAGTTTTGATGCCTTCAGTGAGAATCTACAATGTAAATAGTCATGAAAATAAAGAAAACGCATTGAATGAGAAGGTGTGTCCAAACTTTTGGCCTGTACTGTATATCTATAGTACATGGATCACACTATGCAGAATGATAAACACATTTGATTTCTGATGTGGTCAGACAGCACATCATAAGAACCAGTTCTGAGAGAGAAAAATGTAGTTAAATTATTGCAGTAAAAGTAGTGTTTGGTTCCTCTGACTGATATTATTATATATGGCATCATTAGATTATTAATACTGAAGCATCAGTGTTAGAGCAGCATGTTACTGTTGGTCGTATTCGCTCTTTTTGTTGAGATGGTTTTAAAACAAACCCGGCACACCGGCTCGTCCAAATTACTGGGCTGCCCTCTGTCATTTGGTTTAAATCCAAAACACTTCCACACAGGGGTCGTGGCATTTGGCTTACGCTCTCTCTCTCTCTCTGTTTTCTTCTCCGCCTCGTCTCCCCCTCACGAAGATCGCACTGTGTGTGTGTATAGCTCCTAGCCCCGCCTCCCCCACAGAGACAAAGACACTCCATGACAAGAGCTTTCCCTCTGTTCATTACGCTAATGAACCAACTCACCTGGCTGCCAGACAATGCACAGCAGTGAACGCTCTTGTCGTCTAGTCTCTTTGGTGGAGAGAGACGAGGAAAACAAACACGCATGAATATGGCAATTAATCCCTTTTAATTTACCGTGCAATTAACCGACTCGCATATCGCGACAGGCCTAATTATGATTCCCAGTCCCGCCTGCTCCCGTTGACTTTTTTCCCCATCCCGTCCCAATCACGTAAAGAATAGTGAAACTAATTCCCATCCCGTGTGAATCCCACGGGAATCACGTGACCCGTGGGATTCCCGAAAAAATGTCAGCCTCTACTCTGCATGTAGATATAAACAGCTCATTCTAAGGTAACAAAAACACAACAATTCTTATTTTCAGGTGATTATAAACTAAAGAAACCATAGTTATGAATTTTATATATCATCTCTGCCAGTAGATTCCCCTAAATCCTACACACCAGACCTTAAATGAGATAGGAAACACGCTCATTATGTTTTTTAGGGATAGACATATTGAGAAACACTAGATGCAAACAAAAGCTCAAACTCCACAGGGTACCTTAAAGCTTAATTGTCTCTAGTCATAGATTCTGAACTTGAAGAATGACCAAACATGTTCTGAGCCGCAAACAGAAAATCCATTTGAATAAATTAACTGGGAATATTGTTTAGTTTGCTTTTTATTTCTGAGGTGTTTCTTTGTGAGTTCGAAGGGGTGGGTCTAATTGCTGGTGTTGGAGACTGAAGGCGTTTTCACTCGACATACTTTATTGAATGGTGATGTTCCATGTGATAAACTTGACTTGTAGCATTCTCTTCTATTTCTTGGCACAGGTTTTGTAGCAGAGGTTTGTCTGGACACTACATCACCAGTCTCTTTTGTGTAGGACTTTAGCCTAGCTCCATTTTGGACTGTCTCATCCACTTCATGGCCAAATGGGTTATAGAGTACCCAAACTATCACCACACCGCTGACGTCATTCATCTGCAAAAACCATAGTCTGTATGATATAATGGATGTAGCTACCATGACGTAACCCATTGGTATGTGGGCTCCCGTTCTGAAGCCTTGAGTTCGGCATCATAACTGTTCCTATCTTTGTTTTTTGGAGCCAGACATGATCATATTTGGACGAGATGTTTGAGTTGTGGAGGAGTGAGTGTGGATCTGATTCAAAAGCCCCACAATAACAGTGGAATTACATGGCAATAACAGTCATTTCCCATTCTTGTCATATGGCAGCTGATCTTGTCCTCTGCTCGGACCTCATTGTTTTCCGAATTTGCAGACATTTTCGGCCACTGTTCTTCTTTGATTTAGCTGCTAACTGCTATCAGCTACTTGTGATTGGTAACTCTGAGATGTGATTGGTTGTTAGGATGTTGTCAAGCAATATATCTTATCCACAGTACATCAAAGTTTCTAGATTCGGCTTGTCACCATCACAATTAGTGCCTGCCCTACAAAAATTAAAAAGGCTATTCTCATTTGCAATGCTGATAAGACTTGTTTTTTGCTTTTAGAACGTATAGTCACACACACTGTGACCCATGCTGACTACTGTATAGAGGTTGCACAGATCTTTAAACTCTCTTTCCCCCTGACGTCATGCATTTGGGTTGTGACAAGTAGCAGTCCCTCTTCCCAGCAGAGCTGTAGTGCACGCTAATTGAAGTGAGGTCACCACAGTAAAACAACACAGAAAGTTTCCTAAGGTCGTAAAGGCTGACCACTGAGTGTTTGGAGCACTAGAGGAATACGTCCTGGATAATTGGCGGGATAATTTCCGTAGCGGCAGCTGAGGTCAGGCATGGGCCTCCTTCCCCCACTGTCCACACATGCAGCCTGAGCCCCTCATTTGCCCTTCCTCCCATCACCATAACCTCTCATCTAATTGTAGTTTTTCCCTTGCCTCCACAATTTCGCGCCAACTTTTGGCCACACTCACCTCATGTGTACTCATTCTAGTCTGTAATAGTGTTCTCCTGTAGAGAAATGGCCACTTCTTGGAGATAATGTATTGTCACCGGCTGTTTTGAAGGTGGATTTGGGACTGACCTCTTGTCTCAAAAAGAGACTCTTGACCTCAGCTGTTTTAATCAGCAATACTTACATGGGCATAGCAATACACACATACTGAAAGCAGAACAAAATGTTTAAATACAGAAACACTTGCAAAGAGCCACACAGTTTTAGAGCTGTCTTGATGGTGCACAATGTGTAATTTCTTTTAGCTACACTTGATATATTTTAATGAGGACCACTTGCTTAATAGCGAAGACCTGAACAGAAGGTCAAAATTGGCACCTGCAGTTTGCCACACTTTTATTGGTGCTTAGAGATTACAGTAGATGCAGCTACACGCTGAATGATAATGACATTGTGTCTTTTAATTATTACAAAAGTGTCACTTCTGATAAGCTGTTAGTTAAAGGCGCTGTATGTAAGAATGTGGCCAAAACGGTTACTGCACTCAAAATTAAAAAAATGCCGCGAGTCGTGTCCGCCCCCCCTCCCCTACAGATTCGAGGTTGCTGGACAGCGGCACGCTTGAGACTGATTTGTTTGCCCACGGGCGACTGCCATGGCAGGGCCACGTCGCCGCGTCCTTGATCTTTGATTTTCCAGCTGACCGTTCGAGCAAGTCCGGCTTCTCTGCTGCTAACGCTGCTGCCGGTGTTCTGTCGATTTCCCCTACCTGTCGAGAAGTGCTACTTTGTGGTTCTGCCCATGCGCATAGCTGATTTTCCAAGTTTCGTATATTAAATATATTTGTCGTATTATCGGTAAGCACCTGACTTGGACGTGTTAAGTCCATTGTCGAGCCTTTGGCAACATGTCCATGTTATCATCAACGGTCTCAATATCCCTTTTCTTTGCGCTTTTGGCCTATTTAAGAAGTCAAGTTAGCTTGCAGGTTGCACACTGGCTTTGCTCTTGAATATAAATATCAGATAATTGCATCTATTGTGTCGTATTATTGGTAAGCACTCATGCTAAGTAGCAATTTTAGACAAAGCAGCAGAAATCGTCAGAACACTGGGATACAGCTGAGGAGGAGCCGGCTGCTAATGTTATGTACCGGGACACTGCTAATGCTGCTTGCCGTGTTGCTGTAGCTCAGTCCTAACTGTAACTGATGCTGAGACTCTACTGACTGCGTGACTGGTAGACGGCGGTGGGTGGTGCAACAGGCCAAAACACAAATTCAAAACATAAACATGATTTGCGGACTGTAAAAATTTTTTTGAAATGCGAATATTCTGGCTGTACTATTGTTGTTGGTGAGATCAGTATGTTATATGAACATTATTCCTTAGTCTCTGTGACATATTAGGAGGATTTTACGACTATTTGCTTTAGATTTCTTACATATAGCTCCTTTAAGCTAAATAGTTCAGTACATCACTTATATATACTATACGCTTTTTAAGGGTATACTATGCAGGTTTTTCCTAAAATAATGTACAGACGCATTCACAAGTTCTCCCTCTCAATCATCACTTATGATCCACTAGTAGTGTGTGGTTGTGTATTTATCTGCAGGTTGAAGTCAGGACTTTGTAAAAAGGTAGTGACCAGGTGCCAGACCATGAAAATTGCACAGATATAGCAAGGCAGAATATCAAGTGAACAAAACTTGTTCCAAAACAAGTGCGAATCTGAGGCTGGCTTTCATTCTCACTGTTGTTGGCAAGCACTGAAGGAGTGGATGGGGATTAAGAATGACCTAGAGTTGGCCTCTTTTCTGGTAGACAGGTAGGTGAGCTTAGTTAGCGGTCAAAAGTATCCGCTTTTCCATTAAAATAAATGTAATGTTCCTTTAATAGTAACTCAATGATTAATGTTAATGCTAACAAAAAAAAGTTAGAAGCTTATATTATATGAACAAGTCAATATATACAAGTGTATAAAAGCTGCATAGTTGAGGCCAGCAGGACAAACATAACCTTGCCATATTATCCCTTACAGCTATGACCAAGGGTTAGCTAACAGTTCTGGCAGACGGCCAACATTAGCATTCATTTAGAGTGTTGCTTATCCGACGAATTTAAGTCAAATATTCACTGTATGAATTGTTCTGGTCTCCACCAACTTCTAAGAAAGATATCTGTTTTTTAGCTGCAAAATGCTCCACAGTGTTCACCTCTTAGTCACTAAGTTTGTCGGCCATTTTTTTGTTCAAACTGCTGCTGCAGACAAAAAACAGTGACCCAGTAGACTCTCAAACGCTCCGCAGAGCTGAATGCTTAGTCAGATGCCTGTTTATATAAATATATTGATTAGTGCAGCTTTAAATAGAAGCAAATGACTGTAACAAGTATCACATGGACACTACTCATCATTGTTAGATGCAGCAGATTACCCTTTTAAGTTCTATCTCTGTTTGCATGTGGACCTCATCTCTGCTGTTTCCTTTATAGCTCAATTGTTTCCTCATTTTTCTTTTTTGCTCTTCGTGGCCACTTTTCCCCGATGTATTTCTGTCTCCTTACCTTCTTTCTCCACTAAATCACCAGTCCTGATCTCTCTGCACGCCTGCGTGTGGTGCACTGCAGCATGGATCTGTGTTATCATGATCTCCTTTTTTATTTATCTCCTCTTTAGTTGTGCTAGACTTACAGTGTCAGCTTTAGCTTTCTCCATCCAGGCCCAGCCAACACAGCGTGCTGGAGACTCGCTCTGTGGGTGGGAGGCAGTTGCATGCGAGGCACACTCTGGGCCGCGTGCTGTGGGCTTTTCTCCCCTTTAAACCTCTGTAGCTTTTCTCTTCGCTCACTCCATTTTTCTTTTTTCCTCCCTTTTTTCTCTTAGTTCCTGCAGTGGGGGAAAAACTTACGGCGCGGTTTATTTGTTCTGGTTTGGTGTCGGTTCTCACATGTCCTTGGCAGGCTTTCATACCTCCATGACAGTAGCCTGGATTGTGAGGGATTATCATGATATCATGTGCGCGTGTGTGTCCGTCACTGATGCCATTGCAGCGCTACTCGCTTCAAGCACAGAAAATGTATATTTGTTCCTTATGTGTGCGCGATGCAGCCCGTCACTGTTAATGTTGGAGCGGCGAAGTGCTTGACTGCCAGTGTATTTCCCTGCCACAGCGCTTTGGTCTCCAGCATCCAAAGACTCATCTTTCCCCTCTCCTCCCCTCTCCCTCACATCATTTGTGTGTCTGTCTTGTTTATGTTCCTCCTCGGAGAAAAACCACGCCGACCTTGTAGGAAGGAGCATGGGGCCTACAATTCAACTGGTGATTTGAGGGATATGAATGAGGGGATTTAAAATGAGGGAAGGGCTTTGGGAGACAGAGGGGGTTAAGTCAAAGGCAGAGTGGGAGCTGAGCTGTTTCCATCTGACTGTTTCTGCTAATCCTAAATTGCAGCCACTGGAAGACAGTGACCTCCTCCTAACATGTGTTCACCATTAATCCAGCCAGTGGTGAGAGAAGGTCTGTTTTCACCAGGAGAGAAAGATGAGACAGGAGAGGAGTTGCCCCTCAGCCCTCATATTATTCACACCATATTTATGCGTGTCTCTACATGTGTGCATGTATTTTTAAATATGATGCTTCAAATTTGTTATGAAAGGGAACACATCATCCCTATTTTTCATACACCCTTTGCCTTGTGAGCAACAAATCATTTTAATTCCTGTTATGAATTGAATAATGTTGAATTAAATTTGAAAAATTGCTGCTGAAGTTCAGGCGTTCTGCTGCAAAGAGAAAAACAGAAGTATTGTGAAAACAGATGCACACTATTTCTCAGAGGACAAACCAAGATAGAGTACGGTTTTTGAGCCGTCAAGAGAAACAAACTTGAGTGTATTATTGGTAAATAGAGGTGGTTGAGTCATTCCCTTTTCTTTCCAACCGCGATTGGAGATTAGATATTCCATTTCATGTCCACAAATATGCTCTGTTGTTAATTAAAGGGCCAGCGATTTGTTGCTTGGGTCAGCAAAAGCTGTGACACACTGGATCTATTTAGCGGATGATGACCTTTCATTCCCCTTTTTCTCCATGTTTTTTCCTCTAAACGTCTCTCAGTCTCACTACAAATGCATAAATGTGATGATTTATGCTCCTTGCTGTATCTTCTCTGATTTTTTTCTCCTCTCACTATATCTGTTCTTTCCTCTGTCTCCGTACTCTTTTATATTGCCTTACTGAGCCACATAACTTGTGCTGTGAGCAGGAGAAAGTGCAGGGGACCCAGGGCGCGTTGACATCCAGCTCCTCCATGTGATGTACGAGATGGATACAGAGGGGGGGTGGAAGAGGGATGCAAGCCCCGTTCCAATGTTTGGGAGGCACATAAAACATATTACAGAAGGGCTGTAAAAAGAGCCAACATTAGTGTCCAAATTTAAAACATGTCCCAGGTCTCAGCTGTGGTTCGCAAGGGGATTTCTTGCCCCCCTCCCCTCTTCTCTTCTCCAGAGCTTTGGCAAAGAAAAAGAATAGAACAACAGAGGAGAGGGGAAACTGGCAGCCTGTATGTTCCCAACATGCAGACTTTGTTAGTCTGAGGCATCGTGTGTTTTTTAAGTGTTGAAGATTGGGCATCAGAATAAATCCAAGCAGGGCAATATAATATGATACCACACAAAGGCAAAGGAAAGAGGCCAATGTGATTAATACAATATTGCATAAATTTGGTGTCTTTTAAAGGGTCAGTTCTCCAAAATTACATAAGCATACTTTTTTTTTTTTTATCTGAACGGTTTCTGAGATATCCGTTTCTGAGATTACTGCTGCCTCCCCAATACATTTGAGGTGAACAGCATTTCATTTGTGGTTCTCAGAGCATTGAGAAATTAAATTTGAAGAACTCAACGGCAGTTCTTATTTCTGTCTTTCTCTGGATAATCCACAGACCTCTCTGTCAACAGTTTTACTGGAACTATCGAATGAAATTGTTCATATGAAATCTGTTGACAGTGAGGCCTGTGGATTATTCAAAGTAACGAGGACATTGTAACTGGAACGGTGCACAATGTTGAGTTTTTCAAAAGTAATTGTTTTAATGCTTTGAGCTGCACAAATAACATTCAATTTTTATACATTGTATTGTGGTGGAGGCAGTTAAAGAGGCCAATATCTCAGAATTTAAACCTTAGAGGTCCAGTGCGTGGAATTTAGGGGGATGTATTGGCAGGCATGGAATATAATTTATTAAATATTTTTTCTTCAGTGTATTAACACTTCAATGATTGGTTTATATGGTGCAGGGCCTCACTCACAGAGATCGCCACGTTGCACCGTTGTGTTTCTAGATGCAGCGATCCAGCTTTTTCAGTTTTGATACCGATCCCGATGCTGTGGCTTTGAGTACCATCCGATACCGATCCGATACAATGGTTGACCTAAAAAGCTATATACCTTTACATGTAGAACAGAAAAGACGAGAGGCATCAGGCATTGATGACTACACAGTTATTTTGTAAGATAAAATGAAACAAGATGAAAGAGATTAATGCAACGATGATTTATTTTTAACAAAAATAAACAATTGTGCAACAGCAGTTAAAATATTGTGAAATACCTCCACACAGCAGATTCTCTCCTTCGCACCTTGACTTATGACATAGCCCGCGTTGTAATAGATTTAAAGGGAAAGGATTGCCTCAGGTATAGGTTGCATTTTCTGATACCCAATCTATCTATTTTGATGACATCGGGGCCGATATTGGATCCAGATATCGGATTGGTGCATCCCTAGTTTCTACAGTAGCCCTGAATGGACAAACCAAACACCATTCACGTTTTTGTTTCAGCCACAGTACTAAGCAGCCCCTCCACAACAAACAACATTGGAAATATGCAGATTTTTTAAATGTGAAACTGCTTTATTCAGCATACCCATCAGTTTGTATCACTAAGTCCATTTGTTGTTCTCTGCGAATAATTTGTCTTCCAGTAAAAACCTCCTAGAAGTCTGGATCAGGAGAAAGGTGAGCACACATTAGCAGACGTTGGGCTAGCGGCCCGTCTGTGATGTGCCAACCACCGTCAGAGAAACACTGATTTGTAATGTAAAATGGCTTTATTCTGTGTTTTTACCAGTCTGGAGAGGAAGAGACCTCTGCAGATAATTCGGCTCCTGAACAATGAACGCTGAAGAAATCCTAAGCAGGTGTTCATGCCTGGCACACAGGAGAAGTTTCAGCTGGTTGCAATCTGCAGTACTCATTGCAAGATGCCACTAAATCTTACACTCGGCTCCTTTAATAAAGCCAGCATAGAGACAGGGCCAGAATTTGGGGGAACTTGCCCTTTAAATACTGAATGATGCCTATCAGACTGTAGCCATGATTTAGATATGATGGCACTCTCAGTTTCACATGTATTTGATTTGTGATTGTTTACTGTGTGCAGAGATATATGTGGACTGCATCGTCATGTAAAGGAAAACATGTTAACAGAAGACTCTTGCAGCAGCACCACCATTAGCATTAATGATGTATAATGACGTTGAGAATATATTAAATCTATATTTTTACAGGCTAAACATTCAACACCTAAAGTGTGGTTCATTTTAATTGCTTTCCCGATCATCAAACCCCACATTCAGTCTTACTCGAGCCCCATGAAAGACCCATATAGACATTGAATATCCAGCAGTGCAGGGAGCTTCAAGTAGCAATCCAAATATACAGAGGTATTCTCAAACAACGCAGGCCTGCCAACTACAACACTGCTATTTATTTATGTATTTATCTGGATTTCCTGTATACTTGTCGAGATGTCGGGCGCTGTGGGCCGCACTATCTGAGGCCCATTTGACATGGGTTGGCTCGCCCTGGCCAGGCTACGCTGTGTTGCATTAGGCTGGGTTATTTATCCTGGGGGCTCATAATGATGCTGCTGTCCTGGTCCCTGAGACGGCTCTGTTCTCTCAGTCGCCTCCAGCCATTCGTAGGATGCCGGGCTTGGCAGGTTCCCATCAGTGCTCCCACCAGGAATGTTGCATGGTGGATGCATAGGTCAGGGGTGGGGCTGGGGTTTACTTTGTGTGTTTCTGAGTATGAGTCTGCATAATCCAGGTAGTGTAATGTATTTGTGTTGAGTGATTATTTTGCGTTTATGGTTTTGCGCCACATGGCAGCTGGGTGGGTAATTAAGCTCTACACTGTAGTTCATCAAACTAAGTAGTTTGAAGGTACCTCATTTAACCTAAGGACAGATGGAAAAGGAAAATTATAAAACTTTTCACTCATGCTTGTTTCCACTCATAAAAGAATGCGCAATTAAAGGCAAAGCAAAGCGGCAAGGATAGTATCATTATATAAACACATTTTAAATATACGGTACATTTAAACTTGACACGTAATTATGAGGAGGTATTTTTCTTGGATTTACGTGACAATATTGTATCTACACAAATTACTGTTTTTTCCTAACTCTTAGTCATGCTAATACACTCGCACAGCACTGTGGATTATAATGTTAGGGTTGGCCCATCACTTTAGTCCAGACTGAAAAATGTCAACTATTTAATTGGCTGCCATGTAATTTATTGCAGATATCCACAGTCCCCAGAGGATTAACCCTACCTGTTACGGTGATCCTGAGTTTCCATCTAGTGCCAACAGCATGTCAAATATGAATTTGTCTAATACATGGATTCATGACTAAATAGCTGCAAAGCTAAAGATATTTCTGTCAGCCTCAGCTGTAATTTGTGTGCAGATTAGTGCTGCAAGTAACGATTATTTTCATTGTTGACTAATCTGTCGATTATTTCTTCGATTAGTCGAATAATAATTTTATCAAAAAATGTGTTAAAATGTTGTTGAATGTCGGTCTGTCTCTTCCAAACCCCAAAATGATGTCATCTAATGTCCTGTTTCATACTCACGCCAAAGGGTTTTAGTTCACTGTCATGGGAGAGTGTGTAAAGCTGCCAATATTTGAACGTAAGAGGCTGCAATAAGATTATTCTGGGGTTCTTTTATAGTACTTTTCTAGGAAAAATGACTCAAACCGATTAGTCGACTACTAAAATAGTCACCGATTATTTTAATAGTCGATTAGTCATCGATTAGTCGACTAATCGTTGCAGCCCTAGTGCAGATTAGGAAATGCTAGCTCGCTAAAACGCTGAACTAAGAACATCATAATCATCACAATCTGCTCAATATCACTATGCCAGCATTGTCACTGTGAGTGTGATATAATTAGCATAAATGTACACCACTGTAAATACACTTTCTTAGAGACTTTCTTTTTTAAATGACTCTTAAAGAGAAATGAGTGATTCTGCTTTTGTCACTTTAAAATCTGATAAGTTGATTTTAGTCTAAAGTCTAGGAAACAGATTGCCATGATAAAGGTAAGTAAATATAACTTTTAGTCTTAAGTTATGTTTGCCGTACAAACAGAATCGTGTCACTTAAAAAAAAAACATTGTTTTAAAATCTGTGAAAATTCTGGAGATGTCGTTGGAATTCTGCAGGTGCAGATTCTGTGTGGACCTGTTTATAAGTGACCGTAACTATTAGTCTTTATTAGTTCTGTTTGAATAAACTTAAGTACCTTTAGACTAATAGTTATGTTTACTTACCTTTTTCAAAGCATTCAGTTTCCTGGATTTTTTTTAGCTTGATTTTACAGTTATGCTGCATGTGCAGATGTGCATAAGAGTCAGGTTAACTAAACAGAGGGATTGTTAAGTCTGAAATCATTAAATCATTGCAATAGCTCAGCTTATTACTAGGACATTATTTTCAAATGTATCACATTTGCAACATATTGCAAAACCTGCTTGAGCAAGAGGTACGTTGATTATATCTTTTATCAATTTATATGCTCTTTGATGGCTTTTTTGCTTGTGTGTGTGTGTGTGTGTGTGTGTGTGTGTGTGTGTAGTAATGATAACAAATAGTGAACCAAATGAGTTCACTAGGGGCAGGTGAAAGACATGAACTGGGTGACTTGAAAGAACCACGGCTGGAGGATTTTAGTCTTGTTTAGATGAATCACTTGATTAAATAGTGCTCTATCCTTTTTCTTTGATGCAGTTGTTTTAAATGAACAACAGATCTTTGTCACAGCAGACATTTTCAGTTGTCAAACACAGGTATAACTAAATTAATACTGGCTTCGTTCAGTGCCAGTAAGCCATACCAGTGAGCCAGCATTCATAATACCACAGCCCTGGAACTGGGACACCTGAATGGAATGCAGCCATTACTAATGTTATTAGTTAGTCCTGTGCTTTTTCCGCAATGTCAGTACAAGATGTTGACTGTGAGAAGAGCCTGTGACTTTTTATGAGTGCCAGTGTGTAATATTTTTTTATATAATAAACACGTCCATTGTCAGTCATTAACTTATGTCTCTGTCAGTGTGTGAAATCATTTTTACTTGGCAACAAGCTTTGGCTGAATTCAGTAACAAAATGTTTGTAATTATATTTTTCCACCAACAATCATCAGTGATGTAGAAATCATAATATCCCGCACATGTGAAACATTATTTACTTCCATTTGCGTTAAGTATCGCTCCTCTCCAGTTCCCCAGATCTGACTGGCTTGTTGGTCTTAATGTGACATTGGTATGTCCGGTAGATTTATGCTGGGATACTTTAAGGACAAGGTCAGCATAGGGGCTCCTTCCCATGGGTTTGTGTGTATACAGCGTGCGTGTATGTTTTTAATTACAAAATTATAAGGAGGAAATGAAAAGGTTTCTCTAATTACTTGCAGATGGTTACAACAAATACTATACTGTATGAAGTTTTAATGTAGTTTTGAAGCACCATAAAAGTCTTTTCATGCCAAGTCTAGTTTTTGTAAATGAACACATTCAAATCAATGGGGAAGCCTCAGCACATAAAACCAAAACTATCTGCCACATACCGCTGGCGGTGAATGACAAAATGTTGATTTGTGATTTGGGTGGCCCATTTAGTTCGTTTTTTGACACGTGCGCATGGAGGATGATGGATATTCTCACTAAAATGTCCCGTGTTACATTCCCCTTCACCTCTGATCAGCATACCTTACTGTATGCAGTGGCTGTTGTCAGCTGTCACATAGTGACATGGCAGCGGTTTGTGGCATGTTACTTGTTATACTGTTATTCTGTACGCGTTTCCTCGTTGACCTTGTGGATCACGTCAGCCAGCCCTGTCAGTGGGGACCCATGCTGCGTCTTGTTGGACCTCCGCCTTGCATGTCTCAACCAAATTCACGTTGATTGATGTTGGCAGGATTGGGCCTCATTTTGGCAGATATTCTAAGTGGAGTGTTTGACAGATGGTCAGATTGTAAAAGTATAGTGTTTCATTTTCATATAAATGATGAACTGATTTTTCCATTATTCAGAAAAACTGTAAGATGATAAAAAGTTTTGTTCACTCACCTTTAAACAAAACCAGCTTGAAACTGGAAAATAGACGATTTTTATTAATTAAAAGAACACAGCTGCCACTGATTTCAAGCCGCGTGCCAGGTGTATTTTACTACAACAAATATGCTGCCGGAGGAATTTGAACATCATTAGCTGAGTAACCTTCTGCAAGGCCAAAATAGACAGAGGGATGGAAACAGGAGGGAGCAGTGTGCAACCAAGAACTCCCTCCTCTTTAATTTGTACTGAGAATCTTTCCTAACCAGAGGTTGCTTTCAGGTGTATAAGCAAGCTGAATATAAAAATCTAAATAAACATTTTGGACCAAACGTGATTCTGCTGTGGCCTACATGACTCCGGGAATGGGAAGTATGAGGAATGTAAACAGAGTTATTTTCCTTGATGAAAATTTGTTGCCCAGATTTGCCCACATGTTCCCTCAATATGTGCTTATGGTACAGGATGAAGTGCTTACGCCAAAATTCATCTCATACCATCATACATTCCTGCTCCCTTTCTCTGTCTACTATCCAACTCTGCCGCTGCATAACTGGGCTTTTAAAAGTGACAGGGTCTATCCAAGTTAGTCCATCCTGCAAAACTACCCCAGTTGAAATAGGGATAAAAGGGATAGTTGACCATCTTGTTGAGAGTTTGATGTCTGTACAGTAAATATGAAGCTTTGGGCCAGCATCCGGTTAAAGTTGGGTTCACCCTGGATGCAAAAGCACTGCAGAGTGTACTGATTTTTTGTGGAGCTCTGCCCACTTCCTTTCAGGCGCCCATGTTAACCAATTGAGCTGGTCACATAGGACGCACTGTGGCCTTGAGCTCCACAGCCAGCTTGCGATCTGCACGGTTAGTTTTGGCATCTGGCTTATTTTCTCCACAAGCTGCAAGTGAATCTGGCAAAAAAACACACTGATAATCTATCATGAATGATATAAAGGAGAGATTATAGATGATATAAGTGATCTGATTATGATAAATGATAGTATATGCATCCCTTGCTTCCACATTTTTGTCAGTTGTGTCAGAATAGAGAGCTAGAGAGATGAGAAAACACACACACATGCAAGCATACGAGGAGAAGAATCACTTGCTGACCGGCCCTGAGAAATGCACTTCTGGTGTGAACGGCTAGGCGCTTCTGCCTCCAGTATGAACATGGCATAACTTAGCTTAGCATAAAGGCTGGAAACGGGGAAGCAGCTAGCCTGGCTCAATCCAAAGGTTCCAGCCGCTATGCTAAGTTAAACTAAACTGCTGGCATGTAGCTTGATAATGGTGTCATTCTTCACGGTAAGAAAGCGAATAAGCATTTTTTCCAAAATCTTGAACAACTCCCTCAAGACGTGGGTCGAATCTTGTTCTACTTGGATCGAAACTTTATTGCTCAGTACACAAATGTGACAAAAAACCCACACTGTAGATTTCTGTTGCAGAGTTCCAAAGAACAGATTAACTGAAATGCCCTGTGTAGCTGGAAACAGTCATTATTTTCCCCCCACGAATGATATCTGATTCTGCAATTGGACTTATTTAAAGAATGGCTCCTCCAAGTGAACAAATCAAATTGATTCCCAAACATTAATGAATCTGGACAAACTGTACTCACCCACAGTTTCTGGGACACTGCGGCATTTAGTCTGCTTTGTGTCATATGTAGCTACAGACACTTGACAAACACAAGCAACTATTGGATGGGTAAAATGCAGACTTGAGCATTTTTGTCTTCTTTTTTTGTTATATTTTTGTTTGTGGGTGGATCAGTTGAAAACAATCTATGGGAGAAATGGACTGAATCACGGCTCCACTTGAGGTGAGACTCATTTTTTTTGCATTATTTACTTTGAATATCCACTTTGCTTCTCAATAGCTTTCAAAAGTCTAATTTCAGTGCTTTCTTGGTTCCGGCTGAGATTCCACCATGGGTCAATAATAGCTATTAATCATAATTGCGATTGTAATAGTTTGCACATGGTGACATTTTACGGCCATTTGCAAAAAGAAAATAAGGTTAACAAAACAACTCACAATCTCTGGAGTACCGTGGAATGTTAGAGTAGGATTCTTTCATAAATGGCCATGTATTTGTCATGGTAGTCGAAGAAAAAATGATTGTAAGTGCGTATTTAATGCACTTAATGATTGATGCTGTGTGTGTCCTGTGTGTGTGTGCTGCTGTGTACTGTGAGGTAAATAGAACACTCTGGACCAACATACAGTTTTCCCCCGCAGCAAACTTAAGTGTAACTCTCTCTTAACTCACAATTAATGATTGATCACAGTTTGGTTTATTTATTTTCTCTGGGTGGTACCTTCTTGTAGTGATCTGTGTTTTTACGCAGCCTCTGTGGGAGCTCTAGTAAGCTGTAAAAACACTACCACCACATCACAGCAGTACATCTCATGAATAGCACAAATTTTGAATTGAATTTGGACTGCTGCCCTCCTAACTTTTTTGACAGTCCTCTGCTTGTCTTTTAACTTGATTCCTCTGTGAGCCAAGTTGCCAAAATGCTAACTTATATTTTCAGCTGACTTTCACTTCAGCAACAGTGTGTTTCTGTAAAAGCGTGTGAAATAAGCGGTTTTGTGCCTTGTGCACTTTTCCTGTTTGTCTGTTTTATTTGAGTAACAATTGCCAAACTCATAAACTTACATAAACAGTATGTGTGGCGCAAGAAACTATAAGACCTCTGTATGTCCACAATTTGTAGAGTAACATTTTGTTAAATTAGAAGTTTATGTACGCAGGAATGAATCCCATACTGCTGCTTAAATTGCCTTGTAAATGGCAGCAGGACACAATCAACAATTGCTATCACTTGTGTTGGCAGAGAGAAAGAAATAGAGAGCAGGCTAGATCACCCAGTGATCCAGTGTTTATACAGACATAACTTATACACATATACAATATTTACTTTCCTCTTGTTCGTGGTACGTTTACCCTTCACTTTTCTTTGTACGCTAAGACCAAATTTGGCCCTTCCTTTTAGAGTGCTATACGCTTCACGTGTGCACACATGGCTGAACAGTAGCTTGTTTGTGTTGCTGAATAATCCTTAATCAACAATCCAAACCAAAGCATAGTCTCTCATTATCCTAGGGAGCATGCCAGCTTGGCACACAGTGAACCCTGCCTGTCTGTTTTAAACAGGAACCTACTGAAACGGCACAGAAGAGGCCCTGACGGCAGCACAGGCAATCTATGTGTGTGCTCAACACACAGTCACACACATACAGTACACACACGTACATATGAGGCAAGCAGACAAAGGCACAGACAAATCTGCATGAACAGGATGCATATGGGCACAGTAGTACACAGCAATGCAAGCCAGAACATGCTCTTATTGTCAAGGCAAGTAAAAGTCATAAAGAGAAAACAAACAGCAGCACACATGGACTGACTCATGCACACACACACACACACACACACACACACACACACACACGCACGCACTCACCGCATGCATCATTTGAATATAATAGTGGGGTATTGTGACAGAGATGAATAATGTACGGAGGAGTTATTAGCTAAAGACTTTAGGAGAGTGTGGTATACTGCGGAGAGCCATCTTTCTTTCATTAGGGAGTATAGGAACTGCAACACAGGCCCTCAGGGCATTAATTACACTGAGAGTGGGGTCTGTGTGGGCCCTACAGTAGGCAACACACATGGCATTGAGTAACACATGGCTGCAGATCCTCATTATTGGGGCTTTCCTCTTCAAACCTTTCATCACTCTCCATCATGCAATCCAAAGAGGGAATCCTGAGCTTGGGTTGCCTGCTGACCAACAAAAACACATGTATTCTTTTGTTTTTTTTTTCTCTCAGGCCTCCCCTGGCCTTTCTTGCCTTATTTCCCTGTGTATTTGTTTCTATCAAGCCCAAACACACACACACACACACACACACACACACATGCACAGAGTTGAATTACTTGAGTGACACGCTTCACAGCTCTGACTTCCTGCCACCCAGTGGGAGGAGCTGTCCATTACAGTGACAGACTTGACTTTTTAAAAATATTATTTCATATCAGGCCAGAGAGGTTAGAGGGAGACAGATGCTGTCAGGGAGTGATGGATGAGCCTCTTTTAAAAGGCCATCAGGGAAATAATAGACAACCCAGTGAGCCTTGAAAGCAGCAAGCTAAGCCAGGGCGATCTTTGCTCTCCCTCTCATCTCATGAACTGTCAGACTGAAAAATGTCAGCAATTAGAAAGTATGGTAATGTAAAGGTAGTTGCGCCTTTGATCTGCTGTGTCCTGAGGTAGCTGTGGCAGCTGAGGTGGTCAGAGAGGGCAAGAAGCAGCGGGAGGGAAGGTCAGACTCAGGACAGATGGAGCCAGGGCCACATCCAAAAAGGAGATGGATAGACTACTTAAGATATTTACACTGGATGACCCCTGTCACAGGAAGATTAGGTAAGCTGTTAGCTTTTGTTTACAGTCTTACTATTAATTTATGGCTTCTTTTCCACTATTGTGAAAGTGAGTAATGGCAGCATTGCCTTCTTAACAGCTGGTGTGTGGAAGACTATTGGAAAACAAAGGAAACGTGTCTTCAGCATTTCTGTTCGGCATCATCCAAAGGAGGAAACAAAGGTTTTGGATGGGTCGCACAATGTCATCATTCGCGACCAATGTTGTAGTCGTGGAGACGTCTCCTGTTTTTTGTGTGTTTGTGCACTCACCGCACTGAAATCTAGGGTCTTTAATTTAGTTGTCCATAAACAACACATTTACAGAGTTAATGTACACAGGAAGATATGAACATTTGCTTTGCTCCTCTCTTATTTACACAAAACCAAATATGACATCATGCCTTTTCTGGAGGATTAAAACCATATAGGCACAAACATACAACAACACTGCACAGCCCACACTATTAAACACTCCAGTGGTTGACTTTCCAGTAGGGGCAGACATGGTGGAAGTCCAACAGAATAGGAGACCATGGAGGCTAAGAGGCAACATTTACTCGCTTTAAATGGCTTATTTGATTAAGACATTTTGACTTAGTGCTTCGTCTGACGCCAGACCTGGGACTTGTAATGGAGAATGAGTCAGAGCTGGAGAGAGAGAACACGAAGAAGAAAGAGATGGAGGGAGACGGAGAGAAAGATCGGGGGCTTCTCAGTCAACACAAACACTGTCAGACAGGCAAACCATAGTCTAACCATATAGTTCTGCTTTTTATTTACTCGTAGTAGCTCATAGTTTTAGGTCTAGGCTGCAATTTGCTCGAGTTCATTTTCATGAATAAAAATGGGCAAGTGTGCATGTGTGCATATGTGTCTGGTTGGGCTTGGTATTTCTCAACACAAACACAATGACAGAAAAACCATAGACTGACCGTACAGCTCTGCTTTTTATTTACTCATTACCCATAGTCTTAGCTCTGGCCCACGATTTGAATAAGTTAATTTCGATAAATGGCCCGCTGATTGCATAGAAAGCAGAGGGGCACTGAGGAGTAACGAAGACGCTCTGTCCTCGTTTTTCGAGCCGAGATGATTCAAGCACGAGAGGAAAGTTCAGAATTCAGCAAAACGCGTGCTATTAAACAGTGACATCAGTGTGGTGAAACCATAACTCACTGGTTTTGAAAACATCTAGCTGGATCTGTGGGTGCTTTTCTAGTGGTTATTAAAGAGAGACAAATAGCAGAGCCATGCTGTCCACACACTCATGGAGAAAAGCACCAATACACAGGGTCCCAAGCGCTCCCTGTTTATTTCCACTTTTTCTTTTTTTCTTTTTGAATCACTCCGCAGTGGAAACTGTGCTGCAGAAACACTCTCTTCAAGCTATACTGAACCGGTAAAGCTGTAGAATTACCACAGCTTGCAGATCCTTGTCTGTAAAGATAATCATTACTGGATTATCTGTAGGCTATGAGTGTATGTGTGGGTATGATTTACCATGTGCTTCCTTGGCAAGGATGTGTCTTGGACTGTGTTAATGGTTGGGATCGTCTCTATTTGTGGGCGCAGGAGTGTTTTTAACAGCAGTGTGACTCCTTGATCTAAACACTGGGCAGATTTGATTTAGTGCACCCATAAGTCAGACCTTTCTCACTTGGCTGAAGGTTTTTTGACACCCTAACATGAAAACCTCTTCACCTCCGGCTTTGGGCAGCGTACCAGGCAGGAATGACAACCTGGCGAAGCCATCAAAACATAAATTACCGCAAGAATAGCTTCATTTCTCACCATAGGTATTTATATCACGAGCAGCACAAGACATAGGAGTGTTTATATCTGCGCTGATACAAGTAGAAAGTATTTTGATTTCTGCTCTGGGATAAGGAGGGGAAGCAAAAGGAAAACAAGGTTTGGGATGGATACTGTGGTGTCGTGTGCCTTGCCAGTTGCCTCGACCACTGGCATGTCTGTCTCTGTCCCTCTGCCCAGAACAGCCATGTTAGTTTGTTCATCTCTCCAAACGAACAATTGGCACCACTGACTTGGGGAGCGGCGGGAAGGAGAGGAGGAAAAACATAGGGGCGCCTTGTGCGGGGGGTGGGGGTGAAGCGGGTGTGGGGGATTTTTTTTCCTTCAGCTCCATTTTCCTCCAGCACCACAGCTGATTGCTACCACATTGATGATGGTTAGTTAGCGGCAGAGTACTGTATACTCTAGAGCCCGCCGGCCAGACTGGCTCTGTTCCCTGTGGCATCAAGCCTCTGGCACCCCACACTGTCCTTCCGCCACCAGAGCATCACTGTCTCATCCATTTCTCAACCCTCCTCGGGTCCTAATCCATCACTCATCCCCCCCTCGGGTCTTAATCCACATCTCCACCAGGGACTTGGATGAGTCTTCAGTAGTTTTTATTGATCTGCAATTGTCTTTTAAAGTGTTCACAAAGCCAGTGGTTTACACTCAAGGAATGCAACTAATATTCTTTTGGATATATTCATAGAGCCTCTTTTGTTTCATGTAGTCGTGATCCAAATCAATTGTTTTCCTCTATCCGACCCCAGATCCCTCCACTTTGCTATCTCTCCACAACCCCCCCCCCCCCCCCCGCTTCCAGCCCATCATATAATATGAGCTGCTTGCTATCAAAACTTCACCAAGATGTTTGACTCATTTTCCAGCCTCTCAGCTCGCCGTGTCTGTGTTTTGTAAGAGCAACAACATTATACTCCTGTCTCCTGCAATTTAATTCAGAAATTTGGAAGCTGTAAAATTTAGTGTGCGAGTCCAGCTTTATGATGGAACTAATTTCTAAAGTGTGCAGTAAACCAAACCAGATTCAACATCACCCTTTTTTACCCCCATTTGTGTCTCCGTTGTTTCTCCGTGGCATACCGGTGTACCCTTCTTTGGCCCTATGTCTGTCACGGAAACCAATATTCTTTTATATAAACACTGTAACGATGTTATAACGTTTCCTTGACAATTTGACACACTTGAACAGCCTTATGGACGACATGGCAGCTAGTGAGCTTGTTCTAGAACAAGACATCTGCGTTTGCTTTTATATCCTTACAGCAACTTATTCAGCTCTACACACACAAGGCCCCTGAATCTTTATGGCCAATATTTGAATCAACTCTCTCTTTCCTCAACCTCCTGTTTTTACCATCATCACAACTGTGATAAATATAATAAGAAAACTGTGACGTTTTTTTAATTAGGCTGGAAAACCTGCCACTCGGAAGTGTGGTACAGATACAGTATATACCATTCTGCTGTGTGACATTTATGAGGAAGTTTACTGCAACAACAATCAAGGAACACTGTTAGCACCCAATTAGCACTTTAAAAGCACTTGGACCTGCTTTTTTTTTCCTCAACACTTCTAAACGTTCCTTTTTAAAAAAGGAAGGGCTTTCATTATCATTCTTTCAATAAACTTTAATTATGTGCCAGGATGTAGAATTATTCCTCACATGCATCTCAGTGCTGCACAGCTCATCAAATTCAAATAACAGAACAGATACATGTTTGTAAGGATCTATGTTTTTTGACGGAGTGGATGTTTTTATAAAAGAGGCCATATCTGCCAAAGATGAGGAAAGTCTGGTAAAAACAGCTTTTCCTCTCGGAAATGAAAACAGGCGAATGTTTATAGGCCATGGTTGAGGAAAAAGATCATGGTTTTTGGCTTGAGAGGCCCTGCGCTGCCAGTGACCACCGCTCTCTCCCAGTCTGCACTTCCACCTCACTTTAGACATAGTTCACTTATATTAAAAACAACGGTGGCGATGAGTAGTGCGAAGAGAATAGTGGTGAGATCAGCGGCTGTAATATATACAGCAATGGTTGCCAGGACTTGATGTAATACAGACTGCTTGTTTGAAGAGCAGAATTTGAACTTTAATGGGAAGATCTGCCATAAATCTAGCCAACGCCGTAGTGATATTTCTTTGATACAACAGCGAAAGCATGGAGCTTGTTCGACAATATATCTTTCTGAGGTTAGGAATGCAAAGCTTCTCATAATGTTCCCTGGGACATCATCCAACTCATGCTGAGAAGCTGGAGCGCTAAAGAGGGCACCATGGTGGAGGTTCCACATTATAATTGAGGGTGGTGGGTTACTTCAGCTGCATCTGTTCTCCTTAACCAGAGAAGTGGGGTAATGCACAGGATTTATCTTTGTTCTAACGCTCATACGCTGAGCTATTATTAAAAATGAGGAACTCTGGTTACTAGTTCTACTGGGACTTTGAGGGAAGGAAATTATGATGAAATCTTGTCCAAGGCTGGCCGCAGATTGGACACTTTATTAAATGGACAAGTCCAGTGGATGTCCTGAAATGGATTGCTGTAAGGAGGTATTTCCTGCAGGCGGACAGACTGCTTAAAGTGAATGATGTGGCGGGCTTTAAAGGGCCTGACAGGCTTCTCCACTCTTCTGTATCTTAAGACTGCTAAAGCCTGCAGTTATCTTGCTGTTTTCCATGTACTCAACAGGCCCGATTGGCTGCCAGTTTAAACCACACTATACTTCAATTTACAGCCCTCATTAAGAAGCAGAGGTTTGTTTTTTCCCACATTAATATTTCTAAATCCCCTCTGGTGCTGCAGCTTTTCTTGTTTTCTCACTCGGCTCCTTATAGAAGAGGCCGCAACTGCTTATTATTTTCCTCGTCAGTGAAAGTGTTGACTATTTTTCTGATGAATTGATTGATCGTTTAGTCTATAAAATGTCTTAACATGCCCACAGCAATTTCCCAGAGAACAAGGTGATGCCTTCAGATTCCTTTTTCTCTGACCCACAGTCCAGAAACCCAAAGAGAATTCAATTTACAGTCACATAAAACAGAGACAAAACAGCAAATTCAATGAATGTTATTTATAAGTGCTTAATAAACTGAATCAAACTATTAATCAATCATGAAACTGGAGTCTTTCACTGCCCTTGGAGATTTTAAAGCTTTATTAGCTGATGCTTTTTATGACTCTCGTAACTTTTTCTTTTAATTCCTTGCTTATTGTGCAGTTGTGTCATCCCAGTGTTGTTTTTGCGTTGCTGATTGTGTTCTCATGAATATTTCTTATTCTCAGGCCTCTCTAAAAAAAGAGATCCTAATCTCAATGAGACTGCCTGATTAAATAAAAAAAGAAATTGCAGTTGACACATTTTTGTAGACTAGTCAGTCAACTGTTTGAAAGTTGTCAGCATCATCACACTGACTTACTTTTATTCCTTCCTTTTACACTCTTCTTGTTGTTGTGTGTGTGTTGTTGTTGTCTGTCTGCCCTCCAACAACTTCTTCTTCTTCATGCTCTGCTAGAAAGTGATTAGACAACGTCAGGCGTCACTGATTATTTGGGCTCTGAGGCCTCTTCGTTCTCAAAAAAGTGACTGGCTCTCTTGAGCTCGTGGCAGAACGAAGAGGCTTCATCCCTGCTTTTGTTTAAACCCATTTGGCTTCACTGATTGATGAATGTTGCTCCACAGATGTGTCTCGGCTTTAGTAAGCGAGCATATAGGAGAAAAATTGTGGAGTGTAGTAAAGAATGGCCGAATGTATAGTACTCCTGCTGTGTTTAAGTACGTGTTTGTGTTCTTGAGAGTATACATATGGTTCAGTAGATGTGATTGTATGTGGCTGTATCCACGTCTTGGCCCGGGGCAGCCTGAGCGAGGACATGATTGATGACTTGTGTACTGCAGTGAAAGTCTTTTAAATGAAAGCAAAATGGAGTTCAGAACGAATGACTTCATCAGACCTGCTCAGCTCAATGTGAGGTTAATGAAATGTGGCAAACTCTTCTCTTTTGGCTCAGACCATGCGATTTATTCCACAATAAGATCTTTGCTCGACTGTGTCAGTGCACTTAGCTGCCATCATTGTGAGTGAACAGACACACGATGATCTGCTGTAACTGAGCTCATTGTGGTGCCATTAAGAAAGCGTGGTCATGCTTTGTCTCCATGCAGTGCTTTACAAGGACATCAGTCTGGTGTCAGAGCTGTCCACACTGAAGGAGTACTATTGTTTGTAGAGTAGATACAGAACTAAATAAAGGTACAGGTACATAGTAGTTTAGTCAAATGTACAAAGGCCAGAGTTTTGAAAACACTGCAGCGTTTTGACAGAAAGAACCCTATTTAAATCATCTTCAGTGTTGGTCTTAAGTGCATTTAGGCGTGTCCAACTCCACTCTTGTTAATTAAACAGCGCGCAATTTGGTTGCAAAGTGAGGTGCAAGGGACAAAGGGGTTGTCTTTGAACCATTAATTAGTCATAGCTGTGTTTTGGGTGTAACTTGAATTCAACCAGTCAGAGTGTCATCTCCCATTTCCTTTAAAAGCTGCTATTGACATGACAGTGAATTTGAAAAATTAGAGTTGTTTTCTGCTGAGATTAACACTATAAGAGCAGTAGTGTCACTGCAGCAAATATCATGGTACATTTAAGCAGCAAAACATGTAGTTACAAACTTAACAGAGGAAACAGAATTAAACTTTTAGCTTTTGAAATAATCAGCGAAGTTACTGTGCTCTTTGTGCATAAATGCACACAGCCTCTTTTAATGTGGCGTCTCTGGGGAGCAGCAGTGGTCGGCAGCTCTGCTCTCTGCCATGTTCAAATTTTAGAGAATGTAATTAATATTCTGCCTCATTAATGATGCATTATTTTGCCCACCTACACCCCCTGAGTGTGTAATAAGCAGAGTGTACGCGCGTTGTGAACCCCCTTATGTAGGCGCATCTCACTATCTGGATAATGTGCAATTTAAAAAGCAAGAAAATACTGCGCTGTTGACATTAGACCAGGTTTTTATTGATCAATGGTGTAGTCACTTTCTGCTGCCTCAATGTGCCTGATGACACTTCATTTTAACACTTGCACTCCAATGGGTGCACAGATTGCTGAAAGTAAATTTGCAACTTACACAACATACAGCGACTGTTTAAAATTAAAACTGTGTCAGTCTAGCAATGAAAATTGCACTGCACTGTGCGCCGCTTTGTGCCAGGTGAGATAGGGCCCAGTAATTTCTATTATTCAAATATGTAAATGCTAGTGTTGTCTGTGGTTGACATACATCTTTCTTTAGGACAAACTCTGCCCAGGGCTTCAACTAATATCTATTGTAATTATCGCTTCATCTGCCACATGTCAGAAAGTGAAAAAATACGATCAAAGCCTCCCAGAGCCAAAGGAGGTGTCTAAAAATGATTTGCTTTGTCAGAACAAAAGTTCAAAACTGAAAGGTATTCAGTTTATTACAATACACTGTGATATATTGCCTTTATTTTTAGCTCCTTAATATGTTTTGTATGCACCAAACACCAAGGCAAATTCCTTGTGAGTGAAAAACCTACTAAGGTGTATACCTTATTCTGATTCTGATGTGACAGGTTTTTTTTTCATGATTTCTGCTGACAATATGACTGAAATGTTTTATTAGTTTGTAGGTTTCCTTTGATCATTTCAAATTGAATTCAATAGTGACATTACATTATTGAGATGTATGTGTTGCATGAAAGGGCCCAGAGTAGATGAGTCTGTGCACTGATTGGTGTGTTAATGAGAAAAAGACGCTGACCTTTAATTTTTTCTTTTCTTCAAGTTGTACAGACTTAATTTGGAGATGACAGAAATTACATAAACAATTCAAAATGAGGGAGGAAGAGTAACATTTTAAAGCCAAACACAAGAAAAAGCCACATTTTAAATTATTTTTATGATTGCATTTGACATTTTTATTTATTTATTTATTTATTTTAATGAAAACTATCAAGTAGATTTTGTGTCAGTTTGGAGTCCAGAGTCATGACATCACTACCTCAGGGCCATGTAGTTATTGGATTAGAAAATCCTTAGCATTACAACACACTGCTATTTTTCCATCCCATCAGCTAGTTAGTTCCAGTCAATTCCACTAACCTACCCGCTGTAAATCAATCCCTTATAAGTTACAGAAAACAACAATGGCAGGTTTTGGGACTAGAGTTGAGAGCCTAACCTGAGCTTGACACCAACACCTGCGGTTTCCCTGTCATAGCTTTCCAACACATGACCACTGTAATTTACATTGCAATGATTTGGCCTTGACAGACACAGTATGCTTATCTCAAGGGTATCTTTTGCTTATCTGAGCCTCTGGGGAATGCAGAGGCCTCTCTGCAGAATTATTCTGATCAGATATGGAAATCCATTCCCCAAATTATCCCATGCATCTTCCCTCCAACCACGCACACTGCTGACAACACTATAGATTACACTAAGGCAGTATGACTTTTTTGTCTGTTTCCTTATGTTGATAGGAGCTGTTGTACTATTTCTGTTTTCTATAGTGAAGGATATATTGGTGTGTAGGTTCCAGTTTCCTGAACCTTATATAGTATATGGTGTTTTAGCCTCTCCGGTAATGTGTTAATTGTGTGCATTCATGTGATTCAAGGACGGTTGGCGTGCCTGCATGTGTGTGTATGCTCTCTCAGGTGTCCTATAATTTGGTAATGGTTCTTTTAGCCCCGTCAGGAATGGAGTAATGAACTCAATCAGGTGTATGTAACACCTCCCTCCCACCTGCTCTAAACCTGCTGGGACAGGGGCTCAAGGAACGCACAGGAAGCCAAGTGAACCTCAGGGGTCCTTATCGCGTACCCTGGCCTTCCTGAACCGCCTCAGGTGAGCACAGTGCTCTGTTTGATCGGCAACGCGCTGTCGCTGCTGGCTGCAACTCAAACAGCTTTTGTGAGAGGAAGTGCGACTCTGGGATTATTTATTGTGTGTTTGTGAGCATGCATTTGCATTTTTGTGAGGGGGAGAGCTTGATAAGCATGCTCATGCTGGAAAAGGCAGAGAAGCCGGCATGATATTCCTAGACAGAGTCCAAGAAAAGAAGCTGGAAGGTCGAGCTTTCTCACCTCACTGTTGAATGTATGTAGACGGATCGGGCATCCGTGGTTTTGAATGGCCTCTGTGTGTATGTGTGTGTGTGTGTGTGTGTGTGTGTGTTTGTGTGTGTGTGTGAGATATCAAAGCCTTGGCCTAAGAGGGGAAGCTTTGTTTGGCCTCACTGCTCCTCACAACTCCAAGAGCTATACAGTTTGCAAGTGTGTGTGTATATCATATTGCATCTGCATATTGCATCTGTACTTGTGAGCTGCAGCGTGAGGGTGTTTGTGCTTGCCCAGATTTCTTTCAGGGACATTTTTGGCTCACAAAGAGAAATCAAGAGTCAAGAAATGGCTGAAATGATAGAGTTGGGGGATTACAAGCTGATCTAAACCAGAGCAATAAAGAATCTAAGATAAGTCCCTCTGAGAGACTCAGAGAAAGTCACAGCCAGGCCGGCAGACGTATCCTCTGTCACCGTCTCCAGTGGGCGGCCTGCTTCATATAGACTTAACTGTATTCTCCTTTTACCCTAAGCAGGTTCGCTGTATGAAACTGGCCACAATGAGGAGACTGTATGTGTCCAGGGGTGTGAAAACATTCCTGTTATCACTGTGGAAAACTCTCCCAGCTGTCATCAGATGGGGGGAAATATTATGAGTCTGTCTGCCGGCAAGTGTGTGTTACTCTGGGACAATCCTGCTATGTTTATTTTCTGAAACAGTAGACGTTTAGCTTCCACATCACACAGACCAGGATCCCTTAGCCACAGCGTCGACCTCACTACTGTTTCCGCATGTGGATGAGTTTGGGGAAAGTGAGGGGTGTGTATGTGTGCGTGTGTGTATGTGTGTGTAACGGAGAGGGAGAAAAAAGTAAAGGTTTTGTTTTCACTGGGGTGTGTATGAAGTAGAGGGGAATGACTTTCGGGATTAGCAGGGGATCAGAAGAGGATGAATATAATTACAACAACATGGAAAACCTAATGTTAAAACCACAAAATTGACAAGATTGCTGTTGTTTGTTTAGTCCAAACCAGCTGAGGAATCAGTCGCTGTATACGCTCCACGCTCTGTCCTTGCAGGCAACAGATTGCATTCATAAAGAAGTCATAAGTAAGTGGACGGTCGATATTTTTACAGCGTGTACTTCTCCTTGTGTAGATTTGATTATTTTCCATTGTTTACTTCAAAGGGTTTCACCCAGACTCGCTTTTCAGATTTGTTAGGTTTAAAATAAGACCATCAACAAACAATACCATGGCTGTTTACTTATATGATCAATATTTAAAATGTCGACAGAGTGATCTGGAGACACAGTAAATTGATTTGCTAGCTCAGGACTTTGATTGTAAAGTAATTTTTGTATTTGCTCATCCGTTGTCATGGAACTTTCCTTTGTTAGCCTCAATTTGATAGATCAAAGGGACAGTAGATGGACTCTGTCCAGCGGCAGCATTTGGAAGATTAATGTTAGACAGAGGGAAAGTGGTTATGGATATGCTCTGTAATTCTTAAATGATGATTTTTCTGAAAAAAAGGGAAAAGATAGTGGAAAATTAAATGTCAGAAACACAGCCTCTCTTGGTTACTGTCCCCGTCTTGTTGATATTGGGCTTTGTGGTGAAGGATGGCGTCAGCACCGAGCATACGGGTGATCTATCTGGTCCCATCAAAACAAAACAACACTTCCCCATGCACACATGGAAAGCATTGGGCCACACTCGCACACACACACACACACACACACACACACACACACACACAAGGACATACACATAAAAACAGAGTGAAAAAGGTAAACGGAGCTTCCAGATGACTATCCGCCCCGAGCTCTCAGGTTACGGGAGCAAATTTTCCAAAGCAGAATTTTCATCTTAGTTTTTCCTCTCGATGGTTTTGTCGCTCTTAGGAGACCTGTCACATGTTTCCATCAGGCTACAGAGTTACTATAGTTCAGTCAACATTTTCAATGAGAGGATTCTTTAATAAGCTTCTCCACTCTTACACAGCGTTTGGGGCCTCAGACAGCAGTCTGAAATTACTTTTCCAGTAGTTGTTCCATTTAAGAAAAAAGCTTTTAGAGGAAGACCCTGCAGGTGAAAACAGATTTTTCACGCTAAATTTCTAGATCATGGGCTTTTTTGCTTCCACAACCTGTCGTCTTTCAGACTGGTAGAACAAAAACATCCAAAGTACAAATTTCAGTGTTTATTTTAGGTCAGATTTCTGCTCTGGAAATGTATGCAAAAAGTGCAAATTTAGGGTGCATTCATAAATCCAATCTGACGCTTTACACTAACATGAGAGTTCTGCTGCTCATAAAAAAAGAGCGTTCTATTTCTACATGAATTAACAAACCACTAAGTTAATCACACATTCACTCCGCTTGGCGCTCTGCTGCTCCGTCTCCCCAGAAAGAGCATCCACAGTACACTGCTCTGCTCCAAGAAGGTAATGTTCTGAAATAGGGTACCAACAGCGCTCCAAATTTATGAATGGTCCAGTTTGTCGAAGTGAGTATTTTCTGAACACATCTTCAGATAATACCTCATTTGGATATTTAAACATAAAACTTCAGAAAACGTGTAATACAAAATGTCTCAGTAATAAACTGGGAAAGTTTCATGGTGTTATCTATTAGTTGAATTTTTTACTCTATTCACCCTTCGTGTCTGAGAATTTGGTCTACAAATGTTTGGAATTTTGTCGTACATATCTTTAAAGGCCAATTTCAAGAGTTTTTTCCTCATACTCTGAGTCAGAAACATCCACTTAAGTAGCTCTTACACTAAACGTTCCAGTTTTTCAGTTCTCTTCTGGGGCGCTGCTCCTCTGGTGACCTGGGCCGTTGTGCTGCGGCTGCATATTGCGTTTACAGCTATGTCGCACTATGTGCCCAAAACAAATTCCCCGTGAGGGACAATAAATTTTCATCTTATCTTTATTCCTATTTATATTCTGAATGTTTATACAGAGAGGTTTGTTCATATTTCGCTCATAGCCTGATTTATATTACATTTCATTCCGAAAAACATGGCAAAAATTGATTTTTAATGGCTGTTGACATTATTTCCTGATTTATAGTGATACAAAGAGATATCCAAAAATTCCTTCTGTTTAAACCTTTGACTCTAATGTGTCAACAAAATTAAACAAAAATTTTGAACCTGGCTTTATCCAATGTTCAGATTTTTTGTTGTGGAAATGTATGGAAATGAGCACATATTTGGTTATTTTAGACATTATTTGCATGTTTAAATCTAAATTTTTTTAATACAAAAAATAATTAATGTAAGTTATAATGTAATAATGTATGGGGATGTTATGTATGTTAAAAGTTTCACCCTCACCTGCAGGGTCTCAGGTGTGAACGGGTTAAGATCTACTGTACTGTGTGTGAAGCCCGGTGCCCTCAAAGCAAACAAAGACCCAGTCTCAGTGTTGATGCAGTAGATCCTGAACCTTTATGAGTGCGCTGAAAGGCCTGCTGGTGGGAGGGTGTACAGATGGATGGTGGTCAGCAGAGGCTCCTGGGCAGATGACAGCGGGCCGTCCTGTGGGAAGCGAGGAGTAATAATGAGCGGTGCAGATGAGAAGGCCTTTGATGGGGGAGGGCGTGACCTGGCTATGTAAGCTAGGGCAATGGGTGACAGATGCCATGAGAAGCATTACAGTCGCTGGTAGAATATGTCTGATGAAGACTAAAACATACAGTGTGTATTATGTATGGTGTATATTCTAAATATCTTATCATGGTCTCAGTTTGTATTGTTCAGCCTTTGCTTCCTAACTAAGCGTTCAGTTCACCTGAACTTGTTGTCTCATGCTATGTTATTTTATGTATGTAGCACCTATAATTATTCACGCGTGCATTCATAACACTGACAAACAATCACACACAAAACTCCTAAATCACCTCCAGCCAAGGCTCAATCACTCTACAGTTCAGTCCTTTGGAGTCGAAGAAAAAAGACTTACTGCCGCTTTCACTTACCTATACATCATGTGCTGCCTAATGCGACGCCTCAGGGACAGAAAATTAGGCAGCTGCCCTGACAAATCTCACCGAGTGGGTGTGTTAGTTTATTCTTTTCAAGTCCAAACTCCCACCATTATTTATCTGCCTCCCCTCTGTAAAACCTCTCCTTTTCTGCACTTGATTTCCCTTTAATACGACTCCTACAAAAACACCTGATTGCACAGAAAATCTATATTCAAGCCGCCAGGAGTTCAGTAATGCATCTTGATATTCAAACTCCAGCTCCTTGTAATTGTTCCACAATCCAAAGTCTTTTTGCCTCCTCCAAATCAAGTGCCCATCCCTGTGATCACAGCCAACGTCTTAACAATATCCATGTGTCCTGAGGAGCACTCTGCGGCTGCGTGTTCAAATACACTCAGAGTGTATATGCACAGTCTACACACACTTGGAGTCATTAGTATGGAATCACCACAGGTCTTTAAAAAGTTGGCTACCGAGTCAGTAACAGGAAAAATGCCCAGAGCGCTCAAAGAGGACCAAGTTTTGTTAACGGCACGTCTAATACCTTTTCATTTATCTTCAAGAAAAACTTCATCTGACACACATACTGAGACTTAATACTGCACACTAAATGATGGTTGTTATTATATTCATCAACAAAACATCTTGGAATCCGTCAGTGTTTAATCTGATGATTAAAATGGGGTGAAAATTTGGTTCTGTAATAAATCACTTTTTCAGATACAGAGGAAAATCTGACACAATGCAGCCTCTCTGTATTGTTTCATGAGGGATTCGGGTGCATAATTCATTCTCATTTACATTGTCACCTTATTTCACTCCTGACTTTCTATAATCAGAGGAGTTTTCTGAGCTGTGCTTGTGTACTGTGAAATGAGATGATGATTTTTCTTGTCTTTCATTTATGCATCAGAAAATACAACAACGTGAGTGTGTGTGGGGGACACACTTTTTTCAGACTCTATATTTTTCAGTGAAACTTTGTCAAAAAAAAAAAATTGCCTTAACCAAATGTTATCTTTGGAAAACTGCTTTAATCGCTAATTTATTAGTGCATGGTTGAAGGTGTGCTGAAAAAACTGTGCTTTTAATCTTGTTTGGTTTCACAGAAAGCAACAGAGTCACACAATTAACAATTGAAGCCAATTATTTACCAGACTTTGCATATTACTGCAGAGAGTTTGTGTGTCTTTCCCCTCCCCATTCTTGGTAGTTATTATGTCCATATGTTGTAGATTAGATTCCTGGGGGAGGAGATGGGAAGACTTTAAGAGGTTGACACAAGAGGAACTTTTACCTGACTTTAACAGCCTCTTTTACATGCCTGCCTTAAGAAATTGTTTGTTTAATCTATTGTAATTGCCTTTAACTTTTCCTGCCAAGTGTGAGAGAAGGCTCTGTGGGCCGTAAACCTATAGCTCGGCCTGTCTCTGACTGCGACTGCTGCTTTAGAGCTTGCTGGATGTTTTGCCCATAGCTGAACTATTTTAAAGGCCCCAGTTTCTTTTTAGAGGGGAAACAATGTAGCTACCCATAAAGCTCTGCCAATTCACGGCGGAGAGAAAAAACATCGAGCAAAGAGGAGAGCAAAAGGTTCAAATAAATGTGAGTGCTTTATCCTGACAGGTCATTTTAACCAGTCATTAGTGTATGCCAAAGATTTTTAATACAATTCTTTCAGTGCTCACATTAAGTTGAAAAGAAGTTTGTGTACAAAATGTCTCTGAGTTTAGTGTGTTTGACCGCAGTTACATCACACTTCATTTCACCACTGTGCTCCATCAACTAAAATCATTTTGTTTATATATTTTTAGTGCCACTGATGTCTCATTGATAGAGTTCCCTCATTGGTTAATGCTTAATATATTGTTAAACACACATTATTTGCTTACTTTATTCCACAGTTGTTGTTTAATTGTTGTTTAATTGTATAAAAAAAACCTCTAATATACATTTGAGGACCCAACCCATGACAAAATGTGACCCAACATTTGGAAAAATGAAACACACATTAAATGATTTAAGCTTATTTTGAATTTAATGGCCCAACAAAATATCACCACAATATTATCACAAGACCTTTACAAAAGAACCTGTTTAAGAAGTTGACAGGATATTTATTTATTTTATTTTTTGGATGAAGACTCCTTACATTTTAAGGAGAACACTGCACAATGTACATTTTCCCTGTACACCAACCCACTCACACACACATCCTGCCGGGTACATATTCATGGTCATTCCAGTAAATTCTAATGTTATTTATGCTTTCTCTTTTCATTAATTTCACGTAAAAATTCTGGCAATTAGCACCTTTCAGTGTCAGTGTGTTTTTATCACCTCGGAGAGAAAATCCAGGACTCGGAGCTCAGGACTGTGTGGGAGCCCAGCGGAAAATGACCCGGTGTGCCACAAAAAACACTGAATATCAAATGGAAAGACTTTCTTGTTTTCCTTTTCATGTGTGTCTCTCTTTTCTTTTATTTCTCCTTTACTCCATTGCTTTTATGCTATTTCGTTTTTGAACATGTTTCTGGCAGCGGTCCGCTTGCTGACTGGAACAGATGTTGTGCTTGGATTGTAGTGGCATTGTTCTGGTGTGACTGCAACAGCGTGTGTGTGAGCACATTCAGCGGTTGCGGTGAAAGTGAGTCTTCTTCCCTTACGGTTTCTCCTCCTTGTGATTAGGACCTAAAGGGCAGAGGTGGTATCCAGCCCACCCTGCCTGTCCGTCTGTGTCTGTGGAAGGACCCAGTTCCAGACTGCGGGCCGTGCCATGTGGGTGTGGACATGCCTGCCTGAGTAAACACCTCCTGGCCAAATCACAGTGTACTGTATGGTCAGGAGATGATGGTCAGTTGACTCTTTGATCATCGAGCTATCTGGGATGCAGATGTTCCCCATACTAGAAATGAATCTCATCTGTTCCCTTTCAAATAGACACCATCTGATACTAAAAATAAAAGCTATTTAGATGATTCACTGAATCAATTCCTTGCTGTTTAATGGCGTATGTCACACAGTTTCACTGATTGCAGTGGCTCCTTCCCAGGCTACACGCTGCATGTTGTTTCCTGTGTAACAATGCATTTTTCTCTTGTCATATTTTGAAGCAGCAGTACACGTTTTGGTATAATATTCTGTTCTGTGAATCAGTAGATTTAAAGGAATAGTTCTACATTTTTGGAAAGGTGCTGCTGAGAGTTCTCCGAGGGGTTATGTGCTGGACTATTTCTTGGCCAGGCATAGACATTTCTCAAAGTCTTGGCATTAGGATGCAACTGCCAGGAAGCTTCAGGAAGTTAACATCATTTTTACATATTTCTTTTGTGCAATCAGAATGAAATATAACATTTTAATAATTACTGACCTTTAGAGGTGTTGGTTTCTGGATTTCGTTACAGTTGGACAGAGCCGGGCTAACTTTTTCCCCCTTGTTTCCAGTCTTTATGCCAAGCTATGCTAACCAGCTGCGGACTGCAGCTTTGTATTTATTGAACAAATATGAGTGTCTTCTCATCTGACTCTTCAAACAAGCATATGTCCCATTTGTCAAACTACTCCTTTAAAATATGGCAGACTGAGACAAGTAGTAGAGAGAGACATTAAGGCAAAGAAAAGGCTTGCAATGGAAGTGTGTTAAACACTCGACAACGCCACATAGACAGCAACTATGGTGGTAAAATGATTGTATATAATCCATCATCATGTATTTCTGTGTTTGTATTTATGCAGACTGTCAGTCTCTCCTTGATTAGAGTACATTTTGTATACTATGCAGCATATGTGCACTGTACTTTAACTGCAGTCAGATAGACCACAGACTATACAGTGTACGATATGTGGCGAATAGAAATCTGACTGTTGCACATTTTACTGTAAACTATTGATAGACTCATAATCAAAAACTCCGAGGCCCCTCCTGGTATGAGCACAGCCTGTCAGCTTTGATTGACACTGAAAAGTGCCAGTCTTAAAGGGCAGTGCAGTCAAAACTAGGTGGGTTCTGTTATTGGCAGGGTGAGTGGTGGGTTGGGTGATAGCGAGAGTCTAAAGGGCACGGAGTTTAGCAAGTAGAGCATACTGTAAGATCCTTTTGTGAGATTTATTAGCAGCAGATAAGGCTGATAGCCATCTGTAGCCACGCTCACTTCGCTCAGCCAGCCAACGCTGATCCGCTGCCAAAGCACACAGAATGATACATTCCTTAATGTGTCTGGCAGGAGAGAGAGAGAGAAGGAGAGACAGAGAGAGAGCATGTGATTTGCAGGGGTCATATTATGGATCTTTTTATAAATCTGTTTCTGCTTCATGTTCTGAAAACAGCTTTTACTTCTTTTTTCTTCCATCCCACATCTCTATTTTCAGGTTAAAAGGTGAGGCATCTACTGCTGGTGTGTGTATGTGTGTGTGTCCACGGACAGACAAATAAGCTACCTCATTATTGTACAAGCCTGAACCTTTATGGGGAGGAGGAGAGGAAGCTGTGAACGAGAAGAGGAGAGGCATGATAGCGTTTTAATCACAGCTAATAGTGTAGCTACTAATGAGACTGTGAGTCTGTGAAAACAGCCCCCTGAGATCATGGGAGGTGACATGCCGCAGGAGCAACACACACACACCGTAGCACACACTTGCACACACACACATTATATTACATTAATTGCTGTCTGCATTACAAGAAAACAGTAATGCTACAAGTTAATGGGGAAAATCCTATTTGTGTGTCACCTGCAAACACCTGACAGTATATGCACAAACACACACACACACACACGCACTCACAAACACACAATTACAAACGCCCATGCACACTTACATCTTGAAGTAATTGGCCTGTTAGAGTGAAACCACTGGGCGGTGGTCTGCGGCTCGCTGTGAGTCTGCTCTCTGCTGGACAGATCTGCTATGATGTGAAGCTTGCAGAGCAGGTAGTGACCCTGTCTGCTGTCTCCCTCTTCTCTCAGCTCCTCTTTATTTTCTAAATATAGCCAAAGACATTCATAAATGTCAGCCTGGCCCTTTATCTCGCTGAACAGGCTGTATCTAGTCAAATAAAGACAGGGTCGAGGCCTTGCTCTCTCGTCTCTTTCCAGGTTAGTTAGCGATTCCTGGATCTTAAGTCCTTTTTTTTTCGTGGGATGGGATTTGCTCATAAACTGTTCCCTACGATGATGTTCATATCAAACAGCCGGATGAACTTTCCGCCTCAGTAAACTTTATCCCAAACATGCAGTATAGATTTACACTTTTTCCGACATCTGCGTCGCAAGTTGTGTTTTCAATTCCAAGAGAAATGGCGTGCATTTAATTTCATGTGCCATTTAGTGGCACAGAAACCACTCAGACGCCATCGTGTTCTTAATCCCCCCTGGGCTCCATGTCTCTTCTGCATATTGTTGAAGTGGAGTAAGTAACATAATACTGGAATAAAAGAGCGCTGTGGATGTTTTTGATAGGCTGCTTTTGAAAAATCGACTGTTGTTGCTGCAGCTTTGGAGAAAAATTTAAATGCAACCAAGTTTATTTGTTGGCTGCTCAGTAGTTTGAGGACAAGAAGACAAACTGTTCAGACTGTGGGAATGGATTACAATATGCACACTTGTATCGGCAAGTCTATTTTTAACACATGGATAAATAGCTAGTTTATGGACTCTGTGAGTGACCGCTCAACTTAATCTTGGTTATTTTATTGCTCTTGGTCTGAGAACACTACCCCCAGCTCCAGCCTGAACCCCCACTGGCACTTGACCACACGATATTCCTGTGTATCTGTGCATGTGTTGATGTGGTAGAGAGTGAAACAACAAGGAGAATGGTGGGAAAGTGGATTACCATCGATAGGGATAAACCACCTCTTTCATGTGTCCTTCGTTCAGTCTGGGCTGTTAAAAAGTTTCCAGCCACACAAAGTTTCTGAAGCTATTTTTGTGGTGAAGTTGGAACCGGGGCCTTATAATCTGAATATTGGGTATTAGATACACATAAAACAATACAAGTTGGAACCCCTGAGGTTTTTTTTCTAATGGATATGGTTGGCGATGGGACAGAGCACAGCTGGGAGGGCTTTAAAAGTGGGCATTTAACAATACAGCCTTAGACACTTTCTCCACTCTCTCCAAAAAGGTTTTCATTAGTTTGCTCTGGAAAAATGTGGCAAATCGGTTTTGACAAATTTGCTGGGTCAGAGTGTCATGCTTTTGTTAAGCCCACTGGAAACTATCACGGTCTCTTAACCATACGTAGTTTAACATCTATTATCATTTTTTAAAGAATGTCTGAGCTTCTTGGAAGCTCGAAAGGGAAAAACAATGATTATGGTTCTCGCTACCACCGTTCCTCCGTAGGTTTTCTCTTCAAATGTGTCACTACATGTGGAAAAACTACCACTGTGAAACATGAGTTTCAAATCCTGCAAGCTTTTAAAATGTCTTTAATTGAATGAGTGAGTGACCATTAAACATACAGCACATTTACATTACAGCTTTTTTTTCATGACGTGAGAAGGCTGCGATGACAAACTCTCAAACACACACAACAGGGGAGTGGATTTATTAGGGTTAATTGGCCTTGCTAATGGCCACCCTACATGTGATGCACATATTGTTGAGGATGTCAGCTTCCACAGCGGAAAGCAAGACCACTATTAATAGCTACACCACCTCCTGGGATAACGCCGCTTTGACTTCCTGTGAGAATAATATGAACTGAAGGAGGGAGATGCTGTATGCATGAGAGGAGGACTGGGGAATATGTCAAATATTTGTGACATTCATTGCAGTTATAAAGTGGGATGAGCTGCTGGTATCAGAGGTATTTTCTCACACTTTAAATTCACATTTTATAATTTTCTCTAAATGGTATGCTCAGTGTTTCTCAACATAGACACACGAGTTTCATGAAAAAAAAGGATGCTAAAGGTTTACGTTATGGCTACCTTTTCTCACTATTTCAACTTTGTTTCAGAGATACTGTGCATCAGCTAATTACTATTTGAATTGTCGATTAATCTATACATTATTGTCTTGATGAACCGATTATTTGTTTGGTCTATAAGAGCCCAAAGGTATTGATTTCTACTGTCGTAGAAAACTGGGAAAATAGCTGCAAATCTTCACATCTGAAGGGGCGCTATGCGAAATTCAGAGCGTATGAGTCGTCTGAAAACAGTTCTCAACGTTTACGGTAACTGAGCTGGCAGCTAGCAGCTGATGGTGCTTACTTATTTACATTTATTTTCTTTGTGCTTTACAGCTGGTACGGGTTTCTTTTGCAGGGTGTCGTAAAAAATGTGCAGCAAAATTGCAGGTCTGACCTTGACTGACCTTCCTCATCTGAACAAGGTTAGGACCCTGAAGAAAGCCCAATAAATCCTGACTGACCCTACCAACCCCTGTCGAAGGAGTTCAAGTTGCATCTGTCTGGCTGCAGATACAATCTGCCAAAGTGTAGAACCAGTAGACCCAAGAGCTAATGTCAGGATTCAATATTAATCATTTTTTTCACTTGCCTGGTCACACAAGTGGGTCTAAAAAATCTACTTGCCAATGGCTGTTTCTATTTAGTTAAAATAACGGCCAGTTAAAGTTACTTGCCATGAACAATCCATTTTATCCGTCTTGCTCTCAAGCTTGTAGCAAAGTACGCAATTCAGTACATTGGTCTAATTGGAATTTTGCCCACAACCTTCTAACGGAGCCATGTCTCACTCCGAAATTGTTGTATTCTTGCGCTTGGGCAGTGACTCGTGGCGTCAGAAACCAATGAAAAAAGGCGCCCTTTAATGATAGCATGATATGCGACTGGTTGAATTATAGTTTAACGGCGGCTCACACACTCACTCACACACTGATGGAACAGCCATTGGGAGCAATTTAGGGTTCAGTATCTTGCTCAGGATACTTTGACATGCAGACTCGAGGAACCAGGAATCGAACCATTGATCTTCCGATTACTGGATGACCAGCGGTACTTTCTGAGCCACAACCGCCTGTTTGTCTGTTGGTTATGTGATTACTTGTGGCTGTACAACAAATTGCCCCTCAGGGATTATACAGATATTCTTGATCCTTAAGAATCACCTAAATGTGTATACATTTCTGTCAATCACCTAATCAATTAATCAACTCATAATTTCAGCTTTACTTGGAAGTACTTCAGCTGTCATCCAACATTGTCTATGCACAAAGGCTTTACCTCGCTTACCTACCTTTAAATACTTTACATCTCCCACTTTGTAACCAACTTGTAGCCAAGTACTCGCATACATACTAAGGAAAACGCAAAAAAGTGAACAGTGAGGGAGAAAGATGGAGCATGAATGAGAGCAAGCAATTCAAGCGCAAGAGAGACAGAGAGAAAGAAAAAGTGAGTGAGAGAGAGTTCAAACTGACATCTGAACTCCCTGATGAGTAAAACGGTGAAGGCAGCAGGAAAAGAAACACGCAGGACACACACACACTTACAGTCCATTCTGCACGACAGAAATGCCACCAGTTACGCAGCGACTCCTGTGTATCAGACTCAATAATCCCTTTAAATGTTAATGTCAAATGCACATCGTTCATCATCATTGTCTGTGATTCTGTGTATATTCGTCATGTAACGCAGGCTGTGGTCCAGACAGGGGATATGTGGGGGAGAAAAGACTCAAGGATGGGTTTGAAACAGACAGAAGATAAAGGGTTCACAAGGCAGTAGCAACCGAGGCCTTTGTTAGTTTTGGCAGATAGATGGGTCAGCTACA
Source organism: Epinephelus lanceolatus (assembly GCF_041903045.1). Classification (NCBI taxonomy): domain Eukaryota; kingdom Metazoa; phylum Chordata; class Actinopteri; order Perciformes; family Serranidae; genus Epinephelus; species Epinephelus lanceolatus. The sequence goes on along the minus strand of NC_135738.1, from coordinate 27,657,800 downwards.
GAGAATCCCTCATACGCCAGTTCCCAGCTGTACGTCAACTTATCATGAGCTTTATTTAATCATTTTGATAATTGTTTTAAGAACTGTATATTTAGGAAAGAATTTTTAAATATCGGGGCTGGGCTATCTGGGGACATGAGGAAACAGTTACAATTAAAGAGATGGTTTGGAATTTTTTCAAGTGGGGTTGTATAGGGTACTTATCCATAGTCAGGGTATTACATACAGTAGATGTCAGTCCAACACAGAAGCTAAGCAGTGTACTGCTGTTTATGGGTGTCAAAAACAAAGCTTACTTTAGCCAACAACAATTGGCCCATATTATTTTCGGGGCAATGGGGGGCATGAGGAAGTAACAAAACATGTAGCTCAGCGTGTGACGTGTACAGTGACGTACTCCGAAGGAAGCCACGGCTAGTCAGTCCTTCAGCGATTCTCTCATAAGTTGGTCCTTCACCGTTCCTGTCATTTGATGGTTAATGGCCTCCTCGTTTGCGAGGGTAAGGAGGGCGCGCAATTCCTTGTCTCCCCAGTTGCTCATCTTTGCAGTGTCTTTCAGGTTTGTGTTTCCCTCTTGCCACTAGCTGCTCATTCCTGCTATCAGCTGTTTCCTGTTAGTCCGTGGCCAGTGGGTCGCACGTGCGGCGTCATCAACAGCTCCTCCCACAAGTCATCAACAGCCCCTCCCGTGGCGGAAGGGCACCTCAGATCAACTCGCCAATCCGGCTCTGTGTGTCTAAACGTTCACAGCTTGCCGGCAAAATGGCCCAACATTTGCCGAAAATCTGGCAGTGTAAAAGGGGCTAATAATTTTGGCTCGCTAAACACAGGAGCTGCTGGTCTACTGCTGCCTTGATCAGTTAGTCAGTTTGTGTTATTGTGTGACTTTGATGAATCTGAACTAACCCATCTAAATACCAAAGTTCCCCCATTCAGTTCCCCATCAGAAATTGCAGCGAAAATATTCTTATACACTTGAATAAGTGTACATATCGCATACACTTAAACTGATATTGTCGTTGTTGACCCATCCACAGCAGTACATTGCTTAGCTTCCATATCGACTCCAGCGTACAAAAAGGGGGGCATGTTTAACTGACATCTATACACTGACCATGGATAAGAACCTCATACAACCCCCCTTCAAAGATCTGAACTATCCCTTTAATCCCTCTCTCTACGGTCATACATACAAATGTCCGAAAATGTTGTAAATAAAGAACTTCTTGAGGTGACTTGCAGCCCAACAGATGTCTCATCCATAAAAGCAGATCTAGACAAAGCGGGGGCGCATGCTTCTATTTAGAGCTGTAAATACAGAGACTAAAACTTTGGTGAGCAGGGAGGAGGAGAGGGGAGGAGAGGAGTTGTAACGACATGATCTTTAATCAATATCCACATAATGAGAAACCTCATGGAGATATTTAGCAGAGGCCTTTGAAAGAAAATGACTAATATATCCAAGTCAGCGGTGAAAGTTTTATAGCGGCACAAGACTTGCACAAACAGGTGCCTTAGAGGACAGGCAGCAAAGTTAATATGCCCTGTTTCTGAATGATTAAAACATTGCTGTGTGTATGTAAATCAGTTTTCCCCAGTAACATGTGTGAGAGAGAGAGAGTGTGGACTTGATAATATCAAGCAGACCCTGGGGTGGACAGAAACAAGGGAGGGGCAGAGAGGAATTCAGGGCTGCAGAGATAGAGCAGAGGGGCTCCATGTTGTAGACAGGTGGACAGGTAGCAACAGAGGCCTCATTGTCCACGGCTTAATCAGGCAGGCAGGTGTGCCGCTCAGCACTCGCCTCACCCCGGCAGCACAGCGCACTCCTTGACTCCTTGCCTCCTCCCGGCCATCTCTCCCCCAGTGCAGTCTTATTACTGCAGCTCAGTGTGCCTGCAGTCATGGCTAGTAATATTAAGTTTGCTTTAATATTGATGGATTAGAAAATAATAGTTGATGCTATTGGAAAGCTTGCAACTGCATGAGGTATCACTTGAATATGAGATGTGCCATGGACTCATACAGTCATGGAAATTAATGGACCGGTGTTGAGTGCATAATTATTTTCAATTATGCACACATGACTATGAGGTGGAATTTTCTCTGGGTGAAATAATGTAGTCATGAAAGTGAGGGAGGGTGGGAGTAAATTTTGGTTTAAGAGACAGAACATTAGGGAGAAATGATCATTAAAACACAAAGCAATCAATGCAGAGAGCAGAGGAGAAGAGGGGATGCAGTGAATGAGTGAGATATAGTTGTAGATATAGTGCAGTTTAAGCAAGCAATTTTGCCAAGCCAGGTCCAGGTTGATAAATCTGTCAGCGGCGTGGCCAGGCTACACAGATCCAGGTTACACTATGACTTGACTCTGCTGCTCCCCAGCTGACTTGGACCTCATCCAGAACCTCATACTATATCTTGGACTGGTGCCAAGCCTCTGGTCTGTCCTTACCCAGCCTTGGCCCACACCCCTGCCACTACCAGCCGGACGTCCTGTTGGCACTGTGCCTCGCAGCCATAGTCTCTTTCTGCGGACGGTTCAGCGTCTGACCACTCGCTCTGCCGCCTTCAGCATTTGTTGATGCTGATGGAAAATTTGCAAGGATTTCCTAGTAATATTAACACTTCAGGGAAATTCAGGAATTACTGTTTCTGTCTCCCCTTACAAGTTTATACAAATCTTTATTAATCCTACAGCTCATGCACCGTGACCAAGGGAAGACTTGTGGGTGTTAGAGACCAAAATAGAGAGTGCGCTATTGTAATGACCTAATATAATTCAACTGGCCCTCTTTTGTAGACAGTTGACCACTGTCCTCTGTCGCACGACCTTGACACCACTTTTAGAGCCAAAGCAGGATCGTGTCGTGGCGACTCTGGCTCTAAATTTTGCGATCTGTTAGTTCTGAGAGTCTGGTCACACTCATATTTAACCTGTGGTGAGGTTCTGGACCTATTACCAGCCAAATGGCCACGAGGCCACTCTGCGGTCCAGGTCATTGTGTTCCGTTGGTTTGCAGACCTCGGTCCTGGATTCGACGGCTGTGCTGTTGTTTGTCTGGCCACGGCTACATGCATGCTTTCAATCTGCAAGCTGCGCTTCGGAACAGTTAATGCTCTGTGGTAATTTGCATTTTATTTTGTTCTGCTCCCCGAACGTATCCAACAGTGATGCAATGAAGATGCAATGCTGCTATCACAGCCCATCAGCTTAGTGCTGTGTGTAAGTAGATGTTACAGGCGTACGGCTCATTTGCAGTGCAGAGAGGCCTCTCATTTAGAGAGTTATCAGAGAGAGAAGACAGCGCTGTGAGAGGGTGTGAAACTGACAGGAGGCAGGCAACTCTCGACATGTTTACCGTACTTTAACACTGCACTCGTTTTATCTCCACAGGCTCCTCTATAGGTTGCTCGTTCAAGCTGTCATTGGCTATTGAACATTTTTCTCAGAAGCATGTGTTGTAGGTCGGTGTTCTCTTTTTGGTAAATTAAACGTTTTTGATTTCATCCCTAGAAGTCTTATCTTATGTAAGAGCACTTAAACATCCAATAGTATTTATGTTCTCAATTAAATATAGTTCAGTACAATAATTATGATCTTTAAGTTTTGATAGCTGTTATACATTTCTGTATATCTAAATAAGTCAAAAATACTGCACCCTGACTGGCAGGCAACCCCGGCATGCCTGTTTCAGATGTCACAAGGAAGGTTTCTACGTATAATGAAGTTTCATAGATGAATTTTAGAAATGTTTTAAAGAAAGAGTTCAGTCAGAACCAAGTCTTTGAACACCCTAAATTGGGTTGGTCTAAAATTATTAACATTTGCAACATTGAATTCAATTAGAGAAAATCAAATCTCATCTTGTTAAGAGTCATTTATATTTTGAAAAATTTAAAAATCTTTCAATAGGAAACATCTATGTTTTTATCTCTGTGTGTTATTTGTTTCATCATTTGCCATCTAACACACACACACACACACACACACACACACTAGATACTGCTTTGAATTTGCCTGTTCCATAACTGATGCATCACCAAACTCAATATGTTTGGAAAGTTACTTTAAAATAATGATAATCTAACTGACAATAAATGATCCACTGTTCTTTCTCACACAGCTGATTGAAGATTAAATACCTCAATAATTTGTCAATAGTTTTTTGTTGTTCTCCTAGGACAGAGCTGAAAATAACACAAAGCCTTCCTTGTTCTGCTCTGATAGACGCTACCAGGGTGACATAAGTTATTGTGCCTCAAATGGATGTCACTGAGCTGAGTTTCATGAAAATAAACCATTGCATCTTCTCTCGGTTGTGCACAAGACAGACGAGACAGTAACTTCACATCACTCTTCCTTGTTAGACAGCAGAAGTTGACTGTTGGTATCAGGTTGCGATTTGTATCTCTGCTCAGTGTATTTTTAGCTCTGTTTAGATCCACTGCTATGAGAAGTGTTCTCAGGTTTTCTGTGGTGTACACAGGCTGTACAGTGATGTCTGGAAAAGCCATTGTTTAACAGGAGTCCCATCACTGAGAAGGAGATTCTTGCCATGTTTTGTGCTGCTCTGCTTTCACTCACAGAGACTTTGACAGTAGAAACTATAAAATCAGCAAAGCATAGAGGGAGGGAATCTTTGGTTCCTTTTCCTGACGGTACTGACAGTATTGACAGGCCTGACAGTATGTGACAGTATTGTGAAATCTAACGGCGGTTCACTGAGCTGTAACAAGTAGTGTCGGAAACACCTAACCCTCCTGGTGACACCAGTTCTGTGGGATGCGAGAAACTCTCCGAGCCTCTGTCTTCACTCTTTGAATATCAATCACTACATAAGATGACGACAATCATTAACCACTCGGTAATTGCAATGGTTTGCTTCCTGTTGACTAAGGCATAAGAAATATGTCAGCGCATGAGGAAATAATATCCGAGCAGGCATCCCCTGGCTTCAAAGAATCAGCCGCTGTGACAAAGACAGATTGCTTGTTTTTTTGTACGGATTTTCGCATTAGTCTGCGTCAAACACAAACACAACATTGTGAGGAGGATAATACATACGAACCCTACAACCCTGATCAGCAAATGAAATGCTAATGCTCTGGGATTATCTCTGAACTCTCACACACCTACAGCATGGGGCACTGCCAGGTTTTATAGTGGCCTGTTGAATCACACTTTGATTTATCTGTATCATATAGGGCCATATATAAAGTGTGTGTTGCTAAGGCACATTGTTTATAAACATATATATATGAGCAACAGGGCAGTGAATTAAGACGTCAACATTAGATTTAACATTATTTAAACACATCCAATGCACTCTCTATTCTTCTATACTGTTGTTTAAGAAAAGATGAATATAAAAACCATTATAAATGACGGATAATTACAGCCTTTAAAAAATCTTCAAGTGCTTAGCTTAAAATGAGTCTGCCTAATGTTGATATCTATTTACCAGCCATTACAAAATAGAACTTTTTCACCATGACCTCAAGGTCCTCGAGAAAAGAATTGGCCCTGCCACAGTTTGATATATTTTCTTATACAATCCTAGAAAAGAAATAACTGCAATTCATATTTTCTCTGGATGCACCAGTCCATGACTTGCAGGAGGTATTGGCGGAGCAGACCAGGAGACTTGGTCCGGCTGTAGACAGTCAGATGTATTCAGTGAAACTGTCAGATAGAATAATTTATATTAGAGAAACTGCAGTGGAAGAGATGATATAAAATGTCTTACGGGAGAGATAAAAGTTGTAAGAAATGTCTGGGAAAATATAACCAAGCTGAATGATGGGGGAAAAGGGGAGTGACCTGTTGCGGGATGAAGTAGAGGCGAATTTGTGTTTGCAGGTTGTACTGCATTATGCATAAAGAGGTCATTTTGAAGAGAGTTTGAGAGAAAGTTAAAAAGCAGGAGGGGGGCATGAGATGGAGTTTCTTGTCAGCTGTCAAATTGAATAATTTACCTTTATTTGGTCCATTAAATACTTAAAAACAGATAATTGAGGCTCTTTAGTAGCCTCTATAACCTGATGACATCATCGTGTTTTTGTTTGTTTGTTTGATTTAAACTTTGGAAAGCATTCTCCAGAGCCACCAAAGACATTATTTAATTTTTCACAGGTTGAATAGCACTCCTCATGACGTATAGCCTTCATTTCATGTGAATATCTGGGGATTTCCCCTTTAAGAAAAGCACCATATAACAATCAGCACTTAAAAGACTGTTTTTATTGCCTTGTGTACAGTATATGTGCATGCATGTAACTAACAAGTTCCACTCTGCCAATGCACGACATTTAACAAGGCCTCCTTATGTTTCTTATTTTGCCTTTAACCTGTATTTTGTGTGCAATTAACTTCCCCCCACAGTAAAGTATGTGACTGAGGGGAGGACTGATGGGGTTGATGGGAGGCAGTAATTGAATGGGTGAGAGAAAATGGATAAGGAAAAGATAGAGTCGGTGAGTGAGGGAAACAAAGAAGCGGGTCAGGGAAAGTCAGCGAATGTCAGCACATCCAAATCAGATGCCGGGCCCTCACCCATGACCTTGGCACAGTAGGATTTGCAGTTCTGAAAACAGTAAGTATGTCGGTGAGGAGAAGAGAGATAGTCGGCCCTAAATCCACCTCTGTGTCTCGTTATGATTTACCTTGTTTTCTTTTTTCAGTGCAAAGAATACTGAAGAAGTTTAAACTCTGCCCTCCTGTTTTATTATGACATAAATATAGAAGTTATATCTGTGCCTATTTTAAAGCAAATGAGTAAAGTTGACTTTGGATATTTTTAAATGGGCTGCAGTCCATTTAGCTTTTTAGCGTAGCTGTAAGTACTTATTTTGGCACTCCTCTCACCCTGTGTTGCGTGTGTGAATGTATGTGAGCTTTGTTGTTGTTCTTCATTTGTCTTCCCTGTGGTTTGAGTTTGAAGTATTTATTGATGTCGGGTGTTGTTTAGATTTAGATGTGTCATAAAGTAATATGTTTCTGTTGATATTTCTAGACTGTCATTGTTATTGTTAGTTTTAACTACTGAGCTCTGGGAGGTTTTTTCAGCTCCGGGGGCTGATTGTTAAGGTTTTTGTGAGGAGCTCAATGACTACTTCTGTGTAAATGTTTAGCCACTCTGTGGCTGTCAACTTGTTATCATGCTACATTGGACCACATCTTTATAGAGCTTTAAAGTCACAATGAAATCAAAAAAGACTTTTTCACCATGTCACCAAATTTTCAGTGTCATAATGTACGCTAATTTAAGCATTTAATCCCCTCAAAAGCCCCTGCACATTGTGCTGCCAGGCATTGTTCAAACCCACAGAGCTTTATTTTAACACATTTAACTTTTTAATGAATTCTGCAGAAAAGGGCATCAAACAATGCACAACATGTATATTCCATCTGATGTTGTGTGAGTTAGTTTCGCTTCAGAGGAGTGTTCATAGATACAGATTATACTGTATGAATATTCCACTTTAATGCTCTGTTAAGGCCCACTGAGCAGCCTTCTTGACATTGAAATTACTAGTATATGTATGTGTATTTATTTCCATGTATGATCAAATTTTCTTTGACTCTCGTCTTTTTATACAGATGAAAACAAAGATTCTACAGCATCAAAAAACTTTAAAACCTGAGACTTCTTTCTTATTAGTCATATTGTGTATTAAAGGACCCAGTTTCCAAATAATAAGAGCTTTGGAATTTGATGATGGGACTATCGCTTTGTTAACATGGTTTATGGATTATGCCTCTCAGGGGAAATCTAAAAAAGTACTCCTTACTCTGCTTAGCTAATATATCTAATTTGCTTTTACCTTAACAGAAAATATAATGAATTTCTGAAGCATGATAGTGTCGTAATATGATTTACTGACTCCCTGAAGGCTCACATTAGGATCATACACTCACCAGCCACATTATTTGGTACACCTGTTTAACAGCTCATTAACGCAAATAGCTAATCAGCCAATCACATGGCAGCAACTCCATGCATTTAGGCATGTAGACATGGTCAAGACGACCTGCTGAAGTTCAAACTGAGCATCAGAATGGGGGACAAAGGTGATTTAAGGTGGTTGTTGGTGCCAGACGAGCAGAAATTGCTGATCTACTGGGGTTTTCATACACAACCATCTCTAGCGTTTACAGAGGATGGTCAGAAAAAGAGAAAATATTCAGTGAGGCAGTTGTCTGGGCCAAATGCCTTGTTGATGCCAGAGGTCAGAGGAGAATGGCCAGACTGGTTCAAGATGATAGAAAGCTAACAGTAACTCAGATAACCAGTGGTTACACCGAAGGTATGCAGAAGACCATCTCTGAACCAACAACATGTCGAACCTTGAAGCAGAAGACCACACCAGGTGACACGCCTGTCAGCTAACAACAGGAAACTGAGGCTACAATTCACACAGGCTCACCAACACTGGACAATAGAGGATTAGAAAATGTTGTCTGGTCTGGTGAGTCTCAATTTGTGCTGCAACATTCAGATGATAGGCTCAGAATTTGGTGTAAACAACATGAAAGCTGGATCCATCCTGCCTTGTATCAACAGTTCAGGCTGCTGGTGGTGGTGTAATGGTGTGGGGGATATTTTCTTGGCACACTTTGGGCCCCTTAGTACCAACTGAGCATGGTTTAAACACCACAGCCTGCCTGAGTATTGTTGCTGACCGTGTCCATCCCTTTATGACCACAGTGTGCCCATCTTCTGATGGCTACTTCCAGCAGGATAACGCACCATGTCACAAAACCCAAATCATCTCAAACTGGTTTCTTGAACATGACAATGAGTTCACTGTACTCCAGTGGCCTCCACAGTCACCAGATCTCAATTAAACAGAGCACCTTTGGGATGTCGTGGAATGGGATATTCGCATCATGGACATGCAGCTGACAAATCTGCAGCAACTGACTGATGCTATCATGTCAATATGGACTAAAATCTGCAAGGAATGTTCCCAGCACCTTGTTGAAGCTATGCCACCAATAATTAAGGTAGTTCTGAAGGCAAAAGGGGTCCAACCCTGTACTAGCAAGGTATTTAAACTAAAATTAGTGACACATCCATGTGTCACTAATATATCCACTGAAGGACTACTTCAATATTTTTGGAGATGCATTTAGTTGAAAAGGTCAATGCCACTCTTGTGTTGGTGGGATAAATATTAATCTGGAGCCAGCAGACGCTTAGCTTAGCACAGACACGGGAATCAGAGAAATGGCCAGTCTGGCTCTATGTGAAACTGTAAAATCACCACATAAATCCCATATCAGTAAAACCAGAAATTGTTGTATTCAGACTCACATTTTTGTACTTTGTTTTGGATTATTAATTTGGATTTTTTTATCACCTTCAAACAAAGCCGGGCTAGCTGTTTCCTGTGCCATGCCATTGTTGCAACATCTAATTATACCTAAGCCCCAATAGTCCAAAAATATCCCATTAGGCTGAAAGCCTATTTGTCCAACAGCCAGGCATCCCAGAAGCAAACGGGCATCGCTCCAAAGCGCTGTTTCTCAGAAAATATGCTACACACCCTCCCAAACAGAGGCACGTGGATGATTATCATGCAGAATGATGTCATCGCCTTTTCTACAATGGCGAGGCATGACCTGCTCTATTCTGCCTCTGTTTTGCTGATCCTGATATTCTTACCCTAACCCTAACCAGTCTCACTCCTCATGCTTAAATCTAACCAACCCAACCCAACCAATGAAGGCAATGAGTGCTAGCCCGTCAGAGGCACAGTGAGGTGGGTAACGCCTTAACCATAGTTGGAGGGTTTGATGATGTCATTCTGAATTTTAATTAGCCATGACCCTATGGAGCAATGCAACATTTGTTTTTGGGTAGTGGGTTTTCATACAAATGGGCTTTCGGTTCAGTGGGGCATTTTTAGACTAGTTACGGGCCATCCCTCATCTCCCCGTTTGCCTTATGCAAAATTAACCTAATCGACTACTGGCTCCAGCTTCAGCTCCACATACGAGTGGTATTGATCTTCTTATCTAACTCTCGACAAGACAGCAAGTAGGCATATTACCCAAAATGTCTAACTGTTCCTTTAAGGCCACATTGAGATCTAACTGCTGTTTCAAAATCCCATCACTTCCTCTGTAGGCAAACAGCCAAAAAAGCCAGCTTCTGCCATCTGTTGCATGTCTGCTTAACACAGTTATTGTACAATGCAAATGAAAACATAATTCCATTCAAGCTTGTGTTCTTTGTGGTCACATTACATCCATGACCAACTCTGGATATGGTTTGAGCAACGCTTGGATGCATTTCCACCTGGATTTTAATGTGGTTACGCAGTAATTATAGTCCAGTCATTAGAGTCAAATGATATTGCCAGTTGTAAATGGTGTAAACATCTACTTGATACTTATCAAAAGCAAATATGGTAAAATACCAACACATTGTTCAGATGAATAAACAGAGATTTTTCCAGATTGCAAAAAGATTGTTAATACCAAAGCCAATGTTGCATCTCTCCAAAAAGCCCCCAGCATTCTTTTCAGTAAATATGAAACAATTAGAGGCTTTGAATCTCCAATCAAAATACGATACCATTTCCACTGATCAAAAAATGCAGCAGCAAACAAGGATCCCTTTGAGAAAATCCTTTTTTTTTTTTCAAGTCTTTTCATGCAGAACTTGAAATCAAATAAACTGTTAAATTGAAGCAATCAGGCAAACATTGGACCATTAGAATTTGGTTAATTTTGGCTTTGAAAAGGTTTTGGTTCTCAAATGTCAAAGTGACTTCAGATGTGGCCAATCCACATGTTGCGTCAACATTTTGTTTCATGCTTGATACATTATATTCCTCAAGCTTATAGTCAACTACCACTGCTTATCTTGCACACACGCAGAGCCTATGTGACCAGAATTTCCAATGTATGGCTCATACTTTACATCGTTATTGAAGCCCTTGGAGAGGCATATTCATGGTTCTGTGCAGAGGTCAGGTTTCAGCCTTTATTGCCTAGGTAAAGAAAACACACTGAAGAATGTTTCAGGCCTGAATGATTGTCAGCTCTTATGGCGGTGTGAAGACAAAACAGGAAGGCCCCTGATGGTTTTTTATTAGCAGGAATCACTAACAGTGCCAGAGACTCTCCTCTTATAAAACATACTGTATAACCCTGCAGGATCCTTTGCGCTGATTGGTTGGCATGTTGTCATCACCTTTTGAATGCTCTGTGGTTTAACTCTTCATGTGAATGGAGCCTGATGCTACTGTTCCTGTCACACTGGGAAATAGATCCTGATGATGTGTGATCTTCCACTGTGTCACCGGTAACTATTTTGCCAGTCCTTGCATTTCAGTGGTGGTATTACTTCACGGTGTGCACTCCTGTTTGTGTTGGCAAAAGTTTTTGGAGTTGATTCCTCTGTGCAGGACGCTACCTGTTTGGAATTGTTTGACATCAGAATCCATTCAGTTGCCTGACAGACAGGTGAAGCTTAACAAGCTAAGCAAGGAAGCTAAACAAGGCCAACATGGGCAGCTGTCCCACATCACAGCTGGGCGGAATGGTACTCTGTATGGACATGGTCTACAGCGCAGCTTGGCACTGATGATGAGGTAATAGGAACATTACCAAGCTGCTGAAGCACAATGATGGGATATTAAGCAGCAGGATGAGCTGGAGTTGCCAGTACGTCTCTGCTATCCCTTCATTTTCTAGTGGTCAAGACAATTTAGACGTAATAGGGGGTATTGAAAGGATAATAGTTACGTCTGTATAGCCAGAATTTAAATGATTCTCTGCTGCTACTCAGACAGCAACACGAAATGGCTGTTCAGTGCAAAAATCATTCCTTTTTATAAATATTGACTGTATCTTGTACACATTTCTTATACTAATGTACACACGCTATTGCCAAATTTCCCAACAGTGTGCTGCAGGGGAGTTGCCAAGAAAGACACAAAAGCACATGCACATCGTGATCTCTAACATTTGTGATGTCTTACTCGAGGCCAGTTTTGTCAAAATCTAAAGAGAAGTGCAAAATCCTATTTTTCCGCTAATAAGTATAGCCACATCTGTTTAGCACCTGTCTGGAACAATGACAGGGCTTTTTCAGGAAGTGTGGAGTTCATTATGCATCAATCAATCACATGATTTCTTCATGTTTAAATCATTGTCAGCATTTTAGAGTGTGTTATATTAGTCATAGTCAATGAGCTTTGACCGCTCAGCGACTGGTGAGCTACGTAAGGCTCATCTCTGAAGTGAAGTCGGTTTAAATGACATTAGCTGTATTTAATCTAATTTGCAATCATTTGTTGGAGTTCAACGCTGGGTATGTGGAAAGAAAATATTTAAAGTGATAACAGGTAGCCTGCTGTCTCTGCTCATTTTGCATCTCAATTTCACTGGGTGTTGAGCCAAGACACACATCAGCCACTCTGCCTGGCTGAATTAGAAATAAACCCAGACCTGAATGCACTACCAGGGTTCCCACACCTCTGGAAAATCACAAAAAGTCATGTCATTTTAAAATTGTATTTTCCAGGCTTGGAAAGGTTGTGAAAAAATTATCAATTGTGGAAAAGGTTTTGTTGAAAAGCCATAACATTTAATTGCATTCTCTTTTTGAATGCTGTTAAATTTCACAGAAACATTTGGCTTGTTTTGAAACAGTCCAGACCTGTTGGAAGAAAATGCTGTTGGTTGCACAATTTCTTTTTTTTTTGACAGAGGTAAAATAACAAACACACACACGCAACAGATCAAGGCCTCCTTACTAACGCAGTTATACCAGAGTGCCATGAGTGGGTGGTGAAATCCCACGTTAGGAGGCAGGAGGTCATGCTTGTTATTTTTGAGAAGATCAGTCCCAGTGTTACTGAGGCCTCACTGATGTCTTTTATATAGTGCAGACAGGTCCCCCTGGTTTTACAAGAGCCCTAAGCACCAAGACTGCAGTTGTCAGCTCAACCCCTCCAGAGCAGTGGGCCTCTGAGACGGGGCTGTAAAGGCCTCACAGGTTGCTGAAATTTAAAGCCAATGGGTGGATAGGTTTTATAAATGATTTTAATCATTTATGTGTCTGCATTGAGTTTAATGGACAGTGACTGGATTCAAAGAGCTGTGGTCCAACACCCAGTACACTTCAAGTGAACAAAGCGTTGAACTTTCTGTGATGGGGAAGGTGGGTTTCTCTAAGGACCTTAACTTGCTTTTAAATATGCATTCATGTGTTGGTCTGAGGGTTGGTTGAGCACTTACCCAGAAATTATCACCACACAGCCACAAGATGCAGTACGCACATAAACAGAAGGCACAGTGTGAGAAACATACTCGCCATTGTCACAACATGGTTGATTTTGGGACCTGCTACATACCATCGGCGATGACGCCACCTTTGCTTTTTCTGCCGTGATCACAGAATTAACAATATAGTAACCTCCTTGAGTGTCGCTTATGTCGCCATGTTTATTGTTTACATTATGCAATTCTGGAAGTTATATATGGTCTGAGTTCTCTGGTGTGCCCTCTAGTGGACTCCTCCTGTAACACGCGTAGTACATAGGCAAGTATGTGCACAATTCTGTTCAGGATTTGGCTGGTCATCGTATCTCAAATGGGAGTATGTGTACTCCTAAAGGGACTTTGGAGCATTGCAGGGGCTATGTGAGATTCATTTAGATTATTAAATTATTACTCATGCATAATTCCTAAAATTATATTGCTAAATTGTAAGGGCAATATATCCAAAAAATCTTAGTGTTACTGCAAGGTCATAAAAAGCCCTTTGTACCTCTTTATAAAGGCATTTTTTTTTTCTACCAAAAGTGTTTTGCGCTGGTTATTGAAACAAGTTTAAAAACCACAGGTCTACGTTCATACTCCTGCTTCTAGCACTGTTTCATGTCATGATCTGTTCTGTGGCAGCATTTTACTTTCTCCAACTACATCTTCCACTGAAATATAATTTACTCTTGTTATTTTTCCGTAGTAGAAATAACATAAACATTGCAAGTTGAGACTGTACAGTAAGCTATTTACTTTGGAGTATCACAACATGAATGTTTCAAAATGTGCTGCCTAGCACCCTGAAGTGCTGCAGTAAAATTTTAATTTTGTCTATTAAAATGACTCAAAAGATAAACACTAGATTCAGCACATGGGATGAATCACCTGCTCTAATCAAACAGGACATGTTCAGCTGGAAGCAAAGAAAAAAAAAACAGTAAGGCCTAAACGCTCCTCGCAGCTTCAGAAATAAATCTGAGCTGTTATTGGTTCTCTACATCTCAGCCAATCTGCTGCCAAGCTGTTGTCCTGGGGGCGGGGGTTAGTCATTTATGACAATGACGACATTGCTAATGACAACAATTATGATACCACGATAGATTAATCCACTCAGATGTGCTATCAAGATGACTGGCTTGTCCTGCTGCGACCAATCACATGCTGGCATTATGCACAGACAGACTGATTGCATTTAACAGCCCTTAAATCATCTTAATTACGGCCTGGCATGGTGCACAGTGGCAAGGCACTACAAATAGCTCTGACTCTTCTCTCATTCTTTTTAGACGCACTACAGCGGGGTGATGAGCCGATTAAATGGGATTTGAGTGTTTTCCAGCCGCAGTTTCCAGCTCAGTTCCTCTTCTTAATTTCTTACCGTACACACCTGTCGCCGGTTTGCTTCACAGCACATTTGGCAAACCCCCGACAAGGAAGATAAGATCATGTAGCTTCTGCCGAACCATCTGAGTGTGTTGGATAGTGTTACCAGAGGCAGCGATGCTATCAGGTGCTGCGGTGGAGAAGACTCTGTGCTTTGGCAAAGCTTGAGAGTATCTACGTGCCGACAAACAGCTTGTCCTGTCTCTCTCTTGTGCACACACACCTGCTCATCAGCTATTTTAATTCCTTTAGTTTCTGAAATGAACACACATGCCTGCATATGCACTACCACGCTCTGTGGATGCACACAGAAACACACACACACACACACACACACACACAATAATTGCCTGAGTCCTGGTTGATTACAGTGTGCTGAATGTGGCAGAGGTGGTAGTTGTCGGTCTTTGTCCTGCTTTGAGGTAGCGGCATCGCTTGAGTTGTGGGTGGGCTCGCAGGATTGTCATGCTTGGCAGATGATAATTTGGGGTTGAGTCTGTGGTTAGTATTGGGGTAAGGATATAAGTTATGGCTGGCGTTGGTTTGACGAGGCGGAAGTCAGCAGGGAACGGTAGCTCAGGCCCTCTCTCTGACTGTCTACTATAGATTAGAAAGCGCTGCGGTTTCCTTCTCATGTCACTCTTCCCTTTGTTCATTCTTCCTGTTTTAGTTTTTCTTCCTGGCTTCTTTGGAGGAAAAAGGAAAATGAGAGGGACATAGAACAAATAGTAGGGGATACTTCGAGACAGACAGAGAGTGAGACAGAGGGGCAGCGAGGAGGGAACAGGACAGGGCAGGAACCAGGGAGAGGCAGTGTTTGAAGTTAAACAAAACTGGTCCGTATCCTGAGGAAGTGACTGTTGCCAAAGACAGGGATAAAGACGGGACTGTTCCTCATGGTCTGTGAGTGCACATGATTACATGTGTACTCTGTGTGTGTGTGTGGGTGTGTGTGTGTGAGTGTGTGTGTGTGTGTGTGTGTGTGCGCGCTCGCATGCATTAGAGTGTTTCTGTTTGATAATGACACCATCCCACAACACAAACCCCATATTTCAGCCTTCAGCCACGGCTCATTTTCACTTCTCATGCCTCCCTTCGCCATCACTTCACATTTTGCTCTCCGCTCAGCCCTCCACTTAGCCTTAAGGGTAATAAATTGAGCTCTCTAAAGGTCTGCATTCATTGCTCGTCTGCTCAAAGCCCAGAGAGGTGTTTTTCCTTTTCCCTGGGTCCATAAATGAGGAGTCGATTGGGTGCTAACAAGGAGCACTTTATGGATTTCAGATAACATCGCTCTGCCTGAGTAATAGTGGTTCAGGGTCTCCAGGGTCATATTAGTTTGAATAATTTGAGATGGTGTGTGTGTGTGTGTGTGTGTGCGAGTTCTCTCATACATCTGCGTCTGTTAGGAATATTTGTAGGTTTTGGGAGAATGGGTTATTTTTGAAAAGTGAGGATTTCAGCCAGTCTTTGTTTTCTCAGCAGCTGTTTGAAGGTTAAGGCTTGGTTTTAGGTTAAAGATTAGAATTAGGTTTAGTTTAAGGTGAGAGCAAAGGTTTGAAATCTGCTGTAGTTGTGAAGTTTCGGTTAGAATTGAGGGTTAGTGAACTGAGTTATGTAAAAATGGTCCTCACAAGTATAGTAATATGTGTGTTGGTGGCTCGCATGGTAGCATGAGGTCATGAAGTTCAAAGCTGTCCTCACCCTAACAAGATGCATGAGCTCAATGTAAATGCAAGCTTGTGGTCTGAGGAGTATTTGCATGCATGTGTGTATGTATACAAATACTTATGGTGGGACACTGAGGGTGTGCAGAGTGGTATTAGCTTTGCCGTAATGACACACAGCGGTGGAATACCACAGCCACCCAGACAAAACTCGCCCAGTGTAGCTGCTCGGGGCACAACACACTCAGAGATTACACATTAGTGCGAGTGTGGTTGCGGGGTGTGTATGCACTCCCACCTCAGTCTACAGTAGTCTAGACTCTCTAACAGCCCTGTTGTGGAACGGCTAATCAACACAGCTGATGGAGCGGTGGAAATAAAAGAGAGCAGGGAGGATAAAGGTCACACAGGAGATTTAAGAATGTGAGACAGGAACACACTTCTGAAAGAGAGAGCTGTGGAGAGGCCAGTGAAGCATGCCACGACTGGCTACATTACGTATGCGCTAAAGATGATCTGTCTTGGAATGATTATCGACTTCCCTGTAGATATTCAAATAGGGATCAGTGCGGTTTGGGTATGATGTGAGTGGTGAAACCAGCGAGATAGCCGTCCAACAGGACGTGACTTTCAAACAACCAGCAAAAAAGATTTTACGACTGATGGCTTGGGCCCTCTCAGCAGATAGCATGATGGATATGCCCTGGGCTGGCTGCCAATCGGTATTGACTCTCCTCCCTCTTGTTCTGAAAAGTCCTTTGTTTTCTGGGAGCTGTCAGACCGACTTCATGCAGGTTTTGGAGGGCTTTCAAACCTAGGACCACATGCCTGACAGCCTGGATAAGAGGAAAATGATTTCTTAAAACCACATGTGATAGCTGAATGCACATCTGTTTAATAGCATGAATATTGCATGTGTAATGTGTTTGTGTGTATGGATACTGTATATGGATACTATATGCCTCTGTATGGGGTGCTATTATATAAGAGCTATCTTGGGCTTAACCTTTTGCTCAACATGTTTTTCTCTCTGTGTAGAGGCTTTACTGCCTGTTGTGACTCAGAGACTTGGAGAGGATGATAGATAATGTCCTGTGTGTTTAGTAATTATGCAGTCCAGCCAAACTGTTGCTCATTCATAGAAAAGTTACTTTCCGACCCACTTCTTGGTTAGCATGGGCACATATTTATGGGTACAGACATTTTTTTTGGCACCAGATAACTATAATGTTTTTTTTTGTGTGTGTTTTTTGTTCAGGAAATAACTTTTCATTCTCATGTGCCCTCAGAGATTCATCTGTTTTGCTATTTGTCTGACAGACACAAGATCTCCACTGGATTCTCTGGCTCTTATGGAGAGCTCAGCTGTTCGGGAGATGAGCGTAAAGCGGTATCACACACCTGTTAAGATGCATGGGTGTTTAATTATGTCTTGGGAAATGGTAACTACAGAGATAGATGGACAATGACATCGAGGGACTAACCAGTGACGAATAGAAAACATCAGTATTTTTGTTCTGGTCTGCGACCGGCTGGAGCAGCACTGCAGTCTGGTTTTTACTCTGTGTGTATGATTTTGGCTGTGTGGGTTGTGTGTTTGTGTCTGGACAACAGCAGGGCCTGGAGGCTTGAGCGTGATAGAGAGGTTAACCAAAGCATAGCCAAAGGGCTGGAGTCTGGGTTTGTGGACTGGAGTGTTTTGATGGTTTGTGTTATCTGGACTGAGAGCCCGAAAGCTCATGAGATGCAGCCACGGCCCTTGGGGGGGCTGAGAGATGTATGTGCTGTGAGGCCTGTCAGCTTACGTATATGGCAAGTGAAGGTGTCATGGACACTTGAAAGGTGTTGGGAGCTCCAGAGGAACATAAAAAACTCAGAACATATTAGCGAATGAAACCCTGGCACTGTTTAGACTTCCGTCTGTTTTTGCTCTGCGCAATAAGTAGAAACACACAGAAACAGACGTGCAGCGAATATGTGCAAGAAGACATCAGAATGTCTGAATTAAAGGTATAATGAAATGGGTGTGTGACGGTTTCCAGAAAGGATATTGCAACAAGTCATTGATGGCATCAAAAGTCTATGCATCTGATTTTATTGGTCCACATGGGGTGCTAGTGTTACAGAAAGGTCATTGCTAAATCATGCTGATAAAAAAAACAGTAGGCCATTAAGAGCCTGCAATTCTCCAGACAGTGATGAGTCACTGGTGGTTGATTTGAAGGTTAACTGTAACCATTCCTCGTGAGTCAAAAGTATCTGGCTTTCCTTGGGTGAGATGTTTGTTAATAGTGTGATAAAGTTGTTGGGACATATGCCTTTGCATGCATGTTGTTATGTGTGATTCATCATTGCTCGTGGTGACGACGAGCAGACATTTGTTTTTGATGGTGTATTTAACTGGGAAAGGCACAGATTCTGCAGGTTCTGCTTTCTGCACTGGATGAGAGAACAGAGGGAGGGTGGGACCGAAAATCTGGCAGGGTGAATGAGAATAGGGGACATCTGGTGTGGTTGTTTATTTACTCAGTGAGGAAGTGACAAAACAGTTTTCTTTCATCTGTTGGCTCTACTGGTTTATTTGTCCAATCAATGCTTTAATCCCATTCCTCTGTCTTTGTACCACTGTTTTCCTTTTTCCATTCCAGTTTGTTTTTGTACTGGCTGTTGGAACCTGAATAAAGATGCTGCACATACATAAGGAAACAGTATATAGACAGTCAGACAGTCTTTTGGGACAGAGTAACACAGAGCTGATACCTTTTTAATGAATCACTCCACATTAGAGATGAAACATTGACCTGAAACATCCTCCAGGTTAATTATTTGAAAGAGACATACTGTACTTTCACCAGCTGGGGGGCTGACAGTGAGCCATTGTGGTGAAGACGTGGAGTTTACACAGGGTGTGCCTCTCTCTTGAACGACCCTGATTCACTTGCTAAATGATGCCAGCAAGTGAGTTAATGCTGTCCTCATTTAAACCTTACCCAGACATATGTATTGTTTTTTAATGAAACAGTTGCACACTTTGGGAAATATGCCTTTAAGCTTTTTTTGCAAGAGTTAAATTAGAACATTGGAACCACTCTCATGTCTGTACAGCAAGTACGGAGCTAAAGCCAGGAGGTCATTAGCTTATAGGATAAAGACTTGCAGCAGGGCAAAATAGCTATTCTTGTATTCTGCAAACACTTATGCATTTCACTGATGATTGTGATGTAACTCATTTGTTGAAACAGAAATGTAAAAAAAAGTAATGGGCTTTTGTAGGGGGACTTATGTGTATAAAAACTGGGAACCTCTGTCATTCTTCTCATCTCACTCAGAAAAAAACCCCCCAAGGGGACACGAAATAAATCTTAGGGGTCGTACTGAGGAAAGAGAACATCACTTTTTAGTTGAATTGCTCAGAACGTAAAGGCAAATTTATGAACAGGTGTCACAAGTACACATTGGTTGACTGTTAAAGATTGTAAGTCAGAAACAGGAAGTCCTCCAACCCATGCAACCACAAAGGTTGTTTGTTCCTACCCTCTTATATGACCCAGAATTGTCTGACCCATCCGTCCACCACAACCTTTGTCCCTACGCAGATTTTGTCGCTTACACTTCATCACCTGACTTCAACCTTTGCTCCCGTCATAATTACTAGAGCCTGTAGAAGTTGCCGTCTAAAAATAAACTCAAATACGGGTCATAAAAAGCTGGTCAGTAAGGTTCATAACCACTGACCTAATCCTTAAGGCCTTGATGTACTCTTAAAAATGGAGATGTATGTGGAAAGTAGGCCAGACAGTGGACACATGTGTAGTTCTGTTTATACAGCATTATGTGTCTGCGTAGGCAGACATGTCCACCCGTGCACAAATGCAGTCTTACATTTTGGGCTGCATGTGGACATCTGTGCAGACCCAGGCGGACATGAGAAGAGGATAAAATTCAGTATAATTTTAGCCTTACCGTAACCTAAAATGGTTATTTTACTTGCCTTATGTGCTGTAATAATGGTTTTAGACCTCTGAATCATCACCCACATCTCAGATTTGCTCAGTGATTCAAGTAGGCACCATATATGGTATGTTATAGCAGGAAAAGCACAGGTGTGATTGATAGGAGTAAAAACAACTGTGTTCCATTTAGGTGAGCTGTGTCCAGGGTCCTGCTAATGTGCATGCTGGCTCACTAGCATGGCTCACTGGGGCACTTGATGGTGCTGAGCTACTGCTGACAAAATTTATTTTGCTTTGGCTTTTCTTGCTATAACAAGTCATAATGTCTGTTGTGAAAAATGATCTGTTGTGTCCACTGATGGATGCTTTCTCTTGTTGGAGAAACACAAATAACAATTCTTAAATTGTCTTGTTGTTCATTAGTGTGAAACTGCTTCTTGAAACTGCTACCATAGCCTTGGTGTTGACTAGTCTCGCCACCAGACAATCAGAGATCTCCGCCTTCTGATAGTCTGGGGACACTTCATTCTAAAGTGTGTTTAACACACCGGCGAAAACGGCCGGCAACAAAGCAACGGCTCTTGCATTTTTGAAAAGGACGCTCCCCCTTTTCTCGTCCACAAGGAAACAAACACACAAAATGGATGCCGAGAGATTTAACTCCGTTTTATCAAACGTGTGCTCATCCGTGAAGAAAATATTTTTTCCAGCGGATGTCTTAGTTACAACATTATTGAGCTAACTGGAGTAGTTTTATGTCGTATCCGATAACGGGAGGCTTTTAACAGATGCTGTCCTGTTAGCTTTGCTGCTGCTGTTAGCTGTCCCTGTCAGCTGCATCCTGATGCTTTCTAGACATCGTGATTTCCTAAAACTGAATAAATACCAAACATAGCAACACAAAACTGCTTTGCTAGCTCAATCATGTTGTAACTAAGATATCCGCTGGAAAAGATATTTTTTTCACGGACTGTTTAATGAGTTATTACCTATTACAGACACTGCTAACGGCTAACAGGGCTAACAGCTAACAGTTAGCCCAGCTAAACGTGCACACAGAAATAGTAATGTTTGTTCAATCATTGTGTTTATAGACTTTACAAACATCGGATTAGTCCAAACGGTGATACAGTGATGTGAAAAATGTGATATATAGGCTATATACAGTCAGGTCCATAATTATTTGGACAATGATACAGTTGTCGTCATTTTGGCTCTGTACACCACCACAATGGGTTTTAAATGAAACAATGAATACCTGCTTAAAGTGCAGACTCTCAGCTTTCATTTAAGGCTTTTTTCAAAAATGTAGTATGAACCGTGTAGGAATTACAACCATTTCTTCACACAGTCCCCCGACTTTAAGGGCTCATAAGTATTTGGACAAACTAACATAATCATTAATTAAACAGTCAGTTTCAATACTTGGTTGCAAATCCTTTACAGTCAATGACTGCCTGAAGTGTTGGACACATAGGCATCATCAGATGCTGGGTTTCTTCCCTGGTGATGCTCTGCCAGCCCTTTACTGTAGCCGTCTGCACTTCCTGCTTGTGTTTTGGGTGTTTTGCCCTCAGTTTTGGCTTCAGCAAGAGAAACGCATGCTCAGTTGGATTCAGGTCAGATGATATGACTTGGCCATTGCAGAACATTCCTTTTCTTTGTCTTAAAAATGTCTTTAGTTGCTTTTGCAGTATGCTTCAGGTCATTGTCCAACTGCACTGTGAAGCATCGTCCAATGAGTTTTGAAGCATTTAGTTGAATCTGAACAGATAATGGTGCCCCAAACACTTCAGCTTTCATCCTGCTGCTCTTGTAAGCAAGACAAGACTTCACTAGAATAAATACAGAGGGTTTATCACAAGATGCAAACCATTGGTTAGCCTTAAAAATGGAAGGCCAGATTAAAGTTTGTCAAAAACCATCTAAAAAGCCTGTAGCATCAGGATGAAAGCTGAAGTGTTTGGGGCTACATTATCTGCTCAGATTCAACCAAATGCTTCAAAACTCATTGGACGATGCTTCACAGTGCAGATGGACATTGACCTGAAGCATACTGCAAAAGCAACCAAAGACATTTTTAAGGCAAAGAAGTGGAATGTTCTGCAATGGCCAAGTCATATCATCTGACCTGAATCCAATTGAACATGCGTTTCTCTTGCTGAAGCCAAAACTGAGGGCAAAACACCCAAAACACAAGCAGGAAGTGCAGACGGCTGCAGTAAAGGGCTGGCAGAGCATCACCAGGGAAGAAACCCAGCATCTGATGATGCCTATGTGTCCAACACTTCAGGCAGTCATTGACTGTAAAGGATTTGCAACCAAGTATTAAAACTGACTGTTTAATTGATGATTATGTTAGTTTGTCCAAATACTTATGAGCCCTTAAAGTCGGGGGACTGTGTGAAGAAATGGTTGTAATTCCTACACGGTTCATACTACATTTTTGAAAAAAGCCTTAAATGAAAGCTGAGAGTCTGCACTTTAAGCAGGTATTCATTGTTTCATTTAAAACCCATTGTGGTGGTGTACAGAGCCAAAATGACGACAACTGTATCATTGTCCAAATAATTATGGACCTGACTGTATATAGCTAAAAGCTCTGCTGGTTTTCTACCTGGAAGTATTTGTAAACAACAAGGCGATTCCCTCTAACGTTATAGTCCGGCCAGATGGATGGGTCATGGCCTTGTAAAAGATTATGTTTGTTTCTTTTAGTTGGCGAGAATGTGTCACCGCAAACGCAACAAACGTCCACTAACTTTGACGGCGTTTTCTGCGAGCACGACTGAGCCATTTTGTACCGCTACATGTGTTTCTAGTGGGACTATGTTTACAAGCACAACAGTTCAGCGAGCCACCGAAGGACCGCCCTGCAGATTTACTATTGGTTCTGCAACGTAGGGAGTTTTTTTTAAACTCTGAAATTGTATCCGCCCATCTAAACACAAAATCAGGGAGAAAGTCATCAGTCTTTAGTTAAGCAAAGCGTCTAAAGACTGACTTGTGAGTCTAGGTGTTGACTGACAATGACTTTAAAGTGACGGATATGTCACTTGCTGCTGACTAGTTAGAGCAAAACAATACCAAAAAAATAACCCTGCCCACCAAGAAACAGCCAACTTGAACACATTGTTGACCAAAGGCCTGTACTATGAAGCAGGATTTGGAGTTAGCGAGGTAACTTCAGGGTTAACTCTGGGTTTTCAGTACTACGTAGCTGGTTCTCTTTAAATAAATCTCTGTGGTAACTTATGCTGAACAGCTATCCTGCTCCGGAGCAGGTTAACTTCAGATCACTGAAGAAAAAAGTATCCATGGACAAAGGTCTGGAATCTCAGGTAAAAAAGAGGACCCTATATATTGTTACAGGTCAGTAGAATTATTTCATCGTTTCAGGGCTCTGTTTCCTGTGATTTTAAAACAGAGTGTCTAACAAACTGAGATATTGTTTACACACTAAACACATGATTATAGCATCGTTTTAACTTATGCAAAGTTTATTTTCGTCCACAGTGATAGTGTTGATATTTTACACTCTGATTACATCACTGCAGCTCAAAATAATATGAGACACCTGTGTGATGAGAACTAGGAAAAAACTGATATGTTATCAGAAAAATAATCCACACGCTGTTATATGGCTCCTGTTATTATAACATTTCGGTCAGATAGACCTCATCAGTCTAGGCTACTTTTCCACCTTTGACTTCAGCAGCAGAAACAGTGTGGCATTTCTGTAAAGTGTTTCGTGTGACGGAGTAGTTACGTCATCATCCCACTAAATAGCAAAAAATACTCTATACTGATACCTACACATAATTTCACAACAAGTCTCGGCCAACGGTGTATTTTTGGATAGTATTTAAAATATTTCTCCTTAATTCGTAAAAAGATTATAGAGTATAGGTTCTGGTGATGTCGCTCGTAATTAACACCCCTGCCTCTTTCACATGAATGCGCTCGTGGCTGGATGGAAAACCCAGAGTTGACTGACCTAGTTGATAACCAGCTTTGTAGTATAGGTTATCCAGACGGCCAATGTTAGGGTTAGTCAAGCCAGATAACAAAAAGATATCCTGGGTAAGTTGAACTGGCTTCATAGTACAGGCCTCTGAATGAAACAAATAAAACCAACCAGCAATTCAGTTGCTACTGTTATCTCTTCACTGGACAAAGAGGTTAAAATTGCATGTTCAGTTCAGACTGTAGGCCTTCTTTTGCTGCAGACATCTCAAGGGGGAAATCATCATAGTGGAAAAAGCACAGGTGGAACTAATAACATTAATGATGGCCCCGTTCCATTGTTGTGACCCAGTTATCCATGTCAGCAAGCCAGCACGCACAGATCCAAGGCCCTAACACTGACACACCTACATGGACCGCAGCCATTATTGGTGTTATTTGTTACACCTGTGTTTTTTCCTGCTATGGCATGTCAGGATGTGTGCTGCGAAAAAAAGCGTCAAGTCACATAATCCTGTTGTGGTGAAAAAACATGATGTTGGCATAACGTCTCTCAACAACATGAAATATGAGTTTCACAGTTCATGCTCTTTTCATAATGAGAGTGACTGGGTTTCCTTGCGGTATCATAAATCTAGTACAACAAATGACTCTTCTGAATAGAGCGGTTATCCAAATCTTCTTCGCATGATATCAGCTGAGTGGAAAATGTGTACAGCTGCTACACAGCCTGTTGATCTTTTTTTTTTGCCGCCTGTGTTCCACGTCTCTGTGTTGAACCGTGAACTCTGACAGTCCCCCAGCTCTCACATTGACTGTTTAGATTGTGTATAGCACTATTTGGCCTTCACAATGCAGTCGCACTCCAGCAGGGCTTTCCCCTGCCGAATTCAGTGAGAAATGTTTACCTTCACACTCTAACATGCTGGGGTGGTCCCAGAGCACGAAGTTAATGGACGTAAGTTGCAAATGCTCAGCTGTGTGTATACACAGATGCAGGCTCTAAAACACAGAAGTACAGAGGTGTGATATCAAATTCATATGCCAGATACTGGCTTGGGAAAAAAAAGCAAAAGCAGGCTATTAGTTCGGGCTGTTTTACCTTCCATTGTAAAAGATGGTTATAATTCATATGGAACTTTTGGTATGTGACACAATACGTGGCACAGATGTTGAAGATCTCCTTTCGAACATGAACAAAACCATTTCTTATGTCTTTGTGTGCGAGTGTTTGGCTTGTGTTTCAGGGAATGCATTAAAGTCTTCTTCGCAGGAGAAACCCCTTTTATGATTTACTCCTTTGCTGCTCTATTTTTGATTTACTCTTCATACAGCATAATCATTTTTATACCTGATCACTCTACATGATTTTAGCTTAAAAAAACAAAACGTGAATGTCTCAGTTCTGTGATTTACATATCCTCAAGCTCTTCTGCTTGTCTTCCTGTTAGTATTTATGCTCTTTTCTAAAGACAAAACAGCAGGTATGACCTGGCAGAAGTCCAGGATCTTTCAAATGGACCATGAAACGGGACACAAACCAAAGCTTTTGTCGAACTGAAACCTGGGAACTTTCCATACTCACTTTGCACATGCATGTGCTTTTGAGACATTTGTGATAACAGTTTATGAATTCTTTTACAGCGGGTACGATCATGAAGGGCTGAAGTTGCACATTTATGTCTACTTTAGGCTCACATGGTGCATTTAATGGATGGATAGAGTTGGAGTCATGCTTTTGTTTAGGAGATGAATACCTTGTGGCTACTCTGTGAGGAGTCCTCGGCAGTGGGTTTACTTGGTCCATGTCTGAGATTAAATAAAAGTGTGTCTGTGTGTATGTTTGTCTGGCTTTGAAGGTTTCTAAATCTGTGTTGACCGTTGGGTCTTAGTAAGCGTCTTGCGTTGGTGGATGAGCAACTCTTTGGTGAGTCTCATGGGGGGTGATGTAGCCGCGGGAGTCATGGGAACGAACGTGGTGCGATGCCCAATCTTAGTCAGCAATCATTGACAAAAAGAGAGTCTGTTTTTCTCTGCAGGGTTGCTGAGCTGACTTACCCCCCTCAAAAGAAATATGAAATACATTACCAGTGCAAATACGCACTCACACTCACACATGGCTGGTAAAAATAAGCAGTCTTGCAAGTTCTCAGAGACACAACACACACCAATACATTACTCACAGTCGTCTCTGCTGACTTCTTTTGTTCTTTGGGTGTTTCACTTTTATTCTCTGTAACTCTGTTCAGGTTGAGGCCACATGTGCACTGGCGGAGCTTTGAACCTGTGTAGGATTAAGCATGTCTGTCTGGCTGGATTCATCTGAAAACAGGGCATGGCGCTGCCGGGGCATTTGACTCTCTCTGCCTTTTAACCAAAAGCTGTTTTTCATCCAAAGAGTTCATGCAAATAAAAATATCTTAAGTAAAAAACATGAATGGAGTTTAAACATTTTGATAGCATTCCCACACAATGACGAATTTAGGCGACACTTAAATTTGCCTGGAGATAGTATGTAATAGAAAAACAGCAGTGAAGTTGATTATGAATTTACAATATCTCTCTCATCAGCTCTGATATTCCCGCCATGTTATTACAAATGTCAGATGGTAGACAGCACTGCATGCACTGTTTATGAGGCTCTGTTGTGCATTAATTTGAGCATTACAGTATTTCTGAATTATGCTTTATATTTGTCTTCAGACAGCATGAAATGTGACTAATACCATCTGCCATAAAAGCAGAATCCCAATTTGTCGATGACTAATCAATTCTGAGAGGCTTTCTATTTTGATTGTGGGTGTGTGTGTTTTCTGAGGTGTTGCCAGTTCATTCATTTCACACCTAATTTGTGGTTTCTCTCTTGCAACACCTTGAAATGAATTTGGCTTCACTGTTGAAAAATAGCTTCCTGGTGAGGCTCTTCGGCAGACTTGATAGGCCCCAGCTCTGTCTCGTCGAAATTATGTTTTATATAGAACTAATTTGAAACAGCGAATATGTTTTGAGGGAAACGTAATGCTGAGCAAATTATGTTTTCTATTAACATGAGGAAATGTTGCTGATAAATGTATCTGGCAAGTCCCCAAAATGTTGATACTGAACGCATTGGCAAAATGTTCAATGACAACGTATTCCAGTTGTTTCAGCCATAGGCAATCTGGCAATATAGTAGCCACTCACATTATTTCCCCAACCTTAACCAAAGTACTTTTGTTGCCTAAACCTAAGACTAGAGTCTGGATGCGAATCCGAAGTTCTGGTGTCAAGGTCCTGCATTTTGTACGCCTGCCACCCTCCTCGTCTGTCTCCTTTTAAAGCCTATGCAGTACATGTAGTGGTGTTCCGCTACCCGAACGTTGTCTCTGAACATAATCCGACTAGCGATTACGTTGCCACAACAGCGTAATTAAGAAAGCAGATTAGTAACATATAAACGTAATTTCTAGGTGACAGGGTTGCATAAGCTGCAAATAGATGACAAGGTTCACCATTTACATTCACTTTACGTAGCAATTTTCTTGTTTTTCAAGCAAGTCACCGGGTTTAGACGAACATTAAGAGAACTATAGCTTAATCCAAGCTTCTCTGTTTAATTCTTTCCAGGAGGTGAAAGAAGGCCTGTGGTGGTAAACTCCTCATAGTTTTAGAAAGAATAAACAGTAAACACTGTGGAGAAATAAATAAAACAGTAATAAAAGTGCTATAGAGGAAGTTTTAATTATGCACTGGTTGTTATTTTTTATTTCCAATTGAAAGTGGAAAACTGCTCCGATATCAAAGGCAATCAAAGAGGAAAACAAAAATATAGAGTTCACAAAATAACCTCAGAAATACCCCGAATCCTTTTCCAAGACCACAGATTGACATTTTATGAACCGTTATTTACCCTATTCTACTTTCTCTTTTGTTTATAGGTGGCATTTACTTTCACACATAGGCTGACTGACAAATGACGCCATCAACAGTAAGTACCACACAAACACCTGGTCTTATTCCTTTCGGTTTACAGCCACTGGTGACTCACACAGACACAGTATATGACAATAGGAAGAGAACTGTGACACAGGCCCTCGTATATAAGGCCGTGGCATATGTGTCCTTGTATTTTCAAGTTATAAGATTCCCCAGTGTTTGATATAAAAATTTCTCCCATGGATGAACATTTGTCTGCATCTTTTTGTCTACCTCTCCCACACATGAACGCCCATCCCTGACCACAGCCAATAGGGGATAATGCATGGTTGACGCTTTGCCCCTCCCTGTGAGATGTAAATCTTGTTTTTCTCAGCTGACCACCACGCTCCCAGGAAAAGACAACAGTCTTCCAAATGACACGGTTGTAGACTTCCGATTACAGCCCTGTCACTTACTCTACCGACGTGTAAACACATGATGGAGAGACAGACAGAGAGGGAGAGAAAGAGAGAGAGGGAGAGATGTGCTGGGGTGCGTGGGCTGCTTTTTGTTTGCCTCCAGACGTCAGACCTTTGGTTAGAGGGCCTAACATAAAACAGTTAAACCGACATGATGCCTTTAGTTAAGATGCCTCGCTGCACAAGCCCGGTGGCTTTCAAGGGGCTGAGTGAACATAAGTCATATCATTATTGAGATGTCATTACATCGTATTTTTAAGTGGCAGCAACATCTATGGCTGTAATCTGGTGACACTGTGATCCCTGTGTCGCTTTGTCACACTTTCTTAGTCACATATACTCCAGTGGCTTCTTCAAAATATGTTTTAAAGGAGTTTTAATTATACTGATCTGAATTATGGCAATCCAAATTATTATTACAATCATTTCAGCCATCCACAGCATCTTTGTGATCCAGTGGCCTGTGAGAAGACAGTCCTAGCGCTGGCTTCGTCTTGGCCTCCTGACCAAAAGTGTGATAATTTTAGACTCAAGTCTCTCACATGGTCTGGAGCAAGGACGGCATTTGGAAATAAACTTGGAATTTAGCTTAATTGCAGTTTACAGATTTAGGAGGGGCAGCATTCTCTTCTTTATTTTCTTGCATAAATAGAGAGTGACTGGAGGCCAAAGACATGAGGTTTCAAAGCCACAAAAGAGGTTAAAGAACGTCAGAGGCAGTGAGGACACTTTTGAGCCTGGCTCCTCAGCTCTCCCTAAGGCTTCGCCATGCTCTGCCCCTAATGTAGGATCCTTCTCCCTGCTCACCAAATCCATCAGGTTTATTATTCCACCCAGGCTATTAGGTCTCCACAGTAAAACTAGACTGTTAGTTTTTAACTGCTTTATGCACAGCCAAGTTACAATGTTTGCTTTTTTTCAGATACTAATTTTTGCTGTAGGAGGTGTGAGAGGTTTCAGCTGGGAACTCTCCCCATTTTTGTTCAGCAGGATTAACAGAAAATGATTTGTCGTCCGAGGTCTTCAAACTTTGACAGCTTCTCTGCACACACTTTTTGGGTCCAGATATTTCCCATTACCTCATTACCATAATTGCTCCCTGTCAGATCTTTGAATAAATCTTTTTATGTACCTTTCCATTTTAAGAAAACTGACTGCCTTACCTTAAAAATTTATTTTTCCTGTTGTTCATAACTGCTAAAATGAAGAAATTGCGATAAACATAAATAACATTTGGGGCTATGTCGTGACAGCGCAGTATGATTTAAAGCTCATGGAAATGATATCATGGAATTGTTGTCGGGGTTTAGCAAACAGGCCAAGGGAGGAGATGTAATGGATGCGATTCAGGTGGCGTTCCAGGGGACAGGACATAAACTGTGAACCACTACAACAGATTAAGATTCTCCTCTGTTGCTGCATGGTCTCCGAGTGTGTATGATTGAGTATCTGGGCCTCCCTCATGGTCAAGTTTGCCTGGATAATAGAGATTTGATTAAGATAAATCTATCATTAAAATACGCAGTGCACTCAAAAGCATGTCTACCCTTGTATTAATTCAAACCCCTACAGATGCAAACACACACACAAAGACATATGCAGACTCGTATGTATGCACACACACCTGGGAAGGAATGCCTTTTACAGCTAAGATAAAAGCCATTTTCTGGAGACAAATGATGACAAAAATGGCCATTACTAGCATGCTCTGTTGGTAAAGTATGCCATCCAAACTGCAGTGTGTCCACATTAGCTAGAGGCCATCACTGCCCCAGACCTCAGTTCAAAGAAGAGCTAGATCAAACTCAAGAAAACAAGACCTCGTAACGGGGCGTACATCACTGGAGAACAGGGGCTGGTAGATGGGCATATGGGTGATGGAGAGGCTCACTGGGAAAAATAAGTAAGATTCAAGGAATGAGAGCATGGGTCTTGAGATAGGATCAACACGTAAGCTTTTGAATAGCCCCAAAGGATAAGGGTAAGACAGTGTGTGATTTGGGGCTGAGTGACTCAGGGAGGAAATGGTGAATGACTGGGGCCTATGGAAACATTTGTTTAGTAGAAAAACAGGAAGACAAGGAGGAAGGATGGAAAGAATGAGTCATGATAGAAATTATTCATTTCAACGGTGGTAATTTCAGGTCAGCTGATAATGTGCGGGTATAGAAGTTCATGGCTGGATTAGTAGAATTGTTTGAATGATTTGAGCATAAATCATTGAGTGGTGTGAATACAACAATAATGCTGTACAAGTACAGGTGTAAATGAGTCATTATAGCTGTTTGTTCCAGTGAAACTGCTCATAATGAAAACTGACTTGCTGCTTCTCAAACATTAATATCTTGGCTTCAATGAATGTTAATTTCACAAGAAAAAAAAACATAATCATAACTTTTTCTGTGGAATAGATAGATGACACAGCCCCATTTCCCTTGAAATACATTGATATTAATAATAGATATTTAGGCCAATGGCTGGGAGTGGACACATTTCAAGTCAGTACTGACCATTTTAATATCTAACCAAGACCCCAGTTTTTCTCTACCTTTAGTCTTAATGCAGTTGGTTGTTGGATGCATATAGTCTATGTTAACTGGTACTGAATTAATAAGCTGGATCACTTTAACAACAGGATGCATCGATTTGATTTAGTTATTTTAATGTGAAATGTAAAAACACGCACAGTGTTGCTCTGCATTGCCTCTGGTACATTTTTTAACAGATAGTGCTCATTTTTTACACAGTCCTATGTAGGTTTTACCTGTTGGAGGGCCGCGGACCTGTGCAGGTGGGGGAAAATAGACCAGTCTTGCAAAATTAGAGTTGAACAGCTTGGTGCCTGTGTGGGCAAGCACAGCTTCCATTAAAGATTAAAGATTTAAATTCTACTGATTATCACACATCTGAGTGTGTGAAATTTGTTCTCCGCATTTGACCCATCCCCTGAGGGAGCGGTCAATGTAGCAGCTTCAGTCGATTACAATGGTTGCGGTCTGCTGCGGGCATGCTGCAACTAACGTGTCACGCTGTGCCCCATGTCCCATGTACTTTGACTGTTAAGACCTTTGCACACCAAGTCCATGTTTTTCATACATGTTTTTATGCCTCCATGCTGGCGATAGTCATGGCAGGAGGCATTATGTTTTTGGGTTGTAGGTCTGTCTATAAGTGTGTCCATCCCATTCTTGTGAATGCAATATCTCAGGAACATCTTGAGGGAATGGACTCCATGATGACCTGATCAGTTTTTGGCGGTCAAAGGTTAAAGGTCATGGTTGACCGTGGCCTTGCATTGGTCTCGTTCTTGATGTAATGGACTCTATGATGAACTGATTAGATTTGGTGGTCAAAGGTTAAAGGTCATGGTTGACTGTGGCCTTGCATTGGTCTCGTTCTTGATGTAATGGACTCTACGATGAACTGATTAGATTTGGTGGTCAAAGGTTAAAGGTCATGGTTGACTGTGGCCTTGCCTGGCCTGGCCTCGTTCTTGTGAACACAATATCTCAGTAACACCTTGGGGTAATCTCTTCAAATTTGGCACAAACGTTAGAATTTGGTGCTCAAAGGTCAAGGTCACTGTGACCTTGTGTACGTCTTATTTTGTGACTGGGATTCCAGAAGAAGGCCTTGTGGGAATTTTTCAAAATTTGGCATAAATGTTCACTTAGATTCAAAGATAATCTGATTAGATTTTGGTGTTTAAAGGTCAAAGTCACTGTGACCTTGCAACTGTCTAATTCTTGTGAACGCAATATCTCAAAAACACCATAAGGGAATTTCCTCAAATTTGGCACAAACATCCACTTTGAATCAAGAATTAACTGATTAGAATTTGGTGGTCAAAGGTCAAGGTCACTGTGACCTTGCATCCATCTCATTTCATGAACGCAATGAGACGGACATCATAATGTTCTGCAAAAACACTTTTCTGGCCATCATTCAATGTCGTAACTCAGGAACAGAAGGGGAGACATTTGGTCAGATACTGAATTGGTGACACTAATCTTGAAACTGTGCTGAGTTTATAGATCTTCTGTGCTGATGGGGGAAGATGTGTGTAAAGCATTCATGTTTTCACAGACATGGATGTGAACTGTAAATGCAACGTGACGGGTTCATGGAGGCATACAACCGCAAGGAGGTAACTGTAGTCAAAATCTGTAATGAGATAAAAATCTTTACATACAGCAGCTTGCACACTGAGTCAGATGCTTATTTTTCTACTCATTGCAAAAATTTACAATACGGGACAAAAGGAAAGACTCAGTTGCTTGTCCCTTGCCACTCTTTATCAGAGTTACCTCACTTGCTGTCACCACTTTTTGTGCGTGTTTTGCATATGGCACCCTGGTCACCCGAGGTTTGAAGTGATACTGTGCAGCTTTTAAATTGAAGTCTGCTGTAAGCATCATCATTGCTGTTTTGCATATCTGAGTAGGCTAACATTATTTTCTCTTTGTCATGGAAGATTTCAAGGGGGTAATGGTTTCCATATATTTCCGTTTCTTTTTCTAGCTGGCCCCCTGTCTACATCTGCCCTGTTCCTCTCTTATAGGGAACGCATTTATCCCAGTGGTTACGCCATATGTTTTTCACTACTTCTTGGTCAAACAACTCTCTAAAGGCTTTTGACTGAAAATTGCAGAAAAAATGCAGTAAATCGAACCCGTTACAAAAACTTTATTGATAGATGAAAGTTTCGGAGTTGGTGTGTGAACATGACTAACAAGGTGTTAGGTCATGTTTACTTTGAATCCTAGGACAATTTGCAGATGAAAAATATCAGCGTGCTCTCACCGAAAAAAGAACCAAATACATCAACTACTTACGTTTACTGAAATGCAGCGCACTCTTGTGGCCATAATAATTAATACAGGAGCAGAGGAGGAAGTGTTATGAAGTAGCATAAAAAACATTTGCGTAATGTTGTCAAAATTTTGAAGAAGTCCCTGTATGGTGGGCAGGAGAGGCTGTTGGCGGGTCAAACAGGACTTTAACCCAGGAGACCGGTGTTCACGTCCTGAAGTCAATGTTGACTTCCATTAATAACAACACAGCCTAGTATTCTAGTATGTCAAGATACGCTAGTGACATATGTGACATATCGTTTGTTATGTTATAAGTGACAGAAGTACTTATTTGATGCCAAACCATGATGTTTTACAAAACCTAACTAAGCAGTTTTGCAATGAAGTGCAACTGTTTCATGACATCAAGACTGTGTTTTAAACTGCGACTATTAGAACGGCAGTATTTGCCATTTTTGGGCCCGTCATGTATCTTGTTTTGGACGTTTGTAGAAATCAACCAATCGTTTAGGTACAAGAGTGTTGATGATGGGAGTGACATTTGTTGTGATTATTTAGTCACAAATCAAAGTAGTACACATATTAAAATTTTGAAAATGTAAGGGATCATCAAAGTAATCTCTTTCTCCAGTCTGTGGGAAGCACAGATGTCTTTACCAGATTTCATGGTACAGACATTAGTCTGTATTATTAAAAAAATCTTAATCATTAAATGAGAGGAGCAGATGTTCTATATAAACATAATTTGTTTGAAACATGTTTGGATCTTTAAGGTCAGCCATATTGAAAACAGTTCTCTGCTTCCCTCTACATAAACCTATCATTAGACTTTTGTAACACTTTTTGCTGGCAGTTTACATTTTAATCCCTACCTGACCTGTTTTTTTTGACATCTGTAACTGCGGTCTAAGCGTCTGTCAATCCACCATTTCATCTGTAGTATTTAATGTTTCCACCCTGAGAGGCCCTTTTTAGTGGAGTCTGTTTAACCTGTCAGTGTGAATGGTTGGGGAACACCTCGTAGAAGGATTGGTGTGAGCCAATTTTTGGTTCTGTATTTGTTCTTCCTGTTCACTATCCCTCCCCTCCTTGAGAGCATGCTGGGTGACTGACAGGCGAGAGTGATTCTGGGGGTCAAGAAGCGTGCAGACCTGAGGGATAGGACCCAGTTTCATGACCGGACATGCAGAGCTGGCACTCCAGTCTAATGTTTGCTCGCGACTTACAAGTGGTTTATTAGTCTAGGAGGGGCATGGATCGCTGACCCAGATCATACTTTGGAGCACATAAGAATTTGTGACCAATCAATCAGTTACACTTTTCCTTTTCTGAACTGTGGCACAGAGATGAACACATCATATCTATGTCATAATAAAACATATCAGGGATTTTACTTAATACCCCTAATCTTCAAAATATTCGAGAACTAATCTAGTTTTGTGGAAATTCACTGCCAGCTGCAACAGTATCGGCGTTTGCCCTTAGTATTACAAATGTTTTGTTAAAGGGTGACTTTGTAGTTTAAACGTTTCAATGTCTTGGAAATTCAACACAATATAAGCATAAATAATTAATATTATAGTGCCATTACTCTGCAGACTCTGCTATTAGTTCTTTCACATCTGACAATGGACCTCATTTCATTAAAAAAAGAATGTAGGCCTCTTTAAAAGCGTCTTTTATCTAAATATCTCAAATGTGACACAAGTTTCCTTTGCTGAAAGTTTTTCACCATGCATCTTTAAGATCTGACAATCTGCTGACTGTAGCGGGTTTCAACAGGCATCTTATCGATCCCATCAGGATCTTTCTCGGGCCTCATTCAGGTTTAAAACGGTGAAGAGCTTTTTTGCTTTGCTGCCTTGCTGAGATCCTGCAGAAATACAGAAATACACAAGCATGATTGAAAATGTCCACATGAGTCACCTTTTCCACTGGCTCACTGGATTTCAGCATTTGAATCGTTTTAACCAAGCCAGTGGCTTTCTTTGCATCCTTGAAATAGAGCTTTATGAGCTTATTATTGAGCCATATGTGAACGTAAATCCAGCTTTTTGTGTTTGTACCCTCACAGGCTGCATATGCTGAAAAAAGGAAGCCCAGCCCATTTTAAACACTGTTGTAGGCTAATTGCGTATCCCAGAGATGACCCCTCAGCCCTCACCCTAACCCCAACAATGTTCAAAATACTTCCACTGTATTACTCAGAGCAGCAGGTTAACACATGCATAGTTTTACACCAAGGGTTAATCCTTAGCCATAAACTTAAACAGGTAAATTATACGTCTCCAAAATTACAGTCTTTATGCAGCTTTGATTTTACGAACTGCAAGATGACCACAGTGAGTAATACAACAATGAGAGCCGCGTTCTAGTGAGCTGAATGTAGCTATGTAGAATGTAGAAGAGGAGTATAATGACTACCTAGACATACATTATTGACTTGGTACAATTTTGTTTAGATATTTGAATGAATGACATGTACCCTATGTTATATACAGTGAAGCCCGAGGTCAGTGACTCAAAGTCAGTAAATGCCCTGCAACACAGTGCCTACTGTATACTGTAGCACCTTGACTCTAACCCTTTATTGCAGATATTTAGCAACTGAAAATGTCATTGTAGCACATATACAGTACAGGATGCTCTGCCTGAATTTGTTCATGTTGGTAATCATTCATATCTGTCTTCAAAAAGTAGTATAATGGGTCTATATAATGAATCCGTACAAAACTTCACAGCGAATGAGCTTGAAAGCATGTGAGTGGGAGCAGTGATATCAACATTGATTTGCTGTGCATTAAGTCATATTTTTAGTAAGGCAGCTTTAATATAAAGCTGCAGAGAAGGTTGAGATTAATATCATAATAGTGTTAGTTTCATTTTCCTGGCCTATAGACCCTTCAGGTCCATTTTACACTTGTTTGCAGTAAAGACAGATACCACAGGCCTTAGAAATAATGTATTATGGGCAATTTTATTTGTATTTAGCTTTAGTTTTACGGCACAGCTAAGGTTGAAGAGCAGATCTTTAGATATTAATGCTTCATTTTGCATTTTGTGTCAACAAGATGTTGACATTTTGTCACCTTAAACAATGTATTTTACATCCTTTCTTCACTTTCTTATTTATTTATTTAGTCTATTACTGTAGCAGATAGTTCACCATTTTTGATTTAGCCCCGCCCCTTTGTGATGGTCCACGAAGGTGTTGGAGCTAGCATGAAGCACAAGCTGGAACTAACTATACTTCATGGAGAAATATTATGAAATTTTTTTGAAAAACCAAAAAACGATTTCAGAGAGAAGCAGACAGAGGGGTCTACAATATGTGTTTGAAGGATATATGCAGGATGTCAAACTGACTCAGCAGCAACAAAAGGTCAAAAAGACAAAGATAGTTGGAAGCTAAAGCTGAACAGGCCACAGATCACAGTGTAAAAGTGAACCACCACATCACTTACAATAGAGACAGATGACAATAAATGTGAAGGGAAAATTTTCAACCAGCTATATGTCATCATAGTGTGTGCAGATGAACAATGTTTGGCTTCTGTCTGGACCCCTGCTAGCAATCTAGCTAGTTAACCCTACACCTTTCAGGGTTTGATTTTAGTTTTGGAGTAGGGGAGAAACATGATATCCTCCCAACCTCTCCAGGTAAAGCGTATCATTAACACACATGCCCCAGGCACAACATTTACCTCGAAATCCACAAAACCAGCCTGAATATGAAGAAATCTGAAACGTTTGCATGAGAGTCAATGGAGCACAGGTGTGTTGTTGGACCCTTGTCAGAGCTAGTCAATGCTACGCTATGATTGGCCAGGACTGGATTTAGCAAAGGATCAGTTGGCTGATATAAGTACAGCATTTGCTTAAAAAATGTATTCAAAGATAAAAAGACTTTGAAGTGTGCTGAGACTACTGGCTTAGAAAAACATGTTGCTTCTGCTTTGCCTCAAAGGCCTGAATATTACCAGCTGCATGTATACTTCTTTTGCTGGTTTGGTAGCTGATTGGGATTTTCCTTAATGGTCATCTAAAAGTTACATTTGTATTCATACTTTACGCAATTGATTGTGTTGTAAGTTCTCAGATTTATGCATGCCTATTGAATTTTGATATAAGATACTTAATTTTAAAACGTTTCTTCCACTCCCTATCACCACTTAAACTATCGGTTACCATGCCCTTCCAACTTTCTTTCCAGGCTCCCCTTTTCTTGTGGTTTTCTGCTGTCACTCATCTCCTCAGATGACACGATATCAATGATACCATCAACCCCAAGCTAGGGCTTGTTGAGATATCCTTCTTAAACAGAGAGTTTTCCGCTCAGTCTCTCAATATTGCTTCCAGGGTGAAGTGAGATCATTACCACTTTCTGCACATATTGAGGGACATACATGTAGACACACAACCACAGATACAGCACATGCACACACGAATAACCACAGTGATTCACGCTGGCCCATTGTACTGTCCACACCTCCAATATTTATAAATGCAAGGATTATATGTTACGGCAAAGCTCTGTCAAACAAAGCATTCACATGTCATGTCTCTCTCTTACCCTCTTCATTATTTCCCCTCAAGCGCTGTGATGACAGTACATTATTCAACCCGCAAGAATGCTAAAGATCCATAGAGGAAATGAGGACATTTTTTTTTGCAAGATGTGATGAAGCTGACCAGAAAGATGACACAATGAGTGTTCTGAATACCACTAAGGGGGATTTTTGCCAAGGGTTTGCTGCACACTTTTAGGTGCCAAACAGTCAAATTTCATCAGTTCTTATTTTCCAAAGATTAAACACAGGTAAATGCAAGAAAAGTGCTTAAAATTGTGTGTTTGATCGTATACAATATGTATTTTAATGGGCTCCTCTTAGAGTTGCAAAATAAAAATGTATACAGAAAACCACTGCACCTGATTTACTGCTACTGACAGTGTAGTGCTACTGACTAACCACTGCAGCTGAGGAAACTGAGCCTGAAATTAAACACCTAAACAAGATGATGTAAAATCTGCTGCAGTGTTCAATGTCGGACATGAAAGGAGAATAAGAGACTACAGTCTGGTCGAAACAGAGAAAGGAGAGAGACAGAAAGAAAAAGAGAAATGCAAATTAAAAGACACATGACAAACCTACTTACTGCATAGAAATTCTATGCAGGATTTTCCTAACAATCAATGAATAGACTCATACAGAAGTAACCCCTCTCAATCATCACTTATGACCCACGAGAAGTGTGTGGCAGTGTATTTTTCTGCAGAGACTCAGCCATCTGCCTGTGTTTTGTGTTCAGGGTATTTATAGGCGTGTACCTCCGCAGCATTCAGGTGAGTTTGGGTCGGGGCTTTTTAAAAAGGTTGCAACCAGGTGCCGGACCATAAGCAGCGGTCATTCATGAGACACAGCACAGAAAAAAACACAAATAAAGGGGAGGTGAAACGTCAAGCAAGAGTGAATCTGGGGTTGGCTTTTACTTTCACTTTTGCTGGGGGGTATGTTGCAGATTCTTACAGATTTGTAAATAAGCACTGAGCACAGCTGAGGCTGATGGAAGTGCCATTAGTTTCACAGTTAGTTGGTGTTTAAAAAAAAAAAAAAAACTTAGAAGAGATTAATATTTTTTTATCTGCTGGTGGTGCTAAATGAAAAATCAGGAGATCACCAAAGTCATTAGTATTCATTCTTTGGGGAACATGGATGCACAAAATCCATCCAACAGTAGTTGAGTTATTGGACCAAAGTGGTGACGGACTGACATTCATGTCCCTAAAGCTAAAAGTTTGTTTTTGTTTGCGTCATGAAACTGTTTCTAGTGTAATAACATCAAAAGTGCTTTATTTTTTTCACATTCATTTAATCAGATACACCAGTCTGATGTTGAAATAATTCTTAAGCCTAGTATCAGAGGTGTGGACTCAAGTCATATAACATGGACTCAAGTCAGACTTAAGTCACAGATTTGATGAACTCATTCTCAACTTGACAAAATCAAAATGACTTTAAACTTGACTTGGACTTAAACACCAATGACTCATAACTTTGCTTGGATTTGAGTCTTTTGACTTAAAAATACTTGATTCCTTCTCCCAAGATCAAAAAGTATTTAAAAAGTGTGCCACAAATCAATTAATTTCCCTTCATTTCCTGAATCAGTTCATGTTTACACTGTTCATTCCCAGCAAGTCGACACTCGATCCACTTTGTTTGTTCTAATCATCCAATCAAGCTGTAGGGGAGAACCATGAACAACTAACGTTACTGAGTGCCAGCCGGAAAAAACTGATAGCAAAGATAATTCCGTTGGTGTACAAAAACCATGCAGTTATCAATGAAATAAAAATTGCAGTATGTAAGATGTTAGAGTTGAAAATAACACACCGAGATGCAACAACTTCCAACTTTGTACGACATTTGAAGTTGCACTAAAAACTCTTAAGTTGAGACTATTATTACCATAGTTAGTGAGCTAATGCTAAGCTAACATTTGCTTAAAAGCTAAGTAACATTTTAAACAACTTTTGTTTTACATATACAAATGTTAAAAGCTTTTATGAGTTTTGTAAAATTAATATTTTATTACTCTGTTGTTAAAATAGCATTATACTTGATGAAAAGCACATTATTATTTGTTTAGGACTCAAAACTCAAAGTCTAAGACTTGGGACTTAACTGAGACTTGCTTGACTTGACTTGAGTGCAAAGACTTGAGACTTACTTGTGACTTGCCAAACAATGGCTTGGTCCCACCTCTCCCTAATGTACTACATAAAAAGTGTTTTTTTCGTTGTAGTTGTTTTTTTCAGTATCACGTCTGCAAATGTATGCAAATGAATAATTTGTTTCTTGACTCATTTACCCAAAAAGTTTTCCTTGTAGACCAATTAAATAATCAACTACTCCCACACTGCTACTTTAAAGTAATTGCTCCCAACAATTAAACAAAAATTAGTTGTCCCATAAACAATTAATTGTCCCGTAAAAGACCATGCAAATAACACAGATCAGCCAAGTTTTGGTCATTTCTGTATTCTCCATCGGGTTTTCTATGTCCACAGCATTGTGCCTTGAACTCGGTACCATTATATAACCCCAGATGGTTCTCTGGCGCCTCTGCTCATCTGTAACATGTTCATGAGTCCAGCCGGCATACACACCAGAGCATGCCGACAGTGTGCCTTTGATCTCTCTCCCCTCCTGGGCCTCCTCAAAAGTTTGAGCCTCCTCAAGCTTGTCCAGCCTGGATACATCTAGCTGGATCTCCTCCAGGTCTGATTGGGAATGGAACGCTGCTGATCTAATTTACTGCATCTATGCAAACAATATGTCACCCCAGGGATGAGCTATGTATGGCACTTGTGTGGCCTTCTCAGGTAGAGCTGCAAGCATCCATGAGCACTTGTGCACTGCAGGTC
Source organism: Epinephelus lanceolatus (assembly GCF_041903045.1). Classification (NCBI taxonomy): domain Eukaryota; kingdom Metazoa; phylum Chordata; class Actinopteri; order Perciformes; family Serranidae; genus Epinephelus; species Epinephelus lanceolatus. Next base: position 27,616,924 of record NC_135738.1, on the reverse strand, counting down.
CAAGAGTTGTCTCCCTCTGTAGGCCCCCAGTCTGAAGGAATGCCAGTAGTTGCCAGCTCCTTTCACAGCCTTTCACATTTTGACTCCCAGTAATTCACTCCAAAGGCAGACGAGCCCTTATATCTGTGCCATATGCTACTCTGTGCATGCTCAGATGTTGAAGTCAGGTGTTATTGGGCTTTGGCTATTTGCCTAAGATGGATCTTAAAGATGAGACATTTGAGAGATGCATTTAGCTGTGTAGATATATGTTTACATAAAATACTTGCCAAGTAGTTTAAAGAGAGGTAAACTCATTGGATTATCTTGTGTGTGCATAAACATTTGTGTCTGTTTATGGGCATATGTCTGTGTATACACGTATACAGACATATACGTCTGTATATATGTGTGTGCATATTTGCACAGATCCGTGTATGTGATCCAGGGGGTAAAGGACAGTAAAATATTGTGTTGGCTTTACTCTGTTATGCTCTTGTCGTGAGTCTCAGTGAGAGGAGGTTGGCTTGACTCTCTTGTTTTGGATAATTGTACGCTACCAAGGTCTGTGGTCCCCTTCTCTGTCTCCCTGTGGCCTAGGCTGCAAGAGCCATATTTAGGTTGCACGTCCTCATCCTATCCTGTCTCATCCCCATCCTGTGCGACACACCCCCACAGCGCGATAGGGGGCAGATAAAATGACAGCGAGTGGTCCAGAGGCCAGACTGTAGGTTCCTCAGCAAACTGTACTAGGTTACTACAAGACTTGTCTTGACTTCTCAGAAGCATTCACATTCTTTGTTTTGGACCTGTTTTGTGGATATAAAGTTGCATGGTTTGGTTACGTAAATGTTTTTTAGGAAATTTATGTTACCAAAAATATTTCAGACCATGCTATAGCTGTACTAGTGTTATTTTATTTTTGCAGGTTGTACTCTACTTGTCTGTGGTATTATAGGCCACAGCAGTGTGCTTATGAAACGAGAGTACGTTGTACTTTAGATGGTGCAACTTGAGTGCAACTCATGTTCTGTGCTGCGCACTTGTTTAGAATTCCCATTTTATGAACATCAAGAACTAGGATTGAATCATTTGGAAAGTGAAAGTGAAAAGCAATATAGTGTTACTGGACATTTACAGTCAGGTCCATAATTATTTGGACAATGATACAGTTGTCGTCATTTTGGCTCTGTACACCACCACAATGGGTTTTAAATGAAACAATGAATACCTGCTTAAAGTGCAGACTCTCAGCTTTCATTTAAGGCTTTTTTCAAAAATGTAGTATGAACCGTGTAGGAATTACAACCATTTCTTCACACAGTCCCCCAACTTTAAGGGCTCATAAGTATTTGGACAAACTAACATAATCATCAATTAAACAGTCAGTTTCAATACTTGTTTCCAAATCCTTTACAGTCAATGACTGCCTGAAGTGTTGGACACATAGGCATCATCAGATGCTGGGTTTCTTCCCTGGTGATGCTCTGCCAGCCCTTTACTGCAGCGGTCTGCACTTCCTGCTTGTGTTTTGGGTGTTTTGCCCTCAGTTTTTCAGCAAGAGAAACGCATGCTCAGTTGGATTCAGGTCAGATGATATGACTTGGCCATTGCAGAACATTCCACTTCTTTGCCTTAAAAATGTCTTTGGTTGCTTTTGCAATATGCTTCAGGTCAATGTCCATCTGCACTGTGAAGCATCGTCCAATGAGTTTTGAAGCATTTAGTTGAATCTGAACAGATAATGGTGCCCCAAACACTTCAGCTTTCATCCTGCTGCTCTTGTAAGCAAGACAAGACTTCACTAGAATAAATACAGAGGGTTTATCACAAGATGCAAACCATTGGTTAGCCTTAAAAATGGAAGGCCAGATTAGAGTTAGTCAAAAACCATCTAAAAAGCCTGTACAGTTGTGGAACAGCATACTATGGACAGATAAAACAAAGATCAACTACCAGAATGATGGGAAGACAAGAGAAGGAAGAAGGGAAGGAACTGCTCATGATCCAAAGCACACCACCTCATCAGTGAAGCATGGTGGAGGTACTGTTATGTCATGGCCATGTATGGCTGCCAGTGGAACTGGTTCTCTTGTATTTATTGATGATGTGACTGCTGACAAGAGCAGCAGGATGAAAGCTGAAGTGTTTGGGGCTACATTATCTGCTCAGATTCAACCAAATGCTTCAAAACTCATTGGACGATGCTTCACAGTGCAGATGAACAATGACCTGAAGCATATTGCAAAAGCAACCAAAGACATTTTTAAGGCAAAGAAGTGGAATGTTCTGCAATGGCCAAGTCATATCATCTGACCTGAATCCAATTGAGCATGTGTTTCTCTTGCTGAAGCCAAAACTGAGGGCAAAACACCCAAAACACAAGCAGGAAGTGCAGACGGCTGCAGTAAAGGGCTGGCAGAGCATCACCAGGGAAGAAACCCAGCATCTGGTGATGTCTATGTGTCTAACACTTCAGGCAGTCATTGACTGTAAAGGATTTGCAACCAAGTATTGAAACTGACTGTTTAATTGATGATTTTGTTAGTTTGTCCAAATACTTATGAGAGCCCCCAGACCCCCTGTACCCCAGGCATTCTCAGTGCATGAAACACGTCTTTGTTCCGTCTTTCAACAACAGACAAATCCGGGGAAGTTTCGCAAGTTAACATATTGCCAATATTGCGGTGGTGTCTTTCTACAATACGTGATTAATGATGTTTGAATGCAGCCTGTCCTGAGGTGTGCAGTTTTCTACTTTTAACTTTATCTTTTCTATATAATACATTTGACAATCAATCAATCAATCAATCTTTATTTTCTCAATCTTCAGACTGGAATGGTAATGGAAATGGGAACTGAAGAAATGACATCATAATTTGGGAAACACTAGGGGCAAGATACAAATGGGAAATATAAAACAATTTTAAATCAGTCAATAAATAAGTAAATAAATATGTTAAAATAAATAAATAAATAAATAACAATATAGAAAAATATGCTAATAAAAATACATAAGTAGATAAATACACAATAATGATAAATCCAAAAAAGAATAAAATTAAATTAAAAGCCAGGTTAAAAAGGTGCTTTTAAAAATTATCTATCAACACTCTCTGCGGCGCTCAGGTCTTCAGGCAGACGTGGACCATATTAATGAAATTATGCCTCACCGTGGGTTTTTGGTCTTACTTTGGAGATGATTAAAAGGCCACTACCCAAAGAGCTGAGGGAGGGTTCATAGGATAAAAGCAAATCTGATAAATAGGTTGGACTAAGACCATTAAGAGCTTAATGAACCAATAAACGGATCTTAAAATCAGTGCTGAAGCACAGAGGAAGCCAATGCAGAGACTTTAAAATTGATCTAATGTGTGCTCTCTTTCTCGACCTCGTCAGCATGCATGCACCTGAGTTTTGTAATAACTGCAATTGAGCAATGTTTTTCTCAGGAAGACGAGAAAGTAGAGCATTACAGTAATCAGTTCTGCAGGTGATAAAAGCATGCATCAGTGTCTCTGTGTTGGCTTGGGAGAGAAACAGTCACACTCTGGCAGTGTTCTCAAGATGATAAAATCTGTTTTTGGTTATACTTCTAATGTGGTTCAAAACTAAGATTGGAATCAAAAATAACTCCAAGGACAAGGGTTTTCACCTGCTTGACAGGGTTTTAGTGACAGTTCTTGCAGTTTTGTGTTGAGTGTCTCTTTCTGGGCTTCAGGACCAATAACTAAGACCTCAGACCTTGGTTTTGTCCTGGTTGAGTTGAAGAAAGTTTTCTGCCATCCAGGACTTGATATCTAAAATACAGTATAAAAGGCCATCAATTGGCAGTGATGTCAAGACAGTCAAGACAATGATGTCTAAGAGTTCGGGAATAAATCAGTCCAAACAAAACTGCTTTGCCAGCAAACATTAGTGGGCTAACTTACTCTCTAGGGGCTGCTGTGATCCTCCTGAATAAATTGATTCAATCAACAAGCTGTGGCATTAGTGTTAAATTTAACATTAGTCGCTTTACTAGAGCAACCTAATGACCACAAAGTCAACATCATTCGGTCAGCATCGCATAAAGAACACATACAATGTTGTCCAGTGTTTTCGTTAAACGAGTGACCGTGGCAACTGGTGACTCTTGGCTGGATGCACCGTGGTTGCTTGTAGTAACAGTATCTGCTGAAAACAGGTGCTGTTGCAGACCTCACGTGGGTGTCCTTATAATTAGAACTTTACTTAAATCAATTTTAAATACATATTTATCTGTGTTTTGTTATCTACACCAACCATTTATGTAAGTTACTTCGAGCAACCATGGACGTATTTGGCTGAAAGTTACCAGTTAACATTGTCACTAAGTAAAAAATAATGGTGCAAGATACTTTCAGTTACAATGGCGGCCATGGCTCATATACTTCTCCATAGGGTTTTTCCTTTTTTTACATTTTTCTGTGTGTGTTACTGAAGATCCATGGGAAAAGGCTCTCTTTATCTCTTTGATGATAACTCATAAGATATATATCCATCCAGAGTGGATGATAACTCACGAGATATATATCTATCAAGAGTTGATGATAACTCAAGAGATATATATCTATCCAGGCACAAAGCTCTAGCTTCAGGGAACGTGACCGTTTGGAAAAGAAAGACCTGTTCATACTTCACTCCACTTCTGTTCCTTTTGACACTGCAGAGCTTTTTCAGGTCCTTCATGAGTCATAAAGACAGATATTGAAGTCGCTGTTTATGCACTGTCAGTCAAGTGAAGTCATAGCTAAACTATAGGTACCCCACATAAAACCAAAATATGTAAGTGGCACATGCAGTGGATTTTTGAGGGGCTACGATGTATGCTGTTGTATGATGATGCGTGGCTCTCAAGCCACTGCCTGCATCAACTCATATGCCTGTCTCCTGCGGCGAACGATAGTAGGAGCAGGTGTTACTGGCAAGCAAAGGCTCATGGGAGAACTTTTGATTTTCTTTTCTCTCACTCGCTCTCTCCTTCGCTCTCACATATGCACTCACACAAAAACTTCTCCTTTTCTTTGCCTTTAAGTTAAGTCACCCAGCAAAGAATTTATCGCTGCTGGGCTTGGATTCCAGTCATTATCTGTTGAAATCACCCATGTAACGCACATGCATGCTTTGTAGCTAGAGGGGCTACATTTCTATTTTTCTTCACTTATGAACTCTTTATCAGAGAGGACATGTAGTAATTAATCATTCTGTGACCCATTTTTATTGTCTTCTCTTTGAGATAATGCCCTGTCTTACACAGTTTGTTAAATATATCTTAGTCTGACATTTGTGTACCCATAAAAACTGATGTGTTTTTATGGTTCGCTGTGAACAAGGGGCACTTGATAAGGTCAGAATCATTATGTAGCCTTCAGGCTTTTATCCATAGACGCACCTGCTTGTAGTTTGTGATATTTAGACTGTGAAAATTGACAGAGCAGGTATTCATCAGTATTAGACTGGGAGAGATGCCAGACAAGTAGGTGCTAGACACTGTTTGATATAGAAGGTCTAATAAAATTATTTGGGAGCCAGGGAGGGGACTCTCTGTGTGAGTGTGTGAGGTCAGTGTTGGTCCTATGATTAATAAGCCAAAAAATGCTTGTTTTGTCATTAAAATTTTAAAATCAAGGACATATTTCAAGGCACAAAGCAGACTGATTCATTTTCCAGTGATTTCGCTTCGTCGCTTTTACAGGAATGTTTTTCTGACCCGTGCCATTGTACAGAAAACCTTCCTGGTGATGACTAAATGATTCTACTTGTTGTGAATGTTTCCAAACCTCAGCTTCATGAAATAAAAACCCACCATTTTCCTCATTTTCCAATCACCACCGTCATCCTTTATATTGCCTGTCATGCCCCCTGCAGATGCTCGTAAGCCCCACTGTTGACTGGAATAGGGATGCAGAGTTTCCAGTGAGTGTGTGTATGGACATCGTTCATCATGCTACTCATTTCAACAACATTTCCCCTCACTTCAGGAGCTCTGGGATCATATCCAGCAAAGTAAATAATGATGCACTGAGAGATCATCCAACACCCTAGGTTAGGGGTCATAGAGCCCCCACTCCTGGCTTAAAGGTTCTGTATGTGTCATTCAGAGCATCAGTATAGCAGCAAACCACAATGTGCTATGTAAAGATATAGTGGAGTAATGGCATCCTGACCAGAGAATGAAGTCACACTCCTTCTATGTGTGCTGTAATCAGAGCTTCTGTGTGGTTTGTTAAGCCGACCTGACAGCGCATCTATGTTTGTGTATGCTTGGCCCCGCGGGCTAGCTCATTGCTGCCGCTTTGCACTGCTCTTATAAGACGCTTATTACTGACATCAAGACTGCATCTTTGCAAAAGCATAGCACCCACCTTCAGATTTCAGATGTGACTTAGCCAAGAGACCAGCCCAGTAGGTTTTAGCCACTTTAGCGGCAAGACTCAGTGGACGACAGTGGCGGCTCACTTTAAGTTTACATCATAAACATATTGTAGCGAGGCAGTAACTTATAAAAGGAACATTTAATTGAAGCCATTTTTCAACCACACTCATGCCATAGGACTACAGCAAAACACACCTCAAAGATTTTCAGATGGGTTTAAACACCTGAACTGTGTACAAACGGTGAAAATGAGCTATGTGGCTTATGGAAAAAAGGAACTCTGGACGGCACTCTGTTAGAAGACTCCACTCGGCAGTGCCGGTGTGTATTTCTAAAGCGCTGTCAATCACAAAGGGGTTCAGCCTTTTAGACAATTCCTCCAATCATCATGCATACACCGAGCATCCTCTCCTGCCTACCGCTCCATTAGGTCCCAGGGAAGCTGAGCCTCCCTGGAAGTGACGATTTAGTCGCATTTATCCAATGACCATCTCACTTTTCTGCATGAAAAAAACCTGCTCAACACTGTCTCATAGGAATGCTTGGAGGCTCCGCGTCCGCTGTGCTGACACGAGAATGTATGACAGGGAAGTCGCGTTTGAAAACTGGTGATAAACAGCTGACGTTTGAACATCATAGTCATGATGTGAAACGCATCCAAGCGCACGTTTAATGCAATGTAAATTCTTATTTGAATGTAAATTCAATAGTGCATATTTGACCATTTCTTCTATGAAATTTTAGGGGAAATTCAGCCTCCCTTGTTGTCTCAGAGCAATCGCCCCTGGTGGACAGTGATGTCAGACTGCTGGTCAGTCTTCCACTGTGGTCCAGACTGAAATGTCTCGCAAACTATCAGATGCTTGCCATGGGATTTTGTACAGACAGTCATGGGCCCCAGAGGATTAGATGGAGCCTAATGACTTTGACGATTTCCTGGCCTTTTGTCTTGCACAACCATGAGGTTTTGGTTAAGAGTGAAATGTTTCGACAACTATTGCATTGGATTGCCATGAAATTCTGTGCAGATATTTATGGTGCCTGGAAGATATTCAGATGCTGAATCCTAATGAATAATAATAATCATGATAATGATCCGCTGATTTTCCACTGAGTGCCACCAATTAAGTTATCACTTTAATATCTCATTACCTACTACATGGACTGGCACCAAATTTTCTACCTAAAACTATTAGATGGATTACACCAACACTGTGTGAGCATGCCATGAGAGTTAAGTTACAGAAGTTCTGATACTGACTGTGCATAAGAATGTGCACAGCATATACACAATCACACAAAACCAGGAAGACTGACAGAGACACATACTGTACATGCAGACATTTGGGATATCGGCCTAAATATGTGAACAGTTGTTAAGTCTTAGCACATTAAGATCCATGACAGAGCTGAACCCCTCTTTTGAAATTCTGCTGAATGCAGGAGGGAGAAATGGGAATGTTTTAAACAAGACAAGCGGGAATTGGGAAGACTCTGGGGGAGTGAGGGATGACCATCCAGCCGAGAGAGGAAGCTGTGCCAGATTCTCAAAGACTACACTATGACTCATAGGTCAAGGCCCCCGTGCCTGTAAACAGGATTCTTCTCATAATTTGAGTGCTGAATCACATGCTGCACTCAAACACTGTGTTCTACTTTTCAGTTATAATCACTTTGATTCAAGTAGTACTAATCTCCCAGGGAGTAACGAGAGAGATCGGCAGAGAGTCAGAAACGAAGCAAGGGATAGCAAGCCAGTTATCAGATGAGTAAGGAGAGGGGGAGTGCGTGTGAACAAAGTTAGGCATGTTGAGGATGCGGTTGATGACCATTGTTGTGACGTCCCATTGGTGGTTATAAAGCTGAGGCCAAACCAATGATTGTTATCATCCTGATGACTCTTAAATGTAGGCTAATCTGGTTTTCCAGAACAAACTCCCGTAGGGTTGGGATGTGTTGTGAAAGCTGTTGTATGTCAAGGTCATGGTAAGGGTGTCAGCACAGCTCTGGTTTATCTCTTGATCAGGTTACAAGATGACCGAAGAGCTGGACTGGATAGGCTCTTGTCCTCATGACCCTGTCACTTGCATGCAGCAATGAAGACAATGAGGATACCCTCGTAAATTTAGGACAGGCTTTTGCCTGCGTCTTGGTTAAGTCTGACAGCTTTCCTTGAACAATCCATTCAAAATATAGCCACATTTCTTTTCTTTCCTCTGTGCACTCTCCATTTCCTTTAATGAGGTCACGACCCCTGAGGACAGCCCCTCTAGGTTAGCCCTTTAACGGACACACTCACCAACCAATAAGCATAGTGCATTCCTCACATTCTGGAAAGACAGTGTCAAGGCTGTCAAAAAACCTTGGAGTAAAAAGTGTGTGTGTGTGTGCGTGCGTGTGTGCACGTGTGTGCGCGCATGCGTGTGCTGCAGCAGGGAAGGCAGTATTACACAATGTCACATGCAGCAGTCAGGCATCCACTAGCTGACCTGTGCATTTCTCAGAATCATCTATTAAATACCTTCAGTGGACCCTAGATTTATAGTCTCGGTTTAACAGTTCCTGAAACCAGACTACAGTTGAAGCAGTATGGACTCCAAAAGGATTCCTTCTTTTGCCTTACAGTGAGCTCCTTACCACACACACACACACACACACACACACACACTTTAATGATAGCAGGTGTGTCTCCCTCATCATACATCTGCACACCAGAGCATGAGAGTAAGGTAGTGCTGTGCAGATAGAAAGGCACATACTGCATGAATACTGTGTGTGTGTGTGTGTGCGTGTGTTTGTGTGTGTGTGTGTGTGGTTGTGTGTGTGTGTGTTTGGGTGTGTGGTTGTGTGTGTGTGTGTGTGTGTGTGAGAGAGAGAGAGAAAGAGAGAGAGAGAGAGAGAGAGAGAGAGAGGGCTTGAGAGAGGATTCAGACAAATTTAGATAAACACCGACAGACTGCACCAGGGAGACCAGGGAACTAGAGACGAATATTTTTGCGAGTGCAGAAGCAGAAAAATCGAGAGAAAGCAAGAATTAAAAAGGAGAGAGCAGTTGGTTTTCTGATTGGCAGAATCTCAAGAAAGCAGAAGTGGTTTTAGGAAAACTTTAAAAGCTGCTGGGGGAAAAAGGAACGCAAGAGAAAAGAGCCTGGTAAAGAGAGATCAGTGGAAACAGCGCAGTGGTGAGAAAGTTAAAATTTTAGTGGAGCAAAGTGTTCTAATCTTCTCTCTCCTGAGGGCGTTTTTGGAAGCCTCTCTCATCAGTCTGGGCAGGACTCAGTTGTCCCTCTATGCCTCCCTCCCTCCTCCGTTTTCCCTCTGCCTTAGTTCACTGCAGTAGAGCGTAACTAGAGCCACGCGATGACTACAGGTTGAGAAGTGAGTGAGAGAAAGGGAGACAGAGATCAAGGAGAGGAGAGACTGACACACACCTCACACATTGGAGTTTGGAATCACTGTGCAGCCCTCAAAGGAGAGGTGAGGGGAGGATATCTTACCAGGTTGTGAGCTTTCCCTCTGCATGAGTGTGCATTTGTGTGCATGTATATTTGTGTGTCTGTATGTAAACATGTCTGTAGGTGAGAGTGCAGCCATGATTATGGGTGAATTAGAGCACTGAGCAAGCGGCTGCACGTAGTGGATCTGTTTGAGCAGAGTTTTCTTTGAATCCACCTAAGTGAAGGCTTCTATTCATATTTCTGTTTAAACAATCCTCATGTCAGTGATCAGACTTTGAAGCATGTGTGACAGGTTTGACTTTCCAAGATCACAGTTTGGTGTGTGTATGTGTGTGTGAATCCCCCTGTGAAGCAGAGCAAAAGACACATTGAGAAAGTCACTTCATGAGGGTGCACATGTATGTATCTGCATGTGTGTTTGTTTCTATTTGATTTACCTTCGGTTCCCTAGAGATTTGCAAACAAATTGTTCAGCTGTGTCAGCAGCGGACACCTAGTGAAGGACATAAAGACAGACAGACAGAGAGCCAAGAACTCATCTGGCCACAATATGGGCTGCCTGCACATTTTGCTGTCACATTTAAAATTGCTGGATTCCTTTTGTAAAAGATGTGTATTTGCAACAGACATCAGATGTTGTGACAGTGATGAGAAGCAGAAAACAGATGTAGCAAATTGATGGAAGAGCATCTCTGCAGAATGTGAATGCACGCATGCTTTACTTTGAAATGCCAAGAAGTAGCTGCAGTGGTGGTGTTGCCCTCCTCATACCTGCATACTGTAACACTTTCTACAGTTTGCTTGTACATGTTCTTACAATACGTTCACACCTCTGAAGTTTTTTTTATCTTCTTTGTTCCTAATTCCCCCTCAGTTTGATTTATCTGTGCACTGTGGTTATGTTGCTTTGCTTCCAGCCCACTGGTGACAGCTTACTGCTAAGAGCTTCCAGGGTGTGGCTGAGGGACCTAAGGGTGGGGTTCAGGTAGTGCAGATAGGTAGGTCACCGTGGAATGTTTGAGATTCCTCCACAGTGCTGCCTCTGCGGTGAATACACCCAGCCCCCAACCTGCGTGCCCCCACCCGGCCTCTGCTCCCTCGCCGCCCACCAGGCACTCCACTTCCCTTCCCCTCCCTCCCTATACCCACTTTATCCTCTCTGCCCCGCGACTGGAACCTGCTCAGTCATGCCAGTCTGCCTCCTTGTGCCAGCCTAACTACCACACACATAAAAAGGTGGAAAATTGTCCTCAGAGCTGCCAGGTGTGGCATTCCCCCTGTGAGTGTAATGCTGTATTTTGCCAGGTGTGCCATCAGCATGTCTGAGTTGAGGAGACAAGAGTGGGACTTGGCCTGGGGAGTCTTTGTTTTCTAAACTTGAATCTCCGACTTAGTGATGAGCAACACAAATCCAGCAGCTGCAAATACCAATATCTTTTTCCTGTGATGTATGTGTATATTGCATACTTTCTGTCAGTGTTCAAGATAATTAGCTTAGATCACTATATTCCACCCCCAAGGGAAATGGGAAGTGTAGGTGTGTATGTGTGACAGATTGAACAGCATCAGCAAGGCTATAAACATTTTTTTTTATCACTTGCAATCACAAGAACATAAATAAAAAGTTGAAACTATGTGTCTTTCAGACATCACATTAGAGATCCTGACGTCTGTTTTTCTTTTCAGAGTGCCAAGCATCCATACAAAAAGCCCATTATAAGCTTTTATACCCTGTGCAGTGCTAGCACAATTCAGACCGGCTCAATAAGAGTGATAGTGGCAGGACAATTACAGTGTCACGGAACAAAATTAAAGCAAATTGCCAGATTTGTCCATCAGTCAGCGATCAAAATCATGTGCCCATTATCAAGGGACTAGCCAGGTATTCCCTTGAAATCTTTATAGGTGAACTGATTGATTTATGAGATCGGAGGCGGCAGTGAGGTCAGGAATCCAGGTGTACAACGTTGCGAGCTGAGGGTGCCAGATTCCACCAAGAACAATGGAACGGACGAGGGATGCTTCACATAAAGTCAGAGTGTGCTGGAAACGTTGGCTGGGAGAAACAGAAATCTAAAGGTGTCACTGATAGCCAAGGGAGCGAAACATAAGGCCATTAACGAGAGGAGTGGGGACGATGGAAAGCGAAGGGTGTGACAGAAGAGGGAGACAGCAGAGAAGTGAGAGGGAGTCCTTGTCCAGCTGCATGACAGCAGTGTTGGCCTGGTACATAGAGCTCTTCAATGGCCCAGTAAATGCTTCTAGAATGGAAACCATATCAACGCCACAGACTTTTTACCTCACATTACCTCTCCCCTTCCTGCCCCTGCCCCTTTAACCCGCACACCCTCCTCCCTGCCTCATGGCCTCAGTGGGTCTGCTCTGGCAATGGCATGTTTTTCATTAGTCAATTACAACCTCTAAAGCTCGCCGCTTTTCTCAAACACTCTTCTTTCCTATTTTTGCTCCTTTTTTTCTTTCTAAGGTCCCCTTTCCTTCTGCTTGGTACGATCTTCCCTTTCAGTATTTTTTTCTCTCTGAATCTCCCTACACACTGAAGTTCAGCCCATCACACTATGTTATGAACTCAGTGTTCTTTTCTGTATCGTAGCTGTCACTATGAAAACCTTACTGTCAAACTCCCAATTTATATATGATGTAATTTTAATTTAAAGGCAAGTCAATTCCCGTAAACATTTTCGGACTAAAGCACATACCAGCCTCATGCATTTGTGTGTGCATGCAGAGATGTATGCAGAGCTAGATACACAGTGCATTCTCAAATGTAGGAAAAGCCAACACATGCGAGTCCTCACTCGCTCCTCTGCATTCATCAATGCATACAACAATAGGATACATCAATACGCCTTCAGGGGTTAACATTTGTCAAACATCGAATGAAACCTCAGCTCAAAATGCTTTGACATGCAAAACATTTCCAAAGACAACACTGAGGGTGTTTCTTCAAGATTCCTGTAGGATTTTCTGTGTTGTCAAAGCGCAGTAATCAGGTCACCGCGTCCATGGGTTCATTCAAATAGGAAAAAATAGAAAATATCTTCCCTTTGGCATGGGAATAAACTAAGAAATTTTTTTTCAGATTATAGGCTTGTAAGTACTTGCTGATTAGTTTCTCACTACCAATTACAGTAATATCTGCAGCTTGCCAAATGCCATTATGCAGGTAAGCACTTGCCTGTTACAATGTAAATAATTTTATACACAGTTTTGAATTACAGTGAGATGGTAGCAGCCAAATATTGTGCAATATTACATAAATTAATCTTCAGTGCTAATAGACTCAACACTCTGTGTGTAGCTATATAAAAAACCCTGGCCAACAGTAACAGCCAGAGTGTGTGATGGAGTCTTTTGAAGGATAAACAGCTGAAGGCAATTTGGCTCATTGGGTGTAATGCACAGGACACTGGGTGGCAGGTTATGTGTTCACTCTCTGGCTGAAATGTTGGATGTTTGGATGTTTGTTCCTGTTTTCCTCACTGACGGACATCAGAGAATTAGGCCCGGTCAAACAAATATAGTGCTAATGTAGGTAATTGCAGGAAATCAGAAACAAATGGCTTTGGAGTCCATGAACATAGCTGGAGTGCTAAATCGTACATAGACCCTGACTAAGCATTTCCTCTTGAATAATGTTTCCTCTTAGCTGGAGCAAAAAGATCTTAACCCATTTACTTTGCTCAGGTTCTGGCTGCCATAATCCATTCAACAAACAATTTATATCAGCAGTTAATACCCCCATTTTTTCTTTGCTTTTAATGCCAACTTTAGCTTTTATCAGTTGACATGTCACTGCGGATGGGCTTTAGTTTATTAATGTGCATGTGGGATGTTGATTTTTCCACCTGGCCTGAGTTTCTTTCCATTTCCTCTCATAAGGTCTGACTCAGCTTGTCATAAACCTCCCCAGCAATCTCTGTTTGGATTTGTTTAATGTCTCATTGCTTTGGTTTGGAGTATAGATCACTGGTAATACTGCAGAAGGGATACCTGGTTTCATTCTGTCCTTTTATGTTCTGGCTACTTCACATGGCGAGGAATGATTTAAAACTGTTGACGAACAGATGAGTTATGAGTGAAAAAAGTTCATCCTCTGAAGAGGGAAATGCCTCTCTAATGTCAGGGTTGCTTTTATGTGTTCACGTCCACATGAGTTCAAAACATAAATAATAATGTTTATCTGCACACATGCTCATATTTTTGATTGATGATATTGTTTCAGAGCCATTGATTACTTCTTTCTGTTTTTAGCAAGTAGATATAGCAATAGAATTTATCATATATATGTATATATATATATATATATACATATATATTTATAGTGTGAATGTAAACAAAGGTTGCTCTAAAATCATTTCAGAGTAGGCAGGAACTTCAGCTTCTAGGCCTTTAAACTTTAAACTGTAGCCTTCACTCCTGTCTCAGCACTTTCTCTGTGACCTTAGCAGAGATCCAAGGGTAGGGGTGTGGAGATAATGATGTCCTGTCAACTACCGTGTTTTTAAGCTCTGTTCAAAGGCAAATAACTAACTTAATGAACCAAAATTCCTCCCCGGGAGCTTTAGCCAATCCACCTCTTATATCAGTTTAGTGTTTATTATTCTTGATAGACAAAATATACAATCTCCACCCAGTTCAGTGTGAAGAATGGTAAGATACAAGCTGGACTCCAGATTGCATCCACCACCTCACCTGATTTACATGCAATTCCTTTGAGGTCATAATGCCTCCCTGCAGGGAGGGTCAGCGAGGATGCCAAGAGGGCGCAAGGCCAGAGTTAACACACACCAGGAGTGAAGCACAGCCACTCTCTCACAGTATAGACATATAATGACATATTGTACAGGCACACACAGGCAGGGATATACAATCTTATCCCCACATTTGGTTTCCAACATGAAACAGGATCAGCTCTCACTGTGCTCTAGATGAATGTTCACAAGACACGCCAGCCCCACGCTGTTACCAATCTCTCAAGCAGCTCTCAAGTGAGTGAAGTCTAATCCTCAGCAAACGTGTTTTATATTTGTGAAAAGACACCCACTTTGGCCACTGACATTTCTGCAGTGATTGTCACCTGGGCTTGTGATAGAATGGGATAGGTGGAAGTCATGGGGTGGAGCAGGTTGTCTGACAGAAAATAGGCAAATTCTTTTTGTGTGAGAAGTTCAGGGGAAAAGTCTTCCCAACAGTTCAGACACACTGGGAGTGTGCTTACAAAGCAGAGATACAGCATGAAGGATGAGAGGCATAACAACAACTTTGACCCTCTGGCTGTCATCCTCGCCTTTTTTAATCTTTTTCTGAGTCAACTCAAGGGTACCAGGATAATACGCCATCACTCTGCTCTCCTCTTGTGTTCATTCATTAAGAATGAATAACGGAAACAGAGACAGACCAAAAAAAAAGCATGTAGTGGTGTGCCCAAACGTTCCCATCTTTAGTGACTAATACGACTTAGGTTTCCTTCCGTGTGTGTATGAGTGCATGTGTAAATGTGTGGGTGTGTGCATGTGGAGACTTGTGGTTGCACGACTGCGTCTGTGTGTCTGTTGTGTGTGTATGCATGTGTTTGTCACAATAGTAAAAATCCTTAACTCCTTGTGGTCGCGGCTCTGTGGTCACATGGACTTAATGAACTCACACACACACACACATTCACACGCACGACTCAGAACACCTCGAGGTGACTCCCCATGGCAGGGGGCCCAGTGTGTCACAAAACCACACAGCTGTACATTCCCAGACTCTGAGAGTGGGATTAGATTAGCAAAGTGGAACACTTGCATCTGTAGGCGATGGCTGTGTTTTTCTCTGATTGCATCTCTATGTTTATCCATGTCTGCACATAAACAGGGCCTGTGAGACTCATGGCAGCTCAAGGTGTGTGGGAAGGAAGGAACTCTCGGCACTGGCTGCATTTTTATTAGATTATGTGAATGTTCTCCAGTGAGCTCCCATAGGTCAGCGTTTTATGGCTGCGTAAATGGCTCTGTGTGCCACATGCCCATTTTAGCTGGTATGTAATTTTGAAGTCTTTACACTGAATGGCTTCTTTGATTGGCAGTAAATTATGTATAGCTCAGTGCTACCGTAGTGGCCGCAGAATACTATTTTTTGGGCAGTTTTAATTCTTAATTATAAGAACAAACTTTGGACACTGTAGATCATCTGCTTGCTTGCTGTTTTGTAAAACCTGTACAGTGCTGGAGCAGTTTCACGTCTCTTCTACTGTATGATGTGCATGTGTGCCAGATTTCTGGGCTTTGGCAGCTGATGTGAAAGCTAAATCAGAGTCAGGCTGGCTCACTTTTATTCTTCAGAACCATCCTGCTTGATGTGAGAGTTTGGATAAAAGAGTGAAACAGATGGAGAGTACCATCACAGGCTGAGTTTTTTTTTTTTTTTTTTTTAGTGCGTCACTGCTTGGTATCAATTTGTCCCATGAAATGAATGTCAAACATGGTCAGCAGTAGCTCTGAGGTTGTAGATCAGGAAATTATACCACAGTTGTTTCCAGTGACATTGTGATTACTGGCAATGTGATTGTGGCTGCAAGGCACTCTAATGAGAGTCAGTGTCTCCCACAGCCTCAGGCAGAGCTTCTGAGTGTCGAGGAGGGCCTTAGTGCAGGCAGTATGTTCAGCCATATTTTGGTGACACAACGATTGATTGGAACACACGCAACATTTGTATGGATAATGTGGTTTGTTTCTTTGAACATTCTGATGCTTAATTTCTACCACAGCCACCTTTCAAGACTACAGGACGTGAGTGTTGATGTACGCAAAAGATTCTGGGTGGAGTATCGCTTTAAGTACATCATGGAGAAAGAATGGCTGCAACATTTAGTTCTAGAGTGCTTTTTACGAGGATCTGTGTGTGCTTGTATGTGAGTGTGTGTTAAGCATGTGCGTGGAGATAGATAGCCTCAAGGCCACCGAAAGCAGTGTGTGTGTGTGTGTGTGTGTGTGTGTGTGTGTGTTGTTTTAGCTTAGATAGTGTTGAGTGTCCATTTAAGTGGTGTTGAATGGGTAGTGCGGAGGGTGGTGAGAGTGGGCGTACTGGGGATTAGTCTGGTGTTGATATCCCAGTGAG
This sequence comes from Epinephelus lanceolatus, assembly GCF_041903045.1. NCBI lineage: Eukaryota > Metazoa > Chordata > Actinopteri > Perciformes > Serranidae > Epinephelus > Epinephelus lanceolatus. The sequence continues at coordinate 27,599,971 of NC_135738.1, read as the reverse complement.
GAATTGCAAGTCCCTAATAACTGATGAAACTACAACTGACCGTGAGGGCGCTGACTTCAAGTTTGAAGCATTGAAGTGTCGGAGAGTGATCGGTGGGAGATGCACTGGAGGGAGAGAGCAGCAGATAGGGACGTGGTAGGGGGATTGAGTAAGCAGTGATGTGCTGAGGGAGGAAAGAGGAGCAGGATGCCACCATCTGTTAGCCACATGCACACCCCACAGCAGTCACATAAATCTCAGCCGAGCTCAGCAATGCAAGGCTGCATTCCGCCAGGCTAAACGTGCACTGGCTAGCTACCTCCACAGAAATGTGCGGCTCATGTGACGTACAGATCCAAGCCATACATTCAGCACATATACTGTAGCAAAAGGCGGTGAGATGAAACACAACAGATAGACCAGGCGACTGCATTGATTTGGGAGAACTGTGAGAAAACGTCTCCAGTGGGAAATTGTGATATTGATGCGTTGCTGTAAATTTAATCATCAGATTGCCAGTGTTGAGAGAATTAAGACAAAACTTGGTAGAACAGTTGCATAATCTTTCTAAATGTGCTACTGTCACAGTATACGCTTGAATTATAGCTCCAAACTATTGGCTTGAAATCTGTAGGAAAAATACCGCAGTTAGGCAATGGTTGATTTAAAAGTTGTTTATAAAGGCAACGTTCTTCTGTTCTTCTGGTGTGGTCCCTTGGCCCTCCACTACACTAGGAACAGTGGATGTGCAAATACACAGGGCACACGCACACACACACAGAGTTACAGGTCACCAAGGTCAAAGTCAAGCTCAGGAATGGGAATGTGTGGATGAGTGGGGTGTTCGTGTGCTGTAAAGAGAGGCTGGAGACTTGCACTGCCAGTTCTTCCTACCAGCCGTGTTTTTTGACAAGTTGCTGTGCTCTAATGATGGTGTGTGTGTGACAGCTTCTATTGTCAATGTCACATCTCATGCTGTTGCCCTTCTGCTGTCCCAGGATGAAGTACCACATTCTATATAAATCATTTCAACATCTGCATAGCCTGTGGAAGTGTGCTCTCTGTGTTTTGTGTAGTCTCATTTCTTTTTGGTGACTGCTTGTATTTTGTCAATAAAGTATACATAGCACTTAAAAATTAATATTTTTCAGTAGGTTGTTTTGTAGATTGCACTTGAAATGAATAGTGCAGAAAACATTGTTAGTAGTGCAACAAAACACACAAACTTAATGTAGTCCTCTGCTGTTCTCCAGTCTTCTCATTCTCTTAGCAGTTCAGTAGTCTATTTTACTGCAGGATAACTGCAAGCAGCATTGCTGTACTGATCCTCAGTGTGACTTCTAGTTGTGAATGTGACCTTTGAACTTCAGCTGCCCTCTAAAAGTTCAAAATTCAAAGATATTCTCTTCACCTCCTCCACAAAACTAACCAAATGATGTAAAATCCGTAGTGCCCGGCATTGTTTTGCACTTTCTCAATATCTATGAAATGTTCACAAGTCTGATGACACTTATTACACATTACAGTGTTGTGGAAATAATGCCTTAGAGCGGCAAAGGTTATAAACCTTTTGGTTGTAATGTAAAGAGGCATTTTGTTTTTACACATGTTGTATTGTGCACATGTGAAGCTTGTCTTTACATTTGGCCTTCTATATCATCTTAAAATTTTCCAAGATGTATAGCATGTAAGAGAAACGTGGTCATAAAAACATCAGTTTTTCCATCTTTCAGATACAGACACATTCTTTTGGCTTTTTTTGGTCTGATTTCATGGAACTTTAGATCGATTGAAATCATTGCTGGTGAAGAAATGATATAATAACATAGCGGCCAGAGATGAGTCACCACTAATTTCACGTTCCCTTTCAAAACCCGCTGTTCAATTGTGCCGTTCAAGCGCTGCGGGTGAACGGCACAATTGAAAGCCCAGCCAATGAGAAAGCCCAGTCATGACATCACAGTCATGCAGTGTGGCAGATGGATGGGGGAGAACGTTCCAGAAACAACATCAGAAACACTGCAGCAGAAGCAGCAGTTCAACTCTTGTTTCATTAGTGGCCCAGCAGTGATCAGCACAATTGGTTAGTGGGTGGCATCCAGCCAGAGGTCCTGCTTACGAGGCAGGAACACAGTGACTCTCTACAGTTACTTTAGGATAAGGAAACCGTAAAATAATCACAGCCCTGGGGTGTGCCATTGCTGTACGTCCATCATCAGTCCTTCATCAGCATACTTCTGCTATGAGGCCACGAGAACCACAGCCAAAGTGGCGGCTTGCCTTGTCCTCTGTATATGAAGTGAATGAAGGAACGTCCCTCGGAATATAATTGAAGACTATGGGGAACACTGCACAGGGACTATGGATCTGAGGTATCGTTCCAGAAACTGTTGTGAGACAGACGATTAATCTCCAATTCTCCAAATACATTAATGAAATGGCCAGCTGATGAAAGTCTCAGCCTGCGAGGTTGCTATTGGTCCAGCTGGCTTGACTCCAACAACAAATTCAGCCAGCTGCCCGGGTGCCAATTAATCCGTGGTTTTAGCTTCTTCCTGCTAACTTAAATCTGGTGTACCGTTATCAGAGCTTAGAAATACTGTTGCTAGATGCTTCTCTCTGACTGCCATAGAGATTTATAGCGCTGCGTATCATCAGGATGGACTGATTATGCAGCCTGTCACATGTTCAGTCAGCAGCTGCAGGACAGGGACAGCTGTGACTTCCTGAATCCCAACTACTGAAACTGTTGCCAAGCCAGACTAATCACAGCTGGAGCAATCTCATTCCGATATGATATGAAGCAGCTTACAAGAAGATCTTGAGAAACGTCGACACATTTTATGATCAAGGATATTATCTTGAAAATGGCTGAAAAAGAAAGTGCTCAAGGTTGTATAGAGCGTATTTAAACATGTACTGCACAGCTGGTTGAACCAGTTCCAGGTATTTTAGGATTCAGAGCGCCTGCCTAGTAGCAACAGAGCGCTACTGAGGGGTTTATTTAACTTATTCAACATCATTGGGTGACATAAAAATGATGAATGGATGAGCAAGAGTGTGTAAATCTGTCCACTCTGTACATACCATGAAATTAACCACGAAAGGAGCAAAGGGAAGGGCAAAGCACACATCTTCCCCCTCCTTATCAAATAAGCTGAAATTAGATCATTAGGCGTCTTAGGAGATGATCAAAAGGAACTTAATTAGAGAAACAATAGTGTCATACTGCTACTGGCTATCCTGTGTGTCTGCCTCACAAAGCATAAAACTTGTTCATCTTCCCTCTCTTTATGTCTCCATTTTTTTCTCCTCTTCTTCCTTTCATCCTCAGCCAGACGTTTTTGGACATGTAAGATGTACAAAAAAAAATGCAGGAAGGAGAAGAAGAAAGAAAGGAAGAAAGGACAGTTCTAAAGGAATATGGCTCGTATTAATCTGGAAATATTGCTTTACCTCATCTGAACTAAATTACTGGTCTGAACTCGCTGTCCTCAGAGAGCAGGCAGAGCGCCACCGGCAGCCCAGATGGGCAAGGAGTGGTCGGCAGATCTGTCACCGTGACCACGGTGAGCACATGAACCCCTGGTCTGTTGAGCTCTGTAGCTGTCTTTTTATACAGCGGATCAAAAGTGTTTCTTTGTTGATGTTGGGCTCGGATTTTATACTCAGGGGGCGTCTCTGAAGGGGAATCCAGAAGTTTTTGAGACTCTTTCTCTCTTTCTTTGTCCTCTTTCCTGCTATCTTTGTGGCTTTGTGTATTGTTTTGAGGCCAGAAGAACCCCTAAGCAAAGATGTGAAGATAATAAAAGCTCATCTGTTAAAATATTAATGATATCCTTTCAGCTCATGACAGCATTTGAGCAGGTCTATGGATGATTTTTAAGACAGTCACAGTTGTGCCTGGTTGCTGTGTGAGATCCAAGTGCACGTTGCTGGAGGCCATGAAATCTAAAGTTAGAGGAGTGGAGCAGGCTCGTGGTGTGGCTAAAGCTTGCCAAGGCTTGCGGTTTCCACTGGTAAGGAGCAGAGGCAGGCACAAGTGACTGCAACCTCTCTCACTGCTACTCCGAGGAATTTAAAGGTGTGATTGTACGCGCTGCGAGTAAACACTGGCCCATCTGCTCTCTCTCTCACCCATAACTGAGCAGAACTGACACGCAAAAATTTCACCAGGCTATATAGTAAGATAGACAGCAGCCTCAGAGAAACAAGAGAGAGATATATGACTATTGCATAATATCAATGGCCAGTGGCACCAAGTCAAGCAGTGCTTGTTGCTATGATTGCATAACTCCACCTGTCAGCGATGAGTGTGAAAAGTGCTCAAAGGACCTGCTCGTATTAGATGAGAGGCTTTGTCAGCATAACTTTGCTGCAGATGTGTGACAGGGCTTCACACTAGAAAAGCATTCTGTTGTGCCAGTCGGTCAAAAGGAAGTGGTCAGCGGAGGAGGAGGAGCAGGAGGTGTGTTTTTGTTCGTACATCAACTTCACGTTTCACCTTTAACAAATTTACAAGACAGAGGAAAAGCTGTGATTTATCTCCAACGATAAATTACCTTGCACATGCCCCTGACATCAGTCTCTAACATAAACCAGCAGGAGGGTTACAGCAGTTATGACCGACAGCAAGTGAACATGCTCACACTTCAGTCACTATACCAAAACATATGCGGTACATACAGTGCCCTGCTGTGCATCTGTATTTACATATTACAGTTATGGGCAACCAGATGATAGTAACAACTGTTTATTAAGAACTAAATGTAATTGTGAGCAATATAGAGGACAAATGATTGTATATTTGTAGTAATATTTATTCTCAGTAGCTTTTTATCTTCAGTGTTATTATTTGTGTTTGTGTTAAAGAAATAAAAATAAACTCGAAATTTAAAAAAAGGAGGACAAAGGCTGAGCAAATTAGAAATGCCAGAATAAAAATGTAATAAATTGCATTATCCTCATCCCAGTCTATGTCTATTAATATTGAGTATCTGCCCATACAAAGTGATATTAATATTTTCCTTTATAATACAACTGCACAGTGCTTACATTGTATATTAGTAAACAAACAGTTGATGTGTTTGACAGCTGAACAGCTCTGCATTATGACAAGATAGCTCACATCAATGCCTTTCTTTGGTTTCATCGGTTTCCCATGCTTATATTAGTTTCTATAATGTCCATATGTTTATGTTACGCTGTATATATGGAGACAGGAGCGTCAGTGTTGATCTGTTGTGGCAGGACGGTTTTAAGGAGTTAGAAAGCATGATCAAAATATTGAAGTTCACATGCAGTTTCACCAGAAGTACGTAAGAGGCTTGATACTCTTGAGAAATGTCCCCGAGGTAGAGGCAAAATTTGTGTTTCTTTTTTTTTTTTTTCTTAAACTCAAGCATGTAAGGTGTGTTAGTGCAATAGGATATTTTTGGCAGCTGTTGGACCCATAGTCAAAATGATTGGGTTGAACGTCACGTAAAAAATGGCTTCATTGGGTTTAAAGCTGATCCTTCAGGCTGTGGACATCCCTGCTCTACATGCTTCAAACACAAGTCGTACACACTGTGGACACACCATACTGGTGGAAGGAGTAGTCAAGGTTTGAGACAATCTGGGATAGGACCGAATGCCATAAAATTGCTGCATTTCTGAAAAGTTAACACACATTGATGCTGGAAGAGCAGAGTGTGTTGTGACAAGTTGACAGTGCAGGCTGACATACTTCAGGATGTTGCTGGTGTGTGCTGCCCTTTGTCGTCAAAGCAATACAGTGTGAATTTTATTTTTCACTCCGTCTGCCATTTCTTCTTCCAAGTTAAGTATTTTGCTCCTGATAGATCTGATCATCTTTTAAGCAAACAACTTTTACGATATTTTAGTTTCAAGGAGCTTCAACTTGCTGTCACACTATCATCAAATAAAGTCGGTTTTCCAGTGTTGAACTGCTTCTACCTGCACATGCTCAACCTCCACCACCCTCACAAACTGTGTGTATCTGACAATCTGAGCTGTGGGAGGTGTGTGGTGTAGCATGTGCATTGATATGTCTATAAATGAAATCACTGGACACCAAGCGGACAGTAGATGTGGAATCAGTTTGTTTCTTCCTTCCCCTTTGGAGCTCCTCCACCCATTCTGTCAGGTGGCTGTATTTGAAACAGCAATACACATCAACAGTGTCTTGACGTATGTCATCGCATGTTGTCGGCTCGTCATGATACATTACAGTCATATTTTCCAGCATCGATGCATTTTTAAACGCTTGCCCCTGGACTGGCTAACATCTATATTGCCTGGTAAATGGTACAGCATCAACTGATGCAATAGTACGCCACAGATGTGTGATCACTCAAACTGTCTCACAACAAGCCTGCCTTACAGGGCCACAAAGCAGGCACGCCCCTGCTTCATAGGAGAGGTGGATTCTGGTCAGTGTCTCCCGTGTTTGTACATTCACCTGACTTGCTTATAGCTGACCTCTGACCTCAGGAAACACATCCCCGTGGGAGAGGGAAATGTGCCTGTGAGAGGCCCGCTCGTGGGCGGCGGAGTGGTTTTATACACAGACTGGCATTATCTGCATCTCCTGCTCCACTCAAAGGACAGGGCCACTAAATATACCCTGTGAGGCCTTCCCAGGCTCCTCTGGGCTGGGGAGATGCGGCCGCTGCTTGGGCCGAAGGCCAATGACATGGCTGCCGACCTCCACGGAAAGTATTTTTAAGGTCAATTACAGGGTAGAGTGCCTTTAGATGGCCGACTGGTGCTGAGGAGGCCTCATATTAAAGGTTTATGTGGAGAAGGACCAGAGAAGTCTGCCTTAGCTCACCCCAGCTCCCATTGTTACCACACACCCACTGAGACAGTGTACTCTGAAGGATTCATGGGGTGATGCGTGCAGCACGTGTGTGTGTGTGTGTGTGTGTGTGTGTGTGTGCATGCGTGCGTGCGTGCGTGCGTGCGTTTGTCAATGACTAATACTCCAAAGTGTGGTTGAAGACGATTATTTGTGTGTTTGACACAGTAACACTCATGTATGCCAATTTATCTAGAAATTCTTGTGAATTCTGTGGTCATTCGTTATACTGTGGTCAACGTCCCTCTAACAGATAATGTGAGCACTCCTCAAGGAGCCTCAGTGCAACAAATCATAAATGACACTCTGCAGAAACACAAACATCACTGGTCTCAAATTAGATGAGCATTTGCTTTAAGTCTGTGACCTTTTTCGCCTTATTAGCTAGATATGGCTTCCTGCAAGCTTAACATTGCATAAAGCTTACAGTGCTTATAATTAAAGGATAGATTCACATTTTTCCAAGTCTTTCTTAAAACGGCATTCAGGGGCCCTTGTGTTCATTGAACATATGAAAGAGTTTGAAAGAGTTATTGGTCACAGTAATCATTCATCCTGTCCATACAGACCGTGAAAAAAAGCCTTCTGAAGTCTGAGATAGTTAAACCAAGTGGGTATTTTTCCAAAGTTACATTCCTTTTAAATTCACCTCTTTGTGTTACTATCCCTCCACCACAGCTCAGCAAGGAAACACTGAGCGGGGCAGCACAAACACGAAATTTTGCTATGAATAGATTGTAAATGTGAAGGATCCCCACTTGATTTGAATAACTCAGACTGCTGAAGTCTCATATTAGCTTTGATTGAACTATAATTCCAATTTTGTAGAACTTGACCTCCATTTCTTAAACTGGAGTGGCACTGGAGAGGGATATCTTTATGGCCAGTATGAAAAAGATGATTGATTACAGTGACCAATAACTTTTTCCCAAGCGGCAACAATCCAGGGCTGAATAATAAAGCCAACACCAAAGAACAAAAAACTGCAGTTCATCAAATGGCCACTTGAGGCTGACTGTACAAGCCAGCCAATCCCCATAGACACTCATGTTAAAACACCCAACTTTACAGCAGAAATAAATATGTTTACAGCCTAGTACAGTTTTGGTCTCTTTAGCTGATTTCCCCCTTCATGACAACTGTATGGGGTGTGAATTTTTGTATAAGAAAAACCAAGATGGCGGCCGATACGCCAAACTCAAGGCTTCAAAACAGGAGTCCATGAACCAATAGGTGACGTCATGGTTTCTATTCATACAGTCTATGCTTTTTCCTTGCACATTATGCACATGAATTTTGTTTAAGAGGTTCCAATTTTTTGATATCACAGTATTAATTATAGCGGTTTATATGGTGGTACTTACGAAATCACTTTTCAGTCAGCAAGCAAGCAGGCTTTATAATATCGGACAGGATCACAGTCTCAACAGAGAAAGCATGTAGCGTTTTTGTCCATACAGACCGATGATAACCACAGAATAACAAACACACTTTGTTGCTCATTAGAGAGCTTATCTTAATCCTCCACTCCCACACATTCGCTCACACACTCACACAAGCCCCATTCTCTCTACACAGGCCACACACACAGCTGACCGGCGCTCAATATAAATGAACATCCAGCGAGATGATTTTGGTCCTTTTCATGGTTCATTCCAACACGACTCCAGCCAGCCATAAATACAGGCCTGTCAAAATGTGTTCTACCCCACAGAGAGGGGAGTGGTGGAAGGTACAGTAGACACCATTCACCTCTCTGTGTGTTTGGAGGGGGCAGAGGGAAGGTTGGAGTTGGTGGCTTTGGTCTCCACGAAGAGTGAAGTATTGATGGGACAAAAGTGAGGGGAAGGATTGAAAGGCCTATTTGTGCAGATGAGGGCCGGGCATCTCTGTGTTTGGTTTGCTGTGGCTCTGCTACAGTTCAATGGCAGCTCTATCCGCCCTTCTCTATTTCAACCCAGACGCCTTAATAAAGACAAAATAAAGGCACCGGAAGATGAAACCTAAAGAGGAAGCAAACATCAATATGTGTTTTAGTATTTAACTTTATCACTTTATCACTGTGCTCCAGACATAAATGACATTTTCAGTCAGTAACCCTTCAATTAGCTGCAGTTTAGCCTGAGACACCAGTCTAGCAATGCACAGCATAGTGATTATCTTGTTTTCACTGTGTGAACATGATTAGCAAATGGGTTGGGATGTTTAAGTGTCTTAGGATAAAATTTGTTGAGTAAATGAAGAAACTTTTTTTTTTTAATTTTCACTTGTATTTGACACACAAGAGAGTAGACTAGAAACAAGGGGAGAGAGATGAATATGACAGTCACCATCAGTGCCACAACTGGAATGTAACCCAGGACATTGCGTGAATGTGCCATGGGCTGTAACCTCTCAGCTACCAAGGCACTTGGTGAAAAATATTTTCTTTTTTTTCTTTTTTTTTTACGTCAGACAAGCATAACAGAAAGCTACTATAGATATTCTTCAGTAGTTCATATTTCATCCAACCTGGTCTCACTCCCAACTTGTGGCAGTCCACATTGGGTTGGCAGAAGTGGTGGTGGAGGACCCAAACAAATTCTGGACTTTCACCCTTAAGACCGCTGTTTGTGTCCCGAATGAAACCAGTGAAAGTCAGTTGACTTATTTTGATAATAACGTAGTGTGCTAGTATGTGTAGCATACAACGCTAGTGACGTATGTCCCCTGCTGTTACAGTAAGTAAAGCATTTAACAAGCAGAAATTGTACATATGTTGTGAAAGCAGAAGTTTATTTTGAAGAAACTTGCATGTAATGAGTCCAAATTGACACAAGCGTCCAAAACTGACACTGGAGGGGACGTAGAGCGTCATAGTTTGACGCGTAGGGTCACTGACCAAGTGTTGGTATTTGACAAGTTGGGAGTGAGAATGTGTTGTTTCATCAGGTTCAGCCAAGATATTTATTGTTTTTCACGAAAGATAGTTGTAATGAAATCTAAGATTCTTGGATGTGTTTATGCGCTTTTAATTGAATTTATTTGAATTGAATTCTTGCTGACGTCAGTACAGGGGAAGATATTTAAGTAGAAGCTATGCTCAAAGTAGCATCACGAGGAATTACATCCATTTTGGATGAGTTGCAATCTCTGCCAAAATTCAGTGCCAACGTAGGAAGTTGTGTGCCCTGTATTTAGCGAGGCAGATAGTAAAGGTGTGGAGGTCACTGCGATGGAGTGAAGTGAACTTTCATGCAAAATATGTTTGTAGTTTTACCATATTCATGAACTTTTCTTTACCTCAACCAGATGTTGTAGTTGCCTTATCCTCACCATAACCAGGGATGCAACGACGGCGATACTGACCTTGTCAAGGTTTTGTCAGTCTCATAGCCCATCAGCTATCGGTCTGACGACAATATGTCTCTGGGGGTAATGGTCAATATTTTGGGGTAGTGGTGTAGTCAGCAGATACCCGAGCCAAGACTTCCTCTTCTGAGCATTGGTCATTTCAGCTTATTTCTATGAACAGATATCTGTATAAGGATGCAAATACATTTTCAAATAAAAGTTTAGCAAAAGCTTAATCATCGTCAGACAATAGTTGATGGATCCCGAGATTGCTTTTCAGCCAATGCCTTCTGCCTCCTTCGTTCTCCACTTGGATTACTTAACTGCCACTCAGTCGTGATTGTTCAACACTACTTGGACTACAAATAGAAACCAGAGCACCTCTGATATCAAAATGTTGTACCATTGCTCATAGACTCTGCATGCATATGCAGACATCTGTTCAGAGAGAGATTAAGACTTAGTAAAATTATCAAGTAAAGATGTTCTTGTCTTGCAGTAAGTTTGCTTCAAAGCTATTTTACTTTTTTTGATTAAACGCTTTACTTCTATATCTAGGACAGATAAGAGAAGAGAATAGTTTTCCAAGTAAAGCCGAAGTCTCCCTTTGCCCCTCTAAGAAGATGAGGCACCTAGAATGGGCCTTTTCCCCTTTCCTCAACTCTTCTTCTTTCACCTCCAAACCCCCCGATCCGGCCTCAACTCCTCCCAGCCCAAACCCCCACGCCTTGTCTCCCTGGGAACATCATCACTCCTGGTCCACATGGCCGGGCAAGTACACATCGCCAAGCTGCTAAGTCTACACTGGCTGGGGTGCCCCGTGTTTGCCCTGGGGGAGAGCAAGCCACTGGGCTTTCTGGGTCAGAAATGGCACACCAGGGTGTGATGGGCTTTGCTCTGCTGGTAATGGCCATCGTAGGTGTGAAATTCCCAGAGCTGAGGCTGACCACTCAGCCCGGCATCTCCAGAGCCCAAAAGCTGTACAGACAGAGGAAGGGTCTGGATGTGTTAGACCTTTTGGTTCACCACCATCACCTGTGTCTGAGCTGAAACCCACAGTCTCATTTTATTGGGGCCCTTTCTCGTCTCGATGCACAAACACACAATGCACTCATAGAACTAGCTTGTAAAATGCTGTATATTCCTGTTTTAAAATCTTAATATTATTGTTTTTATTGGATATTTCAGGTGTGTAGCAGTCAGTGAGTCATGGAATACAGTCAACCTCAATTTCCTTAATTGGGAGTTACAAGAGTGTTAGTGTGGGTGGCGATGGGGAGGCCTTTCATTGGGGCGTCACTGGGTGTGTCAGCAACATGACCCGGAGCGACCCTGGTACTGTACGTCCTCAGAGCAGCTGTGGTTAAATAAGGTTGCAGTTATCATTTTTCATCTCTGAAGAAAACCTCTTACTGTACTTTTCAGGCTCTAATGCCATGCAAATGTACATGCATGTCAAACTGTAGTAATTATTGGATAAACACAGACCTGAGGCTTGATCTTTTCTTTAGCAGTTAAGAGCTTTATTGTCAAGTCTTGTTCGAGAGCCAGTTCTGGTTACAACAGAGTAATGACTGTGTGTGCGCTACACAGTGCACCAACATTTGTGGCACACAGCCAGACTGCAACACTTGACTCCACTGTCATCTTGCCATGGCTTCATTGATTCATCCTTTTATTCCTAGAATAAAGCTTTATAGAAGGTGAATGTCAAAAAGCTGTTCTCATTGCTATATTTAGCATTAGGGAATTATATTTAGCAATAACTATACAGCAGGTCAATGAATATCTACCTGCAGGTTGCCTCCAGAAAGGTCACAGTTTAATTAGTTTTTTGACCCAGGTATTACTCCCTGAGGGGAGGTTAGAATACTCTAAGCTCATTAAAGGACTTTATATGTTTAGCGTTGGTGTTTTATATGACTTTTTCTGCCACAGAGAGAGAGAGAGTCCATTTAGACACCTTAGACGGTTGGCAGAGTGAGGATATGGGCTTAAGGGTAAAGTATAAATCTGTGTTCTTTTAATGCCCTGCGTGAACTAAAAATACTTGTTTAGACTAGTTTAACACAAGCCACTGGTGTCCTGATATGCGCAGGCCCCAGGGCTGGGTTTAAACAATCTCCATATTCATCCTGGAAATGAGGAGTCGATCTTAGGCTCGCTCACTTTGATACATCTCACAAAGGTTTTCTGTGTTAAGAATACAGAAAGTTCCCTCTCTTTCCATCTGCCTCGACTCTGCTTTCAATTCAGGCCGTTAAGAGTGAAATTTCAATTTCACAACAACCTCTGATTGAATCCTGAAGTCTAATATGATTCCAGCTGCCATCCAAGGGCAAGTTGTCTCTGCGGCACTGCATTCCCTTTAAATCCCATTGTATGTTGTTGTTCCGTTTATGCAGTTTAATTCACTTGCATGCCTATGTGATTCTACCACAAACTATTCTTGGAGTTATTGGCGTTAAGAGGTTTCATTCTGTACTGCAGTAATGTACTTCCCTTTGGGCCCTGCCCGGCGTGGCTGTTTTGCCAGTTGTATATGATGCCTGACAGTCAGACCTTTTTTCCTTTTGCTTTTGAAATCCAATCACAGAGGCAGCCTGTTTTGGCTTTTCTGTAACCTAAAGTTCCTGTGAGGTGATGGTGTTGTTCTTCCCCCAGCCTGCTCTGCATAAAGGGTGTTTATAACCCAGTGGTGTTTAGATATTCACCCATATAGCCTTTTACTTTGATATTTAATGTTGGCCTTTTAGGATTAAGGCAGTCAGGATGACATTTCCTGGTGTGATACAGCTCTCTTTTATTCAAGCTTGAAGACCTTTTATTGAAATCTGCACTGAGCAGCACTGGGGATTCTCATTACACAAGCAGCCTGTCTGTCTTTCGGGGTCTTTGGGGTGAATTAAAATGAAATGAAATGACGTATGTGTGTACCAGATTAAATGAATGATTGAAACAAATGTGTGAGGAATTCCTTGTAAAAAGGATCTCTCTGGAAAAAGGAAGGTACAGTAACTTCAGTTATGAAATCAAGAGGCACAAAGGTTCATCCTCCCAAAAACAGAAACAGGGAGCAGAGTGAGAGGAGAGAGATGTTGGGCCAAACTTTCCCTTATCCCTGTCTGTAAATGGACTGTATGTACATTACAGCTCAACTCAACCCCTAGTGGCTGGACAGAATATTGTGTCCTCTCAGTAAATTCCCCCTCAGTCCTAAATCCTAGTTTAAGATCCTGAAATGCAATCACATCTATTGCTGCTATTTGTGGCTGACAGCCTGTCATTACTCTTCTAATGTTTCTTATTATATGGACATTTAGTGCTATTTTTATCTATTTACTATGGTTATGGTAATGACAACACTTGATCACACGGTAGGCGGTAAACAAACACCAGCTTTCAGATGTTGGATTAGTTGTTTTTTTTTTTCAGTCACTAAAGCCCCAGATTAAAGACATAAAATACCGCAGAAGGGCTGCCCGTGGCTCTGGTTTTTGGAGGATTAGTGTTTCTTAGCAGTGAAGAGTACTAAAATGAGTTTGTCTCCCTTTTTTCTGTCGTCCATGGACTAACCCACTCCAACAGACTCAAACCCCATCCCCAAGCCCCGGCTTTCACCGCCTACAATGAAGGCAGCCTATAACCTAAGTACTGTTTTGTGGACCTGTGTAAATTTGACACCATTATGCCACAGAGAGGGTCTGTGTAGGTGTTAATGCTAGTGTGGGGGATCGCCAGAGATCTGTATAATTCCTGCTTACCTCATCAAGTGCTGCCAAAAAAACCCTCCCTCTTTTACTGCATCACACAGACGTTTTGGTCATTTTGCTCCTTTCTGTGCAATCCTCCAGTCCTTCATGTTGGTTTAGAGTACAGTGTTTCTCTTGCTTATTCCTGTTGAGCCATCAAGAAACTACTACTGTATCTTAGGCTTGTGTAACTTTATTTGAAGCCAGGACTCTCTTTTTCTGTGAAAGTACTTCAAACGGAACACCATATGCAGTAGTGGTGGTCCTGGTGGACGTAGTGATGTGCTGCGGTGGTGTCTCTTTCTAATTTTCAGCAGGATCAAGGCCCAACTGTCATTCTATGCACTGGAGCCTGACCTACAGCATTCACCAGCAGATTAGCTCTCTCAGATTCCTGGGGAAAACACTACTTTGAACTTTCATTTTTTTGCCATTTCATGTCAAGGACCTACATTTCAGTTTGACCTCCAGTGAACCCGTAACTTTAAGTTGTGTAGAATATAGGCTACTGTGCTGTGTCTGTTTCTCTCTGAAGTCAAGTGAAATCCCCTTTGCTGACACATTTTTCCTAATTACAAGTTGATGTGAAACTTTAAACTTGGCGTTTTTACTCTTCCCGTCTTTTTCTTTGCACCTCTCCGCCTGTGCCATGGCTCGGTTTAAGCTGGCAGACTTGGTAGAGCTAGGTTTGTGTGTGGTGGCACTGGGGGCAGGGAGCAGAGCTTGCCTGGGTTGTGCGTACCCAGCCCCTCATAATTACAGACAGTAAACAGCTAGTGCTTTTATGCCTATTTTCCCCGTCTGATGGGGAGAGAGTTCACTTTGGCATAAGAAGAAAAAGGCAGAGAGGATGAGAAGGAGGGGAGCGACAGTCTGAAGATGGACAAAAACTGTCATCCTTATTTTGGGTGTTGACAATGCTAGCCGTTTGGGACGAGTTGGTGAGACTTAGAGACAGGTTTATAGACACACAAACACAGAGACAGACATTGTCCCCACCCCCTAGGACTCAACACTTCTTCTTGAGCGACAGTCTTTTGATGTGATCTTTTCTTACAGTAGGTATTAATTAGAACTTCCAGCAACCCCTGGTTAAATGTGTCTCGTCTCTTTTTGCACTTCTCCCTAAAACTGTCAGATTGATCATCCGTTCTGCTGTGTGTATTTCTCTCCGAGTGTGTCTGTGTTTTTCTTTCCGTCTGCCTGCATGTCTGTGTCCTTCACTCTGTCTGTCTCCCCCCTCTCTCCTAAGTGAATCTCTGCTGCCTCAGACTCCTCACTTGGTCCAAATTTAATTCTCCACCCTCTGCTTTCCTTCTTCATTTTACCTCCCATCCCTCACACACACACACTTCATCCTTCTGTACTTATTTTTTAGTGCTTCGCTGGCAAAACTGTTAAGCTGAAACAACTCTGAGGCATTGTACTAAAGATTTCAAAACAAGTTACAGTTTGTGGATTTGAACCATATGCTCTATACCATCTCTCTGTCTCTTTACGTCCTTCCTCATCTCTCTCTGTCCCTCTCTCTCTGTGCA
Source organism: Epinephelus lanceolatus (assembly GCF_041903045.1). NCBI lineage: Eukaryota > Metazoa > Chordata > Actinopteri > Perciformes > Serranidae > Epinephelus > Epinephelus lanceolatus. The sequence goes on along the minus strand of NC_135738.1, from coordinate 27,584,507 downwards.
CTGCACAGCCCTGGCAGCCGGTGGGATGGGAGGTTTTCTTTGGCAGTCTGCTCCCCCTTTCTTGGCTGGGACAGGCCCTGGAGCGTGCTACTGGCTGGGAGTGTGGAAGGGAAGGTAGTGAAGGAGGAGGGGAGGCAGGGAGGGAGGGAGGGAGAGAGGGCTTGGGAGGAGGGAGACTGGAGGGGTGGAGGCGTGGTCTGCAGCTGGTAATGAAGTCTTCTCTTTTCATCCTCAGAAGGCAGAGTGTGAGCGGACGGGCCCGGGGTCTGCGTGGCTCCACTGCTTTCTCTGCCTGTAAAGTGTGCCGAGCGTCCCTCCGCTCTGCGCTGTGCTGCCTGTGCGTCAGTGCCCGTCTCCCACAGCTGAGAGATACAAAGAGACCGAGTCTGAGAGAGACCGCTACAGTCATGAGGCTTTCCCTTGTACTGGCTCCACAGCATTACTCTTGAGGTAAGACTTGAGACTGTGTCCTTCTCCTGTGCTGCTCCTGCCTGTCTCTCTCTTTCACTGCTCCCCTTTACTGTCTGTCTGTCTCTGTTGATTGTTGTGGTGGGGGGTGGGGGGTGTAATGGGGGCTGTCCGGATTAGGCCCCTCCCACTTTGAACGTGCATGTGTATGTGTGTGCACATAACTGTATGTGCAGTGGTAGGTAGGTGTGTGTTTGTGCATGTGTGAGCATGCACACATGAATCTACCATATGTGTGTGTTTGCACATTTCCTACATTGTTTAAGTATGAATGCAGACTGAGTCAGCATTCACTGAAAGGTTTATGTTAATGGTGACAAATGGCTCCTACTGGTCAGGCAAGGATGAGGGTCAGACTGGGGCTGAGACATTCTGGAAAGAGGAAGATGGGATATCAGTTATGGGATGGGAACTTTAGTAACAGTTGACTGGAAGTGGATATTCTCTGATAAATCCTTTAGTTTCCACAAATGTTTTTGTTGTCAGGCAAATTTACGGTCTCACTGTTGACTTTTATTGTTGGTCTGGGCTAGTGCTAGTGTAATATACTGCCATACAGTGACACTACCCCCTAATTTTAAATGAGCTGTTAAATCTCATACAGTGCGGTGTTGCTGCACCTGCATGCGTGTGGACACGTGGGGAGATATTTATTTGCACTGCTGATTGCTGTTTAAGGCAGAAGGATGCAACAGGCTATTGGGGCTCATCTCTGTAAATAAAATAGGACAGGAGACAGTCTGTACTCATCTGCAGCCCAGTGACACCAGGCTTTGAAGTGATTTCAGTGGATCTGTCCTCCTCCCCGCTGGGCAATTCAGATCCGGCCTGCGACTCACTCACTTTCATCCACATTCCCTTGGAAATCCATCCATCTGTATTCTCTCACTCACCTCCTTCCTGCTCCTAGTCACCCCATGAGTTCTTGCACCCTGATACCCCTCGGTGAGGCCTTCACCTCCTATCAACACCTCCCTCACTCTCGTAGACAGTATTCCTACGGTTTTATTCTCCATCCCCACTAGTCAGGCACGCTTCTGGGGAACGGGTCTTTCCGATACCTCTCCCGGAAAAAAAAACCTAAGCGACTTTCCATTAGTTTCTGCTGGGCCATGAGAATTATGGTTTCCCAAATGAATAGTGTACAGGAGCCTGGCTTAATTGAAAAAACACAAGCATGGTCTGCCATGAAGGAGACGGTCCTTGTGTCACTGTTGAACTGTGTGAATGTACTTTCCAGAGCTGGCGAGGGGGAGAGAAAGAGAGAGGAAAATACAAAAAGAGCATGAGATAGAGGACAGACAGAAGGCTGAGGCAAATAGAATTATGAAATGAGAGTGTGGAGAATCAAGAGGACTGATTGAAAACATTGCGGGTACTTTACAATGTAGATTTGGAGGTGATTGCAGATGAAGCATCAGGGGTTATAGAAAATGATATAAAAATTCCTCTGAAGGGGACCAAGAGAAAAAGAAAGCAGTGCTATGCGTGTGAATTTCCAGTTTGGCTTCATCTGGTCCGTCAGTCAGGACACTGTGTATTAAAGAGGGATTTTAGTGGGATAGAACGGCAGAAGGAAGTCATCATTAGACTGTTTTCTGGTCATTAAGCCCCAAAGGGCAACAGTAGACCCCACAGTAAAACCTGCTGGATTGCAGTCCAACTAACAGCAGCATCTCTCATGCTTTTCCCAGCAGGGAGTCATCATAACATTTAACCCCACTGAAGCTGTCTGGCCAGCTATGAGTGCCTGCATTGCAATCAGCCCACCAGAAAGCCTTTAGACAATTATTTTCTATGCGGCTGCACTCACATATGAATGATACTTGACATAGCAATATCTGCCTCGTTACCGTTTATTGTGTCTGCTGTCTCTGCTGCCTCCCCCTCCTCTGTCTCTCTTCACCCCCTGCAGTCTATCTCCCAGCCTCTCTGCTGTGTTTGTGTGATATGTTTGTGAGGCAACCCCATATGGTGATGATTGAGACCCTATCATTGGTTCAGATGGCACATTTGTCACACACATGTTTGCCAGCAGCTGCTGTTGCTAGGGCTCGCGGAGCTGCAGGGGAAAGCATCTCTTGTTGACTTCCTCACTGGGTGGCTCCAGTGTTTGTTAAGGGTACCGTGACCCCTGACCCCGCTACCACCTCCTACCTACTGCACATTAATGTAACTCTAGATTCCCTGAAAGCCTGCACTGTCGTCCCCCCCCCCTGCTCTTCCACCACACTCAGGCATGCATGATTACCAGGAGAGAGAAATATGGAAAGATCAACACTTGCAACATTAGGTCTTGGTTAAGGTGAGTCTTCAAAGGAAACATCCACAGGGATTCTGTGATGAGAATGTATGCAGGCTGGATGACCTCACTGTAACCAGAGAGAGTGTGTGGAGACTGAAGTGTGAACAGAAAGATAACACTCTAAGGAGAGACACATTTGTATTTTCATCTTAACTTACGAAAGAATATTAATCATAATCCCCCCAGCAGGATACGGTGACTAAGTGCCTACTCTCTTGGAGTATTAAACCTACTTCTGTGTCTAAGGAGCATGATAATGGCTACAAGGTTGGTTTACTATAAGCTCAGCAGGTACCGTCCAGACCAGTCACTACGGTTACATAAGATCTGGGAGGTTATTCATCCCTTAATTCCCATGTGGAGTGATAGGGTCATGACCTCTGACCTCTCTGTCTTGCTCCTGACTTTCATTAGCCTTCAGTAGTGAAAGCTGAACAGCGACCTCAGCCTCAGACGATAATACTCATATGTCAGTGGTTAAATCTGCCCTTCATCACCAGTGTTATGGTGCTGAATAACTGGCTGAGATGTATTTTAAGATGAGATGAGTGAATGAAAATGCGTCTTATTGGTTAAATTATATGATATTTTTGGGTTTCCTGGCAACATTTAAACCAGCTCGTCTTCAACACGCAGTATTTACCCTCTGCAACAGTCACTGCTGCGTTCATCTAGACTTAAGACCCAAACACACCAAACCGACATCAGAGAACTAATTGCGATGAAGGCCAACTGTTGCATGGCCTCACATCGCCTGTGTCTCGGCCAAAAATTTGTACTTGAACACGGCGCAAAGTTTACAGCCATCAATGAGTTAGCATAAAAGTTCTGCACCTGCATGAGAGCAAGATGGACAGGATGGTTTCACAATGCTAGTTAGCCAGTTAGCATATTAATAACACAACCCGATGTTCAGAGAAGAAAGGGTATTTACCATGAACCGACGAACAGTTATACAAACAATTATGAACCATTTCTGCTAAAGAGTGCGGCTAAAAACATAGTTTTACTTAATTATAACAAGTTTGTCTAGATCTCATGCTGTCTTGGCTTCAGTCGTTTGTTTGCTTTCCTCACTTTCATTTCTCCAGTCGTGCAGAGCTGAACTGCCAGTCAGAGTGATTTCACTTAGTGATAGGCTCCACAGGGCTCCAGCACCGATTCAACATGCCAAAATGCAGCCAAAAAATGCCAAAAAGGGTCGACTAGTGCCAACAGTGTCAGACTCACTGCAAAAACCCGTGACAGACACTTACCAGTGGACCAACACTGACTAATGGCTGTCAGCTTGGTGTGTCAGCGCCCTTATACAAATATATAAATGTACTATTTCAAGCACTTTCAGGAGCAGTCACCAAAGAGGTCTTATAGATACAGACAAAATGCCGACACACATATGAAGTTTATCCCATGATCATAATTTGCTCATTGCACACTGATGTAGTCAGTGATGAAAAATCTAGTCAACATTTTCTTAGCAGTGATTTGTAGATTTAAACTTGTTGCCTCGCTCAAATATTCTAAAAGGCGTTAAGTTAAGCTAATTGTCAGACTGGTTATTGACTTATCAAAGAAACAACATTTTTGACTCGAAACTGTGAAGAGGCTGCCATACCATACTGTTTCCCTTTAAAGTTTACTGACAGCTGGCATCAACATGCTGTAGATATTCCCCAGGGAAACACACACTACTCTATCATTCTGAATTGCAAAAAAGATTTGTGATGTGGCCTCTGGGAACAGCACTCCTCTCCTTCCATTTTTTGGATTAGGGAAAGAAACAGTTGGAAAGTGTTGCAACTTTAATGTGATCAATTACAAGGGGAAAAAACAAAGGAAAGACATAATGTCCTAACGTGGTCATATATGCCTGACTGGCATGAGTTTGAACGTATAATAAATAATCAGATCTAGATTGCATTTGACAGGCTCTCCAGATGTGCTCCCAGTCACTGAAACTTTGAGAACATTGGATTTGGTGGTGAAATCTTTTTTTTTTTTTTTCAATAAAGACATTAGTAAGCCAAACCTTAATTTCTTTGCCCATATAATTTTCAGCTAAATTTAAATACATAATTGAAGAGTTGCCTTCATGATTAAAAATCAACATTTTGTGTTTCAGCTGACCATAACGGAAAATATAGGCCTGTGTTAATTCTTGATTTACAAACTTTACCGACATAAACAAACTTTTAACAGCAAGGGAAGCTCTCTGTGTATGAGTCCTGTCAGTTTAAGAGTGGTAGCAAGTTACAGTCACATGTTTTGTATTTAGATGGAGGGGCAATGCTTCTGTTTAGATTCACATCAGGGATCATGCCGCAGAAATTAATGAGCTTTTGTCTAGTTGCTACAGTAAATAAATTGTGGTATGAATTAAATATTTGTTTGGTAGAGCTGATGACAGAAAAGTCCATAGTGTTAGCCGAAGCTTTCTTTCCCATCATGCCTCTTCTGAACGGATTTTCATGCCCTACACACTGATGGCTTGGAAATGTCTCTAATTTGAATAGACAGATGACATGGTTTTCATTGTTTAAGCTATGAGGGTATGGCTGGATGATTAATTGCATCCCAGTCACCAGAAAACATGCTGGCATTGTATATTTCAATGCAAACCACAGATGTTTGACATTTGTATGTTATTATGGAGCAGATACATTAAAATGACTTTTAAACAACGCTGTGGTTAATGTGTGTTTAGATTTAGGCACAAAAACCCATTGCTTATGGCTAGGACAAGATCAAGTTTGGCTTAAAATATCCAGTTTTGGGGGCACAATCCCAGAAGGAAAAGCAGCAATGTCTTTGTAAAAAACAATCGCTTTTATGCTACTATCCTGGCAGGAAACACAGCCATGTCTCATCAAGAGAGTGCCTTAAAAGCCACTGAAGGCACAGTGATGGATCGCAATGACTCGCTAAATCACTACCGGTTTTGTTGTTTGTCGGTCCCAAACAGTGGTCTGCAGCTTGGCAGATATCTCGCCTAGATGACACGTCAATTCAGCTTATATATCATGTTAGAAGTGTTCATATGATATGTATGAAATGTGCAAATCTAACTTATTTGTGGTTTGCAGATTCGTACAATGCCAACATTTTCCTCTGGCAACTGGGCTGTTATTTGAATTCTGACTCCCATAACTGTCTATATGCACATAGTTAAATGTTTATTAATTATAATACCTATACTTTTGCTTTTGTGTTCCTTTTATCTGCATCCTCTATAATGCATCAGTTCGAAAATATTTTGTTTGCCATGGCCTTTGTAATGTCGGAATGCTGAACGTTGAACTGCTGGAGCTGGCTTTATCTATCTCTTGCTCAGCTCTGCTGTCTCCCTCTTATTTTCGACCAGGCAGCTCCCTGAGCACCTGTTTACTTACAGCACAAATGGTCTCATCTGGGCCTTTAAAATAAGAAGATGCTTTACAGTTATCAGTCAGCTCATCCCCCATCCTCTCTGTTGCCCTCTCCAGCTGGTGACACTCTTACTGACCACCTAGTTAACCCACAACTGGGCCTGCAGATAGGATTTGGAGGCTGAGGTTTCTTCAGATTAGCAGACTTACTGCAGTGCAGATGTAAAACACATGACTTGCGGGAGAGGAGAGTCCCTCTGGTTCCATCATTTGAGCTCTTTCCCCACCTCCTTCCAGTCCTCCTATTCCTCCCTATCTGTTTCCTCCCCTTCAAACAGGACACATTAAGCATAGTTTCCATCCTACCGTACGTCTCTCTTTGTCAGGTCACACTTTCAATCTAAAGAGCCCCGAGAGCTCCCACACAGATCCACTCGCAGACTTGCAGACTGATATATATGTGTGTTAATCGTGTGCATGTACGTGTAAGCGTGTATTGTTGCGTACATTGTATGCATTCTTGACTATAAATCCAAGTATCTGTCAGATTGTAGGTGGGGTACTATGTGTCTACCGACAAACTGTTGGATCAGCCGCCACGTGTTTATTAGACACTTTATCCAACAGGCAGAAAATTGGCCTGAATATTTGCCTGCTCCTCTGCTCCTTCTGCTGCGTGAATGCAGACCCAGCAGCTCTGATTGCTTCTGACAGTGACAACAAGAACAGGCTGTCTGAGAAGACTTTCTGAAGACCTCCTCCTGCATCTGCACAGGGAAGTCAGAGGAATGAGACAAATCAAACAAGAAGTTGCTTTGCTCTCTGAAGTTCTTTGTAAAGTGGGTTACCACCATATGAGAAACGCAGCGGTTGGTGGGTGTCTGTTAAAGTTGTTTGATGGTAGTCTATATTGTTGGAACGCAGTGGACTCTTCAATGTACTGTGATTTAAATAGACAAGAAGAGACATTGCTGTATTTATTCTGTCTGATGCTTGGGTCTGCAGTAGTGACATCAGGTCGTTGGGGGGAGGGAAGCTAGGGGAAATCACCAGTAAATTATAGCTCAGGCACATCCCCAGACGCCTTGGCCAGGGTCCTAGAGCTAAACAGCTTTAGAACCGCTTTCCCTTTTTCAACCCCTTTTCCGCTACATTCCTGCTCTTCCCCTCTCACTCCTGCGTTTTGCTCCAGATGTGGCATTGTTTGGACACATTTGTTTTGGGCTCGGGCCGGTAGACCTGCGTCGAGTCTGATGTCATGCTCTATTTAAAGGGAAAGCCATGAGAACTGGGTGGAAAGGAGCGCAGTGTGGTCTCACTTCAAAGCTTCTGTCTAGGACTACTGATGACTGTCATCCGTGGCACAGCAATCTGTGTCATGGACAGATGACCACATTCATTTTAAGTGTTGACAGACATGTCATTTTGAAAAGGTTCAGAGAGGAGGCACCACTTTTCACAAAAGCCAGAAGGATGAAAAAAAATGTTGGTTTTGTTTTATCTCACCTCGCCCACCGGGTTTACTGAAGTTATCTCAGTTTCACTATTATTTGGAATAATCTGCCACTCATACGAAGAAACAATACTGGTTTTATTTGAAGCTTGCATTATGGCTGTTTATGGTATAACTGAGGAAACTTGATACCATAGTTAGATGAAATGAAAAGATGATGCCCTCAATTGAACCAACAAACATGACAGCTTTTTTATGGGTCAGAGGAGTCACATGCTGCCCAAACTTCCATGCCTCTCTAATTAGCTCTGTCAGTCAATGAACCTGGCACCTCATGCCATTGAAGAATGGGATAATGAACTTTTTTCTCTGTGTGTCTCTCAGTGTGCGGGGTACGTGCATGTGTATGCTGCACCACCCTGAAGACGAAAGAATCCATTGTCTCCCAGCTATAGGGGAGCTGGGAAGGGCACCTTTTCTTCGTGGAGATGAGGGGATCTTTTCCTCGATGACTGAGCTTATTGTGCCATCTTATTTAAACTGTCAGCATGGTGGAGAGTCAGCAGCAGCTGACTATCAGGCTCTACTGTTAGATTCCCCATGGGAGCTCTGCCTTCAACACTGTTTGGCCTTCAAACACACATATATTTGCCAGGTCCTCTCTAGTGTCTCTGGTTCAAACAGCTATAAGCTCTAACCCAGCTGAATATTTCCGGTTCAAACGGGCATGTTTGCTAGATCTCCGTCCCTCTCTGTTCCTTTTCCCTGCCCCACAGTGTTTGCTCAAGGAGTTCACAGTGGCTTCTCGGCCCTTCAGGAGTTGAAAGCTGGAATGACATGAAGTGCTAGCAGACGATGAGCGTATTTCCATTCAGTCATGTACACGTACTCACGCACGCACAGACACAGAGAGGGGAAGCAGCGTTCGGATAATAAAGTCATCAGACAGCCTCTTTCTCTTTCTGTGGCCTCTGAGTGACCCGCCAGTGCAAAAGGTGCTGCAATGCTTAGCATTCGATCGGTTATTTTTCCAAAATCCTTGTTGCTCTTAGACACTCAGCCACGTGTGTTTTGAGGGTGAGGATCCCTCAGGTTTGAAGATAAAACTGTCATCCTAAGAAAACAGGGTCTTGAATGTTTTTAAAAGCATTGCTTGCCTCACCTGTGTGGTATGACGGCCTTGAAAATCCAGGTGAGCTGCTTTGTTCTCTCAGGTGTTCGGCCATAGCTGTTGGCGTTTTATTCCAAGGATATTTACGGAGTTCCTCTCCAAACAAGTTGGCAACGCAGAATGAGTTTTCCCACTTTTGGCAGCACACATATAATTCTGCTCTTGTGTTTTGAGAGTAGTTATATATAAATGCAGATGTTTTTGACACAAAAATGTGGCTCTCTCTCTCCAAGCTCAAAGTTCACTACAGTGCATTGCCACTGTGGTCAACATCAAAGACTTGGACGCAGACATGTTTGCACACTTGCATTCGCAGACACGCAAACAGACTTTTGGATCATTTATATTTACTTCCATACAAGAGCATAAACAGTAAAGATGAAATCGGGAAATTTCTGTCGCACGCGTATCCTGTCTCACATACAGACTCACACAATCTCTCAAACACTTTCTCTGGCTGTGGTTCAGAGCATCACCCAATGTTTTGTCCAGCTGTATGGGCCAAGGGAAGACAGTGAAAGCATAACAGTTCAGCCCCAGGGTCATAAGGTCAGGCACATCTAGGTGATCAGTGCTTCCGCTCTAGATTCTGTTTATGACTATGTGTATACACACCATGCAGTCTGTCAGACAATTGTATACACCCCACACCCAGCCTCAAGCTCACACAGCTGGCACAGCCAAACATTCACAGAGTCTGTTTTAGGGAAGGGGGAGGGTGTGTGTGTGTGCGTGTGTGTGTGCGTGCATGTTTGTGAACTCCCTCAACCGCCACCCACACACTAAAACTAATGCATACAAGCATACATACTCACAAACCTTTGCAGAGATTAACATGTAGGCTAACACTGCGTGGGAATGTGAGCTGTTACAATTAATTCTTAATTCTGGAAGCAAATTTTGCCAAACTGGATTGGATTTATTTTATTTTTGGCAAATTAATAGACTAGTTGCTTCATATTTCTTCAGTTAGTGCCAAAGTCTCCACAGAAATATCTGCGGTCTCTCTATCTTGATCTACAGTACAGACAGTCTGCATCTCTTTAAAAGGCTGGCTGTCTACATTCCCCACACATTCGTCCATTTCCCTTCACACGAGGGTGGATCGAGATGACTTTGTGCTGCAAAGTTGCATTAAACAGAAAAAGAGCTATAAGTCTGGGGAAAAGATGTAGTATGTTCACACAAACTCTTTGAGTGCTAAACAGTCACTTTTCAAGGGTAATGCGCTCACTTTTTATAGGGCTGAAACAGGTGGCTGGGCTGTAGAAATGGGAGGTACGGATGGGTGAAGTGACGGGGTAGAGTAATGACAAACTTCATTTTAAATTAAAGCTAAACATTGTCATTTGAGGGGAGTGTCAGGCTGAATGAAACGAACCTTTACTTTGCTTTATTCATTATTTTATTCAGTTTTGCTGTTAGTATCCTGGATTCTCCTTTTGCTTTTATATTTAGGAAGCTGTAAATCTAGAGGGATCAAAAAGGGAAACACTAAATCAGGTTATTCATGTAAAATTTACCGATCGTCGTAAGCAGACACACACTTTTGCCAGGCCGTAAATAATTATTTCACTGATTACAAAAACAGGAAATCTATCTATCCAAGAAATAAAGTCTCATTTAAACATAAAAACAGCCCTAGAGGCAAAGTTTAGCTTCCTGCCACAGTGGTTAAGTTTCATGTAGACTCCTTTACTCTGCCTGAACCTTCTTGACTTTCTGGACTTTACAGAATGGTCATCTCCATCAACACAGCTGACCAACTGAGTTTGTGTATCTACGTATGTGTGAGAGAATTTATATTTGTTTGTGTTTGGCTTTGTTTGTGTGTGTGTGTGTGCAGCCATGTCTACACACACCTACCATATGTTTTCGTTTAAATGGCCCCATGTGGTTTCCCGTTGCTATCTGTTGGTTATATCTCTGCAGTAGAAAGTTAGTGCCCACCCCTCAAGATTCAGCCTCAGCACAGTAGTGTACATCTCATTTCCGTGTTTGTATGTAGCCCTAAACTGCCAAGGAGAAGAAAGGGATTTGTTATGTGAACCATGTGTGACTGCTGACGCAGATGGGAGAGGTTAAAGCAGCGGGGAACTCAAAGGAGTGTGGCTTGGTCTGCCAATCTCTTTCACTCTCCGTCTGATGTCAGACGTGAGATTGACAGTCTGTGAGATTTTATCAGCTCCTAGATAACCACTGAGGCCGAAAATGACCACCGATGCTGGTGATACGTGTGTTTCTAATCCATATTAGCCCTTCAGGTTCCCCTTGAGGCCAGGATAGCAACTTTTTGACAAAACACTTATAAACCAAGTGGTGTACATCTTCTCATACTACATAGTCCAACTTTGCTCAGTAAATTGTAAGACATCAAACTTTTCTTTTTTTTTTTTTTTTTTTTTCTTAGATGTGATGACCTTTAAAAGCTTCCATTTTTAGTCAGATCTGGTGAGTGGGCTTGTGCAGCTGGGCTAAACCAACAGAGCTTCTCCCTGTGAGCCACAGTGGTGTTACAAGTAAATACAACAGAATCAGAGAGTGTACCGTGGAGGCGGATGTATCCACAGATTATGGGAGTGATCCACTCGCAGCAGGTTAACAATGGCCTCATGAGTGTGAGGTGCAGTGGGTTTGTGCAGCTTTGGGTTGTGTGGTGTTTATGTAGCCCTGGGAAGGCTGTGCATGTTAACACAGTATTGAATCACCTAATGCAGACAGCATTATCATAAGGATGTTGACTCTGGAACGCCACATATGGCTCAGATTCCTTAAACGTGTCATCATGCCATAGTTTTATATGATAACTATATAAAACTATATAAAGTCTGGGGAGTTTTTTTCTTTTGCAAGCATTTTTTTCCACAGGCATAAAACGGATAGGAGTTCTGCATATTTGCAGCGTATTGCAACGTAACTTGTGAGCAGTTGAGAAGTTGCAGGATTTAAAGGTCTAGTTTGTTGGATTTAGTGGCATCTAGCAGTTAAGGGTTGCAGATTGCAACCAACTGAAACTTCTCCGGTGTGCCGACATGAAATGCAAATGGCCCTATCTAAGCCCGTGTTTGATTTGTCTGTTCTGGGCTTCTGTAGAACAACATGTCAGACTCTGGAAGGGGACCCACTCCATATGTAGATATAAACAGATTCTTATTTTCAGTTCAGTCACACAGCTCGCGTTTTAAAGCTTTATTTCAACAGCAGATCATAGAGTTTGGTGTTGGAGCCTTCAGGTGGATGCTGGGGTGGAGGTGGGGCTGAAAGGGCAAGCAGCAGTACTGATGCAGGGCACCAGCGGCATTGGCAAGGCAAAGGGAGAGCTGGGAAGATTTTACAGCCTAAATACACTGCCAAACTGGGAGGGTGTGTTTTGTAGATGACATATGGATAGTGATGTATGACATGTGTGTATGAATCAGTGCAGCTCAAGTTGAATGCCTGAACTCGCTCGCAGGCATCACTCCATTTATTAATACATATGAAAACAAAGTTGTGAATATCGTATTCCATTTCTGACAATAGATGCACCTTAATCCTGCACACAGACCTTTAAGAGCTATCTTTTGGATAGAACTGGGTAAGATTAAACAGTTTTGAAGATTTATATTTAGTTTTCAACTCTACCAGTCATTGTATTTGGCAGCCTGGCCCACTGAAGGAATACTTCCCTGGGCTAAATGAGAATGTTTTCTGCAGGAGGCACAGCTCCAGGTATGCTAACAACATAAACGCTCTGTAGCCCTGGAGCAGAAAGGCTTTTCCTGCTGCAGGTCTGAAAAAGGAAACCTTAGGCTTTCAGATTTCTTCTAACAATAGAAAGCCTAATAGGCAGATCATCGCCTGGACCACAAATGCCTCTTTCTCTCAGGTACTTTTATTTGAGAAGCTTAAACACATCTAAGGAGCTTAGTTGTCTTGTAGACACAGACATACACCTGGGAGAGGGGTTAGGGAATCCCCCGGACTGTCTCACTGTCAGCGGAGATCACTGATGTTATCGTCTCTCTGCTTCTGAATAATGTCTTTTCTGTCTCCTCTCTACCTCTGCCAGTCTTTCTCTCTTATGCCCAGACATAAACACAGACCCCCAGTCTTTGGTGCTACTGATGCTGCCACCTATGACCAGCTCTTTTAAATCCTCATGGCTCTGTGTGATGCTACACTGCCACTGTGGTCCATGCACCTTCCTTTGGCTAGAATGACAGACTCAGCGTGGGGGGAGAGAGGGTGGGCAGAGCAGAGAGGTATTACTATCAGGTTTCCCTCTAACTACAGCAACAACTGGGCCTGAGCCAGAACTGCCATAGGGCTCTTCATATTTCCAGAGGCACTCATGTGCATTCTGCTTATGAAATAACATGCTTGGCCTCAGATATTCTGTTTCACGGAAGGAGTTCACAATTATTGCTGACATTTTGTTTTCCATGATTTTCCTAGTGAGTGAGATGAAGGGAAGGATAAGAATGAGCGGGGGTGGCAGTGTTTTGGTAAAACAGTTGGATACGTCTATTTCAGTTGGAGAGCAGCTTCTCTCAGTTGCACCATATGTTTTGGATAAAGTAACATATCCCACATAGATATTTTTACGTGTGATCGACAATTAGCCAAAATGTGTTCCTTGTTTTCTGACTGCAGCTCCCAAAGCATCAATAAAGCGCGCTTGAGATGGAGCAATTTGAAGTGGTTTGATGTGCTGTAACTCACCAGAGTGCTCTGTGATTAGACTTCATTTTCTCCTTTGGTTTGTCTTTATCACTTTCCCTCCTCATTTTTCACTCTTCTTTTACTACAACGAGCTCACACTTTGTTCTGGCTCCATTGTGACAGTATCATGGGTAAAAAGGTCTTTGATCAAGTGTACACAGGCCCACAGACAACTTCAAACACAGCCGTCAATCAGAAGCTTAAAAATTTTATTCCTTAATCTATGATTTATCGAGACTGCTGGGTTCCCAGGGCTCATTGGCCGGGCTGTGATGGAGGGCATTATAAACCCTTCCAACAGAGCGGCTCTATGTCACTTATTATTCAATATCTAACACAGAGCTTCAAGTCATGATGGACCTTGAGTGAGTTTTAATGAAAGATTTCCTGCTTGGTCCCTGCCAGGCCGTCTACCACGCAATATCGCCCGCTCCTTAAGAGCACACTCCTTCAAATTAAGGGCGAAGGAAAAAGCTGCAATGCTAAAAACAGAATATTTTCAAAGGAATGGGACCGTATTAAAGGAAAGTAACAGGAGCTGTATCCGACTTTAGACCCCGGCGTGGGTCAGCGAGAGTAGGACTAGTAAAACCCACAGGGGCATGTCTCCCCCTCTCACTTCACCAGTTCAGGCCAGAGATGAGGTGATCCACATGGTGGGGGACGTGTGTGTGTTTGACTGCATGTGTGTGTGAGGGAGACGGGAGGAAAAAGTCAGTCTTTGGTTTCGGTCCAAGACAGGAAAACGCTGAAGTAAGCTCAACCGTCACCTCCCAGACTCCTGGATAAAGAAGTGGCCTAATTATACCAAATGCAGTTATGTGATTTATTCTTTTAACACCCTTTTAACAGTGTGTGTGTGTGTGTTTCTGTGTGCATGTATGTGTGTGTGTGTGTGTGTGTGTGTGTGCCACCACCAGTCTAATGTGATAGTGACGCTGAGGAAAAGGTCATGTGAGGACGCCTGCACCGAGCATGTAATGATATATCGGGCTTGTTTTCCTGCAGCAGATGTGTGTTTTCTGACAGCTTGTTTTTTTCACCCGCTCCTTGATTTGTGACAGGAGCTGAGACTCACCCATTTCATGCTGTACAGACAGAACAGAACAGCCCCCACAGGCAGAGGAAGGAGTATGGTCTGTCGAATGATGTCAGTGTTTGGAGAGGATGAGTGTGTTGGTGGTGGTGGTGATGGTGGGGGGGTTAGATGAGTCTGGCGGAGGGGAAGAGAGGAGTATGTGTGGGGGAGGTAACACGAGATCCCCCACAGAGATGCTAAACTCCATTACAGACTGAAAGAGAGGGAAGAGGAGTCTTTACAAGGATGAAGAAAAACGTTCCACTTTTAATCTGTGCACAATCTAAAAATAACCTCCCCTTTCTGTCTACTGCCCACTGGGGCAGGCTTGTTAAAGAGTCTGTCTCCAAAGAGAGGGAGTCAAAGTGCTGCAGAGTACCAAACAAAAAGAAGAGAGAAAAGGGACATGAAAAGAGGGAGGGATTAAGATGGAAAATGGAGCACAAGTGGGAGGGAAATAACAGAGTGAGAGCAAAAAAGGCAAAGAAGGAAGAGTGGTGGGAAAGATGTGGGACAGATGAATCTTCGAGAGAGTGAGAATGAGTTCATAAAGCCTTAGGGACTGCTGAGTGGATCAGACTCCTATGTTGTCAACTGTTCCCTCTCGCCACGCCGTCAGCCAGCCGGGCTCAATGCAATGCCATTACACACCTATTTGGCCCCAAGGCTTTTGTGAGTCTTGGTGCAGCAATAAAAGCACCTAGTGCTTGGAAATGTGGAATAACAGAGGACCTTTTACAGGGCCCGGTGACATGGCCCTTCTCCGAGAGGTTCGCCTCACAAGCAGTGAATCACACACACATCACATAGTCACCCATTCTTCAAATGCTTCCCTGCTTTCCAGTCTCAGCGTCTGACTTACAACTTGCTACTGTACCTAATTCGACCAGCCACCCAGCCCGATGTGTCATCCTCATCTCTGTTACTGTTGTTCTTTTTCCCGTACCTTCCAGGAAAGTGAATGGAACAGGTGAGTGTTGGTTGGTTTTCAGTGGGGACTTGGTGATTTGCGCCAATGTCTCATGAGAAGCGCCTCACAAAGAGGGGAACGGGGTCTAAAAATACTAGACACTGTCTCTGGGATTTTGAGATCCTCCCTCGGAAACTAAAACAATCTTTGGCCTTATTCACTAACATCCATCTGCCCAAGGGTAGGAGACTTCTCCAGACTGCACACGCCCATAGTTTTGTCTTTCTGAACAATTTGGAACAAATCTGGCACACGTTCGACCAGGTGGTTTCACTGTGCTCATCACATGGTGGATCTATTGTACCCTGCAGCACCCTTCGCTCTGACCTATTGTAACGACCTGACTCTTAGCTTCTTTGATCTCACAATCCATCTTAAAGGGATAGTTCGGATTTTAAGATTGGGGTTGTACAGGGTTCTCATCCATTGTCAGTGTATTATCTATAGTAGCTGACTGTTGGCAGGCCCCCTGTTTTGGGAAGCGTCAGGACTGCTGACATGGAAGCTAAACAGTGTAGCCACCTAAAAAAAGTCACACCCAAAAGAAAGCTGTAACAGCTTAAGTCTACTCTATATTGAGAGTATTTTCACTGCTTTATCTTCCTGTCAGGCAGCCCGATCCTATGGGGAAGCCCTTAACAGCTTCAATTCCCCATCTAGCACTCGTCAAAGCCACCAGACTCTGTTGGCAAAGACACTAATTTCAGCTCGCTGTTGGTCTACTGCTGCCTCGATCAGTTAGTTTGTGAGCTTGTGTGACTAAGCTGAACTAACCCTTTTAAACGCCAAAGTCACACAATGTCCAGGCAGTACATTACTTAGCTGCCGTGTCAGACTCTAGCTTGATCTTCCAAACTGGGGGCATGCTGACTGACATCTACTGTATGTCATGCACTAACTTAAGATAAGTACCTCATACATCACCACTTCAAAAGACACAAACTGTCCCTTTAAGCAGGGGCCAGTAAAGACATCCCATCATCCTTACCACAGCCTCAGTTCCCTTTCTTTTCCCTACACTCACACAGCGATTGCCAGCAGTTACATATTGTTCAGATATTCACCCAGACGACATAAAGCGCAAAGCATTGGCTGCCAAGTACACAATCACAGCAGTGCAATTACCCAACACAGCTGATAAACAACATATGGACCCTTATAGTCCAGAGCAAGATCACACAAATATACTGAAGTCACATTCCTTATCATGGGTGCCTTTTTACTGCTGTGATGTCATTTTTCCCACTTAAAGGAGGGGCGCTAACCCCCTACCACCACTGCTTTTTTCTTTTTTTAACAACGGAACATCAGCTGGGCGTCTGTGGAGTGATTGCATCACTGAGGTCATTCGAGCAGCAGAAGTCTGAGAGAGACGAAACAGCACAGAGCTAGCTAAGTCCTTGACCAGCCTAACACCATTCATAAATTCCTCCTAGATTGTAGCCAAGTGCACAGGACCTGGTGATGTGTGGACTGCTTGACTCTGAAGTCATGATTACACACACACACACACGCTGCTGTCCTCACACGTTCCCTGCTGGCTCTCACTGCTGCTTTGAGGGAATGGTGGTCGCCAATCTTGCCATAGAAAGAAAGGTATTTCCAGAGTTATAAAATAGCATGTTCTTTGGTAGATTTTCCATTTTGTTTCACTGACCCTTCAAAACACCACAATGCAGATTTGTGTTTTTGCTCTCTAAAGCTGGTCAATGCTTTTAACATTTTAAGTCCTCTTGAAAGTTTACGACCTTGTATTTCATTTTAATTGCACTCCTCAGTATGTGTGCATGATAGCGGGAAGGATAAGGGATGCAGAGAATCTGCTCTCTGGAGAGAAAACGCCAATCAGATGGGAATAAGTTCATTTGTTTTTACTTTCCTGGAACTGTTGCGCACACGAACTCCTCCACATAGTTTTTTAGTGCATGAACTTCAAATGTGTATTTTTTGTGAAAACAAAAAGAAGTTGATTTAATTCTTAGTCTTGAAATTCATTTAGTAGCAGATGAAGGGGACATGATATGACAGCCCTGCATTTATGTTACGTCTGCGATGTGCAATGCTTGCATGCAAAAGCAGGCTTATCCAATGCACATTTAAAATACATCAGACAGTCAGTCCCCAGTGAGTGGAAACAGAACAGGAAATTGGGATCAAAGACGTAACGTAATTGCATTTTACATGTGAAAAGCTCTTATTTATTTAGCGTGTCTGCAGGTTCAAATATTTAAACTTAATTTTTAAATTATGGCTCCTATTTCTGACTGCATCTTTGACCAAGATCAGGGTGTGTTTTGGTGACCAGTGGTCCTCACGTAGCCCCTAAAGACCCACTAGCCCTAGATTAATGGCTTTCCTGCTGCCCCAGAGATGCAAGCTGTGCCAACACAAATGGTCGGGCATGCGATGCTGGCATGACAAATTGAAGTGAGGGCAAAAGGGCAAAAGGCAGACCGCAGCCCAGACTGGCAGTTTTTCTAGCAGAGCTGCATGAAGGCAGCATTAGGACCACGATGCTGAGCTGAGAGGTCAAAGGCGCAGGGTTACAGACCCTAGCTTGTCCCCTCTGCCTCAGCCTTCTAATGGACTGTGACAGCGCTTCCGATCCCAACAGCCTGGCCAAATGGTTTATTCATCAGAGCTGCTCATGGGTGCAACACTAGCACATTTCGTGCGCACAGAGGTTGACACATAAATTACAGTGTGCTATCCTTACCTCGGCCTGTGCAAATGGAAATGTTTTCATCTGACTGATGTGCGTAGGTCTGAAAGCAAAGAAAGCTGAAAAACTCAATAGTGTGCTCACTGTAGTCGTTTCATTTGTGTTATTGATTGTGAGTTCACAAGCTGTCAGAAATGTGAAACATCATTATAACAGTATACAGTGAAAAATATAAACAGTGAAAAAAGATAAACAGCACTTCCAAGTTCAGTCATATGAACTAAGTACATCTTAGCACTTTTGTGTATCTTAGCCTAATTTCTGATTTCGGAAACAATTATTTCTGGTCATCCCTAATGGTCTCTTAGTCTTTAGTGACTCATATATTGAATCCTGTCTCTGACTCAAGCGCTGGCCATTGTCAACACAATACTTCAATGTTTGTTTAATGCTCTCCAAGTGTTGATTTTGTGACGGTCTCACATGGCATCACGTTCTTTTAGTTTTGCCTCCTGCGGTTTAAAGTTAATCAGCTAAATCAAAGTGAAAAAACAGAGCCTGTAGCTCATTACTCATTCTCGGATTAGATTTTTTTCTGAAGTGCATGTGTATGGAGTGCTGTGCTCACACACACACACACACGCACACACATTTGAGGGCATGAATGCTTGCCTGCGCTTGAAGGTCAAGAGGGGATCGTTGGTGGTTGTTTATGCAGAGAGTGTGAGGAAGCAGAGTGACTGTGAGAACCTGGGTCCTGGACACTCTGGGTTTCTTGTCTTTCTCAGTCACCGAGGAGCAAAGTGTTTGAGCAGATCTAGATGCGCAGCAGCTGTAAAAATAGGAAGGAGAGGGAAAGTATGATTCATGTGATGGAGAAGAGGATTACTCCAGCTTGCATATACTGTTTTGCTGCACCATGAAGAGGATCCAAATGATGTGCCCAAGTCAGACGTTATCAGCCAGCTCCCACGGTGACTCAGAGAGATGGAGTGTAGGAAAGACCAGTTCGATAAGGGGACAGCTGTGACTTAAGATGTGCTGGAGAAACTACAATTGCAGTCCCAGTGATTTTTTTTTTCCACGATGAATAATGCACTCATAGAATATTTGCTTGGAGTGTGTTTGAGGTTAGCCAAAAAGTGTGTAAACTCTCGCTAGTATCCAGAAGATTTCTTAATCTTCTGCCTTGAGGGTGCTGCACTAAGCCACTCTTGTGTCAGGAGCACTTTTAGTATGTTTTGGGCTTCTGGTGTAGCAATGTCTGATGGACTTGGAATAAATCACAGTCATTCATCATGTATGCTCTCAAAAATGTGAACTTATCACAAGTGGGAATAAGTTGTGTTATCTTTGTCAATTTTGCGTAAATACTCTGTTAAGTGCTCCTGAACTGGTATTTTTTCCATACGACATCGGTTGAGAAAAAAATTCCAAAGTACACAGCATTCTCTTTGGGTCGCTCTTTGGCTTGGCCCAGCCGTCCGCCTCACACACAGGCATGTGAAGCCAGAGAGGTTGGGCATGGATGAAGCACAGAAGCCACTTTCTCTATCTCGGCCTCCAGCACTGGTCTCCAGTGAGCCTGAGCAGGTCTGAGGGGAACAACGTGAGCTCTGCCAGGGGCTTTGGTTTGTTCCTCAGCCTCCAGTCAGCCACTGACCTATAATAAGGCCTCCTGTTCAACGCAGCAAAAGCAATGGGCAGAGTGGAAAAGAATTTACAGCAGTACGGGTTGAGTGAGTTTGTTGATCGACCGGAGATTAGTCCTGTAAACACAGGCTCGGTTCCGTTAGATACTCTGCGTTGCCTTAATAGAGTTCAATCAGTAATAGCAATCTTTCTGACAGGCTGTGGTGATTCAGCCTTGGAGAGAGCTGAGTATCTCGATGTACCTTCTCATCAGGTGTTGACTGAGCCAATTGAGCAGGATCCTGCAGCAGTCCTCCTGCTTGAATCAGTGGCTGTGTTGTCTACGTTGGTCAGACCCAGAGGTGATCCTGCTGAATCAGTGGATGTGTTGTCTCAGTGATGCTGACCTGTCCAGCGTGGATTAGATCAATACTGGTGTTGTGTAGTGTTGGGACAGCAGGGACTGGATCAGTACTGGTTCTGTTCCAGCCACCATGGGTCCGTGCTACACACTCTCTGTGGCTGTATGAATGGCTTCTTGCAGTGGCTGTACAGAGCGTCATTCTTCTCACCCTCATCTGAGGCTGACATCCGAGGGGGAAGCCCAGGGAGCCGGCAGGCTAAATGTTTTTCTATCCCCCTGGTAGGAATGGACGTATCGGGTGCTGTTTTAATGCGTTTCAAGTAGAAAAACAAGGCAGTGTCCTATGACCGAAGGTAAAAACGACAAGGACAGTAGTGAAAACAGACTGTGGCTCCGGCCGTATGCCCTCCCCTTGCAGTATACAGGGGGAAAAGCGAAAACATCCAGTCCAGTGACAGACTCATCATTAATGCTGTGGGTTTGTTTGTCTTAAGAGTTATTTGCCCACTTTGCCATTTCCCCAGGAATCTTAAATACCCCTGCCCCCTTGGCCCTCATAGGGTCCCTGCTTAAATAGTCCAACTCGGTGGGAGTCCACTATCCCCGAGCTCCTGTCCTCCCCACTGTTGCCAGGTCTAGATGGGACAAAGTGAGCATTCCAGGAATAGCAACACGACTCCAAACCCCAAACCCACCTGCTCCCCTCCCCCTCAGACAGTTTTTTTTCCACCCTGCACCCTTTCTCTTCTGCACCTCTAACTGTGATTGGGGGGGATCCCATGCAATAACAGTATTTTCACAGGAAACGACAGGGCTCTTTTACCCATGAAGCATCTCTATAACTCTTTTGCTAAGCTTGAACTTTTCCTTTTATCTATGACCCTTGCTCCTCTCTTTCTTTTCTTATGTAACAACACAGATGCCGGAGGTGTGGCTGTGCCAGACAGTCAGACATCGTACAAATACTTAACACCAGCACGTTTCACCTCCCCAGTCTGGGGGCAGCACTCACACAGCTCGTCTGTCAAGCACCACTAAAAAGAGGGAATGAGCATCCAATTGATCTCAATGCCTCAAAAAGGGGAATATTTGTGATTTTTTTAAATAAAGCCATCCTGAGCCTGGTAGGGGAGAAGCAGGGAGGAGCATTGGGGAGAGGATGAATAGCGTCCTGTGCTCAGCCCCTGGGTGGACTGAACCCCTCTGTTTGCGCTTTTTTCGGCCTTGGCACACAGGGCTGCCTGTGAGGAGTGGGTCGGAAGCAGGAAGTGGTTGTGTAAGGCGATCTGCAGATGCAGCACAGAGCCCCTTTTCAACGGCAGACCCCTTGGTCCCGTTCTGCACAGCGACACATCAGGTAGTCCTCCTGCTGCAGCCACAGCAAGACACAGACCACACCCACGTGGGACCACTATGCACAGAGACGGGGGAGATGAGAGGAAATGATAGGACAGAAGGAAGGGGAACAAAAGTTGGGAATAATGCAGAGAGGGGATGGAGTGCAAGAGAAAATAAGGGCTTCTGCTACTGTAGTCATGGATCAGATAGGAAAAGATGCTTACCAGAGGTCTCTGCCAAACTTGGACATGGCTTAACAATTTTTATCCATGAAATCTTCTATTACTGCAAAGCAAGGAATGATAAAAAGGATAATGTGGATAGTGAAATCAAAGATGGAAGATCAAGGTACAGGTGTACGGCAGGTTCATTTCTTCATGGCACATTATGGAGGAACCTGTTGAACTGTACTTGTCTCCTGCAGGAAAGCTGCTGTATGATCCCATCCTGGATCTGAAGTAGATTGGCAGTCAGCACTCAAAGCCCCAGGAGCTGGAATCTCTCCCTTCTCTGCGTGACTTCCTTTCCTCTTCCTTATATCTCCCCTTCCTCCTTCTTTTGGACTTTTGTATTTCCCAGGCGACCTAATTGTTGTAGGTGAATTGCTGAACTCTGTTATATCTGATTTCAGTTATAGCTGCTCAAGGTCACCCCCCCCCCCCCCCCCCCCCCCCCCCCCCCGGTATTTAGATAGCTTTCTCAGCTGCAAATAAAGAGGGCCTCACTCACAAATGTGGCCCATCAGCGAAACACTGAGTTTAAACACTGAGCAGGAATACGAGGCACTTCAACTAGTCCATCACTTTCCCCTTCATTTTGCTTTAATTGTCTCGGCTATTTCCAAACCATTACCATAAAGTGGTTTTGAGCAGGGTGCATACCACCTCGTCTCCCGCAGTGCTAAATAAACAAACACAGTAAAAGGATAAAGTTAGAATCCTGCTGAAATGTCACTAAATGACAGCTCAGCTGAGCTTCACTTGGTATGAATGAGGCTTTTGTCTGAACAGGATCCATTGTTATTGTTTCCAAGCACTACTTCAGGTGCAACTAAGCTGCTAAAGTGGACCGAAGTGTCAGGCCCCTAAAATAGAAACAACTATTTAATGGTGTTTGTTCGGGCAGGGCAGCTTTTGTGTGTAAGTGGCCATCAGTGCCCAGAGTGGCAAGTTCAGTATGTATTTTTGTAACTCTGAATGTATTACAGAAACAGAGTTTGTGGTTTGTGTTATTGTGACATAGATTAAAGTGTGATAAAGTGATCTGGTCAGATCCACATCTCTGGCAAATCGTTTAGCTCCAGTGAGCCTTTGAAGGTCTGCCCAGGCCAGGGAAAACTTTGAGAACCGAGACACAACAGAGAGGAACATAGACACAGACAGAATCCAGCTCCCTGTCCCACCATAGCGCTAATAAAACCCAAACAGATGAAAAGCATACTTCACTACCACCAAAGTCCTGCTGTTTTGTCACTATGTATATTTTTGAATTCCGTGTCACGCGTTGACACAAGCTACTTAGGAAAGCCTGAGTCGTAATTAGGTCATTTGGACATTTCCTTGGACTATTTAAAGGCAGGCAGGCAGGGTGAATTTGGAAAATGCTGGTACTGACTCACGCATGCTCTGCCTGGAATTCCCTCTTTACCATTGGCCAGGGGACTACTGATTTTGGCATTGGTGCAAATTGGACTGAAGAATAAAACAGGGAGAGAAAAATATTACTCAGTGTTTTTTTTCTTTGCTACCCTTTCCACCCTTCTCTTACCATACATACTGGAATAGCGCTGGAGAAAGAAACTACCAAAGGTTCACCCCCAAACAAACACTTAACGCCAAATAACCTCAGCTCGTGCTCTTATTCTTTCAGTTAGCTGTGTTGCTTCTAGAATTACTCCATGACTGTCAATCATGCGCTCGCTCCACCGAGGTTGGTCCGAAATCTTCTACAAATGTTTTTATTTCCTCCCAGCACCAACCCCCGCCTGCACTTCAGTTCCTGTGACCTAATGCCAAACTGAAGAGATTTGCTTTCATGCGTGTGGGTTGGAGGAAGACAGAAAGACAGCGAGAGCGAAAGAATGAAGGAGAGAAGTAAAGAGGCAGGACGATGCATCTGGCACTGTGGTTTGAAGCAGAGGAACTTAAGAAGGTGTGACTGATGATGGTTTTCAGGCCCTATTCCGTTCTCTGCCCCACCCTGCTGGTTTTATTTTTGAGCTGTTTCAGTCAGCATACATCACGTATTACCTGGTGCCAAGTTTATAGGAAATTAATCACTTCCTGTCACGGGAATGCTCTCCCTTTGATTTAAACGTCTGTGTGCCAGCCCAGCAAGACAGCGTTAAATTTGACTGAAACACTTTGATTTATCTACTGGGACTTAGAAAAGTAACATTATACCTACCACTCTATAAAAACCCACTGCAAAACTGCATGTCAGTCACACAATGTATGCTGAAATTATACATCAAAAGCATGCTTAAATACTGCACAACCACACTCACAGAGATGCACATATATACAATTATACCCAATTGAGTGTGCAAATGTACTCACACGCACTCCAGTGTATTCATGTAAAACCTGGGACTCTCTCCTTCTCTCTTAATTGCAAACATGAACTTAGACGAAAGGTTCATTCACAAGTAGTGCTTTTGTATATCCGCCTGCTCTGTAGTCTCACAGAGAAACTGTATTTCATGAGAATTAGCTTGTTTCATTTGGCACTGATATGTGGTGCATTTTATGGAGCCTACTTTTCCCAAGGTTTGAAGGAAAACCCCTTTCTCTGTCACGTGTTGAAACTTGACTATCTGTCACCTCATCTGGAGATATACTCAAAGAAACCACCCTCTTTGTCTTATAAGCGAAGGTCTTACCTGAAGGTCAAAGGTTATGAGTCATGCCTGCAGGCAGGTTTTAGACAAAACAAATTTTATCCTGATATTCTTTGACTGATTTTCGGCCACTCCCAACCTACCTGAGTCACACTTCAAAATAAATCTTCCCAAATGTCACACCAGAGGCAAAGAGCCTATCACTCTTTTTCTTACACTTGTCCACTTGTTGTTAAAAAAAAACAAAACATCCAGCACGAGGTGGTGGTGTGGAGGCTCATCAGCCCTGAAGCACTCAGAGTCACAGCTGTATACATGAGAAACAAATCACGCCAAGCTGACATGTTTATTATGACAAGATTCAACTTTATGTGGTCTGTAGTGTCCTTGTAACTTATTTATTAACACACCAAATGCTTCAAATTCCAGATGCGGGTAGGTTTGCATTTTGTCCTTTTGCAGGAGAATATAGAATTTCCCAACTGTTCAAAGCATTACTGTGAAGCACCAGCCTTTTTAAGCCACCTTTTAAAATCATTATCGAGCTTCTGTGACAATGCATCCTTAGTAATGCTGTCGAAATAGGGGCATGTTTATTGCTGAATAAGTGTTTTGCCATTTATGCATTATGTATGAGGATGAAGATGCGTCTGTCAAAACATGTGGGGTTACAGTAGTGACACGAGGAGTTATCTACAGCCTGGCCTGCCTGTGCATGTTTGTCTTGGGTGCGTTTGTTCCCTGATTCATGGGAGGGAGGGTGACGGGTCAGTGAGAAAAGGTTAAGTCCCCCGAGGCTGCTCAGGTTGTAAGTCTGCCTCTGCAGGCCCAGTCTGCTCTCTGGGCTTTCACCTATGTGGTAGTGGGCCCGAACTGCACACACTGCCTCTGGCCTCCTTGTGGTTGAGCACATGTTAATGTTAATGGAGGAAAACATGCAGTTGCAGTTCCCATGTAAATAAAAAGCTTCCTCTGTAATACATTCCTAATTTGATGTATGGGAGCCTGTGAAGTAAAGCTTCCTGAATGAGTGGAAAACTGTGGAACTACAACACATGTTTTTGTGTTAGATAAATACAAAATTCATACTTTATATAATGCTACATGCTGTTTGAGCTCCCATATGTGCATGAGCCACATGTATCTGTGTGAGGGTGTCTGCATACATGTACTGTATGTTTCTGTCCGTATAGAACCGAGAGGATAAAGATGAGAGAGGGAGAGAAAGTGCTCCAATAACATTTGTCACATATGCAGATAAAAATGAACTTTGTCCCGCCTGTGTTTTTATGAGGATGTGCTTTGGATTTGGACTCATGTCAGCCTTTAAAAACAGTAAATAAAAGATTAAAAGAGGTTTTCTTGGCCCAGCTGCATGGCAGTGTTTGAATGGTGAGAATGTGAAACTGATTTGTTTCACTTTTTGATTGTTGTTTTTTTGCTGCTTTGGTTCGCTTTACTATTTTGAAGCACAATTAAAACAGAGGATTTATGATTTCCTTGTAGTGTGTGGTAGAAACTGGAGTCAAGACTGCCATATTTCATCCGTCACCTCTTGTTTATGTGTGTGGGGGGTCCACCCGCCACATCCAGATTCAATATTTTGCACTCAGGGAGTACCTTAAAATGGCACTTCTGCTGGTTATCTTTTAACCTGTGTTTAACCACTGAGAGTTCAGGATGTCTCTTAAGGTTGTGGCTTGGCAAAGAAAACATTGATTGAGTGTCCTTTACCCTCTAAATATTTAAATATTTGTAGCTGGTATGGGTCAGCTGTTTTAGTGGTGATCTTCAGAGCGTGTGATTTTATAAACTGTGTCTGGGTTAAATATTCACACATTAAAATAAAAAAAATATTAAAATACAACAGTGTAGCCTCAGACATAACGACAGTAGTTAAGTTTGAGGTTACAGAGGGCTGTCATTAATGACTCCATGTCCCATTCCACCCAACAGTTTCTTTTACATTTAATAAAACTTTGTTGATGTTGAGAGGCAACCAAATACTTTGGCCCAGGCAGAAGAAGGGACAAGCAAATATTGATCCGCTGAAAAAAGGAATGCAGGAGGAATAAAACCCGAAAGAAGGATTTTGTCCATTACGGATAAGGTTATCGTGGTTACAAGTGGGAGTCAGGAAATTTTGTCTAGCTTACCTTTTCACTAATATCCTGTTCTACTCAGTCATGTTGTAAAGTCTATCACACACTTGACCTGTTTTCAGCACAGCCACACACGTACTGTTCCATTGACATGCAGAAATAAGGGAAATTGTGTCAAAAAGAGGAAAAAATAACCTTTAAACGCTCTAAAACAAAGATTCCATCATGTTTGTGGAATGCTGTGGTTAGCAATATGGAAACAGACCGAGTCCAGAATCCAGTGGTTAGAAAAAAATAAATACAAGAAAAAAACTCATCTGAGAAAGAGGAAAAACTTGGGAGGGGGTAAGGGGAGCCTCTGGAATTACACACCAAAACCCCCTTAGACACACACACACACACACACACACACACATACATGCATGCACACAGACACATACTGAGACACTCAGACTCACACTCACACCACACACATACACTTCTTCCATCCTCCCCACTGCGCAGCTAACCGCATTGGGTTAAGGGTGGGGTGAGGGGTGGCGGAGGTACGCAGGCACGAGTATAACAAGCCTCCTTCAGTACTCTGCTCACTGTTTCATTTGAAGTGCTCGGACGTTGGTTTCTCCGGCGTCTTTTAAATATTCCCAAGGCCTCTGACAAAATGTCACCAGCATGGAAGGAGACGGATGACTCATTAATTATCTGTAAATCACAAGTTAATTAAGTTTGTTAACTACTGACAGACTGCTACTGTTAACACGTCCACATCCAGAGCTTGTGTATAAATAATTGTGCGGTGGTACAGTTGTGAAAGCACGCTGGGCTCCCCTCACATCGCTGACATATCTCTCCTCCTACTCTGCCATTGAATGGACATAGGCGCAGAGATCTTAAAGGCAAATTGCTTGCATAATGGATGTTTCCAAAAATACAGAAGAGTAGGCAGGCACGCTGACCGAGGTTTTGGCGGCGCGCCCCAGCATGGGCCTGGGCCAGCCGCTCTCGCTGCGCATTCCCTTCGCTGGACCAGTCATGCTGGGAGAGGTGTGAGGAGAGCAGTCAGACAGCTTTTGTTTTGCCACCTGATCCTCCCCCCTGCATCCCCCTGATTACACAGCCTACTGGGTTACGCAGGATACTGAACACCACCCCCCTTCACTTCTTGACGCTCATCCCTTAGTATGATTCTCCCACTCTTTAATGGCCTTCCCTGCTTCTCTTGTCAAGATTATTCTTCCTCCTCTCCTCTCCACCACCTCTGATCTCATCACCCCTCATCATCATCTGTCTTCTCTCTCTCAGTGGTCTTTGGGACTACTGTGTGGTGATATTTCAGTGAGCAAGCATCTGGAAAAGCTGAACAAGTTGGGAAATTTCTGCTAATGCCAGTTATTGATTTACATTATTATAAAGGGAGCCATTGTTTGTAGAAGTGGATTGCTCGGCCTGCTGCTGCCCTTCTCTTGGCTCTAATAATGCCTTGTGTCTCTGGAGAATCATGGTCTTCAGGATCTCACTGCTTTGTGTGGTATCTTGCGCAAATGTTACATTGCTGCGCTGTTAAGATCGCCTATCTTGGTTGCTATGGTCTGCTTTAACCATTTCTCCTAGCCACCTTTGGGTGCTCTCCTATTACAGAACACACATCATCAGAAATGTTGAATAGCTCAGAAGAAAGAGACGCTGAGCCTGTAGTCTCTTATGTTAACTTGGGAGATACAGAGCTTTGGTCTCTTGGAAAATAGAAATCGCAAAAGCAATTACGAGCTCAAGGCATCTATGTGATGAGTCGACAGAGATTTTCACCGTGTTACCAGCATATTTTCACTCAAGCCAACACTACATACATCCTGCACCAAAATTACAGGAAAAAGACTTTCAGGAAATTGAGTTTTCATTCAGGCACCTTTTACCCTCTCCCTCATCTCTGGGAGAAACCAAGACATAGTCTTGTGGAAGTAATGAAAAAAAATTGTTCTAGTTTTGCATTTGCGTATGCATGAAAACACACGTGCACCTACACCACAAACGCACCAGTTCTTCAACACTCAGCAGTCTCAAGCATCAGGGTGGTGTTGTGGTAAAGCCATATGGGGCGCCACTGCTTGAGAAACTTGGTGATTTTGACAGGAGACCTAAAAAACACACACACATATGCACACTCTCACACATATACTCACACAGCCTTAATTGACTTGTAAAACTCCACTAAAACACACTTTTATGGAACAAATTTTAGACCAGTCACACAGGATTTGATATCAACTTGTGCCCAGCTTGCAATTCTGTCACCACCACACTGTCTCTGTACCCAGTCCAAGAGCAATTTATACTTCTCAAGATAAAACTGTATGAGCTGTACCAAAGACGCCACTAAATTGGTGGATTGATATGCGTTAAGTCTGCGTGTGAAGTAATTCTGGCTTGTGTGGAGGACACTGGTGCAGGGAGAGAGTTATTGAGCTGCTCAGGGCTGCAGGGGAAGCGGACAAGGCATTTGTTAGGATATAAATAAACCCTTACTCTTTGTAAATTGACAGCTCAGGCTTTGGTGCTACTTCTGTAAGACCCCTGTGATCCTCATACTGCTCTTTTTGTTGCTGGAGGCATTCATCTTCAGCCCCAAACCCCAACGGTCGGTCTGGGCAAATACAATTGAGGCTATGATGTATGATCGTGACTGTTGACTCTGCAGAGCTGCTGGTGGAGATGCTGGCAGTGGCTTTCACACCAGTTTCTAGCTGCAGACACTCCGGCTTTCAGATTCTGTGGAGCTGTAAAGGGGATGTGATTTTTCACAACCAGGCCTAAACTCAGCCAGGTCTCAGCCTCAAGCCTCCGTCCCAACCTGCTAAATACCTCTGGGAGGTTTACCAGAGGATGGGACAAGGAAACACATGGCTGAGAGTGATCCCTCTGGGTAATAGTGGGGGTCATATCTCACTCTTCCATTTATCAGGTGGTTATCTGGACACACTGGCTTCTAGTCTGTGAATGTAAACAAAGCCCCCAGGAAGCAACGCTATAGGCCATCTTATCTGATTTCTGCATCCCCAGGTCTTGTCCTCCACTTTGACAATGAATAAATCTACCCTTTGGCCCCTAAAGCCTCTGTAGTCCACTTCACTGGAGCTGTGAGCTCTCATTTACACTGTAAAGCAGCCCACACACTATGCAGTTATTAGACTTATACCATTATTAAGACAAAAGGACATGCCCTTAAGGAATTATGTGCCTTTTAATTTTGAACAGGACTGTGTTTCATCATGATTGTAGGAGCTTTGGCCATTTTACCCAGACTCACAAAGAATTAATTTGTATGCTGTCTGTCATAATCGTCCTGATAATCAGCGCTTATGTTATGTCAAGCAATCAAGCAATCTTATCATGACCTCAATGCTGAGATGATCAGATAAGATCTCCACGAAAGGAATCTAGGAGTGTTGCAGAGAAAATAGAAACTGGGGCTTTTTTTTCCCCGCGGAGCTTTCACTATAGAGTTGAGAATTATCACTGCATGTTTTAAAGAGAACGTTGTCAGTTAGCACAGGTGCCATAGTTCATATTCACTACTTAAAAGTGGATGTTTTGTTAACACAGTGCACACATTGTTTGGCTTTGGGGCCTCACACTCTAGGTGTGGTGATAATCCGACAGTCTTCTTGCAAACAAAGAGAATATTTTCTGCAGCTACTTTGCTCCCAAGTCAATGTTATTCAACAACAGAAAAAAAGGAAATATTCGGTTGTAGAATACAGTCAATCTAATACCGTGAGCTAGCTGAAAAAGGAGTAAGCCCCCTGACTGGTAGAGAGGCACTCAGGCATTCAGAATGGAAACATCTGTTGCTGATCTTTGAAAGACCTCGAGCTGACCCAACAACCTCTCCACAGAGATCGATGAGGATTGGTTTTTGGTGGATTTATGTAATGCATCTTTGCAGAGGGAATATATTCTGAAACATATTTGCTTCCCCAGCTTGATATCAGGACATCGAAATGATGCATCATTTATTTTGGATACTACTTTAAGATGGGGAGGTCAGAATCATCGGTGCTTGCATAATGAGCATACATGTGGCTTCCAATGTAAAATGTATGGAGGAAGCAATGCATCCTGCTGTGGGTGTGTTTGACAGTCAGCTGGGTAGTCGGTCACCACTTGATGCAGAGGCCCAGTACAAAGCTCACATGCAGCAGCAGTGGAATGCAGCTGTGCAGTTTTTACTCACTCCTCCTAAGAAGTAAAAGCACCCCTTAAACTGTCAGGAATGTGTCTTGCTCAGGGACACTTTGCTTAAACCCAAATCCTCTGCCTAAATAGTTGCCTCTCCAACCTTTAGGCCACAGCCGACATTGGCTTAGGTAACAGCTTGGGGAAACAGACAAGAAGGTGGGATGGAAGTTTGGTAACCAGGCCTAGAAATTACATTTTGGTGCTACCTCCAAGTTTCATCTGGTCTGACCTCAAACGAAGCAGGAGCAGTGGAGGGCCAAAGTAAACTGGGACCTGAGAAGCCGTGTCTGGGATGCCTGAGGAAAGGCAACAAACGTCAGTGTGCCCGCAGTTCTCACTGTCTAATGGCTGACTGACTAATCCCTGATATTCCTCCATGATCTAAACCTGCAGCCCTCTGTAGCAATAGAACACTGTGGCATTGTGTCCCTGCTCTTAAGGAGTCTGTGATTCATTTACTGGCAGTGCTTTTTTGGATCCGTGTACTGTATTTTTCTCATCCTCAGTACTGTACAGAGCTTCATCCTCTCAAGACCAAACTGGTTTCTTTGTATGATTGTTTATGTAGAGGATTCGGACTGTGATACTTGTGCAGCCATCAGTTCACTGTTGAAAAGCAGAAATCAGCACTCAGATGAAACTGTGTTTACTTGTTTGAAACATCTCATTTGTTGTCAGGAATAAAGAATTTAAGTGTTAGTAGTATCTCCAAGAGTTGGAGTACGAGTTTGGCAGTATATTGAAATTCCCCATTGATTACACTGGCTCTTTGTGCAATGACAGCACCATGGTGAAATGCTGCAATAGTGCCCTCTGCTGGTAGAAACTAGGAATATTACAATTGCACTTAATCTCATACACAGGTTGAAGAATGAATGCTTTCCTATGCTTATTTTAAAGATACATAAATCTTTTATGAATGATTATATCAAACTGTGCTTGCATGTTTGAACAGTATTGTCAAATTTGATTTAGGAAAGCACATGATGTAATTACTTAATTAAGCAATAAAAGCTTGACATCTGATCCTCTCTGTTCTCTTTTCCTTCCAGGCCTGCTTTGCTCTGGTGCCAGATCAGCGGTTCACAATGAGAGTGAAGAGATGAGCCTGCAGCGAGCGGCCCTGTCCCTGCAGTCCCTGCCACTGGACATTTACTAATTCATACCACCCAGAAGACGATGCCCCTGTCTCCCAGATAGCACTTCTGAGGACCAGGCCTTCACAGCACGCATTGTGCACCATGGCAGGAGAGACTCAGCGATTGCATGCTGTCAAAGAGCTGGCCGCTGAGTCCAAACTGCAGGATGAAGGGACAGCGCTGGAACAGCAGAGTGACAAAACCACAAAGGAGTCTTCAGAGCACTTTTCAAGCACAGGCACTGAGGCCAGAGCCAGCGGCAGAGAGGCCAAAGTTGAAAAACTAGAGAAGAGAAGGGACTGTCCTCAGCAGCGTGAGGCTGTCATACGGCCACAGCAGACAGGGAAGATTGACTTCAGGTCACTGCAGAACCGATCAAAATTTGCCACTGACAGAACTTGGTCGAGTGGCAAAGGCAGCCCCCAGTCCCCGAGCGGAAAGGGCCGCAGCCGAGAGAAGGGGAAGCGGTCAGGAAAGACGGAGCGTGGCAACCCACAGCAGCTGT
This sequence comes from Epinephelus lanceolatus, assembly GCF_041903045.1. NCBI lineage: Eukaryota > Metazoa > Chordata > Actinopteri > Perciformes > Serranidae > Epinephelus > Epinephelus lanceolatus. The sequence goes on along the minus strand of NC_135738.1, from coordinate 27,552,176 downwards.
ACAGACTTAGCATTACTAATCCACGCTCCAACCCCACCATTGGTATTGCCTACCCACAGCAGAAGGTTGCACCACCCAAGAAGTTGGAGACCAGTCGTGGCCCGGTCTCGGGCAGCTACAGATTCCACGTTCCCAGTATACCAGAGAGAGAGGCCGAACTACAACAAGAAGAGCTCAACTACAGCCGCTGCTTCCAGGAGGCCTCCTCTAACCTTACCTCCCCAAGCTATACCTCACAGGCACTGGGCTCCTCAAGTGGAACGTCATCCCACCCACATCCACCCCTGTCACAGCAGCAGCAGCCTGCCTCCATGGAGAACAACAGCACACAGCCCGGCAGCCAGCTGATCCTGGCTGACTTTCAGCTGAGTGGCTCTAATGTATGGCAGTCTCCTGAAAGGACTTTTAATGGTGCTAACTATGGGGTGTCATCGCAAAAATCCACTGCCCTTACAGAAGCTAATAAGGCAAACTCCTTTGTGCCTGGTCCATTTCAATATGGATATCACTTTCTGGAAGAATCAACCTCTGACTCTTTTCCCTGTGAACAGAACCCCCAATCCCAAGACTTTACAGACTCCTCGCTAGGTTCTGTTCATGTGACCCACAACTCTTTTTCCTTCCCGTCTGGAGAAGGGCAAAACATTGCTCAGAACAGCACTCAGTTCAGTAATGAACAGCAGTCAGATGAGAGGAGCTCTTATTCTCAGCCCCCACAGTTTATTCAAGGGGTAACATCTTCCATACAGTGTCCTAGGAATCTGAGTGAGGACTCAGCCAGTAGTGACAGCTCTGGCTCCAGCTCACAGCAGTCAGAGCAGGGGAAGGCTGCCCTACCTGAGAGCACAGACACTATTGCACAGGCAGACAGTAGGGATGCAGCCATCACCTCGGGGAGTAAGAGAAACTGTCACCCCAAAGACACAGCTGCCAACCAAAGAACACTTATTCAAGGAAGTGTGCACCATACAAGAAATATTTCAGGTCCAGGCTCCCAAATGCACTTTCCCAGCAAAACATTTAACAACCCTCCAGTCAGTAACATTCACACAGGCTCAATGCCTTTTGATAAAAACATCAATAATAAGGTTCTGAATAGGTTACCGCACTCATGGGAGGGGCCTAATAAGACATATTCACCGGCTGATCAAAACACAGTTCAGTACTCTGATATGAATGACAAGTTTCAGTTTCAGAACCAGCCAGCACTTGACCAAAGGCCAAATTCTTCTAAAAATAGCAGAATGCCCTGGCAGCAGATACGGCCAACCCCTGCAATGCCGAACCAAAACAGAATTGAGTTATCTAGGCAAATAAGCAGTCAGAAATTGGCTTACATGGTTTCCCCCACTGACTGGCAGGATGATAGTAAATCACATAAACACGGCTCCCTGAAAAACCCCAGCTCATTTCAGAACAGCAGAACCAGTGATGGGTTTTCAAACCAAAGACAGGAGACTGTAAAACATAGCAGTAACACAGTCTCAACTTTTAAAGTAGAGATGAGCCACACACAGCAAGTATGTGAATCCAAAAATAAGGCAGTATATTTTGGACTCAACCAGTCTCTCCCAGCAGCAGCGCCATCAAGAAACTACAGCTATCCTCCATTACAGGTCCCACCCATGGGACTTATGATGGTGTCACCTTATGAATCTCCTTTGCCCTCACCAGTTCACAACCCTGCATCCAGTAGTACCTGCTCTTCGCTCTCCCCAGCATCCACCAGTCCTGTTAACATCAGTTCAGAGGACGGGCAAATGTCAAAGTCAGCACCCTCTCACCCGTTTTATCACCAGCCCCAAGCCAAAGCACAGTTACCGTCAGATCACCTGAGCTCTCACCCTCACCAGTTTCATTCTGACGCTCCACGAAACCTTCCTTACGCGCCAGACAGAGCCAAAGATGACATGATGAGCTACCTGCAAAACAGCACACATCCAAAGCCTACTATGGATGCAAACAAAGGTTACATGGACAGTTTTGGGGTGGAGCATCACCAGCCACCACCACCGTACTCTGCACACCAGCTGTTAGCCTCCTCATTAGCTGCAGCAAATCTCGACCAGTTAGATGTGCTTCTGACATGCAAGCAGTGCGATCAGAATTTCAACAACCTGGCTTCCTTTCTAGGCCATAAGCAATACTGTGCTCAGCATACGTTTGCACAAAACGACCTCAAAGACATATCAAAGATGGAGGATGGCAGAAAGTTTCACGCAGAACCAGCAAAAGCAGTGTCATCTGGGTCAAATGTTTCAATGTCAAGGTGCCCGTCTGACCTTCACCTCTCTCTGTTGGGCCTCAATAAAAATGGAGAGCTCATATCTGACAGTGAAACTAAAGGAGATAACAAAGACGATCCAATGAAACTCAGCTTGTTCTCTGGTACTGGTAACCTTCCCGTCCCCCTCCCAGAGCTGGAAATGGAGGATGCCAAATTAGACAGCCTTATCACAGAAGCCTTGAATGGGCTGGGCTATCAATCAGACAATGCAGAGATAGACAGTAGCTTTATTGATGCGTTCGCTGATGATGACCTCACCACTGTCAAAGCAACATCAAACAAACAATGCCTAAAAGCTAAAGAATCCCTGGTCTTTGAGAGCAAAAATAAACAAGCAGCAGAGGATGACAGGTCTTTCACACAGGGAAAGTATTTTTATGACTCTGATGTGGAGAACCCTGAGACAGATAAACAGTACACGGAAAGCAAACTTGAGAAAATATCTCCGAATTTGGAACAAGATGAGAAAATTAACATAAAAAAAGAAGTCTCTCATAAAAATTCAAGAATTGCCTCGAGGGAGAAGACGAGGGAACAAGACAACAAAGTGAAAGAGACGAGAAAACTGTGCAAGAGTGAGGATGAAAACACGAGTACGCAGAGGTTTCTCTTATCCAGCAAGTTTTCTGAGCGTTGTGGTGTTAAAAGCTTTCAGGACAGCTCTGCACTTCGAGGGTCAACGCCCTCACAGGCCTCCACCTCTCCAACCTCGAGAACTGCAGTGAAAGAGAGCAAGAGGAAAAGCACTGGAGGGGGCACCTGGAGCAAAGAACTTATTCACAAAATAGTTCAACAGAAAAATAAGCTCCATAAACTCCATGTTAAAGGTACTAAAAACCTCCAGTTCTCCTTAGTGATGGAGAGGCTGACTCCCACTGTACAGAATCCTGCGTTTGGAGAATACGACTATGTCTCGGACTCAGATGATGAGTGTGAGCCCGTTAAGATAGCGAGCCAAGGCCGGCTGAATCAGAGCAGTCGCTGTAAGTACACATACACCAAAGAGTGCAAATGGCGAGCTAGGAGTGAGAGGGACCAGGCGGCGTGGCGACACGAGTCCAAGGAGTGTTTTGAGGTGAAAAAAAGCGAGGAGGTTTCTCTCTCGCCTGAGAAACATGGTTCTCACCAGAGACTCAGGAGGAGGGGTAGCAGGTCATCTACAAGCAGTGAACTCAGCACATCTGTGAGTGTTTCAAGCGATAGTATCAACAGCCCCAAAAGCATTGACCGCACTGACTCCGACTGTGAGAAGAAGACAGACATCAAAAAGAAAGAGTCTCCAGAGCAGAAAACCTATGAAAGGTCCTCCCCGCAGAAGTTATGTAAAGAGTCCAGCACACTAGCACTGACATTCACTAAATCTGTCAAGAAGTACAATACTGACAAAGCTATTCTGTCTGATAACAAAGACAGCCCAGAGGACCCAAAGAAGAATCATGTAAATCCAGAAGTTGCTGATCCAGTGTCATCCTCGCAAAAAGCAAAAGACACAGTCAGAAACTCTGAAAAAGGCAGAGGCTCTCACACAAAATCAAGAGAGAAGCTGGTGTCTCCCAGAAAAGAAGCAGTGAGTTCAGACAGAAACACCCTACAGAGAACAGACAAACTATGCCCCAAAGAAGAACCATCGCAGTGTAGCAGCACAGAAAGCAAGCCACTACAGATTGATTCACACTCTCCCACCATCAACAAAGAAACTGATTTCAATATTGACAACACAAAGGGCAAAAGAAGCGAGGGGCCCCAAGCCACACAGCCGGAGCTATCAGACAGTACCACATTTGAAAAACAGAGTGACGGTGTCTGCGTGGTGAAAGAGGCTATTACTTTAGTCAATGACCTAGATGCACACAAGCCTGCATCTCTTTGCACCTCTTTGATGGATGAGGTGTGCCTATCTCCAACTGAAAGCCAAGGCCCGTTGATACAAAAAGATACGCTCCACCTCATGCCCTACCCCCTTGATCAGGAACAGGGGCTCTTGAAATCCCCACTTTCATTCGACACCTCATCAATGTTCGGGGATCTCGCAGGGTTCGACAGTGGCCTCTACTCGGATATGCCGATTCAGAAAGACGGGTTCCATTCAATAGAGAGCACGGCCGATAAAAAGGAGGAGTTTGTGTCGTCCTTCTCTCCCTTTCTGGAACAAAGAGACTGGAACCTTGTAGTTAGCCCTGTACTACCAGATGAGATCTCTCAGTACAAAGGCAACTCTGAAAAATCAAATGAAAAGAAACCAGATTACAATCACGTCCCTTTGTCTCTGCCAGAAAAAATAATCGACTACAGTGGCAATCTCAACAGCTGCGTGTCAGAGGATGAGCTGGAGATAAAAAGAATAGTGAATGAGCTTGAGAACCAGCTGCAGACAACTAAGTTGGAGAGCCCACCCTTGCTAGCTCAGGATGACCCCAAGCAGCTGAAAATGAGCAAATTTTCACCTTTACGTCTGGGTGATGAGTCCGAGAGTGAAAGCACTGGTCTGGATATAAGGTGCCCTGTGCAAACCATAGATGTACCAGTGACCAGTTTGCCCTCAGAGCCTTTCACCGAACCATGGTCCAGTCCGTTCCAGTTTGAGTTAATAAGTGGACACCACAGTCCACACACTCCGATTCACAGTGAGTCAGGGGCACTTGAACATTTCACTGAAAAAGAGCATGAAGCACCAAATTTGATCACCACAGCCCCACATATTGAGCACGCACAGCTCCATGGTGACCAGAAATCAGTGGAGAGAAATGCTAAAAAAGAGACTGCTGCAGAAACAAAGGAGGAGATTTTAGAACAGAAGAGATATACAGAAAATCTCATGAAAAGCCTGGAGGTGATTTCAGACTCTATATTCAAAAAAGAACCCATTATATCAGAACACAAGGAGCCGAATGTCACCTCTCTCACGAGTCAACAACATCAAGAAATTGAATGTCAGACAACTGATGCAGTTGAGAGAGAAGATCACAGCGAAAAGGAAGCAATTACTGGGAAGGAGAATATATTATCACCTCCAAATATCAATGAGCGGAAGGACGATATTGAATTCATTCTGAATGAGTCACAGTCATCTCTCTCTAACAGCACTGACCCCACAGTCGATGGAAACCAGCCAATTTCATCACAGCCAAGTGAGCCCACAGAAAACAATGATAGTAAAGCTGAGACTAAAGTCACATCAGAGGAGGATATCACCGAGAATAGTAATTTGATCCAGTCCACTCGCTGCTCAAGTGTGGCGACACATGACCTGCATGTAGTTGAGGAGTCCTGTGGGAACAGTAATGCAATAGACGATGTGAATCAGTTATTTAAAAACTGCAGCGACGGTCCAGAGCAGTCGACCACAGACGGCTACGAGGAAGCGGAGGCAGTGAAGGGAATCACTGGTCAATCTGTCAGCCATCCTTTATCACCAGCTCTGCCTGCCGCCAGTCTAGACATGGGCGAGAAAATTCAGGGCGCGATTAAAACAACAGATGAAGAACAGTCCACTGATAACCTTGATAATGCTGGAGACATTAGTTCATCAGGTGCTGATGAATTAAAAGTGGAGTGCTCAGACATTGTAAACAAGGAAATAACTGTTGAAACAGCAGAACGGGATGATTTGATTGGACTGTCTCCATCTAAAAACTGCAGCCCTGTTAAGACTTACAGTTCAACAACTGATCTGTCAGTAGAGATAGTCACCACAGACAAGCCCTGCAGTCCAATACTGGTGGAAACCAATACAGAAAATCATTGCTCACCTTTCCGAGACACCCATTCCACAGAGGGACAAAGTAATCTGTTGATTCTTTCACAGTCTGATGGCATCATTGACAGCGATTCCTGCAAAGTTGCTCCATTTAATGACTCACTAAAACCTGAAGCAAGTCTCGCATTTCAGAAACAAGAAGAGATTTTAAATGTTCAGGACATCAAAGAACACCTCCCTATTGATTTCATGGCGAGCCACCAAAACTCCCCATGCAGAGAGGAGGGGGAAGAAAGTCACTGTCTTTTTCTCCACACTGCCCCACCAACCAGTCCTCTTTTGTCAGCCTCTCATCAAACAGCCATGCAGAAATGGAACATAGAAGAGGATTCACAGAGCAAATGTGGTGATATGTCTGTTAAGCAAGGCTCAGTTCCAAATACACTATCCCCAATAAACAAAGAGGAAAACAGCAATGTCAAAGAGGCTGTAAACACTGAGGAACAACTGAGCACAGCAGCAGAGATAGAGTACTCTTTGATAAGTCCACCTCCACTGGACTTAGGGATCATAGAGTGTAAAATCCCCAGTTCTGAAACCACCATTCCCTCCCCACTTCCAGTGACCAGCACAGCAGAACCACCACAAGCATCCGATGGTCTTGAAAAGAGAGATCCAGTGTATGATTTCAAGCTCAGCCCTCTCAACTATAACAGCATCCCAGACGAACCTCCACAGCTGAATCAATACGACTACATACCAATTTCACCTGCCAGTAAACCTGAGGAGAATCCAGACATCAAGCAGAGTCCCCGAAATGACTGTGGACCATGTGACCTGAGCGTTAACCCTGCACTGATTTTTAACCAAACTGAAACAGACACAGCGGTATCACTGAGCTCAGACCCTTCAGCTAGACTGAATTTATCAGATGAATCACTGGTCCTCCAGCAGGGTTTGAAATTCTCATGTTTTTCATTGGGTCTCCCACCTGAAATCAAAAGCAAAGATTCCTCAACTTGTAATGCAAAGGCAGATTTGGAGGTTTGCCATGACCCAGCTGGACCTGTTGAGAATTTGCATATTCACGCTGACCTGCTGAGAAAGGATGAATCAGAGAATCTAGATTCTCACGAGGCTTCTGCCGAGGACAGTACACTTATCAGAAAAGACATTTCAGATGGTCCGCCCACTCCTAAGCCTCTCGTCATCTGTGAAAATGAACAAATGCCTCTTCCACCAGACCTGTCAGAGAAGCAACCAACAATAGCGACTGGCCAGTGTTCAACAACGCACCAAGTACAGAAAGAAACAACACAAAAAAAGACACAGAACAACGCACAACAGGGGAAAGAGCTCTGTGAGATCTGCCTCATGTGTTTCAGGACCGTGCCTGGGCTAAAGAGACATAAGGCCATGAAACATTTGGTCAGAAGTGAGAAACAAATTGGCCTGCAGAGCACAACGTCAAGCCATCAGGGGACTGTGCTCATTTATGAAGCATCACAAACTACAGAGAAGGAACATAAAAATGATTCACAGACCTGTTACCCAACAAAAATAGACAGGCTGCCTGAGACAAGTAGCGCTCTCATATCTAAAGCAGCAGAGACTGAGTCAGTCCTGGAGGAAATGCCAACTGAGACAAATGTAGTGGCAGTGGGTGAAATAGGCCATCACAATCCTCTGCTGCCAACAAAAGCAAAGAAGAACAGCAAAGCCAGAAAGAACAAAAACAGCGAGGCAAACACGAAACCCGACCCTTTCTCTGATGAGCTTCTGAGTATATTAAAAACTGACATACTCCAAGCTATAACTCCTGATTTCAAAAGCAGTGGACCACAAGAGCTCTGCAAATCTCCAGCAGACCAGGTGAAAACCTCTGAGAGAACTGTTACACGAGCAGAGACATTCCCTCACCCTATTACTTCAAACTCTGGTTCTGACAATGCACCACAGTCTCCAACAAAAGACATAAATGTACTTAATGAAACTGTGGAGCTAAATCAAATCACTGACATGGAAGAAATTAAATGTACAAGCATGACGGAGATGGCAAATGGGGAGGTATATACAGATAATAATGTGGAAAGTGCTCTATCTGTAGACAAGGATATAATCAGAGAATATGATGAGCCCAGAAAGAGTCTGTGCGCTGTGGAAGAGATGTGTGAACAGACAGGATCAGAACAGAGCCTTGCCCAAGAGATTCTCAGAAAAGTGGCAGCCGTCGAGATAAAATGTGAGAAAAACGGTGGCCCCTCAGACACGGCACATCCTCTCTCCTGTTTGAATTGTTCCCCCATCAGTCCTCCCAGCATAAGCCCCGATCTAAAGGCCTTACTTGACGACGACACCACATTCTCGCAGCTGTTCCCCAGGGACGAGGACGCAAAAAGGAAAAAGTGCCCGAGGGTGTACAGCAAAAGAAACAAAAGACAGAAACTATCGCCCGATTCAAATGTGACTCAGGACTGCCCTCCTTCAGAGACCTTCATGCAAAGTAAAGATGTGTACATGAAAAACCAAGCAGAGCAGACGTTCACTGACAGTCAAACTAACCGCTGTGAATACGAGACCATATCTATCGATGATGCCATCATGTTGAATATGTGCCACAACAGCACATTAAAGAGTGATGTCAAGGAGCTGACAGATGTTAAACAAAGCGATCAGCAGGATGTTCATGAGAGTATTAAAGAGACTGGCAACAGCCCCTCGAATCCACTCGAGAGCACTGTTGATAAATCTTCAATTGAATGGAGTGGCTCCAGTGACTTCAGCAGCTTCGATGCAGGCTCAGCGGTGACCTCTGACCCCAGCACATGTAAAACAGCAGAGCCAACCACTCCCTGCCCTGTTCCCCCACCTTCTGCCTCCTTCACCATGGAGCCAAACGCCCCAAAGAGTGCCCAAACCTTCCACAGCATCGACATCCAGAACATCAACACCACATTTCAACTTCCTGAGATTCAGTTCTTTGACCCTAAAAAAGATATCTCAGTGGCTCCTCCCATCGCAGCTGTTGACGTGGAGAACAAAGACGATGAAAAGTCCAAGAAAGTGACGGAGCGACGAGGCAGAAAACGGCAAGTTGGCGGAATAAAGGTCAAAGATAAGCAGTACAAGTGCAAAGTGTGCTTCACTTGGTTCCTCACCCTGGGTGAGCTGAACTTTCACAAACTCTCCCACAACCCCTCTCCACCGCCAACCTGCTACATGTGTGTCCAGCGTAAGTTCAGCTCCAGGGAGCAACTGAGAGACCATCTGAGGGAGAAACATGCAAAGAACAAGACAGGTATCTGGACCTGTGGAATGTGCTTGAAAGAGATATCAGATGTGTGGATGTACAATGAACATTTACGAGAGCATGCCACCCAGTTTGCCCGGAGGGGTCAGACTCAAGGCTCCATGTTAGGCATTCCAGGCTGCTTCATGCAGGAGACAGCCGTTAAGAACTTTATCACCTCAATCATGCAGCACCGCCCCAGCAAAGCCAACAGAGAATCCAGCAAAGCCACTAAAGAGCAAGAAAAAGCTGCTGCCACAGAAAGCACTGTGGGAGAGGGGAAAACCTCAGAGGGGGCAGAGCCAAAAGTTCACAAAACTAAAAGCAGCAGCGGAGCAGGTGGGAAGCAGAGCACATTAACGCCACTCGAGGTCCTCCACAAAACAGAGACACCTAAGAGTGTGGAGATGCATCCCAACTGCAAAGACCCCTCAAGAGACTGCCACCACTGTGGGAAACAATTCCCCAAACCGTTCAAACTGCAGAGACACTTAGTGGTTCACAATCTGGAAAAGATTTTCCTGTGTCACAAATGCCCCGTCTCTTATCAGGAGGCCCAGGAGCTTAAAGGTCATCTGAAGAGAGCGCACGAGGAGGTGGATGAGCTGGATTCCAAACACACCACACTCTACACCTGCGAGCTCTGTGCTGATGTCATGCATGTGATTAAAAAATCCTTCATCTGCAGCACCTGCAACTACACCTTCTCCAAGAAGGAGCAGTTTGATCGTCACATGGAAAAGCACCTGTCAGGGGGGAACAAAATTTTCAAATTCCGAGGTGTTCTCAGACCTGTCAAAGCATCTGCGTCCAAAGAAGATGAATGTGACTCGCCTGCCAGTAAGAAGAGAAGAATTCTCTCTGACAGTCTGCAAGAAAATAGCTCAGACAGCGGCATTGCCAGTGTGAGCTCGCTGCACTTAAATCAAAACTCTGACTCTTCAAAACCCTCTGTGTCCACAGCGGACGACTCCACACAGACCATCGCGAATGAATATCACAGTGACACAAACGATACAAATGTGAAGACTGAGGACATCGCTGAGGACTACTCTGAACTACTTGTAGAGCTGGAGAAATGTATTCATATGGACTCTTCAGAGTCTGCTTCACCCAAGAAAGAGGAAATTGACCCAACCACCTCACTTCTTCTTGATAAAGAGGGTAATGGAAAATCAATTACTGAACCGCATGACGTGAAAGAGGAGAATGAGTCAGTCTGCATTAGAGCAGAGACGACCTCATGGTCAGCGACTAAAGAGAGTAGTAATGCGGGGGATGAGACTGTTAAGGCCGAGGAAGGCTCTGCTGAAGGTGGCACAGCTGAGACTGAAAAAGAAACCGATTCACTTCCACCTAAAGAAGACGCTTTTATCAGCTTAGGAGAAAATCAAATAATCTCAAAGACTCCTGAGTCAAAGCAAGAATTAGCTGCTGATGTGACAGACCAGCAGAGAGATGATGAGCAGTGGCATCACACGTCCAAAGCTTCCAATAACGACAGCAAACGGCTGACTTTATCTCAAGGTGCTGAGCAGGAAGGTAGCAGTCAGATGAAAGACAAAGTTTCCCCGGCCAAAACAACTGAGAACACTAAAAACGGCACTACAGCTGGCAGCACAAAGGCAACAGAGTCCACACCGGTCCTCCACTCCAAGGTTTCCCTCAACGCTTCAGCCTCGAATGAGGACAAAGAATCCATGAGACCACAGAAGAAGAGGAAAGACATGAAATCCCCCCACAGCCTGCAAAGGGTTTCCTCTCCGGCCACACAAGAGAACTTTGGTGTCGACTCTCGAGCCAAAAAGAAATTCCGCCCCAGCAAGTGTGCAAACCCCTCTCTGCAAAGAAAGTCAGACGGACCCAATGACTACCCCGTGCTGTCCTCGGTGCGGGACGACGTCGTTAGCAACAAAATCGTTTCCAAGTGCAAGACTTCAAACTTGGGTTTGCAGTCAAAGAGAAACTTGCTGGATAACTGTACACAAAAGAAAGCTGAGATTGTGACTCCTCTTAACGGGGATTACAAAGCCAAAAAGGGACCTCTGGGGCGGCCTTTGCATCCCCCGATCTCTAAAGTGTCCTCAGTTCCCATGAACAATTCTTTGAATAAATCTAGGCCAAAGATGGGGGTTAGGTCGATGGAGAGTCATTCCTACAGGACAGCAGAGTCCCAGAACCACCTCCTAAGCCAGCTGTTTGGCCAAAAACTCACTAGCTTTAAGATTCCTTTAAGGAAGGACACATCAGAATCTATTAACTGAGTGGGGCGTGAGGGATCTGTGAATAAGAGACTGTAAATTTCACAGTTATAAAAAATGTTTAAGACAATTCATTATGGTGAATGAGATTGCACAGCTCTTTTCTGTGAAATGCTATCTTTAAATACTTACGTAGTCACTTTATGTCTTCTTTGTACATGTGTTTTTATTACACAAATGTGAGGACGAATGGCAGATATGAATTTTGGGTCAAAAATGAATATGCTAGTTGGGGAAATTCATTGAACTTTTTTTCTGCTCTTTTTCCTTTGTTGGATATTATCTGTTTCAGAGATTATATTTCATTTACCTTAAAGGAAAGAAAAAAAGAATACTTGAAAATACAGTAAAATATTTTCGTCTAAGAAATGCACGTTCATATTGCATTTGATCTTATCAGTTTTAAGTCTTCCTGCAAAAGGACCAAATGACATCATAACTGACCTGGACTGTTGTCTGTGCACCTTTTCGTACATGCTTCCAACATATTCATTTTGTATTATTTTTTAACTTTACTGTACTGCATTGACATTCATCATATTAGCCTTTTGTATAAACATTACCTGGTGCTACATTGTGTTTTTATTGTAATGTGAATGCCAATGTCCTCGGAAGGGAACATGAGATCTGTAGCAGTTAACAGTACATTCATCCGACTGTTTTTACTGGTTCTCTGTAGTTTATTAAGGATACTGTGTAAACCATCCAAGTACTTCATATGTAGAACACAAAATTAGGAAAGCTTCCATTGTATAAACTCAGGTGCATACAAGGACATCACAGTCCCAAGACCTGTATTCGGAGTTCTTCCCATGCACTGATAATACCACACACAAATCACAAACTCAATCATCTGTGTCTGTAACTCCAACTGTTTAATTATGAATAGTATTTACTACTACAACAAAGGTGCTTTATCTTGTTTATACTGTATGTATCTTATATTGTATAATATTGTAGGTAGATTGTTGTTTTGGTGTAATGCTTCATGTCAAAGTTTTATTTTAATAATGTGCAAAAGAGTGAGAAGAAAGGGAAATGCAGTGCCTCTTGCAAGTTGTAAAGTGGTTCACTAAGTGCCTCTTTTATAGTTGGTTATTAAAGATCTGTATTGGTCTCTCCTTGCTCTTTTCTTCCTTTGTTCATGACATGTTTTGCAAATGTTCCAACTTCCATCCCCGCGGACTGCAGCTGTCACCACATGCATCAAACACTGCAAGCGGTGGAAGCTGCTTGTGCCTGGAGGCAAAAACAGGTGCACACACAACAAAGTCTGACTTCATTTTTTTTGTCTTCAGATCAGCACTTCAGTGAGCTCACTCATCATCTGAGAGACGAGCGTAAATGTGTCTTTACTACGGGGGAAACACTCAACAGAGGACAGTCACATTTATCCACCCGTATGTTAGTCTCCAGGAGCTGTTGTCGGACAGGCGGCGAGGAGCTCTCGCTTCTGTTGTGCTTCTGTCGTGTCGCTCTCTCACCACGTGTAAAATGGCTTCTATTCCTACGCGAACATTTTTCATCATCACATAGGAATAAAAAGCCATAGTACACAGTGGCATACATGTAGAACACCCGGGGAGCGGCAATATTCTCACACCATCCACTGAGTTATGATGGAACCTGAGAAAAAGGGCTGTGAGAAAAGAGGGGAGGATGATAGATTGGGGATAGAAGTAGAAAGAGGGAAGAAAGAAGAGGTGATTTTACTTGTTAATGACTGAAACTAAAGCATTCAGCTATTGTAAATAAAATAGAAAGTTTGCAATTTATCTCAGAGGTTAACTGGAGATCTGAACTAAAGGATGAGTCACACTAAACACCAGCAGACTCTATCAACACGCTTTAACACATTGGCCTGTGTTGACATGGACATTTTTCTTCTGCTAATGTGTCTAAATTTGCCCCCAAAAAAGCCTCATAATGCATTTGGACGGCTCATAGCAACAGTATGTCCATGCCACAAGGTCATAAACACACTCACATTTTTCATTCAAGTATAAAAGGTGTGAACATATCTGTGTTTTCTGTAAACATAATCCATGTGTTGATTCTGACACCATCTTGAGAGACCATGGCAGACATTCAGAGGAAGTGTGGAGAAAACACAACCGCAGTGTTGTTGTTGAAATAACTTCTCTAATTAATTTAGTGGGAACGCTGGTTTGGCAGCACCCACAGAGACCATATTTTTGGACTCGCTGATGACAACAGAAGATAGCATAACTGTCAGCAAATTACGCACCCGAATCCCTTCCTGCTTCTCTACTCTCGCTCCACTCAGCGCATCAAAGTTTCTCCATCAGGACTGAATTCAAATTCATGACAGCACGCTGGCAGATGTGTTACATCTTGACCTTTGCTACAGTACATTAAAAGCCACGAACGGCATGTTAAAGATGTAAATTCACCTTCAGTTTCCTTGAAGCAGATGAGGAGCTGTCATGGAGGTGTTTTGCCAAGCTAATAGCTCTCCATCTCTCCATCTCCAGCGTGTTTACAGAAATCACCTTGGTGTTCAGAGCATTTTATATTATTTCATATAAATTGGATAAAGCACTTAGAGGCATTTTAACAGATACTTTATTCAGGCATCTGTTTATCATTTTAGATGAGGGCAGAAATATTGTTTAATGATCTACTGAGCCATATTCATGATTTAAACATCTTTTACAAGCCTTAATATTACCCAGATGGCTGAGAGGCTACCACAACTAGTAGTCACGGCATTGGTAGTTGGCATACACTGCCAGTCAAAAGGTTTTTCAGCACCCTTTACTTTCAAAGTATATCAAAGCATTTCATATATATGTGTATTTGCATTTGCATTTAACATTAGCAGAGTTTAGTTGCTTTTTTCTGCAATATATTTACAGTATAAGCATATGTGTGGATTTCAGGGGGATTCAGGGGACATGTCCACCTCAATATTTAGTCCATGTGCATTTGCCCCCCCAATATAAACATAAAAGTAGCATGGGACTTTTATTTTTACAAAATTAAAGACATTCACACCATAAATTGATGTAGAAAGGGCACAAATGAGCTTTTAAACATTTACCAGAATGCAGGAAATCAAGTGTTTTACCCCCAAACCCCTCATTTCATATGCATCCCACCCCACCCAGTGTTGAAACAAAACCTCAGCCCTTGAGTATACATGTATGTGTAGCACATAGCCTCAATTGTTGGACTATTCGTCTGCTAGAGGCGCCAGATTAGGTGCTGAAAACTTTGATCGGCAGTGTATGAATTGCAGATAATTTGCTCAACATTGGTGAAATGCTTGAAAACACCTCAATGACACGAGCCGAAACACTTTGTGTTGTTGTCAGCTGGCACGCCGTTGAATGCTGCTATTATTGTCGAGAGTCAACAGGGAAATATCAAAGTGGTTCACTCAAATGGTAAAATGTTTTGTGATTTTGGTGGAATGCCTTCTTTTCGTGCAAACCGTTGAATGAAAAGAATCCCCCTCGCATTTGTAGATTCACACTGCATAAACCAAATGAAAAAGAGTCAGAGTGGGAAGATGGATGACCATCTGTTGTTGTTGGTGTGCTTCTCTGTGTGTGTGTTCATGCTGTAAATGGATGCCATTGATCCATTGGCAGTAGTATCAACATTAAAAGAACTACAATGTGCTTTAGTTTAAACACACGATTGAATCATGTGGAAATGTAGAAGAAGAAGAAGATAAAGGCTTGATCTCTTGGTACAGTATGTGCCGTATAGTTAATCCAGAGTCCAACAGCATCCAAAAGACCACACAATGTAATCAGAGTGTCTATGTGAATATTGCAAAATTAAATCTTAATCAAATATTCAATGAGACAGAGGAGACATGGTTCATTTGCCAAGCTGAGATTAAATTCGTTACACTGCAGGAATCTTGGCCAGTCAGGGATTCATTGATGAGTGTGATGCCTGAAAGCTGAATGATTGATGACTTCAGGGACGTTTGAGCCCTCAAGACATGTAAATGAAATGCCTGTGATTAACATGTCAAACAGAACAATCATAAGAGAAGCCAAATAACAGTGACACCCTTTTTTTCTCTGTATTTTAGATTCTGCCGTGCTGATTTGTGTCATGTTGCGCTGCTGATTTATTACAAAAGTACTGATGGCTGATGCTTTAGTCTTAATGTACCTGGATTTTTACCTGATCCTGTTTGGCGTGCTCGGCTGTGCTGCACCTGTGAATCTCCTCCACGTCCTGCGGTCAGCAGCTGTGTGTTGATTGAGACAAAATTAAAGCAGAAATCTCAGTATGTTTTGTCACAGTTTAGCCCAGAAAGTGTCACACAGTGCGAGCAGCAGCCCCACGCACCCTACTGTCAGGCATCCTTTTATCATCTGATCTATGAGGAAATTCTCCAGAGGCACAGTCATACAGGAGCATGACAGGAACGCTTTGCACTTTGAAGTAGAGTGACATTATCAGTAAGTATGGTCTTGAAATAGCATCTCTTCTCTCTCACTCCAGCCCCCCCCCCCCCCCCCCCCCCAACTCATCTGATCTCCGACTTTCTTGCCTCCGTCTATTTTCCTCTGCCGCCACCCTCATTCTCCTGCTCTTCCCTCTCTTGCTTTTCTTCTCTCTTCTCCATCAATTTCCTGCTCAGCAACTCACCCCCATTCCTACTTTTGCTCCTGCCTCTCCCCATTTTCTTCTCTCACCTTTTATCTCAGCCATTCGCCTGCTTTTTCCTCCTCCTCCTCCTCCTCCTCCTCTTGTTGTTCACCTCACCCTGTTTTGCCCCACTCTCCATTTTTCCTATTCCATCCCTGCCTGTTGCCCTCTCACCTTTCCACCCACCCTCCTCCCTTGTTTTCACTCCCTTTCTATCTCCTCGCTCCCCTCACTCTCGCCCTTTGCTCCCTCCCCCACATCGCTGTGGCGCGTGCTGTTGGCTGCCTCTCAGGGAGGTCGAGAGATCAGGGGCAGATAGAGATGGGCTACCGGTCAGCGTTAATGACACACAGGCTGAGGGGCCACTGAGGTCGCCTCTGCTGGGACTGTGAGGTTCCAGCCATCACGGAGAGAGATAAATAGATAGATGGATGGGGATGGATTTGTCGCATGAAGGGGAAGGAATGACTGAGCATCCCTCCCTACACACACACACGGGGGGGGGATCGTGATGAATTTCCGCTGGGATGATATCTGAAATCATTTGTGTTCGACAGTGAGAATGTGTATGAATAATTCAATATAAACACGTTCCCCCGGTGTGAACAAAGAGGACAAAGGAATCTTTGAAATCAAGACATCAAACCAATTTTGCCTGACAACCATCAAAATCCTCAAATGGGAGCGCTGGCAGTGAGGAAACTACACAGGTAAACCACACTCCCACAAGACTGGCACCTGAAATAGGAGTCAAAGGAACTGGGGCAGTAGTAACATCAATGTGAATTACTAAGTAAACGAGCAGATAAAAATAAATCATAGTGAGGAGGAGATTATTTGGACGACGAAACATTAAAGTAAAGTCAAGCACCCTTTGGATTCCCTAATTAATGGCCTCTCAGCAGGAAGTTGTGGTCCCTTACTGCCAAAGGAGCCTTTATCTACTCAACCATTTGTCATTCCAGTCGGCACCAGAGAGGGAACAGGCTGTACACAATAGCTAAAAGTACCTGTTTGATGTTCTAGGTTTACAGGAATAAATGGGGTTGCTCTGCAGGGGCTATGCAAACAAATGAAAGCCTGTTGGTGTGTGTCTGCAGTGACTGGAGCACTGCACCCAACAGCAGGTGTCTTCAGAGCGGCTGGCCTCGCAGATGACACACAGCTGATTTTAAAGAAAGTTTGCCTCGCACTACCGCGACTGGTTGCAGGTCAAATTTCCTAATTGTATCCCTCTTTCGTACAGATCAACGTCTAGGCGCTGTTGGGGTGAAATTCTTTCTTTCAGTTACAGACTACAGAGAAAACCAGCAGGTAAAAACCTTATCTCTTCCTGGCATGACATTTTGAAATCACCCAAACTGCATTCATGCATTTAAGAGTCCCCATATTGCGCATCGACCAACACAGAGTACAAATGACCCTTCACATATAAAGCAGCACCTGCTGGCCTTTAGGGATGCCTCTCTCACACCCCTGAGACTCTCTCCGTCCCCCTCACCCCCTACTCCACCGCCCCTTATTACTCCTCCACTAACCTTCATCCTCTCCCCTCCTCCACCTCCACCTCCACAGTGCGCTCCCCTAGCTTCCCCTCCCGCTGTCTCTGTGGTTATCACAGAGAATCTGAAGGATCTACTCTGACATTTGATGTGGCACAAAATTGGATTTCCAGTGTGATTCTCTCCCCAAGCCCCTCGTGGAGTGTAATCCACGCTGTGACTAATTGAGTGGCATGCCAACAGCCTGAGTGTGTAAATGGATGGCTGCTGGTGAAATGTGTCTGTGACCTGCTCTTTTTTTTTTTTTTTTTTTTTTTTTGTCTGATGGCCTGTGAGTTCATTAGACAGAGAAGGACACACACACACAGACGCACACAGACACACACAGACACACACACAAGTCCTGGGTGCTCAGGATTCTCCAATACAAAGACACATTTTATCCTTTTTCAGTGTCATCTCCTGTTGTTGCCTATTGAATGTGACCCTGCATGCGCTGTTGTTTGACCGCCTGTGACATTCATAACTAATCTGAGCAACAGAAAATCAATTTTCCTTGTATAACACAGAACATATCCTATAGACTGGCTGAACTTGTGTGACGGGGAACATGGATTACTGTGTTTAACAGTGACATTAGCCCTTGTGCATAAGCAAACCTGTAATCTAAGGTGGGAAACAGAGGTGTGAGGTACAGATGTTAACAGGATGACTCACCACAGCTATGTCACCTGTCTGACCACCAGCATCCCACAAGGCATTGCATTACCCTGGCAAATCCCCTATGCAGACAGAGGAAGAGCTCTAGAACAATGACGCCACAGACCAAAAAAAAAAAAAAAGCTTCTTATTTTTCTCGATAGGTTATCTTGGCACAAAATCCCTACACTCTAATCTCAAATCTCTGTCATGCCCTCTGCTCTGGGGACCCCGAATCTGATTTGGATTTGAATAATTGAAGCTGTTTTCCTCCCCAGAGGACTCGATACAGCAGTTTTCTCTTCATTAAAAACTTTCCACTAATGCTGCCGTGTGTGTGTGTATGTGTGT
The DNA here is from genome assembly GCF_041903045.1 of Epinephelus lanceolatus. Classification (NCBI taxonomy): domain Eukaryota; kingdom Metazoa; phylum Chordata; class Actinopteri; order Perciformes; family Serranidae; genus Epinephelus; species Epinephelus lanceolatus. The sequence goes on along the minus strand of NC_135738.1, from coordinate 27,533,452 downwards.
GTGTGTGTGTGTGTGTGTGTGCCCCCTCATTTACAGTGAGCACTCTCCTTCCACACCCCCGCTAGAATATACACACCCACACAAATTCACACAGACATGCTGGGATATAGAAGTGTACACTCAACACACACACACACACACGCACACATACACACACATGCACACACACACACACACACACACACACACACACACACATACACACACACACACACACACATACACACACACACTCCCGAAGGTTTGCTGTGACACATTATAAAAAACATGATAATTACTTTGAACAGATGAGATGCTGGCAGCAATTTAAAGCGTAATGGCAAGACAGCACGCGACAAAAGGCACTAATGAATGAACTCAGAGATGGATGATAACGTGGCATACGTACCTGCAGGATTTCATTCACCCAGACTCTCCCTGCTTCCTCCCCTCTGCTTTGCCTCTCACCCCTGCCTCTCCCTCTTTGTGGATGGTGGTTGTGCCTGCCAGCCTGTTTCCAGAGGAGAGAGTCTTCACCCTATCGAGTCGGGGACCGGGGCTCAGCTGCAGAGACTGACATCATCCCTTTCAGAGAGGAGGTTTTCCCCTCCCGCTATCTGCACCCTCTCTCTCTCTCTGTCTCGCTCTCCCTCTCTCTCTCACCCTAACTTAGCCACTCACTCACTCTGTACAGTAGTATACTCCTCCTATCTCTCCCTCCCCTGCTCCTGCCTTTTTTTTATTTTTTATCTCTCCTCCTATTCTCTCTTTCATTTGGTTCCACATATTGCTACTATTTTTCAAAGCCACCACATGTGAGAGACGTTGGCACTAAAACTGTGGCTCTATACACAGTAACAAGTGCTAAACAAGGACTTCACTATTTTATCAGCAGCCTGGACTTGTACTGTATTTTACCCCTCATAATCACGCATGTGAATCTGTCATGCCAGAGGAAACTTATCCACTAGGAGTTTTCCATTAGAGGCTTTATTAATAGATGTGGTTGCCTGCAGGTCTTTCACAATTATCTCCCCTTCTTCCTTCTTCTCCCCGCATCTCCTTTCCATCCCTGCTAAAGATCAAGGATTGGAGGAGTACATCAAGACCGAAGCCTAATGGGCAGCCTGCATTCACCTATCCAATTCTTTTAGATCTGCGGGAATGAAAAAGGAAAGGAGCTAAGCAGAGGGAGCCTCTTTGAGTCTATTGAGATGGATGCCTGCTGTGGTGCCTGCGGTGGTGGAGATCGGTGTTGCTGTCCATGGTGCTGATTACAGCTGAAGGAGACATCACTAAGGACAGCAGTGACCCTGCACAGAAAATAGCCTTGAACAGAGCAGGGAGGAAAAACCTGTTTCAGCTGCTGCAGGAACCTTAATAAATGCACACGCACTAACTCGCACGCACACGCACACACACACAAGTACGTCAGTGCACACACCGATAAACACAAACATATAGAGACTTACATCTACCTCCCAGCCTCCTCCTCTGTGTCCCGCGGGCATTTCTCTGCGTCTCAACTCATTTAGGCTTACATTCATCATTGTAAGGTAACAGTGGCAGGTGGGATTAAAATGGATTAGCCCTATTAAAGAAATGTGTGGTGCATATTACACTCAGACCCCCACACACACACACACACACACACACTTGTCCGAGGAGCCACATGCATTTAAAGGCAGGCATAGCACTAGCTCCCGTCCTTAAACACAAATGCAGCAGAGTGTATTAGAATGCACATACATGTCTGCACACAGACTGGTAAAGGCACAAAGCAGTGAGGTAAAGGGCAGACAAGGCGGCTTGATGATGACATTCACAGCGGCAGAACAAGCGGCAGAAGTATAGATGCTGTGTATATTGCTGCTTTTTCTGCCACTCACACTGTGGACTCCTTTTTGTTGTCTTAACTCTCGTCTCAAGAGGTAGCTTTTAGAATCTCGCCTCCTTGTTTCCATAGTGACACTTTCCCTCCTTTGTGCAGGAGAGTATGTGTGTATTTCAGAGACACACAGAGAGGAGAAAGACAGGCGTAGGGAGGGAGAGAGGAGGGGGATGACAGCGAGATAACTTGGTTCACTTACATTTATTCACTACAAAAAGAGAAAAGCAGAGAGTTTTCTGCATCAGGGAAAGCCTCCTCTGTTCACTTTTCATTGGCCGTCAGCAGTGAAGCTGTTTGACTCTTTGACTAATGGCTCTGCAGCAGCTCGCCCAAAATAAAACTGTTGTTGCTTAAACTGTGATACCGACGACGGTGCGTGCTAATTTTGTGTGTTCATTCCTCAGAATGTTTGTGAGACTTTTTAATTGATTAAACACTGTGTTAGAGCAGATTGTGGGGGCATCTGACAATATAAACCTCACACGTTCAGAAAAACTGTTCAAGTTTAAAAATATTCTGTTGAAAAAAATACAATCCATAATACATAAACACTGAACTGAAACCCATTTCTTTCTTATCTACCTGGTGAAATAGTCCACAGTCTTTCTCTTCTGTGAGGCTATTTTCTCACAGACCTTTAAAAAAACATATATTTATACTCCTGAGATATGGCTTTCCATCAATTGTGTGGGCATATTTGAGGCTGTTATGGGCATCTGAAAGCATATGGCAATGTCCTCTCTTAACAGATTACTTAATTAGAAAAGTCTGTAAAATATCCTCAAGTTTTATTCATTCAGTCACATAAGTAAGTTGTAAGTTGTGTAAGTTATTGCACAACTTTATTGGATGTAAACTCAGGAAGCAATAATGAAAAACATCCAGAATGACCTTCAAGGGTACAACTATTACCTAGATAAAATACTACCTAATCTAAATCTGTGGCGCGCTGTGTGTAATAAATTAATTATGGATATTAAATGGCTGAATTTATCACTTTCACAACAGCCAGGGTGGATTTGGGAGATTGATGGCAGGAAAACAGCTGTGTGCGTGTGTGTTGGGTGCGTGTGCGCCCATTTAAAAGTGTATATATAAGATTTTAAATCTCCTTTCGTGGCCCAGTAGGAATCGGCACAGAGAAAATACTTAGCCGAGGAGCAAATCCCTTCTCCCCATGCCCTCCAGCATCTCAGCCAACAGCGTTCCACATCAGTGAATCAGTATCAGGAGCAAGGACACTGGAGGCTCGACTGAGACGCAAGGGTTGACTACACATAAGGGGATTGTCTAAACTGAGACGTCTGCCATCTTGAGCTGTCACAACTCTTGTGTATAAACAAGGATACACCTGACAAACTTAATGAAATGACGGATGGGGGTAAATGGAGCCTTCAAGAAAGGCTGAACTTTTGTTTCCCTTCTTAATCATCCACCGTCCGCGTAACGCAGCACATTTAAAACAAGGCCTGAAAGAGCACCTGTAAACTTTTGTTGTTCACACACAGTATCTCAGCCGTTTTAAGTACAGTACCTGCTCTCGACAACTTCTAAATGCCTAACAATGGTTCACACGGCAGCAAAACATGATCTGAGTGCAATGGCAGGGTGGTATTAAATAAATTGGAGCTGTTCCCCATGAGTGGTTGGAGGTAAGTGGTGGTTCTTGACATTTTTTCTGGCATTGTGAGAAAGAGAGAAGAGCCAAAAAAGAGCAGTGAGGAAAATGCAGAAAGTGGTGAGACGAGACTGTTCGTGTCAGCGGTGCTGACTGATGCTTGAGTGGCTCTGAACCGCTCTCAGCAGCAGGTTGCAGTCGTCTTAAGCCCAGCATTGCTCAGCTGCTCCATCAGCCCGGAGTTATCTCCATAAAAAGCCGGTCTATCACCCTGACAGTGAGGCTGAGGCGGAGGTGTAGCACTCCATACCTCACCATTTCAAATTACTGTAACCTACCTGCTACACACTTTAGAGGGGCTGCGTTACCTTGTAAGGATTTGTTATCACCGAGATATTGAAGTTGCTCATCCATGTGATTTCACATCTGCGTGTGCAAGCAAGAGTGTGTGCGACTCCAAGCAAGTGGCGCATGGCCATAGATGACTGTGTAGTCTTATCTTTACTTTTCTATTTTGTCTTGAATCAATCCCCAGAGTGTAACAATACCTATTTCTCTCTGTATAATTGGACTGGATGACGGGCACATCTGAAGTCAGCGGATGAAAGCCTCTCCTGACAATGGTGTCTGGCCTGTGACATGACTTGAATGAGGAAGAGATAACGCTGCCACACACACACACACACACACACACACACACACATACACACATACACACATATATACTGTAGGTGCCCAAGACATAGATAAGCAAAAAAGCACAACACCCACACATGCATTTACTTACTCACTCATTTGTCACATAAATCAGAACAGCCAGCGAGCACAAAGAAGAGGCAGAGGAGGTGAAATGATCTAATTTGTACAATGATCTCAAATCTGCCCTACAATACATCTCATCCGTGTAGTCGGAAAGAAGTTGCAGATTGAATTTATCGCAGCGCACACTAAATATTTGCTATCAAATTCTGCATTCTGCTGGCTCTGCATAACGCCAGTGTGACAGACTGTAAGTTTGAATAGCTGCCAGTGAAACAAATTATTATTCAGTTTCCCCTGTATTCTGGCTCGCCTATTTATATCTGCGTGTGAGGGTGTGAATGTAAAATCCTACATCCTGATGCATATAAACCCACACACAGGCGCACACACACGCAAACATGCTAACAGGCTGTGAAGAAAACACAGCGAGTACGTCTCAATAAAGCACTCAAGGAGGTATTTGTTGAACCACATTCCCAACTTGTGTCCCCAAAAGCACAAAACGTCTCTCTCTTAGTGTATTTGCTGTTCGCTCTGTCGCCACGGAAACCACCATTACCCAAACATCCCCACGCTGGTGGACACTTACATTAAAAGTGTCTTCCCCTCTCTGCCTGTGTTAAGCCCCTCACTTCCATCTCTTTCCCCTGTCATCACTTATATCGTGCGGTCAAGCAAGTAAGACTGTGCTCTTCTCACAGTCGCTGCTTTTTATTGTTCTAAGAACTGATCTTATAAAAGAAAATAAAGCCAAAGGACAAAAAATCTGAGAGTATTCAAGATTTTTCAGATGAATTAAAGCCACTGGTGGAGCACTACGTGGTGCCTGAATCAATAATGTTACAAGGCAGAGAGTGAAATGTTTTCTCTGAACAAAACACTGATTTATCTCCCCCAAGTTGGCTATATTCATACTCTCTAATGACACCCTCTGTGTCACATCATATACTATGACAAAGGTTTGTGTACATGGATGTACAGAATAGGTAGACGACTATATAATAGCAGCCATAAATCAGTATGACACAAAGTCAGAAAGTGATTGGTTTTCTTTTTGTCCTTTAAACCCCCTCTGCAACCTGAACATGGCCTCACAGAGTACGTCTCTCTCAACCCAAAGTGTATAACACAACACTAATTTGAAACAATGATTTATTTAAGTGAGAAAGTTCTGCAGCGTGTCAGCCGAAAAAACTGCAGACTGGGAAGATGTTTATGAATAAATAACAGCAAAGCATTAATCATGCACCAATTTAATCATATAAACAGAGAGCAAATTATTTTTCTCAAGAATAATTTTGAGCTTTATCCTTTTACCAATAGCTTATTTATAGCAACCACTGATACTGCGCTCTCCTTGTAGGCAGCCCGTCGACACATTAACGTGGGCATATGTGCAATTGAATACACCTGCAATAAATACTGGAGCTTATAAAGGCGCATTTATTCTGAGGCTGCCAGACAGGTGTTGATTCAATTCTTGGGTAAGTTTCTGAAGTTGCTTTGAACTTCATTTTAATGGATTTATGCAACATTTTTTCTCTCCCATTACATACCAGACAAGACAAAATGCCATGAACACCTTTTAGCAGTGATACTCAGCTTATGGTCTGCAGGTCAGATCGAGTGCTGAGTGAACTACTTCTAATTCACAGTGAAAATAAATTGATTTACACTGGAATTTTAATATACTCTGAATATAAAGTAGTCCCAGAATGCATAAAAAGCAGCAAAATAGAGCTTGTCTATTAAAAAAGTGCCAGGGAAGGATCTCCCAACAGAGGTCCAGGCTAATTATTTATATATTAATTATTAATGTTTCTATATTAGCTGGCCCCTGGCCCCCTGCCGCTTTGCAAAAGTGGTCCCCTGATAAAGCATGTTGATATCCCTGCCTCAACACAGGTGACTTGTTGACACTGTGTTGTTCTTATTGTCAACAGCAGCTTAATTACAATGAACATGGGTACTATATTCTATTTGAGTCCCACATACACTGCACTGCTGGCATAAACACTCACTAGCATCAAATGTGTGTTACAGTAATCCACCACTGAAAATAGTTCCCAATTAATATGTATGTAGCTACTCCTGTTTGCTAAAAAAAAAAGAGGTATAACCCATTTTTAAAGATGCACTTACCAGAATTTGTATGCTAACAATGGATCAAATGACCATGTGTGATGTGAAAAGCTCATAGAGTAAACCCCCAGAGAACTATCAGTTGAGGTTTATGGAGCATTTTAAAGTCTTTCAGCTCTCTGTTTTGGTTTTCTGTCCCACAGCTTTAGTGTGAGGGTTTGTCAGTTCCAGCTACAGCCACTCATTTTGTTAAAGTGGTCATTATTACAGGTTATTAGCATCATAGATATGGGTTAGGAAGGTCCTGATACAGTGCCCATTAACATCAGGAGATGTTTCGTTAGGTTTCACTTTCATTAAGCCTCCTACAAACTGAGATTTTAGCAATCTTACAAGTTTAGTGCAAGTTACACTGTGCGACATGGATCTAATAAACTTGAGTGCGACATCAGGTTTGATGTATGCAGACTGTACGATGACAGCGCATACAGAACCGCAGGCTATGACTTACAATGCAATAGCTGCCCATACTGAGTGCGCAAGGACGCTGCACGGGTTATTACTTCTGCAACTGTGAAGCACAACATAATTATTAATTAATTATTAAATAACCTTAAGTTTTGTGGGCACTTTTATAACAATCAGCTTACCTTTAAAGCCTAGTTGTGAGTTAAATTCGAAAGCTACAGTTATTACTTAATCTTGGTTAGCGGGGGGTAGACAAAACAAAGGGCCTGATTCTAGCTCCCTACTGACACTAGCAGAAGAACATAGTAATGGAAACTTGAATAGACTCGAGCATGATTCATTTATATATTGTGCCCCTCCTAAAATGAAAATACAGGGGGTAAAAAACGAAAAAAGGTAATCAGCAGAATGCCCCCTTTAATAATAATTCCCTTCATCCAACACAAGTCAATCAGTGAGAAAGAAATGTCCAATGTCCACTGCTTCAAATGAAAAACCAGGCTCAAGGTAAAAGCAGAGCATTGCAAAAAAATAAAAATGTCCAACAAAAAGAGGAATCATGCTCACTCAGTTAAAAAAAACAACAACAATCCAGTCCTACTTGGCAGTTGGCTCAGTTCCTTTCTGGTCCTCCACACACACACGGTCAAGGAATTAGCAAAAGCATGAGTCCATTGACGTTTATTCTCCTTCCAAGACAAAATCAAGAAACCCCCTCCAACAAATTCCCTGCTCCTTTGTTTGCTAATGGCCACACCCCTTCACCTGTGTGCAACACACCTGAACTCAATTAAGTCATCAAAATAGAGCAGGGGTGAAAGGGCGACACGGCAAGACACATGGAGATTATATACGAAGGCTATTCTATTTTGACACCCTCTAACAATCCTGTACATGTCTCTCCCTTCTCCTCTGTGGCGGTGTCACACTATGTACTGTAGTGTGTCTGTGTGCGTGTTTGCTAGCTGCTAGGTTGCTCACCTGGCAACTGCAACTCCACCCATATTTCCTTCCATGCTTCACCATCGTGGTCAGAGCTGGAGGACACATCATACAGGCAAGGCTTCTGCTGTCACAACTCCACAAGGTTTTCCTCTTTGCTGGAATCCCACACATTATTAGTGTGTTTTTCCTCCATGGCAGGCTGCTATCCAACGTTTATTAGCGCCAGAGCGTCATTTAATGCTGCATTTCGATTGGTTGATTAGTGGATGTAGGTTGTAATGGCAGTCACACTGTGAGATGTCTTTTATGTCACTCAGAGGCAGAACAGGTCCTCCACCAATCGCCAATCAGAAAATCGGTGGTTCGATTCCCGGTTCCTCCAGTCTGCATGTTGAAGTATCCTTGGGCAAGATACTGATCCGATAGCTGTTCCATATTGGTGTGAATGGTTATTGAGTAGCATCCTCGGCCACCAGTATGTGAATGTGTCTCAGTAGCGTAAAAAGCGCTTTCAGTGGTCAGAAGACTAGAGAGGCGCTATAAAAGTGAAGGTCCATTACCATTCTTTGATTTCAAGACCGTGACAACCATCTTTGAACCTCTGATCAACATTTTAGAGCCATAACCAAAGATATCGCCATGTTTCTTTCACATTGGAACAGCCCAGAATCATACAGTGTATACTGGGCTTTAGGTTTATGCCCAAAGACTACGTGGTTAGGTTTGGGAAAAAATCAATATGGTTTGACTTAAAATAAGTGCATCACACGATGTTACGTATTTAAGATGACAAGGTCTGTACAATTAAAAGTTAAAGTTAAAATTACTTAGTGTTGACTTTTGTTTTCATATGGGTCACAAACACTGGCCTCCTGGGTGAAAGTCCTGTGTCTGACGAATCCACCACCTCAACCAACCCCGAACTTTCTCACTCTTCATACTAGTTTTATGTCAGCAGACTTCTCCATCTCCGTATAACAATAAACACAACCATTTAATGCCCTGAAAACAGCATTCTGAGCATAGTAGTTGGTGTAGTAGGACCCTTGCACCCATGTCTATGATGCTGATAACCACGTATAACACCTATTTAATTGAGTGATAACAGTTCAACCTGGTGCCACAGCAAGCACTAGGTTTTTTTCCTTTTTGTTTAACAAAAAAAGTTGTGGTTAACCCAATTTATGTTACCTCCCCAGCACCAAACACAAAACAGACAAAGTTAGCAGCTAGTTAGAATCCAAAGTAGAGCTAAAAGAAGAATCAATAATGGACACAAACCTAACTTCAAATGAATGCAAATGTTGCTCTGCTGGATGTTTAAATAGGCAAATGCTTGCTAACACATTCACCATATTAACTTTCAGAGGTGATAATGTGTCAATGATGTGTTTTCAGGCCCCTAGAGGCCAAAAAAATCAATTAATGATGCTTCTAAGATTTGAGCAGGAACCGGTTGGCTCAGGGCTGAGTGCCACACACAGGGTAGGGCAGTCAGAGAGTACCGATTAGCATATTGTTGGTTTTGGTCTTTTCACAGGATACACTGACAGTAAGAAAAATACAGAATAACACCTGTCTTATCTTTTTTAAAAATAATGCAATCCAATGCAACACCTCTACAAACAGTCTTCAAAATGACCTGGATTCACTCAACACCTCTCTTCCACTGCAGCCACGACGAGGCAGCATTTATTGCACTGTTATGCTGGGTTATATTAGACTGTGAAGGTGTTTATTATTGTATCCAGGTAAGGAAAAACACGTCCTGTGTTATATGTATGTATGTATGTTTGAATTCGTAGGTGTTTTTTTAAATGAGGGGAGCAATGGGAATCCTTTAATGATTTCTCCCACAGCTTAGTGTATCCATCATGATATGCCCCCCTGACACATTGGTCAGCAGCAGCAGGTGGTATGATGTGGCTGAAGTGTGAGTGGCTTTCAGAATGCAGGATAGCCTGTCAGCCAGAGGCCCTTAGGGGAACAGCTTCACACCATGTCTGGTTGCAGAATGGCCTTTACACACTCCCCCCCTCTCTGTCTCGTTCCCCGTGTGTGTATGTGTGTGTGTGTGTGTGTGTGTGCGTGTGTGTGTGTGTGTGTGTGTGTGTCTGAAGTCGACGTAGAAGCTCATCTCTCTTGTTTTGTGTGTGTGTGTGTGGTAAAGCAAGAGAGGGAGAGGGTGTTAGTGCGTGGGTGTAAATCTCTGTCCGGCAGCACGTTGGGATGGGTGTTTGGGGACTGGTTGGAGAGCTGGCTCACAGGAGCTCAGATTGATGAAGTGATGGTGATGGATGGAGGTAATAAAGCCCTGGATGTCCTGTCTGTTGCCAGTGATGAGGCTGGTATGAATCACCCGTCTGGGGCTGCTGAACATGACGCTGCTCAATCCCCTGGCCTTCCACCCTGCCACGCCACTCCGTCCCTCCATCCCTTTATCTCTCTGCCTGTTGACTTACCATCATTACCAGACGATTGCCACCTGAATGGAACAAAGCATAAACATTCACCAGCATGCCATTACTGTATCAGTCTGTGCTGATGCATACTTTGAAAGATATTATGAAGCTTGTTTATTCATCTCGAAAAAACAGCGCGTGCACAGTTCAAAGCGCTGCACGCTGTTCATTAATTTTGTGTCCAAACATCACTTGCTGAGTGATTGCAAGGCATGCGAGAAAAAAATCCAATCAACTCAGTCAGCCACTCCTCATGAATAGGGTCATTTGAATAAAGAAGGGCATCTGAAATTGCAGTGTTTGTGTCAACATAACAAGTTAATGATCTCAGATGATAATTGGTAGTTGGATGCTGGGGCGCTGTGTTGTGGCCCGTGAGGTTCAGTGGCAAGGACCTCCTGTGATAAAAGAAGCAGCATGAGGGCTCTCAAAGTGGCACGATGCTGTAGGCAACACAATTCATCACCGCTTCATGAATATTCATCCAGCTCTCTGTTTCCTCCAGGGCTGGTGAAAACACGTCTGTATTAAGTCTCTTCTATGTGTTGCGGTTTGAAGACACCTGAACCTCCTGGCCTCTCATTACCACACTACGCTCCTGCTGCCCCGCACTCAGCTGCCTGCCAGGGAGAAAAGCCATGCTTCATTAAAATAAAGAGGAAATTCTCTCGCTCCGTGCACTAACAAGGCAGAGGTCAGACAGTCAGATGATTGTGGATTCACCCCCTCTGCACGCGTTCACGGGGGTCAGAGATGGTGATTGTGATTGAGCTCGCTCCGGAGAATGTCCACAGGCCAAGCGGGGCAGATGGATTTTCCAGCCTGGGTTGTGTGGTTTCTGCGTGGAACCAGTCTGAAGCTTGTTGTTAGCAATTTAGGAACATTTGCTGTGTCTTTTCCTCCCCCGTCTTTCTCCCTGACAGGAGCCCAGAGTGCCACGGATTGGTTTCTGGGGCATCTTTTCAGCGCTTTATCAGACCTGCAGGCTTCTCAGCGCTGTCCCCAGATTACAGTTTAGGGATGGGGCGCTTGACTGACAGGCCTTGGCCTCGGCGGTCCCTGGGGGGAAAAGGAGGGGGATTTGTGATGGCTGCACTGACTCGTACTTCTCTTACAATTTTCTCCAGGCTGGTTTCAGACTGTCAGGCTGAGAGAAAGCTCTCTCTGCATAATTCATTAGATCTCCTCTCTTTTTCACTCTTGGCTGCTATGTGGCAGGCACCGTAGCCCCATTGTTTAAGAAGAAAGAGTAATAGAGCTTGTCACAATATGTTAACATAGTTTATTGTTCCCAGCAACAGCTTGGAAACAACTTAACTTCCTTTGAAGCAGGCTATTCTGCATACCCAGTGTGGAATAATTATGCAGGAAACAGAAGATTCAGATGGGCCATTAGGATAAATCAGCTAATAACACGTGCCACTTTTAATTTATAATTGGCTAACAGCATTAAAAAAAGACTCATTAATGATCATCATAACTGCAACGTAAATAAACAACTAAACTTAACCAACACAGGATACAGCCACACAGGTTGCCTCGACACCAAGCATTGTTTTGCAGCCAATTATCCCAGCATTGCCTGCATATGACACATACACAGGCCTGTCCTTTTGAAGCTTGTATACTGTCTCTGGTCATGATCTTGCTGGCATTTATTTCTTGGAAATCTGCAAGGGAAAATATCTCATATTTGATGCTACATGACATTCCCTTTCACAGAATGTGACTAAACAAGCACATCCTCCACCACACAATCCTACGCGTTGAAGCCAGAGGACAACTTCTGTCACTGTGGCAGTAAAGACGGGCTGGTGGAGAGAGACTTGATATCAAACTGTGCCAATGCAGAGTCATCTTGACCTCTAAAACACTCAGCGTGGAGAGAATGTGCCAAAAATTTCACAAATATGTCAGCAACAGTGCTGTTTTTAGATATTTTGTCTCAGTGTTAGTATCATTTTGTGAGTCAGAGTCCAGTTGTTCAGAAGTAATCTGATCGGGTTTCGGCTATCAGATAGGATCAGATCTTGCAAATGGGTTGTTCAAAAGCCAAAGAAGGATTCTGAAATCGGATTAGATCATATAATGTAAGCTTGGTTTTGATCTGGATCAAACCTTCAGTATGTGTTGTTCAAAACTTTTTAGTAAGATCAGGATACCCTTGATCCAAAAAGAAGATGGCTGGATTCAGGGTGGATTTCAAGAACAAAATGTGATAAAACTTTTAAATTGGTCAAATATATGTACATGTATTTATATTTTGCACTTGATTTGTTTGACAGTTACTGTGATAAAGTGGCCATTAGGCCACCTATTAACCCTTTCACTACAGTAACCTTAAAAAAAAGGATTTTGTCACCATAAAATAAGGGCGATCCAGTCCACTGTTGCCTTGTTGAAAAAAACAGCGCAAAAGTAAGATGGATTACCTAATTCTGGACAGCAAAATCAAAATCTGGATCGTTCAGATCAACATTACATTTTTTGAACAACACAAAAAGTACTCTTGCGCAATTTTGTCAGAGCAACATTGGACTGCATCACCCTGATCCAGATACAAACTTTCCAAGATTAAATTCGGAGAACCAGTGCTGTTAATGGCACTACACATCACAATGTAGGCAGTCTGCCAACAAACACACTGCTATTACCACTTATCACCATAAATGCTACTAAAGAGAACAAAATGGAGATCTTCGAGATTATAACTGAATAATTTTAGTTTGATTTTGACAGCTATTTTTTCTGGTTTCTGGCTGAGCCCTATTTTATGAGGGGTAACATCCTTTTTTTTAATTTTATTTTACTGTACTGAAAGGCTTAATAGGTAGCCTAATGTCTACTTTATATACCTTATCACAGTGACTGTTAACACATCAAATATATAAGGATATATTAAGAAATGTACATATATTTGATCAACTTAAATGTTTTATTATATTTTAATCCCTGAAAACTACCTGATTTCAGCCTTCTGTGGGGATCAGGATTATCCTGATTTTTTGGATCTAAGGAATCCTGATCCAACTAAAAAGTTCTGACCAACATATACTGAAGGTTTACCAAATCTGGATTACATGATCTAATCTGATTTCAGATTTCTTTCTAGCCACAATAGCCACAATCCAATCAGATCATGTCTGAACAGCTAGGCCCTGACTGACACAAGGAGTAAAGGTTTAAATGCAACAATCACAATAATCAATGTACAAGTAAAATAAAAGCCTGTACATTTGTTAATTGTTCAGTTGATTTGATTAAAGGGGAACTACACTCATTTTTAAAGTTCATATGTGTTAATCCTATGGTCCAAGTCAGTTAAAAAATATGAGTAAACAAAGACTCACAAGTCAGTCTTTAGACGCTTTGCTTAACTAAAGACTGATGACTTTCTCCCTGATTTTGTGTTTAGATGGGCGGATACCGTTTCAGAGTTTAAAAAAACTCCCTACGTTGCAGGACCAATAGTAAATCCACAGGGCGGTCCTTCGGTGGCTCACTGAACTCTTGTGCTCGTAAACATAGTCCGACTGCATTAAAAATTTTAAACAAAGTTGCTGTAACTGTGCGTTCACACCAAACACGATGGACGCGATGAACGCCACAAGTTTCCATTCAAAATCAATGTAAATGACGCGATGTCGCTTCGGGCAACGCGTTTCAGGCGATAAGAGCGACGCGATGAAGCGATGACGTGTCCATCGCCTCATTGCGTGTGTCGCTTGAAGTTGAAAAATTTGAACTTTTCAAGCAACATCGCGTGAAGTTGTGCCGCGACATCCAATCAGCGTTGATATTCAACCATTCATAAAGAAATTATAAGCAACTAACCGGAGACAGATGGACAGGCGCTCCGCAGCTGGGATGGAGCGCCTGTAGTTGGTGTCCAGACGGGAGATCCTCGCACCGATACGGGCCAACAGGTCCTCAAACTGGGCCAGCGTCAGCCTGAAGTACCGCTGGAAACGACCATCATCCAGACGCAGCTCTTGCAGGAGGTGATGATATTCACCCAGCTGTGTGCGTTTCTGGAGGATATTGTGAACCCAGACACGGCGGCTTTTGGGTCTCCGATCCAAATCAGATGTCCACAACAGATAAAGAGCAGCTACGACAGTTAACTCAGCCATGGTTGATGAGAAAATAGCAGGAGGTGAAGAAAACTGCGGGAGGAGGGTTGCGTCATCGCAATTGAAGCGATGAAGTGATGATCAAAAAGGTGACATTTGTGATCAAGCGACACGATACTCGCGTTACTGGCGATGACATTGCGTCCATCGCGTTTGGTGTGAACGCACGGTAACTGTGCATTCCCACCAAAGGATTCAAGCCTCTTTCACACAGAGCGTGATTTTCGCAGCGCCCACCGCGGGGTAGGGCGCAGACAAGCGGAGACCAAGGTGCGTAAGACAGGATTCGGGGGAGTACAGGCTCGTTCAGGAGCTACAGCTCCATGGTGACCGCTTCCGGGTCTACTTCAGACTCTTCTCTGCTACCGGACGCGCCGAGGTGTCGTCACAGCGCGTTGCGGTGAAATTAAAAAATGTTCAATTCGAGCACAGGCTGGCGGGGCGCAGACGCTGCGGTATGCGCCCTCTCTTGCGCTGCGATAGCACATACACAATGAATGGGTTCATCGGCGGAGGTCTGCGCTTTGCGCGCTCTGTGTGAAAAGCCCTTTCCCCGCCAGCCTGTGCTCGAATTGAACATTTTTTAATTTCACCGCAACGCGCTGTGAGGACACCTCGGGGCGTCCAGTAGCAGAGAAAAGTATGAAGTAGACCCGGAAGCGGTCACCATGGAGCTGTAGCTCCTGAACGAGCCTGTACTCCCCCAAATCCTGTCTTGTGCGCCTTGCTCTCCGCTTGCTCTGTGCCCTACCCTGCGGTGGGCGCCGCGAAAATCACGCTCTGTGTGAAAGAGGCCAAAAGGGCTTCAGAATCGCCAGCGGTCGCTCAGGTCGCTGGCATCGCGCTGCCTGGCAGTTCTGGCAGGGCTTGCAGAAGGCTGCCAAGGGGCGGGGCTTTCAGGCTGCGATGCAGATGATCTCTTTCTTTCTTTCTTTCTTTCTTTCACTGTCCCGCCTTGAGAATATTCACGGTCTGCAACTGGCTGCTGCTCGCTGCTGCTTCGGCGGCGGCGCTGCTCATTTGCATAAAGTTGAGCTTCTCTCAACTTAAGTTTGACGCTCAGGTCGCTGGCATCGCGCTGCTCGCGGTCGCTCGCTGCAGCCGACGCGAGTGACGCTCTTCGTCGCGGGTGTTCTTTGAAAATGAATGGCTGCTGGCTGCTTATGACGCTCATGAATCTTTTGGTGGGAACGCACAGTAAGTCCTTCATTTCCACAATCCTGTGGACTGAGCACACGTTTGATAAAACGGAGGTAAATCTCTCGGCATCCATTTTCAAGCTCGGACAAGACGCACATTTCTGAGAGGCGTGTCCTTGTAAAAAATGCAAGAGGTGTTGCTTCGTTGCCGGCCCTTTTCTCTGGTGTGTTAAGCACACTTTAGAAAGGAATGTCCCCAGACTATCAGAAGGCCGAGATCTCTGATTGTGCAAAAACTCAAACCTGTGATGTCAGTATAAAGTCTGTATAGTATATAAAGTATAAAGTATAAAGTCTGGAGCTGCTCCATAGAAAGATGTTATAGATGACACAGACAGCACCAAGGCGACTGTTCTGAGTATATAGGTACATTTTCTGTTCCAGCACTGAGAACACTATGAAAAGAATAAAGCTAATTTGGGTATTAAAAAAGAAAACACACATTCTGTGAGTCCATAAAATCAGGCTCCCATTCATCGGCTACAAAGCAGCTCCAGACTTTATACTTGATGACATCACAAGTTTGAGACTTACTTCTCTGGTTTCTGGCTTTGAGAGACAGTAGCTCATGTTCACAAATATTGATCGAGCTTTCCAAGGCCATGGAAATAACATGTTGGAATTTTCAGTTAAAGCAGTGTTCCCCTTTAAATTGTGTAATAAAGCTAATTTTTGATTACTTGCCATTATGAGAGTAAAAGGTTCAATATCAGCTTACTAATTACTAATAAACACACAACTACATTGAGATCCCCTACAGATGTCCTATTGTGAATTCTCATCAGAGTTAGAGTTCATAAAAGAGGAAAATCAAAAAAGAAATAAGCATGCAAGTAGTAAAAAGTTATCTGATGAGGACAGAAAGAAAAGTGTAGCTCCTGTGCTCGAGCTGAAGGAGCAATAATACAGATTTTTACAGCCCCATTATGGTACTGTAATGGATATGTCCAGCGTTACAGGATGTTTTACTATCTTCCCATAGTCTGTTTTCCTATAGTCTATTTTACATAATTTTGGACAGTTTTTCAAAGCTTTTATCATCATCTTTATCTGCTACAGGTATGTAATATGTTCCCTGTACTGCTGTTAAAAGCAAACACTGTCTCAATATTATAAGTAATTCCCAGTAAATATGAATTAAACTGACCATCAATCTAGTTTTGGGCAATTTTAGAGAGTAAAATACAAACATTTGAAGTTCTGTATCATATTTAACATGCAAAAAAATAGAAGCAAGAATTTGCACATTAATGAGAAATTGAAAGTGAGCAGAACTTCTCTCAGGTTTATAGCCTGATATTAGTATTCTGATGCTACTTTGAAAAACACTCTTGGCTTCTCATTCAAAGTTATGGATTACTTTGGCTGGCAGAATTAAACGTCGCCGGAGCTGTTTCCTGTTTAATGCTGAACATGAGTGAATGAGCCCGGGAAGTTTTGCACAATAAATTTAAACCATGTCAGTCACAGTCGAAAACAGACAGAATTAAGGAAATGGAAAACATTAAGAATTCTAATAACAAAGCAAAAATCAAAATGATCCTTGAATTGTCCTTTAACACCTCTAACAAGCAGCGCTAGTGTTGATTCAAGGCTCAGTTAGGAACATAATGTAAATCTCAGCATGAGCGTTAGTCCAAAGGGACGAAACCCTTAAAGGGATAGTTTGGATAATTTGAAGTGGGGTTGTATGGGCATGCCCCCAGTTTGAAGAGGCAGGCTGGAGTCCGACATGGAAGCTAAGCAATCTACTGCTGTGGAGGGGTCAGAAGCAAAACACATTTTTGCCACCTATAACAAGTCCCACCTACAAAGAATCAATATCAGTTGGTGTATGTTACATTGAGAGTATTGTCCCCACTTTACCTTGACACAGACAGGCTTCAGAACGGCTTCAGTTCCTATCTACGCTCTCGTCAAAGCCACCAGACTCCACTGACAAAAACAGTAATTTAAGCTCTCTGAACACAAGGAGCTGCTGATCTACCACTGCCTCAAACAGTTAGTTAGTTTGTGTTATTGTGTGACTTTGGTGAATCCAAACTGAAAATTCTAAACACCAAAGTCACAAAATAACTCAATCACAATAATTGTTCAAGGCAGTAGAAGACCAACGGCTCCCGTGTTAAGCAATGTTAAATTACTATTTTTCTCAATGGAGTCTGGCTTTGAAGAGAATGATATAACAGCTCAATTTTCCCATTGGAAATCTCATCTGACACTAAGGTAAATCAGTGAAAATATTCTTAATATAGCATACATTTAAACTGATATTGATTTTTTTAACATGGGACTTTTTTCAGTTGCTAAAATACATTTTGTTGCTGACCGATCCACATCAGTACATTGCTTAGCTTCCATGTCGGACTCCAGTCTGCTTCTCCAAACGGGTAACATACCGACTGACATCTACTGTTTGTAGTACACTGTCTATGGATAAGTACCCCATACAACTGTTACCCCTCTCAGTGACAGCTTACATAACAATCAATTTTAGCTTGGCTCGTTATTAGCTGGTAACTAGCTTCTAGCGGTCCCGACCATTTTGCAGGAGGAAGAATGGCGAGGTGTCAGAGTGCTGTTCACGACAATATTATAGTCTTTACCACAGAACAACAAGCATGGCCTTCTCACGAGGTTCAACAGTAGCCCTGAACTTATCTAGACACTCAATTCTACTGGTATCATCACTCTTCGCCGCCTGCCCTCTTCACCATGACACCCCGAGAGAGCTGCTTCCCTCTCCACACGCTATAAAGTACATGTCACACCCTCACAGGTTACCCCCAAGACCACCGCCCTTATAAGGGAAAAAGGGTGAGCTGGTAACAGAACCCTGAACTATCCCTTTAAATGCTCTCACATATACTGCTTTCACAAACTAATCATGTGTCATACTAGGCTGCTGTTGTGCATGTGCAGCATATGCAGGTTTATCACTGCTCACTGCATCGGTCCATAATCTTTACATCAGTTTCTTAGAGTTACCTGCTTTTCAGCTATATAATATTAATTCCTTATGCACTGTATGGCCAATTACTGTTAACTAAATGTCTAACTGATACATCCAGCTGATAAGGTGCAGTACGGCTACAGTGAACCTGTGTCACACAGTCCTAATAACACTAACAGTTCATCATGTTGAACCTGTGCAGCAAACACAAGGTGCTTGGACATAATAATATAAAGCAATGATGCATATAATTAAAGCTGCACAATCTCTGAGAAGGAGCTTCATAACGCAAATACTCTCATAATACCAAGGCTATTTTTTTTACCTGCTAATGGGCTTTTATTTTGAAACTTCCATTTTGTCTATATGACTCTAGAGATTTAGACTAGAGTCTGATTTTGCATACAAACAAATATTATCACGAAAACAAGGCACTTAGCTAAAATTACACATCCATAAATGACTTTGTTTTACATACAGTATATCTGAATACAGTTGTTTACCTTTCATGGTGCAGCATCTCCAGACCACTGCTGTTGTTAGGGGATTGTTTTGTGTAAAGTATAGCTATGTTTAAAAGGGTTTGTCCTATTTGTTCTGCTGCAGCATGGAAAGGGAGTTAAATGAGTCACCTTTAAAATCTTTAATATAGTGATACTCAGCTTGGGGCTTGTGGGCCAAATCTGGCCAGTAGCCTGTTGACCATTTTCTAATTTGCAATGAAAATACTTTTGTACCCTGGCTGTACCTAAATAAGGTTCCAGAGTGCATAAAAAGCATCAAAACACAGGAGCACCCCGGTAGCTCATCGGGTAGAACACGTGCCACCATTGCAGCCCAGGTTTGAGTCCAGCCCATTTCCCCCCTCTCTCTCTTCTTTCAGATCTCTCTGTCACTATCAAAGCATCACAATTTAGCTTGCTTAAATAAATATATAAAGTGCCAGAGGAGAATCCCCCGACCCCAGTGGTGTGGTGGTAGTTGATGAGGTGGGTGGATGAGGTTACTGCAAAGGAAGTGGGTACACTCTCCTATATATTTCAATGAATTTTTGGGTGATAGGTGGGTATACTGCAAACAGCCAGTGAAAGAGGTGGGTATATCTGTATACATATACCATCCACTATACCAGTGGTTCCCAACTGATCTAGCCACAGGGTCCAGATTTCTCCTCAGTCATTTGTTCAAGGTCTACACAGTTCAATATATTCAGTGTCATACTTGCATTTGGCCATATCGCTGAGCTAGATTGCTGTCTCTGTGAAGTAGCTGTCCATTATTACCTCACTCTACAGCAGATAAATGGCACCTTTAATATAAAAGCTCTGTGCTGAAAATTCACTGTACTTCAAATTGAAGTGTGTTTTTTACAAGCTTGACACTTTCTCGAATCACTTGCGACCCACCTGTTGGGAACCACTGTACCACACCACTGCTCTGACCCCCTGACAGAGATCCAGGTCAAGCCCTAAATGTCCTTAAACACACTGTGTACAGCTGACCTGTATGAGGCTGCTGCTCTTGGCAAAGATGAGGGAGGACAGCAAACGTTGAAAGTCTGGCAATTCATTTATTATATATACTGATAAATATTATTAATGTTTGTTCATTAACTGGCCCCTGGCCTCCTGTCATTTTAAATGATTTTAACACCTCATTAATTCAGTAGTTTTTATCTGTTTCCTCCGTCTAAGTGTTTTCATTTGCAAGAGACAAGAAAAGGGATTTATTTACCATTGCCACAAAGAAAAGTCATTTTGAATATCACCTCTGGCCACTGGTATACATGTGAAATTAACTTTTAGTTAGTTTTGAAAACACCTCACCTCAAACATAATCAATGCATGAGATGGTTTCTTCTCACCAAAAGTGACTGCTTGTAAACAATGGGGGTATTTCTGCTCAGAATTCCAGTCTATATTTTCCTCTCCTGAATGAGCATATTTAGTCCTGGTTTATTTTGGAATATATACATGACTTGTAAAAGCTAAATGTTGGTTCACTGTGGGGCAACTGGTAGAATAGCCCCTTCATAGAGTGTAAGGTCTATGAGAGTCAAACCTGCCAAAGTGAGTGAACAGTGCCACCTGCTGGGCAACACTTATGTGATTCTCAGACATGAGGCAGAAATAATTCAACAGCCCTTCTTCAAAATGTTACTTTGCGAGGTTATGATACTCTACATTAGTATAATTTCAATAATTGTAACCATGTCCTGCAGCAAATTGATGAAGCAAACAAATATATGCAATGACCCAGTCTACATCTAGAGTTTTAAAGAGACATTGACTCAAGACAATTTCAGAAAGAAAGACAAAGTTGAGTTCCTCTTTAGTTTGTTCTTTATTACACATTAAATAGGAGTGGTGAGATTCATGGCAAAAAATAGACTCATTTGAGATCAGATCACCACTCAACACTGCCCACAACAGGTGTGTTGTAAAGTGGTCATTCATTCACTTCCCTAGACCTGGACCCAGTCATACTCTCTAATCACATACACAGAGTGGAGTGAAAACTCCATTAAAGCAACATTCATTTAGACACACCAACGAAATGAAGCACAATTTACAAAATATGCACCTTTCAGTATCACAACTATACAAAGGTTGTTAAAATATGATCCAGGTATAAATGATACATTTCAGAAATCAGCTGTTGGCACGCAATAAAAGGAAGAGGAACATTTCAAACATTTCAGTAAAACTACTTTTGAAACAGTATTGTTAACAAGAGGGATCCATAATTAAAATTGCATTAACAGTTATTATCTACTTCATGAAAAAAAGAGAGGTAATAATTAACTGGGTCAAAATTCATTATTTCTGAAAGCAAAATGTATCATGTCTGGATATTCTGTGTCAATAATGTTGCTTCTCTATAACAGCATTTTGTGTATTTCTGGAGCACACACACAGGACAAAGTAAATGTTGTCTCGGCTCTTTCTACCATCTAAACGTAGCACCTAATACAAACATAAAAGGCAAATAAAAATCCCCAGGGGAACAGCTTGTAAATACGATGGAAGAGGTGAAATACGGTTGACCTGGGAAAGAAACTTGGATTTTTTTTTCTTTTAATAAATTCAGACAATTTTCTCTAAAAACCAATTTTATGGCAATTATTACCTCATTTACAAACATCAGTTCCAGTTACATCACCACGATACACACGCTTTGTGAGAGAAAATGACAAATTGCTTCGCTGGACAATCATTTCTGTTGAAAGGCAGCCCCACCAAACAATTTCAACACTTAAGGAAATTAATCCCAAAACTCTTTCAAAAGCTCAGCTAAAGGAAGAATCTGGAGATCCATTTGGACAACATTTTTAACAACCTCTGTGACACCACACCAAGAGAAATATTCCTGAAAGCTGCTTAAAAAGATGCATTCTGCTTTCTAGCCAGTCACAAGCGAACGAGTCAACAGCTTAAGAAAATGTGCAAGGCGTGACACCTCTGTGGCCAGCAGCTACTGGAGCATCAAATCCTCAAATTTAAAACCTGTTAAACATCGAATAATGAGTCGATGAATAGTTCTCATACTGTTTAAATATGACGCCCCGATCGGGAGGATGCTGGCAGGAGAACTTTAACTGTAGCAATGAAATGATTATTGTCAGGATAAATCAAAAACAATCCTGCAGTCGAGCCTTAAGAGTAAAGGATAGCAGGAAATATGTGACCACTGAGGCCAGACAAGCTGTTTGCCATTAGCTTGTGACGAGGCATGAATCCCTGCAGTATTAAACGACTCTGGCCGACATAGAACCTGGCTGCTAGTCTTGTTTTCTCATCACAAAACAGGTAAAAATCTTGATCTCTAATTTGTCATTAATCAAGCTAAAATGGCTGATATCTCTCATGAAAAAAGGAGTAATGGTTACTTTGTATGAACCTGAAAACAAGACTGTGTGATGTCCACTGGGGTCAGAGTTCCTTGTTGTTGGCTCTGCTGTATCAAACCAGAGGCAGTTTGCAATACCCATGTCATCTAGGACACAATGCATGCATAAAAGGGAAAAAAAAAAAAAAAAACAACAAACATCTCATGTAGGCAAGAAATCACTCCCCACACAGTACAAAGCATTGACAAATTGCAAATTAATTAATAGCTAATTAGGGTGTTAAAACATTCGGAGAAGAGTAGGAGTTCGCATGCATACTTATATCAGTGACATAACTAAGTCATACCTAGAGGTCATTAGCGATGGGGAAATTACACAGTGGCTGGGACATTTGGATCTCATCTGGCTGAATGTTGGTCCTTTCTTCAGATCTCTTTTGAGAATCGGGATGAAAATTCATTCTTTGGCATCCCAAACTTAAAAGGGCATTACAGAACTGTTGCAGGTCGCAACCTTTTAAGCAAAGGGAGGGACAACTTTAGGTAGGCCATGAATAATTTGTCAAACACGACCTGTGATGTAATTAGCTCACAGCTCTTGCGGTTATATAAAAATTACCCAAATCAGCGTCGTCGTCCTATAAAAATCAAACAGGCTGTTGGACCAACACATGTGGGCAACTGGCACTAAACTGAAAATAAAGCTTATTGGTGTCCGAGTAGCAAATAACAGAAAGGCAGAAAAAAAAAAACGGGGTCAGGTTTAGTATTCAGTATGGTGGGTATTGAGAAAGAGGCTAATAATTTAGTGTAATGTACAAAATGTATTACCTTAACTGTTCAACATAGTTCTTTTTTTTTTTTTTTTTAGTCTGTCTTGAAAATGGGTGATTATTCACATAAGTGTACACTTTGTCTTGGACTTCTTTTTCTTCTTTTTGCCCTCCTTGCTCATCTTCTCCTTATGCTTCCGGATTTCTCGCACTAATGTGTAAAAGGCATCGTCAACGCCCTGAAAGAAAGATAATAAAAGAATGCATTATTAGAGTGACAGGTTATTACTTTCATGCCAGAATACCAATGATTGTCAACATAAAAAAAGTAATTAAACAAATATTATACAGCCTGAAAACATTTAAATGATTGACAATGTTTTGATTCAGGTGATATTTAAAGTCTGCTGATTTTACAAGGTTAATTATAGTCAATTAAAAAAATAATTTGGACAGATTTAAGAAATACTTCACTCACAAAATGACCATTTGTGAATCAGTTAGTCGTGTTACCTTGAGCTTGTGAAGAAGAGTTTGTTTTTCTCGCATGCCTCCATGAAAACAGCAAACAGTGATTTATTGGACACTACATTTAACAATACAACTATATCAAAACACCGGTTTCCAAACTCTCACAACTCATGCAGTATAATCTGTCTCATTTATCCAGTCGAGTGCTCACTACTTGCCCAAACACATGCATTTTCTAGCAAAAAATTCCTATGTTTGTAAAGTACTGAGCATAGAAGTGGATACATGAGATTCAGGTTATACTGTATGAGCTGTGCAAAAGTTTTAAAAGGATATTTTGATATAGTTTTGCAGTTAAATGCGGCCACAAATCAATACACAAATCAATACATTCAATGTTATCCATGGAGGCATGCAAGGGAAAACAAAAAAAAAAGTTTCTTCACAAATTCAAGGTAACACTCATTTTGTGGGTTAAGTACTCCTTAAAACTCCAATCAACACTCCAATCTTTAATATCAAACTGATGTGTACCCTTGATTTGTTCCATTGTCAAAGAAACTTTATTTTTCTTCATATTTTTACATCTATGGCAGTAATTTTCTTATTTTTTTCCAATTTAAGGCCAAAAATTTCAATTTAAATCCCCCAAAAATCATCTTGATAGTGTCAACATCAATTTCACATCAGTTTCTATCAAGTGTACATCAGCGTGACACACATCAGAGTGTAGGTACATCTCTCAGTCCACTTTAGGCTGTGTGAGATGCAGCTGAATTAAGTGCGGATCGAACATAACTGCAAAGTCATGTATATAAACGTCAGCAGTGTTCCCACTTAAAAAAAACAACACTGACAGTAGCTGCAGTTACATGAGCCAATTTCTCTCCCTGCGAATGTAATCAATCCAATTTACAACTCCCACAGTGTTTAAATGGCCGCTAAATAAAATGACAGAACAAGCGGTTCTGTTTACATTTGCAATAGTCCATGTGCAGTCTGCCAATACAGGCAACTGTAAAAAACCTGCATCGAGTGCTTGGCGCTGCTGGTTTACTGCTGCGGGCTTGTGCTCAAGCAAGAAAAATTGTTTTAAAATAATCCACTAACTTTTATTGAACAGAAGGCGAGCCTTATCTTCCAAAAAACCCAATAAATAAAAACTATTCAGAGATTGTTCCCCTTAAAAAGATGCAACACTTGGGAAAACGGTAGAAAACTCATCAGCAACAAAAGAGAGTGACACGACTTCTTCAGGTGAACAGCTTTTATTTAAGTCGGGCCAATTTATTCTGACTGAAGTGTTAAAATGAGGCTTTTATGTTCTTGCCGAGCTCTTATTGTGATTATTAGTGAATAAAAGGCTCCTTGGAAATGCAGCTAGTATCTGTTGATGCCACACGGAGGAAAGTGAATGAGTACCAGAACAGTTTGTATAGCGCAATAAATGTGATGATGACTCTGCAAAGAGCAGCAGAGGACAGAGCCTGAGGTCACGTCAGGTTGTGACAGAGACAGCAGGAAAGGAAAGAAGAAAAGATTTAAGGGATTTATGACCGCAAGAAAAAAAAACTCACCCACAAACACACAAACAATTTTTGTTCACAACATATCTGCCAGTTTCTTGGACCACAGCCTCCTTGGAAACATTTCAGCACATGATTTGGTCCCAGATTTGCCATAATCTCCCTTAATCACACACATTGGCTCACCAGCCTGTACCCCTTTCTTCATGTTGATTTCAGCAGATTGAGACGCTTTCACACTGGTAGTTTAGTCCGAATCCTGGAACAAATCGCCTGGAAAGTTGATTAAAGGAACACTTTTTCCTGAGCGCACACCAAGTCAACCTGAGGGAGGTGGTCTGATTGGTTCTAAGCTTATGTGTAGGGCTGTAACTAACATTTATTTTTATTGTCCATTAAGTTTCTCGATTCATTGATTTAATGCACTATATGCACTCTGCCACTTTATAGGTGTGGCCATACCTGTGTTGTATGTTTTGAAAGCCCTGATGAGGACCTGCAGTGGTCGAAATATGTTGGCTCTTAAAATGATTTAGCCACTACAAATACAGGCTTTTTAATATTTCCTATTTTATTTATTTTTTCGAAGTGCTTGCATTGCCTTCCTGTCGTTCTCATCGACATGCCCAGTGTGATATCTTCAAAAGGCAGGCCAATGTTTAGCACAAAACTTCAGAACTATTGAGGTTATCATCTTGAATGAACAAAAAATGTATAGATATAAAATTCTCACATTTAAAAAACATTAAACCAGCAGAGGTTTGTCGTGTTTTTTTCTAAAACAACGAAAAAAAATAAATGAATTAGAGTTGTTACAACACCAACAGCAGTATTGGAAGTGCCCCAGATACTGCCTAAATTGCTTGATCGGGTATCTGCGTGGATACGATACCATGTAATTTAAAAAAAACAGCAGTTTTCCAGTAAATCTGTTCTTCTCTGCAGCACTATACAGTCGCCTGCACAGCAAGTTGCACTGTGCAGCCACTGGCAACTACAGTTTAAGAGCAATGAAGAAGAACTAATTCCCGTTAAACATGCTAACGTTAGCAAAATGTCAGCAACATGGGAACATTCTACACCAGATAAAAGAAAGCTCTATGGCATCCACTCTCTGTATGTATTTATTAATGTTTTACCAAGGGTTTAACCTCAGCTATGCCATACAACAATCCATACCGGGTGAGAAGTATTAGCTGTTATAGGGATGGGTGATGTTCCCTGAAAATTATATCACGATAATTTTAGGCTATATCTTGATACACAATATATATCTTGATATATTTACATCTCTTCAAAAGCACTTAATCAATGCTAGAACTGGGAGACAAAATTGAACATAGTATTTCTGACCAAATGCCCTCTGTGATGCGACAAAGATGTGAGGATGACAAATATCCTCAGAAAATATTACCACAATGACATTTTTGATCAATAATCACCACCCTGGAGTTAAGGCATGGGTGGGTTTAGGCAAGCATTAAAACAAATTGAAAATATACTAAATACAATATCCAAAATCTAAGACGATATACAGTCTCATATCGATAACAATGACATCTTTATATTGCCCAGCCCTAAGCTATGCAACGGTTGCAGATCAGTACTTGCTATAGGCCAATGCAAAGATTTTGATATCAGAATCGATATCAAGATGGAAAAAAATGGTATTGCAACATCTCTAATCAAAATGGTTGCCAATTAATTTTCTGTTGATCAACTGATCAATTAATCAACTAACTGTTGTGGCTCTAATTGTGTGCAGTCAGAATGCAATCGCTTTCTCACAGGACTACACTGGTGATATTTAACAAATAAAGAGGACATGTAAAATACCTCCCTGGTGTATGAGCAGAGACGCAATGTTCGTGTTTTTCCTTCGGTAGAGCAGTAGTGGTAGAAGAGACGTTTTTTGGGTTTGATTTTGTTATTTTCAGCCCGCTCAGTTACTTAAATCAAGCTCACATGAACCTGCCTGCCTCTACATCAGCCCATTTTTCCTCCATAGATCTAAATGTGCACCATCATCCTTTCCTTGTGGAAACTAGGGTAAGCGCCTGCACCTTTGAGGAAAGAATTACGCAACATACCCCCTGATCGGAACAAAGGTATAAAGTGTGAAAGCAGACCAGCATGGTTAGCGGAAGGAACTCGCATCAAACTCGCGTTGAAACTGAAATAAACTAACCCAGTGTGAAAACTGCCTCAGATAATAATACACAGAGACACTGAAAAGGGAAGAAATCATCAGCTCTTTCAGCCTCCTGTTAGAGCTCCACCACAGCCCCAGTAGAAACCAGCAGGTTAGCTTTGAGAACCACAAAGCACCAGATCTCGTCGCGTGTCCTCTCCCGTTGCCTTGTCCACAGTCCCCACCAACACACACACACACACACACACACACACACACACACACACACACACACACACACACACACACACACACACACACACACACACAGAGCTGGTGGGCGCGCGGCTGTAAAAACTTACCCCTTTCACATCACAACACACTTTTTAAGCTTGACACAGCGCGGAGTCTTTTCTTCCTTGCTGAGCTTATTGAGCCGGTACAGCCTGATCTCCCGTACCAGAGTGTAAAAGGCATCTTCCACTCTCTGCAGTATGAAACACAACTTCCCTCAATGTTCAGGAATACAGGAGGACATACTGAATGGGTTACAGCTTAAAGATACAAAGGAGAGAAGCAGGACGATGTTTTCAGGTCGGTCTATCTGCAATGTCTGGACTGCCTTACGTACATAAGCTGATACTCCACCCAAACTCTATCCTGTGAATACCGAACAAGGGTTGGGCCGGTGTAAAAACTTTCAAACTGGTTTGATATTAAAAACCGGACCAGAGTATTTTTACCACTAGGTGTCTCACGTGACTCAGCAGCTGTTCCCGAGTGGAACATTATGACACCATGTCCTAACAGCAAACGAGTGTCTAGTCTCGCTCACGAGACCTTTCTCAAGAAAAGAAAGGTCTGGCTGGGCTGACTCTCACTTTAAGATTGGAGAAAAAAACGCCCTGGCTGCTTGTACTTCTTTCAACCAATCACAATCGTTCTGGGCGGGGAACAGCAACGGTGCATTTGCAAAAATATTCCCGGGGGGAAACAGGTTTTGGTGTAACATGCCCACAAAAATATCGCCTACAGGACGTGAACCATGGCAGAAAAATGGCTACATCCCCGCAAGATCAAACACAGCAAAAGTTAGTAAAGGACATGTTGAAATCAGTTGAAAACTGCTACACAACCGGTGGTAGGGCGGGACTTCAGCGGGTGGCTCATTCCGCCCAATGAGAGGCTGATCTATGCAGCGAACTTCCGCCCACTCAGACTAACGACTGTCCGACTACTATCACATTGCATCACGCAACATCAACAGCTATCTGTTACTGAATCCATTAAATACGCACTTCTATTACGCCATGTAAATAAACCACATAGGCCTACCTATCGGCTGTGCGCTCAAGATCAGACTGGAGAAAGCTGGGTGAGGAGCCTTCTAGCTGTCTTCCTATGTTTGTACTTTTTCAAGAGATAGCACGTTTTATATTGTGATATTTAGTGGGAATGACACATTATAGCCAACAGCACGTAGATTGTTATTAGTGATTAGCTTACCAGAAACTTTCAGCTCCCTGGCAATCACCCTCCAGTCAGCTGCCACCTTATTTAGTTTTTTATAATGAAATAAGTAAGAACGGTACAGATAATACCTCAATTCAGCTTCATTAATCAGCTGTTCTTTGTCCATTGCTTTGCTTTCAAAGCATGCAACGGGAAGAAATAGAAACAGTGCGTCCGACAGCAGCATAAAGCGGCGCACTGCATCGCTCATGGTCAGTTAGGACTTCTCTTTTGTTGGCTTCAACTCCAAAATGTTGCCATTTTGGCACAATTTAAGTTGTCCTGATAGACTAACCTTGTCTCGTTGTGTCACCCCAAAAAACACAGAAACTTTCTAGTAAACAAACACAGCATGTGCCGCCGCTCCTCCTCCTCACGCCTCTACTGAAATTTGATCTCCTTCATGTTGCCACAGCTCAGCTCACAGCCTGTAAGACACTTGTGGCTCCATTAGTCAGTTTATTAACAAGCATAGTTACATAGTACATGCTTATTACTAATGTAATACAGGTTGGATTTAGCGCTGTGACACCATCAGCGCAGCTTGCTGGCGTAGGATACTTTTTAAATTTGGGTCATAGTGACATATGTCGGTTCAGCCAGTTTACATTAAATCAGTCTGTTTAAGCTTGTACACCGGACCGGACCAGACAAAACGAACACTCACCTCCTGCATGCTTGAAAAAGGTCTGCCGTTTCCTTCCTCTCAATAAAAAAACTGCTGTGGCTAGATAAATTCCAGTGGTTTCCATGGCAGGAAAAAAAATGATCAAAACAGCCTCAAAAAAAAAACAACAACACATAATACTTTCCAAACAATCATCACTTTACCAAAATGCAGCTAATTATTACAGCTTTTTCTGTCATAACATGCTTTTTTGCGCTCATTAAGGCTCTGACAGACAGTGTATATAGGTGCATTTTGGCAAAACAATAAATGTTTGGAGCACACTGCACACACACTTGCAGTGAAGAGGTGACAAACTATGACTTTTAAAACAGCTATCTTTTAAGCCTCCAAAGGGTGGGTGGCACTAAAAACATTAGGGTGGAGTATCACTAATTGTCTGGCCTAATAAAAAGGAGAAGCTCATGCATAAGAAGCATTTTTTAATTGTGCATTTAATGGGAGATTTCCCAGAGAAATAAGATGAAATCACTGAGATTCAGCAAAAACCAGGTGGCTTTGAATGCAAGAGTCAGTTGCCGGTCCAACAGCAGCAGCAGCAGCACTGAGTGGATAGTGAATTATTGGTACACTCAGGTAGGAATAGGTGAACATAGCTGTAAGAAATGAATCATTGTGTCATTAATTTCCCCCACACCAGAAGGAGCCGTGATTCACCCCAGGTCCGAGAGACCAGGAAAGGATGTGTTTACAGATCACTGTGTCAGCCAGTCAGCCACCTAAGGCCATGCTCACAACACACACCATTTGATGTGACTGCGCCACTGCAAATCTTCCAACACCCAGTCACAGGAACCAGTAAGCAGGATCATTAACCCCCCTGAGTAATTACCAACAGTTTGTCCTTTCATGCAGACTCCTTGACACGCATTTACTGATTTGCTGATAATTTATAATGCAGGATCCTCTGCAGATGGCCCTAATGATGATATAATTTCATATATCCATGACAAAGTCACATGCAATGATTACATTATCACCCATAAATAAAAAAATTCAATTAACCAAAGAGGATTTAACGATGCACAGCGCATTGCCCAAGACATTTCCAAGCAACACTATAAAAAAGACCATTAGATGTGACACAAATCAGCAGCACCGCATGACTCAAGACTTTAACTTTTCTTGTGATCCAAGTGCCAAGATTATCAAGTCTGTGCAAGGACACTTGTAAAATTACTACTGGCTTAATCTCTCTGGCACAATTTGACTTCAAAGTGAAATTTATAGGACTGCTGTGTCCATCAAGCCAATAACCCTGAGACCACATGCAACTTCTCACCCTTCAACATGCTGTGCAGACCTGCAGTGGAATACTCTAGCAGTTCAGTGACAGACTGAAAAGTTAAATTTTTTGAGTCTTGCGGGCGTGGCCATCTGTCGCTGGACTCTCACCTGTCTGGTTTTGGCTGAGGTCTCAATAAAGGGAATGCCGTAGCTGCGTGCTAAGTCCTGAGCCTGCTTGGTGTCCACTGTCCGGGACGGGAGGTCACACTTGTTCCCCACCAACACCATGGGGACGTCCTCAGAGTCCTTCACCCGTTTAATCTGTTCTCTGGACAATGAAAGACACAACAGAAATTTTATTTGATTTGAATCCCAATGAGGTTATACTCCTACGGTTATGTAAAGTGGTGTTAAAAAGCTTTTATCTGCTTAGAGTAAATAGAGTAAGGGCATTATTGGCTTTTCTTCAATGCTGCAGCCTATTAGGATATTCATACATAAATATATTGCAACCCTGGCAGATTGACAACAAAATATATTATATTATAAAGTATATAATTTCACATATCAAAAGATCACCAGCCATGAACAGGGCACAGAGATGTGATGTGGCAAGGGACATACAAAAATCAAACCATTACATGTAAAATCTTTATCAAAGCTTGTCATTTTTAAATGTACATATATTTTAAGCAGTTTTGCCTTCATTATTTATTTATCTATCCTTTATTTAGCCCGGAAGGTCCCATCAAGATACAAAGTCTCTTCTTCCAGGGAGTCCTGGTTAAGATCAGACAGTGGACAGCAGATAAGACATGAAGGGTTAAAGAGAAGGGGTATGACATGCGACAAATGTTCCCAGGCGGGCCCGAATGAGGAACATTGCGATCACATGGTCAACACCTTACACCCTCAGGCCACTAGGACGCCCCAAAATATTATCCCTTTGATCTGCAATTGAAATACTGCCGAAACACTACGCCCAAAGACTGCAGCCCTTCAGTCTCTTTGCTCACCTATAGTGGTGAATGTCCTCGAAGGACTTGGTGTTGTTGATGGCAAAGACACAGAGGAAGCCCTCCCCTGTCCTCATGTACTGATCTCTCATGGCGCTGTACTCCTCCTGACCTGCAGTGTCCAGGATGTCCAGCAGACACGTCTCTCCGTCGATCACGACCTGCTTTCTGTAAGAGTCCTGGAAGAGGAAGAGGTCAGAGAGCGATCAAAACTCTGGGATAAAGTGGGCCGACTGTTCAAATACTAGTTTAATAAAAATATTAAAGAATTATTAATTTTCTTATTACTAATGTGTGTTTTAAAATCTGTGGTATAATAGAGACAATGCATGATTTTCCAAGATTCAACATACTTTTTTTTTTTTTTTTTAAATCATGTGATCACTGTGATATTAGTTGTTATTCTTTTTTTAAAGAATTTTTTTTAATGGATAGGACAGCAAGGGAGAGGGAGAGGGAGAGGGAGAGAGAGAGAGAGAGAGAGAGAGAGAGAGAGAGAGAGAGAGAGAGATTGACATGCAGCAAAGGGCCACAGGCTGGAGTCGAACCCGGGCCGCTGCGGCAACAGCCTTGTACATGGGGCGCTTGCTCTACCCACTGACGCCCTAATATTAGTTGTTATTCTAATGAACTAGCCATAATAATAAGAAATGTAGATATTTAAACATACCATATAAGTAAACATGTTCAGTATAGTGAACTGCAGTAATGTATGTGTGGTCTGTAACGATATTAAAGTATGTAATCTGATTAAATAATTGAAACTAAATTGTTGACATTACCTCATCACATGGTTGTATTGATGTAATTTTGCTGAAAGACGCCACGGGACAACATTTCAAATGTTGCCCTCCTCTAGTTGTAGTAGGTCACTCCATTTTCCAGCAGACCTCAAGTCCTAATTTCCACTGTCACAAAGCGTGCCTGCTTTTCATCACACTGATGGCCACACTCAATCTGATCCAACTCTAATAATTACTGTCTGATCCAGTGGGCAGATTTTGTTTCAGATGTTATCTTGTATTCAAATAATCCATAGTGGAGCTCTGACCTGCAGTAGCACATCAATAATGGATTGTAATCATAATGAGGCTGTGTTTACTCAGCATAGGTTGACCCACTGAGACAGCAGGCAGGCAGACATACATGGAAAGTTATTAAAAACCTGTTTGGTGTCTTTTTAAGACTTAAACCAGAAGAACCTGCTGCAACTCTTTGAGGAGTTTCTCCTCGTTCTGCTGCCATACCAAAATACACACAAAACCACTGACGGATACAGACATGGACTTGAGGGCACACACAAGCTCACACATACATGTACATGCATGTACACACACTTTAGTGTCTTTACCTCAATGGTGGGGTCATATTCATCCACAAAGTGATTCTGGATGAGCTGGATGGTAAGTGCGCTCTTGCCAACGCCACCAGCTCCCACCACTACCAGCTTATATTCTGTCATGATTCACCTGCAGGACCAAAAAAGCACATTATACACAGATATTTCAGATATTCATCTGGGGCAGCATTAATTCATCTGGGGCATTGTTAAAGCCTTGAGAGGAGGAATTTATAAGTGCATTTCTCAGATGCATTAACCTTTCTTCACTGAAGATGTTACATTCTGATGTGGATGGTTAAAATTTTTTCAGGCACTGAATTGTCTCTTGAAACTATTTTGACAATTAGCTCCATTTGCTGCTCTTCATTTTTGTCTGACAAGCTGCCAGCTCACTGGGAACTCTGCATCCTCAAGATTGGCAGACCTTTAATGTAATAGCATCACTTACAGTGAGAAACTCATACGTCTTAAAAAAAAAATATTCTTTTAATAACACTGCTGATTCACTGGAAAATCTGATTTCATACCACTGTGTTTTTCTGTTTGTCATTTAGAAAATTCCCATTTTTGTATTCATCAAGATGCTTGCAGAAGAAACTACAATCAACACAAAAATAATATGATGGTTTAAGTGAGAGTTTATGTGCAAATGAGGGAATATAAACACAGAAAAACTGCTGCTGAATTTAGGAAACGTTGCCATATTAAATCATCATGAGCCTGGGAAATTAAATCAAATGCTGATTAACCCCTTTTTGAAAATTGATTATATTAAAACAGTCTCTGTGACACAAAAATAGGCTTCACATCACAAATAATCAGGTACTGAAATAAAACAAATTCAGATGAATATCCTGTAATCAAACGTCTGAACTCAGCAACACATTCAGTGGTATTTTTTTTGAGTAGCAACCACACAACAGAAACTAACCCCAGGCAGAAATCTATGACATTGCATTAAGGCTCCAAAATTGACAAGCAACTGGGAGGCTCTCCGCTGTCTGACTGCTTTGTGGAGCAGCACCCATCAATAGTGGCAGCTGGCCTTTTCAGAAGTTACAGTACAGACTGCTCGCAGCTCTGCACAGCCTGCAGTCAGGGAGGAGTTCCACTGAATATCATTCCCTTTTCTAGACAAACAGAACGAGAATGTGGTTTGATAGGTATTTGGCCGACAAAGGAATACTTTTACTGACACTGGTTAGTGTTCTCAACACTTTAAAATGCTTCGCCGCATGTTATATATTACGCCCAACGCCGTCTGTGATTTACACATATTACAGTGAGTCTGTCGTGTCCATTAGGAAACAATCTCATCTTTAGCAAACAGAGAGGACGAGTGACATGGTTACAGAGCATTGTAGCAACACTTGAAAGTTTGCTTTGCCTGTAAAAATACTGTCACTTTGCATTTTATTATTATATGGTGAAAGTGCATTTGGATGACTAGATGAAGTAGGTAACTAAAGTCATTTGTGTAACAGGGTTGTAATGGAGGGATGCAGCCTATTTATGGTTCAATGATAAGTAAAGTTTTTTCCACCCTTGTTTGTGCTGTAGTGCAGTTAAACCACATTGACATATTCATAGTGTGGATTGCAGTTTGTTGCATCAAATTATGAAGTTATGATGCAGTGGGATTTAAATAGAAAATGATTCTTGACTGATTGATGATATGACTGTGTCAGTCATGGTTGTTGCTGACACCATCTATCTTCTAGGCATTGTGTATTACTGTATTCTATACTACATCACTGACAATAAGATTTTACCCATTGACAACTACATTTCTCACCAATATGACACCAGGATGATCACCAACACTGAGGACTGGTGGAAATGGACCCTCATACAGCAGCTATACATTAGTGGGAAAGTACTTTGTAACAGTTTGCCACCTAAATGAATTAGCCGAGGTTAAAACAGGCCTTTCCGTGAAATGAAAATTGTGTTCAAGCAGGCAACAACACCTACAAAAGGCTTAGAAGTCGAGAGGAATTTGATTTAAATCCACTGCTCTGTGCTCACAGGGTTGCCAGATTGGTTGTGTGAAACCCTCTGAGCACTGTGTTTAAATAACCAGGCTGCTGCTAGCTAGCTTTAGCATTTGAGCTCGCCCACAGCCTCAAAAGTAAGCTAGCTAGCCTTCATAAGCTAGCCTACGGTGATTTAAACGGAGTAATTCATTAATGTAGCATTGTCTGCACCGTGTGCCCGGACAAATCCTGTATCATTCATTCAAAGGGGAAGGGTGCAGCTTTTGAAGCCGCCATTGACAGGCTAGCCCAAAGGTCTGCATTGCAGGGCCAGACGTTAGGTTAACAATTGGGCGTAGTTTACACTACCAAGGAAAATGAATATTTCCACTGTTATGACACTGTTTAGTGGTTATACAGCAGACACAGTGCCCTGACTGGTAAATTATGTTTCACATTGTTGCAACAAACCCCCAAAGCGACACACATGTATAAATGTTATCGGTTTGTTTTACCTTTTAGCGAGTGGAGTTCCGCGTCCGAAGTAGCGACCAAACAAGTCAAGCTGATAATCCTCTCGTTTCACACGATCTCTGCATTTCCTATTTCACACCGAAACGCCCGCATGTAAGTCGGTCTACCTCGTATGAGAAGCAAGCGGGAACATGCGAGAAAAGTGGGCAAATTAATCGATTGAACTTTCCATTTGATCCAGCGTCCGGCCTAGCTGCTCAGGTTGGCCTCCTTTAAGCGAATATGGGCGGATACCGGGGCGCACTTTACCCAGAAAGCATAGCTGGGGATTTCAACCGGTTTGGGGCATAGCTCTCGACTGTGTGTCGCAATGTGGGCAACAATACGCTTTATTTTCTCCTCTTTCAATCTAAATCACCACTGAAATTGTAGCCATGTTTAAATTAAAACTACACACCTATATAAACCATCACTCCCTCTGTTTGTAACCCACAGTTTGAGTATGCTTACATGCAAACGTCACTGTTTAATTTTCCCTCATTACATCTCATGGGAAAGGTAATTCACATGTATGCTTTAGTGGTCACAAACAATCTTGTAACTATATAGGTCACATGGTGTCCGTCTCAGGACGTCTCCTTTTAGTATCGTGATTCCTCACTGCTGCCTGCTGCAGAGTCAACAAAGCCTAGGGGGCGACTCCACTATATATAGGATCTAAATATAACTGGATTGTGCTGGAGGGACGTCATTCCCAGGCAAGGAAATGATTTGGCAATCCCTTGTCAGTTTTCCAAAGTGTTCACTAGGCTGCGTCCTGCGCACTGAATGCGCATAAAGACATGCAAGGATTGTAAGAAAACATAGACTCAAAGCAAAAAAAATCAGCCCTAATAAACACAATGGCGGCAAAGCATTAATTAATCCACCTTTTTTATTTTTACACACTTGATAGATGTATAATTATTTCAGCACAAGGGTTCATTTGAGGGAATGCTTTTTTTAAAAGACGCATTAACCATCTGATAAGTCTCATACACTTTTCATTATATCTGATAGCCTGTAGCAAAAGTACAGGAAATGCAAGAGGTATTAAAAAAAGCATCAAATGCAAAAGACGACAGGCTCCACTGTTAATACTTCATATAGCAGACACACTAGAGGTCACTATTGACTACTTGTCTGGCAGTTCTCCAGGCTGCAGAGCCTCTACTGAGACCACAACTATGTTTGGGATTTTAAAAATGAAGTGAAGACATTTTTTTTTACAATTATTTTCAGTGTTGTTGCTACTGTTCCTAAAATAAAGATGCTTACACTTTAGGCTACAGTGTATTTGACAAAGATGTTGAATGAGCATCAATTGTTTGCAGAGATTAGTGATTATTGTACCATTTTTTTGAGACTGGAATTTTTCAGCAGTATTTCCATTTCTAGCCTTTTTTTTATCTACATCATAAAGAATGCACTGTGCATTTTCCCCACCATATTAAGTCGTAGTTACATGCAGGGCAAAACATTGAATACATAAGAATATAGTTAAAAGCATTGATACAGATTTAACTGTCCATCAGGATGTAAATGTATTTGAAATACAATGTACCATACCATTTTTTTCACTTCAAGCATCAATAATTTCACAGTCATAATGAGAATATTCTTCCTAAATTCTTCACTGGCAGAAAGGTCACACTTGATCAAATATTAATTCTTACCTACAGCCACATTACATAGATCATTAACTATATTTGTATCACTATGGATCTACAGATATGTATCTCAAACATGACTTGTAGTTTGCAAAGGTGAATTTAGTGTAGAGATCATCTGGGGCTCCCTACTGATGGGCCTGTAACTTCTGTAGGTTTAATTGTAGATACAATACTTATGTACACCGATCAGCCAAAACATTAAAACCAGTGGAGGGTGAAGTGAGTAACATTGATAATTTTGTTTCAATGCAATGTTCTGCTGGGAGACCTTTGGTCATGGCATTCATGTGGATGCCACTTGATGCCCTCCACCCACCGTAACACCGCTGTGGGCTAAGTAACCTCCCCTCACAGCAGCGGTACTCCCTGTTGGCAGTGGCCCCCCTAGTAGAAAAATGTGCCATGCCACACCACAAAAACTGCTTAGGAATGGCCTGAGGAAAGTGACAAAAAGCTCAAGGTATCAGCCGAGCCTCCAAATCTCCCACACCCCAATCTGATTGACCATCTTGGGAAGTGCTGGTATCCCACCTTACAACTGACAGGTCTCAAATGATCTGAAGCCAGCACCCTGGTGCCAGACAACACATGACACCTTCCAGAGGTCATGTGTCCATGCCTTGACATGTCAGAGAGAAGTCTGATCCAGGGAGGCTCCACCATGTACCTCTGAGGTACCAGCATGCCCCATGGATGCTCAATCAGATTTGGATCTGGTGAATTTAGAGGCCAGGTCGATGCCTTTAGCTTTTTGTCACGTTGCTCGAACCATTCCTGTGCAGTTTGTGCAGTGTGGCATGGGGCATTTTCCTGCTGGGGGGCCACTGCCATCAGGGAGTGCTGCTGCCATAAGGAGCGAAACTTGATCTGCAGAGGTGTTTGGGTGGGTGGAGGGTGTCAAGTGGCATCCACATGAATGCCGTGACTAAAGGTCTCCCAGCAAAACAGTAACGATGGCTGCCTTTCATCTTAGGCATGGTGGCCCACAGGAATTGGTTACTGGGACACTAAAGAGACATCATTAGCATTATTAGTTTAGACCTGTGATTACCTACTGTTTAGAATATCTGCCCTGAAAAGCACATTTAATGGCATAGTTTTGAGAATTATTTGCTTAAGATCAAAACCGTAGCTATGAAAGGGATTATTTCACTTATATAAGACACCCTTCTGTAAATTAGAGCTTATATTTGTAGCTTCTGAAGAGACCTCCTGACCTGCAGTCTTTAACCATACTTGATAACAAAGTGCACTTATATGTGCTAATCACACTGTTCTGAAACACACCAGATAGCTGATAAAGCACCATACTGAGAGACACGACAGTTCCAGCTGACATTTTACTACAACAGTAAAGCCTGTTCTGTCACAAGAGGGCAGTAAGTCTCCATTGATGCATGGCTCCTTTGTCAAAGGTCCATCAGCTGCTTCAGTTGAGTTGAATGTACTGCATGTTTTAAGTCATCTACATCTTTTGCAAATAGCATGTGCATGTAGTTTGTGTCAGGTAAAGTGGAAATATAATTATTTTCCCATTAGATTGCCTGTGTAAATCCATTTATGGGTCTAATTTTGGAGTAAAATAATGACTGTTTTACATTAATTTCTTTCAAGCTGTGTAACACACAAAAAAAACATGTACCAAATTTTGCTATTTCATATCACTAACCATGAATCCATTATGACACTTGGTGTGTTCTTCATTTTGAATGTAACTTATCCTACTTTGCCTATATGGTGTGTATTATGTTGCTGCATTTCAACCATGTTATTTTTTGCTTTTCTGTTTTCAGATGTATGTGTCAAAATTGTAAGTAATGACATTGGTATAGTTTTATCTTTTAAAGAAGTAGTTTCAAGCATAGGTGTACATTTTGGGGGGGATGCAAGGGACACATCCCCCTTAATTATTAGAACATGTGCACATGTCCCCCCAATAAAAAACTGTAGTCTGAATGAGCAGAGGGGTTTTATTCTGACAAAATTAATGACACTTACACCATAAGTTGATGCAGAAAAAGAACAAATTGATACATAAAATTAGACCAGAATGCAGGAAAAAATAGGTTTTTGATGCTAAAAATTATTGCTGGAGAACCCCCAGTCCCCATGTTTCATGTGTCCCTCCCAAATGTTGGAACAAAACCTTGGCTTTAAGGTTGTTTTTCTGCAGTACCTTTGAATGAATGCAATACACAACTTAATTTACCCTGAAAACAGACTATGAACCACTGTCACTACATCTGCAGAAACTATCTTTGCTACAGGACTTCATTTCAAGTTCATTCAGAAAGCACTCAAGTAAGCTACACAGTTCTATTTTAATCTATCAGTTTCACTAGGCTATATATTAGATATTTGATAAGAAGACCCTGCTTTGCTCCCACACATATCCACTGCTGATCATTTATTTTCTAATTATTTTAGATGGTGTTATGTCAGTATTATATGGGCAGGAGACGTATATGTATGGTGTCATTCTGCTGCTTAGGTGTCCTGACTGTGTAAAAGTTGGCTGTAGGTAGCCTCCCCCCTCAGAGTGTGTTGCAGCTTTAAACAGTCCACAATGCCTTGCGGTGTCCCAGTTCCAATGCGATGTATTTACCAGCAGGAGTAATGAAACGGGGAGAGGGGCATTTTCCGCAGCTTATTGGTGAGACCGCAAAAGACTAGCGCACAGTAAGGACAGACACAAACTTTCGGACAGAGGACCAAAACGTCATTTATGTCCTTTTGAAACCGTCTGAAGCCTTTTTATTCTGTTTCTTTGTCCAGCAGCCAAACGATACTTTGTCGCAGTTCGCTGGAAGTGATTTTCTGGGCAATGGTGAAGAGAGGGACAAATTTTGCGGAATTCTCGCCTTTACCTGTGTTTTTCTCCCTAAACTTCACTCCGGGGAGGAAACACTGAGTTGAATCCTGCTTGAGCCATTAAGGTAAGACCATTATACAGACCTAATAATAGCAGAATGTGCCGCAGCTGAGCCCGTTGTAGTTGTGAGGCTGAGATAACGGAAACATTTCTGTAGTAGAATAGTTGGGCTACTCTCTCAGCCCACTACAGCCCATTATCGCCATTTCTCCAGCCTCGTCCCACTCGACACCAGGCAGGGATGCAGTGTAATGCCCAAAAATGCTATTATTTCATATCTTTCAGGCTGTTAAGTGCTGAAATAACAAGCTAATACTGATTTTAAATGTGTCTGTATGAGAAATAAGAACAATTAAAGGCATTTTAGGTGCTCTCACACTTTATTATCCTCCAGTATTATAGTAGCAGGCCTATATGTTTTATAGAGCATCCACTTTGGAAATGTTGCTTTCCCCTTTCATAGTATTGTCTCTCATGTTCAGCATCTTCTCTAAATGTAATGAGCTCTCATAGTTTGAAACATCTTTATGCTTCAACAACAGAATCCAAGTATAAAATATTCTGTCTAAAGCCTCAGTGCTCCACACTACCTCCAAACATAAACCAGGTGTAGCAGAACCACCCTGTGGACTTGTTGCACTCAGCCAAGGTTTATGTCTCACAGTCTTGTGCTTTGTGATCTTTGTGACTGCTCAGTGCCTCATTTGATGTTGTCACAGCACCATGAAGACCAGTCTGCAAAGAACTGCCTACACACTGGAAACATAAATAAGTTTTGCCACTTTGTGTGTGCGGCTGCCATTTCATCTGCTGCCGTAAAACCATTTCGGTTCTATAAATGCTTCCAACAGGAGTGTGATTCAGCACCAGATGATGTCTTACAAACCGCTG